>NC_138862.1:0-1200000 GCF_965194805.1 Balaenoptera borealis | reverse complement strand
TCCGGCCAGTCGCTGAGCTCGTTTCCCGCGGGCATTTCTTTCTAAGTGGTCTGATGGACACGTGCCCTGTCGAGGACCACCCTGAGCCCCCCACCTAGCCCGCCCTCTCCCCCCACCCCGAGGTCCCGGGGGGCTGGGGGGCTTCGGTCACCGGCTTGTTTCCTGTCAACCCTGCAGGCGTCAGGAGACCTGGGCAGCGGGCTGGCGGAGACCTGGGAGCATATCGGGGAGGAGTTGGTGAGTGCTGGGGCCCTCAGGGTGGGGTGTCGGGGACACGTGTGCACACGCATGTGCGAATTCTAAGGGCTCCCTGGGTCGCCAAGACCAATTCCCGCCGGAGACGGGGGACCGGGACTCTGGCTGAGTGGGCGGCGCGCCTTCCGGCTGAGCCTCCTCTGGGGGGGGGAGTGTTCTCTCGAAGCCGGTGTCTGGTCCAGACCTCGTGCGATTGTCTGAGTGACCTTGGCATCTGTTTGCGTCTCCCGTCAGCTTGTGGGGCCGTAAGGGACTAAGGGGCCAAGCTTGCTCCGTAGCCCACACGGCCCAAAGCCACACACAGGGCTGGGGGTGTCTCGGGAGTGACAGGGACATCGCCGTCTCCTGTTTGGACGAATCGCGTTGACCCCCCACCCCATCCCCAGCACTGCCTCCACCTAGGGCTTGGGCGTTGAGGGGCCGTGATGGGGCAGAGTGCTGAGCTGCCCTGGGGTGGACGGTTGGCGGCCCCCCGCACGCCAGGGACACCGGGGCTCCCTGCGCTGGCCAGAGCAGCTCTCTGGGAGCCGCGCTGGCTCTGGCGCCCGGCCGCCCCCTGGAGGGTGTCAGAGGGTGGTGCCCACGACGGCCCTGCCGGGGGTCATGTGGCCCGTCCACCCCTCAGCCATCTCCACCCAGGGGCCCTGGGCACAAACTGCGGAGACGGCGGTGTCCCCGCTGTACCGGTGCCAAGGCGTGACGTGCTGCAGCCACGGGGCCTCTCTTAACAGACTGGAGGCGGGGGGCAGTCAGAGATGGAAAGAGTCACCCGGCCTGCAGTGCGCTAACTAGGAGGCCGTCCCTGCCAGCTCCTGCTTCAGAAAATCTGGCCGAGGCCGCAGTGAGGGAGGGAGGAGGGGCCGTGCGGAAGCCTCTGTGCGGGGCCCAGCCTGGTCCAGGGCACCCTCGGCCCCTCGGCGCCCCCTGCACGCTCTCCGTGCCTCCGCCCTCCCCCGCCCACAAGGTCTGGGGTGTCAGCGGCTGACCAGCTCCGGGTCCCTGGGGACCTTCCCCACATTGGAGGGTTGTGGCTGTAGCGGGGAGGCCTGGTGTCCAGCGCCGGGTGCCGCTTGCCCACCGGGCGGTGGGGGAGCCCTTGGACGGGCCTCACAGGCATGCCGTCCCGGGCACCTGGACCAGCACCGTCTCCCGAGCACTGTAGCCAGCGAGCTCATGCCAAGTGTGGACGGCTGGTCACGGGAAGCGTCTTCACTGTGCCTCTGCCCACGTCCTCGCAGCTCCGTGTGCCTCTGGGGACAGGGAAGTGGGCTTATAGAGCAGGGCCACCTCGTCCCCTCGAGTGGGGTGGTGGGTGGAATCGCCGGGCCATGGGTGCCGGGTCATGACCCTCGCCAAGGACACGTGGCGGCCACCCCTCCCCTCGTGCAGAGAAAGCAGAGGCTCCCCCGCTGTGCGGGCGTCCACCATGGTGATGGCTACGTGCCCGTCACCGTCCAGACCACGGGCAGGACCTGGGGCTCCCTGAGTCTCTGAGGGGCCGTCCTGGGCCCTGCAGGGGGAGGGGGAGGCCCGGCGCTCAGCCATCCCTCCAGGTGTGGGGGGTTGGGGGACTTACCGACTTGCAGGGCGAGGAGACCCCCATCCCCTGAGCTGTTCAGAAGAAAATGGCTCTGGAAGGGCCTAGAGCTCCTTCCTGTCTGTGACGGAGTCTCTGGTGGCTCCTTCTTAACTTCCCTGAAGGCCGTAAACATCTCATTTTACAACCAAACGCATATAAACCTGACAGCTTTGCCAGCGCTCATGGGCCCCACGCCTCGCTGAATAACAGAGCTGCTTCCCACTCTCACCCCAGGGCGCACCCCTGGGACCCCGGCTCCCCGAGGCTCCTCCAGTCACTTCTCCACCCTTGGCTGGAGTGGGCAACCAGGAAGATTTCAGAACTGAGGAGATTGAGGAGGAGACCACGGTGTCTTCGTTAGGAGGTAAAGCTTTGCTGGGATGGTGTGTTTGTCAGTGGCGTGTGCGTGTGCATGCAGTGTGTGCGCCCAGCGCGTGTCTGTGTCTGTGTGGCAGAGGAGGGGCTCCCGTCCCTCACACGCGCGCCCCGAGGGGGAAGGCCCATGCCTGCCCCCCCCCTCGCTGCCCCGGCTGCGGGTCCTCCGCGGCTCCTTGGACGTGGTCTCTCCTGTTTTGTTTCTCACTTTCTGCTGCTCCTGAGGGATTTGTGGGACCGTCCCAAGGGTGCTGCTACTTCCCAGCCTGGGGACAGCGGGGTCACCAGGAGGATGTGAGAGCTGGTTTTCAGGGAAGAGGTGCAAAGGTGCCTCTGCTCAGGCCCTCTGCGAAGTAGGGCAGCATTTGGGGGCTCAGGGACTCCCCCCACGCCCAGCCCAGAGGGTGCACAGGCTCGGACGCCCGGGCCACGCTGGGAAGCGGACCGTGTCTTCGTGCACAGCTGCCCATCGCCGCGTGCAGGTGCCCACAAAGGTTGCTGCTTGCCGCAGGGCCCACGTCTCCCTTCAGTTGCTATTCCTGTATCTTCTTTAATAAAGATATGTTCCAGTCTTATGCCCGTTTTTTAACGGGCCGTTTGTTTTCCTGGTATCGACTTCTGAGAGTTTTTATCTTCTGTACACGACTCCTTCGTCAGATATCCTCTCAGTCTGCGGCTTATCTTTGCATTTTGTTAACGGTGACTTAGAAGAGCACAGGGTTTTAACTTGGATGAAATGAGGTTATCGGTTTGTTCCTTATGGGTCTCAGTGTTGGTGTCGCGTCTGAGAAGCCGGCCCAGTCTCGGGTTTTCACTCGGGCCTGTGATCCCCAGGACGTGGGTCTCGTATGTGCTTCCGGCACGTTTGTTGGAAGGAGTGTGCTTCGCCTCTGCGTTGCCCTGGGCCTCGGCTGAGAACAGCTGTGCGTATGTGCCAGTCTGTCTGGACTCTGCTCCATTCCGGACCCCGTCTCACCGTCTTCACGGCTCTTCCACACGGTCCTGATGGCTTGACTTCACGATAAGCCTGGGCTCGGGTGGTGTGCGGCCTCCAGCTTTGCTCTTCCTTTACGAAGCCGCTTTGGTGTTCTGTGTGCTTCGCCGTCTCGTGTGAATTTTCGATCCGTATGTCAGTTTCTCCGAGGAAGGCTGCCGGGGTTTTGACGCTGCAGGTCAGCGTGGGGACCGGCCTGGGCGTCCAGCTCATGTTGAGTCTTCCGACCCCGGACTCAGGATCTGTCTCCTGTGGCTTATTTAGGCCTTTGCTTTCTCTGAGTGTCATTTTTGCAGTTTTAAATGTTTCTGAGGCAGGAATTTTAATTTTGCCTTAAATCATGCTAATGCGGGAAGAGGCCTGGGAGGTGTCCTCCCAGGCCAGCGTGGGGCAGGATGGGGTGCCCTCTGGTGGCTGACTTGTGACTTGGCGGGTCTGCGGGGGTGGGATGGGGCTGGTTGAGGCGACAGTGCCCCCAGCAGGCGCCGGCCGGCTCGCGTACTGAGCAGGGCGAGCCCAGGGGCGGCTGCAGGTGGGCATGGGGGGTTGTGGCCCCAAATTCTTCTGGAAACGGGCACGGACGTCCCCCAGAGCTGTGCGACCCTGGAAACCTAGGTCCTGTCCAGCGCCCAAGCTCAGCGCCCGGCACCATCAGAGTGAGGTCAGGACCTCGCAAGGGCACGGACCCCTCAGGAAGTGGGACGTTGCCAAGCAGCTTGAATCCCGTTTTGTAATTGACTCAGTGGTGCTGACACTGTTGGAAAGCTTTGGGGGAACAGTCTCAAAGTCCACCCCCAAATTCCTGTCCATCACAAAGGGGAGGCGCCATCTTGCACCCAGTGGAGGGAAAACCCACAGACGGGGGAGGGGGGACGCGCAGGATGATGTGTTGGGGCCAGGCATCCATGCCGCAGGCACTCTTCTCTGGGCCATTTTGTTGCTTTCCCAACTCCGTGGGAACCATCCTTAGCTTGGGCTGAGGCTGGCTTTGGCCGGATTTGGCGGGTGGGCAGACCCTCCACGGGTCCTGGAACCGATGGTAATGGAACCATCACCATCCCCCAAAAGGAAGCCACAGGGACGCGGTTGGGCGCGAGGGGAGACTTGGGTTAGGTCACTGCACAGAACAGCGCTGCACTTCCCACACGTGAGCCGGATTCTCGGAGGCCCTCGCTCCCAGGCGACGCCTGGCACTCAGGAGAGAAGGGTCTTGGGGTCGTGAGGATGCCGCAGACCCTCAGACGGTTCATCGGGAGGAGAAATGGGAGTGTGCGGGGACGGAGCTGGAGCCCGGGCTCGGGGCCCGGCCAGGACTGAGCGCCAGGCAGGGGGCAGCCTGGGGACGGTCTGACGGCCACCTCTGCCTCCTACAGCTCAGACCCTCCCCAGCTTGAGCACAGTCACCACGTGGGCCGGGAGCGAGTGGAGCCCTGGGCGCGGCCTGAAAGAGGTGAGGTCACCACGGGGACCCCAGAGCAGTGGGAGCCCCTGCTCTGCTCACTGGGGACCCTGACAGAGCTCTGGGGCTCCCGGCCGTCCTCTGTGCCCCCCGTCCCCGTGGGCGCCAGCGGCACTGGGTGTCCACGGCTGGGGCCGCTCCCCAGCCTGAGCACCAGGGCGGGTGTAGGGGACGCCGGGCAGGCAGCCCCCTGTTGGTGCTGGCACCACCATGCCGGCCCCGTGTGCGTCCACAAGCATGTCCCCTTGCCTGCCCCCTGCGCCTGTCTTGTCTGCGCCCCCCCGCTGTGTGATCCCGGGCCTGGCCCAGGACGCAGGCGAGCGTGTGTGCTCCCTCCCCAGCCTGTACCCTCTCCTCTTCGTCCCCAGGGAGGCCTGAAGGGCCAGAAAGGAGAACCAGGCGCTCAGGGCCCCCCTGGCCCCGTCGGTCCCCAGGGTCCCGTAGGCCCGGCCGTGCAGAGCCCCGATGCACAGCCCGTTCCCGGGCCGCAGGGACCCCCGGGGCCCCCAGGGAAGGATGGCGCCCCCGGAAGGGACGGCGAGCCCGTGAGTACTGTCTCCGCTTCGTCCAGCCGGGGGTGGGGGCTTGGCCAGAGGGGAGAGGGCAGCAGGGTCCTGGGGCTCCAGACGGCCGCTTCCTTCCCTGGGTGCAGCGGGAGGGTGGCCGGGGGGCAGGCAGAGCCAGCCCAGGGCCGCGGGCGGGGACGCGGCCGCAGTGCCCTGGACGGAAAGTTCTCCAGCCCCGTGCAGAGAGCCACCCTCTCGTGGGAGCAGAGGGGCTGGGGGCACAGGGGTCCGTTTCCATGTTCAGCTCGGGGTGGGGTCAGGTGCGATTTTCTGTCACTAATGGTTTCTCTCCCGCTTTCCAGGGTGATCCTGGCGAAGATGGGAAACCTGTAAGTTGCCTCTTCTTTCAGAACCTGTGTCATCTGTGATGTTTGCCTGAGTCCCCGGGCTCCCCCGCTCCCCCACCCAGTGACTGTTTTTAAGCTCGACAAACTGAAGAGATTTCAAAGTGAAGCCATTTTCAAAATGCAACTTTGTTAAGAAAGTATAAGTCTAACGATTGATAGAGAAATATAAAGTTATGCATGTGTATTGAGACGTTTAGGCTACCAGGAAACAAAGAAAAGGAAAGAAGTAAAAGGTAAAGCTTCCAGATTCTTAGAGGTGAGAGAGAAACAGCCTGAAGTTGGGGGTGGGCGGTGGAGCAGGGACACAGCACGTAGAGAAGAAGAGACGCTCGCGGGAGAAACCACAGGCTTGTCAGCCGTCACGGTGGATAAGACAGCTTCTCTCTCAAGACAGTTTGGATTTTTAAAAATCAGCAAATGCTATTGGTTGATAATAACAGAATAAAATGACACAAGAAGGTTCAAATAAAGATTTAGGAAACGACAGACCCACAAATGGTGACGGGAAGGCAGGGAGGGGGGCTCGCAGGACTGAGCGGAGACACAGCAGACGCCCGGGGGGACGTCAGCAAGGACGCGGGGACGTGTCACGTGGACTCAGCCTGTCCTTCATCGGCCTCTTTGCGCTTGAGGACAAAGCGTGGCTCAGTCGTTGCGGGGATCCTCTGCAGAGCGGGGTGCGTGTGTGCACGTGTGGAATCCAGGGTCCGGTGACTGGATCAGCCAGCTCCTGGTCGGGGTGCGCTGGGGCCTCGAGTCGGACGCGCCCTGCGTGCGGACGCGCAAACACAGAGAGGGCCGTTTCGGCCGCGCGGCCTCCACCCGCTCACCCAGGCAGCACCCACGGAGGCAGTCCTGTCCTCAGTGCCCCCGCAGCACACGTGGGCACGCACACACGCGACGGGCAGGGTGCCACCCTCCGGCCTGGTGTCCCCGGGACGCCGAGGTCACCTCTGCGGGCCGCTGCTCCCTGGTGGCGGCCTCGCATCTCCGAGGTTGGCGGTGCACCCCTGCGGCCCCCATGACAGCCCCATCTGGTCCGTAGGCACAGAGCCGCGCGTCGGTGGTGGCTTGGCCGGTGATGGGCACAGGGCCTTCTCCTGACCGAACCTCCTGGCTTCTGTCTTCCAGGGGGACACCGGGCCACAGGGCTTCCCAGGAACCCCGGGAGACGTGGGCCCCAAGGGCGAGAAGGTGAGAGGTAACCGGCCGGGTGTGGGGCGGGCGCAACCCGAGGTGGGGCTGTGAACCCTGGTGTGACAGGGGTCTTCTGTTCCCAGGGGGACCCTGGGGTCGGGCCGAGGGGACCCCCAGGACCCCAAGGGCCTCCCGGGCCACCCGGACCCTCCTTCAGACGTGACAGGCTGGTGAGTCCTCCGTCTCCCACCCCGGTCCCAGCAAAGGGGCCTCTGGTCGTGCTCGGCTTCCGATGCCGCACTGCTCGGGTCCGGAACCGGCCTCCCCGGGGCGTGTGCAGTCCCCGGGCACTTGGCTCCTGCCCTGCCTCGGATGTTTTCATTCGGGGGTCGGGGGGCTCGAGGTCACTGTGACAGTCCTGCACGGTTAGCATCAAGGGCCGGTGCTCGGCAGGGAGCTCGGGGCAGGGCTGCGGCCTCGCCGGCTGACCGCAGGTGGGCCGTCGGGGCTTCCGGTGACTCGGCCTCTCCCCTCAGACCTTCATCGACATGGAGGGGTCCGGGTTTGGTGGCGACCTGGAGAGCCTCCGCGTGAGTGACCCTTGGCCGGGATGGCCGCTGTCCTGACGACCCCAAGCACCAGTGGAGCCCGCTGGGCGGCGACGAGGCCTGGCGGGGTGCGGGGGGAGCAGTGGGCATCCTTCGGCCAGTGCCGCATGCAGTGACGGTTCTGTTTTCCGTGTCCAGGGCCCTCGAGGTGTCCCCGGCCCCCCTGGGCCCCCTGGCGTCCCAGGCCTGCCCGGAGAGCCAGGCCGCTTCGGGATGAACAGCTCAGACGTCCCCGGACCCGCAGGCCTTCCCGGAGTGCCTGGGCGGGATGGGCCCCCCGGGCTTCCTGGGCCCCCAGTAAGGCCCGCCTCCCCTCACCTGCCCGTGTCCGCATCCGGTTGGGGGGGACAGGGAGCGTGGGGCCTTCCCCCGTCCGGGTGAAAGCCCCCCTCACCACCTCCGTTCTCCCCACTCCTCAAATCCTTTCGGGGGGGCACCCGTCTTTGGGCCCCCCGGGGTGGGAGGGACCTGGGTGGGCAGCCCCGTGGTTCTGGCTGCCGAGCCGCCGGTGCCCACATGACAGCTGCTCGCCTCCCTGCCCTTGCAGAGGCCGTCTCGGGGGTGACTCGGGCGGGGTTGGCCCTGATGCCCGGAGGATGGGAGGCCGAGAGGGGCCCCCCTCCTGGCACTGGGGACACCGCACCGTGGCCTGGCAGGTGCCTGGAGGTGTCGCTGTTGAGATTGGGTCCCAGGAGCCAGGGGTGTACACCTGGTTTTCACCCAGCAACGTGCTCGGGACACAGAGCCCGTGGGCCGTGCGGTTTCCTGCTGAAGGCGTGATGACCCTTTACTGAGCGTCCACGGCCGGTCACCAGCCCCAACCTCTGCACGCGAGGCCACCCCCTCCCCGCAGGGCTGGCGGCCCTTCTCATCCTCCCTAGTTTGATTGGCGACTCAAATTAAACTAAAAAGGGGGAAGAAAGAAAGAAAAACCCGAACAGAGCTGTCCGACGCCCTTGACCGTGCACGTGGGCGGGTCTCCCGTGAGCCGTGGGACTCTGGGCCGTGTCCCGGGAGTGTGTCGGGTGCGGGATGCGGAGATGGTCGCTAACCCAAATCATTCTCCATCTGGCCTCACACTCTGCTCTTCTCTCCCCAGGGACCCCCAGGTCCTCCAGGGAAAGATGGGCAACCAGGACAGACCGGCCAGAAAGGCAGCCTTGTAAGTCACTCCCCCCGGCGTCCAGGGTGGACCTGACCTAGCGCCACGGCGTGTGGGTATTTGGGTGGTGCGGCCCCGGGTCAACAGAGGAGAAATGCCACAGGGCAGGGCGGTGACGGCTTTAATCCAACAGGGAGCCGCCGTCTGGGGAACCCTGGGCTTCCCGCGCTGGCTCAGAACTGGCTGCCGGGGCTCCTGTAAAATTCCAGGACTTCACTACATAATGCTGTTTCTCCATGATGACAATTGGCCTAGTGGTTTTGAAGAACATCGACGCTTTACTTGATTTGGACATTTTATTTCTAGTTTCCATTTTGGTTGCACTGATAATGGAGACACTTTCAAGGCTGGACAAACCTGTAACCGGGGCCCGAGGTTCCCGTGTGGCCTTTCGGGGATGGACCACGGGAGATGCCCACACAGTCCTCTGGAGATAACACTTCCCTGTGACCTCCCCGCGAGAACCTGGCTGTCGGGGCTGAGCAGAGGGGCCAGTTTTAAGGGAACCCGCTGCTCCAAGCGCGCTGCTTTGCGGCCCTTGAGCTAGAAGGACTCTCCTCCTGGTTCCGGGGACGGCGGGGGGCGAGGGTTGCCGCTCAGCAGCGAGGCCGGCCCTGCCCCCTCCACGGCTGAGCCTCCCAGGAGCCTCCATCCCCACCTGAAACAGGGGTGACGGCGGGAACAGCCAGGGGTGCACCAGGGCCAAGAGGAGACACTTGGAGTTTTAGAGATAGTTGGGACAAGGGGAAGACTTGACCTCATGGGCTGGGATAAAGCAAGTGAGACTCTGTCCCTCTCTCTTGCTGCCTGCGCCCTGGTCCGATTGTGTAGTAACTGCTCTCTCCTCCCGCAGGGCGAGGCAGGCGCCCCAGGACCCAAGGTACAGACAAAGCCCCAGTGCCGCCGCTCTTCCTGGACGGAATGGGCCCGCCAGCCGAGGGGGTGGGGGTGAGGGCATGGCGGCCGAGAGATCGAGCCCCCGGGCACTGATCGTGGGGTCCGGCCAGGAACCGCCCTGGCAGCAGGCACCACGTTTGTCCTGCAAGACCGTTTCCACCCGAGTTCTGGTTTGGGGACGGAACGAGAGCAGATGTGCTCGGAAGCAGGCAGCCCTGGGGTCCCGAGGGCTGCAGCGGGGGAGTGGGCTGCTGGCGGTCGGGGTGCTGCTGGGGCCCCAGTGTGGTCCGAGTGGGTCCCTAGCACCGTCACACAGGCCTGGTCCTGGGGAGGCCACCCCAGCCCCTCCATGAGCCAAACCGGCAGCCTTCCCAGGAGAGAGGGCCCGTCACTGGGGAGGCCACCGAGGGGGTGCAGCTCCAGACTCGTCCGCCGGGAAAACAGAGAGAAGGGGGAGAAGGGGGAGGGGAGAAGGGGGAGGGTGACATGGGAGAGAAGGGGGAGGATGACAGTGGGACTGGAGGGGCCTGGAGGGAGGGACGAGGGTCAGAGTAGAGACTCAGGTGTGTAAACACGTGCACACACACAACCCGTGCGTGCGCACACGGGCACGGGCTTCAGGGATAAACGGGGAAAGCTGGTGAGATTTACAGTGAGGGAAAAGGCTACAGCTGGGGGTGAAATTCAGCACAGGTGAGGCCAGACTCCATTTGTAGTTGGAGATCCTGGACACCAGAGCTAGATGCTCAGCTACCAAGGCCACTCAGACCTGAGAGAGGGCTCTCGAGCATCTTGACTGAGATGCCTGGGCCGGCCCCAGTCACAGACGCTCTCATGGTTCCCTCATCCCTGTGGCAATGGGGTCCTGGGCCCCCTGCCCCGCTTCCTCCAGCGGAGTCCTCCCCCCTCCTGGAAGGAGTGTCTCGGGCCCCCGCCTGGGGGTCTTGCTCGGTGGTTTCGTGTTAAGTGGATAAAGTTGGGCGAGGCCAGGAGGAAGAGGTGCTGTGGGGTTAGCGTAGCTCCTGGCTGGTGGTTCACCCCCTGGCTCTTCAGATGTAAAATGCTCGCGAGAAAACACAGGTGCACCGGCAGTGCAGTGGCGCCTGGGGTTTAGGGACACCCCGAGGGCCGAGGTGATGACCTTCTCTCCCACCTGCGCAGGGAAGCAAGGGAGACCCCGGCCCCATCGGCACGCCTGGGGAGCACGGCCTGGCAGGACGTCCCGGACCAGCAGGACCCGCAGGACCACCAGGGCCCCCGGGCCCCCCCGGGCCCCCAGGCCCCGGGCTCGCTGCGGGGTTTGTGAGTACCCGCTGCCCCTGGCCCCCAGAAAGCGCGGCTCTGCTTCCCCAGGCGCCCTCGGGCACCCACACTGACCGGCGCAGCCCGGCAGCAGCCAGACAGGTGCCACCCCTGCCTGGGCTCCTCCTGGCTGGTGACGGAGTCCCCACATGTGAGCGCTGAATGGGGGGCGTTGGCAGCCCCGCGTGTCTGCCTTGCTGTCCCCGTGACCCACCCAGCAGGGGCCCTGCAACCAGGGAACCCCACCCTCAGAATCCACCCGCTCGGGCGTCTGGGTCCCTGCCCAGCCTGGGGCAGGTCTCTTCCTGTGAGAAGACACACGGACCCTGGCGTCCCTGTGTGTTCTCCTCCAGGACGACATGGAAGGCTCCGGGGGCCCCTTCTGGTCGACAGCCCGAGGCGCCAGTGGGCCGCAGGTACTGCCCCAAAGCTGGGCTTGGTCGGCTTGGGGGCGGGGCTGCCTGGGGGGGTCCGGGGGAGCGTCCCTGGGACTGGCCTCCAGGGGGACCAGGAGCAGCCCTGCAGAGCCAGCGAGCCATCTGCCTCCGGGACACTGTCTACCTCGCGGCCGCCGGGGGGAGAGTCCAGTCTCCAGTGTGGGGAATGCCGCTGGTGGTCGAGCTGAATGAGCACGGGGCAGGATGGGCCCCAAAGACAGGTCTTCCTGGGAAATACTAGCCCAGTTCTCTTTATGGCTCTAACTTTGGGGAAGTTACACAGTTTTGACCTGAGTAGAACTTTAGTTAAAGAAAAATGGGGACACTTTTCCTATGAAAAATGGATGGATTCCTATGAAATCCCACCTTGTTGTGCCATTGACATGTGCACTGGTCAGGGTTAGGTCCAGCTGGAGCTCCTGGCGTCCAGAGGTAACCGAGCTCACACCGGACGGACACACGAGGGGCCGTCCCCGGGGCAGGATGCCTGGGACGGGCCGAGAGAGGGTTCCCTCCCCCAGGAGCCGCGGGGCCGACACAGACCCCACTGGGGGTCCCTAGGGGACCTCGACTAGTGTCCAGCTGGGCCCCTGGAGTCTCAGCCCAGCGAGACGGTGGTGGGACGGGCCGAGAGAGGGTTCCCTCCCCCAGGAGCCGCGGGGCCGACACAGACCCCACTGGGGGTCCTTAGGGGACCTCGAACCGTGTCCAGCTGGGCCCCTGGAGTCTCAGCCCAGCGAGACGGTGGTGGGACGGGCCGAGAGAGGGTTCCCTCCCCCAGGAGCCGCGGGGCCGACACAGACCCCACTGGGGGTCCCTAGGGGACCTCGACCAGTGTCCAGCTGGGCCCCTGGAGTCTCAGCCCAGCGAGACGGTGGTGGGACGGGCCGAGAGAGGGTTCCCTCCCCCAGGAGCCGCGGGGCCGACACAGACCCCACTGGGGGTCCTTAGGGGACCTCGACCAGTGTCCAGCTGGGCCCCTGGAGTCTCAGCCCAGCGAGACGGTGGTGGGACGGGCCTCCTGTCCTGAGCACCACTGCTGAGGATTTTCACTCGGGCAGAAGCTAACTCTGGTGAAATAGAGCGGTTTTGCCCCTTTGAGTTAGCGCCTTTCCCTTTCTGCGTTAGAAAGGCTTAGTTTGGGGCAGTAGCAGTCAGCTGCCTGGGCATCAGGTGAGATCTGAGCCAAGGTGGCAGGGCGAGGTCGCAGGGCAGGGTCCCCTCCTCCAGGTCCAAGGGCACAGCTCCAGTGCCGCTTGACCCCTGGAGGGGTCTGTGGGCTGTTCCGTGGCCTCAGGGTGATGGAGACCCTCGGGTGGGGTTAAACCCTCCTCCTCCCTGGGGAGGCCAAAAGGCGGCATCCCATCCGTGCAAATGCATTTGTTTCTAGTTAATAAAGTGCAGGTTTCTTTGCGTTGGGGTGACTTGCTCATGCCCTCCCCGCGGCCGGTTTGTGTGCCATCTGTGGGACACCAGGTGGTGCCGAGGACAGGCCACGTCTGGTGGGGTTTCGGGCTGTGCGGGCCCCTGTTGACACGAACGCCCTTTTTTCCATGTTTTATAAGAGGGGCTAGTGTTCTTGCGGGAAAGGCTGTCCCCCGAGGGGCGGAAGCAGCACCGACCCGGCCCGCTTCCTTCTCTGCCCCCCCAGGGACCGCCTGGCCCGCCTGGAGTCAAGGTCAGTGAGAGATTTGTTAGCCGGGGGGGCGCCCGCCGCTCACCCCCTCCCGCCAGGAGCTACTGCTCAGTGGCCCCGAGTTCCTCGTGGGAAATTTGCAAATACGGAAAAGCCTAACGGGGAGACGGTCCCCAGAGCTCGGTTCAGGGGGTGGCGCCGTCCCATCTTTCTAACCCCGTGAGTCGAGATCTCTGGCTCCACACGTGCCAGGTGTGTGCTGACTTGGGGAGAGCGAGGGGCTCAGGGAAGGAGCCCCCAGCCCGGGGGACAGTGGCTGGCGCCCGGCAGGACCTGGGTGCTTCTCTCGCCGCCGCTGGCCCCGCCTCCCTGCTTGGCCCTGCCCCCTCCCCGCCCCTGGGGGACAGCAGCTCCCACCCCTGGGGGGGGCAGTGGCGAGGGCAGGAGCAGCCCCACCCTGCTCCTCGGGCACCCGTGCGTCCCGGGGGTGCAGGGACCCCCGCGCGCCAGCTGTGCCGCCCAGCCCCTTAGAGCGTCTGCTTTGATTTGCAAACCTTTGAGACAGTTGGAAAGATGGCTTTTTTAGAAGGACGTCCTTCTTAGCTTTCTTGAACTGTTCAAGGTGAAGTCACCTGAGTGCTCCTGCTTCTGCGGGAAACGGTGGCCTGGCCTTCAGAACAGTCTAGGCCGTGTGCGCTCAGCGCATGGGTGGACACAGGGTCTGGGGCCCTCAGCTCTGAGCTGCGGGGTGTGGCGTGGGGACCACCTGGTTACCTGAGGAGGGGTGGGCGCTGCCTGGGGGCTGGGCCAGCGCTCGCAGCTCCACAGAACCCTTTGTCCACTTTAGGGGGATCCTGGAGTCATGGGGCCACCAGGGACCAAGGTAAGAACAGTACCTCGGGTTCAGGAACTCCACAGTCGTTAGCAGCCCTGGTCTGGGGTGCAGGGCGGGGTCCCCAGGCTGAGACCAGGAGCTTGGCTGGTCCTCATCGCCTGGGGCCTCAGTAAACAGGGGTGAGTCCATGCCAGGCCCGGCGTCCTTCTCCCACTGTCCCCCTGTCCCCCCCGGGTCCCCCCGGGTTTTCGCATAGGACAGCTTTCCTCCCATGCCAGCTCCGCAGCGGAGTCCTCTGACCCCTGCCCCCTCCTCTGCCCCACGGCGCTCCCCAGGAGGCCGAGCAGGTTGGCTCTCCCTCAACCTGGTCGACAGACCAGGTTGAATCGGGTGTGAGCTGGTGGCCGGCTCCGGGACACCGTGGCCCCCAGGTGCCGCGGCTGACGCACGTGCTCTCCTCATGTCCACTGCAGGGAGAGGTCGGAGCAGACGGGGCTCCTGGGGCCCCCGGCCTTCCGGGCAGGGAGGGTGCAGCCGGACTCCAGGTGAGTGGCCACCCGGGGCTGCTGCGGCTGACTCCCCCAAAGTAGCCACGCCTGGGTGAGAGCTGGCGCCCGGTGTGTATCTCAGGGTCCCCACAGGGCCCGGAGACCCCAGCTCCATGGGACGTGAGTCGGCGGTCCAGGCTGCCTTAGGGGGCTTCCTGCGTGGCTGACCCCCCCACCCCCCAGGCCCCATGTGGTCAGTGCAGGGAAACTCCGCATCTTCACTCAGGGCCAGTCCCAGCGGCTTGGGGTCTCCAGGAAGCGGGGCTCGTGTGCTGTTTATGATGAACGATTTTCTTCCTGTCTCCACAGGGACCAAAAGGAGAAAAAGGGCCCCAGGGAGAGAAAGTGAGTTTGCAGGGGTTGGCGGGTGTCTGTGGACAGGTGGTAGGTGCACGGCAGGGCCGGGGGTGCTGCCCTCTGCCCCGGGCCCGCCCATGTGGTGCAGAGACTTGGGCGGGATCCGGGCTCAGAGCCTGCCCTGCCTGGGGTGGGGGCTTGTGGGCCACTGTGCTCAGCCCTCAGGCGTCTCCTCACACCCCGTGGGCACCGGAAACCCCTCCAAGTCCGGGCTGGGCTGCAGTTCAACCCCCAGGGGAAACTCTCTTCCAGGGCGACCCAGGGAAGGACGGAGTGGGGCAGCCAGGCCTCCCGGGACCCCCCGGACCCCCAGGGCCTGTCGTCTACGTGTCGGAGCAGGACGTAAGAACCGTGCATGGGTGGACACATGCTCTGCCCAGGGCCCCCAGCCCTCCCCCCATAGGGTGACCTCCAGAGACCCCGGGGTTCCAGTCTGTTGGTTCCATGGGGCTTCTTGGCGTCGAAGCTGGCCCTTCCAGAGCTGCCCTTTGGTCGTGCTGTTTGCCCGCGTGTCACCCGCTCCAGCTGTGACAGGCCCCCTCCGGCCCCCATGCACAGCACCCAGGGGGGTGGGGGGCAGTGTCCCCCTGGTCCCAGGGTCCCGGGCCGGTTCTGTGGCGCGGGAGCGGACTCCCGGGGGCGCTTCATTTCTCGTCTCGGGACCTTGAGGCCAAAGCCAGGAAGATGCCTTTCACGTTGACCTCCTGGTGTTCTTGGTGGGGCTTGTGTGGGTAATGTCACGGGAGTTGAGTGTTCATGGTAAACGTGGTCCTTTTCCTTCCTCCTCCGGGACACTGGCTCTGCTGACTCACGGACAGAGGGCACTGGCGAGCGTGCCGGGCCCCGAGGTACGTGCGGCCCCGGGACGGGCTGGGTGCCGTGCACCTCCCCGCGGCAGGTCCTGACCGTCGCTGTCTCTCTCTCCACAGGGCCGGGCGGGGCTCGCAGGCCTCCCCGTGAGTACCTCCCCAGCGGGCGCGGGGCCTCTGCTTCGCAGGCAGGGGGCCGGGTGGGCCCCCGTGAGGCCGAGGAACCGGAGCCGGAGACCCCATCCGGACAGGGGTGTCGGGCGGGCGTCTACGGCGGGGTGGGGGGTCACGGCCCTGAGGCAGGGGCCTTCTGGGCAGCGCTGTGTGTCTCCTGCAGGGACCAGCCGGGCCGAAGGGAGACCTGGGCTCCAGAGGCCAGCAGGGCCTCCCGGGACCCAAGGTGAGGGGCCGTCCAGGGTCACCGGGTGACCGCTCAGGGGGAGGGGGGCCATGCCCGGGAACCTGGGGCGGACTCCCCTCTGGTCTTTTCCCTGGACCTGCAGAGGCCCCGCTCACGGCTCTGTGTCCTGGGCTGTCGCGTCGGTGCCGAGGGGGGTTCACTGCAGGCCTGGGGGGGTGCAAGGCCTGCTCTTGCCCGAGCCGGCCTCCCTTACCCGCCCCCCTGTTCCAGGGCGAGAAGGGTGAGCCGGGCATGGTCTTCAGCCCTGACGGCAGAGCGCTGACCTCCGCCCAGAAAGGAGCCAAGGTGAGGGGACGTCTGGGCCCAGCTTGCACCCTCTGTCCTGCCTGGCCGGGGCAGCGGGGCTTGGGGGCCGTGGAGACGGCACAGAGGGGTTTGTCCTCCTGAGAGGGGCCAGCTCCTGCCCGTGCGTGGGAGCCTCTGCTGATCGGGCTCTGGAAGCTTCCGCAGCCTGGGCCCCTCGCCTGTCCGTCTGTTCCTCTCCCACCACCCTGGTGGGAGGGTCCTCGGGGCCCCTCGGAGCCTGCACCTCAAATCAGCCTCAGCCTGGCTGGCCCCTCATTCTCCTCTGCCCATCAGCGGAGCCCACACTGCAGAGGGGCCGGGGGCTCTTGGGGGCCCCGGCCTGGGCCTCGCCTGTGGGAGCTGCACCCCTGTGGTGCCCGACTGGCCCTCTGGGGGCACTGCCGCTGGGGGCAGGGATCCTGGCCTGCCTTCCTCAGGAGGGGGCCAAGCATGGCTGGGCTTGGGAATGGGCTCCACGGGGGCCTGTGCCCTGGGTCCCCTGCCCCCCAGCAGGGGACCCCCAGCCCTGGGGAGAGCTGGGTCTGGATCAGGAGGCTTTTGGGGACAGGCCCGCAGGGGGTCCCCAAAGGCCCCCAGGATTGTCGGGGGATAGACCAAGGGACCGCGGGGCAGAGAGAACTCCGCCGGCCCCACCGTGTGTCACAGCTGAGGTCGGGGCCCACAGACCCCTCCAGCCCGGGCGCTGCAGGGCCGACCCCTGGGTCTCAGGGCCCCCAGGGTGGGCCCAGGGACACAAACCCCAGTCCAGAGCTTTCTCCCTGTTGCTGTTTCCTTCTCTTCCTGGGTGTTGTCAGTGCCTCGGGTGCCGCCAGGGGCATCCAGATGGACACAGGGACCCCTCGGCGGCTGCCCACTGGGGGTTGTGACCTACGGCCACCTAACGGTGCCTTCTGGTTTTCTGTTCAGGGTGAGCCTGGCTTCCGAGGACCCCCGGTGAGTAGACCCAGGCTTCCCCACAGCGCACATGCGTGTGCCGCGGAGGGCACCGTTGCCTGCCTGGCCGCTGGGCGGGCGTGGCAGCTGAGCTTCTATCCCAGCTGCGCCTCTAAATGCGGGGGCAGGTGTCGGGAGGGAGACCGCGGGGTGGGGGGCCGGTCACGGCTCACCTAAAACCTGGCTCCCCCCACAGGGTCCCTATGGGCGGCCCGGGCACAAGGGAGAGATTGGCTTCCCTGGACGGCCGGTGAGTGTCCGGGTCTCGTGCCGGGTGTGGACAGCAGCCCAGGCCCACGGGGACAATGGGCCCGGAGGGGAGTGGGCTGCAGTCTCTCTGCTGTCCTCCTCCTGGGGACCCCCCGCCAGAGCGTGACTCTCTCCAGCCCCGCTCGCGGGCAGCTTGGGCCGCAGAGGGATGGGCACCCCGAGGAGGCCCTGGGTGGGGACAGGCTGCTGGGCCAGCCCTCACAGCTGCCACCCACTGTGCTCTGCCCCAGGGGCGCCCCGGGATGAACGGACTGAAAGGGGAGAAGGGGGAGCCGGGAGATGCCAGCGTGGGATTCAGCGCGAGGGTGAGTGTCTTGCGGGGCGGGCGGGGGTAGGAGGCCTGGCCGCAGCGGCTCGGGTCCCAGAGCTCACCTGCGGGAGGCTTCTGAGCAGCCTCGTGGCCCTCGGACACGCAGACCCCCGTGCACACAAACACACGTGTGCGCGCACACACGCACACACACGCGCCAAGGCCACCGGACAGTGCCCCGGCGTGGTTTTCTCAGAAGGGCCTGTAGGCCGCGTGGGCTCTGGGGTGGGCGCCTCTGGCCCGTGGGGCTCTCGCTCCGACCGCCTTCACGCTGCAGTTGCTTCCGCCTCGTGAGCCGAGGGTTCGGTAAAGTCCCCGGGTGAGGCCCTGTTGTCACCTCTACCTGAAACGGTGCCATCGAGATGCAGGACTCACCTCTGACCCCGCTGGGCACCCAGTGGGCCCGCCGGCTGCACCCAGTGCCTTTTCTCCTGGACCCCGTCCCACCTGGCCTGGCCGCGCGACGCGGGGTCCCGAGGGCAGTGGCTCAGGCTGCGGCTCTTCTGGTTTTTCCGTCACTGCGTGTCTTCATTCGGGCTCGCTCCTCCTTGCAGTGGTTTCATGAAAACTCAGAACACGAGGCGGCGTCTTGCAGAGTTCTGAGATGGAGGTGGACCGGGCCACTTCCGTCGAGGAGGACGGGGGGCTCTTGAACTCCCCCCGTGGTTCTGAGTTGTAGAGGCGGAGCGCCCGCCGCTGTGCGCGCGCCCCGGTCAGGGCGTCCAGCGAGTCCGGCTTCCTCGTGGGCCTGAGATTGCGCCTCTGTTCCGCTGCCAGCCTCTCTCCTCGGTCGCAGGGTCGGGGCGAAGGGGCCCAGGGGCCCTAGAGCAGGTGGCCGTGAGGTCCCGGGACCCTGTCCCCAGGCACCGTCATCACTCAGGCCAGCCCTTTGGTGAGCGAGCCGCTATTTTCAGAACGGCTCTTCTGACACTGCCTGAATCGGCCGTTTGTCCTTTTCCTGCGAGCGGGTGAACGAACGGAGCCGACCTTCACCCAGCTGGCAGTTAGTAACAACACGAGCCGTGTCCGAGGTCGTATCCGGCCCAGACGCCACCCGCACGTCTCCCGTGGGAGGATTTGAGCAGGACTCCGGTCTGGGAACGGGAAGGGGGCAGCTCTGTCCTCAGGGAACCCACGACCACAGAGTAAACTGGACGCATTGTCCATCTGATGTTTTCTGACTTCACCGTGATTCTCAGAACTGCTCCTGCCCACATCTGCTGTTCTGGACAGTGTCGCTGGCCAGTGTTGACTGACCAGGCTTTCTCTTCCCCCACGCAGGGTCCGCCCGGCCCACCTGGGCCCCCAGGGCCCCCGGGCCTTCCCGGGACTCCTGTCTATGACAGCAACGTAAGTCCCTGCGACACCTGCTGTTCCCACTGCGTCCCCACACTCTTCCCTGCACTGGCTTCCTTTCCCCTCCGCTGACCCGGGGAGGGCTGAACCCCAGGCAGGGCAGCCGGAGCCACGACCTCTGAGACCCTGGCTGGGGGGGGCTTCTGGGAAGGGCGTGGTGGTGGGACGCAGGCCCACCTGCCTTGTAGGCCGCACCTGGTGGGCCGCTGGTTAGAAGACAAGCCCCCAGGGGAAGTGAGGTTGGGGGAGGGCTCTCTGGATCTGGGTTTCTGAGCACGAGCCCTGGGGTCCTGGGGGGTGAACAACCCCCTACCTCACAAGGCTCAGTGACATGAAGTGACCACCTGGGGCAGTCATGTCGTGACCGGGGCTCCCGACTCCAAATCCTGTGTCCTCTCCCTCCCCCTCCCTGCTTCTCTGTCTTGGGGGGCAGGGGTGCTTGGGGGTGTGGCCTCGCAGACCCTTGGGCAGGTGGTGGCCTCAGTTTCCAGAGCGTCTCTCAACGGCCATCTTTGGCCTGTTCTTCGCAGGCGTTTGTGGAGTCTGGCCGCCCTGGACCCCCGGGATTGCCAGGTGAGGGTCCTGGGGCCTCGGGGAGGGCAGGTCACCCCTCCAGCCACAGCGCAGAGCAGGGGTGGGCGGCCCTCACGGGGTGCTGGACGATCCAGGCCCCCCAGTCCCGGGTGATCACGGCCCCCTTTGCCGGGCTGCTGGGTCCTCCCAGCACGGCCTGCCAGGCGGCCCGGCCGTGGATGGGAGTGGGCACCGAGCGGCCACCCGCTGGCCGCCCACTGTCCAGCTCCAGCTCTTCGTCCAAGCCTGCTGCTTGTTCGAGCCCCTCCCTGCAGGAGTGGCGTGGCCTCTGGGAGCAGAGGCTGCAGCCCCTGGAGCGCGACCACCGGGCACTTCGGCCAGTCACGAGCTCTTACTCTGACTGTCCCTGGGTTCACACGCTGCCCCCTCCCTGGTCCAGGCCTGCAGCGCACACAGTGCCCACCAGGGTTGGGCCGTGCGTGGGCAGGAGGGCCTGTCCCAGGCGCCTCTGTCACATGTTTAGTAACAGGCACTGGGGTCTCTGTCCCTCCAGGGAACCAGGGGCCTTCTGGACCGAAAGGTGACAAAGGAGAAGTGGGCCCACCCGGGCCACCAGGTGAGAGTTCTCTGGGGGCCTTGGGCTGTGTGTGGTCACCCGCCCACCCGGCTCCCGGAGGAAGGAAGCCTTCGGGGCTCAGGGGGCTCTGAAGGGACGCCTGGCTGGCCCCGCGGCCTCGGGGCAGGGCTGGGGGCTAAAAGGACAGGGGCCTGAGGTGGTGGCCAGGCAGGATGTCCCAGCCCCCCACTCGCTGAGGAGCAGGGCTGGGCCCCGGTGTGCACCTCCCAGGGGAGACCCGGCACCCCCAGCGCATCGCGGGGGCCTCATCGGCCTGGATCGTCCAGGGGATGAACTCCCGGCACCTCGGATGTCCCCTGGGATGGCAGGACTCCCCTGCTGAATCCGGCTTCTGCAGCCGATGAAGCAGGAGAACAAGTGTGGTGTCGGGCGCAGGCCAGGCAGAAGCCAGGAGAGCTGGACCCCCGGGCACTGCCAGAGTCTGCGTAAGCTCGGGGTTCCCCTGCGAGCTGCCAGAAGCAGAAGCAAACCCTCCCCTTGAGGAAGGTGAGCTCATTGAGGACCTGGGATTCCCAAGCGGGCAAGCGACCAGCCAGCACTACAGGAGTTTCCAGGCTTGGCCTTGACCGTGACGGTGATGCCCCGACATGGAGAAGAGGAGATGGCAGCACAGAACTGGAGCCCGCGGGCAAGAGTCGGGTGTAGTTCTGGGACTGAAAACCCGCAGCCCCTGGACGTGAGGATTCTGTGCGACTTCAGGCAGACGGGACACAGCCGAGGAGGGGAGGGGTCAGCCCGGAGTCCGGGCGACGCACTGAGCAGTCGGACACGCCGAGGGAGGTCAGACGCGTGCGGGTGAGGACACGCGGCTGGGGCTGGGGCAGAAGAGCATTTGAAGGCGTCACGGCCGGGCTTCCAAACCAGGGAAAGGTTCAAGGAGCCCTTCACACGAAGGGTCAACACGAGCCACAAGCTGATTCCTCACGGGGTTGAGAGGAGCCAGAGGCCATAAAGGGTCCCAAAGGTCGGAAGAAGGTAACTGCTCACCTAGAATTCTGCAGCCGGTAAAGACGTCGTCTTCTACAGGAAGAGGAAGTGGGCAGCGAGGCCTCTCAGGACACCATCCTCAGTGGGGACGCGAGGGCCGCTGGGGAGAAGGAAGCAGAGCTGATGACACGGGGACGGAGGAGGAGCAGCAGGGGGGCGGTGAGACCACGCGTCCCCGCTCGGCCCCGCCGCAGAGAGGTCGCATCCCCGAGACCCCAGCCTGGCCCCGAGGAGGCCGAAACCCCGTTACATCAGGCCCAAGTGAAGGACGCACCTGTCACCTCAGGGACCAGCCGAGAACAGGAGGGAACGTGCCCCTGGTAACCAAGCAGGAAGGAAGAACAGCGTAGGAAAAACCCGACCAAAGATGGCAGGAAAGGAGAGAAGAGGAACTCGGAACAGGTGGAGGAGCGGGAAACGGGGTGAAGATTGATTAAACTCAGATCCGTTGGCGCGTATGTTCAGTGAGCGGGTCCACTCTCCTGTTTAAAGACGAACATCGTCAACAGGACAGAACCAGAGCCATGCTGCTTACGAGAGACACCCCCAAGTGTAAGGACATGAGAGCTGAGGGGGAAGGGGTGGTAGTCTGGTGAGAAGGGAGCCGTGTGTGTGTGTGCTCGTGAGAAATCAGACAAGTGTATTTTAAAGCAGGAAATACTGCCAAAAATTTTTCTTAAACTCCATAATGATAAAGGGGTAAACCCGCCAGGAAAGTACAGCGATTCTAAATTTCTACGCCAGTAACAACATAGCCTCAAGATATGAAAAGCAAAAATTGACAGAAATAAAAGGAAAAACACACAAGTCACTCAGTACAGGGGGAAATCTGTAAGCGAGGGAAGCAGCAGACAAAAGGCCGGGTCAGTTGGGAGGTGGAAGATATGAACGGCAGGTGACAACCTGGCCCCCAGTCCCAGCACCAACATGGCAGCCCACAGGCCCACGCCGGGCACACAGCAAGTCCCTCAGGCCTGTGTGTCCTCAAGGGAGCATCGAAGACACAACCGGGACGGGCCCACCGAGCAGGGCGCCTGCAGGGAGGAGAGGCCACAGTGGGAACTGGAAACCCTGGAGCTGAAGGACAAGGCTGTGTCTGAGGGGCACAGGTGCAGCCAGGGCCGGGGTTGGGATTCTCGGCCCTCACTCCGTGGCCCACGGTGGCAGTGGGGTCACCCCGCTCTGAGGAAGGACCCAGGACAGGAGCTCCGGGCCGTGAACATGAGCCGGGTGGCCCTGGGCAGGCGTGGGTTTCCCGGAGCAGCCCTGGTGGAGCCCAGATCAGGGGCTCCCCCAGCCCCCTGGGCCCATGGTTCACTCAGCAGGCATCACTTCACCCTGGGGGTCTGACCTCCACCTTTATCAGGTTTCCAGGGGAAAGGCCACGGGAGAAGGGTAAGCCAAGGTCGCTTTCCCACCCAGAAGGAGCGAGGGTCTTGTCAGCTCCTTGTCTACAAGGTCACAGCCTTAAGTAGCCTGCGCTTCAAGCATCCAGCTCAGGAAGTTAGAAAACAAATAGATTTAACTCCCAGAAAGCAGATGGGAGATGCAGTGAATGGAAAAAAAAAAAATGTACAAAACAGGAAGCATCAAGAAAGCAAAGAAGTCAGATGTTAGTTCTTTGAAAAGACTAATAATATTCCCCTCGAGGGACTGATGAAGGAAAGAGACAGCAAGAGACATTGAAGATGGCACCCCCGTGCTCTGGAAAGAGCGGGCACCCTCTCTCTGCCATCCGCAGTGGCGGGTCGGGGCCATGGGGGGTGGCCGGTCATTGCTGCCGGCGCGGGGCCCAGCCAGGGTGCGGGGCAGGGAAGAGAAACAAACGCAGGGTGTGACTCTGGAAGAAACAAACCTGCTGTTTTCACAGAGGACACGTTTGTGAATGTCAACAACCCAAAGGGATGTGCAGATAAACCGTCAGAATTAATGAGTAAATTTACCAAAGTCACAGGGGCAGTTCACAAAAATCGATGGCCAGTCATAGACTAAATGAAATCTTTAAAAGGCACCGTTTAGAAAAAGATCAGGTTGGTTGCCAGAGGTGGGATGCAGGGTGGGGGGTGAAGGGGGTCGAAGGTACCAACGTCCAGTTACAGGACACAGCACCTGGGGGCACGCAGCTGTAGCCGACACTTCTGCCCAGTGTCCTTGAAGGTGCAAAGCGAGAACAGCTCTTGTCACGAGGGAAAACCATGTTTTTTCCTGTGTGTGTGTCTCTGCGAGGTGGTAGCTGTTAACTAAACGTCCTATGGTGTGCAGTTCGCAGCAGACGTTAAGTCGGTCGTTTAGCGGTCCCCCTTGACCGTCTGCAGCGCTGTGTGTCAGTGATAAAAACTGAAGGGAAAAAGGCACCATGAACAAAAACACAAAAAAATATCAAGTGATTGGGAATAAGTGTAACAAAACATGCAGGGGATCTCTACACAGAAATACAGAAATTAGAGAAAGAGGGGACTTAGGTAAATTCGGGGGCGGGGGGACGGGTGGACCAGGCAGGAAGACAGTGTCTCACTGAGGACCTCCCAAACTCTCCCCCCCGTAGGGCAGTTCCCGTTCGACCTCCTGCACCTGGGCGCTGAGATGAAGGTGGGTGACCCCGGGTCATCACGCTGCCCCCCCCACGGGGCCCCAGAGGGCACCCGGGACGCGCACCCCTGGCTCCGTTTTTCGGGAATTCGGTTGACGCAATGGGAAGCTGGGAGGCCGAGCCCCTTCCTGTCGGGCTGGCCAGGCCTGGGCCGCAGAAGCTTCACCGTGGGCCTCTGGGGGTCGGCGCCCGCCCCTCCCCACACGGCACCGGGAATGGGGCTGTCCCGACAAGCTTTTCCATCCACAGGGGGAGAAGGGTGACCAAGGGGCCGCCGGGCAGAAAGGAGAAAGGGGCGAGCCCGGGGGCGGCGGGTTCTTCAGCTCCAGCATGCCTGGCCCCCCCGGCCCGCCAGGCTACCCTGGGATTCCGGTGAGTCTGACCCCAGCCGCCTGTGGGTACCACACAGAGGCTCAGGCCCATCCTGTGCCAGAGCTCACGTCCCCGGGGTCCCTGGGGCCAGGAGCCAAGGGCAGGTCCACCCTGCGGGCTGGGCCCCGAGCGTCCGCCTCCCGGCTCCTTGCCCGAGCGCAGGGCACCCACGTGGGGAGCCTGGTGGGTGCATAGTGGCTGCCCTCCCAGATTGGGCACCTGACCTGGGGGCTCCTCCATTCTCCTGCTGGCGCTGTTCTCCACCAAACCCCCTCAGGGAGACCCTCTGTCCTGAAAGCGTCTGGGGGACCGTGGGCCCCAGCTTCCATCCGGGAGTGGAGGAGGGGTGGGGGCCCTCGAGGCTGCACCTCTGTGAGCGGCTGTCCTCGTCTACGTCCCAGGGTCCCGTCCCAGTGGGGGGCACATGGGGTGGGAAGGCTGGGTTTCCCAGGCCCCGCGTGGGCAGTGTGGGGACGGGGGCTTGGGGGCCATGCTCCCTGCAGGGGGTCGTGGCCCGTGCTCCCTGCAGGGGCTTGTGGCAGATGCAGCCAGGACCTTCAAGCTTGCTTGTCCCCAGCCTGGGGACATAGGTGACAGCACCCTGTGTTTTGCCTTCCACGCTAGGGGCCCAAGGGAGAGAGCATCCAGGGCCAGCCTGGCCCTCCTGGACCTCAGGGACCCCCTGGCATTGGCTACGAGGGACACCAGGGGCCTCCTGGGCCCCCCGGACCTCCAGGGCCCCCGGGACCCCCATCCTTTCCTGGCCCTTACAGGCAGAGTAAGTCGGGTGGAGAGTGGGCCCTGGGCTCCAGCCTCGTCCAGGAAGGGCCACTGTTCCCACCTCTGGCTTCTCTCTTGTAGCTATCAGTGTTCCTGGCCCCCCAGGCCCACCTGGGCCCCCAGGACCGCCCGGATCCATGGGCACCTCCTCAGGGGTAAGCACCGCCCTGTTCCTGACCTGTCGGACCCTCACTGCCCGGCTGCCCTTCCCTTTGGAGGTGTGTGGGTGGGTACCCCAGTGCCAAGAGCCCTGAGACGAGGTTTCCAAAGCAGAAGTGGGGGACCCAGGTGTGGCTGGGGTCTGAGATGGGCAGGGGAGGAGGACGAAGGGGGGGCGTTGAGAAGGTCCCTGAGGGCGGGTCTGCTGTGCAGAGGCACTTGGGGGCTGAGGTCTCCCCGTGGCGCTCATGGGGCCAGCCTGGCAAGGAGGCGGCCACGTAGGTCTTCAGACTGTCGCAGCCCCCAACCCTCCCCATGAGCCCAGAGGTCCCCTGTGCACAGGGGACCCCATTGGGCTGGCCTTCCAGCAGGTGAGGGTCTGGGCCACGTACCAGACCCTGCTGGACCAGGTGCCCGAAGTGCCAGAGGGCTGGCTTGTCTATGTGGCCGACAGGGAGGAGCTGTATGTCCGGGTCCGGAACGGGTTCCGGAAGGTTCTGGTGAGTTCTAGACAGGGCGATCCCTGCACGTGGTGGGGCGCCTTCCCGCTTTGCTCTTGGGGCGAAGGGTACAGAGAAGGCGGGAGGCGGAGGACCTGCGTTGCAGGGGGCCCCGGCGCCTGGCAAGCGGCAAGGACCAGCCGGGCGGGGCCCGCGGGCATGCGGCTAGCGGTTCTCCATCCTCACCCGCTTCCCTCCACTTCTCTCTTTATTAGAAGCTGCTCTATGGCAGTTTTAGGTTCACAGAGAAGTGACTCTCAGTTTTTAAACTAACAGATGTTCTTATTGTGCGCCGGGCACCGGGTGGGGGGCACTGGGACGCAGCCATGCCGGCCTTCACCGGTGTGGGGGGCGGCCGGGGCGAGTGGCGCTGGCTGGGTCAGAGGTCCCGGGGTGACCCCCTGTTTTCTTCCAGCTGGAGGCCCGCACGCCCCTCCCCCGCGGGACGGTAAGGAGCGTCCCTTCTTCCCACGACCATCTCGGGGGACCGGTGGGCAGGGGTGCAGCCTGGGTGGGGCCCCCCTGCGGGGGAGGGGGTGTGCAGACCGCGCTCATCACCCTCCCCAGGCGAGGGGCTCCTTTGAGTCCTTGTCTGTCTGCCCTCGTCCAGAGGGCTGGGCACGGGGACAGACCCTTCAGGGTGTGGGGGGAGGAGGACGGAAGGGGGGCGGGTGGGAGGGGCCCAGGATATTCCAGTCTCCCTAAGTAGGGGTCGCGTCCCCCAGGCGGTGCTCCTCTGAGGAGAAGTCACGCCTCTCGGACGGCTCGAGAGCGGGGCTGCGTGCCAGGTCTCGGGTGCCCGTGTTCAGCGTGGCTGCTCTGCCCCGCCGCCAGGCTCGGGGGCCCTTCTCTCTCGCAGCACCTAGTCCTGGGCGCTGTCCTAGGCGCAGGCACAGCCCCCGCCCCGCGGAGGCGACATCATGGTGGGGAGACGGGCAGTAAGGGCAGTAGGTGACTAGGCAATAGCATGTAATTATGTAAGTAAAAACATCTCAGCTAGATACATGAATTCATTCTATAACTTATGATTGCGTTAGACGTTACTACCAGGTAATAGGTACCAGGTAACAGGTATACAGGTAACGGGTGTCTGAAGGTGCTGGGTGCTGTGGGAAAGGGATGGAATTGGGAAGTGGGTGGGGCACAGGGGCTGGCATTTGGAGGTCGAGGTCACCGCCGGAGGTAGGAACTGGGCAGAGGCTTAAGGGGCTGCTGGTACCACGGCTGCAGCAGGGGGAGGTCAGGGGGAGGTGGTCGACCCAAGGGTGCCCAGGGCCACGGGGAGGAGCTGGCTCCTGAGGGTGATGGACCCGGGGGCTTGAGCAGAGGGCCACCCAGCCCGACTGAGGTGTCACCGGGCTGGCTCTGGCCTGACACGCCGGGCGCCCCTGGGTCCAGCTCGCCACCTCCAGTCCAGCGTCGCCGGCCCAAGAGCACAGCCGGGTGCAGACGAAGGGCGTGCAGGGCCGGGCAGCGGGACCCGCGGGTGCAGGAGGCCCGGCCCCACGGCGCTGTCTGCCTCTCCGCCTGCAGGACAACGAGGTGGCCGCTTTGCAGCCCCCCGTGGTGCAGCTGCACGAGGGCAACCCGTACCCCCGCCGGGAGCCCCCGCCCCCCACAGCGCGGTCCTGGCGGGCTGACGACATCCTGGCCGGCCCCCCGCGCTTGACACACGCCCAGCCCTACCCCAGGGCCCCGCACCCCGGCGCCTACGCGCACCTCCGGCCGGCAACCCCCATGGCCTCACCCGCCCACACTCACCACGACTTCCAGCCGGTGGTGAGTGACCACCCCGGGCAGCGCTGGGGGTGGAGAGTCCGGAGCCCAGAGCAGCCGGGGAGGGTGCTGGTGCTGGGTCTGGGACCCGCCCTCCCCATCCCCTCCCCCCCCATCCCCATCCCCTCCCCCCCACCCCCTCCCCCCGCCGCTGCCCCGGGGTCCACCCCGCTCGCATCCCAGAGACCCACCGGGGTCGGGGGGCGGGGCGCGGAGACCCGGGCCGTCGGGGCTGACACGCGGCTCCACCCGCAGCTCCACCTGGTGGCGCTCAACAGCCCGCAGTCGGGGGGCCTTCGCGGCATCCGCGGCGCCGACTTCCAGTGCTTCCAGCAGGCGCGCGCCGCGGGGCTGGCGGGCACCTTCCGCGCCTTCCTCTCCTCGCGGCTGCAGGACCTCTACAGCATCGTGCGCCGCGCAGACCGCGCCGCCCTGCCCATCGTCAACCTCAGAGTGCGTGCACGCCCCAACCTGGGCCGGGCCTGGGCGTCGGGTGGGCGCTGGGCGGGTCTCGCCCCTGAGGACCACCGGGCACCCCATGGAGCCCCCACGTGGCCCCCGACCCCTGCCCCCGCCTGCCAGGCGCGCTGGTGCGTCACCAGCTTCCAGAGGTGGCCTGGTCCCCTCACCACTCGGGTGTCAGCCCAGGGCTGGGCGTCCCTGCCCCGGTGCTCTTCACGGGGATGTGTTGCGCGGCCCCTTCCGCGAACGGAGCCACGTGCTTTCTGGATGCGTCGAGCACCGGTGTTCCTCGGGACCAAAGGCGGTGGACTCACTCTGGCCCCGGGTCCAGGGCTGGGGGCGGGTGCCCTGCGTTCCTGGGAGAGGGCGGGAGGCCTGGGGCCAGCCCACCCTTGGGCGGGCGTGGGCGTTGCTGAGACCCCTGGGCCGCTCGGCCTTCTGGCACGAAGTGACCAGAGACGGGGTGACCCCGCTTCCCCCCGCAGGATGAGGTGCTGTCTCCCAGCTGGGAGGCCTTGTTCTCGGGCTCCGAGGGCCAGCTGAAGCCCGGTGCCCGCATCTTCTCTTTCGACGGCAGAGACGTCCTACAGCACCCCGCCTGGTAGGTCCGCTGTGTGGGCGCAGCAGCTCGGGGCCTCTCTGGATCCAAGAGCCCTGAGCAAAGGGGCGGCGCTCCCGGCTCTGAGCCTCCAGGCTGACCCAATCCTGGAACACGCTCGCGGCTTAAAACCCCCCAAATCCAGACGCACAGGAGGAAGAGTAGAGAGCGTCGTTTGCGGTGTTACCTGAAACACCCTCACCTGGCCTGCTTCCCCGGGCAAGTGCCCCCAACTTCCTGCTGGGGAGACAGGCTCCAGCCCCCTCTGTCTGTCACATAAACATCACAGCAAATTACTTCTGTAAATTCCTCAACCTGGAGTCTCTGGGTCGGAGAACACGCGTGTCTACCTGACACGCTGGCACAAGTCGCTAGCTTGCTCTCAGGTCGGCTTCACGCCTGTCATGCCCCTGCTTGCAGGTGTGAGGCCCTGTTCCCCACCGCTCCGGGGCTCAGGGTCTTGGACGAGCCCGTGTCCCTGCCTTCACCGAGGAGCACCGCCCAGGGCCGTGTGGGAGCCTTGGGCAGGGCTGTGGGCTCCACCGGCCCAGGGGCTGGTCCGAGGCCAGAACCCCAGGCCTGCGCCTCGTTCCCAGCGAGGAGGCCGCACCGAGATGGCCCTTACGAAGCATGGGCACTCGAAGCCAGGTCCACCCAGGCCCCAAAGGGTCAGCCCTCGAGGTCACCGGGCGCTGCTGGCCAGGCTGTGCCCCCAAAAGCAGCAGCAGGACGGGGTGTGATCTGGGAGGCCGAGCGCCCAGGACGAGGTTGGCCTGACTCCCGGCCACCCGAGTCCCTGCCCTCCCAGCGGCCCCCGCATCCCGCCAAACCTCCGCCTTTGGGAGACGCCCCGTCCTGCCTGGGGTGGCTTCCAGCATGGGGCGGGGGTGACCCCCGGTGAGACTGACGGCCGGTGCCTCTTGCAGGCCCCAGAAGAGCTTGTGGCACGGCTCGGACCCCAGTGGGCGCCGGCTGACGGAGAGCTACTGCGAGACGTGGCGGACTGAGGCCAGGGCGGCCACGGGCCAGGCCTCCTCGCTGCTGGCGGGCCGGCTGCTGGAGCAGAAAGCGGCGGGCTGCTACAACGCCTTCATCGTCCTCTGCATTGAGAACAGCTTCATGACCTCCTCCTCCAAGTAGGGCCTCTGCTGGCTCCATGGACAGATGGACGCACGGACAGAGGGCCGGAGAAGAGCCAGGCGGGCAGGGGAGCGGACGCGCCCCCGGCCCGGGCAGGGAGCCTCTGCTGGCGCCCAGGGTGGTGACCTGGCTGGGACACTTTCCCGTACGGTTCACGTTTCATGTAATCCTCCAGAAATAAAAAGAAGCCAAAGAGTGTATTTTTTAAAAAGTTTAAGACAGCCTGGTGCCCAGACTCTTTCTCCCTCCCACCTCTCCCCCAGAGCCTCGGTGCCTGTGCTGCCCTCTTGGCCCGAATCAGACCAGGGGGTGGACCCGGCCCGTTTAGGCAAGAGGCCGACTTGGAACCTTCTGCCTGGGGAGGCCTCCCGGGTGCTGAATGGGGCCCCCAACCGCCCGGGCATGTACTGGTGGCTCCGTTTCCTGCCCAGAAAGCCTTGTGGCGCCAACGCCAGGCCTGTCTGCAGGGCAGCCGCGAGGAGGCGCTGGGGCCTCCCTCCTGCCCTCTGTCCAGCTGGCCGGCCCTCTCTTGGGCCACGTGCGGTGCCAGGGGAGACCACCTTCTCTCAGCCTCTGGCAGCAACTCCCCTGGCTGCAAGGTTCCAAGCTCAAACCCCCCGCACACCCCCGGGGCCCCTGCTGCTGCTGTGTGCAGCCAGCCCCGCCACATGGGCCCGTCTGCGCTCCTCTGTCCCACGCTGGCTTCCCGTGTCCCCTGAGCTCCCACCGGCACAGAGCCTGGCCCGGCCCGGACTACTGGGAGAGCTTTGAGGGGTCCATAAACCAGCACCGGGTCCCTGGGCCCAGACCTCACACCGGGCGCTCCTTCCTTGACTCCAATGCGTGACCAGCTCTGCCCAGCAGCATGTCCGGGGACCCAACTGGGCCCAAACCCAGGCTGCCTCAAGTCCTGGGTCAGACCTGCCTCCTGCTGAGCTTGGCACCAAGGCGCCCGGTTCACCTTTGCAGGACACAGAGGCAGAAGCCCTCGGAGGCAAAAGGCCACACGTGCCCCCCGCCAGGACAGAGCCCACAGGCTGCCCAGCCGAGCCCCGGGACGGGCGAGGCTGCATGGAGGGGTTGGGCCGGCCCAGGACAGGACTGGGCCGTGTCCACAGGCGGGCCACGTGTGCTTGGACCCCGCTCACCACCGTCTGTAGCAGCACGTCTCGGGGAAAACCCACGTCACTGCCCTCCTTGTGGGAGGAGTGAAGGGGACATTTTGGGGTGCGCGCGGGCATCTCCAGGGGAGCTGGCGGGGTGGCCCAGAGCCCAGCTGCCCCAGGGTCTGCTGTCCAGGCAGTGTGACTGGAAACCAGAGGGGCTGGTCCTGTGAGCCGTGTCTGTGGTTCCCAAACAGGCGCCAAATAAAAATGACCATTTACACTGACACTTGGTTTGCAAGCAGCTTTCACTGTCTTGAGTCCTCGGGAACCTCTGTCCTGGATGGCCCCGCTGGCCAATCCTGCTAAAGGAGCACAGGTGTGCACAGGTATACGCAGATGTATACGGATACACACAGGTGTGCACAGGTATACACAGGTGTGCAGATGTACACGGATGCACATGAATACACATGGGTTCCCAGAGACATGGTCGTCCTTCAGTGCCCGTGGGGGATTGGTTCCAGGACCCCCTCAGATACCAAACCTGCGGATGTTGAGGACCCTTATATAAAATGGTGTAAATGCTTGCACATAACCCATGCACATCCTCCTGTATGCTTTAATTTATCTCAGGTTACTTCTCATACCTAATACAAGAAAAATGCTACATAAATAGTTGTAAATACAATGTAAATTCCATGTAAATAGTGGCTGGCACATGGCCAATTCAAGTTTTGCTTTTTGAAACTTTCTGGAATTTAAAAAAATATATTTTCAATCCACAGTTGGTTGAATCCTCAGATGTGGAATGCACGGATATGAAGGGCCACCATGGGTGTGCGCTGGTGTACATGGATATACACACGTGTGCATATGCACATCTGTGCATGGGTGTACATGGATAAACACAGGCACACATGTGAGTGATATACATGGGTGTGAGATGCACGCAGGGGTACACAGATGTACACGGATGTGAGATACAGATACACAAGCATGTCCACGGCTGTCCATGGAGGCCACAGGTGCCCCGCACCTTTCTCCTCTCTCAGGGTCCCCCGGGGGGCCAGCAGCCTCACGAGATCTTCAGAGCCGGGTAGGTGCCCCGGCGCCCGTGTCCCCCACCGCTGCGGCAGATGTCTGAGCCCGAGGGGCCGTGCACACTGCCCGGAGCAGGGGCTCGGTGGTGCCCCAGGAGCTCGGGACCGGGGGTGGCAGAGGCCGAGTGGGGAGGCTGCAGGGGGAGGCGGGAGACCAGGGCGCCGGTCGCGCTCATGGGGGGCACAGAGCAGAGCGCTGCCTCCCGGGTCAGGAGCCAGAGGCGAGCCCCCTCCACGCGCCAAGCCCCGCCAGCTCCCTGAGCACGGAGCGGGTGTTGCGCCTTCCCAGCAGCGTCCTGGGGTCGGCTGTGGTGTCTTGTGCGGATGCGCCTGGGGACCACCTGCCCTATCTGACCCACACCGACGGCCGTGAGTTAAGCTGCGTGTACAGCCTCTCCTCGGCCCTCAGGGTGCCCCGAGACGCCCTGCTCACCCAACCCGACCTCGGGGATCCCAGGGGGCAGCCAGCTCCGGCCCCTCCTCCACCAGGCGTCCTGCTCTGAACTCGCAGCAGCGGCCTTTCCCGAAGACCCTGGATGAGGGCCGGAGGCCATGGGAGGGGCCGGGCTCAGCTCAGGACGGGGTTGGGTCCTCGCCTGCTGGGGGGCAGGGCTGGGACCCTCTCTTGACCGGATGGATGCGTGGAGTCAGGGGCCCCCTCACTCGGGCTGTGCGTCTGCTTCACGTGCCTGGGGCCAAGCGGACGGTGTCACGTCTCAGAGGAAGCACGACCGGCTCTCGGGCCCGGCGGCAGTGCCCGGGTAACGTGGGCGAGTCCCCCGGGGGCTTGCGCGTGAGTGGCCCCCATCACCGGGAGGGGGTCAGCATCAACCCAGCTCCGGATCGAAGGACAGAGGGGACCTGGGGTGAAGCCCAGAACGGAGGAGCCGGTGCTCCCGGGCTTTCACCTGACGGAACTGCCAGCCCCAGCACCCCGCTTCTCCCCCAGAAACAAGCCAGACGAGGGTCCTCATTTTTGTCAGTTTTTTTAAAAAAGGAACAGAGCATCGTTTACAACGAAAGTACCTGGACAACTGCAGATGTCACAGTTCAGCCACAGGCTCCGGAACACGGCCCCCACCCCCAGGGCCCGGGACACCCCGTGGGCACCGGGTCCCCCGGGCTCGCGTCTGGGACCACCTTGCCATTTCCCCGGGACAAGGGGGTGAAAGCAGAGAGGTCTGGTGGGCACGTGGACCCCCCACTGGCCACGTGTAGGCAGGGACAGCAAACCAGCCCCCGGTGGCCGGGCAGCTGCCTGGGCGTCCCCGGGAGGCCGCGGGTCATGGCCAGGGCGTGAAGCAGGGCTGAGGGGTGCCCTGCTCGAGGTGAGCCAAGGACCCCTGTGGAGGCTGGAGGCCCCTGAGGCATGGGTCTCGGGGACAGAGCACCGGGGTCCCGTCAGTCACCAGCGCCACAATCTGACGATGTGGACGATGCTGGAAACCCGTCCGCTGACACCCAGATGACAGGCAGCTGCTGGGGACGTGTCAGCTCTGAGGTCAAGGCCCAGGCTCGGCTGCCTCTGGCGTCAGGAACCTGGCCGCTCACCGGCCAGGAGAGCAGGCCAGGCAGGGTCAGGCCTTGGCCTCGGGCTGCTCCCCCACGGCCCACACGCCGTCCTCTGGGGCGGGCCTGTCCTGCACGGCCTGCTCCTGCACCGGGCTCATCAGCTCCTGGGCCGGCGGCAGGGGCTGGTGGCGGCCCTGTCGGAAGTGGCGCAGGCCCGACAGCAAGGCCGCAAGGACATAGGCGACAAACAGCACCAGGAAGTACACAAAGTAGATGAGGAACTGGAACAGAGAGGGTGCAGGTGAGGCGGGCGGGGGCACCCCCCCCCCACGGCCCTCCTGCTCAGAGGCCAGGGGAGCACGCACAGCAAAGGGGGTGGGCACCCAGGGGTCATGGAGGTGGCAGCAGGGCCCAGCCTTCACCCACCCAGCGGAGCTTCTGCAAACCCAGCACTTCTGCGCCTCCGCCATCTGCCCCGTAGCACTTTGATCACCTCATGTGACAGCAAATGCACACTTGGCTCTGGGGCCAAGTCCTCACGGAGGACACCTGTGCGGGTGGAGGCTGGTGGAGAACAGGCCACCCAGGTCTCCCGGCCCCCGCAGCCCCCATGGCCCCAGGGCAGGGCAGCCCCGCACCCCAGGACCAGTGAAGCTGCAGAGCGGTGACACACAGGGAGGAGCGCCCAGCACACGGGAAACTCCCCCCGATTCTCAGACCGCAGGGGGCAGGGGGTCCAGGGTGGTCTCCTTCGTGTGTGGGCCAGACGAGCATGAGTTCCACCCACGGCCCCGGAGCTCAGCTGCCCCAGGTGGTCTCCCCGAGGACCCCTCAGCACTGCATGCTCAGCCCTTCTAGGAAAGCTCATTTTCAGAAGCAAAACCAGGAAATGAAACGTCGGGGACTTGGCTTCCGGGAAGATGGAGCTGGCCTGACTTGCCTGTTCCTCGCAAGTACGATTAAAACCCTGGACACTGCACAGACAACACACAGAAGGTGACTCTGAAAAGTGGATGGGGGCAGACTAGCTGGGACCTTGGAATCCAAGGAGCCCCACGGCAATGTGTTCCCTGGGCTTTTTTTCTTTCTGCTGCAAGTATTTTTAAAGGAACCAAAGAAGCCCACAAACAAGAAATGCCAGGAAACACAGAAGAAAACACTCAACAAAAGCTGCTCCGACCAAAGGATCAGGAGAGGGACCACCACCCCACCCAGCAGGACAGGACACTGATGAATGGGAACCACTCTCCTCCAGCCAGACCCCACCCTCGTGACCCAGGCTGTAAAACCTCCCACCCCTGTCGGGTGGGGTTGGTCAGGGCCCAGTGGGGAGCTGGAATGTTCACCCCCACAGGGACCACATGGAAAGGCTGGACTTTCACCCCCACCAGGTGGTGCCCCCCCTCCCTGAAGAGTCAGGACTTTTACCCCACCCAGCAGCAGTGAGAATGCCCCTCCCCCACCAGTGTCACTGGAGGCCACGTGGGGAGCAGTAATGAGGCACCCGTGGCCCTCCTGACCACTGCAGGCCATGTGGGGAGCTGGCACTCCCTTCCTTGCCCAGCAGTAAGGAGAAGCCCCACCCCACCCCTCAGTGTGAGGAGGGCTGAGTGGGGAGCCTAGAATTCCACCCCACCTGGCTATAATGAGGTGCATGCCCCTAGTCCTCTGCTAGGCTGGTGTCAGGAGAAGCTAGCTAAAACAGAAGGATTAAATAAGAGCCAGAGTCTCATAACATAATAGCCAAAATGTACAGGCTTCATTAAAAAAAAAATCACTCAGCATACTTAGAACCACAAAGATCTCTGAATGAATGAAATACAATCAACAGACACTCACACCAAGATGACAGAGGTGTTAAAGTTATCCAAGAAGGATTTTAAAGTAGCCATCATAAAAATGCTTCAACAAGCAATAACAAACATGCTTGAGACAAATGAAAAAAGTCTCAGAAAAGAAACAGAAGATATAAAGAAGAAAAGTTACAATTGAAAAATATAATAACCAAAATAAATACTCAGCAAATGGTCTCAACAACAGAATGGAGGGCACAGAGAAAAGAATCAGTGAACTGGAAGATGGAACAATAGAAATCACCAAATCTGAACAACAAAGAGAAAACAGATGGGGAAAAAAGCAGAGCCTCATTCTCCAGGGGACAAAATGTAACACTGTGTCATGGGTGTAAAATAAGAAGAAAGAAAAAGAATGGGGCTGAAAAAGTACTTGAGGAAATAATGACTGGGAAAACTTCCCAAGTCTGGCAAGGGACATAAACCTATAGATTCAAGAAGCTGAGAGAACCCCAAACAAGACAACACCCCCCAAATCAGACCAACACACACCATATTCAAATTTTTGAAAGCTAAAGACAAAGAAAAAGGAAATATCTTGAAAGCAGCCAGAAAAAAAATGACACCTTAAGGGAAAAATAATTAGAACGACAGTGGATTTTTCATCAGAAACCAGGAAGGCCACAAGGAAATGACAAATTTTTCTCATACTTGAAAAATTCAGGAATGAAAAATAAATCAAGACATTCTCAGATAAAGAAAAACTAAAAGAACAATTTGTCACCGGCAGACCTGCCTTAGAAGAATGCTTAAAGGAGGTTCTCTAAACAGAAAGTAAATGATAAGAAACTTGGAACATCAGGAAGGAGAAAGAACACAGTGATCAAAATTGTGGGTAAATAGACTTTCCTTCTCTTCAGTTTCCTAAATGTTTGATAGCTGGAGCAAAACTTAATATCCTATCTTAGGTGGCTCTAATGGTATATAGAAAAAATAAGTAAGACACTTGTACTTAAACAGTAGAGAGAAAGGTGACCTAAAGGAGGTGAGATTTCAATACTTCACTACAACTGGCCATTTAATACACAAAGCAACCATCAAAAAAGTCACCATGAAAGATACACTCAAAAATACAACAGATAAACCAAAATGAAATTCTGAAGAATCTGTAAATAATCTATGAGAAGGCACAAAAAAAGAAAACAGAAACAAAAGGCAGAGAGAATAAAAAGAAAACAAAAAATGAAATGGCAGACATAAGGACTAATACATCAACAATTACACTAAATATAAATGGTCTAAATAAACCAATTAAAGACAGATATTGGCAGAGTGGATTAAAAAAACATGACAACCATATGCTATCTACAAGAAACTCAGGTATAACAATATAGTCAAGTTAAAAGTAAAAGGATGTAAGATAGTATGTCATGTAAACATTAACCAAAGGAAAGCAGAATGGCTATATTAATATCAGGTAAAGTAGACTTCAGAGAAAAGAAAATGACCACAGGCAGAGAAGAACATTATATAATGATAAAAGGCTCGATCCACCAAGGCATCCAGTGTATGTGTATGCAACAGAGAGCTGCAAAAACATGAAGCAAAAACACGACAGAATTGCAAGGAGAAATAGACAAAGTCACAATTATAAATGGAAAACTCAACACCCCTTCTCAACAACAGGCCAGACAAAAAAATCCATAAGGATAGAGAAGAAAGCAATACCACCATCGACTATAGGACCTAATTGATATTTATGCAACACTCCACCCCAAAACAGCAGAATTCACATTCTTTTCAAGTGTACATGAAGCTTATAACAAGATAGATCATGTCCTGGCCCCTAAAACAAACCTCAACAAATTATAAGAATTGAAATAATACAGATTGTGTTCTCTGATCACAATAGAACATAATCAAAATAGAAATCAATAACAGAAAGATAACAGGAAAATATCAAAACACTTGGAAAATAAACAACACATTTTGAAATAATCATAGGTCAACTAGAAAGTATGAAAGGAGATAGAAATACATAGAAATGAATGAAAAAGAAAATACAACATATCAAAATCTGTGGGGTGTAGCTAAAGCAGGCTGAGAAGGAAATGTATAGCAATAAATGGAAATATTAGAAAAGAAAATTCTCATATGATTTATCTAAGCTCCCATCTAAAGAACCTAGAAAAAGATGAGCAAAATAAATCCAAAGCAAGTAGAAAGAAGGAAATAATAAGGATAAAAGTTCTAGCAAGTAACAGTAAGGCAAGAAAAATAAATAAAAAGCATTAAAAAAAAAGACCTCCCAGAACTAATAAGTGACCTCAGCAAGACTATACAAGGTTAACTCACAAATATCAGTGTATTTCTTATACAGGCAGACCTCAGAGATATTGTTCAGTTCCGAACCACCGCAATAAAGTAAATACTGCAATAAAGCAAGTCACACAAATTTTTTGGTTTCCCAGTGCATATAATAATTATGTTTATGCTATACTATAGTCTATTAAGTGTGCAATAGCATTATGTCTAAAAAAAAACAATGTGCATACCTTAAGAAAAATACTTTATTGCTAAAAAATGCTATCATCTGACGATGCAGGGTTGCCACAAACCTTCAACTTGTAAAAAAGTCCATATCTGTGAAGCACAATAAAGTGAAGTACAATAAAATGAGGTCTGCCTGTACTAGCAGTGGACACCTGGACACTGTTATGAACTGAACTGTATCCCTCCAAAATTCATTTGTTGAAGCCCTAAGCCCCAGTGTGACTGTATTTAGAGATGGGGTCTTTCAGGAATGATTAAGGTTAAATGAGGTCATGAGGGTGGGACACTAATCCAGTAGGACTCCTTATAAGAGAGAGACACCAGGAGTGCACACCCACCGAGGAAAGATCACATGAGGACACAAGGAGAAGACAGCTGTCTGCATGCTGAGGAGAGAGGCCTCAGGAGAAACCAAACCTGCTGACACCTTGATCTCAGACTTCCAGCCTCCAGACTGTTAGAGAATAAATTTCTGCTGCATAAACTACCCAGTCTGTGATATTTTGTTATGGCAGCCCTAGAAGATTAATGCATACACCAAAATTATAAATACAGTATCATTTACAATTGCTCAAAAAAACACTGAACTTCTTAGGAATAAATCTAACAAAACATGCACAGCACTACAGTACTTGCATGTTGAAAACTACAAAATGCTGAAAAAAATCAAAGTTCTAAATAAATGGAGAGACATACCATGTTCACAGGTTGGAAGATTCAACATAATAAAAGATGTCAATTCTCCCAATATTGATAAACAGGCTTAATGCAATTCCTAGCAAAAGCCCAGCAAAAATTTTTGTAGATATACACATGATTACTCTAAAATTTATAGGGAAAGGCAAAGAAACTATAATAGCTAAAATAATTTTTTTTTAAATTTCAAAGTTGGAGGAATCAGTGTACCAAATTTCAAAAACGTACCACCTAGCTACACAAGCAGGATAGCGTGGTGATGGAGGGAGGGTAGGCACATAGCTCAACGGAACAGACAGCCCAGAAACAGACTCACGCAAGTGGTGGAAAGCAATTCAGTCTTTTCAACAAATGGTGCTAGAGCGACCAGACATCCACAGACAAAGGAATGAAATGTTGTAAGCTTCACACCTTACACAAAAATTAACTCAAAACAGGTCACAGACTTAGATGTTGGGGAAAATCTTTGGGACCCAGGGCCAAAGAGTTATTATATGTGACACCAAAACTAAGATCCACAAAAGGACAAATGAATAAATCAGACCTCATCAAAATTAAAAACTTATGTTGCAAACAACCCTATTAGGAAGATGAGATGGTGAGCTACGAGCAGGGAGAAGACTTTGCAAAGCACACATCCAACAAAGGACTACTGCCTAGAATAAACAGACATTCTCAAACCTCAAGTGAAAAAACAAAGGAACCAATTAGGAAATGGGCAGAAAAGTGAAGGAACACTTCACCGAAGAGGATGTACAGATGGCAGCTGCACGTGGGGAGAAGAGCATCACAGCCACCAGGGAAAAGCAAGTGAAAACCCCAGGGGTCAACAGCGCTCCACACCGTTCGGAATGGCCGAACAGAAATGGTGACCCCCGAAAGCTGATGAGAATGCGGAGAAGCCGGGTCCCTCAGGCATGGCCAGTGGGAACGTAACATGGTGCAGCGACCGCGGAAAACAGCCTGGCAGCCATCACGTGACCCAACAACCGTACTTCAGGGCATTTATCCAGAGAGATGGAAATCTGGGTTCACACAAAAAGCTATAAACAAATGTTTGGAGCAGCCCCCAACTGGATAAAGCCAGGGCTCTTGGCGGAGAGTGGGTAAATGGGCCGTGGTCCAGCCACCGCGGAGCCCCATGCAGCAAAGGACCGGAGCGAAGTAGCCACGCATCTCCAGGACTTGGGCTGAGTGGGGAAGGCAATCCCGACTCACAGCTGCAGGGTCCCACTCTCGCGATGACAACGCTATAGAAATGGGGGGCAGACCGCGGTGGCCAGGGGTCGGGGAGGAGGCAGGGTGGGGGCCCGGTGTGGCCGCGGGGGGCAGGGAGGGATGCGCCCGTCTCGACTGTGCGTGGTCCGCACCCCGAGAGTGCCCGCACCGCAGACCTGCAGGACGTGACCGGTGGGGAGGCTGGGCCCGCACCAGGTACGTGGGTCTTTGCATCACCTGTTACCCCACAGGTGAGTGTGTGGTGACCCAGAAGTAGAGTTCAACTTAAAATACAAGCCAGCCCAGGCCAGCTCCCTGCATGCTCCGTGCTGGTTCTCACCACCGGCTCCGCCCCACTCTCACCACCCAGGACGGAGGGAAAGGGCACCCGGAGCACCGCACGCGGGAAAGGTGAGTAGGATGAGCTGGGGTGACTTTCCTTCTGGACGCCACCAGGATTTCTAACTACGAACAAACCTCTAGAGTTACCTTTTAACCAGGAAATTAATCCAGCAAGAAAAAAAATCAATATATTGTTGTCAGCTTGACCCAACGTGGCCAGAAGCTGTCACGTGGAAGGGGCTGGGGCCAGGTCAGGCGAGGAAGGCCCAGCCCCTGGGCCTCTCGGAAGCCCCGCTGCCCAGAGCCGGGACACCCAGGGCTCCAGGGAGGGAGAGGCTCCCCCAGGTGCTGGGGCCCCTCCCAGGGCAGCTGGACGGCCGCCAGGCAAGGCCCCACGCAAAGGCCAGGGGACAACATGCTCCCCTGCGGAGGCCACCGCTCTGGGGGAGAGGCCTCCCCTGGAGGGTCCCCGGTGAAGGAGGCCCCAGCCCGCCACCTCTGGACGACAGGCCTTGTGCTCTCCGGACAACCCTTCCCGCCCGCCCCGTAGGTGCAGCTGCACATGCACCTGTGGACCTGAGTCCAGCCTGGCCACCCTGCTCAGCCACGGTCCCCAGTGTTCAGCCTGGGGCGGATGGGGCAGTGTCCCTGGAGGGCCCCACTGGTGACCAAGGGCCAAGACCTGCCTGCCCATGTGGACACGAAGGGCCAGAGGCTCTGATGTCCTTCACCCAAATGGATTTCCAAACCCCATCCAAAAAGCCAGTTTCTGAACAAGAGGGTCTCTCATGCCCGGAACTTCTTCCTGGCCAGCTTTGGGATCACCAAGGCACCTCGGACAGAGGGCTGGGACTTCTCCACGGAGCCAACCAAGCCCCAGGGAGGTCTGGGCTCCCAGCAGATGGAGGCTGTGTCCCACAGGCAGAGGGCGGGGCAGGATCCCCGGGGAGCCCGGTGACAATCCCTCCCACGGGACCATCCTCTGGCTAATTCCCCGCTCACTCAAGAGTGGTCCCGCCCTGGGTGAGGCCACCGGGAGTCACATGCCCGAGCGGCCCCCAGTCTCACAGCAAACAGGAATTCTCAAGTTCTTCTTGGAAGACCAAGGACCCGCCTAGGACTGGACGGAGGGAGGGGACGGGAAAGGGGCCAGCACGCGCCAACGTCAACCCCACGAGCTCCACTCTCCGCTGCCCTCCACAGAGGAGACAGACAGCTGTCACGTGAGCCAGGACCCATTCACAGGCAGGGACCTGAACGAGGGCACAGGGAATGCTCGGCCATGCCTCTGTCCCTCCTGGGACCTCAGCCAGTGCAGGGGGCGCCCAGGGCCGGTGCGAGCGCCTCCAGAGCGACCTGCACCCAGGATGGCCCTGGAGGCCCCAGAGGTCTCACCACACTCGACCGCGCATGCCCACCGCACTGCCCAGATGCGGGCGGCATTTACAGCCCCCAACTCAGCCCTGGCAGGGAGCCGCACGGGCTGGATCGTGGCCCCCTGCCACCTGGCCCTCTGACCCTTCCCTCCCTGCTCCCGCTCAGTCCAGAGGGTCTGGATGGAGACGCCCCACCCTCAGCAGGTCTGTGGTCTGGGTCCCGGGAAAGGCAACACCACTGGCTGGGTGGCCACCAGGAGGCCTGGCCAGGACACGCCCCAGAGCCTTCCCTCCTCAAGGAAGTGAGCCCAAAACGGGGGCTCACCTGAGAGTGGACTGGGAGGCCCAGGCCCCGCTTGTCGGAGACAACGAGGGTGATGATGGTCTTGAGAACAGTGGCGAGGAACGTGTTGACTCCGAAGACGAGGGCGCGGAGCTCTTGAGAAAGAGAAGACGCGATCTGAAAACTTAACGGGGAAGCGGCCGACTCAGACTCAGCTGGGGGCGAGAGGCACGCACAGGCGCAGAGGGCCCAGGGGCGGGGCAGCGCCCCTGGGCCACCAGGAACAGCCGCGGGGGACAGGCGAGACCCGCCCAGTGCCCAGGCTGCCCACCGCTCCGGGGCTGCGTCCTGAGACGGCAAATCCTCCCGCAATGACTCACAAAGCGAGTGCAAAACCAGGTGCAGAAGGCAACCTCGGGAGATGCTTAAAGTCTCCTGGTACTCCAGTACAGAGTAAGTCATAATCACCACAGGGTTCCCAGAAAATCAGCCTCATGAGAGCAGGGCATTAACAGACAGGGCACTGCACGGAGAGGGCACGAGGAAAAGTCCGGAATTAAAGTCCTTTGTCGTTAAACGATTCAGTAAATTATAGGAAGAACCGTAAAACAAATAAAGAAGGTAAGAGGAATTAGTATGATCAGAGCCTGCAGTGCTCTGCAAAGAAATTAACATTTGAACGTACTTCCAATTAAAAGCCCCAAAGTGCCTTTAAAAAAAAAAAAGAAAAAACTGATCAAGAAGTGTCCTGAAGTTCTGAAGAATAAATGAACAAAAATACCCAAGAAGCCTCTAAAGAGAATGACCGAGGAGCTTCTGCTGGGGGGCTCAGGGGGAGGGGACAGTACACGAAGTGCCAGGATGAGCAGTCATGTGACAAACGGCGCACTAACTGAGACAGGAGGTGGATCAAAGGTCCCTGATGACAGATTAAGTCCTGGGAAGCGGGAGCTGGGCCAGGTCCCGCCGGCACAGGCAGAACGCCACACCACACACACAACTGACTCAGGTAGTGCTGCACGAACACCGAGAGTTGGATTAAAGAAAACGGCAACACATAATAAAAGGCTCCTATCACATGTGGTAGATGTAAGCGCACTGCAGATAATCAGGAAAAAAGAAATCCTAGCAGAAAAAGAAGCCACAGGTATAAACTGGGCAGGACGCCAGGGAAAGGCAAGTGGCCCGCGGGCCGCCCTCCACCACCCGCAGGGGCTGTGTGCCTGCCTGGACAGCGCCTGCAACATCTCTGACACCCCCTTCCAAAGCCCGTGTCCCCTGACCTGGCGGTTCCCTTCCAGGACCCACCTGAGGCCATTATCAGAATTTGGGAAGAAAAATGTAGGTGAGAGGGCGTGGCTCCCATGTCGTCTGTCACAGGAAGGTACCGGGGACAGGGGCCTTGTCACCGGAGGACCGAGGACACTGCCCTCTGACACGGAGCCGCAAGGTTACGAGGGGCAGGGGTGCAGGGTGACCCCGGCTCGCTCCAAGCAGCCCAACGCCCATGTCAGCCACGGGGGCTGGGGTCTGAGGGGGTCTGCTGTCTCCTTCACGCCTTTCTGCCTCATATTTGACCTTTTCTGCATTGTATCGGATCTTTCTGCCACGAACACCTATGGCTTTTACAATTAACAAGAACACACGAGACACTACGTGGTCCTGGGAGAAGTGAGGGAAAGACACCCACGGCTCTGGCGCCCATTCCGAAACGCTGACAGTGACAGGACAGGTGGGACGTTTACAGGCTGAGCGTCAGGAGGGGAGGACACAGCGTCCAGTCTGCGCGGAAGTCCAGGCCACAGCCATGGCCACGGGGGCAGGGGGGCATTAGGAGCAGAAATCAAGAGAGCAGGGCCAGGGTAGTCGGGGTGTCTGGGCAGCACTGGCCCTGAGGGGGAGGAAAGGAAGGACGCAGCCCAGGGCAGGCGAGGGACGCTGGGTGCCGGGCGCTCCTGTGAGACGGCTCAGGGGAATCAGGCCACCACACTGTGGGGCGACGGCTGCAGAGGGTCAGGAGTCCGAGGACACGCTCTGAGCTCAACACCAGGCAGGGACAGATCTCGCTGGGCGTGACCGGAGCGGACAGTCCAAGTGGGGAGGGAGGTGCCCCCAGGGAGACGGGGCTCGGAGGGGAGCTAGGGCCACATAGCTGGGGACAATGACAGGCCACCTGCCAGGTGCAGGAGGTGTAAGCGTGTGTCCTGAGCACGTGTGCTGTGTGTGGCAGGAGGGCATGTTATGGTGTGAACACATATGGTGTGAGCATGTGTCTGGGGTGAACACATGGTGTGCGTGTGCAGCTTCGTGAGAGGTCCAGTTCAAAGGGTGTACGAGGGTGTCAGAAGCCAGCAAGATGAGGGCTGAGGAAGGTTCTGGAAGGCACGGGTCGTCGGCAGGCAGCTCCCGGGACGTCCCTGGGCCAGTGCTGGAGCATCCCCAGGAGCGTGAGGAACACAAGGGCATCAGGGGAAGGGCTCCCCCAGGCAGGAGGCGATCTGGGTCACCCAGCCACTCTTGGGCTGTGAGCCACCGTGCCCAGCAGTGGGAGTGGGAGGGGATGGGAATGACCCAAGATGGGACAGCAGGGCCAGGAGACTGGAAGAAAGGGCTTCCCGAGGTCCGGTCCCTGTGGACACCGTGGCTCGAGGGGGGAGCAAAGGGGATGCCCACATGGCTCCTTGCCCAGCCTTGCGATCCTGGTGGCCAGGACGGGGCACGCTGTGGACAAGTGGGGCCCTGGCTAAAGGCACCCAGGGCTCACACGCCTCGTGATGTGAGTGACGCGCCAGCACACCTGCTCCGTGCTGCCTGGCACATACCCCTGCTGCTCCCCATGGAACCTTCTGGAAGGAGGTCTCTCGACACACACAGTGCACGACCCTCCAGCTGCCCACCCTCGGCTCCAGTCTTTCGGGAGTCTCCTGCCAGCAGTCCCGCATGGCCACCCCGCACCAGCCCGACTCACGTGGCGATGGGCACCAGGAGCTGGTGGGAGCCACGGAAGAGCACGAAGGCCGAGTAGCACAGCCAGATGTTGCTAGTCTTGTACATGAGGAAGATGAGCCCAGCCTGCAGCACCGTCACCACCGCGATGATCAGCTTAGCCCACAGCGCCCAACGGATCCTCACGAAGCCGGCGGCAAAGGAGGTGATGGCACCTGGGGAGACAAGACGCGTCAGCGCTGTCCTCGCCCTCACGGTCACCACCGTCTGGGTGAGGCAGGCGGGGCGTACCGAGCAGAGTGGAGGCGGCATCTGCCCCACCGTTGTAGACCCTTGTGGTGTCCGTGGTGGGGTTGACCACGTTCCACAGGATGTGCACGTAGTAGACGATCAGGTAGTAGCCGGCGGAGTTGAAGACCCACCAGAGGGACCAGAGGCGCAGCTGCGGCAGCCGCGCGGTGTGGCCCAGCTCGCGGAGCATGTGCGCGAGCGCCGAGTCCCGCCAGGAGGCCAGCAGCTGGCCCGGCTTCCCACCCGTGGGCTGAACTTGGCCCAGGTTCATCCGGTCCAGCTCGGAGGGCGAGGCCCCGGCACAGGCGGGCGCTCCGCGGTTGAAGAAGAGGCTGCGCTTGGGGCGCTTCAGGAAGAGCGTGAGGACCAGGCTGAAGGCGAGGAAAGCCAGCGAGATGTAGTTGAGCGTGGAGAAGGGGATCCTGCCCACCGTGACCAGCAGCTGGCCCAGCACCGAGCTGGTGAAGACGCCCAGCAGCACGGAGGCCCGCGAGTAGCCGGCCATGCGCTGGTAGCAGGCGGGGGGCACCAGTGAGAAGATGTAGGAGGAGTAGGCGATGCGGGCCGCCATGGTGATGCTGAAGAAGAACTCCATGAACTGCATGTGCAGCACGGACGAGCCGAACAGCAGCAGGAGCCACACGGACACGTAGCTCAGGCCCTGCAGCAGCAGCACCGGCTTGTAGCGCAGGTAGTCGGTCAGCAGGAAGACGGGCACCAGCACTGCCAGGTAGGAGTAGGACAGCACCGGCGTGATCTCGTTGGTGACCTGCAGGACAGCAGGCGTGTGACCCCAAGCCTCTGGAGCGCCAGTCGCCCATCACGTCTACCGGACTTGGCCGGGTGCCTGGGAGCCCCACCCGGACCCCACGCACCCCTTTACCGTGGCGCCCCACCAGGACTACGTGGGGAGCGCCGTCCTCCAAAGACGTGCAGCCCGTTAAGACTGTCCAGGGCAGCCAGGGAAATGGAGAAAAGCACAGCCCGACCTCCAGACCGTGCTCTACCCTGACCTCATCCCCCACGGGCGTGCTTCTCAGACAGCAGCTCGGTGCTGACACACGCAGAGAGCTGGTAGGTACGCTGAAAATAATCAGTAACTACATGCTAAGCCATGCTGATCCAGGCTTGTTTGTTTCTAACGAAATAAAAACATGATATGATTTCCCCTTAAGTCTACCAATACAGAAAACAGAGCTGTGACCAATCTACACTCATGCTGGCCGCCAATGAAGGCCTTCAGTGGCCGGTCCCACTCGGTCCCAGGGCACAGGGGATGCAGGAGAGGACTGGGCCCTCAATCCCCCTTTGCCAGGCAAGACTAGGGGCATGCGTCCACAGGAGCCAGGGCTCCCGGCTCCACCAAGGGAGCTGCCCGCAGCCTCGGCCATTCAGCTCTCCACTCAAAGAGGGCTGGCCCAGCAGGACGCTCCCTCCTGGGCACACAGGGCAGAGGCCAGAGCCACAGACCCACTTGGGACGACAGCCAGATGTGCCCCTGGCTGCCCAGGAAGGGCCATCCTGGACCCACCTGGGCCCAGCCCCCAGCAAGAGGTCCCAGCTCACAAGAGGCCCAGGTCCCTGGCCTCGGGCCCTCCCTGGGGGATGGACACGGGACGCACCTTGTGCTCAGAGCCTCTCCAAAGGCCCAGGTGGGTTTTCAGCAGGTGGCCCCTCACAGGGGCTGCACCAGACCCCATCTGACACCTCCCAGGGGCTCCAACTGACCCCACCCAGGGATTCCACCTGACCCTGCCCAGGGCCCGGCCATGGCTCAGATCAGCCAGGGCAGCACCAGGTGAGCCTCGGGCCTTGTTGGGCTCTCAGAGGCTTTGGCCTCCCTTGGGTCCTACCTGACTCAGGGCACTAACCTTGACTCAGGCCTGACCACCTGCTAACACCATGGGGCGATCCCTGCGCCAGCCCAGGGGGCCCTCAGCCCTGCAAGGCCAGCAGGCACCAAGGCCCACTTTACAGATGCTACCAAAGACCCAGAGCCAAGCCCAGGCCAGCACGTGGGGCCCAGCCACGCCCACCGCTTAGCGGCCAGCTCCCCTGTGGGTTTCTGCAGCCCTCGAATCTGTCCACCCACGATGTGCCACCTGACCAGCCAGCCCCAGGGCAGTGCTTCCCAGTGTGTGCCCAGGACCCCAGGCTGGCACGCACACCCACCACCTCCAGGGCTCCCCTGCCTGGTGGCCTCCTGCACCACATGCCCACCAGAAGCCATGGCTGACCCCAAAGGCTGTGGTCCCCCAAACACCGAGCACTAATGGCCCCAGGACAGTCCAAGACAGTATTGGTGCAAGTCCGTCCCCGGGGCAGGATGAGTAACCAGCGCTGGTCCCAGAGCCACGGGGGCCGGCTGCAGGGGTCAGAGCCTTGTTTATGGAAAATTCCTGGAACATCAAACCATCTCTCAGTTAGCTGACGAAACCTCTTGGCAGATGGCTTGCACAGCTGCAAGGGCCACGGGGTCAGAGCTGAGGGAGACCAGTTGGGCTTTCCCTCCCGCTGCCGCTGCCCACACTTCTCAGGCTGGGCAAGCACGCAGGCCAGGCGAGAGGCTGACCCGTGCCACACCTGTGAAGCGCTGGGAGCACAGGCACCCACAAAGTCCCTGGGGCAGGTGGCACAAGGACGGCCTCCTACTGGCCTTGGTCCAGCATCGCTGGGCCATGTTCCCAACACCTCGGTTTGGACGGGCCGGGTCCAGGCTGAGGGGCAGGATGCGGGAGCTGGGCCCAGGTCACGACCCAGGTGGCTTCAGGGCAGCAGCTGCTCTGAAGTCAGGAGGCCTGGCTGGGGCCCCACAGCAGCCAGGACCAGGACGGGGCACCGTGGGCCCTGAGGACCGGCAGGACCAGGGGAGCAGGGCAGGGCCAGGCCAGAGGGGCCCTGAATTCCAAGAGCAGCCCCAAGAGCCAACACCTGGCAGCACCCAGAGGGGCGCTGAGTCCTGCCTGATAGGGAAGCGAGGACAGGACAGGGGCCACCACGGAGGATCCCGCCAGAACGGGCGGCGTCAGCCATGGGCTTGGAAGGACTGCTGTGTGAAGCGCCCTTCACACAGCAGGGGTCGTGATGTGAAGGGCACGGGTCATCATGGAGGGGGGTGGGGGCATGGCCCAACCCAGGCAGCTCAGATGCAGAGGAATCACAGGCCCAAAGGCGCAAAGCAAAGCTCGGACCCTCCGGGAGGTGCTTCACGAACCGGGGGTGGCGGCATGTGGGGCAACACTCAGCACAAACCAAAAGGAAAATCCGGCAGAATTAAAAGGTGAAGCTGAGGCATAAAAGGACACGGCAAGCAGGGAGGAGGCCCGCGCAGACAGGAGAAGCCGCTGCCCACAGGCGGTGGATCCCGCCAGCGCCAGGAGTCCGCCAGGCACAGGAAGGCAGGCGCCCGCAGGGAGGGGGAGACTGGCCGAGGCCTCACTCCAGGGACAGCCAGGAACACGGGACCGCGGCAGAAATCGAGGAAATGCAAACCCGGCAACAAGCTCTTCCGTCTATCAGATGGGCAGAAACTCAACAGCGCCTCACGGGTGCTGGCCCGAGGAGCTGGAAGCAGCCTCACGCTGCAGGGGGTCACGGCAGGAAGCCACCGGCAGCAGCGTTTCCCCCAGGGACGAGCTGGTGACCCCGGAGACCCCTGGAGCAGGGGAGGGCAGGCCCTCTGTGGTTTGAGGTCCTGGGTGCAAGTTGGGCAGCACCAGCCTGAATCTGTGTGGGAGGGCCACAGACCCGCCGGGCTCTTCCCAGACAGGCCTCTGCCTTCCTCTGGTCACGTCCAACGCCTGGTGGGTGGCTTAATTTCTGCAACCTACTGTTTAATCGGTTACCGAGTGAGCTAAGAGGGCAGGTGGGGGGAGCTCATGACAGGTTTTCCTTCTTGTTATTTTCACGGAGCTTCCCACTCACTCCTACGTCATCTCCGCAGTGGAAGACGGGCCCTCGCAGAACAGAGTGGTGTCCAGGGAACCGGCCAATCAGCGAGCGAGGGATGTGCCAGACCGGCTGCTCGAGGGAGGCAAGCCCCCACCCCGGACTCACCCGGGAAGTGACCCCTCTGGCTGAAGTGCTGGCCGTGCGGTCAGACAGTCACACACACACAGCTTTGAGCCTGTGCACGCGGCCGAGGCACCCCGCTGTGTCCATTTTCCAAGAGGGCTACCTTGAGGGGACAGGCCTCATCTGCACGGCGACTCCATGTGACTTAATTCTGGGGTCGGTGAGGGGTTGGGGCTGAGCTCTGGGCCAGGGAGAGGCAGGGGTTCCCTGAAGAAATCAAGTGGGAAATCCCGGTGGGACCCAACGGGGGCCAGCGACAGTGACAGGGGGTGTGGAGGCCGGCGGCCACCCTGGAGGGGACAGACAGGGCTGGCGGGCCGGGGCCAGGCTCTGGGGCGGCGGGCGGCCCTCAGGCAGGACGAGCAGGGGTGGTGACCACAGCCCTGACCGTGAGCTTCATCAACCAACGGCCTCTGCGCCCTTCTGATTTGTTTTACTTTATGGAGACAGAAACCGGGAGGGACACTAGCTGCCTGTTGCTGCTTCTACGCCACGTTTGACCCCAGAGACCCGCCGGGTATAAGCTTATTAGTCAGGTTCCAATGAGATCCTTTGTCCTTGTTCTGAGCAAAAGTCAAATCCCTTCCGTAATCCCTTTGGGCAAACAGGTCTCTGCTGGAAGCAAGGGCCCAGCGGGCGGGCGGGGGCCCCCTTGAGCTCTCCCCTCAGAGGCCCACGGCAGGCATGGACCCCTCTGCCGGACCCGCCGTCCCTCTAACTGCGGGGACCTGGCAGCCGCCAGCGCCCGCAGCCCGAGCAGCCCCCGCACTCCAGCCCGGCCCGCCCACACGCGCGCCCACGTGCCTGCTTCTGCGTGAAGTTCTTGTCGGGGCCCAGGAGGTAGGGCGTGATGAAGCTCTCCCCGGGCCGCATCTGGGACATGAAGCCGTAGAAGCAGAGGCAGAACGCCAGGCTCCACCAGGACTGCAGCTTGTGGCCCCGCCTGGGATCCGCCGGCACCTGCTTCTCCACCTCCAGGCCGGAGAGCGCCATGCTGCCCAGGCCCCCGACGGCCCTGCAGGAGACCGAAGGGGACGCTGTACCTGGGAAGGAGAGCCAGAGTCAGGGCGGCTCAGCAGACAGCTCGCAGCCGTCTCCCGCCTCCGGAAACTTGGCTGCAAAGGGCTCCTCCCCCCGTCATTCAATCGGGCTCTATCTCACACGGTGGAGAGGCCCCAGCCCCAGCCCCAGCCCCAGCCCCAGTCCCAGCCCCAGTCCCAGCCCCGTGGTCCAACCTGGAGCTTGTGGCGATCCAGGAGCCAGGCCCAGCCAGGCCACGCTGTCACCACTTCTGGGGGCTCCAGGGCTGCAGCTCCCATAGAGTGGCTGCCAACCACGTGGGGCCCATAAATGTTAAGCAACGAAAACTAAATGCAATTTAAGAGCCAGGTCCCCGGGGACACTGGGCTCCTCTCACGCGCTCACGGCGCCGGCTGCGATTGCTGCGCCGCGTGCACCTCCCCCGCAAGGTCTGACCGCCTGCTTCTCACGGTGCCACAGCACCTGGCGTGTCCAAGTGCCAGACCCAGAGGAGGAGCAGTCCCGCCCGCGATGGCCCAGAGGACGTGGCAGAGGAGGACCTGCCGGGCCAGCCACACACCAGACCACAGTACAGGGGTCAGTGACGGGGGCAGAGAACCCCCAGGGGCCACCGAGGGCAGAGTAAGACTTCACCCCAGTACCGTGATTTCAGCACAGGCCTGGGCCTCGCTCAGCAAGGGGAACTACCACAGTCAGATGGGCCCGGCTGTTCTTCTTTCCTCCTGTGTTTATTTCTGGGACTGCGGGAAAATGGGGGGCTGCTGTGTGACAGCAGTAAACCCCCTGAAGAAGCTGCGGCTGGCAGGTTTGTTTGTGAAGCTACAATGAGGGGCAGGGTAGGGGTGAGGGGGGCAACAGTGGCCCAGGAGTTACAGGGTCCTAGGTCCCAACGTTCTCGAGGGCCAAGCGAAACACCAGCTAGGACGGGGGCTGGAACCCGGCCCCTCCCCCCGGCACCCCTCCCCCTGGGAGGTGTGGCCCACCAAGAGCACACAGGCCAAATGGCTCCAGCAGAAAGACTCTGATGTTTGGGGCGGGGGGTGCACACATGGCCCCCCACTCCAGCCCCAGGAGTCCGCCAAGTTCACTCTCCCACTCCCGGGGCGCTGCCCCCTGGGTGCCAGAAAAATGCACACTCACAGCCAGCTAAGCACCCAGCGTGGGGTGAACAGCCAAGAATTTACAAAGCCCAAGGTCCCCAGGAGTGGGCCCCCACCTTCCCTGTCCCCCAGGGGCTTGGGGGCCCCTGCTCCTGGCCCCCCTGTTCTGAAGGAGATGACAGAGGCTTCCTTACCTGGCGTCCCCCGAATCCCGGGGCGGAAGTCTCAGACACCAGAACCCAGCAAGCTCACCAGCTTCTTCTTTCTACTTCCTGGACTCCCATGGCTTCTGAAACCCCAAGGCGGTGCTTCTGAGACTCCAGTGAGAGCCTGTCAGAAGTTTGTCTGAAGGTCTCGGACACACCCCAGGACTCTGCACCCTGACACGGGCCCCGGACATGCCCAAGCAGGTGACCGAGCTCGCAGCGAGCTGCTGCCTCGGGATTTCCCGCTGGTCACCGGTAAGAGCTCCGCCTCCAGTATCTCGGGCCAACACCACAGTCCCGCCTCCACCGACACGCAGATGGGCCCCAGGGCCCCGGCGCCCAGCCCTGAGGGTCCCAGGAGTCCTCCAGGGTCACAACACAGTGGTGGACCACCGCCGTCCCCAGAAGCAAGGACATGCAAGGGTCCACACCCTGCAATGGCCAGGGAGCTGCTGGGGGGCGGGTAGGGGGCAGTGTCTGCTGACACCCGGGGAGCAGGGCTGAAGGGACAGGGTTTACATGGGGTCTCAGGGAGTGTCCCACGAGCTGTGCCCCCTCCCTCCCAGCCCCACCCCTACAATCTGGGGACGCTGTGCTCAGTGCTGGAGTCCCTCACCATCCTCCTGAGTTACGGGACAGCTGGAAGGAAGGAGGGGCCTCCCCCCAGCCAGCAGGGAGAAACCCAGGCCTCCTCTGCTCTTGGATCACAGGAAGCAAAGGGCCAAGGGCTCACGTTGGGCTCACGTGCGCACTGTCTCGCCTCTGGGCTGCAGCCCATTGGCTGGCGGGTCTTCCAGGCTGCACGGGGAGCCTTTTACCTGCTGTCTCCAAAAACATCTGCTCAAGGAGCCCCTGAGCCTCAGGCCTGCCACCCAGCAGGGGTGGCCGAAGGAAGGCAGCCTTCTCACCGCGGCTGGGAAGGGCCGTCACGCGCGCCAGAAAGAGGGCCTCCAACTACCTCTGTGCTTCTCACTCAGCCCGGGTGCCAGGGACCCGCTCTCCAAGGACGTGAGTGAAGATGCCCACCCTGGACAAAGGCAGCCGCCTATCCTAGGAAACCTCTACCGCCCCGTGGCGGCCCAGTGACCCCTGGAGCCCGGCCTCCCCGTGCCCCGTGCCAGGGAAGCAGAAACAGCAGTGAGGATGCCGAGACGCACAGAAGGTACCAGACCCTGCAGGGCTCCCTTCAGAAATGGCCACTTTCATTCCTGCTTGACGTTTTTTCCTGAGCGTTGCTTTAAAATCTGTTCCTTCCACCCACATAAGGCCCTCCTCCAACTTCTTGTGGGGGGCACAGTCCTGGGCCTGCCCTTCACCAGCACCCCTGGCTCCCCACGGTGAGAAGGCCCCTGCAGGGGCACCCAGGGCAGAACTGCGGGGAGGGGGCCGCAAGGCAGCGCTGACCTCTGTCACCCGTCACAGGCGGAAATGCCCCTACAGGCCTCACTGAAGAGAGAAGGGCCAGGCCTCAAGGAGCCGGCACTGCGGCCGCTGCGGGACCACCACCCGGGGCCGTGATCGGTGGCACTGATCCGAACTAAAGGGACACCCGCCACACCAGGCCGGGCCCACTTTGGAAGGTGCGTCCCTCCCACACTTGGCTCCACACCACCGGACGCGCTTCCCAAAGCTTCCAAAACAGGCGGAGGGCTGCCAGCTCATGGGCCCGTGGCTGGACTGCAGGGTCACGGGGAGTTGCTTGGCCCCATCCCGGGAGCACGGGCTGCCACACAGGAGCAGCAGGGCCCCAGGGAGGAGAGGCCACCTGTACTGGGGCCTGGGATGGGGGTGCGGAGGAAAGGGCGGACGCCGAGCCGGGTTCTTCCCTAGCGAGGTTGGGCCCCCAGCAGGGAGCTCCGAGGACTACGGCTCTGGCACCGTGGGCAGCCTGGGAGACAGCTGCTGCTTCTAGATGCATTCCGGAGTTCTGAGCTGGCCCAGATTCCAACCTGTATTCTGAGACCTGCGGCCGGGGATCCCCACATGGCGAGGAACCCCATGAACACACGTGTGTGCCTGGCGGATACCTGGACACTCAGGACAAGTGTTTCGGATAGGACCCGGGGGATAGCTTTCCTCCCGCAGACGTGTAGAGCGTCCCACTGCTCTGGACCGTCTCCAGCGCTGGCCTCCAACCGCGCCAGGAGCTGCTCCAAGGGGAAGTTGTTCACAACTACAGACTCCGGGTGCAGGAAACAACAGTGGCTTGGCTGGAGACCAGAAGCGCACCGGGGGCTTCTCCACAAGCCCGCGCGGAGACCGAACGTGACAGACGCTTGGAGCGTGCGCCTGGGTTCCCACATGGGGCGAGGCTGCACGTGGGACTCACCGCCCCTTCACTCAGCGCCAGCGCCCCCGCGCCCAGCCCGCGCCAGGGGCCCGTGCCCCCTGTGCTCTCCCCGGGCCCCAAAGCCCCCGGCCCCCGTCCACCCGACACTCGGAGCGCGTGCACCCCCGCGCTCCTCCCGCAGCCCCCGGTCCTCGGCCCCGGAGCTCCTGCAGACAGGGGAGCCCCGCTACCTGAGCGCTCGCGGCCTCCGCTGCTTGGCGCTAGAAGGGACCACACTTCCCACAATGCCCCGCGGCGGCGCGCTTCCGGGAGGCTGGGGGAGGGGGCGCACCTGGTCCCGCCCCCGCCGCACGTCAACGCCGACAGCAGTTGCACGGTCTCTGACGCGCGCCCCACCGTGGCACCCGAGGTCCCCGCGGGACGGGCGCAGCAGCCCCGCGCGCACGCCGCGCGCACGCCCCGCGCCCTGGGACTCAGTCCCCACCCCAGCCCACCGCGTCGCCGCCCCCGATCATGCGCCCCTGGCCGCCCAGCGCGGGCGACTCCCCGTGCGTCCACACGCCCGGCCGCACCCTCCGGAGCCCCCTCCCGAGCTCCTCGCGCGCCCCAGGCGCCTACCCCCTCAGCGCCTGGCTCTGGTCATACTGATCACAGCTCGGGGTTGTGCTGGAGGCCTCCGGGAACGGACCTGGACAGAGACGCATCCCCCCGCGCCCCGCAAGCTGTGACCGCCCCTCGACGAGTGCAGACCCCCTGAATTATGCACAGCCTGTCCCGCCGCCACCCTGTGCCTTTTCTTTTCGGTTCATCCATTCTGAGATGCTCCTTTCCTAGCCAGCCCACAAACTCAAGCCAGGGGCGTGGGTCCCTGAGCCAGGCAGGACAGGACTGTGGCGTTGGAAGGGGCCCCCTCCCCCCACGCAGGCGTCTGTGCGGATCACCCTGACCCACGCTCGCTCTGGTGGTTGACTGGGAACTCCAACAAGGCACAGGCTCAGCCTTCCGGAGGGACGAAGCGTAAATTGGGAGATGGGCACAAAGACAAAGGGATGGACCAGAGGTCTGTTTGGACCTAGCAGAAGGTCCCCTGGAGGGATCCCAGGGAGGGAACAGGCCAATGTCTCTCCCCGCTCCTCATGGCAGGACCGCCCCGCCGGACTTGACCTGTCTGGTGCAGTGAGGCCCGTGACAGTGAGGGAGGCCGGCCTCTGAGTCATGGCAGGGAAGTTGCGGTGCCCAGGCTGTGACCCTCAGGCTGGAGCAGTGGGAAGCAGCCCCTGTGGCAGCCCCACTGCTCCCCACTCCTCACTACCGGGAGGGGGAGAACCTGGAGGCTGGCCTCACAACCTCAGAAAGTGGCTACGCCCTCCTGCCGCCCTAAAGGATGGCACAAAGGAGCGTGGCCACGGGGCACCCAGCACCAGTGAGCCATTGCCATTGGCCAAGTCTGGGAACGGGCCCAGACCAGCAGTGCGGCCCCTTGGGGAGCAGGACGGACAGCACCCTGGGACCGGGACAGGAAGGGTGGGCCCCCGTGGCACACACAGGTGTGCACAGGTGTGCAGAGAGCAGCTGCCCCCGAGCAGGCCCACAGTGAGGATCGGAGCTCCGTCCCCCAAGTCCCTCACCCGGTGGTCTCTCTCGGGCACGTGGGCCTGCACTGAGCCCGAGTAACAGAGCCCAAGCCTCGCCCTGATCCCTGGCCACACAGAGCTCAGGGATCCTGCATTAGCTGGGCCCGGGGCGGGGTGGAGGGGTCACTGGCCCGAAGCGGGGCTCAGGTGGGCTCAGCCGGCTGGGGCTGCAGTGTCTGGCTGCGCCACGGTGCATTGTCACCAGGAGGCCGCTCCTCCGCGGGAAGAGGGAAGGGCTTCCAGAGTCCAGGATGGGATCCTGCTGCCAGGAGCAGCCTGGACGCCAGGACACAGGGTCCCAGAGGCCCCGCAGGTGCGGCTGGCTGGAAAGTGGGATTGCCAAGCAGAGAGACGTGCAGAAACAAGCGGCTTGGGGGCGAGCGGTCATTTTGGGGGATGGATCTTGTGCTTCAGGCATCGTAGCTTTAAGTGGTTCTCTTGGCTTTAACAGTCTATTCGTCAGATGTTTACGTGCCGGCTCCTCGCAGGATCGGGGTAGCTGCCGCGGGGGTCGCGGAGGGAGCGACAGTTGGCCCCTGGGTGGACCCATGGTCGGGAGGGGTCAGGATGGGCCCGGCAGCGCTTAACCTCAGCCTCACCAGCCTGCAGGCTCTAGTCACGCGTGCTCACAGAGATGTTCAGGGTCTACTGCCCCGCGAGACCCCTCGCCTCTCAAAGGGGAGCTCAGGCGCGCTCAGCAGTTGTCATGAATGACAGCCCCCAGCCCGTACCTGGCCCACCCAGCCCTGTCTCCCCACAACGGGGTACCCCAGCCTGTCAGCTCCAGGCGTCCCCAGCTCACCACCTCCTGGGACCCCCCCCAGAGTGTATCCCATCCCCCTTCCATCCCCTCCCCCTCCACCACCGGGTAGAGCCCCACACCCCAAGTCCAGGTTGCTTACTGCCGTCCAGGCCAGCCTGCCGGGGTCCCAGTCCCGGCACGACTCCCCCTGGGAGGACTTCAAGGGAGGCTCATCTTTGGGGGTCCGTGGCGTCCAGTCTCCCAAAGGGCTTCTCCCAGGCTTCGGGGGGTGGATGGTGGACTTCTCCCCGCTGCCAGCTCCTACCCAGGCCCCTCGGGCTCTGCGGGGACACCCTGGCCTAACCCAGGGAAATGGTCCATCCCTGAAAGGAGGGCCCAGGGATGGGCTGTGGGGGCGGCCTTGAGCTGCGCCGAGGAGAGAGTGGGGAAGGAATGGGATCTTCACAAACCGGAGGAGCTGACTGTCCTCGACTGCAAAATGCGCAACAAGGGGGGACAGAAAGGAGACAGGAGCCAAGGCGACCCGGGCTGAGTGAGAGCAGACTGAGAGGTGTGGGAGCATGGAGAGAAGGAGGACGGAGGGGGAGAGAAGGAGGGGGGAGGGGGAGAGAAGGAGGAGAGAGGGAGAGAGATGGAGAGACACAGAGAGACCGGGTGTGGGGACCAGGACATACCGGCGGTGCTCAGCGCGGGAGGGACACAGGGCCCTGGACCCGCCCAGCACACCTGGGCTGCCCCAGGCTCAGGGCCCCTTGGGGAGCCTGTGGCCTCTGGCCTAGTCGGCGAGTGGGATGGACCGTGCCTTCCCCCAAGCCTCGGCCTCGGTATCATGTGTCACCTCTGGAAGCAAGGCTGAGACCAGATGCCAGCACACATAGGGACATGCACACATGGGCACACACGCATGCCACAGGCACCCCAACAAGCACCTTCTGGAAAGATTCCCTCAAAGGCACCCAAGGACGCATCCACCGCAGGGTCAGGCCAGGGGCCCAGGCTCTCGCCCTGAGGCACTGGTCTGCACGACGGATCGGCCCCAAGCGTCCTGCTGCCTCGCATCCTGAACATCTGTTCAGCCCTCACCAACGAAGTGTGTACTGCGGTCTCTGGTGCCCAGAGAACTTGGATGAGGACTTCAGGAGGATTGCGACCACCCACAGGAAGAGGGACTTGGGAGTCAGGGCGCCTCTGAGGCTTAGGGCCCACAGTCGTGGGCAGCATTACTTTCAGATGGAGACCAGGAATGTCCGCACTGGGGGTTCAGGACATCAGGGAAGGGGCCTTGTCCTCCCCCAGGGGAGTAATGGATGCTTGAGCGCCCTCGGCTCCACTCCAGGGTCACGGAGCCTCTGGCTGGCGGGGTTGTGTCAGGACAGGAGCAAACAAGCTGAGACATGTCAGCCGAGGTGGGTGCCGGGCTGTTGGGAACAGAGGTCTCTTTGAAGGTGCGCGTGGCCCGGGGGAGGTGGAGAAGTCATCGCCCCTTGGCTTTGGCCCGTGGATGACAGGCGATAACAGGCAGAGGTCTGAACTATGCACTGAGGTGGGACTTGCCCTGCCCACTCCTGCCTCTCACCCAGACCCCGCCTTGTGCAGAAGTTCTAAGAGTCACATGGTATTGCACCGGGTACAGGAATATGCAGGGAGGATGTGGCCACATCCAGCCATGGAGGGGACGCTGGCTCTTGTGGCCAAACTCAAGAGATCCCCATGGAACATGCATAGTGAGTGTGTAGAAGACTGAAGTCCCACTATGAGCAATTTTGATACTATTTTTTATATAAAGTACAGTATGCATAGAGAGAATAGACATTTTTTCCCCAAAATCCCATGGAAAAGTTTAAAAGATGACCCAAAATCAAGCTGCAAATCAAAGCTCATACCAATTTCAAAAAATGAAAACTCGCTTAGGCCATATTCTCAGATCTTAACTTCATAAAACTAAATATTAATGACACCGAAAAAGCAATCAAATCTGACTGGTTGAAAATTTTCAATCGTTCTTCCAAGTGAGCCACAGGTCGAAGAGGAAATCAGGCTCCTGTGGATAAACACCCATCACCAACGTGGGTGGGGCCCGGACAAAGGGCCCCAGGAGAATTCCCTGTTAGATCATGTTCATCGCTTCCTGGCTGTACTATTAAAATGAAAGAAACATAGCAGTTAACTCAGAAGCTAGAACAAAAACGGAACAAAATGAACAAAAGAAAGTAAAAAAAGAATGAAATACGGAGAAAAACAGAAATTCATTAACTGGAAAGCTAATAAAACTTGATTCTTTAAAAATCCAAAAGAGAGTTCCTCAAAAAATTAGAATAACATGGCGTAGGGAATGCTTGTCAAATGCTTGTCAATTTGACCAAGAAACACAGTAAAAACAAATGTCCCCACTGGGCTGGAGGACGGTGCTCACAGGTGGGAGTCTGTGCACAGCCCCTCCCCCTGAGTGTGACAACTGAGGGAGACCACGACGTCTGGCAAAACCTCAGTCTGCAGACACACTGCCTCTTCATTTAATGCAGTTCTGCTCCAGATCACAGGAGGAGCTGTCTGTTTTATGAAACTTGGCAAATAAAATTTAAGTTCATTTCTAAGACTAAATAAGACAAAATAGCCAAGGAAACTCCAAGGAGAAGAGCCCTTCATAACTCACTTCCACACGGCAGTGGTGCCAGCAGTGGATCCAGCACGTGGAGGGGGCAGGCGAGGACCCCCGGCTGCGGCTCAGGTAGGGGTCCCCAGAGCCAGGCCCACGTGCCCCCTGGGGCACACCGGGAGGTGGGAGGCCCCAAACCAGGAGGGTGTCTCAGACCAGCAGGAGGCATCCCCTGGGCCAGGTGGGCAGGAGGGCAACTGGGGGACACTGTCAGAATGCTGGGGAGACGGACAGGGAGGGCGGCGAGGTTGGGCCAGGTGCTGGTCAGTGTTCTGCCCCGAACACTCGTGGCCACCCCTGGAAATCCGAACGCATCAGCCTGGGTTCTGGGGAGAGATTGACTCCAAAGTGCAGGAGAGATTCGGGGGTCTGCGGCCTGGGAGGGCGGCCCTGGGGCTGAGAAGGAGCGGGGGGGCGATGGTTTCCGTGGGAGATGTGTGTAAGTCACATGGAGTGCACCTGACCTTCCCCCCAACGCACCTCAAGGCTCCAAGGGCACCAGACTGACCTGCGACCGAGGGCCAGGGTGCCAGCGCCCCGTCCACTTGGCAGCCCGCGCTCCTGGCTGGGGAGGGTCCAGGCAGTAGCCCTCTGCATCACCCACGGCTGCCCCAGCCTCTTGTTCACTCGGACTCCCTTGTTCACTACCCTCTTCTCCCGATGCCGGTTTCCCTGTCAAAAGAAGCTGGGGCTGCACCCCCAGGAGACGAGGGAGGGAGATGGGGGTCCCACGGCCTTTCACCCACTTAGGGCAGTGCCAGGTCTAAAGAGTCAAGTTTATTAAGGTGCAATTCACATGCAATAAGTTGCGGTGAAATAAATTGAAGTATGCAGTTCAATGCGTTCTGACAGCACCCCACCCACCTCTATACCCCCCCGGATACAGAGCACGTCCATCCACCCGGAGAGCCCACAGCCCCTTCCCAGCCACAGGCAAGCGCTGAGCTGCTTCCCTCAAGGCATGGTTTTAAGGGCAGAGGGTTTACTCAGGGTGGGCTGTGCACTCAGCAGCGCTTCTGGGATTCACTCAGCTGTTCTTTCCGTGTTATTCTGAGTAGTTTTCATTACATGGATCCAGCTCACGTGTTCATCCTTCATTCCCTGATGGATGTTTGCGTTGTTGCCAGTTTTAAGGATTATAGATTAAAATGCTACAAACATCCGTGCACGAGTTTTTCTGGTGAATGTATGTTTTCACCCCTTCTGAGTAGATGCCTAAGAGTGGACTGTAGGGTCTTATTGTAGGTGCACATTTAACTTTGCGAGAAACTGCCTGACTGTGTTCCGAGGCTGTACCATTGCCCCGTCCACAGCCCTGTCAACACTGAGTGATGTCATCTCTTTAAACGTCAGCCTTTCTAACAAACTGTCGTGATATGGAGCACGTTCCCATGTGTTCATTAGTAGTTTGTGTATCTTTAAGGGCCATTCAAATCTTTTGCATATTTTAAAAACAGGATATTTGTCTTCTCTTTGGTGAGTTGTAATGATTATTATGTATCTGGATACCAGTTCTGTGTTAGATACATGGGATATTAATACTCTCCCCCAGGGGTGGCTTGTCTTTTTGTTTGCTTAAGTATCCTTTAAGGAGCAGAAGATATAATTTTGATGAAGTCCAGTCCATCCATTTTCCTTTCATGAATATTGCTTGCTGTATCCTGAGAAATATTTGCCCGTCCCAAGTTTGGGGAAATTTTCTGCTATGTTTTCATGTATAACAGCCCAGTCCCGTAGACGTCCCTGTGATGACAGAAATGTCCCATGTCTGTGCCATCCGACAGGCAGCCACCAGATATGTGTGGGCACTAGAAGCATGCCTAAGAATTGAATTTTTAACTTAACTTCAATTAATTTAAATATAAATACAACATATAGCTAATGGCTCCCCAAATGGACAACACAGGTCTAGAAGTTTTACAGATTTAGCTTTTAAACTGAGGTTTGTCAACTGAAAAAAAAAGCACAACATGAGAGCCGTGAGTTCAGTTTTATTTGGGGACTTACTGAGGACTATAGCCCAGGAGACAGCCTCTCAGTAGCTCTGAGGAACTGCTCTGAAGAGGTAAAGAGGGGAGGTCAGTATATACGTGATTTTGGTGAAGGCAGTATGTGCAATCAAGCACATATCTCGGTAGAAGGTTGCTGCTGGTCACGAGGAGCAGATGCCTGTGTTAATAGATTTATTGCTTTTCTAGGTATCAGAAGATGCAAGAATTGGGTTCATAAAATTTTCTCCTGAAAATATCTAACCATCTGACATCCTGTTCTTCCAGTTTTCCCAGACCCCTTCACCCAGAGCGCCTCATTCCTGATCTCTGCCCTGAACACCTTTCAGGCTGTGTTAAAGGTCAGGACTGCAGTGGCCAGTGGCCTAACTCTCATAGAACCAGATGGAGAATGACTTTTTAGTCATCAGGTTCATCGCCCATTTCAAACGAGTGTTGTGAAAATGGGTACCCAGTGGGTACCCAGCTGTTCTTGCACTATTTGGTCCAAAGACTATTCTTTCCCCAACTGAATTATATTGACACTTTTGTTGAAAGTCAGTTGTCTGTATATGTGTGGGTCTTTTTCTGGACTCTATTCATTCCCTTTGATTTTCTGTGTGTCTGAGCCCTCCCACTTTCCTCTTCTTTCTCAAAATTGTTTTGGCTATTGAATGTTCCTTACATTGTCATATAAATTTTGAATCAGCTTCTCAACTTCTACAAAATAAAAAGCCTGTTGAGATTTTGATTGGATTGCATTGAATCTATAGACCAACTTTGAGAGAATTTTCACCCAAGCAATGAGCCTCCCAATCCATGAACATGGTACATTGCTCCATTTTTAGATACTCTTTAATTTCTCTCAGCAATGTTTTGTAATTTTCAGTGTAAAGAAGATGCACTTTTTCATTAAATTAATTCTTAGATATTTTATGATTTTAATGGTACTATAAATGGTGTTTTTAAATTTTTATCTACCTATTATTTGTTCCTAGAATATAGAAATATAGTTTATTTTTGTATGAACTTTGTATCCTGTAACCTTGCTAAGTTCACTTATTGATCCTAGTATTTCTGGATCGCTTTCTTAGACTTTCCTGTACTTACAATCATGCCATCTGTGTATAGAGACTTTCACGTCTTCCTTTCTAATTGTTATGCCTCTATTTCTTTTCCTTGCCTTATCACTTTGATTCTCATGTGAGAACCAACATCCTTGCCTTGTTCCCAACCTCAGAGGCAAAGCATCTAGTCTCTGGCCACTAAGAATAATGTTATGTGGAAGTTTTAAAAATAGCTTGTTTGCAGCCAGCGTCCACTGCCAGTGATTTCCGGGCTGGATGGAAACCCCTCTTACCCCCAGATGTTTCACATAGCAAGGGTGTCACTCCATGTGGGAGAGAAGGCTAAGGACACCAGTGCTTCTGGAGGGTGAGAGGGTTCTTCTGTGTTCTGGAAATGAGAACCGGGCAGGGCAGTCTCTGAAATGGTCACATTCAAATTCTACCTTGTACTGGCTCTTTTCCCACTGGTTATTTTAATGTCTTCTGAGCACTTTCCTATTATTACTTGATATTATTATTATTATTATTATTCTAAACAGCTTCGTTGTGATTCTGTAGGGGGTCTAAATGTCCCTCATCTCTCGTTAGACAGGCTATTCGGCCATCAGTTTGCAGCAGTGACTGTCGGGAGACTTGGAGGACGGGGTCAGTGTGAGCAGCCTGGGGTCCACCCGACGCTGTGCTGTGGCTGCCCAGGGGCTGCCCCAGCCGGGGTGCTGCTGTAAGAGTGCTGCAGCGGGCCCTGCTCTGCCGTAAGAGCGCTGCAGCGGGCCCTGCTCTGCCGTGAGAGTGCTGCAGCGGGCCCTGCTCTGCTGTGAGAGTGCTGCAGCGGGCCCTGCTCTGGGAGGGTTAGGGGATAGGCCAGGGAGGGGGGACAAGCCAGGTAGAGAGGGGACAGCGTGGCCCTCAGCTCCCGGGCTCCCTGGGAAGACGGATGACCAGCTCAGCCACCACCTGCCTTCAGGGCTTCATGGGGAGGTGGGAAGGCAGCCAGACGCCGGCCCAACCTCCCCAGGTTCCATGAGGGTGGGGTGGGGGCCGGACCTGGTGAGACTGGAAGCCCGGGGTGGGGAGGGGGGCTTGCGCCGCGGCATCAGTGCTCCCCTCCCCAACCCCAGACCTTTGGGGCTCGCTGCCGCCCACCCTCCTGCTGGATGTTTCAGGTCTGCTTGGGGGCCGGCACAGCCCCTCTGCTGTTCTCTCCGCTGTGTTCAAAGCATCCAAACCCTCGGGAGACAGAGGGCTACTTAGGGGTCCCCTGAGACCCGGGCATCGCCTCTGCGGAGCTGGGGGTCTGGGCTCAGCCTGTGGGCCGGGCGGGGGCAACGAGATGAGGAAGGAGGCCCTTCTCCAGGCTGAGGGCAAACAAGCATGAAGTCCACGGCTGGCTCATGCTAACGATGAGAGACCTTGCCGCTGGGGTAAACCACACCTCCGTAAAGTTGTGATCGGACAGAAGGATTGCGCTGTTTAGAAAGCAAACCCTGAGACGTCAGCGGGACCTCGGCTGGGCTGCACAAGCGGGGGTGGGGGTGGGGGGGGGTGGGGGTGGGGGCAGGGCTGCAGGAGACTCCACGAGGCTGCTAAAACCACATCCTGACACAGGAACTGCTGTGTTTGGAAGAGGCAGAGAGCAAACTCAGGATCACACACGGCCGCTGTGTTCATACCTTCCTGTGTGCAGGGTGCGTGTAAACGCACGTGCGTGAGTGTGAGTGCGTAAAGAAACAGAGAGCTCGAGACCTCAGGTCCAGCCCACAGAGACTCCAGGGTCAGTCGTGCTTCCTCCCCTCCCCCTTCCCTCCCCGTTCCTGCCCCTCCCCCTGCGGCCGTCCCAGCCCCCCGCTCCCAGGTGCACACCCAGGTACTCTCCCCTGTGGATCTGTGTCTTTGTCACCTGCTGGTCCCCCCCACTCCCGGCCCCTCTTGCAGCCCCAGGAGGCAGGGACTGTCCCCCCTCCACGTCCCGGGACCCAGAAGAGGGGCACGAGGCACAAGAGAGCAGGCGCCGCCCCAAGGCCGGGCCCCCAGGCAGAGTGACTGTCATTGGCTGGGCTGTGCTGCGAGGAGCCGGAAGGAACCCACCTCCGGAAGAGCCTCAGGCGAGCGGGCGGCCACCGCAGGCAGTGCGGCTCTGCCCGCCGCTGTGTGTTGTGTCTGTCCTGGGGACACTTAGGGGACTCTGGGGGACCAGGCTGGCACCGCTGCCCAGGGGCGCTGCTGGAAGGGCAGGCCGCGCACTTGGAGTGCGGCCCAGGGCCAGCGCCCGGCAGTGTCCAAGCGAGCAGAGACCCGGCCCCGGGGCACAGACCTCCTGAGGATCCTGGGTGGAGGGACAAGCATGTCGCCGTCGTCCCCAGGACAGGAGGAGATGCCTTGCCCAGAGCAGCCCCGAGCCTCGAGTCGTTCCTTGGCTGCCTGAGCCGAGCCCCAAGTGGGCCCCCCCGCTGTGCCCCTCAGGCCTGGGCTGAGCTCGTCGCCCCCTCGGGGCTCTGCCCGACACAGGGCCTGCCCGTCCACCCGCCCTGCGCCAGCGCCCAGGTGATGGCGGGATGGGTCACGACATGTACCACTGCTTTGTTGGTTTTTACACAAGACCTGGGGCACAAGAAGCTTTTCCTCCCAGCAGAGCTGAGCCAACAGACTCTCCCACGTTGGAAACGTGCGTATTCCCGGCACTGGAAGTCTCCGCTGTCTCCCTTCGCCCCAGGGAAGGAGCCCACCCGACCTTGGGGATAAACCCTGACCCTCTGCTGTGAGGCCGGTGGTGTCTGCCTTGGGCGGGTGACCAGCCCCAGCCCCGGACCAGGCACGGGCCCTCGGTGCCTCGTGGCTGGAGGGCAGTGGGGTGCTGGTCCCCACAGGAGGGCGGGAGCGGGCCCTGCGCACCCTGGGATCATCGGGCGGGCACCCTCTGCTCAGCCCGGCCAAGGGAACCAGAGGCGCCGCACGTTTAAGCTTCATCTGAGTGACAGGTTCTGCATCAGGTTGTAATGGCCATACCTGAGGCCACATCCCCCTGCCAACCCACCAGGACGGGGTCCCAGAGGAATTACGGTTGTGGGGCTGCCCCTTCACACCTACTGTTTCCACCCACCCCGCCAGCGGGGCTGGGTGCCCGTCGCACCAACACCCCTGGGCCTGGCTATTATTATTACTTTTTTATTGTGATAAAATATGCATAACATGAAATGTACCATTTTAACCATTTTTAAGTGCACAGCTCAGGGTCACTAACTAGATTCACATTATTGTGCAACTATCACCACCATCCATCTCCAGAATTTCCATCTCCTCAGACTGAAGCGTCCCCATGAGACACTCACTCCCCATGCCCTCCCCCAGCCCCTGGCCCCCACCGTCCTGCTGTCTGTCCCTATGAATCTGGCTCCTCCAGGGACCTCATGTAAGTGGATCAGATAGTATTTGTCCTTCTGTGACTGGCTTACGTCACTGAGCATAATGACCTCGAGGTTCATCCATGTCATAGCAGGTGTCAGAGTGTCCTTCCTTTTTGAGGCTGCATAATATTCCGTTGTGTGGATGAACCATGTTTTGTTTATCTGTCCATCTGTCCGTGAACACTGGGGTAGCTTCCACTTTTGGCTGCTGTGCTACTATTATTTTTACTCTTATTATTGTTACTGACAAATTGATAGGTGAACCTTTTTGTTAGTGTATGTGGTTTTCCCTACTTTATTTTATTTTACTTTTAACCTACCATCCAGATTTACCAAATCCTAACATGGCACCTTCCTATCATTTTCGATAGAAAATCCAGGGGGTCAGCACTCCCTAGTCTCAGCCCGCTCTTCTCTCCTGAAGGGCCCTGTCACGAATTCTGGATTTATAGGGCTAGTCCGTGGTTTATGTCTCCGACACCTGGTACCCTGTTATTCGACCCATTTTAAATGTTTAAGTAAACGGCTCTGGAACTGGCTTCTCTTCTACTGCCTTTTCTGAAAGCAGGTGGCTGAGACGTGCCCTGTCTGGGATGTGACCACCAGGTGGCAGGTGGCTCCTGGCCTCGGGGGCCCCGCTTCGCAGGCAGCAAAGCACGACAGCCACGCTTGGGAGCCTAAGGGTTGGGCTGGATGGGGTGCCAGGCGGGCCCACCGTGAGGGCCCTGGATCCTGGAACCAGCAAGCAGCAGGCAGGTGGGGAGAGGCGGTGGGGGTGGGTCAGGAGGGGAGGGGCGTAGCCGTGGGAAGTGGAGAGGGGGCGGGGTGCAGACACCACCCGCTTCACAAGCAGCAGTGGCCCCACGAAAGGCAGCTGCAGGGACACCTGTGGCCGCCAGGTGGGGTGCAGGGCGTCAGTGGGTCAGGCTTGCCACGTGCCTGCCTTTCGGGGGGCTCTGCTCAAGGCAGTAGCCAAGTGGGAATTCTCCTCAAGCCGAGGGGCCCAGCGAGGTGCTGACCCCCGCCTCTAGGAAGGAGGGTGACTGAGCCACCCCACCACGCTGGGCTGCTGCTTGTCATGGGCTCTGCATATGGCGGTGCCGCCCAAGAGGGAGGCTTGCCCTGGGAGTCACAGACAGGACACCGGTGGGACAGTCTGTCGGCAGAGGGGTCAGTGGGTAAACAGTGCTCAGAGATACGAGATGACGCCCACCAGAAATGGCCACGGGCAGGAGCGTCATTAGAACCTTGGGAGCGGGGTTTGCAGGAAGACGTGGGTGTGGAAGAGCACAGGCTGGGAGTCCAAACGGACCCTCACCGGCCCGTACTTGCCCTCACCTGCCCTCACCTGCCTGCAATGGCCCTCACTTGCCCATACCTGCCCTCCCCCACATCACCTGCTCTCAGAGGCCCTCACCTGCCCATACCTGTGCTCACTGGCCCTAATCTACCCCCACCTGCCCATACCTGTACTCACCCCCCCTCACCTGCTCTCGCAGGCCCACACCTGCCCTCACCTGCTCTCACCTGCCAATACCCATCCTCTCTGGCCCTCACCTAACCTTCACCTACCCTCACTTGCCCATCCCTGCCCTCACTGGCCCTCATTCACCCTCACCTGCTCATACCTGCCCTCACTGGCCCTCATCAGTCCTCGCCTGCCCATACCTGTCCTCTCTGGTCCTCACCTTGCCCTCACCTGCCCGTACTTGCTGTCACGGGCCCTCATCTGCCCTCACCTGCCCTTACGTGCCCACACCCACCGTCACCTGCCTATACCTGTCCTCACTGGCCCTTACCTTGCCCTCAGCTGCCCACACCTGCCCCTACCTGTGCTCACTGGTTCTCCCCTGCCCTCACCTGCTTTCACTGGCCCTCACCTGCCCTCCTGGCTCTGGGACCCTCACTGACCAGGCTCCTCCCCCGGGACCCTGAGAGCTGATTGTGGGTGGGCGGGGCTGTGTGGTGGCCTGAGGGTGAGGGCACCCCGCCTGGGGCCAGGCTGCGCACTGACTCCTGAGACCAACTTTCCGCTGACTCCGAGCAGTCACTGCGTCCCGCGAGCTGGCAAGGCCAGGCCGGGGGGAGGGGAGCAGGACAGGGAGGGGAAGGGAGCCCAGCAGGGACCCCGTGCTTCCAGGGGAGGCCTCGCCTCGCCTGCCCCGGGTGACGCCTCACCTCTCCCCAGGGAGAGGCCTCAGAGCTTGGCCAGCCTCAGGCGGGGTTGCCGCCTCTCCGGCTGGTTTTCGACTGTTTTGGGGGCGGAGGGGACGGGGTGCAGCAGAGAGACCTGGTGGGCTCTCTGTGGGCAGGAGCCCGGTGCCCAAGGGCAGCCGGGTCGTGGGTCAGAGCCTCGAAGCAGGAGGAAGCTGGTGCAGGGGGAGCACAGAGATGCGGGCAGAGGGGCCAAGGGTCTGCTATCTGACATTTGTATGTGAAAGCCCTGATTTTTAACTAATAAAAATTTTAAATTAGTTAAAAGTGATTAAAATTGATTAAATTTGTACTAATTAAAACTAATTGAATTCCGTTCAAAGCACAGAGCTGACTAAAGCACCAGACACACAGACACACTGTCTACTGGAGGGTGGGCGGCGGTGCCAGCGGAAAGGGCCTGAGCCCAGAGGGTACAAGAGAAACGATCTGGGTTCAGCCGCTACCCATCTGTCTCTCCACGTTGCCAAGTATTTAAAAGGTGCCTCACGGCCGGTTTCCCCTAGTCCTGCTTGGACGGGAAACGGGGGCCTTCTGGAGCTGCTGGTGGACGGGAGCAAGGCCAGACCCCTCCACGCAGGCTCCTGGGGGTCAGCCGGCCTGCCGCTGCCTGGTCCCGGGAGCGCTGCCCGCCGAGTGCCCCCCGCCCCCTTCCATGCCCCACCCCGCCTCCCTCTGTGCCCCTGGGCCCCTGCCCCTCCCCCCATGGCTCTACCCTGTCACCCCTGCCACACTTCCCAGGCCTCTGGTCCACATGGGGTGAATCCAGGTGCCGGCTGGCAGCTTTGTTGTCCCTACCTGGTCCCAAACACCGTGCCCCCCACCAGGAACGGGGGGGACCTTTCGGTCTCTGCTCACTCACAGGGGAGGGAAGGCAACAAGCATAAGGGGGGGGCGGGGGGCCACTGGCACATGACCGTCTGCCTGAGAGTGACCAGCTCTGGCCTTGGTCCCCAAGAGGGGTGTGGCCACAGCAGAGGAGCCGAGAGGGGTTAGGGTGCGGAGACCCATCCTGAGGTCGCTCACGGAAGCAGGCAGAGGGATGCTCGGGGCCGGGGCAGGGGTAGGGACTCATTCTGTGTCCTGAGCTGACCTGGGGTTGGGTCTCCAGGCTGACCGCCCGGTGTGGCCCCTAGGGCCAATGGAGGCCACGGATGCGGATGGAGCTGTGTGAGTGCCCTTGCCCCTCAGGTGACTCAATCCTGACTCACCTGGGGCAGGTGGACGGCAGGTGGGGATAGGCTGGCACGGGGTGGGCCACCAGATACAGGATGGTGACACTCACCCTGGAAGGTGCCAGGGCCTTAGTGATCGCTGTCTTCACTGCCCTCTGCCCTGCTGTCCTGGGAGAATCTGATGGTCCACGGGTGACAAGAGGCGCGAGCTCGTCCAGCTAAGATGAGGCGCTGGTGGCTTAGTTGACAGCACAGACCCTCAGCATGAGCAGAAAATGCCGCCAAGGGAAAACCGGTGCATTAGTGACCGCACCCCGCTGCCCTGGGCCTTGGTTCCCTGAGGGCAAGGCGGTGAGACAGGGTGTGGGTGGGGAACGGCCTCGGGCCTCCGGTGTCTGACTCATTACTCTTTCAACACCAGCTCCGCCCTTGGAAGGTGCACCCTGGGCACACCTATTCAGGATATTTTTAGAGCCTTGCTTTCAAAATGAGGCTGCTGGCAGATCGATAGTTAAACAGCTGCCTCGCCCTTGCTCCGATGAGAGAGTCCAGGGCCTCCTTGCTGTCGGGGAGGTTGATGGCTCACAAGCTGGTCTCTCCAAACCCAGGTGGGCAGGGCGGGCAGGACCTCAGCCGGGTGACCCTGGGACTCAGGTGCTGCCGGCTCCGCTCTGCAAGCCCCCGGCCTGCAGGCCCAGCCGCTGAGACATCCTGAGCTGAGTCCAGAGGGCGGGAAGGACTCACTGCAGCTGCTTCACCGCACTGGGGGCCCCGAGAGCCCCAGGGCGACAGGGGGGGTCCTGCACAGGCAGCACGAGGCCCACACGCGGTGATGGGGCCGGAGGCCGACTGGGCTAGTTGGAGGCATAACGTGGCCACTGCAGACGGCTCCAGGCCGGCCCAGCCTCCTCTTCAGGTGCTCGGACCACCCTGGGCCTCTCCTCTCCAGGGACCCGGTGCAGGGAGGCACTGGCTATTTCCTCGGGCCTGGGCACACAGAGGGCCAGGCCCAGCCCCGAGTTCTCTCGCTCTCTTGGGGCAGCTGTGGGCACGACTGTCCTGCTGGGGTGCGGGCTATGCCCTGCCCGGCTAGGCTGCCCCCGGGGGAAGCTGGGGGGCTGTCTCTGGGCACCCTGCACCGGACGGGACCACTGAGGCCGCCGGGCATCAGTGAAAAGCGACCTGCAAGCCTGGCGGCGGGTCAGGGGCCCATCCGGGTGGAGCGTGACATCACTCGATTCCTCCTGAGACCCAGTTGGGGTGGCAGCTCTCAGGTACAAAGACCTGGCTAAGCAGTTGAAACACAGCACGGACCGGCCCGTGTGGGCCACGCGGCTTCCTTCCGAGGGGATGTGGCCGTGGCCGTGCCCGGCTCGCCCTGCCCTGGTCCGAGAGGGAGCCAAGAGGAGCCAGCCGTGGGGCCAGGGGCGGGTCCCGCTATCCCTCTGCGTCTGCTCCCGGGCTCCGTCTGGCTGGAAGCAGGCAAGCGGGTCCGGGGGCGAGAACAGGCGGGGGTGGCCACCCGGCCCCACTGTCCACCTCCACGTGGGGCACACCAGCCAGCTTGCCCTCGGACCAGAGGATGAAGCCACGTCCCTCACGGTGCTGTCCTGTCTCTCTTGAGCCTCTTGTGCACATTTATCAAGGGAACAGCCACATTTTCAACTTGGAAAAATGACTCTCACCTCTTCAAATAGTGCAGAGAAGCAGAGGACGGACCAGCAGCTGGGGCCGTGTCCCCCTCCTCCTACCCCAGGCCTTGTGCCCCGGGGACCCCACTGTCAACCCTGGCGGGTGACACGGCCTCCCCCCCATCAGCTCCGATACAGAACCCGCCCTGTCCCATCGTGGTCCCCAAATCCACACTTCACATGAGGGCTGTGACAGGGGCTATTCAGACACACCAAGATCACGGAGGGGAACCTGAGGACAAGCCGTGGCATCTACGAGGCTGGCCTGCCACGGTCCCCTGGGGGCCCTAGACGTGGCCCGAGACAGAGGAGCAGCGTACAGTGCTCTCTGCCAGCTCCCACTGTGGTCCCCTCCGCCCTCCTCCTGGGGGATTCTGCGCCCAGATGTTCTTCCTTCAGCCCAAACCCAGCTGGGGCTCCGTCGACTGGGGTCCTGCCTGGACCAGCCGGGGGTCTAAGGTTTCCTGTCATCTCCAGACCTGCTCTGTCCGCCACAGCGGCCACTAGCTCTGTGCGTCCTGTCAAATGCATTCAGCAGAATTTGAAGCCCAGTTCCTGCATTTCAGGCCCTTGGTCACATGTGAATGGCAGTGCAGACGTGGGCCGTTTCCATCACCGCAGACAGATCTGCGGGCAGCGCTGGCCAGAGCCCCCCTCCTCAGCTGCCCAGACACACTCCCTCGAGGCTTGAGCCATACCAGCCCTCCCCCTGCCCCAGATCTGACCCGTCCCCACCCAGCTTCGTGCAGCAGAAAGGGCAAGAATGGACACCGTGCAGGAGGTGACCACAGGGACCTGGGGCGAAAGAGATCAAGGAGCTGGGCCCTGGCCTTCAAGGTGCAGCCGTTAGCCCAGAGGTCAGTGTCTGCCGGTCCTGCGTCTGCCCCATCCCTGGGCTGTGGCTTCTCCCGGGGTGGCGGGGTGGCAAGCAGAGGGCATAACGGGGCCCCCGACCTGTGACCGGGCGGGAACGCCGGGAAGGGACTGAAAGTCCCGTGGCCCACACTGGAGCTACTCCCCTGCCATTGGCTGCAGATTTAGACCACCCGCGAGAGCCAAGTGTGACACTTGGAAAAATGTTAGAATCATAAGAGAATTAAGTAAAGTAACTTGTTAAAAAAATATGTATATGTATGGACATATCTAGAATAAAGTATAAGATATTTAGAAATAAACTTAACAAGAAATGTACAGAACATATATGGGGAAACAATAAAGCTTTTCGGATGGACATTTAAGTGAGTAGAAGATGTACCCGGAGCCCAGGGGAAGGCTCGTGGTGCCGAGTTGCCTTTCCCCAAGGACGGATCTGTAAAATCAGTACAAGGCCCATCAGGATACAAGGAACATGTTTTTTTCAACTTGGAAAGTTGTCTCTAAAGCTCATCTCTACGAACAAATGTGTATAATGTAACTACTTTTTGTTTGCAGAAGAGCAGCTGCAGGGAAGGGAGTGGAGCTGATGTGAGGAGGCGGGATGGGCTGGGTGGAGGCGGCTTCCACACGTCCAGGGGAAGGGGCCGCGCTGGGACACTCAGCCCTTGGGAAGAAGAGGAAGGCAGACTCAAACTTCACAGCACACAGAAAACAACTCCAGGTAAATCGAATTTTAACATAAACATCAATAACCGCATAGATCTGGGGAGGCCGAAGGGAGAAATCACAAGGGAAAAGACTGTCGCATGCCTACATTCAACTGAAAACATCTTTAGGTCAAAGAGCGCCCCAAGGGACTGCAGCCCCGAGGCTCACTGGGAACAGGTCTGCGTGCAGCCGCCAGGCGGGGCTGCTGTCCTCAGGCAGTGGGTGTGTCTGCACGTATTTGCGCATTCCTGTGTTTGATGAGCGTTGTTGGACCAACGAGGAAAAGAGGAGCACACGTGCTGAAACACGGGCGCGCGATGGAGATGGCGACGGCTCAAAACAAGAACTAAAAAGAGTCACGTTAAAGTCATGAGAAGGCCGTGTTTTGACAATCCAACTTGCAAAGATTTTTTAAAAGTTTAACTTATTTTTTCAGGGTTTGGTTTTTTTTTTTTTTTTGTCTTTCTTTTATTGAATAGGTAGTATATTTGCATAATTCAAATGTCAAAAAGTATAAAAGGTGATGCGGTGAATGTCTCCCTCCCACCTGCCCCCTCTCTGCCCGGGTCCCACCGTCCCAGCCCCGCCCCTGACAGGCAGCCTGGGTCCGGGGGGACAATCCACCCCAAATGTGCAAGGTGGCACACGCGTCCACGGCCCCCTCCTCTTCTGCGTGGCTGCTGGCGGACTGTGTCCACCTCCCCCTTCCCTCGGTAAAGCTTGGGAGACAGCTCCGAACCCACACACAGGAGCTTCGAGTTCTTTTCTGAACAGCAGTGAAGAACTAATCACCTTGAACATTCACCATTTCACTGGTGCACAAGGATATTTATAAAATCCTTTCAAGGAAATAAAGTTTGCTGTCCAAGTGGCCCTAGAAGAGGTGGGGCTGGGGGTGCCTGGAGAGGTTTGTTTTAACCATGACGCCCAGTTCTGGTGGCAGTGAGGGCGAAGAGTGCTGCAGGTGTGGAACACCCACACGTCAGCAGGGAGGGCGCAGCCCCAGTGGTCAGGGATGTGTGTGAACAGAGCAGTAGTGGGGGGCCTGGAGGACCAGGGTGCAGGTCGAACAGCGCCTTTCACCTGGCTGACTGGCAAAGTGTGGGAAACTAGCCGGGATGTGGGCTGCTGGGACACCTCGGGGGTCGTGGAGTGTGAAGTGGGCAGCCGTCCTGCAGAGGGGCCTGGCGCTGATGGTCAGATGAAGCCCTGGGGACACTATGGCCCCCCGTCCCTCTCCAGGGTCATTCCCCAGTGGCCTCCTCCTCCAGAGCCACTCCGGACACAGACCGCAACACAGTGGGGCCCCAGGCGAGGGATGGGCTCATGCCACCACCTGGAGAAGGAAGTGGCAGACGTGCCGGGTGCTCACGGTGGTGCCCCTGCAGTGGTTAATCAGCCCCTCAGTGTGGATGGCCACATGAGCCACATGGCGTTTGTCTGCCAGCCGAAGGATGAGATCTGGATAACACGCAGCTTTGGGCAAATGGCTTCGGATGATCATGGTTGAGGTAAAAAGAAGGAACAATTAATGACCTTCGTTATGTGCTGAAAATAACAAAGAATAAAATAAAAACGTAGGTATTCTGTTTTAATAGCTTGCCATCCATTTGTAGTAAAAGCAATTTCTGTTGGTGTCACATTTGTCCTTGCTCATGACCCTGGCACGTTGATTTTATAGGGTCCCTTTGACCAGGATTGCACATGGTGTGTCTGGAACATGGACCACCTCCCTTGTCCCCACTCCACCCAGTGCGTATGAGCTACCCCGCTGGGCCCTGTGCTAGGACGGGGGTGGGAGCCCCTGTGCAGCCAAGGAAGACAAAGCTTCCAGAAATGTGCACTAAATCAGCAGCCTTTCCCTCTGATTCTAAGACAAATTATCAGGCCTGAACCAAAAGCCATTTTTGTGGAAAATGACATCCAGTCAGCCCTCGTCACACACACTCCACACAGACGCACATCCCACACCCCCCACACACATTCTCACCACACGTACCACACACGCATGCTAAAGGGAAGTCCCATAACTGTGTAAGACTTAGGATGGCCTCTGGGAAGTTTTTCAAGAGACCAGCTCTGACAACTTCCAATTCCAGTTCAGATGGACTAACCGAGCCTAGACTTACTGTCCCACCTGAAACAATGGAAAAAACAGACAAATCTAGGAAGCAACAGTATTCAGACACTGGAAAACAGGAAGCATAAGTGTTCCCTGAGATGAGAAACAAAAGAGGTGTGACCCAGAGGTGCCCAAGGTCAGGGCAGGAGAGTTCTTGCTGCAGCACAGGGAAAGGAAGTCCAGGCAGAGCCCACAGGTTTCCCCATCAAGGAAAAATCTGGGAGTCCAAGAGGTGAAGGTGGGTAGGAACCACAGCACAGGGTCCTACTTTGAAACGAACTGCACAGAGGAAATTCCAGAAATCTGCAGAGGATCCCCATCCAGAATTCAGGTGAGCACAGATCAGTGTGTGTGCGAGGACAGTACCCGAGGCCAGGGAGAGAACCGCCAAAAGAGAAGAGGGGGCAACCCTCAGAGCACACACAGCGCAAGGAATGGTGCCTGCTTCCTCCAGTCAGAGTGGAAAACCTCATAATTCATGGGGCACTGAGCAGGGTTCATGGGACATCCAGAGGGTTTGCCTCCGTAAAGGAGAAAAACAACCCTTAGGCTAAAGGCTGCTCTGATCTTGCATTAAAAGTTGAAAGCAAGTCTTGAGAGAAACAAATTGTTTCCAAGTCACTTAATTGCATTCCAGGACAAGCTCAAGCATGCTAATAGGAACACAAAAACATCCAATACGGGGAAAACATGATATCTGGCATCCAATAGATTACTAGGCATGCAAAAAAAGCAGGAAAATATGACTGAAAATGAGGATAAAAATCAATCGATAGAAACAGATCCAGAAATGACAAAGAAGATAGATTTAGTAGAGAAGGGCATTAAAACTATTATTATAACTATATTTTTATATTCAAGAAGGTAGAAAAAAAGAGGAAGCGTGATAAAGAGAGACACGGAAGATATAAAAGACCCAAGTCAAACTTCGAGAGATGAAAACTAAAATGTCTCAGGTGAAAAATACACTGAAGGGGAAGAGCAGCAGGCTAGACTTTGCAGAAGAAAAGATTAGTGAACTGGAAGATACAGTGCTAGAAACTATACAAAATGAAACAGAAAAATATTCTAAAAAATGAATAGAAAACAGTGAGTTATGTGACAAGTTAAAGTCCTCTAATATTGTCACCAAAGTCCCCAAAGGTATAAGGACAAATATCTGAATATGAATGCACAGAACCAAGAATCTCAGTAAACCCCAAGCACAAGAAATATTAAGAAAATAACACCAAGGCACATCATGAACAAAGTGCTCAAAACTAGTGACAAAGAGAAAAATCTTAAAACCAGCCAGAGGGAGGAAAAACACTTTCACATAGATGAACAAAGAAAAGAATGACAGCAGGCTTCTCATAGAAACAGTGTAAATAAGAACACAGTGGAGCAACATCTTTAAAGTACCAAAATATAACTCGGCCAAGAATTCTACACCCAAGAAAAGTGTCTTCCAAAAATGGAGGTGAAATAGACTTTTTCAGACATGCAAAGACTGAAAGACTTCACAACAGTGGACATACATCATAAGAAATATTAAAGGAAGTCCTTTGAGAAGAAGGAAAATCTGAATCAGTACAAAGGAATGAAAAGCATCAGAAATGGAAAATATATGGATAAATAGAAAAGATGTATTTTTAAAATCTCTTAAAATATAACTGACTTCTTAAAGAAAAAAGTGGTGTATTATGGGGTTTATCACAAGCATAGAAGCAAAATGCATAACAACAATCGCACAAAAGCTGGGAGGGGGAAATGGAAATGTACTCTTGTAACATAATATTACTGTGTTAAATTAAGGATGTGTTCTATGAACCCTAGAGCCACAGATAAAAGAAAAAAAACAAGAATTATGGCTAATAAGCCAACATAAAAGATATATGAAATTTTAAAACTCTATTAATCTCAAAGAAAGCAAAAAAGCAAAAAATAACAGATGAGACAAATGTAAGATAAATAGTAAGATGATAGATTTAAACTTAACCATATTAATAATCACATTGATGCTCTAATGACCAAAACATTCCAATTGGAACAGAAATTGTAAGACTGGATAAAAAAGCAAGACCAAACAATATACTGACAACAGGAAAAACACTTTAAATGTAAAGATACAAATAGGTTAGAAATAAAAGGATGGAAGAATACATACCATGATAATACTATTTAAAAGATAGTTGGAGTGACTCATAACATCAGACAAAGTAGATATCAGAGCAAGGAACACTGAAAGAAATAAAAAAGGTTATTCTGTAATAAGAAAAGGATCAATTCATTAAGAAGACTTAACACCCTAAGCATTTATGTACCTAATAACAAAGTGTCAAAACACAGGAAGAAAGAACTGATAGAACCAGAAGGAAAAGTGGACAAATCAACCGTTATGGTTGGAGATTTCAACACCCTGTCTCAAAAACTGAAAGAACAAATGGACAAATAACTTATAAATGCATAGAAGACTTGAATGATACTATCGACCGAATTAATATTTATAGAATATGTCACCCAACACCAGCAGAATACACAATCTTTTTGCCACACATAGATAATTTATAAAAATAGACCATATTCTGGGCCATAAAACAATTCTCAATAAATTTAAAGGATCCAAGTCATCCAAAGTATGTTCTCCAACCACAGTGGAAATCAATTAAGAATCAATAACAAAACTTGATAATCTCCAAATATCCAGAAACTAAAAACAGATATCTAAATGACCCACAAGTCAGAAAAAAATATATAGGGAAATTAGAGAGTATTTTAACCAGGATGAAGATGAATACACAGCTTATCAAAATGTGAGGCTTTCTTTTTCTACTTTTTCTGCTTTAATTGAACATCTTACATAATTCCATTTATGTCCTCTCTTAGCATATCAATTTTTCTGATTTAAAAAAAATTTTAAGTGTTAGCCCTAGAGTTTGCAGTGTACATTAAAACATGACCTAGTGAGGTTTATCTAAGGTTAACCTAAGCCCACTTCTAGTTAACACTGTACCGCTTCATGTACAGTGGCGGTGCCTTATAGCAGAGTGTTCCCAAATTTCACTCCCATCCCCTATGCCACTGCTGTCGTTCGTTTTACTTATCCATATATTGAGTCACCCAAAACATTGTTATTATTACTACTTTAAACAGTTATATTTTAGATCAATTAAGATTAAGTGTGAAAAGGATTTAATTTACCTTTATTCCTTCTTAAACACTCATTTCTTTATGTAGATCCAAGTTTCTGACCTATATCATTCCCTTCTCCCTGAAGAAGTTTAAAAAAGAAAAAATTTCTTGTAGAGTATGTCTGCTGACAATGAATTCCCTCAGTTTTTGTTTGTCTGAGAAAGTCTTTATTTCTCCCTCACTCTTGAAGGATAATTTCACCAGACATAGAATTCTAGGTTGGTGGAGGTTTTCTTGCAACACTTTAAATATTCACTTCACTCTCTCCTTGGCTGAATGTACATGCACAAATTCTTAGCTGAATGTTAGAAAATCAAGCCCAACAGTATATAAAAAGGAAAATACATCATGATGTAGTGGTGTTTATCCCAGGAATGCAAACTTGGTTTAACATTTGAAAATCAATCAATGTAATTCAACACAATAACAGACAGAAATTAAGAAATACCATAAGGTCATCTCAATAGATATAGAGAAGCATTCCAGATGAATCTTAAATGCATATTGCTCAGTGAAAGAGGTTAGTCTGAAAAAGCTACACACTACATAATTATGATTGTATGACGTTCTGGGAAAGGTGAAACTTTTGTGATGGTAAAAATATCTGTGATTGCCAGGAATTTGTGAAGAGGGATTAGGGATTGGATAGGTGAAGCAAAGGGGATTTTTTTTTAGCATGGTTACATTATTCTGTGTGAAACTGTAATGGTGGATATACGACATTATGCATTTGTCAAATCCCGTAGAACTTTACAGCACAAAGACTACACCTTATTGTGTGCAAGTTAAAAGATCATTTAGGAGGTTGGGGGATCTCAGGATGGAATCCAGAATGTGATGAAACAATCTAACTGTATCACAAATGTATAAAGCATCCTCACTGAGGAGGGTGGGGCACTGACCTCCTTAGGAATGACCAATGTTGTAGACAAGTGGAATCTGAAGTCCAAAGGCCAAAGAAACTATGCATAGGTTGATAAAGTTGCTTCCCGGGGGCATGGGTTAATAATTCTGGTACTGCTATCCGTGTATACTGTTACCAAATCGAGCTTGGGTCCACTCACCTGACGCACAGCAAAGCCAATCTACTGACACCAGGTTGTGGTGAAGAAAAGTACAGCATTTATTTGCAGGACACCAAGCAAGAAGAATAGGCAGCTCTTGCTCAAAAGACCCGAATTCCCCAATGGCTCTTAGAGAAGGGTTTTTAAAGGCAACATTAGGGGTGAGGGTCACAGGGGGCATGGTCAGCTCAGGGACATTCTTCTGACTGGTTGGTGGTGAGGTAACAGGGTGATATTTCAGGAACCTCAACTATCGATTTTCTGGCTCCATCATGTCTGGAGTCTACATGTTGGTGGTCAGCCTGCAGTCAACCTCCTCCACCTGGTGGGGATTAGTTTCTGCAAAACAGCCCAAGGATATGCATCAGGATATTATCTACAGCGCTTGAGGAGGGAGGAAGTGTCCTTGACTTTGTTTTATGGCTAAAGTGTTATTATTTTGTTTTGCTTGACTGCTTTCCTTTGTTTCTTCATTTTCTCACTTTTCTTTTCTTTCTTTTTTTTTTTTTTTGGCCGTGCCACACAGCATGTGGGATCTTAGTTCCCTGACCAGGGATCAAACCCATGCCCCCTGCAGTGGAAACACAGAGTCTTAACCACTGGACTGCCAGTGAAGTCCCTCTCAATTTTCTGATTAAATTGGCTCTTTGGAAGTCAGGGGAGGCTTAGGTGGCTAAGGCTTTTCTATAAACAAGAAACAGGGAACACAGGGGTCTGTTCCTGGGAATGCCCTGCAGGGTCCTGCTTGGTTTCAATATTGGAATTAAACAATTAAGTGGATGGGATGGTGGGAGCCAGGTGTCTCATTGTTTGAGGGGGAGGTTACACCTAAGGAAGGGGAGAAGGCGAAAATGATCCATGTGGTGGTGGATTGGAGTTAGAGCCATCAGTGTGAACTCACGTTTAGCTTAATGAGGATGCAGACGGCTACATGTGGAAGAACGTTAGGTGCGTGTACAGGCACACCTCGAAAATACTGCAGGTTCCGTTCCAGGCACCCACAATAAAGTGAACATCGAAATAAAGTGACTCAAATCTTGTGGTTTCCCAGTGCATATAAAAGCTATGTTTACACTCTACTGTAGTCTATTAAGTGTGCAATAGCTTTATGTATATAAAAACCCATGTACAGGTGCTTCCCTGGTGGCGCAGTGGTTGAGAATCTGCCTGCTAATGCAGGGGACACGGGTTCGAGCCCTGGTCTGGGAGGATCCCACGTGCCGCGGAGCAACTGGGCCCGTGAGCCACAACTACTGAGCCTGCGCGACTGGAGCCTGTGCCCCGCAACGGGAGGGGCCGCGATAGTGAAAGGTCTGTGCACCGCGATGAAGAGTGGCCCCCACTTGCCGCAACTAGACAAAGCCCTCACACGAAAAAAACTAAGAGACCCAACACAGACATAAATAAATAAAATAAAATAAATAAATAAAGTATAAAAAAAAAAAGCCCAGAAATCAATGTACATAACTTAAAAATGCTTTATTGATAAAAATTGCTAATCATCATCTGAGCCTTAAGAGAGCTATAGTAGTAATGTCAAAGATCACTGATCACAGATCACCATAACAAATACAATAATGATGAAAAGGTTTGAAAAATGTAACACAGAAACACAAAGTGAGCAAATGTTGGAAAAATTGTGGCAAGAGAATGGCTTGACACAGGGTTGCCATAAACTTTCAATTTGTAAAACACACAATGTCTGCAAAGCACAATAAAACGAGGTGTGCTTGTATACACATGGGTTAATAGACACACATATACTTCCTTCTTTGTCAGCTGAGAGGACCTAGAAGCAAGCACACCCCAGCCGCGGTCAGCACACCAGCGCCCAGATCTTGGTTTCCTACACCACTTCCAACGGAAGGAACCCGAGCTCCCTGGAGAAACGCCGACTCTCGGACAGGAGCAGGAAATGCCCAGGATAAGCCTGGAGCACCTTGTGCCAGAGAGGAAGGAAAGTGCTCGGAAACAAAACACAACAGCCCCCACGGATGGGTGTGTCGGGTGGACAGCGGGGCCAACTGAGGGAGCTGCCAAGGGCCAGAGCTGGAGCCGGTTCAGCAACGGAACACAGTCGTACTGGATCATGGCCCGAAGTATAAAGCAAACACCCACGGGTCCAAACGGACATAACTAAGTGATTGATAAGGAAACGGGGGAAGAGGGAATCTGCTCTGCGGGAGAATCCACGTGGTTCTGCAGACACTCCGTCCTCGGGGAGGGGAGGGGAGCGTCCCCCCTCCTTGGGTGTGGGGTGTGCACGGCGACCTCCTTCCAGACGACAGTGGGGAAGGGGGGGAGCAGCTGCACAGCGGAGAGACCTGACAGACTCACCTGCGCCAGGTGACCAAGGTCAGCGTCCACGGTGCAGGTCACGTGACAGCACGCACCCCGGACGGGACGTGATGAGAAAGGCCCTTCCCCTCTGTGGACTTCACTGAGGGACGTCCTGAAAAAAGCCTGACTGATCCTCAAAACCGTCAAGGTCATTAAAGACAAGAAGGTCTGAGAGACTGTCACAGCCCAGAGGAGCTCTGAGGGGACATGATGACTCCATGTCACGTGGGGACCTGGATGGGGTCCTGGGACAGCAGAAGGACACTAAGGAAAACTGAGCAAGTCTGAATAAACTACGACTTAGTTTCATCAATAATATTGTATTAATATTGGTTCATTAATTGTAACAAACACAGCATACTAATGTAAGATGTTAATAATAGGGGGAAATGCGGGGGGTATGTGGGAAATCGCTGTATTATCTTTACAGTTTATAAATCTTAAACTGTTACAAAAATAAAATTTCTATTTTTAAAAAAAGAACAAAGTATACTAGGGGAAAAAACAAGCATTGTACCTATGGCAAATAAACGCATGGAAAGGTGTTGTCATTCATTTGGGAAAAGCAAATTAAAAGCTCAGTGAGATAACGCTACACCCCACTAGGAGGCTAAAGTCAAAGAAGCCGACTGCGCCAGCTGCTGGCGGGGACGTGGCAGCACAGCTGTTCTGGGAAGCACACGGCTCTTCCTTCAAATTAACTTTCAGGGTACACCTTCCGTGGGACCCGGGCGTCCAAACAAAAGCTTGCGTTCTTTACAGCTTTGTTTGTAATCGCCCCAAACCCGGCCTCAGCCTGGTGTCCATCCCTAGGTGACCCTGAACGTGGGGCGGCTGTAGGGGGGGAGGCCGAGCCGCCGTAAGGGAAGAGACGGCTGACCCTCAGCGGGAGCCTTGGAGTGCCTGTGCTGAGTCGTGTGACGACGCCAGACCCAAAGGTGAACGTGCTGATGACTCCATTTATGTGAAATTCTGGGAAATACAGAGTAACCGTGGTGACAGGAAGTGGGTGGGTGGTCGCCTGGGGACGGGAGGCTTCAAGGGGCAGGGAGACGCTCTGGGGTGACTGTGTCCATGATCCTGGCTCCAGTGGTGACTCACAAGCCTGGACATATCACATCCCACACTTTAAAAGTGGGCGGCTTCTTTGTGTTCTCGATAAAGCTGCGGGCAGAAGCACAAGCAATCCAAGAAGTTGGAATTCTGGCTTTTTGGTAAAATCTGTGAATTGTCAGTGTGACAGGCATAGGAACAGGGATGGAGGAGCCTTAGACCACAGTGCTGCCTCTTGCTTTTACCCCCAAAGTGCGTTAAAGTTCTTTCTGGGCTTTAAAATGATAAATGGACTTTGAAAATGCCCAAATCTGCAAACACAAATAATAACTTAACGTGGCACACACTGAGGGAAACTGTGTCATTGATTCAATTCCATCCAACCTCTTTGCACAGCAAAGAGCTCAGAGAGAGTGAGTCATAATTTTTAAGACAAACATGTCTTCTGAGTTCTGTCTTTGAACATGTCTTGTGTTTAAAAAATAAGCCTGCTAAGCGCTGGCTTCCCCCAGCTCTCCGAGTGGAAACGCACCCCGCTGAGCTTCTTGGCAACACGTGGCCACCTGCTTGCCGCCCTGATGGGGCTGACCAGATTTGGTCCCCTGCGCCTGGGTGGAAATTTCCAGAGATGTCTTTCCTTCATCACGTCTTTAATTTGTCAAATGGGCCTCTCTCGCTCCTGTTGCCAGGTTCACACAGCTGCCAAGGCAAGAGCTGGCCAGCATGCCAGGGAGGAGTTTCGATCTCGGAGTCAGACCAGACCCTCTTCCACCCACGTGGCCCCGCCACCCCGTCCAGGACCAGGACCCAGACCCGCGGGAGTCTGAGGGGGATGGGGTCCCCGTGGCGTGCTCATCGGAGCTAGGTGCCTGCCTTGTTCCTGCAGGGACGAGCGTGCAACACCCCCAGTGTGCCCTCCGTAAAGCCCGGGCTTTCTTCCGCCGTTCAGTGTGAGAAGCAGGGAGGGTGCAGGTGCCTCTGACTCATGAAATGGCTCGTGCCCACAGGTCCCTGTGAATGAGCTCGTTCGGGGCAAGATCCTCTTCTATTCCTGCCGCCCTGACCTTGAGGACACAGTTTATTCTCTGGGCCCAACCTTCTCTTCTTTGCACTGAGGATTCCCCTCCAGTCGAACATTCTAGGGCTCTTTGGACCCAGATTTGGTGCTTTCATAAAGTTTAGAAAAAGAAAGGACATTTGTTTCCTATGATGTAAAAGTAGTTAAGTGTCGGCGAAGACACCAGCAAGCTTGAAAGCCTTACGTGGGTCCCTGCAGCTTTGCTTCCAGGGAGAAGAAGCAAAATCTCTCCTAGTGGGAACTGTGCAGCTGGGTCAAAAGTCAAAGGTCAGGCTTTTGGGAACACGCCAGGACACAACAGCACCAGGGGCTGGTTTCAGCAGAGACAGGAGATTTTAACCTGGACTCAGGGGTAAGGGATGCAGTTTGAGAACAGCTCCTGGTCTCCTGGGTCTGAGGATGAAGAGCGGGAAGAGGTAGACCCCACCCCACCCTCAGGCCCTGGATGTGGGTGTGAAGACTGGAACTAGCAGCTACTTTGACACCATGAGGGCAGCCACCCGGAGGATAAGACCGACAGGTGGAGGGCTGCGTAAACAGATATTGGCAGGGATGGGTCTGGAGACCTGACCACATCACACCTGAAGCCTGATCTACTCTGGATTGTCCTGCCACAGGAGGCAGGATTTATTAGCAGGTTCATGTTGAGACCAGTTTGAGTTGGGCATCCTGTTTCTTGAAACTTAGAGGGTCACATCTGACACCGGCTGGGAAGTGTTTTTTCTAGAACCAGAGCTGGTTGAACTCTCAGGCCACTGAAGCTGACCTTGTGCCGGTTCGTTCATACAAAGAACAATAATGCAATAACCCAGGACTGGCCTTGCAGGGGAGCATCTACCGTGTGATGGGCACCTGCCAAATCCTCACGGGGAGGAGTTCACTTCGTGCTCCAGCAACGTCACGAGTAGGAGCTGTAACCCCCTTCGCCTGCAGAGGGGGAGACAGGCCTGGAGGAGATACTGGGCCGCCTGCTGGGCCCCCAGCTGCGGCCACACCCAGCCCCCCCGCAAGCCCTGCGTGGCACACACGTGGGGGGAGGGCCGCCGGGCGGACTCCCTCATCTGTTAATGAGCTGTTTCCCTTCTCCGGTCTTGTTCTCCTTCACTGGACCCGTGTAGGAGGTTTTGGGAGCTCCTGTGATCTGCACGTTCCCAGCACAGGTCTGTCTTTCTCTGCTTTGATTCTTTAAAGCAACACGGTTCACATTCCATCTGCGTGAACAGGGCCTTTCTCAGCCCAGGGAAAATCTTCCCAGTAGGTCTTTGCTTATTTTCTCTTCCACCTACATTGTTTCTGTTTATTCTTCACAAGTGTCTACAGTCCTTACTCATGTGGGATTGTGTCTCTAAGAACTTTCACGGCGTTTACTTTCCTCTGCGTCTGGGCGGGGGCGGGGGTAGGGGTGGGAGGCACCCAACTCGCTGACCTGGCCCCCACTGTGTCTCATCTGCGAGCACCCCCTCAGGCTCTCACACTTGAACTTCCTGGGATGCCCACATGCCCCCTCCCTCTTTACCTCCGTCTCCTGTCTTTCTGGAAGGACAGTCCCCTCCCCCGCGACGGGGACGCCTGACTGTTCCCCCACGTTCCCTCTTCTGCAGCCGAGCACGTCTGGGGTGGGGTCTGCCCTGCCTGCAGGGGTGATGGGGCCTCGGGATGGTCCCAACCCCACCGCAGGGCAGCTTCTCCCCCACCTCCTGGGTTTGCTCGTCCCCGACGTGGAGCAACCTCCCAGCCGCAGCCCTGTGACGGGGGGCGGGGGTTCGTGGTCCCCAGACTGTTCCTCCGGGACAGTGACGTTGTAACCAAGCAACACCCTCTGGGGCCTTCCGGGGACAGACCCCACTCCCCATGTCCTCTGCCTGCCTCTTGTCTGAAAAGAAAAGCTGTAGTCTCCCAGGCCTCCCCTGAGTCACAAAATCCTGGCTCAAGAATTAATGCTTGAACGGATGTGAACATGTAGTAACAAAAAACAGCAGTTGGGTCAGAAGAACTGGTGACAATTTAAATAATACATCAGCCATATGGCAGTCACAGAATATTTAGTTCTTCTCTGAAGTACCTAGATAACAGTGTCTGACGTACATTCCTGAAGAGTTTTGCAGATACTAAAATCCCCACCAGATGGAAGAAGTTAACTGCATGATGGCCATGAGCACACAGGCCCCAGACTGGTCAGAACCAGAAGGCGATGACTGAGATTCCTGGGAGACCACCCTGTGACCTCACCACCAGCCAATCAGAAGAAAGCCACACACCCTGCAGCCCTCACCCCAAATGTTGCCTGTAAAATCCCCTCTCTGAAAGCCATCGGTGTTTGGGTCTTTTAAGCACGAGCCACCCATTCTCCTTGCTCAGCCCTGTGATTAACCTTTCTCTGATCCAAACTCCTACATTTTGGTTTGTCTGGCCTCACTGTGTGCCTGGCACAGGGACTTGGGTTCAGCAACAAAATAAAGGAGTGAGCTGGGCGTCCCAGGCCACCTGCCTCGGCCGGTCACAGGCCACCACCCCTGCCACAAGCCCACCTCTGTCCCAGGGGGGTCTTCCCAGCCCTAAGCAGCCTGGACCCCCAGCCCCTCCACCCATGGGGGTCAGACACCCCAAATCCAGGAGCCGCAGGGCCACACTCCCTCTGGAGTCTCTGGGAGGATCCTTCCTGCCTCTTCCAGCTCCTGGTGGCTCCAGGCGTCCCTTTCTGCTCCTGGGCTTGTAGCAGCATCATGCCAGTTTCTGTCTCCATCTTCTCATGACCTTCTCCCTGCATCTGTGTCTCTCTGTCCGAATGTCCCTCTTCTTATCAGGACACTCAACTCCAGTATGACTTCATCATAGCTTGATTACATCTGCAAAGACCCTGTTTCCAGATAAGGTCACATTCACAGGTTCCGGGTGGGCATGAACTTTGGGGGCCACTATTCAACCTGTTAACCACACCCCCCCACACACGGATTAACACCTCTGCACACATTCACCATGCATTCCCACACACACAGGCACCCCCCCCGCCGTGTGCCCCTCACCTGCTCCATCTCTGCCCCTCCTCTACCCATGCAGCACCCACTGCACCCCCCAGGTACTACTTCATGGCCTCCCCGTCCTGAAACTGGAGCTGAGCAGTTGTGGGGCCCTTGACCTGGCTGCGGGGCTAAGCCCAGGCTCAGGAGTGGTTCACACAGCTTCCGATGGCTGGACCCTGCTGGCCTTGCAGAGAGGCCACCCGGCAGCCGAGGGTCCTTCCCCTTCACAGGGCCCCTGACCGTGCTGGGCCTTCCCCTCCCCGGCTGCCTTTTCCGGGAGTTTTCATCTGTGGTCCCAGGTCCTGGTTCCCTTTAGGGGCTCCTTCTGACGTTCCCTGGGAGGCCTCGGGCCAGGAGTTGGGACACTCAGGGGCCTGCTGTAACCCTCTGACCTCTGACTGGGCTGGAGACCTTCTCTGACATCTATTTTCCTATGGGGGGTTTTACCTAAAACAAAGCATTTGTGCAAACAAGCAGAGAGTATTTATACAGAAGGTGAACTTTAAAAACCCAAGCTCCTGGATGGCGTTGGGCCGCTGACACTCTCGTCCCTCTGGGTAGTCAAGACTGTCGATGATGGGCCAGTGATGACCACAGCACACTGTCACTGGAATGGAGTAAAGGAAGCCCTGCGACCCAGCCTGAGGGCACACAGATCTTTTAAGGAAATACTTCAGAACATGCAATGTCATTTTTGAAGGCTTTGTAAATGGCAGAAAAATAGAATATAGTTAAAATACCATACATCTGAAAAGCTTGACTTTATTGAGAAGTCTCCTAGAAAATATAGCCCCTTATGTCATTCTCCAATTCTGTTTGTTCTAGTAAAGCATCCTTTCCTCCACCGGGTCAATTTCACACTCCCTGAGTTCACTCACGTGTCTCCTCCTGTACGTCCGTCTCAGGCAAACCATGAACACCTGTTCTATTGCCTCATTGGACTGTTTATAAGGTGGAGAAGTAGCCCCACCTCTGGACAAGGGTGTGACAAGTTTCTTCATGTGGCTTTGGACGCTCCTGTGGCCACTTTTGAAAAATAGAATATGTCACATCCACACTCGGAGTACAGTATTCAGGTCCATTCCATGTGTAATATATATGCTTCCCCCCAATCGAACCCCCCTCCAGTCTCATCCCATTATGGCATCAGCTTAAGTCCAGAGTCTCATCATATAAAACAAGTGCAGGTCCACGAAGTGCCTTGTGGACAAAGAATGTCCCCTGCCATACCAGTAAACAAAGAATGCTGCGGTCATCAAGCCACTGCAGCACTGCGCACCCTGAGGGGACTTGGGATGGAAAAAAGCAGGATACTGGCCCCAGATAGCTAAAGTGCATATCAAAGGAATGATTTCAATGAGCCCAGACTCTTGCATCTTGCCATACATAGTAAAGCACTAAATTCATTAACTTGAGATGTCTGTTTTTCTTTAGTAGTAATCTTTTGAAGTTCTGACTACCTGTTTGTTTGTTTGTTTTTGACAAAAAATCCTATACATCCAGGCTCCTCCCTTACCTCTTGGGAGGAGTCCCTCAGGGCTGTCTGAAAGGCTGGCTCCTGGGCTTAAGTCCTCAGTATGCCACCAAATAAAACATAATTCTCAACTTTTAGGCTGTGGTTTTTTTTTTTTTTTTTTGCAGTCGACAGCTTCCAGTTTATTTCTGAGATATTTCCTCAGGTGCAATTTCCCTTGATCTTGATCCGGAGATCTATGAACTAAAAGGGTCAAATTCTCTGTTCCACTCCCAACTTACTGGGGAGGAAGGATGATCAGGATAGACACTCCTAATCGAAACGAGGGGAAGTGAGGGGCCCAGAGCAGCCATGATCCACACCGCTGAAATCCAGCTGCCAGGGCACCAGTCCCCCCGCTCAAGACGCAGGAGATGCACCTTGATTAGGGCTGAGTGCTCTCCTTAGAAGGGCTTTCCTCTGTCCTTGCCTCTGCCTCTGTGTTCTTGACTCCCAAAGTCATTCTCCCTTTTCCAGGAGAAATGGCCCATATTTGCCCCTGAGCACCTTTCTTAATCTACTTCCTGAGCATAGGTGGTTGATGTCCCAGAGACCTCTTTTCATTTTAAACTGTCTCTTTTATTGCAAGTGACAGTGCTTCTGGCACTACAATTCTCTTAAAAACTTTGTGGATTACCTATGAATCTCATGGTGGGGGGGCTTGCTCCATTAGACAAAAGATGTCCTGACACTCCTCCCAGCCTTCAATCCTTCTGCAGGCTCAGTAAATGGTATGAAAGCCACACTCAATCTGATTGTTGCCCGGGGCCATGTTTCACTGGCTAGCCTCTGAATTTGATCTTTGCCGTGGGTCATGCCTCAATCAGTTTAGGCAGCTGTAACAGAACACCATAGATTAGGTGGCTTATAAAAAACAGAAATTTATCTCTCACAGTTTAGGTGGTTGGGAAGTCCAAGGTCAAGGCAGATTCAGTGTCTGGTGAGAACCTGCTTCCTGGATCGTAGACGGCAGTCTTCTCGCTGTGTCCTTGCTTGGTGGAAGGGGAGAGCTCCAGTCTCTTCAGCCCCTTAGAAGGGCACAAATCCCATTCACGTGAGGGCTCCACCTTCATGACCTAATCACTTCCCAAGGTCTCCACCATCTTCTACCATCACACTGGGGATTAGGAGTCCAACATATGAACTTGCGGGGGACACATTCAGTCCGTAACAGGGTATTTTCTTGCTTTGAGCACATTTTGCTGGTTTAAAGACTCATGTAAGAAATAACACTGAACCTAGCCAAATCCTGACTCCTTTATGTTTCCTCTAAATTTTGCTCAAAACCAGAAAGTTCCTTCATTATTTCATCCATACTTTATTTTACGAAGCTAGGAGAAACCAGTTAGCCCTCCTGACACTCTGCCTGGAAATCTCTCTCCTCAGATCCACGAGCTCACGTAGTGTATCTCCCCTGGGAGTGGTTTCCCTCTGCTGCTCTGGAATAGCGGCCACTCTCCCCACCCTCCCATGTGCCCCGCTGACTTCACCTTCGTCGGCAGCTCCTTCACGGGCCAGGGGGTTGGTAGCTCCTCACTTCAAAGCTGTTGCCCACTTGCCAACTTGTGTACCTGCGGGACTGGGCCACACAGGGGGTGCCCTTCCTCATTCACACTAGGGCTGGTGGAGGCCAGGTCTCTCACCTGAAAGCCCCACCTTTCACCCGTCAAATGGTCCTCATCCAAGCCCAGCCCAAGCTCTCCCTCCTCCTCAGCCAAACTTGACTTCTTGCCTTGAAACTCCTGTCTCACTCCACCTTCTCCTTCTCCCGCAGAACCTTGTGTAGAGTCCCCGGTTTACATAGCCTGGGGTTTACTCAGACTCCGCGGCACCCACTGGAGTGAATAAGTGTGTCAATGAGGGAGGTTACTTTCCTTCTTGCTCCCAACCTGACCCTAAAATGAAAAATAAATAAACAAGCAAAGTGCCGGTTACATCTTAAAGGGGATAAGTAAATGCCACGTAGGTTGTGATAGACTATGACCATATTTCACTCAATTTAGGACAGCACCGCTCTTTCATGTGCCATTAATAAAGAAAGGGATGCTGCCAATTATTTCACATTCATTAAAGGACTCAGAATTGTCAGATGGATTTTTATCGTATCTCTATGATATCATGTATTCTTCATTTTTAGAACTTTGATTTGGTCTTTTTTAAAATCTCCTCTTCATGTTCATGCTTCCCTCCACCTTCTTGAACATACAGGATCTAGTTATCAAACCCGTTTTAATGTTCTTTTTTTTTTTTAAAGGAATTCCTTTATTTTTATTATTTATTTATTTATTTATTTTTGGCTGTGTTGGGTCTTCGTTTCTGTGCGAGGGCTTTCTCTAGTTGTGGCAAGCGGGGGCCGCCCTTCATCGCGGTGCGCGGGCCTCTCACTGTCGCGGCCTCTCCTGTTGCGGAGCACAGGCTCCAGACACGCAGGCTCAGTAGTTGTGGCTCACGGGCCCAGCCGCTCCACGGCATGTGGGATCTTCCCAGACCAGGGCTCGAACCCGTGTCCCCTGCATTGGCAGGCAGACCCTCAACCACTGCGCCACCAGGGAAGCCCCGTTTTAATGTTCTTAAGTACTAATTCTATCATCTGTGTCTCTTCCGGGTCTGTCTCTATCAGCAGACTTTGATCCTGGTTATGGAGCGCATGTTCCTGCTTCTTCCATGGGTAGTAATTTTAAACTGAACCCCAGACATTGTAGGGTTTATACTGTTGGGTGCTGAACTTTTGACATTACTTTAACTATTTGGGGGTTTTGTTGGGGTCATTTTGAGGCTTGCTTTGAAGCTTCATTAATGTGGGTCCTTTCATCTGGGGCTAATTTAGCCCTGTTGCTGAGGGGATACCCTTGTGAAGGCCCCTATGACCAGCGCCCCCCCCCCCACCACTGTGGGTTAGGAGGTCTTTGCTGTCTGGCTAGAGGAAACAGGAACTACCCTGGCCCTGTGTGAACTCCTGGGTTTGTTCTGCCTACTCCTTGCAGTGGCCCTTTCCCGGGTACAGACAGTTTCTCCACATGCGTGCACAGATCACCTTAGCCCTAGACGTGGGGGGACTCCCTGCAGTTACCTCCCCTTCCCCCTCTCTGTAGCCCCCCCTCTTCTCTTGTACTCAGCCCTGCATATTCTAGTTGCCTTGGCCTCCCAACTCCTAACTCAGTCTCCAACTTGGCAGGACAGTAAGCCAGGGGGACTTACAGGGCTCACCTCACTTGTTCCTGAGATCCCAGAGATCACTATCCAATTCTTCCTGGTGTCCAATGTCTAAAAAAGATTTTTTTCCTATTTTGTCTGGCTTTATAGTTATTTTAGGTGGGAGAGTAAACCTGGACCCAGGTGTCTCATCGTGGTTAGTTTTTGTTTAACTACAAGTGTTCTTGTTTTGCCCTCATTATTGAAAGACAGTTTTATGGGAGGAACAATTCTTGGTTTAAAGTTATTTTCTCCCCCGCCTTTGAAAATTCACTGTCTTATGGTTCCACTGATGCTGTTGAGACATTAATCTCATTGTTATTTAATTGTGTTTCTCTTTCTTTTCTCTCTGCTGCTTTTATAATCTTCCTTCTGTCTTTGAAAGTTTCCAGTTTCAGCATGGTGTATCTAGGCATGCCTTTCTCCATGTTTACCCTGCTTACATCCATTAAAATGTTGGAGTCTGACGAATGACATCTTTTTTTGCTCACAATCTCATAACATTCCTTAGCCCCGTTTTACCTGCTTCCTTATTCTGCAGCCTGGATAGGCCACGTGCAGCCTTTTACTCCACATGAAATGCTAACCACTAACGAGGGACTGTTTTCTCTCTTTTCTTTCTCTGTGTTGCATTCTGGCTGATTCTCCGAATACAGCCTCCAGTTCACTAATTTTACACACATCTGCATCTAATTTGCTGCTTAATCTGTTCACTGTGTTTTCTATTTCATTCATCCTTTTCTATTTCTATAACTTTTTCCATATCTGCTTCCTCAATGTTGATATCTCTTGTCCACCTGTTTCCAATGCCTTCTTTCATTTCTTTAAGCAAGTGACCCCCAACTTGGGACCACATTGAGTTACACCTTTGTCTGGGCTTTCTTGGTTTGCCTCGAGGTGGCGTGATTGCTGGCCCTGCAGCTGTGTGAGTTGGGCTTCTTGTGAGAGTTCTCAGAGCAGACCTCTGTCTTTCCTTTCCTTCTTCTGTTTTCTTTTCCTGCTTCACCCAGATCCTTCTGGGGGTAGGGTTTTCCTTTGAGTGTGTGGTCCTTTGGGACACCTGGTATTGTGTGGGGGTCTCTGTCTGGACCCCAATCCTTGCCCGGGCCCCAGGCCTCCCCTTCCCTCACTAGGGCCTTTTGCAATCTGGGCTTCAGGTCACAAGGGCCCTCTGACCCCAGTGCATGCTCACCGAGTTGCTTCTGGGTTCCCACTGCTTCTCTTGCTCATGGCCAGCTTGGCCGTGCTTTAAAAATATCGTGAAGTACATTTCCAATATGTTTGGGTGCTCTGTACGGGAAGGGTGTCTTCAGTGGGAAGAGCAGACACTTGTTTCATGGGAAACGTCCTTGCTCCCTTCCCACTTTCTTCCAGTGGAGATGGAGAGAGAAGGGCGTTCACTGCCCCAGAGAAGGAGCAGCCGCTGGGGAGTCTGCGTGGACCATCCTCGGGTGCCCTCCGCCCATTTTATGCGTGGGGACAGCGGGACTCACGAGGCTGGACAGCCGGCCCTGGTCACCCGGCCAAGAGCAGGACTGAACCAGGCCTTCCTGAAGGTCAGGCCTTCCTGAAGGTCATGCCTTCGCAGCCCTGCTCTGAGGGGCAGGTCCAGCAGGCCACTGGGGAGCAGGGAACCCAGCTACACCTGCTTCAGGGCCTCAAGACTCTGTGCACAGTGTTTCAGAGCTGGCAGAGTCCGGCCACACTGTCGACACCTCCTGCACAGCAGTGACCATAGCCACCTGGGAAGGATGAGCCGTGCAGAGCACCCGGACTGGGGTGAGGACCCCGACTTCCTAGCTGCCTGCCCCATTCTCGTGCGGCCCTCCCTGACCTCAAAGGCTGCAGCCCCTTGGGGTATGTCACATGCTGGGGTCCTGCTCCCACTGGAGCCCCCAGGTGCCCCCACCTGCCCTTGCAGCGGAACCGGCAGTGATTTATGCAGAGACGAGGCATTAGCTCCCTCTTTCTGCCCATCATCCCCCAGCTGCAAATGCAGCCTGGCATGTCTGCACGGCCCGATAAAATATTCATACCCCAGCACTACCTGGATGGTCTGACGGGGCCACAGAAAGTTCTCTGCTCCGTCAGACTGTGGAACCCACGCTGGCATGCGGGGAGGCCGGGCAGATGCGCCAGGGCCTCTGAGAGGAAGGCTCCCATTGGGGCAGTAGAGGCAGCCCCAGGGAGCCTCAGGCAGAAGAGGACCCACGACGGGGCTCCAGGTATAAGGGGTAGAGTGGAGCTGCCCTGCCCACAGCTGGGGTCTCTCACCCCCGCACCGCTGGACCACCTGCTGGGGTTGGACAGCCAACCCCTCCGGCCCCAGGTCCTGGCTCGTCCCATAGTTTGAAGCCCGGGGCTCTTCACTGAGGGCTCTGTTGGGAGACCCGGGAGGTCATCCCTGGTACAGGCCCGTCTCGCTGACGCTGTCCGTCCCTCTCTGCTGCCCTGGCCGCAGACCCCACCCCACTGCGTTGGGACCACGCTGCCCGCAGAGGCCACCAGAAGGGTGAGTGCATCTTCTCCCACCTGGCAACTGAGGACAGGTGAGGGTGGGAATCTGCCCCCTGCACTGCTGCACGGGCAGAGGCAAGGTCATGGTGAGGGCGGGGTGAGGGGCAGGGTGAGGCAGGGGCAGTGAAGGGCGGGGCAGGTCAGGAGGGTCTCCAGCAGCGGGGCTGGGTCCAGTCCTTCCCCACAACCTGCCCGAGCACCTGCTCTCCGGTGGGGGGGGGGGCTCCACGTGCTGGGGCAAAGGTGAAGGCGCCACCAGGCTCTGCGCAGGGAGGCTGTGTCCCAGCTGGAGAAGACCGAGGGCTTGCTGGGGGCTCTGTGGGGCGGGGGATCAGCAGGACGGCCAGGCTGGGGCTGGGAAAGGTCTTGCTGGGCAGGACGAGGTGTGAGTGATGGCCGCGGGCACAGCGGGGCCAGTGTGGCTGGAGTGGGCGCCTGGGCCTCACGTGGGGCCCGTGGCCGCAGGGAGGACGCAGGTGCTGACTCTGAGAATTGGGAAAACGTAGGGGACGGGGACAGAGGGGTATCATCTGAATTAAGTTCTAGGAGGGTCTTTCTGGTCACTGCATTAAGGGCAGACTGTAGGGGGAGGGTGGGGGCCAGGGAGGCTCTGGGAATAATCCAGAAGCCCTGATGGGGGCTTGGCCCAGGGGTGCAGGGAAAACGTTGGGCAGGGTGGGGTGTGGGAAAGCTTGGGAGACGGGCAACTGGGCGGGTTGGCGGATTAGGCTCCGGGCGTGGGAGAAAAGGCTCTGCTGGGAGCACGGGTCTGCACGTACCGCAGGGCGAGGGCTGGGCGCGTGGAGCCGCAGGGTCCCCTGGGCAGGGCCCCAGCGTGATTCGGGCCGCGGGGATGACGGCCCCAGGTGGAGAGGTGAGGAGGGGCCGGAGGCTGAGCCCCGGGCTCACGTGCAGGGCAGGAAGCAGGGGTCCTCAGACGAGAATGCGTCCGGGAGAGGGGAGCGTGTCCGGGAGAGGGGAGGGTCAGCTGCTCTGCTGGGAGGGAGGCCCAGGCCGGCCGTATTTGCACAGATGACCACGTGACCCACTTCGACTCAGCCTGCCTCGGTGTCCTGCTGCCCGTCCCTCTCCTTCGTGTCTCACAGTGACCCGGGGACCCCGTGGGCGGCTTCCGTGTTCAGGTCTCTGGTCCGGTGTGGTTGGCTACCGAGTGGCGGGCAGGAGACTGTGTCCTCCCCTGGGGTCAGCCCCCACCAGCTGGCGGGTCGTCCCGCACACCTCAGTTTCCCGGCGGGGAGACCCCGACCTCCCCACACCCGTCTCCCTGACCCGTACTTCTGGCTCTGCTTCCCCCGGCCGGCCTTTCTTCTGGGCCCGTCCTCACTCACCGCTCTGCTTTGGGAAGCCCAGGCCCTCCTCTCCGCCCCTGACCTCCAGGCGTCTGGGCGGGAACCCACAGACACGCCCATTCTCCACGCAGCGGTGCTTGCTGTTTCCAGTATTTGTTCCAGAGAAATACTTGCACACGTGCACGTGCACACACATATGGACGCACGAGGATGCACGTTACCATAGTGCTTGAAATAGTAAGAAAAGGGAAACCATGTCCCTGGCCTTCTGCGGTCACACTTTTGTTGGCACACTTGTGGCCGTAAACGAAGCCCAGGTGAGGGCTGGAGGAGGCGGCTATCATATGTGGGACACGTTCAATAGCAAAAGAAAACCGTTAGCGATTTTACGCGTGAAAAAAGGTGCAAAAGCCTAAAATTTAAAAAGTAGCTACATAAACCTGACAACGAATTAAAAACTAACACCTGCCATCAGATGTAGTGGTCCCAAGAGGGTGGGATGACTTCACGGCAGGAAAACCTGCCTGCGTGGCCGCCGGTTTGCAGGCCTGGCTGCTGCCAGGCCTCGGGGGCGGCTGTTTTTGCGCCGACTAGGCCGCTGTCCGTTCAAGCCGTGCTCGTGTTTTTGCACGTCTGTCTGTCAGCTATGAAGGGAGACGTTTTGAACGTTCTGCCCCGTTGGATCATTCCTGCCTTCGGCACTGCAGCTTTTCTTCCTTCGTGTTGAGACTGGGAGCTGAGGTTCCCGGCTGGGCTGGGAGCTACTCTTGTGGTGGGTGCCCATCTTCTGTGCAGGGACCCCTGAGTCTCCAGCAGGCCCCAGGCCTCCGTGTCCCCGCACACATGCGCTAGAGCTGTGACGCGCCCCTGCCAGCTTTCTCTGGGGTCACGCATGCCTGGTCTCTCCTTCCACATCTCGGTTCTCCCACTCTTATATTTAGGGTGTGTCTCCCACCAAACCCAGTCTGACAAGCCTTCTCTTGTCACTGAAATATTCGGCTCTTTCACACTTAGCTTAATTATTTGGGTTCAGATCCACCACGTTATGTTTGTCTTGGTTTTTCCCACCTGTTCCCCATTTCTTCATTGGTTCTTTTTTATTCCAGGCTTATCCTCTATTAGCTGGCCAGTTATAACTTACCATTCTTTCAGGAGTCACCTTGGGATTATGTGTGTCTCTGACTCGTTAAAGTCTAGCGTTTGTTGTCCTGTCACCTCCTGGCCGACCACGCCAGGTCCCGGCTCTCACCCCTGCCCTCCACGTATTGTTCTTTTATGTTTTGTTTTGTTTTGTTTTGGCCGCACCACACGGCATGTGGGACCTTAGTCCCCTGACCAGGGATCGAACTCGTGCCCTGCATTGGAAGCGTGGAGTCTTAACCACTGGACCTCCAGGGAAGTCCTTGTTCTTCTGTGTTTTAAATCTACTTACATTTTACATACTGCGACTTATTATTACTGTTTACAACATTTGCTTCTATTTATTTGTTTACCCTTTCTCTCCCTCTTCATTCATTCCTCAATCCCCAGGCTTCCCTCTGGGGTCCTCTTCCTTCTGCCCGAAGCACTCCCTTTCATCCGCGTGTCTGTTTGCACGCGAGCCTGTGTGCATGTGTGCGTGTGTGTGCGTGCATGTGTGTCTGTGTGCCCCAGCATGTGAGCTGACCTGTCTCTCTGCCCCGGGCCCTTCTGGCGGAGCCATGGGAGTGGCACCAGCGGGTCTGATCAGCTCCTGGAGATCCAGCTGCAGGGACTTCTGGGCAGAGGAGGACGGTACAGGGTGGGCATGGCGGCCGCACGTCCAGCTGTCCCCTCCTGAGGCACAGGGAGGGGTCCACAGCTCTCCCCTTTAGCTCAGGGCTTGGGCACTTCAACCCACCTGGGCAGACGCCCCCCCAGGTCCCCAGGGACCAGAGGCCCCGGCCGGCACTCTTGGACCAGACGTGTAGCTGTGGGCCAGCGAGCCCCAGTTTGGGGCGTGCCGCCTGTAGCTGGCTTGGCCAAGCAGGCACTGGCTGGGGCCTGTGCTGCAGACCCAGAGGAGCGTGCCCTGCGCTCCACAGACTCTTGGGGTCCCGCACGGGGAGGGGAGGGGCCGGCACTCTGGCGGTGCCCTCGGATGGCCTGTCCCCCTGCGTCCCCTCCCGCACCGCGAGAGTGCTCCGTTAATTTCATTTTCAGGCAATACTTTAAGAACACAAAATCCTGACAACCAGCTTCTGCTTGACAGGACAGATCATTCTGATTTGAGTGGAAGCAGCCGTGTCCTGCTCTGGAAGGAGGTCCGGGCTGCTGACAAGGACACAGCGTGCGTTTCCTCTGAAGCCTCTGGAGCGAAGGGGCCCATGAAATATTTAAAGCAAAAGTGTAAAAAAACACCCAGCTGTAGACTTGGGCTGGGGAAGCGCCCTTGCTCCCCTAGAGCCTGTGCGAGTCTTCGGAAGATACGCTGCTACCTTGTCTGCTCCTGGAAAACTGTTGAGATTCTGGCAATGATCCCCCCTGACGGGATTGTGTTGGCCGCGCCTGGTGGCGATGTCCACGCGGGGGACGCGCTCACCCACCCTGCCCCACCTCCCCAGTCCCCAGGTCCTCACCGCCGCCCCAGGCCACCACCTGCTGTCAGCACGTGTGAAGTGCATCCAGATCTCACAAGGCCAAAGTGTGAGAAACACGAGTCTCAGAATCCAGGAGAAGCGCGCACGTCCTCTTCTGTCTTCCAAGCAGATGTCACTGCTGGCTTGACCGCCAATCTAGGCCACAGCTTGTGGTTTTATATAAAGAGAGACACCCCAATTAGGGGGAAATGAGCAAAGTTTGGGAGACAAAATGGTGTGGTATTTTGTGTCTCAAACTGGCAACGTGCCAGGAGTGCACAGACTGCAGGACAGGCGTGAGTGTCCGTGTTGCTCGTGGACATGCAGTCATAAGCAGTGTCTTGATACGGACACGTGTGCACACGCCGTGTCACTGCACAGCTCTAGGGCACTACAAGTGCGTCCAAAGACCCCGGCCCCTGGTGGACAGCGCCACCCAGAGGACACTTCAGGGAGGCCTGTGTGGCATAGGAAGAGCTCAGGGGACCCGGGGACACAGCGCTGCTCCCACCAGGCTGGCTTTGGCTCCAGCCTCCAAAACACGGGACCCCCTAAGGCAGGAAGGGGTCCAGACTGCCAAAGCCAGGGCACCCACCCGTGACCGCCCGGCACCCATGCTCCTTCCCAGGCTCGAGCTCTCATGGGCCTCCCGCCTGACCCAAAGCAGCCATCCTCTTGTAACTGAAAAGCCCAGAGCCCCTCCCCAGCGAGGGGCCACCCAGGCCTCACTGGCTTTCGGTCGGGGGCTCTAGGTGGTGTGCATCCCTGCTGGCTCCATCGAGACCCCTTCCCATCATCTGTGTCCTGGGATGCACCCTAAAGCTCTCCCTCATGACGTCCCTAAATGCAGCAGTGGGAGCACAGGGAAAAAGGAGGAGGGGCTTCAGGTGACTGTGTGGGGACACACGGACACGGCACACGAGCGTGGCACACGGATGTGGCACAGGGACGCGGCAGGGAAGGGTCCGGGAAGAGCTCTGTCCTGTGTCTGTGGCCCATCCTGAGGGCGTGGCTGGTCCCCCCCCCTCCCCAGCGCCTCTGTGGTTAGGATCCATCACGGGGGGGGGTGACCCCCACCGCACCCCCGAGGGGTGGGAGGGGTTCCTCCCCACCCCGACTCGTGGTTTCCCGTGGGCCTGGCACTGCACCACGGATGGCGCTGTCTTCCTTGAACCTCAGGTGAATGGAATCGCACAGCCTGCTCCCTGTTGGGCCTGACGTCTTTCAGCCTAATCTTGGAGAACCCCCACGAAGCTGCGTCCATCCATCCCGCCCTGGGACGAGCCATGAGCTGCGTCCGTGTTCCTCTTGCTGAATGTTGGCCTCGTTCCTGGTTTGGGGGTGTGGTGAACCGGCTGCTCTGCACGTTCCTGTCGAGGCTTTTTGTGGACACAGGCACCTGTCTCTTCGGGGTAAAGCCCAGAAGGAGAACTGCCGGGCCATAGGGCGGATTTGACATCACTAGAAACCGTCAGTGCGTCAAGCGTGGCCGTGCCGTTTACCCCCACCCAGCGATGGGTGAGCATTCCTGCGGCACTTGGTGTTGTCCGACTTCTTCACTTCAGTCATCCTGGTGGGTGTGCAGTGGCGTCTCACCGCGGCTTTCATTTTCATCCCTCTGCTGAATAATGACATTGGGTTCTTTTTTTATATGCTTATTGGCCTTTTGGATATCCTCTTTTGTGCACTGTCTGCTCAAGTCTTTGCCAATTTTTTGTTGGGTTGTTTGTCTTTTTCTTATTACTAGTAGTTCTTTATATATCCCAGATAGACATCCTTTGTCTTATCTTTGTGTTGCAAATATTTTCACCCCACTAATTTCATATTCTTAATGGTACCTTTTGATGAGCAGAAGCTTTTAATTTTGATGAAGTCCGATTTATCATTTTTTAATGTTATGGTTGTGCTTTTATCCTGCCCAAGAAATCCTCAGCAGTGCCGCGGTCAGAAGATGTTCTCCTCCGTGTCCCCCTGAAGCTTCCTAGCGTCTGTGCCCCTCCTCCCCGTCCTTCTGGTCTTGGACCATCTCAGGTCATTTTGTGCATTTGCTGTAAAACAAGGGCCACGGCCCCTATGTTCCATACTGAGTCCAGTTACGGCAGGACCGCCAACTGACAGTAGCTTTATGTCCCCATCCAAGTGACTGTGTCTGGGGCTCTTCCACCATCAAGTGTGTTATTTGTAGAGTTTCTGCAGATGCTGTTTAACAGACGGAGGGAAACTTCTGTTTCCAGTTTTCTGACGATTTTTTTTTTTTTTTTATCATGAACTGGTTGAGTTTTATCCATTTTTTTTTTCTGCGCCTATTTCACTGATAACAGGGCTTTTCTCCTTTAGTCTGTCCATAACATCGGTTGATTTTGAATGTATGAAAATGCATTTCTGGTGCAACCTCTCTTAGTCACTGAATTCGACTTGCTAGAACTGAGTTTAGGATATCGTGTGATGTTGGTGGGGAGCGCTGGCCTGTGGGTTTTGGTGCCAGGGCTGTGCTGGCCTCGTAGGTGGGTTGGGTGTGTTTCCTTGTTTGTTTCCTGCGGCAGCAAGTCCTTCCTTAAAGGAAAGCTCACCAGCGACACCCCCAGGGCCTGGAGTTTCCTTTGCAGGAAGGTGTTTAATTACAGGTTCAGTTTCTATAATAGTTACAGGACCTTTCGGGGTTTTTATATCTGCTTGTGACAGTTTCTGTAGGTCATGTTTTTTCAAGGAATCCATCCATTTCTTCTGGTGTGAAGATCCTTGTCTTAACCTTCTAACGCCCGTAGGCCATGCAGCGATGACCACCTTTTCGCTCCTGAGAGCAGCAGGAATTTGTGACTTTTTTCTTATTTCCTTGTCAATTGTATTAATCATGGAAAAGAACCAAGCTGCGCTGCTGTTTCGCTATTGCAGGTGGTCCTGCCCTGTCCCCTCCCTCTCCCTCCTCCGGTGTGACCTCCTCTTCCTTTTCAAGCTCCTGGAGACCGTCACACCGCTTCTCCCCTCCCCACCCCGCCTGCCCATCTGGTGGCCTCAAGGCCTCTTCACTCCAAAGGGATGTGAGGGGCAGCCGTTCCTTGGGGGTCGGGGGCTCTTGCCTAGATCCTGGCGAGCAGCAGAAGCTGTGGCTGAAGCCTCGGCTGGCACAGCAAGGGCCTCGCTGCATGGCATCAGGGAGGCGACAGCGCCCTGGCCGCAAGCCCAGGTCAGGGGGGGAGGGCGGGGGGCACCCTCGGAGATGGGTGGCGCGGCTCTGTGTACGAAGGTGGGGTGACTGAGGCTGCCAGCTCGGGTGGTCAGGGAGCAAATCTGAAGCTTATTTAGACAAGGAAGACATTTCAGCTCTTCTCAGGCAGCTATTAGCTGAGAACACGTCACACCAAGAGCATCAACTTTTCAATAAGCTCAGAAGTGACTCAAACGCTGTCTGACAGGGGCTGTCTCCTAAAACCTGCAAGGGCAAAGATAAGATGTAAGTCAGAGCTTTCAAAACAGCACGAAAGCTCTGGGGTTGGGAGCACCACGTGGTTTTCCAGGGAGTGGAGTCGCAGCTCTGGCCACGGCCTGTGCCTGTCTCGCCTGCTCTCAGGAGGCACACTTTGTTCCTCTTTCACCGGATGGACTCCCAGTGCTGGCCCAGGCAGGACTGTCCCCTGTGGGCTGTGGGGGTAGAGGGCCAGGCCCTCGAGGATTGGGGCCTGCCTCCCAGGGGTCTGGAGAGTGCAGATAGGGGAGCTTCCTCTCTGTATTTGCATAGTTAATCTTCAGCCATGAGGCAGAAGCTAGCCTTTCCTGACATGTGAACACAGAAGGCAGGCCACTCTCAGAGGCCCCACATGGCACTCGCCACACCCCAGAGATGAGTGGGGGTCACGCGGCAGAGATCGTCGGGCATCCCCTGCCTGGACCTTCTCTGCCGTCCACCTGGGCTCTGGTCAGTGGATTCATGGATCATACAGTATAGCTCTTCATAAATTTCATTCCCATCATGGACGACTGCTTTGGAGGGCAGCTGGCTGATGCATGGAAAGACAAAAACTGGAAGCTGCAATAGAGGGAAAGGCATAGGTGATACAGTAGGGGCTCCACAAGTGTGTAATTTGAGTCTTAGCGTAAAAGCTGAAGAAATATTTAAAGGGATAATGGCTGATAATTTCCTAAAACTGATGAAAGATATCAAACTCCAGATTCAAGAAGCACCAAAATCACCAAGCAGGAAAACTGAAAGAAAATCTCACCTAAGAACATCAATAAAGAAGTGAAAACCAAGGACAAAGAGAAAAAAAGAAAGTAAAAGGAAGGATTTTCATAACCACCCAGATAAGTGATAAAATTCACCCCTTGTACTTTGCACACAGAAGCACTGTGATCCTGGGTGGGTACTGGAGGATAAAGGAGGCTGAAGATGATGAAGGGGAAAATATGGGTAAATCCAGTGACCTGGATGCGTAAAGCACCAATGATAACTTCTTATGGGATTAAAGAATACGCAGTATTGAAACCACAAAGCACAGGATTGGACCAGGGTGGGAAACGGGCAGGAAATGGGTAAAGTGCCCTGAGACCCACCAGAGTCCTGCAGGGATCAGCTGCGCAGGCCGAACCCAGAAGAGCCGCCCAGCTGACGCTCAGTGCTGTGGGCTAAGTAGTGGTGGTTGATTTAAGGTTTTAAGTTCTGAGGAGGTTTGTTATGCAGCAGAGCTGACTCATACAGAAAAGGCCTCCTAGGAGGGGTGCTACTGCGACAGACACCCCAATCCTTTGGTGAGCAGAGCAGGGGAGGTGATGAGGAGTTTATTCTTAGAGGCGGGAAGCGTGGCAGCCCAAATGAATGGCAGAATTGTGGCCTGGGATGGCCCAGAAGGCAGAAAACGCGTCTGCCGAAGCCTTTAGCCTCCGCAAGAGGCTTCACAGGCAGGATTGGAAAGTGTCAACTGGCTTCTTTCAGCCATCAGTGATGATGCAGGAAAGAGAAAGAGGAGATAAAGAATAGTTCCGTTTGCAAGCCAACTTGCGAGGGAACATAGAAAGGGGGGGCTTGCTGGGTTTCACAGTTTCAATGTCTCAAACATTCTCAAAATGGTAACTGGGCTCAGGGGTAGTCCAGTCAAGGGGCGAGACCCGTCTGAGAGGTTGCAGGCACTGCTGGACTAAAGGGCTGCTGGGAGTCGTAAGGATGTGGCCCCTCAGAAATCGGATCCCTCCCAAGTAGAGGGAGCCACCCCAGAGAGAGCAGGTGTGGATTTGAGGGCAGACGCTGGCTCTTTAGTTCTTCAGTCTTTGAATGGAGAGGACCCAGGACTTTGAGCCTGAGGCCATGGTCCAGCGGGGCTGGGGGTCCTGGGAGGGGCTGAGCCTGGCTTACACGTGGAGGGTTGAGAATAATTCGGGGCCAGAGGGTGGACTACGGTGGATTGCAACCTCCCTGTCCCCACCTGGTTCCCGCACTTCTCTGGGTGCCCTCAGACCCCGACCTTGGCCGGAAACTTACTACAGCCAGCGGGGCCATGGCCAGCGCGACCCGTGCAGAGATCTGAAAGCATTTTGCTGCTCTGGAGAGCCTGTAACTGCCGCCCGTGGCCTCTGGAGGACCAGAGGCAGGGGACCCAGTCACCCTGTGTCCCTGCTGGTCAGCCTGCCCGTCCCAGAATGTGGGGGAGCCATCGCAGATCACCCAGCCAATGGCCAACACACCAGCTGGCACAGAGGCACAGAGAGTGCAGCCCAGGGTGACCCGGCCAGGCCCACATTCATGAGACAAACACACGGCTCATGTTCTAAACCTCTAGGTCTGGGCGGTTTGTTACACAGCAAAGGCTGCCTGAGAAACCCCCCATTTCACAGGCTCCACAAAAATCAGTTCCAGCGAGACTGTGGAACTAAAAATGAGAGACAAAACCTTTTCTACAAGATGATACAGGAAACTGGGAAAGTGTGCGCTCATGATGTGTATTCGTGGCCTAACTCTGAAGGCAAAGGTTGATAAACTGGGCTATATTAAAATTAAAGTCTTTTGTTATTTAAAAGACACCGTTAAGAAAGTGGGCAGACATGTTACAGAGCGTAGGATGGTGCTCTCAACACACATCCACAGGCTGATACAGTCCTGCAAACAAAGAAAGGAACCGGCAGAAACATGGCAGAAGTGGTGAGCAGTCACTTCGCAAAGAGGATATTCAAACGGGCAGTGAACAAACAAAAAGGCCGAAAGCCTCACCCCCCATCAGGAGAGCAAATCAGACCTCAGGGAGACACCAGCGCTCGCCGGCTCGGCCTACGCGAGAGACTGGGGGCAACGAAGTGGCAAGGACCCAGCCTCGTGAGAGGTGGGCGTGACCGCCAGCAGCCCGTCTGCACCCTTGGAGAGGCGCACACACGTGCTCCAAGAGTCAGGGGGATATTCACGGCAGCTTTACCTGAAGTATTAGAAAGCGGAAAACAACCCACATGCCAACAGCAGAGAGCAGATAAACAGAGTCTATACCCCACATGGCGGAGCACAGACAGGAATGGAGGACAGTGCAGCCACCACGGCACTCATCATGTTGTGTGGACCACACGCCCTCCACGTGGGCTGTGGCATCCAGGCTGGGCCCCGGGGGCCGCCACGGTTGGCAGGGGGTGCTGTGAAACGTTGACCACGTCCTGCTTCCTGACTGGTGTGGTGGCTCCACTAGGGGCCAAGGGTCACCCTGTCCCGCACTCGTGCACTTGCCCTGCGTATGGCGCACTGCGGGGAAAGTTAAAAACACGCGGACAAGTGCGTCACCATCTCACGCTTCCAGTGGTGCAAACTTTTCAAGAGTTTGTTAAGACAGGGGACTTCCTGGCGGTCCAGTGGTTAAGACTTTGCCTTCCGTGCAGGGAGTGCGTGTTCAATCCCTGGTCAGGGAGCTAAGAGCCCACATGCCTCGCAGCCAAAAAACTAAAACATAGAACAGAAGCAACTGTAACAAATTCAATAAAGACTTAAAAAAAAAATGGTCCACATCAAAAAAAAATCTAAAAAAAAAAAGTTTGTCAAGACCACAAAGCGTCGTGGACTCTATCAGCCCCTCCTGCTGTCACATCATTCGGGTGAACATCCCCAGGTGAGGGACCACACTACATGCCAAAGTCATATTAAGTAGTTTAGATCATGGAAAACACACCTAGAACACATGTAGCTGGCACACATGTGACCAGCATAGACCCCGTCTGCGAACCCTCCACCTCCCAGCACTCCTGCCAGCTGGTCCCACACCCCACTGCCCTCCCACCCCGCACCCGGGGCAAGCGATGCTGTGTCCATCCTGGCCCGGGCTCTGGAGAGGCCAGCACACCCTCCAGCCCCCCAGCAGACGTAGCCGCCTTCTCCCCGGTGGCGCCACCTGCCAATAACCTACGCTGGCCTCGCCCAGCGGGACGGCCTGGGGAAGGACTGGGTTCCCTGCTAAGATGTGCCCCCCAGTTACTTCTCTCACGCAGTCGCCCTCTGGCTTCCTGCTGGAGCGCAGCCTCCAGGCCTCCGGTCCCCCCGCTTCACCTCCCACCTGCCGCCCGCCATGACCCAGCCCTGCAGCACGGTTTCCTTTGCTTCTCAAGCTATATTTAAGGACACAAACATCATAAAGCACATTTCAGAAAAGTTGGGAGTTTAAATTAAAATTCTGAATTCAACGGTCGACCAAGACATTGTCAAACTTGTGGCACTTAGGACAAGCTTCAGTTTCTGGAAATTACACTTTATGCATTGCGACAAGCCTCTGACGGTGGCGACTGACCCCGCGCCCCCATGGCGTGTCCCGGCGTGGTCTCAGGCAGGTCACCTCCCCCTGGGCATCTGGTGACCTCCCCTCTCCTCAAGGGGCCTGGCCCTGGGCTGGGCTCACAGGGTTTCTGCATGTCTGTGTCAGAGCCTGTGTCTCCATGTGGCTGTGAGGGAGGCCGTGGTGGAGGAGGGCCCCATGCTTGCTGGGCCGGCGGGGCTGGCGGGGCTGGAGGCCTCGGGAAGGCGGCTGAGAGCCCGGCTCTCCCCCAGATGCTTCCTCGGATGGATTTGTGCCCCGTCGGTGCTGACGGGTGGGTGGGACACACACAGCACAGGTTCGCCAGGGCCCGGCAGGGAGTGGTGTGGACAGCGGGGTGCTTTGTTCAGCATTTCCTGAGCAAACAGGGCCAAGGTGGGTCTGCATCTGCGTGGCCCAGCCTGGCCTCCTCTTCCAAGGAGCTGAGCGTCTTCAGGGGATGGACCGAGCGCTGGGCTCTCATCCTCGAGGGACCGGCCCCACTGAGTGCCCACCACTCACCTTCCTCCTGGCAGCCAGCAGCCCTTCTCCCGTGGGCAGTGCACTAGCCCCCCCGGGCCTGCCATGAGTGGGACAGGGCCGTGCTGTCCCAGAGGCTCTGGGCTCACCCAGGTCGGCGGCTACCAGCCTTCTTTGACTTGTGGCCACGTCACTCAGTCTGCCCTCCCTCTGCGGTCGTCCCTGTCCTCCTGTCTGTAGTCAGAGCTTCCTGCACTGCTCTCTTATAAGGGCACAAGGGCACGTAGGGCCCACCCGATAATCCAGAATTATATCTCATCTCGAGATCTTTGACTTAATCCCAGACACATGGCCCTTTTCCCACATAGGGTCACACTTACAGCTCCAGAGATGAGGACATGGACAGCTTTGGGTGGCCAATATCCAGGGCCTCCTTCAGGCACACATTTCCCTCTTGGGGCAGGCACAGACCATGATTCCAGAAACTTCCTTGCTACATCTGGGCTGCCAAGTGGCCTGCTCCGTCCAGGGTGGTGCGTTTCCATGGAAATGCCTTAAACTCCAGCCAGCGTCTCCTAACCCTGCTCCCAGCAGCTCTGCCACCGTTTTAATTGCATCTCCCTTTACTTTCATCTCATTGATTTAAAGCTCTAGACTCAGAATGGGTCCTAGGTGCCCTAAATATCATCTCTCCCATAGACTCTGTTTTACAGTTGGGGATCCCAAGGCCTGGGTGGGCCAACTGCCTTGTTCCAGCCTCGTGGTGCATCCCAGCATGTTCTGGCACATTCTGGATGCTGGGCACACAGTCGAGAATGGGGCAGGAGCTCCCCACCAGCCCCTCCACACCCAGAGCTCCCATTCTGGAAGGAGATGAGAAAGGCAGATGGTGACGAGGACAGCGAAGGGACCCCCGTGGGCCATGACTGAGATTAAGGGGGTGGGGCGGGGGTCAGACCCCCTGGGTGCCCCTAACAGTCGCCACCACTGACCAACCTTAGAGGGAAGAAGGGGCGGGCCTGCTGGCAGAGATGGAAAGGCCGCTTCGAGGGGCTCCTAGGGCAGAGGAGGAAAACGCCCCAATCAGAGAGGCTGCCAGGCAAACTGCCCTCACACAGCACTGTCCGCGGCTGGGAGACCCTGCAGAGAACCAGCCCCATCAGCTCTGTCCTGTTGTCTGGAAGGAGCTGCGGGGGTTTGGCCACCTCCTCCCCTCTCCTGTCCAGCCTGGTCCCAGCGAGCTGCCCCTCCAGGCCGGCAAGGCCCCAGGTGCGCCAGTGTCCCCGGTGGTGGATGGGTTTTGTCACCTGGGCTGGGGGAGAGGCCTGGCGGGAAGCGGCGTGTGCAGAGTGTGCAAACTGAGGGTGGAGGAGCCCTCCCCCCAGGCCTCTGTCCTCTCTCCCCCGCCTTCCGGCCTTTGCTCCGGCTCGAGAACCTACTGGACAGGAGGGCGGCGGCACATCTGGGTCCCAGGAAGGGTTCACGGTCCTGCGGACACACACTCAGCTGGAGGGAGCTTCAGACAAGGAGGGCTGCCCCCAAGACGCGCACCCCCCAACCTGGCTGCCCGCCACTCGTTCCCGGGACGGCAAATGCTCTGCCCCTTAAAGTGCCTCCACGTAACGTTCGTGTGATGCTGTCTGGTTCTCCCGTGAGCCTGTAGCCCAGCCAGGACGTGGTGTCCATGCCCCCTGCTCAGAGTGGATGCCTGAGCCGTGCGGCCAGAGGTGGTGACATGGGGGTTTTGCTGCCCCCAGGACTGTGCCCCCCGTCTTGGGGGAAGGGAGAGGAGGAGGCCGGGGTGCCTAAGGCCTGGCCTCTCCCCACTGTGCAGACAGAGTGTGACCTGCCCCAGCCATGTTGTCCCACACACCCAGCAAAGCGCCCTTGGGAGGTCAATAAGCACTGTCAAGGTGTGGGCCACAAGTGGACGCAGCTGTCTGCCGGCGGTGGCGTTTGGGGTGCATCAGACCCTCGGCGGCCCCATTCGCTTGGCCCTGAGTTTCATTACTTAACTTCTCGAGTAAGCAGGCCGCTTGGAGGGGTACGGATTTTCTGAAACTCAGGAAATAAACATCTTTGCTTTGCAAAGCCGCTCTCGGGGCAGAGTATGTGCCAGGCAGCTTAGGAGGAAAAATAAGCTTAAGCCAAATACTTTAGTTTCCAGTGACAGGCAGCGGGGGCACAATGTGCTGTGTTTCCAGAAGCGAGGGTTTAATCTGGAGCCCTCCCCTCACCGAGAAATAAACCCCCGGAAAGGATCAGTCACTTCATCCCCGTCAAAGTCATCCACAGATTTTCCCCCTTGAACATTTTAACGCAAAGTTTTGTCCCAGAGTAAGTGTCATTTGTCATCATGAGCAGCGCACGGAGTGACAGCCCACCCGGGGCTGCAGGGGCCCAGCTTCTGCTAAGATGGCTCGCTTCCCCGGCTCTCAGGACTGAGACCCTCTGGGGGACGGTCCCTCATCTGGGGACCGCTGCAACGCGGAGCTGTTAATCCCAGGGCTTAGGAGGGCCTGGCCCAGCTTTGGGCTGATTAAAATTCTGCATTTACAGAGCTTTAAGGGCGCAGACACGCTCGGTATGTGTGCCTGTGTTGCTGTTTCTTTTTTTAAAGTAAAATGCTGCAATGAGCCGCCCGCTCTCAGCAAGGTCCTCGGCAGGCGGGGGCAGGTTGGGGGGACGGACCCAGCAGCCCCTCTCTGAGACCGAGGTCGCTGACTTCACGTGCTTGGCCACCGATACCCGCTCCCCGCCCACTGTGGAAGGGCCCTCGCGATACCCACGCTTGGGGCCCCGGCCCCCCCACCTTGTGGCTGCAAGAGGCACCCTGGGGGTCAGCGGGAGTAGCCTCCATGCTTGTTTCCCCGCCCTCCCCAGGGCTCTCCTGAGAACTGGGAAGCCCACAGATGGGCACTAACCCAGGGTCCAGCACCTTTACGGGCGCTGAGACCCCGTGAGCTGCCGGTGCCCGCCAGCCCACGCCGGAACGAGTGCCCCCCACACGTAGGGGCGTAAAGCAACAGCAATCACACGTCCCTGTCTGCTTGGCTCGGGACCGGACGGGGCTGCTCCGGGCAGCTCCCCCTCGCTTGCACTCGGACGACGGCTGGGAGACCACCGAAGGCTCGTTCACGGCTGAGCCCAGCCCGCCGCTGGGAGGACTCAGCAGCTGGGCTCCACGGAGCCCCCGCTGCGCCCATGTGTCTCTCCGGGGCCCCTCCAGCACGGGGGCTTCGGGCGAGCTTTGCCCTCGGAGCCTCGGGGCTCCAGGGCAAGTGGCCCGAGAGAGAGGGCTGGGGAAGAGGCGAGCTGTGGCTTCCCACCTGGCCTCAGGCATCGCGAGCATCCCATTCACCACGCCTGGGCCGCGCGGAGGGGACACGGGTGTCACTTCTCCACGGGCGAGCTGCCCGTCCCGGAAGGACAGGGGGGCGGGAACAGCGGTGAGCGGCTGCGTGCTCGCTCTCCCCACGGCGACAACCCGGGCGCCAGGGGGCGGGGGTGGGACCCCGTTGCACACTGGCAGGTTCCTACACTTCAGCCTCAGAAGAAGAGGAACCTTCAGCAGCAACGACCGTGTGCCGGCACCACCGACATCTGTCTCTTAACTCCACCTCCACCAGCCCCCGAGACAGGGGCCACCCCTGTCCCCGCTTTACAGGCAGGGGTCCCGTCCTGCGCTCAGAATGAGAAATAACGAACATCATCCACGTACAGCTCTTGGCGTTTTCTTCTCCGCTGTTTCCAGTTTTCCTCTTGGCACTTTGTGTATTTTTTAACTACTTAAAATTTTTTTAAAAATTCTTTAATTTGATGAGTGGTCTTAAAACTTTTTTTGATCACCTACCAATCAGTAAAAAGCATCTGAACAAATTCCCCCCAATGTATGTGATCTAATTAAAAATATGTACATGATTAACTGTGCTAAAATATTGAATACACTACAAAACGTATACTAAAATGAGAAAGGATGAGATAAAATGAAATAATCTTTCAAAATGTTCATTTATTATTAAAAACACTTTATTTAACATTATTACTAATATAAAGTGAATAAGTGTGATGCTATTTTGGGAGACTTGTGTGAATGAAGATGCTTGTCCCTTCTAACATCTTGGTCCATCTTGTAAAACCTCGATTCCAGGCTCTCCTCTGAAACGGGCTTCTTTGAATACTCGGCTGCCAGAGCTAAAGAGGACACCCCCTGAAGTATGTAAATTCAAATAAAAGAGAGCATCATGGGCTGCACTTACAAAAGCATGACACTGTTTGTCTCCATCCATCCACCAGACACTTTGGTGAGATTCAGCTGGTGAATTTCCATCTTCCCAGGTACTGATAGCAGTTCTTGCAAACTAACTAAGAGTTGCATCAGTATATTTTTAACAAATGGATTCAAAACTCACTGAACCTTTTTATTTGGAAAAAATTTTTAAACAGATTAGAAAACAATGTTTCTATATTTTTAAAATGAGCAAATATGAGAACGCTGTAAGTGACAAATTTAACAGGTTTTAGCTACCAAGTCACGTGACATCAAAAACAGTTCAAATATTGGTTTTCAGAGCACAGCACCTGTTTCTTTGAAAGGGCAGTTAAAAAAATTTATTTATTTATTTGGCTGAGTTAGGTCTTAGTTGTGGCGCGTGGGATCTTTCGCTGTGACACAGTCTTCTCTCTAGTTGTAGCTCGTGGGCTCCAGCGTGCTCTCTAGTGTGGCACGCGGGCTCAGTTACTCTGCGGCCTGTGAGATCTTAGTTCCCTGACCAGGGATCGAACCCGCCTCCCCTGCATTGGGAGGCGGATTCTTAACCACTGGACCATCAGGGAATTCCCTAAAGGGCACTTATTTTAAACTCCTAGAAACCTCACTTTTACCCAGAAGGGACAGATTACGTGAGCTCTTCTTCCTTTTGTTGAAAATGCTCGACAGCACCCAGCTCCCAGGCCTGACTAGGACACGTGGGTGTGCAGCCTGTTCTGCCTCCTGAGGTGGCCTGTGAGGCCTGGGGAGTGGCCAGGCCCGCAGCACCGTCCTGCCCCGCCTGTGCTCGTGGTGTCAGTGCTGTCTTCTGGCTGTGTGTGCACGGGTGTGCATGCACGTGTATCTGCTAAAGCACTTATAAAAGTGAAGCAGCACCATCTGTGAAGCCACATCAGTGGGCACAGGTCACCTGGAGTGCAGCCCCTCAGACCCCTCTGGCCCTAGTCTGCCCCTCCCTGTAGAACCAGACGTCAGGGGCCTGGGGAGGGGTCTGCGCAGATCCCGCGCCCCTGCCTTGTGGACCACACCTTGGGGTCCCGCACCCGGGGATCCCCTGCCAAACTTCCTAGAGAGGTTCCCTGGGGCAGACCCGGTCGCCGGCGTGTCCCCCAGGCCTGCGGCGGGCCAAGGGAAGCTCTTTTCAAAGTGTGGCGGACAGAACTTGGCTGGGCGGGCTGGGTCGTCCACCCCGAGGGTGGGACCTGCTGCGGGGAGGAAGAGAAGCAGGTGGGAGGGGCCCAAGGCTGCCGGGGCCACAGAGGAGCCTGGGCCCCCTCGGTAACCCCCACCGCCCCGGGAGAGGCCAGGGAGCAGAGCCATGAGTTCATCAGGCTCCTTTGTGCCAAATAAAGGAGGTGCCCCGCCCCTGCCCCCTTGGCCGGAGCCTGTGGGGCGCCGCCCGCTGGTAGGGAGCCTGGGGTGGAGGCAGCCTGTGCAGGGTCCCTGTGGGGTGGGGTCCCTCCTGTGCCCAGGGCTCATTTGGGTGTGTCCCTGGTGCCCGCACCTCACCTGGAAGCCCACAGCTCTGCTCTCTCAACTCCCCCTTACGGCCAGATTCCACCGATTAGTCACTAAATTGTTTGTTTCACATCCAGGCTTGCTGGACGTAGTTCACTGCTGCTTCTTGGTCTCACGTCCTTCTTCTGGGCTCAGTGTCCTCGTTCCTGGGCTGTGGCACTTGCAGTGGTGTCGGGGACGGCCTGTGACCCTCTGGTCTCTGCGGGTCCGAGACACCTCTTCGGCCTCCGGCTGAGGGCAGTGCAGCTGGGCCCCGTGCTCCGTCGACATTCAGTCCCCCGGGGGCTGATGAGTGACTTCCTGCGCATCTGGCATCTACACTCGCCAACGATCCATCTGTCCAGCTCAGGCTGCCCTGTCCTCTCTAGTCACCTTCGAGGTTTCTCTTCTGTGACTAATCCTGTGTTTTAATTTTGCTCAAGTCTCAGAGGGCTGCTCCCATCTTTTTCAACCTTTAGTCATTTCTGCTATGGGCTGAATTGTGTCCCCAAAATTCATATGTTGTCCCCAAAATTCATATGTTGAAGCCCTGATCCCCCCAGCACCTCAGAATGTGATTGCGTTTGGAGAGAAGGTCTTTAAGGAGGTAATTAAGGGAAAATGAGGTCATCAGGGTGGACCCTAATCCAATCTGACTGTTGTCCTTATAAGAAGATATGATACACACACACTGAGGGATGAACGTGTGAGGACACAGGGAGGAGAGGGCCGTCCACACGCCCAGGAGAGAGGCCTCGGGAAGGACCAGCCCTGTGACCCCTGGATCTCAGGATGTCCAGCCTCCAGGACTGTGAGGGAGGAACATCTGTGGTTCCTTGTTACAGCAGCCCGAGCTGACTGGTACATTTTCCATTCTGGGAAGTTCTTAGTCATTATCTCTTTGACCATTGCCTCTTTCTCATTCTCTCCTCACTGCCTATGTCGGATTGTCTCACTCTATTTTTCGTATCTCTGAATGGCCCGTATTTCAGATAATTTTTATCTTCCTGTGCTGTTTTCTGTATAATATTTTCATCTTTATATTCTAGTTTGTTGACTCTCGTTTCCTCTCTGTCTCATATCGTTTGCATTTTTAATTTCCATGATTATATTTTTTCATTTCTGCAGTTTCTAAACTACTTGCTTCTTTTAAATTTTATTTATTCTTCACTCACGCTGCCCTTGTCTCATCATTGTCACTCTTCTCTTGTTTGCCTTTAGTTCTTGGGACACAAGCCCCGTTGCTCCTTCCAGTTGCCGACCCTCTCGTGCCGTCTCCACCCCTGCCCAGCTTGAACATTTCCATCCTAAGCTTGTCTTCCAGTTTGTAGAAGTGTCCTGACAGGAAAATAAGCGCTTTCTTCTTCCCAGGCACCAGGGATTCCAATCACATTAGATGCATTTTCCTGTAATTTCTGAGCTGGAGACCCACACGCCACGGATGAGAGGAGGTTCAGGTCTCACTGTCACGTCTCACATGCTCCGTTTCTACTTCTTTGGGAAACTTTTCTCTTCATTTCTGTCTTCAGGCAAGTGGAAGACGTCCTTGGTGGGGTCCTGGAGCCATGGGTGGACTCTCTCTCAGTCTTTTTTCACAGATGAGGTGCCCCCCACCATCAGAGGCTGCTGTCCGATTCTGCCGAGGCCGCCCACTCACCAGTCACCACTCCAGGCCTGTCTCTTCTCTCATTCCCTGAGGACTGCCCCACATCAGCTCCCGGGATAACTCTGGCTTTGACATCTCGCTTGTTTTGGACATGATAAGGTTTTCCTTCCTCCCTTCCTTCCTCTTTTTTCTTTATTTTTCTATTTTTTATTGAACGAAAGATTCCTTAAATTTCATAGTGCTCTATAGTTTTTCAAAACACATGATTGCATATAATCCCATAATAACCTCCTTTCCCCCCACCCCTATATTGCCCTTTCCCCAATCCCTCGCCCCACTGGTAACCACTAGTTTGTTCTCTATGTCTATGAGTCTGCTTCCCTTTTGTTTTATTCACTAGTTTGTTGTGTTTTAGATTCCACATATAAGTGATATCATCCAGTATTTGTCTTTCTCTGTCTGACTTATTTCACTTGGAGGGACTTATAATGCCCTCCAAGTCCATCCATTCTGCAAATGGCAGAATTTCATTCTTCTTAATGGTTAAGTAGTATTCCATTGTATATATCTTTCTCTCCTTTGAACAAGGCTGCAAAGTTAAAATTTTATTAATGATGTTGTCTATTCTTAGCCCAGGTTCCCTAAAGTAGAGCCTGAGGCAACGGCTTTTGTGCTAACATTCCCTAGGGATTGCAGTCCCAGAGAAGAGGGGTCTGAGGCAGGAAGGCAGGAAAGCACATCAGGGAGGTCCCTGTGCATCACGAGCTGATTGCTCTGTCTTCAGAGAGATTGGTGGCCTCCGGGACTCTGGCTGGTCTGTGCAAGGGAAGGAAGAGGGCAGAGCGGACCTGTCTTTGTTCTTTGGTCAGTCTGCCCCATAGGTGTTTAATCCCTCCCTTTCAGATGGCATGTGCATGGGGGGGGGCATATCCTGGCACATCTCACCCTTCAGAGGCGACAAGAACGCAGGCCGGGGGCCTGCATCACGACCTTGAGGAAAGGCGCTGCTGAGGGTTATTTACATGTGGCATGAAGGACGGAAGCAGCCACCCCATGGACACAGCAACTCACAGTGGCTGCAGTAGCAGTGACAGCAACCCAGCCCTGTGACTGCAGGAGCCAGGCCAGGGGTTGCCAGGGCACTCCAGCCGGACCTGAAGGGGTCTAAAAACCAACTCCGTGACAGTCCAGCCCTTGCAGTCCCACCTGAGAACAGACACCCTACTGATCTCCTAGAGGGCCGTGCAAGTATAATTCTTCAAGGTGTAGTCTAGTCGCAATCTGCTAAAAAGTTATAGACCTGTTACCAAACCAAGCAGGAGGCCCTGCTGCACAACAAACCCCAGGCTGCAATCGTGCCCATCACCTCCCCCTCCACCCCATTCTCCTTTGCTGTCCCTCAGCCAGAACTTGGCTAACTGGAATTGTTTGCCCAGAGGAGCTGAGCCCTTGGTTGCCTTGCCTTTGACGAGCTGCGGCTGCAGCTGCGGCAATTGCCCATGTATAGTTATCACACAGCCCAGGCACTGAACCGGCCCCACTGGAGCAGCAAACCGAGCTCTTTGTGGCATTCAGGGCTGATTACCCCACCTGTACAGTAAGCCTATTCTCTGATTGCTTGTCCACTGGTATAAGAAGCCCAAAGTGGCCAAAAGACAGTGGTGCTTCCCGTCTAGTGGAGACCCTGGCAGAAGCACTCCCCACCACTGACCAGGGAATCAGGACTCCTAACCCAGCAGCGACAAGTAGCTCTAAACGTGCAAGCGGTCCACCGAGGGTCACAGTGAGAGGGGCCAGACTTGCTTCCGTTCCTCGGTTCCTGGAGCTCGTATTCAAGGTACTAGGGTCTCAGCACCATTTACTGACCATTGTTACGGCACAAATCCTGCATGCTAAGGATGGTGACTGAACCCTGCAGGGTGCTGGCCCAGAGCCAGCGCCTCAGCTGAGCCATTAACAAGCCTTTCCATCATTTGCACTAGGTTGGCTGCTTCTGAGTGATGGGCACATGGTAACACCAGAGAATTCCAGGGTCATGTGCCAGTGTTCATGTGTGTGCTGGAGCTGTCTTCCAGGGGGCCACCCTCCAGCCCTGGCATGGCTGGGACTCGGGAATGTGAAAGCAGAGACCCCTCCGCCTCCACCCTCAAGACCTGAGCTGGGGCCTGCAGCCCAGTGACCAAGAGTTAAGATCCTCCTCGGCAGGGAGCAAGAGTGATGGGGGACAGAGCCTCCTGTCCATCAGCCGGATCACCAAGCATGGCACGGGGGAAGGGAGGGAGACCATCCTAAGGCTTGTCTGGATGTCAGTTTTGGGGACCTGCCTTTGCACCCTGCCTGCTCAGGAAACCCCTCTGCTGCTCTGGTTCTGTTCGCATGGTCTAGCATGGACCCCGGCTGTTCATCTTGTGGGCGGCTGGCAGGGCACCCTCTGGACCTTGCGATGATTTCTTGGTTGCCTTGCCTTTGTTCGTGGGTTTGCAGACCCTCAACCCCTCACCTCCCTGCCCCCTTGGCTGGTAATTGGGAGGGGGATTCACAGACCCCTCTGGGAGCCAGATCAGTTTGTGATCCCTGCATAGCAAGGGTTTTGTCCCCCTTAATTTAATTTTTAATGGTAATTTCTCAACATTTACATTCTTGAACTTTCACCTTAAAATTGTCATCAGAGGTCTTTGACGGCAGGAGTAAAGTCCAACACGGTAGAGGGCAGTGCAATTGAGAAAAGAAGACATAGCTGGAACCCTAAGAAAATTGGGACCCAAATAAAGAAAGGCTTGGGGGGCTGGGTTGAGCCTGTCCCCTCCCCCTCTTTCTGTGACAAAATAGTCAACTACACAGTTCTATGTGTTCAAATTTGTCTCCACTGATGTTAATTAGAGATGATTATTTATGTCAACAGAAAAGTTTCACGTGATCCTCAGCAAAAAAGCAGCTGATGAAGAGTCGTTTTAGAGCCTTAGGTGTATGTAGTGCGGAGACAGAGCTGCGTCTGCAGGGCCCACCCCACCCGGCCGCCGGCCCAGAGATTTCCCTCCAGGCTCTTCCCTGAGCCCCGCAAGGGAGGGAGCGAGAGCACCAGTGACCGAACAAAGACAGAGTTCTCCCCTTCAGAGCCTGAGGTTCCCTCAGGGAGAAGGGGTGGGACTTTGGCTGCCACTTTCCCGCAGCTGAAAGTCTTCCGAAAATAAAGTCCGGATGACGTCACTGCTGCTCAGGGAGGTGTGTGCAGATGCGCGTTTCTTCTCAGAGGAAAAACGGGGCAAGACTCTTTTGTTTACGCAAAATATCGGAAACCTTGCAAAGAAGAAAAATAAAAGTGCGCTGCTCCGCTTGCAGTGGGGGAGGGGGAGGGGGGGAGGCAGCGGAGGGCCTGGGGCTGGGGGCCTACAGCAGTTCCCTCCCTCCCGCCCTGTCTCCCTCTATCTCTCTCTGTGTCTCTCTCTGTCTGTCTCTCTCTGCCTCTGTCTGTCTTTGTATCTCTCTGTCTCTGTCTCTCTGTCTCTGTCTCTGTCTGCCTGTCTCTCTCTGCCTGTCTCTGTCTCTCTCCGTCTCTGGCTGTCTGTCTCTGTCTCTGGCTGTCTCTCTCTGCCGGAAGTGGCTTGGCCCCAGCGCCTGTGCTCCCGAGCGAGGTGCAGTGAAGGGCAGCCGTGACTCACTGGCTCTGGTGTGCAGGTCTGAGAGCACAGAGGCAGCCAGCCCAGAGCCCTGGGGGTGATGAGAGCGCTGGGTAAGCCCCCAGCCTCTGTCACAACAGACCGTGGAGCACAAACGTGCTTATTTCAGGCTAACACCCAAGCCGACGGGCTGGCGTTTCCTCTCAGGTGCAAGCAAGACCCCTGCTCACCTCCGCGGTGTGTGCCCTTCGGGGTTCAGAGCCCCTGCTTCCGTGCGTGCTCTGAACCCAGCTTCCCAGCAGTGGGGTACCTTTCCATGTCCACGACACGGACAGCTGTGGCTGCCGGCCCCTTGTATCCACAGGGTCCTCTGCTGGGTGTAGTTCGGATCTGAGGGGACTGGGTCTCACGGGCACGCAGTCGCCGGGCAGCCGGTGGTTCAGGCACAGGGCAGCTGTAGGGTGTGGTCAGCTGGCCAGGCCTGAAGAGGGCGCAGTGGAGTCCTGGCGGCTGCTGCACCGGCTTGCGAGCCCTTCTCTCTCTCCTTGTGTGTCTCCCTCGGATGCTCCCTCCACGCTCCCCTCTCCCTCCCGTGCACACTTCCAGCCATCACGTCACCCGAGCTGGGGTTCCATAGCTCTGCCTGTGGGCAGGTGCAACCCTCCCCCTCCAGTTATGGGCCAGGGATGTGACTGGTCAGGAGCTACTCCTTCAGCAAGCAGACGCTGGGGGGGGGGCGGGCCACGGGGCCCCCGGGATCGCCCCACCTCATAAAGTCACGGTCAGATGCTACAGCAGTGAGGTGAGGTAGGGCAGGAGCATACCTTTGATTCTACGTCCCGAGGGAAGCACTTGTGCGCAGCCCGGGCGTACTCCCCTGACCAGCGCAGTGCGTGCACGGACTGGTTTACTTGCTTTATGATGTTCACTTCATCACTTGGCTATCAGAGCCACCTGTGACCCAGCCCTGCCTCCCCCAGGCGGCTTTCTTTGATGGGACAGTGGCAGCCCTGCAGGGCAGAAGGGCCCAGGGGTGTGGTCCTGGGAAGAGGGCCTTCTACCTCTGTGTTTGTGAAGGGGATTTTAGCAGCAAAGCCTCCGTCCCGCTCAGCAGACTGTGTCCTTGTGTTCAGGCTGAGCATTGGGGGTGGTTGTGATGACCATGTGAGTTCTCACTGAGGAAGGCCAGTGACGCCCCAGACCCCCAGCAGACTCAGTTCGAACGCTCCAGACCTCTCCCCCTGGCGGGGGTGCTGGGTGTTGTGTATGAGGCCACCCGGGAGGGGGGCATCTACGTATCTGGAGGAACATTGGCGCAAATTACCCTGGGACTGCTTTCTGTGCTTAGCTATGTTCCCGCCCTTTTAGCCGTCTGATCTGGGCCCCCGCCCCCGCCCAGGCTCCAGCCTTGATAACGTGTCCACGCCCCCACTCTCTAGTGGCAGGGGTGTGTGTGACAATCAGGAAGGCCGAGTGCTGTGAGACTTCCCAGGGCTAGATCTGACATCATTCCAAGCAGATGATAATTACGCGGCCCCTTCCCTCCCCGCTCCCCGTGCCCCCAACAAGACACCAGGGAGTTATTTATAAACACAGGCCCCTGGGTGTGCTTCTCTCGGAAAGGGCAGCGCCAGCGACAGTGATCTAGAGGGCAGCCAACGCACATCCACACATCCACGGCGCTGGTGGAGGGGAAGCCCCCCGAACACACTGCAGAATTTGAGGCTGGGTGGTCCACTTAGTGGGGAGGAGGCCAGGCCTGCTCCAGGCCCTGGCCCAGCTGCTGTGGCCTGGGGACGGAGGCTGCTCCCCTCAGCGGCCTGGCTGTCAGAGGTCTGCTAACCTATGATAATATGCTGGCGACACAGATTGTCTTGTGTGTCAAGGGCGGGAGCATGCGATGAGCAGCTTTTTTCCTCCCAGGGTTGGCAGGAACTGGAAATAATTGAAAGTTGTTAGGGTCCAACATGCTGTCCCCAAAACACTATCATTACTTTCCTAATGACTAACTGTGTCTCAGGAGGCGATGAGGCAGCTGAGAGGCCGAGGCTCCTGGAGAGGATGGGGAAGTGGGCGGCTGGCAGCCTGTAATCTGGGGGGGCTGAGGGTGCTCTGCCTGCAACCCCACCCTGCGCTGGCCTCTGAAGCAAGGTCCCAGGGTCCCTCTGGCCTCTCTGCCTGCAAAGTCAAGGTGAGGCTGCCAGCCAGGGCCACCAGTCGGGACACTGAACATCCTTCCAGGCCGGGGCTCTGGGGCTCCCTCGTCTGGGTCCGAGTCCTGCCCCCATCCCTTTTGTTCACTTCCTGGCATCACGTCTCGTGGGGGCAACCCAACCAGGGCCTCCACCTCTTTCTCCTGCCGCACCCTCCTCCCTACCCCAGAGTGGCCCCTCCAGAGCACACGGTTAGCCATGCCTCCCTGCTGGGACGGAACGTGACAGGTGCCCCTGCACGGCTGAGACGGGCTCCTGAGGCCCCTGCCTCAGAGACCCCCTTCTTAGGACGGCCTCACGCCCCAGGTGTGGCTAGCACTCCGGCTTCTCCCAGGGCTGCTGCCCTTCCGTGGGCCCACCCACAGCTCTTCCACCCTGCCACCTGGCTCCTTTCTTTCTTAAAGCTTGTCTTTGAATTACACGAGTGACATGTGAAGACAAAGGAGCACACAGCTCTTCTTGACCCGCCCCCATGCTCTCACTGACTGCTGCCCTGCATCTGGGGTGGACGGTGGGAACTTTCTGAGTGTAGCCCAGCTTTGCCTGCTTCTGGGTGCCAGTGGGGCCCCTTGGGTACTGTGGTGAGGCTCCGGGTGCTATGGTCACTTCCACACAAAGAAGGGGTCATAATGGTGACCTTTGAGTGGGTGGGCTTCCAGCGGCCCTCCTACCACCAGGTCATCAGCTCACAAATGAGTTCACAGAGGAGAGGCCTGGGAAATGCCTCCTGCCCCAGTCCAGGGCAAACGGGTGCCAATGGGGCCGTGAGCAGGCCTGCCTGCGAGAACAAAGCTGTGTCCCCAGGCCAGTCCCCAAGCCCTGCCCTGGTGGCCGGAGCTGCTGCGTGCTGGGGTCAGAAGTCCCACCGTCCTGGAGGTGTCTGGCCACCCGGTTGACCCTTCCTCTTCTCCAAGGCCTAAGGAGGCCGAGCAAGGCTGAGGGCCGTGCCCCCGCAGATCCAAGGAGGGGGTCCAGCTCTGGACAGGGGTTCCAGGGGAGGGCAGCATCCCAGAACCCCTGCCCGCCTCCACGGCCCGGCCCCCTGCCGCGGTGCCTGTGACCTGGCTCGAGCCTTTAGAAGCTGCGCTGCAAGAAATAATCCTATGCTAAGGACAGCCGCAAGCAGGGATGGGACATTGGGGTCCAGTGCCTCGAAAATGACCGTAATAGAAACAAAACAAAGCATAACGCAGTCCAGGAGGTATAGAAAAAAGGGTAACGGAACAAAAACACCCGAGACATTCTCTGTCCCCTCCGGTCACCTGCGGACAGGTGTGCTGACCGGGCACCTGCAAACATCTATGCGCAAGCCCACGGCGTCCTGGGTCTGCCCGGCGGGTAGGCGGGCATGTGGGGCCAGACTCAGGGATTCCGCAGGGCGGGAGGGAGAAGGGACAGCTGCCGAGGGACCGGGACAGGTGGGGGTCCAGCTCGCGGCAGGTCGGGGGACGGCGGGGCGCAATCCCAGGTCGGGAGGACTGCCCGCTTTCACCTTCACCACGGGACCTGGCCCCCTGGGAGAAGCGGGGGCGGGCGCGCACCCCCGGCGGGTGCAGGTCAGCTGGCATTTCAGACCGTCCAGGCACGTCCCCGCCCCTGAGGGTACCCGCCCTTCCCCCACCAGTGTCCCCCTCCCCCTGTCCACACCTCTTCAGTCCTGGGACACTCCCCTGGCCACGCCCCCGATTAGTGGCCCGCCTCCTGCCCTGCCCCCAGTGGTGGCCTCATCCTGCCTTGCCACCCCTCCGCCCTGTTCTGGAACCCGTCCCACCCCACCCCACCTGTGGACCCGCCCCTCTCCCCGCCCTCTTCCCTGCCCCGGCAGGGGACCTCCAGCTCCTGGCCCCGCCCCTTACCGCTGACTTCCCCGCCCCGCATTGGGCTCCTCCCGGCTCTGGCCCCGCCCCCTCGGTGACCCGCCCATGGCCCCGCCCCGCCCCCTCCACGCTAATTGGTTTCTTTCTGCAGAGCTTCCTGAGCTCCGATTGGTCGAGCCCATCGCCGTTCCGCCGTTCGATTGGCCCGCTGCGCCCGCTTTCGCGAGGACCTGCTCCTCGGAGGGGCGGGGTCAGCCGCGGCGCGCGGCGCGGGATTGGTCGGCGGCGCAGAGGGGGCGGGCCCGCGCCGCGCGCAGTGCCTCGCCAGGAGCGCGAGGAGCTGCTACCGCCGCCTCAGTCGCCTCAGTCGCCTCAGGCTCGGTCGCCTCAGGCTCCACCGCCGCCGGGATCGCCCGTCCCCACCCCCCCAGCCCCGCCCCGGCCGCCCTCCCGCGGGCCGGCCCGCGGGCACGCCCTCTGCCGCGGGACAGGTGAGTGGTCGCGGGCAGGGCCGGGGATCGGGGGTGGGGAATCGGGGTCCCAGCCGGGGGACCGGCCGGGGTCCGGGTCCGGGGTCTGGGGTCTGGGGTCGGGGTCCGGGCCGGGGTCGAGCCGGGGTCGGGACCAGGGATCGGGGCCGAGAATCGAGGGTCGGGAGTCGGGGTCGGGGTCCGGGCCGGGGATGGGGGGGTCAAGCTGGGGCCCGGGCCGGGGTCGTTGTGGAGCCGGGGGTCGGCGGCCCGTGGCCGGGTTCGGTGTCCGGGCCGGGCGGGGGGCGCAGGTCTCTCCCGACCGAGCTCCGCCGAGAGCCCCGAAGACCCCCGCCCGGCCCGGACAAACTTGGACGGCAGCCGAGTCGTCTGCCGGGCGGGGCGGGGCGGGAGGCGGGGTCCGGGAGGTCCCCGCGGGACTCTGGGGCGCCCCCTCCTCAAGTTAACGCCCGGGCCGCGCTGCGAGCTCACGAAATGTTCCGAGGACGGGAACTGGACGCGGGGAGGATTTCAGAGGGAAGTGATGAAGTGACTTCGGGCGAAATGAGGACCCCGCCTGGGCTGCCCTGTCTCCCCTCCCCCCCCCAAATCCAGAAGTTGTAAACAAGACCCGCGCTTCCAGAAACAGGGGAGTTAACGCTTGCCTGTCAGTAAACGTCCGCCACGGTTCTGCTCTGGACTTTATGAAGCTTACATTTCAAAACGGTTTAAGTTTCGTCGCGTCAGGCTGAGGAAAGATTTGGGGAAAGCACGTCGTCGGCGCCCGGCTCGGGGCCGGCGGGACGCAGGGGAGGGGAGGGGAGGGGCGCGCGGAGGGCGGGGGCGGCGTCCGGGACCGCGGCGCCCGCGGCAGCAGGAAGGGGTTCCGTGCGGACGCGCTTTGTGTCCCCTTTTCTCACACGCCCGGCATCTGCCTCCTTGACTAGTGTCCGCGTCTGTCTGCGACCCCGTGTCAAAGCCAGGAGCAGGTTAGATGGGGCGGGTGCGTGCTCCTCTCCTCAGTTACTGCATTTTCTTCTTTTATTTGGGGGCGAGTCAGAAGGTGTTTCTTATTGTTCCCAGAAGTGTTCCGCTCTGGAAGTATTGTTTGCTGAGAGTGTTTATTTTTTTCTTTTTGCCCGGTGGCGTTTCTACTTTTTTTCTCCTTACTACTCTCAAGTATATTACTTGCATAGCAAATTTGCAAGTTAACAAAAAGCCAGGTCTTAAACCTCGTGCCTAGGGTTGATTATCTTCCTCCCACCTTCCTCTGAGGCAGCGCGGACTTCTGGGTCTCTTTGGCCCTGCGTGTGAGCTAACAGCACTCCGGGGTGATGAGGATTTATGATGCGTAATTCACGAAAAAGAAAGCTAGGGTAGCGGGGCCTGGATGAGAGACCTTTCCGGACTAGACAGGGTAGTAAACAGACCCTCCAGTTCACACTATTCCTCTGGCACAGGCGCGCCCACATCCTTCTGAAATTTAACTTGCTGTCAGCGGGTGAACTCTTGCCCCTTTTCTGTTCTTTGAACTTGGCTTTAGAATTGGGAACCAAAGGAAGTGTGCAAAGGTGCTTTCCTATTGAAGAAAACTGATTTCCAGTCCCCTCGTGCACGAGAGCAACTCACCATCTTAGAATGTCTCAGAGATGTGCATTTTGGCCCAGAGACTGTTTGCAGAACAGTGACACTCTGGAGGGATTGTTGACAAGATCCAAAGTGATCTCACTGATGCTCCCATCAGAGGAGCTGGAGTAGTTGTGGGTAGTGTGTTCAGACTTGGAGATCCACCAGAAATCATGGGGTCTTCAAATACAAGTGCAGTCCCTGACTGACTGACTTTGGTCACTTTTGAGCACTGATGTTTTTCTCTTGTATGTAGGTGCTGTTATTTACACAGTGAAAGTTCATTACAAGTGTGTTAGAATTTATATAACTTCATGCATTTTCTTAGTTAATACTCAGTATTATAAGGTCTTGAAAAAAGGTTTGATGGTAAAAGGAGTTTTTTTGGGTTTTTTTAACTGAAAAGATTGGATATCCTGTGTAGAATTCAGGGCTTTGGGACTGGTATTGCCACAGGTGGTGCTGATTAGTGGTGATATTGAACTTCAGAACATCACTTTTCCAGATATCTTTATTAATACTCAGAGTTGGAGAAAATACACAGTTTTATGATTACATTTTTAAAGGTATTTATGAGAAAATTTCACCACATGGGTTCATTTTGTTAGATGTTTAGAAAGAAGCTATTTTTTCCTCTGATGTTCAGGGGAGGCTGAGAGCATGCCGCGTTTATATTTGCAGAAGTTCCGTGAGGTCCTTGAAACAATCTAGCCATTCAAGGCTGGACACTGTTTCTATTTCAACAGTTTCAGTTCCTGGACCTGTAGCCATGTGTCAATGGCAGAGTCATTCCTATTTTCACAGAAATCCCAGGGCTTTATTGTAAAAGTGATCACTGAAGCAGATCTTGGTAGATGAAAGTTGTACAACCCTTTGGTGAAGAAGGCTGTCCTTTGGGCCATAACAAAGAAAAATACCTGCTCATGTATTGGAGTCACTCCCACATTGAACATTAGGATGAATACTGTAGATTTTTGCGTGGCTCTGGTGTCTCTTAGCTCTCAGCTCTTGCTGCAAGGACTCTTAACAAGTATCCTGGGTCCACTGTCCATGGTGCTGAATATGTCATTTATTTCTGTTTTTCCGTCTCAAATTTCCTTTCCAGTGTGAGAGTAGTTTCTGAAGTTTTAAAATGAATTTCAGAATTCACACTTTTAAAGAAGAGTTGAACAAGGGAATTCTGTTGAACCTGAATGAAGCATGCCTTTTGAAAACTCAAGGCATGTTAATGTCTCTCTTTTTTTCTAAAGTGGATAATTGTGCTGAGTCAACATGTACTTTGCTTTGCTTAGTCTCCTTCACCCCAGGTGAGAATTTCCTTGCTGGAGTATGGACATCAAGTAACAAACCATTGAAATTAAACGAGACCCTGTTTGCTTAGCTAACGCCCTCTTTAAAAACGTGCTCTTTATTATAGTATGTACATATATTTGTACGTAGAGGCAATTTGTTTTCCCCTAAACGGGGTTGATTGTAACATCCCTCAGCCTCGCTGGCATGGTGCTTCCCAGCCTTCCTGGAGAGGGACTGGAGCCCTCTGAGAATGTGGTGGGGCTGTTGGGCAATTGCCAGGCCCTCGTGCTGTGTTGGAGCAGCATCTACTCTCTTGCCTATAATTTTGAGTACATCTTTGTAAATCATTTTAGATAGATCCTTTATTTCTCTTGAGGTGGTCTGTTACTTTAGAATTGCCCCACAGGTTAGCAGTTAAAAATAATGGGTGTCCCTTGTGGTACAGAGATTCTTCCACGTGATAGTAAATTGTGCATCAAACGAAGCAGTGGATTGTTGAGGTGTTTTTGTTATGAACATCTGAACTAGTTCTTTGGCCCTGTTAGCCATACACTTAACCCAGGTTATTCTTTGACATCTGTTTTGTTGAGGGAAACCCAGGGCAGCTTCTTTCTGCCTCCTCCAAGTTTCAGAAATACTCTCTGAGTGCTACTGTTTCCCAGGCCCTGTGCTATGATCTGGGAACCCACAGGGGAATGAGACAGCTGTCTATGATTCATATCATTGAAGGACTCACCACTTTGGACTGAGGAAAGGACATGAAAACAGATGGTTACAGGGGGCCACACTCAGTGCAGCAATTGGGATACACAGAAAGCTGGGTTGGTGTGTTGAGGGGAGGTGACTCATTTAGGCCGGGAATCAAAGAAGGCTTCAGAGAGGAGGTGGCCTTTGGGCTGAGCCCTGGGGTTTGGGTTGTAATTGTTTGGGCATGGATGGGCACACACTGATTAGAAAAAGCCCAGAAGGTTGGTGTCGTTGGAGGACAAGGTGTATGGTGGTGCTGAGGCTGGAGGTGTGGGGGACATTGTGAAAGGGTTGGGACTCTGCTAGAGGTGTGGGGTGGGGGGTAGAGTTGAGGAGAGGTGTGGTAAGCACAATAATGGCTTCCCAAAGCTGTCTACATCCTAATCTCCAGAACCTGTGGACATTTTACATGTCAAAGAGGATTTAAGGTAGCAGTTGGAATGAAGATTGCTAATTAGTTGATTTTAAAACAAAGAGATTATCCTGGATTGCCCAGGTGGGCCCATAGTTATCACAAGGGTCATTAAATGTGGAAGAGGGATGCAGAAGAGTCAGTGTCAGAGTGATGTGAAATGAGGAAGACTCTACTCCTCATTGCTGGCTTAGAAGATGGAAGAGGTCATGAGCCAAGGAATACAGGCAGCCTCCAGAAGCTGGAAAAGGCGAGAAAATGGGTTCTCCAGCCAGGCCTCCAGAAAGGAACACAGCTATGCTGACACCTTGATTCTAGCCCAGCGAGACCTGTGTCTGACTTCTGACTTCCAGAACTGTAAGATAATTAATTTGTGTTGTGTTAAACCATTAAATTCAATGGAAAGTTTTTTAGAGCAGCCGCAGAAAACTGATGTAAGTTGGGATTCTGCTCTAGAAAGTTTTAGCTGGTGAAATTTAAGGAGGAAGTCACATGGTCAGATTGGCTGTAGAAGATAAACTGATGCAGGTGCTATTTATGAGGAAGTTGCCCTAAGTAAGCACGGTTCTGATCCCCAGTTTCATCTCCTGACAAGACTGGCTTCTGACATTGCCTTACCTGGCCTGAGTCCCAGTTGAAGTTTTCCTCTAAGCAGCCTCTCAGCCTCCACCCCTGCTAATTGCCATGTCCCTCTGGTCCACTTTTCTTCTGTGCTGCGTACTTAGGGGAGAGTGGATCAGGTATACATCTACACATGGGATTGTGGGGTCATAGGGCAGGCCCGGTTCCAACCTCAGAGCTGTTGTTAAAGTATTTTCCAAAGGTTTGTTTCTTCACATCCTTGCTAATCCTTTATACATTCAGATGTTTAATTGTTGTCAGTTGAGTAGATATGAAATATCTCACTGTTTTAATTTCTATTTCCTTGATTACTAATGAGTTTGAGGATTTTTTTTACCCATTTATTGGCCACTTGGCTTTTCAAGTCTATAATTTGTATTCTTATATTGTTTGTTTGTTGCCTGAGTTGTTCCTTTTATAGCTTTTTAGACGTTCTTTATATATTCTGGATTCTATTTGTGTCCTGTTTTTTATCCTTTTAAAATTGCTATTTTGATGAACAGATGTTTAATTTTAATGTAGTCAGATTTATCAATCTTTTTCTTATTGTCTGTGGTTATTAAGTCTTATTTAAGAAATCCTTTGTTACCCCATAGTCATAAGATATTCTCCTCCTAAAAATTTAAAAGAAATATTTTCTCTTCATATTCTACTTTGAACTTACTTTTGTGTGAGGCATGAGGTAGAGCTATGATTTTAGATTTTTTCCAAATGCATAACCAATTCTACCAGTACTATTTATTGAGTACCATCCTTTCCCCAGTGATCTGCAGTGCTGCCTTTGAAACATACCAGACCTCACAAAAGTGTGGATCTGTTTCTAATTTCTCCAAGTAAATAGTGATAATTTCATTTCTTCCTTCCTAGTCCTTAAATCTTTAATTTTATTTTTTATTTTGTCTTATTCCCTTTGTTTGGACCACTAGACAAAGTTGCATAGAAATTGTGGTAAGGCTATCCTAATATTGTTTTTCACTTTAAAGGCAATGTTTTCAAAGCCTTAAATATGAAGTTTGCTATATATTGGTAGATTCCTTTTACTAGGTTAAGGATGGTCTTATCTACTAATAGCTTGATAAAAGATTTTTTAAAGTCATTAATAGATTTTTAATTTTATCAAATGATTTCTTTACCTATTTAGATAATTTTGCGTCTTTTCTTCTTTGAACTCTGAGGTGAAATACTTTAATCTTCTACTTTTGAACCATCATTGATTTCTTGGGATAAACTCTACTTTGTCACGATGTACTACATTTAAAGATTATTATTGGATCCAATATGGTAATATTTCACTTTTGATTTTGGTGTATATTTTCATAAGAAGTATTGACTAATAATCTTTTCTTGTATTGCTCTTAATCAGATTTGGTATCACTATGATGCTTCATCATCTCTGTAATAATTTCTGAAAGGGAGGGATGTTTGTTCCTTGGAAGTTTGGCAGTATTGCTTCTTCAGTGTTCTAGATCCGGACCCTTTTAGAACATGGAGACTCTTGCAGTTAATCACTTTAGAAGCTGGTCCATTCTGCTCACATTTCATTGACTAGAGGGAGTCGTTCTGGACATGCTTAGTTTCAAATGGGGCAGGGAGGTAGAGTCTTCCATGTTCTGGAAGTTTAGGACCACTGAATACTGGTAAATATTAGTAATATTTACCACACTATAGAGGCGAATTGATGTCAGTGCTGCTGAATTAGCCAAAATTAAAACTGTGTTCCTCTCTAGGTCTTGTTCGTAGTTTTTGCAAGTATGTTGTCTATCAAGGGACCGGTTAGAATATGAAGCTAGACATCATATTTGTTTGTGTTTCTTTTGAACAAACCGTCCTGCTTACTTTCTCCAGAACCCACCTTGGGAATTCCTGCCTCTCCACCTCTCCTTATTGCAGAGGAAAAGTCTCCCTTTCTCATTCCTTCCCACGGATCTAAATCTCAACCATCCTTCAAGGCTGGCACAGGACCTGCTGAAGTTCTCTACATGAACCCCGACTTGTGGTGAATGCTCCCTGCACTTTTTACAGTACTGTCCTGCCTCAAAGGTGCAGAGGGCAGGGTTCAGTTGCGTTTATGAGTGGTTGGTTGATCAGAAGAGTCTTCACATCCAAGTGTAAGCTTCCCTCCTTTGTCTGAGCTCTGCACTGGGAAGCTAGGTGAACTGGACAGACTGTATGAATGAAGTTGACCCCACCGTGATCCCCTCCTCCTAGTATTCATGCCCTTGTATAATACCCCCATCCCCTTTGAGGTGGGACCTGTGATGTGCTTCTAACTAGTAGAATAAGGCAAAAATGATGGGATGTCAATTCCATTATTCCATCTTGCTAGAAACTAATTTAGAGATTCTCTTTGCTGGCTTGAGTAAGTGCCTATGTTGGAGAAGCCCACGTGGCAAGAACTGCAGGTGGCCTCTAGGAGCTGAGGGCGACCGCCAGAGACAGCCAGTAGGAAGCAGGGGCCCTCAGTCCTATAGCAAGGAAATGACTGCCAACAACCGAGTGAGCTTGGAAGCAGATTCTTCCCCAGTTAAGCCTGCAGATGAGAATATAGTCCAGCCAACATCATGACTGCAGCCTTATGAGACCCTAAGCAGAGGACCCAGTTAAGCCTGTTCAGACTCCTAACCCACAGAAACTGTGAGATCATAAATGTGTTTCAAGTTGCTAAGTGTGTGATGGTTTGTTATGCAGCTGTAGAAGAGTAGTGTACCAAATCTGTACTGACCTCCCAGTTACCCTCACTAGAAGTGGGTTTAGGCTGATGAAGAGTGTTTGAATCTATTTGAGATACAGGCAGAAAGTATAAAGTACAAAATAAACATCATCTATAATCTTACCACTCAAGGATTGCCAATTTTTTTCCTACTTTTATATATGTATGATATGTATTTCCTAAAGTTGGGATTCATTCCATAATACGTTTTATAAACAACTTTTTTTCTTTGTAGATAGTGAGCATTTTTTGTGTCATCATATTCTTCTAAAATATGATTTTGAATGGCTGCATAATATTCCAGTGGGAGTCCCAATTTATTGAACCTCTTTCCTATAGCTGGACATTTATGCTTCTTTAAAATATTTACCATAATAAATAATGCTTTAATAAGTATCCTATACAAAACTCATGGTGTGTATCACCAATTATTTCTGAAAGATAACTTTCTAAAGGCAGAATTATCATGTCAAAACTTGTAGGTGTTTTTAAGCTTTTTGATATTTAACCATCCAGCTTCCAGTGTTTCTTTTAAAAGGATACAACTCAAGCATCTGTTTCTGTAACTCACCAGGTTGGGATAAGACAGAACTATTGATTTTTGAGCATTTAGATTCATGTTTTCTTAACCCTGTTTGCAAAGTGCTTTTAAATTATTCATTAAAGTGCAGTATTCTATTTATAGACACATTTGTGTATGAGATCGCTCCCTTAATGTCTGGGCAAAAAGCCTATGAATTGCTATTATCACATCCCTATCTTTGTAAATCCTTTTCTACTCCTATCCTCCCTTTCTTTGTTTTCAACCAAATAGAGACACTGAAACATATAAGGTCTTATAGCTCTGATGGTTACTCAGATGAAATGGCTGTTCTGAATGAGCCCTTGTTCTTTTCTTCTCACCATTCTTTAAGTAGTTGACTTCAAAAAGATGAGAGATCAGAAGAATATTAATTATTAATTCAAAAATATTTTTTCCTGATTCATAAAATAATGAGTGCTTATTTAGAAATTTTATAAAATAAAGATTAACATCAAAAGCAGAATAAAAATCTTTAATTCCACCACCCACAGATGACCACTATATAAACATAACTTGTTCATACTAGCCTATTCTTATAGTGTATTGATTAGATTCTGATGACTAATATTTTAGGGGGAATTTTTGAGTCAATGTCTATGAGTAAAATTGGCCCATAATTTTCCTGCAGTTGTTCACTGTCTAATTTGAGATGAATGCCTAGTTTATTAATTTGAAGCTTTTATCTTTTACTAATAATGTGCATTTAAGGTGGTGCATTTCCTTATAAATAATGCTTCAGCTGCATCATACAGAGTTTGACTTGAGGTATTCTCATTACTATTTAATATATGCTACGCACGAAATTGTTCCTCCCTCAAATTCCTATGTTGAAGCCCTAACCCCCAAAGTCATGGTATTTGGAGATGGGGCCTTTGGGAGATAATTAGGTTTAGGTGAGGTCATGAGTGTGAGGTTCTTATGACGGGATTAGTGCCTTATGTGAAGAGACCAGAGGGCTTGCTCTCTTACTGCCTTTCCCTGCCATGTGAGGACACAGCAAGAAGGCAGCCATCTGCAAGGCCAGGAAGTGGGCCCTCACCAGAACCTGACCATGTCAGCACCCTGCTCTCAGACTTCCCAGCTTCCAGAACTAAATGAGAAATAAATGTCTATTGTTTAAGCCACCCAATCTATGGTATTTTGTTATAGCAGCCTAAGCTAAGACAGTAATTGCCATTATGATATTTTTCTTTGATTTGTAGGTCATTTAGAAGAATATTTTAACATTTCCAGACATATGCATATTTTCTTATTTTATTCTTTTCCATCACAATTGCATTGCCCAGAGATCTTGCTCTTTATTTTAATCTTTTGAAATTTGCTGATGTGCCTTATAGCAGAATATGGTGTATAAGTTTTCTCACATGTTCCTGTGTGCTCGTAAAGAATTAGGTTCAATGTTCTATATATTCTATTCAGCTAACTTGATAAGCATATTACTCACATCTTCTGTTTTCTTACTATTTTTTTGTCTGGTTGTTATATCCATTACTAAGATAATTACATACTTTCATTATGATTATGGATTTGTCTTATTTCTTCTTCAGTTCTGTCAATTTTTATTTATATACTTTGAGACCATGTTATCAGGGGAATGCAAATTTAAAATTGTTATGTCTTCCTGCTGAATTCAGACTTTAATTATTATGTGTGGTTCTCTTTATCTCTAGTAATGTATCTTTAGTAATGTATCTTTGCCTTTATGGTGTAATTGTCTGATGCTAATATAGCCATACCAGATTTCTTTAGGCTCATATTTGCATGATATCTTCTTTTTTTTAAATCATTTTACTTTCAGCCTTACTATATTTTTACACCTTAGATATGCCTCTTGTAAAGATTATACAGTTAGATTTTTTTCCATCCAATCTGATAATTTTTGCCCTCTAATGGGAACATTCAACTCATTAACATTGAATGTAATTACTGATTTATTTGAGTTTAAATCTACAAACCTATTATATGACACTCTTATCCTACATTTTCTGTGTTTATTTTTCTCTCTTCTCTTGTATTATTTGAAACTAGTATTATGATTTTAAAAAATCGTTCTACTTTTCCACTAGTTCTAGTACATTGGAGGTTATATTCTATTTTTCTTTCTTTTTGTGGTTACCGTGTAAATTAGATAATGTGTTATTAACTTATCCAGATAATGCCATTATGCCTTCTTCCTGGACCATGCAGAGATCATTTTCTTAGAATACTTGAACTCCATTCACCCCTCCAGATTTATGTGTGATTGTAATTGTATATTTTAATTCTGTATGCTCTTTTTAAACTCAACTAAGTAATATTAACGGTGTTAGTATTGGGACTTCCCCGGCGGTCCAGTGGTTAAGACTCTGTGTTTCCACTGCAGAGGGTGCAGTTTCGATCACTGGTCGGGGAACTAAGATCCCACATGCTGCGCAGCATGGCCCAAAAAGAAACAAACAAACAAAAAACCACAAACAACAAAAAACAAACAAAAAACAGTGTTAGTATTTAACGTACTGGCAGTGTTCATTTAGATTTATTCACATCTTTATCCATTCTTTGCTTTTCATTGCTCTCTGACATTTCTGAACTTCATTTTGGGGTCATTTCCTTCTACCTGAAGAGGCTTCTTTAGAAATTCCATTTTTGCTCATCAGCTGGTAGTACATAGACACTCTTGATTTTTTTCTAAAAGTATCTTGATTTCACTTTTTTTTATTTTTAAAATTCCTTTAATTTACTTAAAATTTTTTGGGATATAGTTTACATGCCATAAAATTCACCCTTTTAAAGTTTAGATTCAGTGGTTTTGGTATATTTACAAGGTTGTGCAACCATCATCACTACCTAATTCCAGAGCATTTTTATCACTTAAAAAGAAAGCTCATACCTCTTAACAGTCACTCCCCATTCCTCCCTTCCCCCAACCCCTGGCAGCCATTAATCTACTTTCTGTCTGTAAGGTTTTGTCTAATATGTACTTTTCATATGAGTGGAGTCGTAAATATGTTGCCTCTGGTGCCTGGCTTCTTTCACTGAATATAATAATGTCAAGGTCCATCCATGGTCCACTGTAGCATGTATCAGTGCATTCCTTTTTATGGCTGAATAATATTACACTGTATGGATATATCACATTTTGCTTATCATCAGTAGGTAGACATTTGAGTTTTTTCTGTTTTTTTTTTTGTCTGTTATGAATAATGTGCTGTCAACAGTCATGTACAAGTTTTTGTATGAATACATGTTTTCAGTTCTTTTGAGTATATACTTAGGAGTGAAATTTCTGGGTCAAATAATAACTCTATGTTTAACTTTTTGGGTAACTGCCAAACTGTTTTCCAAAGATGCTGTTCCATTTTACATTCCCACCAGCAATGCATAAGTGTTCCAGTTTCTTCACATCTTCACCAACATTTATTTTCAGTTTTTTGATTATTGCCATCCTAGTGGGTGTGAAGTAGTATCTCCTTGTGGTATTGATTAGTATTTCCCTAAAGACTGATGCTTTTGAGCACCTTTTCGTGTGCTTATTGGCCATTTGTATATCTTCTTTGGAGAAATGTCTATTCAGATCCTTTGGCCATTTTTAAATTGGATTGTCTTTTTATTGTTGGGCTGTAAGGATTTTTTATATATTGTTTACCAATCCCTTATCAGATATGTGATTTGCAGATATTTCCTTTCCAACTGTGAGTTGCCTTTTCACTTTCATGATAGTGTCCTTTGATGCACAAAAGGTTTTAATTTTCATGAAGTCCAATTTATCTATTTTTTCTTTTGTTGCTTGTGCTTTAGGTGTTATATTTAAGACAACGTTGCCTAATCCCAGGTCACAAAGATTCACGCCTGTGTTTTCTTGTAAAGTTTTAGCTCTTAAATTTAGGTCTTCGATACATTTTGAGTAAATTTTTATATATGGTATGAGGGAGGAGTTTCTGTATGTGGCTATCCAGTTGTCCTAGCACCATTTGTTGAAAAGACTGTTTCCTCAGTGAATGGTCTTTTAACACCTTTTTGGAAAACCAGTTGACCATAAAATATGGGTTTATTTCTGGACTCTCAATTTGATTCCATCCATCTATATATCAATCGTTATGCCAAAACCACACAGTCATGAGTACTGGAGCTTTGTGGTAAGTTTTGAAATTGGGAAGTGCGAGTCCTCCAACTTTGTTGTTCTTATTTAAGATCGTTTTGGCTATTCCTGGTCCCTTGCATTTCCATATGATTTTTAGGATTAGCTTGTCAATTTCTGCATAAAAGGCAGCTGAAATTTTGGTAAGGATTGCGTTGAATGTGTAGGTCAATTTGGGAATATTGCCATCTTGACAGTATTACGTCTTCCAATCCATGAACATGGGATTTATTAGCTGTAATAGCTTTTTGTGGATTCTGAAGGTTTTCTATGTATATAGATAATTTTCCTTCTTCTTTTCTAATCTGGATGCCCTGTATTTTTATTCCTTGTGTAATTGCCCTGGTTATAACCTCTAGTATAATGTTGAATTGTTCTGGCAAAGGTGGACACCCTTGTCTTCTTCGTGATCTTAGGGGGAAAGCTTTCAGCCTTTCACCATTAATTATGTTGTTAGCTGTGGATTTTTGTAGATGCCCTTTATTAGGTTGAGGAAATTTCCTTCTATTTTTATTTTGTTGAATTTTTTTTTTTTTAATCACAAAAGAGTATTGTTCTTGTCAGATGCTTTTTCTGAATCTACTGAGATGACCATGTGGTTTCTGTCCCTCATTAAGGTGGTGCATTACATTGATTGATGTTCATGTGTTGAATCAACCTTGCCTTCCTTAGATAAATCACAGCTGGTCATGGTGGATAATCCTTTTTATATACAGTATTGCTCGATTTAGTTTGTTATTGTTTTGTTGAGGATTTTTGCATATGTATTCTTGAAGCATATTGGTACTTAGTTTTCTTTTCTTGTGATATCTTTGGTTTTGATGTCAGTATTATATTGATCTCATAATGAATTGGGAAGTGCCCTTTTCTATTTTTTGGAAGAGTCTGTGAAGGATTGGTGTTCATTCTTCTTTAAATGTCTGACAGAATTCACTAGTGAAGCCATTTGGTCCTGGACTTTTTCTTGGGAAAAGTGGGAAGTTTCTCAATTTCTAAGACAATGTCTTTACCTGTTTTAGGTCTATTCAGATTTTTTATTTCTTGTTGAATCGGTTTTGATAGTTTTTGTCTTTCTAGGAATTTGGCCATTGCACCTAGGTTATATAATTTGTTGGCAAACAATTGTTCATAATATTTCTTAATGATCCTTTTTATTTCTGTAAGGTTCTTAATTTCATTTCTGATTTTAGTAATTTAAGTCTTCTCTGTCTTTTTCTTGGTGCATATGGATAAAGTTTTTTTTTTTTTTAACTTTTCATAGAACCAACTTCTGGTTTCACTGTTTTTTTTCTCTACTGTTTTCTGTTTTCTTATTTCATTTATTTTTGCTCTAATACTCGTTTTTCCCTTCCTTCTGCTTGCTTTAGATTTAGTTTGTTCTTTTCTAATTTCTTAAGGTGGAAGTTTAGGGTATTGATTTGAGATATTTATTCCTTTTTAATATAGGTATTTACACCTATAACTTTCTCTAATCACTACTTTCACTGCCTACCATATGTTTTGGTATCTTGTGATTTCATTTTCAGTCATTTCAAAGTATTTTATAATTTTCTTCGTGCTTTCTTCTTTGATTCCTTGGTTATTTAGGAGTGTGTTGTTTAATTTCCACAAACTTGTGAATTTTTGTTTGTGTTATTGACTTCTGAATTTCTTTCCCTTGCCGTCAGAGAACATACTTTGTATGATTTCAATCCTTTAAGATATTGAGATTTGTTTCTCAAGTGTAACGTCTAGTGTCTCCTGGAGAATGTTCCATGTGTACTTTAAAATAATGTGTTTTGAAAGCTTGGCTAAGATGGTGGAGTAGGAGGACCCTGAGCTCACCTCCTCTCGTGGGCACACCAAAATTACAACTACTTACAGTGCAACTATTTATGAGAAAGACTGAAATCTACCAGGAAAGATCTTCTACAACTAATGATATAGAGAAGGAACCACAATGAGATGGGTAGGAGGGATGGAGTAGCAGTATAGTCAAGACCCATACACCTGGATGGATGACCCATGAAAAGGAGAATAATTACAATTTCAGAGGCTTTCCCCAAGGTATGAGAGGTCCAAGTGCCACGTGGGGCTCTCCATCCTGGGGGTCTTGTATCAGGAAGACAAGCTCCCAGAACTTTTGGCTTTGAAGGCCAGGGGGCTAACTTTTGGGAGAGCCAGAGGGCTGTAGGAAACAGAGACTCCACTCTTAAAGGGTGAACACAAAATCTCATATGCTATGGGACCCAGGGCAGAAGCAGTAATTTGAAAGGAGCCTGGGTCAGGCCTACCAACTGATCTTGGCGAGTCTCCCAGAGAGGCAAGAGGCAACTGGAGCTCACCCTGGGGACATAGGCATGGATGCAGCCATTTTGGGGCACTTGTTCTACCACCTGGACACTGCTGCTGGCAAGTACCATTTTGGAATCCTCTCTCTGGCTTATTAGCCTTGAGACCCAGCCCCACCCATGCCCACCAGCCTGTAGGGGATACCTCAGGCCAAGCAAATAGCTGGATGGGGACACAGCCTCATCCAATAGCAGGCAGACTGCCGTAAGACCCCCCTGAGCCCACAGTCTCCCTTGGATATTGCCCTGTTCACCAGAGGACCCAGGACCCAGCCCAACACACTGGCACATAGGCACTAGACTCTGGCCCTGTAGCCAGAGAACCTGGGACCCAGCTCTACCCACCAGTTGGCAGGTACCAGCTCCAGAAACCTCTGGGCCCCAGCCCTGCCCATCAGCAGGAAGACACTAGCACCAGGACCACCACAGCCCTGCAGCCTGCCATGGCAGGATCCAGCCCTCCCACAAACAGGCTGGCACCAACCCTGGGACCCACTGAGCCCCTGCCCTGCCTACCAGCAGGCCAAGACCAGCTCTGAGACACTTTAGGCCCCTCAGGATCTGGCCCTACTTACCAGAAGGCCTACACAAACTTCGGGATACCCTGTACTCTGCAGCCAGCTGTATCAGGAACTGGCCCCACCAACCAGTGGTCCAAAACCAGCTCTGGGACCCCTGGGCCATGCAGCTAGACCCTAGGACCTAGCACTGTCTGCCAGTGGGCCAGTACTAGCCCCAGGAACTGGCTTCATCCACCACTGGGCAGGCACCAGCCCCAGGAACTCCTGGATTCTAACCCCACCCGTCAGCAGGTGGACACTAGATCTGGGGACGCCTGCCCCACAAGCACACACCCTAGAACTCACCAGTGAGCCAGCATTAGCCCTGGGAAACCCCTGGTTTCTGCAGCCATCTGCCTTGTGACCTGGCCTCACCAACCATTGGCTGCCAGCCTTTGCACTAGGCAGGGCCTGGCAACCAACCACAGTGGTGGTCACCATGTCTACCAGACCACCCACAGTAGTCAGCCCACCACAACAGGAGGATCCATGTAACACACACTGGGGGCAAATCTAGATCATATAGCTGTGTTCACCAGAAGGGAGTATTCTGCTGTGACGCATAGGACATATCACATCTCCAAGGTTGGGAAAAGTAAAAACAGAAAATTAGGCGGAATGAGGAGACAGAGGAACATGTTCCAAACAAAGGAACAAGATAAAACCCCAGAAGGAGAACTAAGTGAAGTGGAGATAAGCAGTCTACCTGATAAAGAGTTCAAATAATGATCACAAAGATAATCAAAGAACTTGGGAGAAGAATGGATGAGCAGAGTGAGAAGTTAGAAGTTTTTAACAAAGAGTTAGAAAATATAAAGAACAACAAAACAGATGAAGAATACAATAATAGAAATCAAAAATACACTAGAAGGAATCAACAATAGATTAAATGATATAAAGGAATGGATGAGCAAGCTGGAAGACAGAGTATTGGAAATCACTGAAGCTGAATGGAAAAAAGAATAAAAAGAAGTGAAGAAAGTTCAAGAGACCTCTGGGACAACATCAAATGTAGTAACATTCACATTATAGGAGTCCCAGAAGGAGAAAAGAGAGAGAAAAGGGCAGAGAACATACTTAGAGACAAAATAGTTGAAAACTTCCCTGACTTGGGAAAGGAAACAGACGTACAGGTCCAGGAAACACAGAGAGTCCCAAGCAGGAGCAACCAAAAGATCACACCAAGACACATTGTAATTAAATTGGCAGAAATTAAAGGTAAGAGAATATTAAAAGAAACAAGGGAAAAGCAGCAAGTTAAGTACAAGGGACTTCCATAAGACTATCAGCTGACTTTTCAGCAGAAACTTCAGGCCAGAAGGGAGTGGCATGATATATTTAAAGTGACGAAAGGGAAAAACCTACAACCAAGAATACTTTACCTGACAAGGCTTTCATTCATTTTGATGGAGAGATAAAAAGTTTACAGACAAGCAAAAGCTAAAACAGTTCATCACCACCGAACCAGCTTAACAAGAAATGTTAAAAGGACTTCTTTAAGCAAAAAAGAAAAGTCCACAACTAGAAACATGAATATTACAAAAGGAAAAATCTCATTGGTAAAGGCAAAAATACAGTAAAGGTGGTAAATCAACCATGTACAAAGCTAGTAGGAAGGTTAAAAGACAAAAGTAGTAAAATAGTCTATATACACAATAAGTAGTTAAGGGATACACAAAACAAAAAGATGTAAAATACGATATCAAAACTAGCAATCATAGGGTGAGAGGAGTAAAAATGCAGGGTTGTTAAAATGTGTTTGAACTTAAGAGATCAGCAACTTAAAATATGTTAGGCAACTTAAAATCATATGTGTATAGCTGTATATAAACCTCCTGTAACCACAAACCAAAAATCTGTAATAGATAGACACACACAAAAGAGAAAGCAATCCAAAAATAACACTGAAGATATTCACCAAGTCTCAAGGGAAGAGAGCAAAAGAAGAAGAAAGGAAGAAAAAGGAACTACAAAAACAACCTCAAAACGACTAACAAAATGGCAATAAGTACATACCTATCAGTAATTACTTTAAATGTAAGTGGACTAAATGCTCTAATCAAAAGACTTAGGGTAGGGACTTCCTTGGTGGTCCAGTGGTTAAGAATCCGTCTTGCAATACAGGGGACGCTGGTTCGATCCCTGGTCAGGGAACTGAGATCCCACATGCCATGGGGCAACTAAGCCTGCGTGCCGCAGCTACTGAGCCCACGCACCACAACTACAGAGCCCGCATGCCACAACTGCAGAGTCCACATGCTCTGAAGCCCATGCACCACAACTACAGAGCCCACACACTCTGGAGCCCATGTGCCACAGCTAGAGAGAAGCCCGCCCGCTACAACAAAGAGCCTGAATGCCTCAATGAAGAGCCTGCGCACCGTAGTGAAAGATCCCATGAGCCGCAACTAAGACCCGATGCAGCCAAGAAAGGAAGGAAGGAAGGAAGTTTAAAAAAAAGACTTAGTGCGGCTGAATGGATACAAAAACAAGACCCATCTATATGCTGCCTACAAGAGACTCATTTCAGATCTAAAGACACACACAGACTAAAAACAAGGAGATGGTAAAAGCTATTCCATGGAAATGGAAATGAAAAGAAAGCTGGGATAGCAATACTTATGTAGACAAAATGAACTTTAAAACAAAGATTGTAATATGAGACAAAGAAGGAAATTACATAATAATCAAGGGATCAATCCAAGAAGAAGGTATAACAATTGTAAATATATATGCACCCAACATAGGAGCACCTAAATACATAAAGCAAATATTAACAGACCTAAAGGGAGAAAGTAACAGTTACACAATAATAGTAGGAGACTTTAACACCCCACTTACATCAATGGACAGATCATCCAAACAGAAAATCAATAAAGAAACCCAGGCCTTAAATGACATTAGACCAAATGGAATTAATAGATATATGTAGAACATTCCACCTAGCAGAATACATATTCATTTCAGGTGCACATGGAACATTCTCCAGGATAGATTACATGCTAGGCCATAAAATGAGTTTTGTTAAGTTTAAGAAAATTGAAACCATATCAAGCATCTTTTCCCATCACAATGCTATGAGAGTAGAAATCAACTATAAGAAAAAAAAACTGCAAAAAACACAAACACTTGGAGACTAAACAGTATGCTACTAAACCACCAATGGATCACTGAGGAAGTCAAAGAAGAAATCAGGAAATACATGGAGACAAATGAAAGTGAAAACACAATGATCCAAGATCAATGGGATTCATCAAAAGCATTCTAAGAGGGAAGTATATAGCAGTACAAGCCTACCTCAGGAAACATGAAAATTCTCAAATAAACCTAAATTTACACCTAAAGGAACTAGAAAAAGAACAAACAAAATCCAAAATTAGTAGAAGGAAAGAAATTATTAAAAATCAGAGCAGAAATGAATTAAATAGAGGCTAAAAAATAGAAAAGATCAATGAAATTAAGAGCTGGTTCTTTGAGAAGATAAAGAAAGTTGGTAAACCTTTAGCCAGACACATCAAGAAAAAAAGAGAGGGTCCAAATCAATAAAATCAGAAGTGAAAAAGAAGTTACAACTGACACCATAGAAATACGAAGGATCATAAGGGGTTACTATGAAAAAGTATATGCCAATAAAATGCACAATGTAGAAGAGATGGAAAAAATCCCTAGAAATGTATAATCTCCCAACACTGAACCAGGAAGAAACAGAAAATATGTACAGACCAATTACCATTAATGAAATTGAATCAGTAATAAAAAAAATTCCCAATAAAGAAAATTCCAGGACCAGATGGCTTCACAAGTGAACTCTACCAAACATTTAGAGAAGAGTTAACACCTATCATTCTCAAACTCTTCCAAAAAATCCAGAGGAAGGAATGCTTCAGAACTCATTCAATGAGGCCAGCATTACCCTGATACCAAAACCAGACAAAGATATCATAAAAAAAAAAAAAAAGAAAATCATAGTCCAATATCACTGATGAACATAGATGCAAAAATCCTCATTATAATATTAGCAAGCGAATCCAACAGTACATTAAAAGGATGATAAACCATGATCAAGTGGGATTTATCCCAGGGAGGCAAGGATGGTTTAACGTCTGCAAATCAGTGTGATACACCACATTAACAAATTGAAGAATAAAAATCATATGACCATCTCAATAAATTCAGAAAAAGCTTTTGAAAAAATTCAACATTCATTTAATATAAAAACTGTCCACAAAGTGGGTATAGTGGGAACATACCTCAACATAATAAAGGTCATATATGAACAAGCCCACAGCTAACATTATACTCAATGATGAGAAACTGAAAGTGTTTTCTCTAACATCAGGAAGAAGATGAGGATGCCCACTCTTGCCAGTTTTATTCAACATAGTATTGGAAGTTCTAGGCACAGCAATCAGACAAGAAAAAGAAGTAAAAGGAATCCAAATTGGAAAGGAAGAAGTAAAACTGTCATTTTTGCATATGTCATGATAGTATACATAGAAAATCCTAAAGTTGTCACCAAAAAACTACTAGAGGTCATCAATGAATTTGGTGAAGTTCCAGTATATAAAATTAATATACAAAAAATATGTTGCATTTCTATGCACTAACAATGAACTATCAGAAAGAGAAATTAAGGAAATAACTCCATTTGCAGTCTCATCAAGAAGAATAAAACACCTAGGAATAAATCTAACTAAGGAGGTAAAAACCTGTACTCAGAAAACTATAACACACTGATGAAAGAAATTGAAGATGACAGACAGATGGAGAGATATACTGTGTTCATGGATTGGAAGAATTAATATTAAAATGACCATACTACCCAAGGCAATCTATAGATTCAGTGCAATCCCTATCAAAATACCCATAGCATTTTTCACAGAGCTAGAACAACTAATTTTAAAATTTGTATGGAAACACAAAAGATCTGGAATTATCAAAACAAGCTTGAGAAAAAAAGAACAGAGCTGGAGGTATCATGCTCCCTGACTTCAGACTATACTACAGAGCTACAGCAATCAAAACAGTATGGGGGTTTCCCTGGTGGCGCAGTGGTTGAGAATCTGCCTGCTAATGCAGGGGACACGGGTTCGAGCCCTGGTCTGGGAAGATCCCACATGCCACGGAGCAGCTGGGCCCGTGAGCCACAACTACTGAGCCTGCGCGTCTGGAAGCCTGTGCCCCGCGACGGGAGGGGCCGCGATAATGAAAGGCCCGCGCACCGCGATGAAGAGTGGTCCCCGCACCGCGATGAAGAGTGGCCCCCACTTGCCTCAACTGGAGAAAGCCCTCGCATGAACCGAAGACCCAACACAGCCAAAAATAAAATAAAATAAATAAAACAGTATGGAGCTGGCACAGAAACAGACACATAGATCCGTGGAAAAGATCAGATAGAAAGCCCATAAATCAGATTAGAAAGCCCAGAAATAAATACATGCACTTATGGTCAATTAATACATGACGAAGGAGGCAGGAATATACAATGGAGAAAGGACAGTCTCTTCAATAAGTGATGTTGGGAAAACTGGACAACTGCATGTAAAAAAATGAAATTAGAACATTTTCTTATACCATATACAAAAATAAGCTCAAAGTGGATAAAAGACCTAAATTTAAGACCCCAAACCATAAAGCTCCTAGAAGAAAACATAGGCAGAACACCCTTTGACATAAAATGCAGCAATATTTATTTTTTCGATCTGTCTCCTAAAGGAGAGGAAACAAAAGCAAAATAAACAAGAGGGGATTAAGAAGTACAAACCACTATGTATAAAATAAGTAAGTAAGCTACAAGGATATATTGTATAACACAGGGAATAGAGCCAATATTTTATAATAACTTTAATGGAGTATAATCTATAAAAATTACAAATCACTATGTTGTACATCTGAAACTGATATATTTTAAATCAACTGTATCTCAGTTAAAAATAATAATATATAAAATTAAAATAAAAAATAGAAATTCTCATCCCCCAGATGGTAGTATTAGGAGGTGAGCCTTTGTGGGGTGCTTAGGTCATGGTGTTGTGACCTTCACAAATGGGATTAGTGCCTTATAAAAGAGGCTCCAGAGAGATCCCTAGCCTCTTCAACCATGTGAGGACAGCAAGAAGGCACTGGCTATGAACCCAGGAAGGGCCCTCACCAGAAGGCAACTGTGCTGGCACCTTGATCTTGGACTTTTCAGCCTCCAGAACTGTAAGCAATAAATTTCTGTTTTTTATAACTAAAATAATAAAATAAAATAATGTGTTTTGTGTTATTTGAATGGATTGTTCTGTAGATATCTGTTAGGTGTAATTGTTTTATAATGTTGTTAAAATCTTCTATTTACTTGCTGACCTTGTCTTGTTCCATCCTGTATTGAAAATGGGATATTGATGTTTCCAACTATTATTGTTGAATTGTCTAATTGCTCATTCATTTCTTTCAATTTTGTTTCATTCATTCTCGGGATCAGTTGTTAGGTATATGTATATAATTGTTATATCTTCTAGTTGCATTGACTCTTTTATCATTATAAAATATTCTTTCTTTGTCTCTAGTAACAATTTTTGTGTTGAAGACCATTTGGTCTGATGTTAGTAAAGCCACTTCAGCTCTTGTTTGATTACTGTTTACAGGTAAATATTTTTTCATTTTTTCAGTTTCAGTCTTTTTGTGCCTTTGAATTTAAGAATGCCTCTTGTACACTGCATATAAAACATTAAAAAATTCCATTAACACAATCTCTGCCTTTAAATTGTGATGTATAATGAATTTACATTTGGTGCAATTTTGATAAGGTGGTATTTATTCTTGCCATTTTGCTAATTGTTTTCTTTATGTCTTATCTTTTTTTTTCTATCCTCTGTTACTGCCTTCTTTTGTGTTAAATAGATATTTTCTCGTGTGCTCTTTTGATTCCTTTGTCACTTCTTTTATTATTTTTTTAAAAAATGAATGGTGTTTTTTAAAAATTTATTTATTTTATTTATTTATTTTTTGGCTGCATTGGGTCTTTGTTGCTGTGTGCGGGCTTTTCTCTAGTTGCGGCGAGCAGGGGCTACTCTTCGTTGCGGTGTGCGGGCTTCTCATTGCGGTGGCTTCTCTTGTTGCGGAACATGGGCTCTAGAGCGCAGGCTCAGTAGTTGTGGCACATGGGCTTAGTTGCTCTGCGGCACGTGGGATCTTCCCAGACTAGGGCTCGAACCTGTGTCCCCTGCATTGGTAGGCGGATTCTTAACCACTGTGCCACCAGGGAAGCCCTCTTTTACTATTTTTTGTTAGTCATATTCTTAGGGGTTGCCTGGAGCTTCTTACTATTAACAATTTATAACAATTTAGTTTGGATTAATACCAATTTAATTTCAATAGTATATAAAAACTTTGCTTCAGTATATCTCCATTTCCTCCCTGCCCCTCCATACTGTTATTGTTCTACAAAGTACATCTTCATACATTCTGTGCAGATGAGCACAGCTTTATAATTATTGCCTTTTGCAGTTATCTTTTATTTCAGATAGGAGAAAAAAGTTACAAACAAAAGTTACACTTATATTATCTTTTTTACTTCTGTAGTTACCTTTACCAGTGTTCTTTATTTATTCACCTGGATTTGAAGTACTATCTAGTGAGTGTCATTTTATTTTAACCCGAAGCACTCCTTTTAATATTTTTTGTAGGGCAAGTTTTCTAGTGATGTAGTCTGTCAATTTTGTTATTTGAGAATATCTTAATTTTTTCTTTGCTTTTGAAGGATAATTTTGCTGGTTATAGGATTCTTGTTTGACAGTCGTTTTCTTTTATAATTTTGAATTTGTCATCTCACAACCTCTAGCCTGAATGGTTTCTGATGAGAAATGGGCTGTTACTTTAATTGAGGATACCTTTTGCATGGTGAGTTGCTTTGAAGATTCTCTTTGTCTTTGTATTTTGATGGTTTGATTATGACATACATATGTATAGGTATTTTGGAGTTTATCCTTAGAGTTTATGGAACTTCTTGGATTTGTAATTTTTAAAATCAAATATGGCAAGTTTTTAGCCATTATCTCTTCAAATATTCATTGTACCCCTTTCTCTCTCTTCTCTCCTTCTGAGGATTTCATTATGCACATGTTGGTTTGCTTGGTGTTGTCCCTGAGACTGTTCTTTTTTGTGTGTGTATGTGAGGAAGACTTTATTCAAGGGGACTACAGCAATGGGGTTTTGTAGTAGGGGAGAGAGATTGGACTCAACTCCTCTGTTCATTTTTCTTCCTACATTTTACTTTGTTCCTTAGATAGGAAAATTTCAGTTAACCTATCTTCAAGTTTGCCAATTCTTTCTTGCCTGCTCAGATATGCTATTGAATCCCTCTAATGAATATGTCATTTCAGTTATTGTACTTTTTAGCAACAGAATTTTTATTTTGTTCCTTTTTATAATTTCTGTCTCTTTATTAATAGTCTCTATTTGGTCAGACATCATTGTCATACTTTCCTTTAATCTTTTAGACCTGGTTTCCTTTAGTTCTTTAATGTATTTAAAATAGGTTGTATACAGTCTTTGTCTTGTAAGTCCCACATTAGGGCTTCCTCAGGGGTAGTTTCTGTTGATTGCTTTTTTCCCTGTGTATAGGCCATATTCTCTTGTTTTTTTTTTTTATTTACTTATGGCTGTGTTGGGTCTTCGTTTCTGTGCGAGGGCTTTCTCTCATTGTGGCAGGCGGGGGCCACTCTTCATCGCGGTGCGCGGGCCTCTCACTATCGCGGCCTCTCTCTTGTTGCGGAGCACAGGCTGCAGACGCGCAGGCTCAGTAATTGTAGCTCACAGGCCCAGTTGCTCCGCGGCATGTGGGATCTTCCCAGACCAGGGCTCGAACCCGTGTCCCCTGCATTGGCAGGCAGATTCTCAACCACTGCGCCACCAGGGAAGCCCTCTCTTGTTTTTTGTTTTTGTTTTTTTTGTATGTCTTATAATGATTTGTTGAAGACTGAGCATTTAAATAATATATATGGCAACTCTGAAAATTTGAGTCTGTGATATTTGGTGGTGCTGCTTTTTATAGAAATTTTTGTTTGTTTGTGACTTTCCTGAACTAACTCTGTAAAGTCTATATTCTTTGTCATATATTTCCACTGAAGTCTCAGTTTGGCTAGCTTGGTGGTCAGCTAATGATTGGATGGAGATTTCCTTAAATGCCAGGAATCAGTAAGTCTCCTAGTCTTTCCTGAGGGGCTCTGTGTGTATGTGTATATTGGGGGCATGCTTCAGCATTTAATCAGACAGTTTACAACTCTATCTTAGTCTTCCCCTCCTGCTTGTGCAGAGCCTCAAAGTCAGCCCAGTGTGAGCACTTACAGCCTCTCAGGTCTTTCCTGGGCATTCACACAACCTTGGGTATGTGCACAGCTCTCCATATATGATGTGGTCTTCTAGATTTCCAGGGATATATTGGAGTTTTCAAATCCCCTGTAGACAGCCTATTCCCCAGCTTTTGCTTTTAAGCTTTTGGTTAATTGTTTGCCCCAGCAGTTGTACACTGTCTCAAGCAGTTACAAAATTAAACAGTTGCCTCTAATTGTTTTGACATATACCTCTAAGGAAAATGCTTTTCTCACTGCACAAGCTCTGACTCAGGTCAAAGAGAGCCTGGCAAGTGGAACCCATTAGCTATGTCAGATAATGACAGTTCTCTGGGAGTAAGTCTTTGAAGGAGTTCCAGCCCTGTTCTGTCCTCTTCTGTGGCTGCCAGGCTCCTGCTTTTCACTATGATTGTAGGCTGTTGGTTTTCAAGACTACTATGGAGTTGAGGTGGAGGTTAGGAGAAATGACGGGAGTAAGGCAAGCTAAAAGACCAAAATTTGCTGTTCTTGAGATTCAACCATTTTTCTTTAACACATGCTCCCCAATTGTGGCAAGCCTCTGGTTAAACCCCCAGATTTCTGAAAAAGTTGAATCTGCCAATTTTTGCTGTATTTTCATTGCTTTTATCAAAGAGGGATTTTTTTGGAGGTCCTTACTTTGCTGTTTTCACTGATATCACTCTCTCACCTTTGCTCTTTCTTTTTCTTTTCTTTTTTTTCTTTGCCGCACTGTGTGGCATGTGGGATCTTAGTTCTCCAACCAGGGATTGAACCCATGCTCCCTGCAGTGGAAGCACAGATTCTTAACCACTGGACCACCAGGGAAGTCCCTCACCTTTATACTTAAAAGAATTTATTCCTGTATATTGAATTTTGTGTTGGCATTGTTTTCTTTCAGCACATTAAAGATATCTTTCCACTGTGTCTGGATTTAATTTTTCCTGTTCAGAAGTCAGTAGTCAACATAACTGCTATTCCTCTGGTTGTACTTTGTACGTTTCCTATTGCTTTTAAAGGATTTTCCCATTGGCCTTAGGTTTATATAGTTTGATGAAGTTCCATGTATCCCCTCCCCACCCAAGGCATGTTGGCTTCTTGTATCTATTATGGAATGATGTCTTTCACAAGTCTGGAAAATTCACTGCTATTATCTTCAGATTTTGCTTCTGTCTCATCTTCTCTCCTCTGTCTTGCTAGGACTCTAAGTAGATGTGTGGTTTTTGCCATATATTTTCATGCCCTGTATTTTGTATTACCCAGGGTTTGGTCTCTCCATACTTTGAGTTGAATATTTTCTTCTGAACTAGTTTCCAGTTACCAGTTCTCCCTTCAGTAGCACCTAATCTGCTTTAAATCTCATTCATGATTTTTTAAATTTTCAGTTGTAGATTTAAAAAAAAATATTCAAAACTGAGTTACTTTTTATAGCTCCTAATCTCTCATTTGTGTTTTTGACCATAGCAAATGTAGTGTTTTTTGTTTGTTTTTCCCAATTTTTTAATTGTAGTAAAATACATGTAACATAAAATTTAACATCTTAATCATAGCTCTTTCATCTTATAAAACTGAAGGTCTATACCTAATAAACAATAATTCCTCATCCCCCCTTTCTCCCAGCCCTTGCAACCACCTTTGATTGGTTCTACTTCTGTCTCTATGATTTCTGAGTACTTCAAGGCAGCAGTCCCCAACCTTTTTGGCACCAGGGACCAGTTTTGTGGAAGACAGTTTTTCCATGGACGGGGGTGGGGGGGATGGTTTTGGGATGATTCAAGCACACTACATTTATTGTGCACTTTATTTCCATTATTATTACATTGTAATATATAATGAAATAATTATACAACTCACCATAATGCAGAATCAGTGGGAGCCCTGAGCTTGTTTTCACTTGCCACTTACTGATAGGGTTTTGATATGAGTGTGCAAGCAATTGATTTATTATGGTCGCTGTGCAGTCAAACCTCTCTGCTAATGAGAATCTGTATTTGCACCCATTCCCCAGCACTGGCATCACCACCTCAGCTCCACCTCAGATCATCAGGCATTAGATTCTCACAAGGAGCACGCAACCTAGGTCCCTCGCGTGCGCAGTTCACAGCAGGGTTTGAGCTCTTATGAGAATCTAATGCTGCAGCTGATCTGACAGGAGGCGGAGCTCAGGTGGTAATGCGAGTGATAGGGAGCAGCTGCAACTACAGAAGAAGCTTCACTTGCTCGCCCACCACTCACCTTTTGCTGTGTGGCCCGGTTCCTAACAGGCCACAGACTGGTCAGTGGCCTGGGGGTTGGGGACCCCTGCTTTAAGGTACCTCATATAAGTGGAGTCATATATCAATAGTATTTATCTTTTTGTGACTGACTTGTTTCACTTAGCATAATGTCCTCAAGTTTCATCCATGTAGCATGTACCAGAAATTCCTTCCTTTTTTAAGGCTGAATAATATTCCATTGTATGTATATACCATATTTGCTTATCCATTTAATCTGTCAATGGACACTTGGGTTTCTTCCACATTTTAGCCATTGTGAATAATACTGCTATGAATATAGGTATACAGATGTCTCTTCAAGATCCTGTTTTCAATTATTTTGGGTTTATATCCAGAAGTGGAATTGCTGGATCATATGGTAATTTTACATTTAAGTTTTTGAGGAACTGATACTCTTTTCCACAGAATGTAGTGTTTTTTGGTTGTAATGAAACATATATAAAATTTACATTTTAAATGTATAGTTCTGTGGTATTAAGTACATTCACATTGTTGTGCAACCATCACCACCATCCATCTCTAGAACTTTTTTCATCTTGCAAAATTGAAACTCTGTCCCCACTAAACAATAATCCCGGGTGAGAGGGAGGCTCAAGAGGGAGGGGATATGGGGATATATGTATATCTATAGCTGATTCACTTTGTTGTACAGCAGAAACTAACACAATATTGTAAAGCAACTATACTCCAATAAAGATGTAAAAAAAGAAACAAAAAAAACAATAATCCTCTCTCCCAGTCCCCTGGAAACTACCATTCTACTTTCCGATTCTATGAATTTGACTTCTCTATAGGTACCTCATAGAAATGGAATCACACAATTTTGTCCTTTTGTGAATGGCTTATTTCACTTAGCGTAATGTCTTCAAGGTTCATACATTTTGTAGCATGTGTCAGAATTTCCTTCCTTTTTAAGGCTGAATAATATTCCATTTTATGGATAAACCACATTTTGTTTATCCATTCATCTGTCGATGGATGCATGGATTGCTTCTACCTTTTAACTATAGTGAATAATGCTGTTAAACATAGTTGTAAAGTATCTGTTTGAGGCCCTGTCTTCACTTCTTTTGGGCATGTTTCCAGAAATGGAGTTGCTGGATCATGTGATAATTCTATATTTAATTTTTTGAAGAGCCACCATACCATTCTCCACTGCAGCTGCACCAGTTTACATTCTCACCAACAACATACAGGATTCCAATGTCTCCACATCCTCGCCATCACTTGTTATTTTCTGTTTCTTTGATATATCCTAGTGGGCATTAAGTGATATTTCACTGTGGCTTTGATTAGCACTTCCCTTATGATTAGTAATGTTGCATATCATTTTATGTGCTTATTGGCCATTGATAGATCTTCTTTAGAGAAATGTCTATTCAAGTCTTTTGCCCATTTTTAACAGGGTTGTTTGTTTTTGCATTATTGTAAGTGCAGTTTTTTGATAGTCCATATTGGGTAATTCTGACTTCTCGTGTCTTTGTGCATCTGTTTTTGTTTTCTGTTGTTTCTTGCTCATGGTGTCTAATTTCTTTGTGTGTGCTAGACATTGTATCTGCAGAATTATATTGAGGAATAATATGAGACCTAGGATGATTGTATCATTTTTGGACAGATTTTATTTTGTTATCGCTAAGGTTCTTTATTCTTAAAGAAACCACCTTAATCCCAGTGCAAGCCTGAAGCCAACCAGATGAGCAAAACAAGGCAGTGGTGCATGGGAGGGCTGGTTTGCTTTTCAGGACTTCTCCACATTTAGGGTTTATCCCTTTGTGCTTCCAACACAAGTTGAAGGCTGGTTTCTCAGAGTCTGACTCATGCTTTTACTCTGTGCCTGTAGCCCCCAATTTCTGGATTATTTCGGGTAACTTCAGCATCTATAGTAAAACTCCCAGATGTTAGGACCTTACACAGAAAATTTACTTCTCCTTCATGTAATAGTCCACTGTGGATGTTCCTCACCAATGATCAGTTTTCCTCTGCATGGTGATTCGGGCCTGGCTTTTGGCCGCTGTGGTTCTGCTATCTGCTAGGTTGGTAGCATCATCTAGGGCCTGAACTTCCTTTTTGTCCAGCTGGCAGATGGGGAGTACAGTGCAGAGGATGCACACATGCTTTTCACCTATGTTGGCCTGGACATGACATGTACAGTAACTGTAGATGTTCCACTGGGGAGAGCTAGTCACGTGGCCTGCCTAGATGCAAGTGTGAAGTGGGCGAAGTGTAGTCCATGGTTAGCAGCTGCATGTCTGCTTGCTGGACAGTTACCTCTGCCTCAGTCCTTCTTCTTGGCCCTGAAATATCTGTGCACATTCTTCTTTTGCAGCTGTACTCATCTTCCCCAGGGAGACAAATCCAGGTATGGCTCTTGAGGTTTGGTGACTGAACTAACACAAAGGCTATCTGCTGCTCATACTGTTCAGTAATGGAGCCAAACCATTGACAACTGCAATGGAAAAAACCTTCCATTTGAAAGGGGAGAAATGGAAGATAAACATCAGTCCTTGGTTCAAAGGAAGAGTGACACCCTGAGGACAGGTATTATGAAGGCGTCTGTCAATGACTATTAAACAGAGGCCACCAGGAACTCACCTGGCACCTCTGATGGAACAGGTTGGGACCATACACCATGGGGAACTGTGGGGCATTGATGTGAGAGGGTGTTAGAAAGAATCTGTTACAGGATTTGGGCTTTGGTTGGATGATTTTGGGGAGGATCGAAGAAAGTAGAGTGCTGTCAATAAGCAGGGGCCATTTTATGAATGAGTATCTTAACAAATTTTATCTAAGGCAGGGTGGATTAGGGCGAGGCTAATGCTGCAATTGGTGAGGAAGCAGCCCTTCCACATGTTAGCCGGGAAAGGCCACATGTGGTGTTTTAGGGCTTGGACAAAGTTTACGTTTTGTTTGTGCTCTGATGTGATGATGGCGATGGCGTGGTCTTGTCTTGATCCATCCTGGTTCTACTGTGGTCTCATCTGATTCTCTTACCTCTGCCCTGGGAGTGTCTGCCCAGACTCCTTGCCCTGACCATGGGAGGCTTTTCCTTGTCCTTTGTCCTCTGTGGGCACAGCTGCCTGGGACCTTGGAGAGGATCTCTCCCTTGACGGGCGGGGTCTGCCCAGATTCCAGAGCTTGCTTCTGCTTGTGGAGTTTGGAGGCCGGGGATTGTTTTGACAGTCACTGACTTATTTTAGACTTATGTTTCTTTGGCAGTAGAATTCCCCCCAAATTCTAGTAGCTTCTGATCTGTTTGCTTTCAGCAGTTCCATGTGCCCGTCACTACACCCCGAGTTCTTTCCTAGTCAAGACCCTCTGGCCTGGTCATTATCTTTGCTTTCTCATGCCTGTGTCTCTTTCTGCTCAGGGTATCTTGAAGGCATGGCTGTGGGTGGGAGAGAAACCCTATTATCTGATCTGTGTGTACAGCTGAGCCCTCTGTTTGACCAAGGAGTCTTCATGGGCCTATGCTTCTCAGAACAGTTTCAGCCTTACATCTTACTCTTGGGGTGCAGAGGGGGAGGCTTTTCCCACGAGGTGAGCCCCATGTTTCTGGACTGTCTCTAGGTGCTTTCTGGTCTTTCAAGTAGGCCAGTTTTTGCCTAAGCTCTTCTCTTGCTGTGATGCCTGTTTCGGCAGAGCGGGTAACAGTCACCCAGGCTGCTGGCACTCCATTTTCTCCTGTCCCTGAGCTGGAGGCTGGGTGTGAGTGTGGTCTGCCTTCAGATGATCACTGCTTTGCAATGCATAAAATAGGGTTTCCTCATTACCAGCTGCCTGACAACGGTTTTTATTATGGCATCACCCCAGTTCAAAGAAGCCATTTGTGTCTTAATTCATCTCTGTTGAAATATGTATTTAATGATAGAGAATTTAAAAGAGGAAAATTTCTGAACCAAACTCTTTGGGGATTGTTTGAACCATTTTCTGTTTCTCTGTTTCTCTACCACTTGGATGCGAAGCCATACATTCGTGGCCGTTTTCTAGGCAGACATTATAAGGGCACAGTATTGGAAGTTCATCTTTCTTGTTTTTAACTTTTAAAAGTTAAAAAGTTTTAAAGGCTGTTTTTAATCAACCTTTTCTGATTTCTTATAAGAAGAAAAAATTAGATGCTTCAGTTTTGGGGGACTAAATTGGGATATACATAAGATAAATAAAATCAGTGAAGAAAACCACTTTGAACCCAAGTTGCAGTGATGTCGAAAGCTCACAGGGCACCCCTCCCTCTTTGCATTGTGGTGGCTGAAGCCTGGGGCCCTTCCCTTGCTCTGAGTCTGTCTCTGCTTTGGAGAAAGGAGGATATGAGTACCTGGCCTGTATCCTCTTGGGGAACTCTCTTGTGGAAGCAAAACGAGATGACTGGCATGCAAGCATGTTGGATAGTAAAGCTCTCTGGGTATAAAAGGCGTTATTTCACCCTGAAGTACTTTTGGGGATAAATAATTTATTGGCACGCTAAGTTCATCCTCTGAGGCCAGGTGCTCCTACAGTAATGTACCCAAGCCAACCTTGGAAACTTACAGCATCTCAGAGTGAGGAGGGCCAGCGGGCATGTCCCTCTGTGATTTTTACTGAGTTGGGTGCTTTTCCAGGGAGTTCTGAGCTATATTCATAATTGTCCTTAAGCAAATAGAAACAGTCCGAAGTGGTGCCCCTTCACACAGAGTGCAGTTTACAGGGGTCTGTAGCATGACGCAGTTAATAATCGCCCATGATACTTAAGTGCCCCAGACTGGTAGTTTGAGTTTTCATGGAATTTTAAACAGATGAGATTTTGTAATAGAGCCGTGTTTCTTACTGATGTCTTCCATAACCCCTTATGATTAAACTGTTGCTGAATTTCCTAGACTTGATTAATTACCTCATTAATTAAACAGACAAATAATGAAGTAGATTATTTTGCTTACTGAGAAATTGTTAATCTTGAGGTAGCTGTACTTCTCTAGGTCCACTTAGGAAGCTGGAATTTTTCATTTAATGGTCTTTTCAAATTCATGTATTATCCATGTGATCAGCATGGAGATTGACATTGACAGAGGTGTTATTTTATCTCAGGGCACTGGGGTGACATGTTGAACACTGGTCCCCACAAGGGCTGTGACCCTGGCTTCTGCCATCTCTCTTCCCTACTTCCTGGAGTTCCTGAAACTGGGCTCTGGCCCCCGGGGACACAGCTCCCCGCTGCCCAGCATCCTTGGCTCTGAGGGGCTTCTTGCTCTTAGCTACACCCCACATGGTGTCTGTTATTTCTCTTTTCCTTGCTCTGGGCACCACTGCACCTTCTGGGCACAGCTTCTCCTGGGCGGACGGGGCAGCCTGGGAGCTGGCAGAGTGTGCCCACTGCCCCAGCGTTCTGTGGCCGGGCTCCGAGTCTCTCCTGTCTGGAGGACGGAGCACGGCGGGGCTGAGGCCCTGTGCTCTGCTGGACATGTGAGAGGAGCCTAACTGTCAGCCCCCTTCCTTCAGACCCAGGAGGAAGCGTCTGGAGCCAGGGGCCCCGCGTCAGCTTGATGAGGCTGTGGTCCTTGGCCGGGGCTGTCTGCCTGCGGTCAGATCTCGTTCAGCTGGGCACACCCTCCAGACCGGCCCAGGCTCAGTTGAGCTCCACCGAGGGTGCCCGAGGGCGAGGCCCCGCACTGTTATCCGCAGCACCCATTAGGCCAAGAACCGGATTGGAATGCCGAGCTGGAAGCAAGCTGCAAGTCCTTACTGAACAGAGGATTAAATTCCACCCTGAGGCGAGGACTCTCTGGTGAGTGGTCTCCAGGCTCTCAGTTACGACCCCCCACTCCATAAGGCTCAGGCGCGGGGCCGGCGCCATAGGCCTGTCGCTTCGCCTGTGAAGGCAAACCTGAGACTCCCAGTCCCTTGTCGGCCCTCTAGCACCCAGAGGATGACAACAGAAGCTGTGATCTGTGGACCTTCAGGGTTCTCCAAGACCCCTTCAGGGGGGAGACATGATTCCCATGTTTTCATAAAGATCCGGAAACAGGATTTCCCTTCTCACAGTGCTGATCCCTGAGCTGATGGCACAGAAGTGATGGCTGGCAAAACTGCTGGCACCTGAGCACCATCGTGCCGGGGGCCAGGGGGTGGGGGGTGGGGTGGTCGGGCCGACTCTCATAGAGTCCTTCAGCACCACCACTGCATAGAGAGCCACTCGCGTGCGAAGAGAATGTCCTCGATGAAGCAGTAAGAATGAGAAATTTAATTAAATCTTGACCCTTGGGCACATGTCTTTTAAATGTTCTGAGAGACAGACTGGGAATTTGCACAATGCACGTCTGCAGATGGAATCACGACAGTTGTTTCGAGGAAAAGCAAGCTCTTATGCTTTTTTTGGGTGGGGAGCTGAACTCGCCCCTCTTCTCATGGAACACTGTTTTTACTTTAAAGAATAACTGACAGACAAACCATGGTTATTCAGACTTGTGTTTTTGGCAGACAATGTCTGAAAATTGGACTAAGTGAGCCTGTGACTTCAAAGGAAATAACTGCCGGTGTTTGTTGCAACTGACAAAATTTGAGTTTTCAGTCAAAAATTAGAATTTTGAAAACTTGTGTCTGCTATGGTGAGCTTGACAGCTTCCCAGTACTTAAAGATGTTTCTGATGAACTCAGTGGTGATGTTAACAAATGTGATTTTTTGACATTATATATTGAAATGTATTCAGGAAAATCCGCATAACTCACTGAGCCAGTATTTTCCAAAATGACTGATGCATGATGTCACACCAACCATGCATGGATGAAATATATGTTTAGGGCGCAAGATTGCTAGATAATGGGTTTTAATGTTAATAAAAGTTTATTGATGGGGTTTCAGATTCCATGTTGCAAGTAACCTTTAAGAAATGACCACTTCCTGAGTTTTGATGTCATATCAAAGAATATCCATGATGATCTGATAAACCTATGCAGATACTCCTGTTTCCAGCCACATGTCTGGGTGAGGATGGGCTTTTTTCACATACTTTAACCAAAACAACGTTTCACAACAGATTGAATGCAGAAGCAGGTGTGGCAATCCAGCTGTCTTCTATTAATCCTGACATTAAACAGTTCCAGAAATTCTTCTAATTTATTTTGTTTGGAAAATATAGTTATTTTTATTAAAAAGTGTTATTTTCATTGTTATGTAATGGGCTTATTATTCATTGTGAATGAATTACTAAATAAATAATTTTCAAATCTCTCTGTGTTAATTTCAAGTAAATATCAATAAATAGAATCCATTTAAGAAATGATTTGAGGAAAGAAAGGGGTCCTGAGTCCAAAAAGTTTGAGAACCACTGGTCTGGTGTCATAGGAAACGGTGGTGCTTGAGTGGAAATGCGGGTGGTTTTGGTGAAGGGCCTCCGGGCACCGCTGAGATGCTGAGCCGTCACCGAGCACTGAGAAGACTGAGTTCTCTGTTTGTTTCTTTAGGTGACTGCTAACAGGGAAGTGGGTTCAACTGAAAGACTGACACTGGAAAGAAACAGAGATTCATTTCAACTTCCATATTGTAAATAATTTTAGAAATTAACATCAGAATTTGATTTTCAAGACAAAACCCTACAAAAGCAACCAACTGAGCCAGCTTTATTTGTGAAATATGGAAATAAAGGCTTACTTCTCTAAAAAAAAAAAAAAAGACAAAAAGCCCTACAAGCAATTCTGCTCTGTGATGGAAAATCTATCTAACCCAGATTGTTCAGTTACTCAACAACATTTATTAGTACCAGCATTATTAGTGGGGTATAGACCTCTGTGCTAAGTGCTAAGAGGGAGACCAAAGGTATTATAGATCGTTTTTTTCTGATGCTAAGAGGTTTCTTCTTCCAGTAATTTATGAGGGAGAGAAGGTGGGTAGGACAAGTTCTCAACTGAAAAGCTGCGTGAGAAGATACAGGACAGAGGAGACAGGAAAGCTGTGCCTGGCTGCAGCAGCTGCTCTGCAGCAGGGCTCTGGGTGCCTGAGGAGGGAGTGACCCTGGGTCTGGTCCTGGAGCCGTCTGGCAGGTTAGGTCCCCTGGACACAGATGCACATTTCACTGCCTGGTGTCAGGAAGCAGAGCTGTTGGCTGGCTCACTTGTGGTTTCTGGGTGCCAGTGGAGGATCGAAGGTGAAGAAGCATGCCTCTCAGCTGCAGGGTGGTCATCGTCGTTGGGGGCAGCGCCTGGGGCGTGGAGGTGTGCCCTGTGCGCGCCCCTAGCTCTGCCTTAGCACCTCTCCCTGGCTGGTAACTCTGGGCTGGTTCCATGCTTTTTATGGAAAGAACAGTAAAGCTTCTTCTAATGAGAATTGGGGAGTAGGGAATTCTGATTAATTGCATTTCCCTTTCAGTTCCCAGACCATCAGGAAAAAAAAATTTTAAACCCTAAGATTAAGTTTCTAATTTATTACCTAGAATATGTTAAACGTGATTGAATCTTTCTAAAAGGACAGGATTTTGCAGGGCCTCAAGGCATCATTGACCATAGAATATGACTATTCCCAAGTTCCTGAGAAATCTTACCTGGTTTAGAGCTCCTGTCTCAGAGTAGAAGTGCCTGCAGGGAACACTGTCACTGGGACGAGTGGGTACTGTCCCCAGCTCCTTGCTAGTAGAAATGAAGTCAGAAACCTGGCTTCCTGTCCCCAATATGACAAGCTGCATGTGCCTTTGAACTCCCTTAAAGCCTGTCTCTTTCCGGAAACTGGGTGTCACTGAGTTTGGTGTCTAGTGACCAACAGGAAGATGGGTGTGTGGTTGAGATCTCTGCCGGAGTTGAGTGGAGGGAGGGCACCTTGAACTTCGGCTTGCTTTCTGAACGCCAACATCACCTCTTGCTGAGTAAGAGTCACTCACAGGAGACTCAGCCCCCTTGTCCACCTGCCCTCCCCTGCCAACACATACACACAACCACACACACACAGGCACACAGGCATGGTCTCCAGAATGAAGGAATAATGACAGTGTGGGAAACGATGTGGAATTGTTAGCCTTCAGGTCACTTGGAAGAGCCCTGGCCACCCCGTCTGAAGACTTAGCTTCCGATGCCTCCGACGCGTGGATTAGGTGACCTGTGCCCGTCTTAGTTCCCTCTGACATCTTTCATTTCCTTGGCACATGAAGGTTTCCCTCCATTTGTGGGCCGTATCTGAGTTGCTATGTGGAGCGCAGGGCTGTGGCACTTGACGTTAATGAGCTGGCTGGTCTTTAAATAGCACAGCTCCTATAAACAGAATCACCTCTTTTACAGCCTGGTATTGAAGAAGATTGTTCCCAGAGGATTCTGAATGGCTGTTGGAGCAGTAGAAAGGCAGGAAAATGCTCCTCACCCTGCCCCTTACGTGAGGCAAGACGGGCTGAGAACACACACACCGTATCAGAGACGTTTCTTTTGGGCTGGGCCGGAATCATCCCTCACAATGCGTTACACTCAGGTTGCATCAGGATGAAGAATGGTCAGGCCAAAATCTCCTTGATTATCGGAAACTTAGTCATTTGTTCTCTGAGTCAGCTTAATGGCGTGTAATGTTCACATCACATTCTTTTGGGGCCAGGCCAAGAACCAGCATGTTTGCCAGCGTTTCAGCAATGAGCTAATCAGGCTTTTGGCTCCTACATTCCTGGCCAAGAGCTCCACTGGAATTAATAGTGTCACTGCAGCAAAGCAGGGTCCTCGCAAAGGTTGCTCTTTCTTTTCCCTTGTCATATGCTGGCCTTTGCTTTCATCAGATGAGCCGTAAGCCCCTTCTCCTCCAGAAGGTCTTCCCAGGCTGAGGCTCTGAGATGTGATGCTAGAATTTCAGCCCAACAGATTATTTACTGAAAAGCCCTGTCCTGACTGCTGCTGAGGATGTAAGTACAGGGGAGAGTCTTTCCGTGTAATCCAGGGAGCATGTAATCCACTTGGGGGTGGGGCATGATGCCTGAACACATGTGTCCTCAGTACCATGAAGTGCCAGCCACACATCATCAGAGAAGAGCACGAAAAGTATGTGGAGCTCCTGTATGGGGAGGCAGGCACTTTGGAAGGATGGAAGAAGGCCTTGGAGAGGATGGGCATCTCATCTGCGTCTTGGAGACTGCGGAATGCAGGCTGGCACATGGGAGGTCGGCAGTAGGTGATAGCTGTCCTAGCTTTATTGCTACACTTCTGTTTTCTAACTAGTAAAATAGAAAAAAGTGTCTTGCCCATCTGCCGGGGCCTAGCTTGTGAGATGACAGGGAGCCGCCTGGGGAAGGCGCCCAGGCAGGGTGGGCACCTGGCGGCTGGTGCGCGGCGACCGAGGTGTCTGAGAGCCTGGGTGTTGTCCGCCCTCTGCCACTTCTGCTGCCAGAGTGGATGGAGGAAGCGCCCTCTGTAGCGTGTGGAAATGAATAGTATATGTCTGATTAAGAAAGAGCCGCGGCGACATGCTCTGTCTCTGTCTTACTCGTAAGATACTCTAAGTAGGGAAACAACCTCTTTGTGATTTTTGAAAAGTGTTTAGTGTGATAAGGGGAAAAGTAAAAAAGTAAAAACAATGAAATCAATAGAGAGGGTATTCTCAAAAAGTTTGTGCCAGAGCAGGAATTCAAAAAGATGTTTAAAGGAATTGTTCCTGGCTCTGTGGGATCACAGCGCACACACCACAAATCTGCTCTCCATTCAACTCCTCTACCACTGACGGGCATCTGGGGTTTCCAGTTTGGGGCTATTAAGAATAAAACTTCTCTGACTTTTCTTGTAGGTTTCTTTGGGCCAACATAGATACACATTTCTCTTGCATATGTATCCAGAAGTGGAATTGTTGTGTCATAGGGTTGGTGTCTGTTTATTTTTAGTAGGTAATTGCCAGACAGTTTTTCAAAGTGGTAAAGCCAGTTTGCAACCTGTCCAAAGATGCATGAGAATTCAGTTGCTCTGCACCCTCCACAACACTTGCTGGTTTCCGTCCTTTTCACGTCTGCCTTTCTGGAGTTGTGTGCTGGTGTCTCACTGTGGCTTTAGTCTCCATTTGCCTGATCACTGATAACGTGTGTTTCTTCCCACACCACCAAGCAATTCTTCAACATCAGCTGTATATCCTGCAGTCCCACTCAACTATGACACCATCTACCTGGAGACAGCATCAGATTCCACAGGCCAAGGGCTCAGTCTCACCAGGCCGTCCCTGTCCCCCTTTAGATGCCAATCACAAGTCCAAGTTGTTACCTGTGCTTCTGACCAACTGGCTGTAAACTGGAGGTTCCCATGACCCACCTCCTTGGGTTTGATTAATTTGCTAGAGTGACTCACAGAACTCAGAGAAACATTTACTTATGTTACCAGTTGATTGTAAAGGATACAGATGAACTGCCAGATGGAAGAGATTCGTAAGGTAAGGTATGTGGGAAGGGGCTTGAAGCTCCTGTGCTCTCCGGGTCCACCGCTTTCCCCTCAGCTCTACCTGGTCACCGACCGGGAAGGTCTCCAAAGCCCGAAGCCTAGCCTTTTGGATTTTTATGGAGGCTTCGTTACCCAGGCATAATTGATTAAATCATTTGCCATTGATGTTGGAGCTCAATCTCCAGCCCCTCTCCCTTCCCTGGAAAGGTCCAGCCCTCTAATCATGTGGTTGGATCCCCTGGCCACCAGGTCCCATCCTTGGGTTACCTAGGGACTTTCTAAAAGTTATTTCATTAACATAGCAAAAGATACCTTTATCCCTCTTTCACTTCAGGAAATTCCAAGGGTTTTAGGAGCTCTTTGCCAAGAATGGGGATAAAGACCAAATATGTATTTCTTGTGGTAAATCACATTGAGCACTTCTGTATGTTACTGTCCATTTGAAGGTCCTCTTTTGTGAAGTGCTTGCTCAAGTCTCCTGTCCATTTTTGGTTTGTTCTCTCTTTTTTTTAAAATTGTAGTGGTTTTTGTATGTCCTGGAGACAAATTCTTTGTTTAATATATACATTGCAAACATCTTCCCCCAGTGGGTAGCCTGTCTTTTCGCTCTTTTAATGATGTCTTTTGATAAATAGAAGTTCTTATTAGTAAGTTCAATTTATCCGTCTTTTCTTTTATGAGTAATGTTTAGTGTGTCTGGTTTAAGAAAAATTTGTTTACCCCAAGGCCATGACGATATTCTTCCGTGTCTCCCTCTAGAACCTTTATTATATTCCTTTAACATTTAGGTCCAGTCCAGTTGTGTCTAGTGTGAGATATAAGTCCAGGTTCCCGTTTTCTATGTGGATATCCAGTTCATCTAGTCTCATTTACTGAAAAGACTATTTTCCCCGCCAAATTACAGGTGGTACCTTTGCAGAAGATCAAGTGCCCTTATGGATCAAGGTCCAGTAAGGAGACAGTAGTTACACCAGTAATTTGAATAGGGGACATTTACTATAAAGAATCGTTAACTAGCAAAGGATTAACTATCAAACAGGGTAGAGAGTAAGGTTGCTGTAAAGAATACAGGAATAGCAGATGTAGGGAGCAGCCGCTACCTCTGGAGCTGAGGGGAAGTACCTGGAGATGGAACAGACTCAGAAGAGGGTCTCCCCAACAAGTCTAAGGTTCAGCATTGCTGGAGAAGTCATGGCTGTGACCCACTGGAGAAATTCACTGAGGCTCTTCAAGCTGGGGTTGGCTGCTGTGGTGCCCGTGATACACTAGGAAGTCACCTGCAGGGATGCCTGCTGTACTCATTGAGAAACTGCCCCCTGGCCTTCATGCTACAGAGCAAGAAAAAAAAACAAAACCCTGGAACCTGAAAGAGAACCCCCTTCCTCTTGCAGTGCTCTCTCCTGACAATGCCATGACTGTGTCAGCTGGCCGTGGAGAAATGTTCTTAGGGTCCAGCACTAGTACCACAAAAACAGAGCAAAGATGGGTGATTTGGGGCCGAGAGGCAATAAATAGATAATGGGCACACCTTCCATGTGTGGGTCTGTTTCTTGGCTATGTTCTGTTTCATTGATCTATTTCTCCATCTGTCAGAGCCACTATACTGATTACTGTAGCTTTACAGTTCTCATCCTGATAATGGCTGGTGGGGTCCTCCACCTGTGTTTGTCTAGAGTGGCCGCACTACTCTTAAGTTCTTTGCATATCTTTATCATTTTAGAATCAGCATACCAATTCCTACAAAAAATCTGTTAGGATTTTCATTGGTGTGTTTTGGTTCCGTAGATCAGTTCAGAGGAGAATTGACATGTTTATAATACTGAGTCTTCTAAATCAAAGAATATGGTTTATTCCTTCTTGTATGTTGTCTTTAATGTTTTCCAATGATGTTTTGTTGTTTTTAATGTAGAGGTCTTGCATAGGTTTTGCTTGATTTATTTCTGAAAATTTTTTTGATGATATTGCTGTTACTATATAGAAATGCAGGTGGGTTTTGCATATTGACCTTCTATCCAGTGACCTTGCTAAATTTACTTAAGAAATGTTGGTGTAATGGTGTATTAAGATCTTCAACTATGATCGCAGATTTATCTATTCCTCTTTCTAGTTCTGTTTTTGCTTTGTATATTTTAAACAGACAATATTAGTTACATACCAATTTAGGGTCTTATGGTTTCTTATTGAATTGACCCTTTTATCATTGTGAAGTGTCCTTCTTTTTCTCTGCTCTTATGTTTTGCCTTAAGGTATTTTTGTCTGATGATAATAAAGCCACTGCAGCTTTGCGTTACTTAGTGTTCATGTGGTACAGCTTTTTCTATTCTTTCAACCTACAGTAAGGACTGTATCCTTACTTTCATTTTTTAAATTATTATTATTTTTAAATTTTATTTATTTTTTTTGGCGGCGTTGGGTCTTCGTTGCTGCACACGGGCTTTCTGTAGCTGTGGTGAGCGGAGGCTACTCTTCTTGCGGTGCGCAGGCTTCTCATAGCGGTGGCTTCTCTTGTTGCGGCGCACAAGCTCTAGGCGTGCGGGCTTCAGTAGTTGTGGCTCATGGGCTCTAGAGCGCAGGCTCAGTAGTTGTGGTGCACCGGCTTTGTTGCTCCATGGCATGTGGGATCTTCCCTGACCAGGGCTCGAACCCGTGTCCACTGCATTGGCAGGCGGATTCTTAACCACTGCACCACCAGGGAAGTCCCTGCATCCTTACTTTTAAATTATGCTTGTTTTGAACAGAATATAATAATTTTTATTCATTTTAGTTGGAGTGTTTAATCTATTTACATTTAATTTGATTTTTGAAATGTTGGGTTTAATTCTACCATTTTACTGTTTGTTTTCTTTTTGTTCCACCGGTTCTTTATTCCTTTATTCCCCCTTTCCTGCCTTCATTTGGATCAATCAGGTATTTTTTATTTCATTCTTTTAATCTTCTGGATTCTTATTTATTCTTACATTAAAAGTTACCCAAGAGATTTCAATTACATCATGACTTATTACAGATTCCTCTGATATGGTCATATATTTCTGCTTCTATGTGTAAGTCCAACATGACATTATTTCTGTTTTAAGCAGTTGATATTTTAAAATATTTGTTCACATATTTACCCTTTATGGCATTCTTCATTCCTTCCTGTGGTTCTATGCTTGTATTTGGGAATATTTTCTTTCAGCCTGAAGAACTAAAAGTATTTTTGTAGTGCAGGTCTATTGATGACAAATTCTCTTGACCTTTGCCTGAGAACACATTTAGGTTCCCTTCGTTTCTGAAAATTAATTTCACTGGGTATAGAATTATACGTTGACAGTTGTTTTCTTTTAGCATTTTAAATATGTCAGCATTTTCAACATGTTCTCTAAGTCTTCTGGCTTTTATAGTGCTTGTTGAAAAGTCAGCCTTTTGTTTTGCTGTTGTTTCAAAGAAAAGGTGTGTTTTTTTCTTTGCCTGATTTTAAGATTTTCTGTCATCGTGCCTGTGTCTGTGCATGTATACATGCATGTGCATGTGTTTTGTGTTTATCCTACTTGGGGTTCATGGGACTTTTTGAACTATGCATTGTCTTTAATAAGGCTTGGAAAATTCTCAGCCATTATTCATTCAAATGCTGCTGTTACCCCGTTCTTTTCCACTCTCTTTCTCATTACACGTATGTGAGACTTTTTGACTGTGTCCCACACATTCTTATGCTTCGTACTGTTTTCATTCTTTTTTTATATTTTTTTCTCTCTGAATTTCAGTTTTAGATCCAAATATCCAAAAGTTTGGATATTTTCTATTGGACCTGTCTGAGTTCCTCTAATTGTGTCTTTACTTCTGGCTGCTTTTCTTTTAAAGACATCCAATAAGTTCTTAATATTATATTGTTCAATTATAGAATGTCAATTTGACTACTTTTCTATAGATTCCAAGACTATTGAAATTTTTCATCTTTTCATCCATTTGTTTCTCTCTTCCTGTTTTTAAACATTTTAATCAGTTTTTTCTTATAAAATTTATTTACATAAATACACTACATCCATTTAAGGTGTACAGTTTTGACAGTTGTGTACAGCCATGAGACAGAGCATTTCCGTCACCCCAAAAGATTCCTTGTGTCCATTTACAGTCCATTCCTTGTTCTGCCTTTGGGTCCCAGGAAAGTACAGACATACTTTTTGTCATTTTAGAGTAGTTTGTATTTTGTATTAATGTAACCATACACTATGTACTCTTTTTTTGTCTGGCTTCTTTCACTCAGCGTGATAATTTTGAGATTCATTCATGCTGTGGGTATCAGCACAGTGTTGAATAGCAGTGGTGAGTGTGGACAACCTTGCCTTGTTGCTAGTCTTAGGTATGAAGTTAGCTGTAGGTTTTTAGTTGGTGCCCTTTATTAGGTTGAGAGAATTCCTGTCCCTGGTTTGTTTAGAATTTTTATCATCAGTGAGTGCTGAATTTTGTCAAAGGTTTTTCTGCATCTATTGAGATGATCATCTGGTTTTTCTCCTTTATTCTGTCAATATGGTAAATTACATTGAATGATGAATGTTAAACCAACTTTGAATTCTTGGGATAAACCTCATTTGGTTGTGATCTTTTTCCTTTTAAAATATTTCTGGATTCGATTTGAGAATGTTTTAAGGATTTTAGTTTCTAGTTACATGAGGGATAGTGTTCTGGAGGTTTTTTTCTTATAATGTCTGGTTTTGTTATCAAGATAATATTGGCCTCATAAAATACATTTGGAGTGTTCTCTCCTCTCCTGTTTTCTGGAAGAGTTGGTTTATAATTAGTGTTATTTCATTCATAAATGTTTGGTAGAATTTACCAGTGTAGCCCTCAGATCTTAGAGTTTTTAACTAGGAATTCAGTTTATATAATCAGTATGGCCCTGTGCGGGTTATCTGTTTCTTTTTGGATGAGCTTTGGTAGTTGTTGTCTTTCAAGGAATTTTACCAATTCTTCTAAGTTGAATTTATTGCCTAAAGTAGTTCAGGATAGTCTCTTATTATTCTTTTATTGTCTGTAGGACCTGTAGAGATAATTCCTCTGTCATTCTTGTTATTGATGATTTATACCCTCATTATATTATTATCTTGATTATTCTAACTGTGAGTTATTATACATTTATACATTTTGTTGATCTTTTCAAAGAACCAGCTTTTAGCTTGGATACTTTTCTCCATGCCTTTAAAAAATATTGTTGATTTCTGCTCATTGTTTCTTTCTTTCAACTTACTTTGGGTTTACATTGCTCTCTCTTTTTTTTTTCTGAGCTCCTTGAGATGGACTCTAAGACCACTGTTTAGAAATCTCTAGTTTGTCCCTGATCTTGAGAATGGCCTTCCTGGGTTCTTGACCAAAACGCTTACACGTCCCTGTCTCCTCAGCCCTGAAAGTTCAACCAGTTAAAAGATTTTGGGCTCCTGCCACACACTGATGGGTGCAAAATCTGGCAAATGACTTGAGGGGGAGATGGATTGGATACTTACTGCAGGCCCCTTTCCTTTAGTGTGACTTGGTCCCCTACACATGTGAAGATATGGGGAGAAACATCAGTCTGTCTTGCTGGCCCAGTCCCCTGGCCTTTTGCATAGTCCCAGAACTCAGCAGTTGTCTGGTGGGGAGAACAGGCCTTGTGTTGGATGCTCCTTTAGTTTCCAGTCTGTTGCAGGCCTTGAGGCTACAAAAAAGCTCTGTTGGTTTTTCTTTCCAACCATAGAATCCCTTAGCTTGGACCAAGCCTCATTCTTAGCCAGTGTTCAGAATTAGCAGCTTATTTTTAGCTTATCTAGAAGGGCTCTTCCTTGTGAGGAATTTTAATTCATTTAGTCTTCATTGCTTTGATGGTGTTAGAAATACAGCTTTTGAAACTTATAACTAAAAAAAATCTTCTTGCTCCATTGGTGGTATTGGCCCACTCTGACCACAACATTGTAATAGAAAGCAGAATCCCCCTCCTCTTTGAATAATTTATATACAATGAAATGCATCTATTTTAAGTATACAGATTAATAAATCTTGATATATGTATATTTCTTGTAACTACCACCACAGTCAAGGTATAGAACATCATCCCAAAAGGTCTGGTGCCCCTTTCCATTCAGATATTCTTTTGTCACTGTTGATACGATTCACTTTTTCCAGAATTTCATGTAAATGGAATCATACAGTGTGTACTGGCTTCTTTTTTGTTTCTTGCTTCTTTCTTTCAGCATCTGTGCATTTGAGATTCATGCATGTTGTGTGAATGTGTTTTGTTCCCTTTACAGCTGAGTACCATTCCATTGTAAGATATGTTTGTTTATTTGCCTATTGATAGACATTTTGATTGTTTATAGTTTTTGGCTATTATAAATAAAGCTGCTATGGATACTTGTGTACATGTCCTTGTGTGAGAATATGTTATCATTTCTCTTGTGTAAATATCTAGGAGTGGAGAGTGGCTAGGTGGAATGTTAAGTGCTATGGAAGTGCTATTACAAGGATCTACCTGTTTTCCAAAGTTGTTGAATGATTTTACACTCCTTGTGGCCACGTATGACAGTTCCAGTTTACTGCTATTTGTATCAGTACTTGTTATTGTCAGTCATTCTGTTTTAGCCATTCTACTAAATGTGTATTGGTATCTCATCCTGACTATAGTTTTTATTTTCCTAAAGACTAATGATAGATATTAGTATCTCATTGTGATCTTAATTATTTTCCTGAGGACTAATGATGACAAGCTTCTTTTTCATATGCTTCTTAGCTGTTTGTATGTCTTCCATGATGTATCTGTTGAAATATTTTGCTATTTTTTAAATGGGTTGTTGTTTCCTTATTATTGAGTTACGAAAAGTTCTTTGTGTATTCTGAATTCTGAGTTCTTTTTTCATATATATGTATGAGAAATCTTTTTTCCATCTGTTATTTGCCTTTTCATTTTGTAAATAGTGTCTTTCAAAGAGCAGAATTTTAAAATTTTGATGAAATAGAAATTATCATTTTTTCCTTTGATTGGTATATTGCTTTTTATTGATGTATCTAAGAAATTCTACTCTACCCCAAAGTCCAAGAAGAAAGATTTTTTTCTTAGTTTTCTTCCAAAAGTTCCACAGATTTAGCTTTTATATTTAGGTTACCTTTTGTGTATGGTGTTAGGTAAGGATCGAGGTTCATTTATATTATATATATGTATATAAATACCCAGTTCTTCTGACACAGTTTTTGGAAATCCTTTCCCCATTGAAATGTCTTTGCATCTTTATCAAAAATCAATTGATCATAAATGCTTGGGCCTATTTTGAGGTTCTCTTTTCTGTTCCATTTATAAGCCTATGTTTATACTAATATCACACTGTATTGATTACTGGATATCCAAAATCAGGTAAACTAAATCCTCCAACTTTGTTCTTATTTTTCCAAATAGTTGTGACAATTCTAGGTCTTTGCTTTTTTTTTTTTTTTAATTTTAGAATCAGCTTCTTAACTTCTTCCAAAAATTCTACTAGGATTTTGATTGAGATTGCATTGAATCTGTAGGTCAATTCATACAGAATTGACATCTTAGCAATACTGAATCTTCCAATCAATGCATATTGTAATCTCTCCATTTATTAAGTCTTTAATTTCTCTCAGCAGAGTCTTGGGGTTTTCAGTATATAATTCTTGCATGTATTTTGTTAAATTTATCCCCTCAAACATTTTGTGTTTCTGGATACTATTATAAATGGTAGTTTTAAAAGATATTCATTTCTAATTATTAGCTAGTATATAATTGTTTTTGTATTCTAAACTTATATCCTCTACTTAGCCAAAGTCACTTATTAATTTTAATAATCTTTTTCTCCATGGTCTTGTCATCTGCAAACAAAGATAGTTTTACTTACTCCTTTCCAATATGTATGGCTTTTATTTCTTTTTCCCACCTTACTGTCTAGGACCTCCAGTATAATATTAAATAGAAGTGGTGAGAAAGGATGTTTTTGTCTTGTTTTTTATCTTAGGGGGAAAGCAGTCAGTCATTCACCATTAATTATAATGTTTTATAATGTTAACAGGTTTTTCATAGATTCGTTTATCAGCTTGAGGAAATTTTCTTCTCTTTCTTGTTTCCTAAATTAAAAAAATTTTTATCATGAATGTTTGTTGAATTTTGTCAAGTGCTTTTTCTGCATTTATTGAAATAATTGTAGATTATTTTTCCTTTGTTCTGTTAATATTTGAATTTTATTGATTGAACTTTGAATGTTAAGCTAACTTTACGTTCCTAGGTTGAACTCAACTTGGCCCTGATGGACTGTTTGTTTTTAAAGAAAAATATATCTAGCCATTTTTCTGAGTTTGATTTGCTGGTACTTTTTTTTTGGTTTGACTTTGCTAATCAGTCTTTTTTTTCTTTTTGGCTGCGTTGGATCTTCGTTGCTGTGCGTGGGCTTTTCTCTAGTTGTGGCTAGCGGGGGCTACTCTTTGTTGTGGTGTGCAGGCTTCTCATTGTGGTGGCTTCTCTTGTTGCGGAGCACAGGCTCTAGGCATGCGGGCTTCAGTAGTTGCGGTGCGTGGGCTCACTAGTTGTGGTGCGTGGGCTCAGTAGTTGAGGCTCATGGGCTCTAGAGTGCAGGCTTAGTAGTTGTGGCACACCAGCTTAGTTGTGGCACACCAGCTTAGTTGCTCCGTGGCATGTGAGATCTTCCTGGGCCAGGGATCAAACCTGTGTCCCCCGCACTGGCAGGCAGATTCTTAACCACTGTGCCACAAGGGAAGTCCCTGATGAAAATTTGTAAAGGACTTTTATGTCTGTGATCATGAGGGAAATTGTTCAGTAGTTTTCTTTTCTTGTAGTATCTTTGCCTGGTTTTGTGACGGGATAAAGCTGGCCTCATTAAATGTATGAGGCAGTGTTCCTTCCTCTATTTTTTGAAAGAGTTTGTGTTCAGTTGTATTATTTTTTTCCTTAAATTTTTGATAGAATTCATCCAGGCCTCAAATTTCCTTTGTGAGAAGGTTTTTAATTAAGATTTTAGCTTTTTAAGCTTTTCAGATTTTTGTGTCCTGAGTCAGTTTTAGTAATTTGTGTTTTGTAAGGTACTGATTTTTCTAAGTTATCAAGTTCAGTGATATCAAGTTTATCAGCGATAAACTGAGCGTGGGCTCAGTTGTTGTGGCTCACGGGCTCAGTAGTTGTGGCACGCGGGCTCAGTAGTTGTGGCTTGTGGGCTCTAGAGTGCAGGCTCAGTAGTTGTGGTGCACAGGCTTAGTTGCTCTGCGGCATGTGGAATCTTTCTGGACCAGGGATCGAACCTGTGTCCCCTGCATTGGCAGGCGGATTCTTAACCACTGCACCACCAGGGAAGCCTGTGTTTTTCTAGCTTCTTAAGGTAGAAGCTAAGATAAATGATTTTGGATTTTTTTTCTCTTCTGATAGTAGTATTTAGACCTATTAAATTTCCCTCAAAACACTGCTTTATCTGTATCCCACGTATTTTTTAAACTTTTCATTTTGAAATAATTATAGACTCACAGGAAGTTGTAAAAATAGTATGAAGAATTCTGTGTATCCTTCACCTACTTTCCCCCAATGGTGACATGTTACATATGTATAGTACAATATCAAATTCAGGGAATTGACATTGATATATTGACATTGACATACCGTTAACTAGAACACAGACATTACTCAGCTTTCATTGTATTTTTAACCTGCATATTTCTGTGTGTGTTTGTGTGTAGAGTTCTGTGCAGTTTTATCCCAGTTGTAGTTTCATGTAATCAACACCACAGTTAAGATGCATAATTGTTTCATTACCAAAAGGACTCCCTTTGCCACCTTTCTGTATTTTCATCCCTCCTGCATCCCATCCACTCTCCGTGACCCTTGGAAACTACTAATCTGTTCTCCATCTCTATCGTTTTTGTCATTTTGCTAATGTTATGTAAGTGGAATTATATAGTATGCAGCCTTTGGGGATTAGCCCTTTTCTCCTAAACATTCTGTTCTTCGGGTACTTCCAGGTTGTTCCATGCATCAGTAATTCATTTCTTTGTATTGCTGAGTAGTATTCATTGTGTGGATGTACCAGAGTTTGCTCAACCATTCATTTGTTGAAGGGCATTTAGATTGCTTCCAGTATTGCTACTAAGAATAAAGCTGCTATGAACATTCATGTACACGTTTTTCTGTGAACATAAAATTTCATTGCTGGAACAGATGCCCAGGAGTACAACTTCTGGGTCACGTGATGGTTGCAACTTTAATTAGAAACTGCCAAATGATTTTCCAGATTGGCCATATCATTTTATATTGCCACTGGAAATTTATGACTATCCTTGTATTTTGCTATCTTGTATGTTCATTTTCAGTCAGTTCAAGATGCTTTCTAAAATTCTTTGTGGTATCTTCTTTGTCCCATGAGTCTTTTAGAAATGTGGCCTTTTATTTACAAATATTTAGGGTTTTCTAGATAACTCTCTGTTCCTGATTTTTAATTTAATTCAGAAAATATACTTTGTATTATTTTAAACTTTTCCATGTTCACTTGAAATTATTTTGTATTATTCAGTTATTGGCTGGAGTGTTCCAAAAGTTTCAGTTAGGACAAATTGATTGATGATATTGTTCAGATCTTCTGTTCTCTTATTGATTTCATGTCTACTTGATTTATCAAGTACAGAGAGAGGAGTATTATATCTACTTTTAATTTTGTCAGTTATTGTGTGCATATACATGTAGTATTGGTATGTCTTCTTAATAGGTTGACATTTTTATGATTATGAAATATATTTATGGTTAGTGTTTGCGTGGCTTATCTTTTTCCATTCTTTTTTTTTTTAAACCTGTTTTTACCTCTATATTTAAACTGGGTTTTATTTTAGACAGCTTATTGTTAGGTCTTGCTTTTACCCTGTCTTTGTCTTTTGATTGGAATGTTTTGACCATTTACATTTATTGTAACTTTGATATGGTTAGGTTTGACTCTACTGTCTTGCTACTTGTTTTTTTATTTATATCTTCTTTATTTTGGTGGCTACTCACCTGGTATCATTTTAATTCCTCCTGAAGAAAGTCCTCTGACATATCTTGTTGCTTAAGTTTGCTGGTGACAAACTCTTTCAGCTTATATTGAACTAAAAAAGTTATTTCTCCTCAATTTTTTTTTTGGCCATGCTGTGCAGCTTGGTTCCGCAATCAGGGATTGAACCCATGCCCTCGGCAGTGAAAGTGCAGAGTCCTAACCATTGGACCACCAGGGAATTCCCTCTCCTTAATTTTAAAGACTTTTTTTGAGAGTAAAATTTTAGGTTTACAGTCTTTCTTTCAGCACTTAAATTTTTTTGATCCATTGTGTTTGGGCTGTATAATTTCTGATGAGAAACTATGCTCATTCTTATATATCTTTTTTTTTAAGTTTTTATCGGAGTATAGTTGATTTACAATGTTGTGTTAGTTTCAGGTGTACAGCATTATTCTTATATCAGGTGTACAGCATCATTCTTAATATTTCTTCTTCTGTGCTTAAGGTTCTCCTCCCACTCTTTGGTGCCTTAGTGTGGTTTCTTTTATGTTTATCTTTTATTTTTTGCATTTCATTCAGCTTCTTCAATCTGTGGGTATATAGTTTTTTAAATCAAATTTGGAAAATTTTCTGCCATTATTTAGGTGCAATCCTCGGCCATCTCTATTTATTGCCTTGGTGGTTCAACTGGAACTCTTTGCTCTTGCTGGTCAAAATTCTAAATGCCTCCCAGCTCTCTGTTGAACATTGGAAATTGTTCAATTTTTGCTTTGCCTCACTGAGTTTCATGTGTTGCTTAGAATTTGGCAACAGATGAAGGTGACCCCCCCCCCAGTGCAGATTTTTGGAGCTCTTTTTATGTGGCTCTCTTGTCTTCAGAGCCTTCCCTCATATCTCCTCAGCTTCCCTGAGCTCTCATATGTTTCACCACCTCAATAGGCTGTGGTTTTCTTCTTAGGTTCCCCTCCTTGTCGTGCAGTCTGGTAAGTGCTTTCACGGACAAAGGGCAATTATAGGGCTTGCATTTATCACAGTTTTGTGTAGCCCGTTGTCCAATGTCTGAAATCAGTTGTTTCATATATATGTTTTTTACAGTTTTCTGGTTGTTCATAGCAAGAGGATAAGTCCTACCCTGGTTACTTCATCATGTGCAGAAGCAAAAGTCTCCTCTCTTTGTTTTATTTATTAATTTTTTTGTGGTAAAATACACATAACATAAAATTTACTACTTTAACCATTTTTAAGTGTATAGTTCGGTGGTATTACAATAGCCAGGACATGGAAGCAACCTAAGTGTCCATCGACAGATGAATGGATAAAGAAGATGTAGCACATATATACAGTGGAATATTACTCAGCCATAAAAGAAATGAAATTGAGTTATTTGTAGTGAGGTGGATGGACCTAGAGTCTGTCATACAAAGTGAAGTAAGTCAGAAAGATAAAAACAAATACCATATGCTAACACATATATACGGAATCTAAAAAAAACCAAAAGGTTCTAAAGAACCTAGGGGCAGGACAGGAATAAAGATGCAGATGTAGAGAATGGACTTGAAGACATGGGGAGTGGGAAGGGTAAGCTGCGACGAAGTGAGAGAGTGGCATAGACATATATACACTACCAAATGTAAAATAGATAGCTAGTGGGAAGCAGCCGCATAGCACAGGGAGATCAGCTCAGTGCTTTGTGACCACCTAGAGGGGTGGAATAGGGAGGGTGGGAGGGAGATGCAAGAGGGAAGGGATATGGAGATATATGTATATGTATAGCTGATTCACTTTGTTATAAAGCAGAAACTAACACACCATTGTAAAGCAATTATACTCCAAATAAGATGTTAAAAAAAAAAAATAAAGTCTATAATTATAAAAAAAAAAGTGCATTCACATAGTTGTGAAATCATCACAATCACCCGTCTCTAGAATGCTTTTCATCTTGTAAAACTGCAACTCTTTACCCATTACACAATAACTCTTCATTCTCTCCTCACCCCCAACACTGGAAAACCACCATTCTACTTTATATCTCTATGAATTTAACTACATTAGGTACTTCATGTAAGTGGAATCATACAGGATTTGTCCTTTTGTGACTGACTTATTGAACTTCCCTTTGTTTCTTTTTTAAAAAAGTATATCATTTGGTCTTTGTTTATAATGTTAGGATGATAGCTTGCAATACTCAGAATATTTAGCTAGCAAGCTGATATGGGGGAGAGTGGGAGGGATATACGTTGGTGTTTTTTTGTTATTTGGATTTTTTTGGTAGGGGAATAGACTTTTGTGTGTTTTTATTTCATAGCTTGACATAAACTGAACCTCATGTAAGACACTTTATAAATGTTGATGTTAGAGAATTAAACTATAGCACTGCCCATTCATATTCTTTTGGTTTAAAGGACATTGTATGTTCACTGAACTAGTAATTCTCCATCTTGCTTAAGAATTAAACTTAGATCTTTTCCTACCAGTGCCACCATCAGAATTGCTTAAGTTTCATTAATACCTCATATCCTCTTAATTACTTCTATATGATCTTATTTTTAAAAAGTTTTCATTTATCCTCATGATAGCCCTTTTCAAGATATAATATTACCTCCTGGGAGAATTCTTTCCTGATTTCCCTCCAGTATATAATTTTGCCTTTCCATTGTGGTATTTCATATATTTGTCTGTAATCTCCTCTCAGAATCCAATATGCTTATTATGTTTATGTCTCTCCCTACAAGTCCTATTTCCCTAATATCTCCTTACTTTGTTGTTTCTAACCCAAAGCAGGTACTCAGTAAAGATTAATTTAAGGAAGAAAAGTCATCACTATCCTCAATTATAGGTGAAGTCAGTGACTCACCTGTCTCAGGTCTTACTTATTATCTCTCATTTCTTCCTATTCTTTTTTAAACCCACTGCATCTGGATTTCCCTCTTTCTCCACAAAAAAACTTTGTCAGAATCACCAAAGACCTCTTTGACTTTGCTAAATCCAGTGGTCAAGTATTAGTCTTCATATTACTTGACCTATCAGCAGCAGCTGATTCGAGTCATTGATCCCTCTTCCTTAGAACACTTTTTTAAAAAAATTAATTAACTTATTTATTGGCTGTGTTGGGTCTTCCTTGCTGCGGGCTTTCTCTGGTTGCGGCGAGTGGGGTCTAACTCTTCGTTGCGGTGCGCTGGCTTCTCATTACGGTGGCTTCTCTTGTTGCAGAGCACGGGTTCTAGGCATGCAGGCTTCAGTAGTTGCGGCACGTGGGCTCAGTAGTTGTAGCTCATGAGCTCTAGAGTGCAGGCTCAGTAGTTGTGGCACACAGGCTTAGTTGCTCCACGGCATGTGGGATCTTCCTGGACTAGGGCTCGAACCCGTGTCCCCTGCACTGGCAGGTAGATTCTTAACCACTGCACCACCAGGGAAGCCCAGAACACTTTCTTTACGTGGCTTCTGGGACACTCCTCTCTCCTAGCTTTTCTCTTAGATCTCTGATTGCTTCTTCTGAATATCTTTTTGCTGGTTCCTTTCCATATCCCAATCTTCACTGGAGAGTTCAGGGCTACATCCTTGGTACTCTTTTCTTTTTACCTCATTCCCTCAGTGATCTCATCTGATTTCATGGCTTTAAATACAGCCTGTACCCTGATGAATCTTAAATATATCTTTCTAGCCTGAACTCCAGGCTCATGTGCATAAGCCTATGTAACACTGCCATTTGGCTGTATGATGGGCATCTCTTATGTCATATTTGAAAAACAACTCAATCATTGTTCTTTCCTCCTAGTCTGCTTCTTCCTCAGCTTTCTTTTTTTTTTTTTTTTAAATATTTATTTATTTATTTTTGGCTGTGTTGGGTCTTCGTTTCTGTGCGAGGGCTTTCTTTAGTTGAGGCGAGCGGGGTCCACTCTTCATCGCGGTGCACGGGCCTCTCACTGTCGCGGCCTCTCTTGTTGCGGGGCACAAGCTCCAGATGCGCAGGCTCAGTAGTTGTGGCTCACGGGCCTAGTTGCTCCACGGCATGTGGGGTCTTTCCAGACCAGGGCTCGAACCCGTGTCCCCTGCATTGGCAGGCAGACCCTCAACCACTACGCCACCAGGGAAGCTCCCCTCAGCTTTCTTTATAAAAGTTGATGGCAACTCCATTCTTCCACTTGTCAGGCTAAAACCCTGGGACTCATCTTTGACTTTTTTCTCTCATATCCCATGTCTAATATATCTGCAAATTTTGTCTGCACTTTCTTCACAATACATTCAGGATCTAATTGCTTCTTACCACCTCCACTGCTATCACCCTGGCTCCAAGCCACAATTATCTTTCACCTAGATAATCTCATTAGCTTTTTAACAGGTCTTCTTGCTTCAATTTTTGCCCAGTTACAGGTGATTATTCCCATAGTAGTCAGCATGATCTTTCTAAAAATGTTGGTTAACTTCTGCTTCTGGGAAGATGGAGTTGATGTGCTTTTTCCTGTTCCTCCTTCTAAGTACAACTAAAGATCCTGGACATTCTATATTAAACAAACATGGACTCTGGACGATGATGAGAAAAAGTAGGCCACTAGGGGCCTCAGGACCCAAGGGTGACATGGCAGTGAATTAATTGGGTGTTCTCTTTGCCATATACATCACAGACTTCAATCTGAGGAGCTGGCAACCCATAAATACTAGTGGGCATAGAAAAAATGCAACAGAATCCTGCTCTCTCTAGCCAAAGGACCAGGAGAGAGACAGCCTAGCAAAAAAGAAAACTTTCAGAGAATAACTGCCCTACTCCAAACAAACAGCACAGAAAATTTTAGCCATTATTTCTTCAAGTACTTTTTTAGTTCTGCTATTTTTCTCCACTTCTTTTGGGATTCTGATGGCATGATTGTTAGTTCTTTTGTCATGGTGCCACAGGTCTCTGAGCTTCTGTGTATATATTTATTTTTCAGTCTGTTCTCTCTCAGTTGTTCAGAGTGAGTAATTTTATAAAATTCTGTCTTCCGTTTCACTGATCCTTTTTTCTGACTCCTCCTTTTTTGCTGTTGAGCCCATCCACTGAGTTTTTCATTTTGGTTATTGTATTTTCCAAAAGATATAAAAGGAGTGAGCACTTCCCAATTCATTTTATAAAGCTACTATTACCCTGGTATTAAAGCCAGAAAAAGACATTAAAAAATATAGACCAACATCTTTCATGAATATAGATGCAAAAATCCTTGGCAAAATATTAGCAAACAGAATTCAGCAATACATACAAAGAAGTGTGCACCACGACCAAGTGGGGTTTGTACCAGGGATGCAAGCCTGGTTCAATATTTGAAAATCAACTAGTGTGATATGCCATATTAACAGAATAAATAAGAAAATCAAATAATCATATCACTCAATGTAATGAAGCATGTGACAAAATCCAACATCTAATTAAAAACTCGCAGAAAACTAAGAATAAAGGAGAAGTTATTCAATTAGATAAACAGCATCTACACAAACCTACAGCTAATATTATACTTAATAATGAAAGACTGAATGATTTTACCCAAAGATCAGGAACAACGATGTATAGTCTTATTCCACATAGTCCTAGAAGTTCTGGCCTGTGCAACAAGACAAGAAAAGAAAATAAAAGGCTTACAGATCAGAAAACATGAAATAAAGTTGTTCTTATCTGCAGATGACATGATTATCTATGTGGAAAATCCCAAGGAATCTATGAAAACAAAACAAAACAAACATCCCCCCCCCCAAATCTAGAACTAATAAGTGAGTTCAGCAAGGTTGCACAATACAAAATAAACACACAAAAATCAATTTTGTTTTTGTATACTGTCATTGAACATATGGACACTCAAATTAAAAATGCAGTATAATTCCTGAAAAATAAACAAACATGTAGGTGTAAATCTAACCAGACTTTATGCTGAAAAATGCAAAATCCTGGTGAAAGAAATCAAAGTGTACCTAAATAAATGGAGAGACATACTATGTTCATGGATTGGAAAATTCAACACAGTGAAGGTGTCAGTTCTTCCCAAATTATCATACAGGCTTAATGCAGTTTCTACTAAAATTACAGCCAAAATTTTTATAGATATAGACAAGCTGATTGCAAAGTAAATGTGGAAAACAAAGGAACCAGAGTAGCTAAAACTATTTTGAAAAGGAAGAAAAAAATGAGAGGAACCAGTGCGCCCAGTTTCAATACTTATTTTATAGCCACAGTAATCAAGACTATGTGGTATTGTTGGAAGGATAGACACAGAGATAAGTGGAACAGTATAGGGAACCTAGTATAAAAAATAGCATACAAAACCACAGAAGTATGCCCAAATGATTTTTGAGAAATTATTTTCTCAAACAGTTTTGAGAATTGCAAAAGCAACTCAATGGGGGAAGCATAACCTTTCCAACAAATGGTGCTGGAGCAATCAGACATCCATAGGCAAAAAAATGTACCTCAATCTAAGTTTCACACGTTATACAAAAATTAGCTCAAAATAGATCTCAAACTCAGATCTAAAATATAAAACTATAAAACTTAGGAAAAAATAGAAGTTTTCACATTTTAGGGCAAGGGCTGAGCATAGTTCTCGGACTTGACACCAAACATTATCTGTAAGAGGAAAATTGATAAATTCAACTTCATCAAAATGAAAAACTTTTTGTCTGCAAATAACCTGTTAAGAGGATGAAAAGACAAGCTACAGACTGGGAGAAATATTTGCAAATCACATATCTGAGAAAAGACTGGTAATGGGATATATGAAGAACTATCAAAACTCAACTTAAAAAAATAAACAATTCAACTAGAAACTGTGCAAAAGATGTGAGACATTTCACTGAGATACAGATGGCAGATAAGCACATGAAATGATGTTCAATGTCATTAGCCACTCAGGAAATGCAAATTAAAATTGCAATGAAATGTCACTACACAAACATCAGAATGGCTAAGGTTAAAAAAAAGAGTGATAGTAGCAAATGATGGTGAGAATATGGAGGAATTGGATCTCTCAAACATTGCTGGTGGGAATGTAAAATGGTACAACCATGCTATAAAAGAATTTGGCAGGTTCTTATAAAACTAAACTTGTGGACTTCCCTGGTAGTGCAGTGGTTAAGAATCTGCCTGCCAATGCAGAGGGCATGGGTTCAAGCCCTGGTCTGGGAAGATCCCACATGCCACAGAGCAACTAAGCTCATGTGCCACAACTACTGAGCCCGTATGCCACAACTACTGAAGCCTGCACACCTAGAGCCCATGCTCCGCAACAAAGAGAAGCCACCACAATGAGAGCCCCACGCACTGCCGTGAAGAGTAGCCCCCGATCACCACAGCTAGAGAAAGCCTATGCACAGCAACGAAGACCCAACGCAGCCAAAAATAAATTAATTAATTTTAAAAAATGTTCTCAATTAAAAAAAAAAAACAACTAGTAACTACCACACAACATAAAACTCCTGGGCATTTATCTCAGAAGAAAACTATGTTCACACGAAACGTATTCTCAAATGTTCATAGTAGGTTTATTTGCAATAGCCAGATACTGGAAACAACCCAGATGTTCTTCAGTGGATGAATGATGAAACAAACTCTGTCACATCTAAGCCATGGAACACTACACAGCAACAAAAAGGACTGAACTACAGACCCACGAAACAACCTGGATGAATCTCCAGAGAATTAGGCTGAGTGGAAAAAGCCAATCCCAAAGTTTACATACGTATAACATTCTTGGAATGAGAAAATTATAGAAATGGAGAGCAGATTAGTGGTTGCCAGGGGTTAAGGAGGAAATGGGGGTGGGAGGGATGTGGTTGTGGCTATGAAAGTGAAACATGAGGGATCCTTGCGGGGATGGAAATGCTCTATATCTTGACTGCATCAATGTCAATATCTTGGTGGTGGTATTGTGCTTTAGTTTTGCAAGATGTCACCGTTGGGGGAAACTGGGCTAAGGTTGCATGGATTGTCTCTGTATTATCTCTACAACTGCATATGAATCTATAATAATCTCAAAACCAGAAGTTTAATTTAAAAACATAAGTTAGATCGTGCCATCCCTCTGTTCAAAACTCTCGAGTCTCCCTGTGCCCCTCATAATACAAGGCAAAGTGGTCGCAAGTTTCACATGACCTGGCCTCTGCCTGCTCCCAAGCTCACTTCCGGCCACTCGCCCCAGCTGATGTTGTTAACCGCATTGGCATCCTTGCTGTTCCTCAGACACCAAGAACATGGTCAAAACTGAAACTCATTTTACTTCCCTTTTTACTTTGGTTTCTAGGGAACTCGGGTTTCGAGACCAACAATTTTAAATTCAAATTTATGGAGTGCCTACCAAGTGCCAGGCCCTATAGGCTCTTGGGCACTATCAGTGAACAGACCAGATGGAGACCCCCGCCCCAAGGAGCCTCACATTGTCGGGAGAGACAGACACTGTGAACAGGGATTGTAATAAAGGAGCCACTGGTGTGTTGTGAGGGTAGTGCCGGGTGGGGGCGGGGGAGGATGGAGTGCAAGGCTGCCGTCATTGAGCAGGTGACATCTGAGGACAGGCTTGGAGCAGGTGAGGGAGTTAGACAGGTGGCTGTCTGGGGAAGAGCGTTCCCAGAGGCAAGATGGCAGGAAAGCCAGGTGTGCTGGAGGTGGTGACTGAGAGCCCAGGGCAGCTGGGGCTGGAGGCTGTGGTGGGCAGGGCAACGGTGAGCAGGGCTTGTCGGGCCTTGGAGGCCAATGGAAGAATTTGGCTTTTACTCTTCGGGAAATGGGGCGCCATTGCAGGGTTTTGCGCAGAGCGGTGACATGAACGGACATAGGCTTTAACGGGCTGACTCTGCCTGCTCTTTCAGGGCAAGGACAGGACGGGGAGCCCGTTAGGCGGCCATCCCGTTAACCGAGGGAAAGGGCAGTGGCGGTTCGCACCAGGGTCGTGTGGGAGTGATGTTTTGATTCTGGATCCTGTTGGTTGGTAGAGCTCACGGTAGCTCACAGTCAGACGGGAGATGTGGAAAGGAGTGATTTGGGGCCAGCTAGCCTGGGAGGGGGGCATTCGGTGGTTACGGCAGGGAAGCCCTCAGGACCCCGGGCGGGAGTGGTGGGTGGCCCGAGGTTCCTCTGTGGACGTGTCACACTGGAGGTGGAGCAGGCCACTCGCTGCAGGTGAGTCGGGGTTTGGGAGGGGACTGGGCCGCGGAGACAGAGGTGTGGGACTGGTACGCGATCACACGGATGGGTGAGTGGGGTTTCCAAAAGGGTACAGAGAGGGACAAGGGCCTAGGACCGAGGCTGGGCCCTCCAGTCTCAAGAGGTCAAGGAGACCTGCCGAAAGCAGCAGGTCAGGCGTGGGAGGAGCCCAGGGAGCACTGAGCACGCGGGTGACTGGTGTCAGACGTGGGGGATGCTCGAGGGGGACGCTGGCAGCAGGACTGGGCAGTGTGGAATGGCTGGCGCTGGGAGAAGGGCAGGCAAAGCCAGGAGTGAGAGGAGACAGCCGTGATTGTTCCCACGTTTTCCCACCAAAAGAATATGGCACGTGGTGGTGGCAGGGGGTGAGTGGGGCCAAGAGCAGGGATTTTTGAAATGCAAGACATTCTGGCTTCTGTTGGCGGCGGTCAGCGGGCCTGCTGCGAACCAGTGGCTGCAGGGACCCCCTGCCCCGTCTGCACGCGCTCCTTCTGACGCAGGCGTCCAGAGGGGCCCCGGGAGGAGCTCTCTGCAGCCGGCGGGTAATCGGATATGGGAGGAAGGTAGACATGGGGGCGTAAAACACTGTCTCAGTGAAGGGCAGTCGTATTTGAAGTAATTTGAAGATTGGCAGGAAATTCATAAAGGGAATATGGAGTTCCATTTACAGCAGCAGGAGATTGCCTTGTCCATAGCTTCCTGACCTCTGCAAGAACAGAAGTTGCTGCTGGCAGAGTTCCAGAACATGAAAATGTAAAATGGGATTGAATAATCTCTCCTAAATCAATTTTGTGAGCCAAATGACCTACAGAGGGATGTGATATAGTGCAAGTGTGCGCCGAGCACGCCTGTCTGCTGAATACATTAGGACAATTGATTTTGGAGATAACGAAGGCCGCTTTCTTCGGTTCCCGGGGCCCGGCTGCTGCTCTCACGTCAGCTCCTCGGAGGCCGTCTTTGGGAAGTGTGCCGCTTTTTCTGGTTTTGCTGAGCTGATTGCAGAGTCTGCCGGGGATCGCCTGGGCCAGGGGTGGCCAGGTGCTCTGGCCCAGCAGGAGGGCTTCTGCTGGCCCTTCTCATCAGCGCCGTGTTGCTGTCTGCATGGCGAGGTTCTCGACTTTGCTTCCTGAGTGCGAATCACTCTCGTGTGCTCTGCGTGCTGACGTCCTTCCCCACCATCAGCCACTCTGCGTGCTGACGTCCTTCCCCACCATCAGCCACTCTACGTGCTGACGTCCTTCCCCACCATCAGCCATGTGCCTCGGTTAACCATGGGGGAGCTTGGCTGTGTTGGCCCCTGGGGCCGAGCAGAGACGTTGCTGTTGGCACTTACTCCTGGGAGCGTCTTTGACACAAGTCTCCCCTGGAGTCTTGTTGCTTTCCTTTGGCTGTTTTTTTCGTAGTCAGGGCCTAACACGCTGGTGTGTGATAAGAGTTAATCATTATGGTTTTCTCAGGGTATATGTAGCACAGGGAGATCAGCTCGGTGCTTTGTGACCACCTAGAGGGGTGGGATGGGGAGGGTGGGAGGGAGACGCAAGAGGGAGGATATGGGGATTTATGTATACGTATAGCTGATTCACTGTTATACAGCAGAAACTAACACACCATTGTAAAGCAATTATACTCCAATAAAGATTAAAAAAAAAAAGAGTTAATCATTGCCACTGGTGTTGGTCCCCCCTCCCCCCACCCTTCCTCTCCCCCCTCCCCTCCTCTCCCCCCTCCCCACCCTGTCCCTCACCCCACGTGCAGTAAAAGCTCTAGGATGAGGAGAGGTTTTAGCTTAATCAGCAAGTGCTGGTTCAGTTAGCACAAATCCCAAATGGCACAGGAGGGCCTTTTAGCAGCTTAGATTAAGAAGCTCCAGCCTGATGGAGGAGACGGTGCTGGTCCACGTGGACACGTAGGGATGGGCTCCCTGGCTTTCAGAAGATGTCAGAAAACGCCAGTGAATTCCTGTTCCTTTTCTTCTTCAACTTGAGACTGCTCCAGTTCCCAGGGGGACTTAACTCTAGGAATAGGGTATGTGTTTATTTTTGAAAAATCAATACTTAGCTTTGCAAACTTGGATCAAATAGAGGAGAAAGTGCTTAGAGGGAGGTCGGTTAAAAAGATGACAGAATCTCACGGCTATGAGACTTGTCACTGTCAGCGCACCTATTTGTTCTTTCTTCCAACTTCTATTTCCAGGGCCTTGAAGCAGTCTCTGTTCACTCTCCATGCGGGCTGAATGTGCACACACGTTAGTAATAGCAGGAGTGGGAAAGAAAGAATGCTTTCTATTCTCAAATATTCCCTGACAGAAACCTTGGAATGGAAATCCTTTTCTGTCTCTAGGGATCTAGGCCAGTGCTTCTCAAACTTTACCGTGCACGTGAGTCACTGGGATTCTTAAAATGCCGAGTATGATCCAGTAGACGCAAGGCCTGGGCATCTTCATTCGCAGTGATTTCCTCTGGCCGCACTTGGAGAGGCTCAGTCAGCGCACGTGAGCCGCCCCCGAGGCATCATCAGGCCGATGGCTGAGGGCAGCTGGCAGGTAGAGGCTGCAGCGTTGGGAGCGTGGCATCCGAATGCCGGCGGTGATCTCCAGCTTCACTGCGTGCCCTCTGCCTGCCCGTTGTTAGGCTCCAGGGAGGGATTGGGGGAGGGGGCCCGGGTGGGCTGTGCAGGCCGGTGGCTGGCAGAGGAGCGGGCTGTGTGGGTGCTGTGCACGCCCCCGAGCGCCCTGGGAAGTGGCTGCCCCAGGCGAGGGGGACACTGACGCCTAGAAGAGTCGAGAAGCTCGCCAAGGTCGTTCTACTAGTAAACGTGCCAGGGTTCAGCCCAGGCCTCTGCAGCCGCACAGCCGGGTCCTGCTTCACCGTGAGTAACAAGCCAGTGGGCCGGGGCTGGGGAAGGTTCACCTGACTTGGTAAAAGCTGCCCGGGAGGAGGACCGGCCCTTCCCCCCTCCCCTCCTCCTCGGGGTTGCGAAGGCGAAGGCGAAGGCGAAGGCGGACGACTTGAAAGGCTCCGATTTGGAAATGGCTGAGACCGGTTCAGTGGGAAAGGAGCATACTTCGGCCCACAGTGTCGCTGTGGGGAGGCGACAGGCAGCTTGCCCTGACAGCGAGGGTGGGGCTGAGGCCGAGGAAGGTGCCCCCACAGAGGCTCTGACCACCTTGGGGGAGGAGGTGACAGCGGGAGGCCGGCACAGGGAGTCCCCGTGCCCGGGGCAGTTAGGTTAGGTGACGTCCAAACACCCCGTCCGGTTCCCTGGGGAGACTCTTGGGGACCCTGTGGGCGCCTGTGGCCTGTGACTCCCTGAACCCTCGTGCCACCCCCCATGGATCAAGCAGCCAGGGAGGGAACGCCACTGTCTTTGCTGCGTGACACTTAGGAACCACAGAACTTTTGTCAGCTGAAGGGAATCCTCCTGACATCCGGGAAATAAAGTGAAAGGGACCGCTTGCAAGACAGAGCTTTATCCAAGTAACCTTAATGAAGAAAGAAAATCAGTGTCTCATTGAAGCAGGAAAAGAAAAGCCAGCAGCTGGAGCTTATGGGAGGAGGGATGGGTTTACTACAGTAAAGGGTTAATCCTTTCAAAGGTTCAGAAATACTTTTAGGGAATTAATGTCCAGGATCTAATGGCATATTGATGACTGTGATGCATGTGGTTCCGTAAAAGCTTTTAGACCCTGGCTCTGTTTCAAGGGCACAGATTTAAGACGACTCCTGATCTTTCTCCATGTAGGAAGAATCCTTTGCTCCCCCAGGAGCATGTGCGCTGTTCATGAAAATGTCGACCTGACCGGGGGCTCTGCCCACGGCCGGGCGAGGCCCTGGGTGGCAGCCACCTTGCCGTGGTGTCCCTGGGCCCTCGAGCAGAACCTGGCCTGGCAGGTGGGAGAGTTTAAAGACCGGCTCCCTTGCTTGCTGGCTGTGGAGCTTTTGGACAAACCGTTCAGCCTTTCTGGGCCTCAGGTTCTACATCGGGAACATGGATGTAACAGTCCCTGTCTTGTTGAGTTGGTGTGAGAAGGGCCTGGCAGGTTGGGAGTGCTCAGCAAAAGGGGGCTGCTGATAAGGCAGTGGCCAGCAAGCGCCAGGAGCATTTAATAGTGTCCAGAATTGATAGCCTGCCTTCTAGAAGGGTCGGTGTCCTATGCCGCTATTCAGTGTAAGAATTTGAAATATTATTGAAGCAAAGCAGACGCTTTGTTCTGCTTCCGTTACAACTAAGCAGATCACATACCTTGGTGGGAGGGGAGACACTTTGCGTCTTAGGTACACTGCCAGTTACAAGGTGCCCAGACGATAAAATCTGGAGCATTTCCTGTAAACTTAGACCTTCTGACTTCTGCAATGTCAGTGTCCTAAGATCCATGACAAGCTTTCTGAATTTGACAGTACTGTAAGAAAGTTGCTGTTGAACGTGACTAGTGAAATACCATGACCAGACTACTGAACACTTGGTGACCTTGGTCTTTTTTGCCTTTAATTGCTGTTTTTATAAAAAAGAAATAAAACTTTTCTTTAGAACAGTTTTAGATTTACAGAATTATTATAAAGATAGGACAGAGGATTCCCACACCCAGTTTAACATTTTACATTAATCAGATACATTTGTTATAATTAATGGACCAGTGTTGATATGTTATTATTCACGATTATTCCATGCTCTCAATTTCCTTAGTTTCTCCCTAATGTCCTTTTTCTGTCCAAGAATACATTGCATTGTCATGTCTTTTTAGGCTCTTCTTGGCTGTGATATTTTCTTAGACTTTCCTTGTTTTTGATAGAGTTCTGAGGAGTATTGGTCAAATGTTTTGTAGAATGTTCCTCTATTGAAATTTGTCTGATGTTGTCCCATGATCAGACTCGGGGTGTAGGTTTTTGGGAGAAAGTCCACAGAGGGGAAGGGCCTTTCTCATCACGTCCCGTCCGGGGTGCGTGCTGTCACATGACCTACACTGTGGACTCTGACCTTGGTCACCTGACGCAGGTGTGTCTGTCAGGTCTCTCCGCTGTGCAGCTGCTCCCCCCTTCCCCACTGTCCTCTGGAAGGAGGTCGCCGTGCACATCCTGCACCCAAGGAGGGGGGACGCTCCCCTCCCCTCCCCGAGGATGGAGTGTCTGCAGAACCACGTGGATTCTCCCGCAGAGCAGATTCCCTCTTCTCCCCGTTTCCTTATCAATCACTTATTTATGTCCGTTTGGACCCGTGGGTGTTTATTTAGCCTTTGGTTTAGAGTCCTGTGCTACTTTATTTTATTGCTCAGATTGTTCCAGTTTTGGCCAATGGGAATTCGTTCACTGGCTCTTGTGTCCCTTTGATATGCCCCCATCATTGAGTGTGTGTCTTTGCTTTGTTTTGTTTTTAAGCGTATCTTTCCTTTCTGGTACTGCAAGATGCTCCAGGCTCATTTTGTGTGGATCCTGCCCCCGTCCTAGAAACCAGGAGCCTGGTACCTTTCATCAGAAAATGGTATAAGAGTCCAGTGTCTGGGGGCTGATGTTGCTACTGAGGTATGGTTACTTCTAGGCTCTCCTGGCTGACAGCGCAGGGGAGATGTGTGTACATATTAACCCGTGTATCCAGACATATCTATCAGTACTTCTGTAGGTAACCATCTGTATCTGTATTAAACTAAACATCAGTTCATGCTGACATTTCCAGCTCCAGTTCATCCAGCACGGGTTGTTCTAGCCTCATCCCCTTCCTTAGGCGTAACCTGCCCCTCAAACAACGAGACACCTGGCTCCCACCATCCCATCCACTTACTTAATGGCTTAATTGCATCACACATGCTCAGCAGTATCAGAACTGTCAACTTTCATCCCTTGGGAAACAGCTTTATCAACTAGAGCGCAGCCTCAAGTACAGTCCCTTTGCCTTTTCTCTTACAGACTCCACTCATTTCCAGAGTTACTCACACCAGCACCTTATTCCCCATCCCCTTCAGGGGGGCTGTTTCAGACATTTGCGGTACTGTTGAAGTCCTTTGTCACACTCCACATTCCCTCTCGGGATTATCCTGACTTCCTAAATGCTTTTTTTTAATTGCATACATTAAGGCTTACTTTTTGTGCTGTCAAGTTCTGTGGCTTTTGACAAATGCTTACTGTCTTGTAGTCATCATTACAGCACGATGCATAATAGTTTCACTGCCCTAAGAATCTCATGTGCTTCACCTATTCATCCTCTTCCCTGAGCCCCAGATAACCGCTGATCTGTTTACCATCTCTACAGTTGTGCCTTTTCCAGAATGTTATATAGTTAGAATCATACAGTATGTAGCTTAGTCAGACTGGCTTCTTTCACTTAGCAATGTGTATTTAAAATTCATCTAGTTTGTGTGTATGTGTGACTTGATAGGTCATTTCTTTTTATCGCTGAATAATATTCCATTGTACTAATGTACCGTGGCTTATCTGTTCACCTATTGAAAGATGTTTTTGTTGCTTCCAGCTTTTGGTGGTTGTGAATAAAGCTGCTATAAACGTTTGTGTGCAGGGTTTTTTTGGACATTAAGTTTTCAACTCACTTGGGCAAATACCAGGGAGCACAATTGCTAGATCACACGGCAAGACTGTGTTTAGTCCCACTAGAAATGAATGAGAGTGGTTTTCTGCTTCCTTGCCAGCATTTGGTACTGTCAGGTTTTTTAAATTAATTAATTTATTTATTTATTTATTTTTGGCTGTGTTGGGTCTTCGTTTCTGTGCGAGGGCTTTCTCTAGTTGCGGCAAGCGGGGGCTACTCTTCATCGCGGTGCGCAGGCCTCTCACTATCGCGGCCTCTTTTGTTGCGGGGCACAGGCTCCAGACGCGCAGGCTCAGTAGTTGTGGCTCACGGGCCCAGCTGCTCCGCGGCATGTGGGATCTTCCCAGACCAGGGCTCGAACCCATGTCCCCTGCATTGGCAGGCAGATTCTCAACCACTGCGCCACCAGGGAAGCCCAGGTTTTTTTAGATTTTCATAATTCTAAAAGGTGCGTAGTTGTATCTCATTGTTTTAATTTGCAATTCCGTAAGTTACCCTAAGTTGCAATTTTGCTGTTTTTCATTTGGTGAGCCAATTCTGAAGACTGACTCTCTTCTACCACTTGCAAATATAGTAGCCCCCGCTATCTGCCATTCTGCTTTTCAGTTTCAGTTACCTGAGGTCCAAAAATATGAAATGGAAAATTCCAGAAATAAACAATTCATCATTTTATAAATCTGAGTAGTGTGATGAAATCTTGTACTGTCCTGCTCCATCCTGCCTGGGACATAGATCATCCCTTTGTCCAGCGTGTTCCGGCTTTCAGTCACTTAGTAGCCCTCTCTGTTATCAGGTGGACTGTTGCAGTATCGCAGTGCTTGTGTTCAAGTCACCCTTTTTTGACTTAATACTGGCCCCAAAGCACAAGAGTAGTGATGCTGACAATTCAGATATGCCAAACAGAAGCTGTAAAGTGCTTCCTTTAAGTGAAAAGGTGAAAGTTCTGATCTTAATAAGGAAAGAAAAAAATCGTATGCTGAGGTTGCTAAGATCTACGGTAAGAAAGAATCTTCTACCCGTGAAATTGTGAAGAAGGAAAAAGAAATTCATGCTAGTTTTGCTGTCACACTTCAAACTGCAAAAGTTACGGCCACAGTGCATGCTAAGTGCTTAGGTAACATGGAAAAGGCATTAAGTTTGTGGGTGAAAGACAAGAATAGAAAACGCGTTCCAGTTGTTGGGCCAGAAAGCATGGCGCTTGTACGAAGCCTTCAGCAAGGGATCCCCCGAAACGAGTGACACCAGCCATTTACTGCAAGTGAAGAATGGTTACACAGATTCAGGAATAGGTTTGGGCTGAAAAATATAAAAATTACTGGAGAGGCTGTTAGTTATTATTAATCTCTTATTGTGCCTAAATTATAAATTAAATTTTATCATAGGTATGTATGTTTAGGAAAAAACATAGTATACAAAGGGTTCACTACTATCATGACTTCAGGCATCCACTGGGGGTCTTGGAACGTATCCACTGCGGATAAGGGGGGACGGCTGTGCACTCTTTCTTTTCCAAATGATTTGTTTCCAAGTCTTCTATTGACAGTGTGAACATTGGTTTGTGGTCAGCATTTTATTCGCTTGAGCTGTTTTCGAAATCTACATTCATATACTGATTATGAAGATCCGTTTTAGTGAGAGTTACTTCTATATAATCTATGTTGAAATATTGCTGCCTTTGCAGTGAAATACACAGGTTGTCTTCTGGCACTGCGTGGAGTTTGCGGATGAATGTATTATCTAGACTTCAGGAGATTCCTCCAATAGCCATGTAATTCCAGATTTCAGCACGCCACCACGGATCAGAAGTTGTCCTTGGCATCCTGCATCTTTCAGGAAAGGTCAAGGCACTCGAGCCCTTGCACCACACATTCTGGGTCCTCTGGCTTCGGCTGCGACCTGTGTTTCTAGCTGAACCCACCACTTCTCCTTTTCCCTTTGTTTATGTTCCAGCCAAACTGGGCGGAGCCCTGACCTTATCCTTGCTTTCCGTCTGTCAGGACTGCCCCTCTAAACTCTGCGTGTCCATGCTGCCCACGGGCCTGGCAGAGCGCGCCTCGTCCATCTGCGCAGCTTTCCTTATCTGCCCAGGAGGAAGCATCATGTCCTTTTGACTACTGCAGCTTTCTGCTTATTACCTTGGCAAGGTGGGGGGCGGCGAGAGACTTTTGCCCACCTTGCATTATGGCTGTCGGGTCCCCACGTCCTCTCCGCTAACGAGGCTCTGCGAGTCCTCGCCCCTAATGTGGGGCTCCCTGCATCCTCTCCCCCAGCACAGCGGGGGCTCCTCGAGGCTGTGCCCCTTGCTGGACCCTGTGCCGGACCTCTCTGGAACATAGCTCAGCAGGACCCCTATCGGCTGCTGCCATCCTGCCCTCTCATGAGGGGCCCTTGGGGTGAGGGTGTGTATTACCTAGGTGGTGGTCTCTTAGAGACGACAGTGGCAATGAGAATGACACTAAAGATGGGCAGCCATGTGACTTCTGATCCACACTGACCTGGCCAGGGGCAGCAGAAGCCCTTGAGCCAGCTCAGCCCAGGGTTCTCCTGGGTGCCCTGTCATCATATGCAGATGCTTTTCTTTGCAATCTGATTCTTTAACCCCTCCCAAGCCCACTGTCCTGGCTCCGTCCCGATTTCTGTTTTCTTCCTTTGTGTGTTATGTGCTCCTTGTTCGCTTGTGGAAGGGGGCCTGTTGCCAGGACAGCTGCAGGTGGGACGTGCCCAGGGCCACATGGTTAAACTCCAACTGTGTTTGTACGGTGTCTCAGTTTTGGGGTTGGGAGGGTGTAAATGTATCATGTTTTGCCATCTTGCTTTATCTTTTTCCCGAAGGGCTGGTGGCCTCCACACCTGTCGGGAATGCGCTGCCCTCGCTTGTGTGTCTCGAGTCTCTTCCGTGGGGCTGATGGTGCCCCCACTTCCCTCACTCCTTTGGGGTCTCACCTACTCTCTGTTCTGACAATGCGCACCGAGGCTTCCCCGTCACCCTTGGACTAGTTTGTCTCTGCCTCTTTGACATCTCCACTTGCAAGGCTTAGGAGCATCTCAGACTTCACGTGTCCAAAGCTGAACTCTTGAGCTTCCACCACAGCCCCGATGTCTCATTGCTGGAGCTGAAGCCTTGGAGCCGCCCTGACTTCACTTCTTATCTCAAACCCACATCCAGTCCTCCAGGAAATCCTGTGTTTCAGGGTGCCCAGCGAGTTGATGAGGACATGAGGCTCTTAAGGTTGGATTTAAGTGATACAAGACAAAATCCACTCAAATGCTTTTAATAATATCATCTGGGAGAGAGTTTGATAATTTATATAATGTAAATATACTAGGCACTGAAAACTGGTATCGACTGTTAGCGTCAGATGAACTCATGTAAAGACAGAAAGTTTTTTAATATAAGATTAAAAAGATCATTTATCATTCTGATAAAGACAGAATGATTCTAAATTTATATATTTATAATAACTAAAACTCAGATTATATAGAAAATTGTCTGATTTGCAAGGGTAAATTGATAAATCTGCAATCATATAGGCTCCTTTAATGTTCCTGTCTCAGGAATTGATAGATCCAATACAAACACATAAATAAAAGGTTTGAACAAGCTCTACCTCTTGGTCATATAAAAAAAATGCAGCCATTATGGAATATGTAAGTTCTCGATACATGTGAAGCATTTTCAAAATCTGACTTTGTATTTGGTCACAAAGTAAGTCTCACATTCTTTCAGGCTATGTTCTCTGACCAAATGAAGCTAAGTCCGAGTTCAATTATAAAAGCACAGAGAAAGAAAGTTTATATATTTGACATTTAAGAAACTCTAAAAATCGTTCAAATTAAAGTGGAAATGACAATGGGAATATTCAGCTTGACTGACTCCAGCGATGTAAATTAAGGCTTGTGGAATGTGGCAGTACTTTGAGAAAAATGTATATCCTGCGAGTTATGTGTTTGAAAAGATTAAAGGCTGAAAATTGATCAAATAAGTGTCCAAGTTAAGTTAGGGGAGCAAAAGAAAGTAGAAGGAAGGAAATTATAGCAGTAAGAACAGAAATTTTTGAAACAAAGAAAAGTATAAGTAATAAAATAAAAAACTGGCTGTAAAGAAAAACAAATTTTCAAACCCTTGGTAAGATTGATCAAAAAAATGAAAAGAGAAGGCATAAATAAACAATTTTAGCTCTATCTTGTTAATAATGTGAATAATCAATATTTTTAAATGACATTTGTCAATTAATTGCAAAACCAGATCCTGACAGGGCTTCTCATGGGTTTTGAAATGCTGATTCTAAAATACGGGTAGGAAAGTGAGGAGCCAAAATACTAATTACTTTTGAAGAAAAATAAGAGGGACTTAACCCTTTCAGATGTTAAAGCTTATTATAAATGTGTAACATTTAGGATCTGCATTATTAGACCAGGGATAGGCAGCTATGCCAGTGCAACAGAGTTGGGAACACACTCACAACCCCCCCTCCACACACACTCACATGCACCCACACCTACCCACCTACCTACACATACCCACATACCCCCCCACCCAGCTACACCCACACCCACCCGCGTCCACACTCCCCCACACGCCCACACCCAAAGGAATTCATAATGCTGGAGGTTGCATTACAAGTCCATGGGCAGAGGATGGATCGTTTCATAAATATTGCTGGGATAATCTTCTGCCTGTATGTAAAGATAAAATTAGATCCATACCTCATGCTTCATATATGAGACTGAATTCTAGACGTAATCAAATCCTGAGTGTGAAAAGCAGAACTAAAATTTATAGAAGACAGAAGATTATCTTTGACATCTGGGTGAAGACGAATTTCTTAAACCAAGCACCAACTGTAAGGAAAAAGACTGGTTTATTTGTCTATATGAAATAGAGAAATCATCTGTATGGTAGAAGATATTTATAGAGTTAAAAGACACACTACAGGCAGGAGGATACATTTGAAAGTCATATAACTTGAAAAGGATTAATATCAAAGATCTAAAAGAATAAGCATACAATGGATAAAGGCTATAAAAAATGAGGAAATCATAAAGGTTATAAATGTATGAAAACTGATTTTTTCAGTAATCCATGAAATATGAATTAAAACAATGAGAGACCATTTCTTATTCATCTGATCTGCAAGCATGAAGTCAATTAATAAGTATCGGTGAGCTGTGGGTAAATGGGAACTCTTACACCTTGCTCTTGGGAGCACAGGTTGGTATAACCACTTTGGAGACCAATTTGGTTACATTATTAAAGTTGAAAATGTGCACACAATATGACCCACCAATGCCATTTTCAGCATTTGCTCTAGAAGCTGTCACGAGTACCTGAGGATATGGTCCTACAGTGTTTGTAGTAACAAAACAGTGGAAACTACCTAATTGGCCTCAGTAAGTGGACCCAGACATTTGTTTTGTTTACACAGTCAAAAGTTATTCAGCATTAAAATGAATGAATTAGATCTTTGTATATCAGGATGCATAAATCTCAGTAACAGTGTTGACTGTGAAAAACCAAGCTATAAAAGTATGGGTGCTGTATGGTATCTTTGTTTTTGGATATTTACATAGCCAGTAAAGGTATAAACACCTGAATGTGAATGATGATGTGTCATCTTTAGATTATGTTTCATTTTAAATAGAGATCTGAAGCAAATAAAGCAAAATGTTGACAACTCTTTATTCTTCATGGTAAGTACATAGATGCTCATTATGTTTATTTTTTGATTTGGGATTTAATTCACATACCATAAAATTCACTTCATTAGAGTGCATAATTGAGTGGTTTTTGGTGTATCCACAGAGCTGTGCAACTATGACCACTGTCTAATTTCAGAACATTTTCTACAACCCAAAAAGAAACCTCGTACCCATTAGCAGTCGCCTCCCATTCTCCCTTCGCCAGTCCCTCAATACCATTAATCTACTTTCTGTCTCTATGGATTTGCCCATTCTGGACAGTTCATATAAATGGAGTCATACAGTCCATGACACTTTGTGTCTGGATTTTTTCTCTTAGCATAACATTTCCAAGGTTCATCTGTGTTGTAGCATGTATTAGCACTCTGTTCCTTTTTATGGCTGAATTATATTCCATTCTGTGGATACAGCATTTTGTCCACCCTTCCGTCCACTGATGGATCGGGGTTGTTTCTGTTTTGTAGCCATTGGGAATAATGCTGTTATGAACTTGATGTACAGGTTTTTGTATGAATATATATTTTTAATTCTCTTAAGTAAGTAGTGAAATTGCTGAGTCACAGGGCAACAATATATTTCACTTTTTGACAAACTGCCAGAGTGTTTTCCAAAATGGCTCCACCATTTTGCATTCCCACCAACATTGTATGAGGGTTCCAATTTCTGCATATCCTCACTAACACTTGTTATTGTCAGTCTTTTTGATTATAGCCATTCCGGTAGGTGTGTGACGTGGTATATCATTGTGATTTTGATTTGTGTTACCCTAATGACTAATGATGTTTCAAATCTTTTCACTTGCTTATTGGCCATTTATATACATTCTCTGGGGAAATGTATATTCAAATCCTTTGCCCATTGTTTAATTGAGTTATGTGTCTTTTTTATTGTTGAGTTGTAAGAATTCTTTATATATTCTGGATGCTAGTCTCTTATCAGATTTGTAGAAATTTTCTCCCATTTTGTGGCTTGTATTTTCCCTTTCTTTATTTATAGGCTACTTTGAAGCACAAAACTTTTTAATTTTGATCAAGTCCAATTTCTTTTTCTTTTTTGTGTGTGTGATTTGTAATTTTTGTATATTTATTTTTAAATGTTTATTATTTATTTATTGTTCTTCCAGTTTTATTGAGATAAAATTGGCATACAGTTCTGTGCAAGTTTAAGGTATACAGCATAATGATTTGACCTACGTACATCATGAAATAATTATCACAATAAGTTTAGTGAACATCCATCATTTCATATAGATACAAAATTTAAGAAATAAAAAAATTTTTTTCCTTGTGATTAGAACTCTTAGGATTTACTCTCAACAACTTTCATATATAACATACATCAGTGTTAATTATATTTATCATGTTGTACATTACATCCCTAGTAATTATTTATCTTATAATTAGAAGTTTGTATCTTTTTAAAAAATTAATTTTCACTGGAGTATAGTTGCTTAACAATGTTGTGCTAGTTTCTGCTGTACAGCAAAGTGAATCAGCTATACATATACATATGTCCCCTCTTTTTTGGATTTCCTTCCCATTTAGGTCACCACAGATCATTGAATAGAGTTCCCTGTGCTATACAGTATGTTCTCATTAGTTATCTATTTTATACATAGTGTCAGTAGTGTATATATGTCAATCCCAATCTCCCAGTTCATCCCACCCCCCACCCCCCTGAAGTTTGTATCTTTTGACTGCCTTCATGCAATTCTCCCTCCCCAACCCCTGCCTCTGGTAATCACAAATCTGATCTCTTTTTCTATGAGTTTGTTTTTGAAATATAATTGACCTACAGCACTATGTTAATTCCTGTTACACAACATAGTGACTCTATATTTCTATACATTTCAAAATGATTACCATAATAAATCTAGTTATGATATGTTACCATACAAAGATATACATAATTATTGATATATTCCCCACACTGTACATTTCATATCTGTGACATTTATTTTGCAACTGGAAGTTTGTACCTCTTAATCTTCCTCACCTATTTCTCTCCTCTCCTTACCCTCCTCCCCTCTGGCAACCGCCTGTTTGTTCTCTGTATCTGTAATTTTGTTTCTGTTTGTTTGTTCAATTATTTCGTTTTTTGAGATTCCACATATAAATGAAGTCATACAGTATTTGTCTTTCTCTGTCTGACTTTTTTAACTTAGCATAATACCCTCTAGGTCTGTCAATGCTGTCACAAATGGCAAGATTTCATTCTTTTTTATGATTGAGTAATATTCCATTGTGTATATACACCATGTCTTCCTTATCCATTCATCTATTGATGGACACTTAGGCTGCTTCCATACCTTGGCTATCATAAATAATGCTGCAATGAACATGGGATGCATGTATCTTTTCTAATTAGTGAGTTTGTTTTCTTTGGATAAATACCCAGGAGTGGAATTGCTGGAGCATATGGTAGTTCTACTTTAAATTTTCTGAGGAACCTCCATACTGTTTTCCACAGTAGTTGCACCAATTTACATTCCCACCAACAATGTACTTGGGTTTCTTTTTCTCCACATCCTCACCAACTTGATATTTGTTGTCTTTTTAATAATGGCCATTCTGACAGATATGAGGTGATATCTCATTGTGGTTTTGATTTTATGGTGAGGAGTGATGTTGAGCATATTTTCATGTGCCTGTTGGCCATCTGTATGTCTTCTTTGGAAAATTGTCTATTCAGAAACCCTGCCCAATTTTTAATCAGGTTGTTTGGAGTTTTTTTGATGTTGAGTTGTATGAGTTCTTTATCTATTTTGGATATTAACCCCTTATCAGACGTATTAATATCATTTGCAAATATCTTCTCCTATTCAGTAGGTGACCTTTTCATTTTGTTGATAGTTTCCTCCACTGTGCAAAAGCTTTTTAGTCTGATGTAGTCCCATTTGTTTATTTTTGCTTTTGTTTTCCTTGCCTGAGGAGACATATCCAAAAAAAACATTACTAAGATGATGTAAAGGAGTGTACTGCCTGTTTCCTTCTAGAAGTTTTATGGTCTCAGGTCTTACATTTAAGTCTTTAATCCATTTTGAATTTATTTTTGTGCATGGTATGAGAGAGTAGTCCAGTTTGTTTCTTTTGCATGTAGCTGTCCAGTTTTCCCAACACCATTTGTTGAAGAGGCTGTCATTTCCCCATTGTACAATATATTCTGTCTTCTTTGTCATAGAGTAATTGCCCATGTAAGTGTGGGTTCATTTCTGGGCTCTCTATTCTGTTTCATTGATCTTTATGTGTATTTTTGTGCCAGTACCATACTGTTTTGATTACTGTAGCTTTGTAGTATAGTCTGAAATCTGGAAGCATGCTACTTCCAGTTCTGTTTTTCTTTCTTCAGACTGCTTTGGCTATTCGGGATCTTTTGTGTTCCCGTACAAATTTTAGGATTATTTGTTCTAGTTCAGTGAAAAATGCCATTGATATTTTGACAGAGAATGCACTGAATCTGTAGATTGCCTTAGGTAGCATGGTCATTTTAACAATATTAATTCTTCCAACCCATAAGCACTGTATATCTTTCCATCTGTTTGTGTCATCTTCAGTTTCTTTCATCAGTGTCATAGTTGTCTGAGTACAGGTTACCTCCTTAGATTTATTCCTAGGTATTTTATTCTTTTTGATTTGATTGTAAATATGGTTGTTTTCTTTTTTTTTTTTTTCAATGCAAGGAGTTTTTTGGGTTTTTTAAAATAAATTTATTTATTTATTTATTTATTTATGGGTGTGTTGGGTCTTCGTTTCTGTGCGAGGGCTTACTCTAGTTGTGACAAGCGGGGGCCACTCTTCATCGTGGTGCGCAGGCCTTTCACTGTCGTGGCCTCTCTTGTTGCGGGACACAGGCTCCAGACGCGCAGGCTCAGTAGTTGTGGCTCATGGGCCTAGTTGCTGTGCGGCATGTGGGATCTTCCCAGACCAGGGCTCGAACCCGTGTCCCTTGCATTGGCAGGCAGATTCTCAACCACTGTGCCACCAGGGAAGCCCAATATGGTTGTTTTCTTAATTTCTCTTTCATTTGTCAGTTTCAGGCCCTCTGCTATCTCCTGCCTCAAGTCATAGAAACAAAGAAACAGCCAAGAATTTTTTTTTTCTTTTTGTGGAAAGTAGTGTTAGAGGCTAAAATCTTGACTCCAGGGCTACACATAAGTATTTGTGGTGGCCCTGAGTTCACATTGATTCCCTCCCAATTTAATTCGATTACTATTAGGTCATTAAAATTTTTAATTTGAATATTAAAATCACCTGAATTTCTTATTTTCTACAATATATTTACTTAAATTTGTTGAATCTTTGGCCATAAATTAGTTATGTGTCCTTTTTTATGATCCTCACGTGTTCCATTGACTCTCATCTAGATGCTTTGCTGGTGACTACTGAGCAGGTGGTTTACAAAAGGGACACAGATACCAATAACCACGAAAAGGTGCCAAACCTCCCTATTAGTGGACAAAAGCGTGCACATCATTCTCTGACCGTCCTGTCGGCATATATCTTGAGAAAGTTTATACAAAGGAGTTTTGGGAAGGAATCACAGAGACTAGACTCTGAGACGTCAGTATTTTGTGTCTCAGAAAGTGACTGAAGGGAGACAGTTTCTGGAGGGCTCTTTGTCCTTGTGTATCACAAGCTTTAAAAACATTTAGGCACTTGGCTTAAAATTCTACTCTTAAGCACTTATCTTCAGTAAACAATCAGATAAGCATTACATTTATGTACAGAGGATGTTCATTACATCATTAATTTAAATAATTAACAATTGGAAGCACCCCAAATGCCCAATAATAGATGATTTAGTAAATCAGTTATTGTACTTCTACACACAGTAGAATATTAGGCAGCAATTAGTGTTTATAGGAATGATTCATGACATGGAAAAATGAGCCCAGAATATGAAGTCAAAACACAGGTAAAAACAGCATATTTGATGTAAAATATAGGGGTGTGTGTGTGTGTGTGTGTGTGTGTGTGTGTGTGTGTGTGTGTATTTTAAAGGCCTCAAGGAGGTACAACCAAAGGTTTATGGTGTCTATTTCTGAGAAGTGGGATCACAGCTGAAACCTGTTTTCACACATTTCTGAATTTTCTAAATTTTCCTAAATGAACATACACTGCTTTTATAGTCGTAGGAAATATAAGATTTTTTATATTAGAGAAGAATTATGTGAAAATTAGTCCGATCTTTGATATGCAGAAACATTGTTCTAAGCATAAAAGCAATGCAAGTAATTTCGAATAATAGATAAGTTTGATTTTCATCGACACGTTTCTTTGAATATCAGTAAACAGTATTAAAAGCTAAAACAAGCTGTTATGAACATTTTCTGCAAATATTACAGATATATTACGTTGTTCTGAAAGCATATGTAATCTGTCTCATTTTTAAAAAAATATATGTACGTGCATATTACAGTGAGAAACTACCAGAAGAAAATACACTGTACTGCTGTCAGTGCTTCTGTCTGGGAATTGGAAGTACTTTTAAATATGTCTCTTGTGCTTTTCTGCACTTTCTAAATTTTCTGCACAGAGAATAAGCACATGTCCTACAAGGGTCTACAATTGTTGTCGTAAAGAGAGCAGGGCTGAGCACATGGCTTCTGTCCCTGCCAGGACCTGCTGTTGCTCAGCACCTGCACTCGCGGGGAGGTCCAGGGCAGGGGCGTGCACAACTGACTCTCTACCACTGAGTCGAACGCTTGTATTCAGGGAGTTGTCTAGAAAGTCTAGTAGATGTACTTTAGGCAACTTCAATACCCTGGTGAAAGGCCAAGCAGATTTCTTGTGTCTGATTCTGGTAATGAGAGTGACCCACTCAGAAAACTGAGAGAGTAAAAATAACAAAGTTTAAAATTTTAATTTAATAAGTCCCTGTACTGAGATTGAAACGAAATCCTTTTGTAAATTCTTGCAAGTTGGTAGTGAATAAAGCTCATCAGCATAACTTAAAAAGACTGAAACATGGGTGTGCACGTCTGTATTCATATACATCGAGTGTGATCTATCGTAAATAGGAAAATGAAACAAAAAATTACCTCATCCCGGGACGTGGGTGGCTGCTGTGAGCATGACACTGAACTTCTTTTTTTTTTTTTTTTAATAAATTTATTTATTTATTTTTTGGCTGTGTTGGGTCTTCGTTTCTGTGCGAGGGCTTTCTCTAGTTGCGGCAAGCGGGGGCCACTCTTCATCGCGGTGCGCGGGCCTCTCACTGTCGCGGCCTCTCTTGTTGCGGAGCACAGGCTCCAGACGCGCAGGCTCAGTAGTTGTGGCTCACGGGCCCAGTTGCTCCGCGGCATGTGGGATCCTCCCAGACCAGGGCTCGAACCCGTGTCCCCTGCATTGGCAGGCAGATTCTCCACCACTGCGCCACCAGGGAAGCCCGACACTGAACTTCTCAGTGGAGGAACTTTGCAGTCGGGTGTGGGGACGGGTGAAAACCTGCTCTCGCAGGCCAGGGAGCGCGCCTGGCCCGGCATGCAGGATGCTGCTAGGCCAGAGGTCGGGCGAGGGGCTCTCGGGCTCTTGGCCTCTGCGTTCCTTGGTGATCATGTCACCACCATGCATTGGCCTTGAGATGCTATTTTTTGATGTGGAGGAGTAAAGAAATTCAACCCCTGGCTGCCTCCTTCTCTTTTCTGCTGAGACCATCACCAGGAGTGTAATTACTTAGAAACAGTAATTGAATTGGTGGATTCTGTGATAGGAATGAAGCTGAATCATCCTTGCCTGTCCTCCCCCCAGAAGCTCTTTTAAACTCTAGTTACCCCGACTTCTTGTTGGCACTGCAGGACTCTGGAAGTGCTCTGTTGGAGGGGGTGAGTTAATGAGACACTCCATCCCCCAATCTGGGGAAATTTGGTCCTCTTGAAGTCAGATCTTTGCTACGGCCTATTTAGTTTTGGGTAAAAGCAGTGGCATTCGCTCTTCTTCCTTTATTGAGATCTGTCATGGTGTGAGTTCCCATTTAGCAAAAATGGGACCATAAGCAGATTCTGAGGATCTGCAGTTCCAAGGGTGTCCCCGTGTGAAACCACCAGCACTACCCCGAGGCATCATTAAGTGGAGAAAGAGTATTTGTGGCTATGGACTGGGTAGGCTCACCTGGGGAAGTGAGTGTAGTCAGTGGGGAGGAGCCTGTGGCTGGAGCTGCCAGAGGTGGTCCAGTGCTCTTGCCCCAGCCCCCGCTGTGCACTCTGAGGCCTTGGCAGTGCCCGCCCCGCTCACTTTCCCGGGGCCCTGTGCTTCCTCCCCTCTGTGCATCGAAAGCTGCTGGGAGCACTTGATCCAACCTGGGCTTCCTGTCCCTGGTGCACTGTCTCCCTCTGGGAAGTTTGTCTCTCTTTAGATTTCTTCCACCTTGACATTCAGGATTTGGAAGAGTGTCTCCATGTGACCTGCACGCATGCCCCCACTCCTGTGCTGGGTTCTGGCTGGTCTGGATGACATACTTTCCTCTTTTCCCACCAGCCTATCTTTTCATGTGCTTATTTGCCATCAACATGCTTTCTTTGGTGAAGGATTTGATCAGACATTTTGCCCATTTCAAAAATTAGGTTGTTTGTTTTCTTGTTGAGTTTGAGAGTTCTTTATATATTCTGGATACAGTCCTTAATGGAGTACATGTTTTGCAAATATTTTCTCCTAGTTTGTAGCTTGACTTCTCATTTTTATGTATATTTTTGAAGATCAGAGGTTTAAAATTTTCATGACATCCCACTTATCAGGTTTTTTCTTGTATACATCATGTCTTTTGTATCATACTGAAGAATTCTTTGTAAAACTGGAGGTCTGTAAGATTTTTATTCTTATTTCTCTTCTTTCTTTTGGAAGTTTTTGGCTATTACATTTAAGTCTATCATATATTTTGAATTAATTTTATATAGGATGTGAAGAAAATGTCAAAGTCCTTTTTTTTCCTTTTCTTTTTTGTATATGGTATCTAGTTGTTCTAGCACCATTTATTAAAAAGAGTATATTTTACCCATTCAGTTGCCTTGGAACCTTTGTCAAAAGTCAATTGACCAAATATCTGTGTGTTTTAAGGGAACCTGGGATTTGACTTAATCGGGAATGGTAAGACAGGCAGATATGGAAATGACTGGCATGAAGGAAGAAGTTTATACTCACAGATCTTTATACTCCTAGAAATAGGAGGCAGGGTGGGGCATTCAGGGCCACATGGGGAAGCACCAGGGTCAGTGAGGAGTCAGAGAACAGGTGAGGCAGGGTCAGCAGATTTAAGATTGGATAGTTTGAATAATTTCAGCAGGCCCAAGGGCATGATGTCTGGTACATGACCCTAGGGTGATTAGGTCAGGTGGATAGTGGCCCAGAGAGTGAGGGCCCCATAGAGGAGGTGGTTGGGGTGTGGGCTCTGAATTGGATGGTTTGTATTTGAAAGGTGCCCCCAGGGTGAGTTGTTTATCCTATCTCTAGAAATTGGCTAACTCTAGGAGGGCTGTTCCTCCAGAATCAGCAAGGCCCAGATGTCAAAGCACAAGAGAACGAAAAGTTAAAAAACAAAACAAAACATGGTTAACAACATGCGGACTATTTCTGGACTTGCTATTCTGTTCCTTTGATCAATTTATTTATCTTTATGACTGTAGCTTTATAATAAATCTTGGAGTAAGTTCTCCTACTTTGTTCTTTTTCAAAGTTGTTTTGGCTGTTTTATTTTCTTTGTATTTCCATATGGATTTTAGAATCAGCTTAGCCTGCTCTGATTTTGATTGAGATTGCAATGAATTGATAGATCAGCTTGGTGCAATTGACATCTTGTTGGACAGAAGTGCTAAGAGGGGACATCCTTGCTTTGTCCCTGATCTTAGGGGAAAGCATTCAGTCTTTTACCCATATGTGTGACGTTAGGTGTAGGTTTTTACTGGAGGTCCTTTATCAGGTTCAAAAAGTGCTCTTATATTCCAAGTTTGGTGAGGATTTTTTTTCATGAGTGGTATTGAATTTTGTCAAATGCTTTTTCTGTATCTTTTGAGATCATTTTATATAGTTTTTCTTTTTTTCTGTCTATATGGTCCATGCATATAAACGGTTTCAGGCATACCTCAGAGATACTGTGGGTTTGGTTCCAGACCACAGAAATAAAGCAAATATTGAAATAAAGTGAGTCACATGAATATTTTTTGTTTCCCAGTGCATGTAAAAGTGCATGTAAAAGTTATACTATACTTTAGTCTATTAAGTGTGAATAGCGTTCTGTCTAAAAAGCAATGATACCTTAATTTACAAATATTTTATTGCTAGAACATGCTAATCATCATCTGAACCTTCAGCGAGTTGGAATCTTTGTGCTGGTGGAGGGTTTGAAATATTGCAAGAATTACCAAAATGTGACATAGACACATTAAGTGAGCAAATGCTATTGGAAAAATGGCACTGATAGACTTACTTAACGCAGGGTTGCACAAACGTTCAATTTGTAAAAAACACAATATCTGTGAAGCGCAGTAAAGTGAAGTGCAATAAAATGAGGTTGCCTGTATGTTGATTTTTTTTGTTTTTTTAGTATAAAATCAATTGCTTTTCTGGATTGAAATCCACTTTGTCATGATGTATTTTTTTATATTGTATGATTGGATATGCTAAAATTTAAGAGTTTTTGCCTCTATATTTATGAGGAGTATTGGCGTGTTTACCTGTAGTGTCTTTTTTTGGTTTTGGTATCAGGTTAATTCTATTTTTTTTTTTTTTTAGTTGTTTTGTTTGTTTGTTTTTTTATACTGCAGGTTCTTATTAGGCATCAATTTTATACACATCAGTGTATACATGTCAATCCCAATCGCCCAATTCAGCACACCACCATCCCCACCCCACCGCAGTTTTCCCCACTTGGTGTCCATATGTCCATTCTCTACATCTGTGTCTCAACTTCTGCCCTGCAAACCGGCTCATCTGTACCATTTTTCTAGGTTCCACATACATGCATTAATATACGATATGTGTATGACAGTCTAGAGACTGTCATACAGAGTGAAGTAAGTCAGAAAGAGAAAAACAAATATCGTATCAGGTTAATTCTTGCCTCATAGAAGGATTTGGAAAGTGTTCTCTTATATTCAATTTTCAGGACAAGTTACTAAGAAATTGGTATTATTTCTTCCTTGAGTGTTTCTTCCATTGAAGCCATCTGGATTGGCTCTTTTTTTTGGTGGGAAGGTTTTTAACTTGAATACATTTAGAGTTATCTGATTTTCCTTGAGTGAGTTTTGATAGCTTTATTGTTCTAAGAATTCCATTTAAGTTGTTAAATTTATTGGCATGCAATAGTTCCTAACATTCCCTTATTATATTATATTTATTTTCTTTTTACTGAAGTGAAATTCACATACTACACAATTAATCATTTTAAAGTGTACAATTCAGTGACATTCAGTGAATTCAACAGTGTTGTGCAATCACCACCCAGTTTTAGACTTTTTCAAAGTCTGAGACTTTTTCATCACCCCAGAGAAACACCCCACACCCACTAATTAATCACTCTCCATATTCCCCTTTCCCCATCATCTGGACACCACTAATCTGCTTTCTGTCTCTGTGGATTTACCTATTCTGGATATTTCATGTAAACGGGATCATACAGTATGTGACCTTTTATGTCTGGCTTCTTTCTTTGAGCATAATGTTTTCAAGGTTCATCTGAGTTGTAGCATGTATCAGCACTTCACTGCTTTTTATGGTCACAGAATATTCCATTGTTTGGACATATTACAATTAGTTTATCCATTCATTCATTGATGGACATTTGGGTTGTTTCCGCATTTTGGCTATTGTGAATAATGATGCTATGAACAATATCTGTTTGATTCTCTCTTTTCAGTTCTTTTGGATGTATACCTAAGAGTGGAATTGCCGAGTCATATGATAATTCTGTGTTTTGCTTTGTGAGGAACTGACAAACTGTTTTCCACAGAGGCTGCACAGTTTTACATTCTCAGCAGTAATATATGAAGGTGCTTATTTCTCCATGTCCTAACCAACACTTGAACATATATTGTGTTGTTATTGTATGGAGTGCCCTAGAAATGTCAGTTATGTGATGCTGGGTGACAGTGTTGTTTGAGTTCCCTATAGCTTTTACTGACCTTCTGTCTAGTTGTTTTGACCCCTTTATTAATGTGTAATGCCTTTTTTTTATATACTTCTGATAATATTCTTTGCACCGGCAGCTACTTTTTCTGATGTTAATATAGCCATTCCAACTTTCTTTTGATCAAGCTTATTAGCATGGTACATCTTTTTCCATCCCTTTTATTTTAATCTATTTGTATATATATTTTTAAAATGGGTTTTTTATAAATATTGTATAGTGAGGTCCTGTTCTTTATCCAATCTTAAAAAATCTCTGTATTCTAATTAGGTTGTTTTACACCACTTATACTTAATATGATTATTGATATGATTGAATTTAAATCTATCATTTTGCTATTGGTTTTCTACTTGTCCCATTTGCTATAAGATCCTCTTTTTTTTTTTTGACTTATTTTGGGTTGAGTACTATTTATGATCAATTTCATCGCCTTTACTAACTTATTAGCTATATCACTTTGTTTTTAGAAGTTGCTTTGGGATTCATTGCATATATCCTTAACTTATCACTGTCTGTCTTCAATTGATATTATACTAGTTCACTTATAGTATAAAACCTAACAACAATATACTGCCATCTCACTTCTCGTGGCCTTTATGTTACTGTGTCATGCCATTTTACTTCTACACTGCTATAAACCCCACAATACATCGTCATTATTTTTGCTTTAAATAGTCCATTATCTTTTAAAACAATCTTACAAATTAAGAAAAAAGGCTCATATTTATTTATGAATTTTGTTTCCAGTGCTTTTCATTTCTTTCTGTAGATCTAGATTTCCTTCTGATACCATTTTTCTTTTGTATGATGGACTTACTTTAATATTACTTGTAGTTCGGAAGGGTCGGTGATGAATTATTTTAGCTTTTGTTTATTAGAAAAAGTCTTCATTTTGTCTTTGTATTTGAAAGTTATTTTCACTGTTATGGTATTTCAGGTTGACAGTTTTTTCCTTCATTACTTTAGAGATGTCATTCCATTGACTTCTGGCTTGTTTCTGGGAAGTCCTTGTCCACCATGTCTGTGTTTGTCCCTCTGTACATAATGTTCTTTTTTCTCTGGCTGCTTTTAAGATTTCCTCTTTGGGTAAGTTGATTACGATGTAACTTGATTTGATTTTCTTCATGTTTTCTTCTGCTTGAGGATTGTTGACCTTCTTGGATTTACGGGTTCATAATTTTCATCAATTTTTGAAAATTTTTTTGTCATTATTTCTTTAAATACATTTTTGTCCCATCCTGTTCTTCCCCGCTGAGTGTTAAATTACACAAATATTTCTGTGTTTTTAGGGAAGAGGGAGTCTTTCCCTATGTTTCATTTTAGATCATTTCTGTCTGCACAGATAGTTTTGTCTGCACATTGACTGAGCTTTCCTTTTCTAGTGTCTAATGTGATGTTAATGCCATCTAGTGTATTTTTCATTTCAGATATATTTTTCATCTCTAGGTGTTTGATTTGGGTCTTTTTAAAAATGCTTTTCATGTCTCTCCTACATGTTATGCTTTCCTCTATCTTCTTGAACATATACAATGTGTTTATAATGGCTGTTTTAAGGACCTTATGTGCTAATTATTTCCTTGGGTAATTTTCTGGTTCTTTTTCTTACTGATCAACTATCCTCATTATGAGATATATTCTCATGCTTCTTTGCATCCACGGTATTTTTTAAATGAATGAAAGACATCATGATTGTATATTGTTGGGCTCTGTATCCTTTTAAATATTTTAAACTTTCCTCTTCAAATGTATTTGTTACTTGGAAAGTTTAGAACCTTCAGTGGCTTGTTGTTGAGCATTGTTAGGCAGTACCTAGTTTAGTCTGGTGCTCATGTGGCCCTGCCACCGGGGCTGTGCTCTTCCAAGTGCCAAGCCCAGTGGCCCCCGTGTCACAGGTTCCCTAGTCCGGTTGTCGGGAGTGTGGTCCGTTCCTGGAGCTGCGGCAGTCACAGCGATCCTTTGTCCTGCTTCTCACTGCTGCGCCTTCCCTGGCCTCAGGCACATGTGCTGATCAGTGTCCTGGCAAAGACCCAAGCGAACCCCCACCAGTCTCGGGAGCGTTTCTCAGCTCTCTCCTTTCTGGTCCTCTGCCCTGCTGATTCTCGCTGCTGTTGCCTCCTTGAACCTCAGCTGTTTCCTCATCTCAGGACTCCCCCAGGTTTGCCTAGGTTCCCCCTTCCTGCACTGTGGCCTCATAACCCTCCCAGAGCTGTAGGCTGGGCACCCAGGATGCATCACATGCGTTTCCTCCCTCAGGGTCATTGTCCTGTGCTCCCTGTTGTCCCACGTCTGAACACCCTTGTCTCATGTCTTTTGGCTGGTTCTTCATTGTTTGAGGCTGGAGAGTTCCTCCTCTTCTGGTTCCTCCTCTTCTGTCATGGCTGGAAGTGGATGTGTCTAACGTTCGCCTGGTTTTCAGTCCTCACTGGACAGACGCCTCTGGGCTGCCTGGAGGAGGCTCGGGCAGAGCTATTTACCTGCCCGTAGAGTCTGCACAGGCCGGGCTCGGAGGTCCTGCTGTCTGGGCAGAGCACTCTTCAGACTTGGAACTGAGACCATGTGGGTGGGCATCTGGGTGGGGGGTCCTACCTACACCTCATCATGGTCTTCTCCTTACTACTCCCCACAGACTTAAAGGGGTCTGGGAGTCAGCGCTGCCCTAGACTTCCATCAGGTTTAGGACTGTGGGCCAGGGTTCAGGGGAGCCTGGGCTCTGAGCGTTTATTGGTGTCTTTTTTTTTTTTTTTTTTTAATATTTATTTATTTATTTATTTTTGGCTGTGTTAGGTCTTCGTTTCTGCGCGAGGGCTTTCTCTAGTTGTGGCAAGTGGGGGCCACTCTTCATCGCGGTGCGCGGGCCTCTCTTGTTGCGAAGCACAGGCTCCAGACGCGCAGGCTCAGTAGTCGTGGCTCACGGGCCCAGTTGCTCCGTGGCATGTGGGATCTTCCCGGACCAGGGCTCGAACCCGTGTCCCCTGCATTGGCAGGCGGATTCTCAACCACTGCGCCACCAGGGAAGGCCTATTGGTGTCTTTTAAGTTCCAGACTCAGTTTAGAATCTAACCACCTTTCATGGAATTTTTTTCTCTTGGGAGACTGCCTTTGTCCTTCCAAATAACTGATTTATGACTACATTCTTTTAAAAATTTATTTAGTTTGATAAGACTTGGTATCTAAGATGATAGATCATTCTTTGGGTTATTTTCTACCTATGATTTCCAGTTATAATAATTTTTTTAACCTGTTTACAGGGCTGCCTACAGACAGAGAAGCTCTTCACATGGTTCCATGTAAGTAGTGCTTCTTATGATGCCGTTGGAGAGGTATGTCTTTAAATTAAGTGATTCTTTCCACGTCAGCTGAGTTGTAAAGTCTTGCTTGCATATGAAGCCATGTGTCTTGCTGACTCTCCTTATGGCCTGGTTTCATGTCACATGAGGGATGTGTTACAGGTCAGGTGCAGCAGCAGTGTCCGTGATGTGCACGTTATCCCTTCTGGCTTCTGTAGAACCAATATTTAAAAAGAGGGAGTTTCCTCCTTTTGTTCTAACCTTTCTTCTTCAGCGTCAACCTGACTAAACTGTCCAGCAGGGGGCTGGGAGCCAGTTGTTAGCATGGGCTGAGTGGACAGTGCCTTTGTCCCGTGTTCCAGCAGTGACAAGTGTGTGCTGTGGCCGTGATGGCATCGTGTCCAGGCCCCACGGACACCTCTTTGTGGCCGTGACTCCAGTTTTGCAAAACTACCTTGAAAGGATTCCTTTTAAATTTATCCTTCAGAAGCCTTTGTTTTTCTAAAGCTTATAAATGTTATTTTCTAAAAGTTTTCAGTGGTCTTGCCCGGAAGGCTGTTGTGTTCAGGCTGGCGGCTGATGTCATGCAGTGCCGGCTCTGCTCACACGAGCCCCTCACCGTGCCCTGCGGGGCAGGTGCTGTTGTTCTGCCCACTTCTCAAGGCTCGGGGAGACGACGTCTCTGTGCTTGTGGGTGGTGAGACGGGGGTCTGAGCCGAGGCCTCCGACCTCACGGGCCCGCGTCCACATCGCGATGGCAGGATAAGTGGGAGCTGCCTTGATGACGGGATGTGGGCTCCAGACTCGGTGTCTGCCCTTCTCTTCCTGGTGGCCTTAACTGCAGCCCCGAGTGGCCGCCGTGGGGTCCTGGGCTCAGCCGATCCTGATCGGAGAGCGCTCGCTATGAGCACCACAGTGACCTTCCGGCCTCGTCGCCAGCAGTCCCCTCAGGAGACACGAGAGACAGTGGCGAAGAGTCAGGGAGCATGTGCACACGGGGACGTAGGGTGGGTGGGTAACTGGACGCCCGATAGTTGAAGGGGAAAGTTCTTAGGTTACAAATTGCTTGAGCAAAGACCTTAATTGCTCTTTCATTCATTCAGCAAATATTGATAGGGCCAGCCACGCTTCTGGAATCCCAGCTTCCTTTATTACATCTGTGGGGGTCACACAACATAAAAGTAATAAGCAGATGCATCACGTAGTGTGCCGGGTGGTGAGCTTGCCGGGGAGCAACAGAGAAGGGTCGGGGTCGGGGGTGCGGGGGCAGTTGATGGGGGTCAGGGCAGCCCCTGGGAAGGGGCATCTGAGCAGAGCCTTGGAGGCACCGGAGTGGCCTGTGGTGGTGGCGGGCCCAGGGGAGCCAGCGAGCAAAGGGGCGGGGCCCAGAGATGAGGGCAGCGGGGACACATCGGGGCCCTTGCTCACTGCGGACAATGCTGCTGAGTGTGGGAGCGGCGAGCGGGTAGTCTTTTTTCTCTGTGTTGGATTGTTTTTTCAAACTAAAGCTGTTATAATACCTGCTTCTTAGAGGACATCCAAATCCCAACTGGCTTGGGACCAACTTTGTAATTGTGCAAATCTGGATCTAATTTTCACAGAAATCCCGGGGGAAGGGCCTCTGGAACTCAGGCATATAAACAACACCCTGTGTGTGCTGGGCCTCTCTCCCCTAGACTTTGGTGTTGCCCACATCCCTCCCCCTGGCAGGCAGGGCAGTCTGAGTGGTCTGCAGTTCTGGAAACAGCCAGCATGCTTGGGTGGGGCGGGCTGGCCCCGGCTACTCCCGCTGTGCGTGTGCATGGCCCCAAGGGCCTAGTGTGGGCGCTAGAGGAGGCCCCGCACCCAGGCAGAGGCAGAGATAGCCGGGCAGTGCGAGCTGGCAGGGCTGTGGTTCCACGGGACTGCGAATCCCCTGAGGCTTGGTTAAAGCAAGGCAGCAGGCTTTTTATAGGGCACCTGTGGCCTCTTCTGTGAGCAGGGAGGGAGCTGTTAGGAGCACTGAGCTGGTTGGAACAGAGATGAGTCCGCTTCCATTGGCAATCTCAGTCTCGATTGAGCCCTGCAGAGTCTTCCTGCGGGATTCCTGGGCGGGGGTGGGGGGTGACGAGCCAGAACTGAACTCATCTGCAGTGGATGTTCCCCAGAGGACGTGGTGGATCCGGAAGAACTTGTTTTTCCATTTGCACGTCTTCCGAGAACTTTCCACACTTCTTAGAGTCGGGCAAGGGGCAGTCTTCCGTGGAGCAGCCGCAGACAGGCCTTTCCCCGCCTCCGTGTGTGCCTGTGCTCAGATCCGGCTGGGACCCTGACCCCGGTTTGTTCAGCGGGGACCTGGGCTCCCACAGCCCGCCCCACGCCCCCGCCCAGCTCGGGGCTGGGCCTTCAACCGCACTAAGATCAGGGAATCAGCAAATAGTGATAACGAAAACCTTGTTGAAAATTTTATTTACTTTGAAGTCTTTTATTCTTTGTAATACTGAGAAAGATTATTTGCTTTCTAGGCTTTCCCCCCGCCCTGCATTAAGATAACGACTTTCACTACACACTTGGAAAATATGAAAAAGAACTTTAAAGCTCACCTATAGTGAGGGCAGACAGAGCCCCCCGACTGGGACTCCTCCCTCAGGGCCTCCTTCCCGCCGCACTACCCGTGCCCTTCTCGGTGGCCCTCCACCTGCAGCCGGCGGCTCGTGGGGCAGCCCTGTGATCACCTTCCCACAAACACCCGCGGTCCTTCCGGTCCCGCCACTGTCCCCTCCGCGCAAGAGCAGTGTGGTGGTGCCCGGGAGACCGTGCAGCCCTGAAGACTGGCCGAGGGCCTGGGGGACCCCAAGCCCGCCCCAGCCCAGCCTCGCCTCAACCCCTAGCAGGTTTGCTTTGAACTGAGGCCCTTCTTGTGCATCTGATCTTTCTTCCTCAGATTTCTGATGTAATCAGGTTTCAGTCTCAGCTAATGACCGCGCCTCGTAATTCAAGGAGAAAAGCGGAAATAGGAAAATTGTGGAAAGCCTGATTAAAAAGCAGTCAGACTCTCAGCCCCGCTCCCACACCTGGACAAACCCCTTGCCCACCCTGGCTGCAGACTGGAGGGTGGAGCGGGAGCGCGGGCACAGCAGAGGGCACTGTCCTAAACAGAAGGCGGGGCCGCGCTCAAGTGGATCCTGCAGCCTGTGGCCCCAGCCCCTACCCAGTCGGCCCGCAGAGCACTGGGAGCCTGGGGTGGGCCTTCGGGCGCGGGCTCGTGGAGCAGGCAGGGTGACGGCCTCCGGTGCTGCCGTCCGGCTGGTGGAGCGGCAGGGTGAGGCTCCAGGAGAGGGTCGTGGGCTGCCTCCTGCTGCGGCTGAGGGGTCAGAAGGCGGGGGGCCCCTGCCTCAGAGTTTGGAGGTAAATTAACACTAAGTACATAGAAAAGTAAGCTAACAAGCAAGCCTCTCACTCCAAGAAACACGCGTACAAGAGGGAGATGCAGTGTGAGGTGTGAAGAGCAGCTCTGGTGCCTCCTGTGGTCCCTGCTGACAGCGGGTGGACGGGGGTGTAGCACTTGGAGGGATGCGGGGAGGGTGTGGGTGGGGAGGAGGGTTCCTCCTCAGGCTCTAGGTGGAAGCTAGTGGGTGACACACAAGATCCTGGAGTCAAGAAGAGCCATACAAAGCCGGTCATTAGAACTGAGGAGAGACATAGCAAAAGAGGGAAAAAGAGCAAGACGCCTGTGGGGCAGAGGCGGGCAGAGGGCAGGCGCCACTGCTCCCCATCAGCTCCGTGGAACTCTGACTGTTAAAACTACGTACGTTTATAATTTTGTTAAAAATAAAAAGTAAAAGGTTATATTGCAAATGCTGTTTCACACCCCAGAATTTGAAAGCAGCCCCCCAGCCCCTCCGCTCTCTGCTTCTGCCGGGCCGAGCTCCCCTGCATGGCCATCTGGCCCTCCCAGCGGGGCTGTGTCTTCACCACTTGGCCAGATCGTGTGGCCCCTGCCTTGCCGAATCCGGTAGAATATCTTTCTCCTTGGGGAGCTGAGCTCTGCAGCTTTAGGCCAGCAGAGCCGCCCCTTCTGGTGTTGTGTTCTTTCAAAGGCTCCAGGACCCTGTGCTCTCCTGGTTTTGCATGTTTGTCGTGCGTCACATCCTCCTGCTTCCCCCGCCTCCCCACCACGCGTGAGCCCGCCTTGATGCACAGCACATTCTCGGTGCTCAGAGAGGACCCTGCTGATGGTCGGTGCTTGGGGACTACGGGGTCCAAGGCACTGCTGCAGACATTTTGGTCTGTTTCACTCCAGGTTCTGCCTCTGGGGTTAAGCTGCATGCATACTTCTGTGCCCTGCTTTTAAACAGAATGGTATACGGCAAAATGTTCCACGTTACCATCTGAAAACATTATTTTTAAAAGGTTGCATAGTTTCCACTATATGGATGTAGGTATTATTTTGTTAAATCACTCCATTTCTGTTCAATGTATTTGGATTGTTTTCAGATCTGGCACTAGTATCGGTAGTCGTGAGGTGAATTTCCTTGTGCATAATACGTCAGTCTCCCCCTTCCCGGGGCAGTATTGCGGTGTTTGTCCACGTGGAATCCTGGGTCAGAGGAGAGGGACATTTTAAAAGAGGCGTCATGTGCGATTGCCCAGTTGCTCTCGAGATGGTAGATTACAGCAGCGTGAGTGCCTGGGCTCCTGGCCCCTGAAAACCTAGGGCTTTATGCGTCTCTAAAAGCCGAAAAGAAGTACAAGCAGGTTGAGCTTTTCGACTAGAGCTAGTGTGTCCTTCCTCATGTTTTACTGAAGACATTCAGCTTTTATGTTGCGGCTTTTATTTTCCCCCAAGAGTCATTCACCTTTTAATCTGACGTTGGCGTTTGGAGCCATCACATCAGTGTTTTCCTCTGTGATATCACCTTCTATGGCATTTACATTTGGAAAATCCTTTCCGCTCCTGAAATGTGGGTAGTCACTTCTGTTTTCTTTTCTGCTTTTACTTTTTGCATTGACATGTGTAATCCACTTGGGATTTAATTTGATATATGTTATCGGGTGAATATGTTATTTTTGCTTACAGATATTGAAAACACTATTTATTAAAAATTACTTCATTTTCCCAGTGATTTGTGCTGCTACTTTTGTCCTATGTGTGCATCTTATATGATAACGTTGTATATATTAGTGTCTATTTCTGAATTCTCTAACTGATCTGTTTGTTCTTGTGCTGGTACACTGCTTTAATTATTTTAGTTTTATGGTATATTTATTTTGGCTATTCTTGGCTACTCAATTTCTAGATGAACTTTAGGATGATTTTCAAGTTAGAAAGCTGATCAGATTGGGATTTCATTTCAAATGCATCAACCTATAATTTAAATGGCAAACAGCTGATATTTTAGCAATATTCAGTTTTTAAAAGAGGAAGCTATTCTGTTTCTTCATTTGTTCCGTTCTTAGCCTTCAGTTATATTTTATAGCTTTCTTGCTGTAGGTTGTCCCTTTTGAGCTCTTTTCTAACTTGTCTACATTATCTATTTGTTGTAACTGGAGTTTTTCCTGTTACGTCTCTCTAACGTTTGATAATGTATCATCTTTATGTATTGCATGCAGCCGTGCTTCTAACTGCAATAGGTTTGTCAGTTGAATTTTGACTCATTCCTGACTTGACCCAGATGTTTTCACCGTGAACTTCACAGTGCTTGCCGTGGCTGTCTGTCCCGTACATCGTGTTCATCAGGTTACACAAGTTTCCTTCTGTTGCTCTTCTATTAAGTTGTTTTTTGAAATCAAAAATAAAAGTTGCATTTTACTAAATGCTCATTCATTGCTGTTATTACGATAGTCACAGGATTTCCTCCTTTTATCTCTTAGTGTAGAGAATTCCAATGATGAAATTCCAAGTGTTGATTCTTGGAATAAATCCTGTTAGGTCTTATTGATACTTTTGAATCTCTTCCAATTGTAATACCTTTTCAGTATTTTATTTGGGCTAGAATGAGGGTTAATAATAGGGTTAGGGCTGGAGTTAACGTCAGTACTAGAATTGGGTTCGTGTGAGCATTAGTTATTGTAAAGGTTAGTGTGAGGGTTACGGTTTGGACCAGGGTGATATGCTCTGTACGTTTCTGTGTCGGACCCAGGGGAGAAATGCCCTGGGGCTTTAGGGAGCCTGGCTCCGACCTGAGGGCAGCTACTGTGGAGCCGTGAGTACTGAGAGTAGCAGCTGAGCCCATGGGGGACTTGACTCTGCTGGCACACAGAGCGCCCCAAACACGGTGGCTTTAATGCGGGCAAGGTCGGTTCCCTTGGCTGTAACAGGCCTGGGGTGGATGGGCTGGGCTCCACGAGGCCCCCTGCCTAGAGGCCACGCCCACCCCACGCCCTGGGAGGCCTGTCACTCTGTGGTCCTCCCTTGCTCTGCTGTCTTGACCTCTAGCTGCAGCTACTCAGCCGGTGGGAAGCAGAAGGGGCACGATGGAGGGCAAGCAGCTGCCTTTTCAGGGTTAGAAGCCCGAGTTATACTAGCTGTGTCACAGTCCACAGGACCGCTGTATGCTAACAGCGTTATGCGGCACCAAGTGGATTGCGGCAGTGTTAACGCAGGACAGCTGTGTGCCAGCGGCGGTCCGAGCACCAGGTGTGCACTAGCCGTGTGATGCGGTGGCCCCACACCCCCGGAGGCTGGGCCCGCCCCGTGCAGCCACAGCTCTGCTGCCACGGAGGAGGGAGAGGGGTCTGGGGAACGGCCAGCCGTCTGCACAGGCAGGGATGAGGCGTGTGAAGCGTGAGAGGACAGGACGGCAGAGGAGCCCACCGGCTGTGCGGGCGGGATGTTGGGAGGGAGGGAGCCCCACCTGGCCGCTTCCCGCCCCCAGGAGCTCTGCCAGGGCCCTGTCCCGGGGTCTCGCTGGCAGCGGTTCTGGCATCTGTGGTGCGTCCTCCTGCCCACCCCACGCCAAGATAGCAGGGCCTGCAGGACGGGGCGGCGGTGCGTGCCAGCCACTGTGGAATCGTGGAGACGCAGAGCTCGTGCTCCGAGAGGGAAGGCGTTTCCACACCCTCTGGAGGAGCTCGAGGAGGGAAGGAGAAGTGCGGGGGCTGCAGCCGGCGCGGGGCTGGCTCTGCTGCTCCCCCGCCTCCCTTCCAAGGCTCTGACTCGCTCTTCCTTCCGCCAGGTGTCTCACAGGCCTGGCACCTCTCCTGGGGCGCTGCCCTACTGGGCCCACCGAGGCCTTAAGGCACCCGTTCCCTCCCTCCCTTCCTTCCTTCTCTTGGCTTTTCTTTCTTTTTCCGTGGAGCATGTTCAGTCTGGGCTCTTTTTTCTGCTCTTGGAGACGCTGGCGAGTGCTGTTGCCCCAGAGCAGCCTGGCGTGAAGGGCTGATAGGTTTTCCCGGGGTGACTCATTCCTTCCTCCCTCCACTGCCTGCGCGTGGCCAGGCTGTCTGGCGGCCCTGCGCGCAGAAGCAGTGGTGGAGCTGGAGCTGTGTGGCTGGCCCGTGGGGCCGGGGAGGCGTGCGGGGCTGGAGGACGAGTCGCCGCTAGGTATACTTCAGACAAGCAGGAGCCAGCCTCTCCGTGTGCTTTATTTACAAACGTGCCGCGCGTTCAGTAAGCAGCTGGCGGCTTAGCCCTTGCTCTGGCGAGAGTGGGTTAGGTGTGCCCCGGGCTGGAGGGCTGTGCCCCACCTTCAGCCCTGGTTAGGGCGGCCTGGTGTTTTCTGCCCTGGGGAGTGTCTTGCACGGCCACAGGGGCCAAGGATGCTTCTACTTCTCCAGTTAAACACACTCGCTCTGCTTATTCAGGCCTCCATGTTCTTTCTCCGAAACTCAAGTGGCACTTAAGGGGGATACCATTCGGTTTAGCGTGCGCTCCCAGGCACTTTGGCATCAGGGAGGCTGTCTTCTCTTTGGATGTGAGGAGTAACCATTGGTACGCTCCAGTAACACTGAGCTGGAGAGAGGTTTTCAGTGTGGGCCTTCACCTTTCCCAAGAGCTCTGGCTGTTTCACTCTTTCAGGGCACAAGGCTATCACCCTGCAGCTTTGTTCGCCCTGTAACCGAGTCCCTGTGCTTGATTTTACCCGCCTGTCTCCCAGCTCTGCATCCTAGCGCGCCTGTCATGAAAGGCCTCCGCACCACTGAGCGCACGTGCTCCGTCTGTGTGGAGCCGGGGCCTCAGGCCAGACCCAGCAGGCTGGGTGCAGCTGGAGCGCAGCTGTTCCTGGACGCACAGCAGCGAGCTCTTCTCATCGTCCCCTGTATTAACTCGGCAGAGTGTGGGTGAAAATCATGGGAAGAGAACCTTCCAGTAGGAGCCCTCCTGGGCCAGTGGAGTCAGCCTGGGGGTCCGGAGACTGGTTCTGCTTCCAGCCCTTCTCCCGGATCACCCTGTGACCTGGGCACCTTGGCTAGGTCATTGTCCCCGTCTGTGCTGCTTCTCCATCTTTGAGACTGGATCTCCTTACCTGTCCTGCCCAGTCCCAGAGCAGGAGGTTCAGGCCATTTAAGCTTCTACGGAGAGGGCAGGGAGCGTCAGGGTCTTTCCAGGGGTAAATGTATGACCGTATGAGAAGATAGTCATAGTATTTGCTGTGTTCCAGGCAGAAGTTCCTCCCTGGGTCCCCACAATTCTCCAAGGCCTCTGACTAGCCTGTTTTGTCAGCAAAGAAACTGAAGTCAGCACCAGAGCAGAGTCAAGTCCAGAGCTCCCCTTCCAGACCTTCTCGTAACCCCTTCACTTCACCACTATTAAATGGTATGAAGTTCAGACTTCAAGTCTCGTGGCCAGGTTATCTTCCAGGAAATTGGGCCATTTTCTGTTTTCACAAGCAGTCTTGGAGAGTGCCTGTTATAGCCCAAGGTAACACTGTGCGCTGGTGCAAAAGGTTTTTCTTTTTGTTTGTTTGGTTTTTTTCTCTATCAGTGAAGTTGAAGTTTTTTTTTTTTAATTGAAGTATAGTTGATTTACAATGTTGTGTTAATTTCTGCAGTATAGCAAAGTGACTCAGTTATACATATATATACATTACTTTTTAAATATTCTTTTCCATTACAGTTTATCATAGGATATTGAATACAGTTCTCTGTGCCATACAGTAGGACCTTGTTGTTTATTCATTCCATATATAATAGCTTACATGTGCTAACCCCAACTTCCCACTCCATCCCTCCCCCAGTCCCTTCCCCCTTGGCAGCCACAAGTCTGTTCTCTATGTCTGTGAGTCTGTTTCTGTTTCATAGATAGGTTCATTTGTGTCATACTTCAGATTCCACATGTAAGTGATACCATATGGTATTTGTCTTTCTCTTTCTGACTTACTTCACTCAGTATAATAATCTCTAGTTGCATCCATGTTGCTGCAAATGGCATTATTTCGTTCTTTTTTATGGCTGAGTAGTGTTCCATTGTATATATGTACCACATCTTCTTTATCCATTCATCTGTCAATGGACATTTAGGTTGTTTCCATGTCTTGGCTATTGTGAGTAATGCTGCTGTGAACATTGGGGTATATGTATCTTTTTGAATTAGAGTTTTGTCTGGATATATGCCCAGGAGTGGGATTGCTGGATCACATGGTAATTCTATTTTTTGTTTTCTGAGGAATCTCCATACTGTTTTCCAGGGTGGCTGTACCAACTTACATTTCCACCAACAGGGTAGGAGGGTTCCGTTTTCTCAGCATCCTCTCCAGCATTTGTTATTTGTAGAGTATTTAATGATGGCCGTTTTGACTGGTGTGAGGTGGTGCCTCATTGTAGTTTTGATTTATATTACCCCTATAATTAGAGATGTTGAGCATCTTTTCATGTGCCTATTGGCCATCTGTATTTCTTCTTTGGAGAATTGTCTCTCTAGGTCTTCTACCCATTTTTTGATTGGGTTGTTTGTTTTTTTGTTGTTGAGTTGTATGAGCTGTTTGTATATTTGGAATTTAAGCCCTTGTCTCGCATCATTTGCAAATATTTTCTCTCAGTCTGTAAATTATCTTTTCATTTTGTTTGTGGTTTCCTTTGCTGTGCAAAAGCTTGAAAGTTTGATTAGGTCCTATTTGTTTATTTTTGTTTTTATTTCTATTACCTTGGGAGACTGACCTAAGAAAACATTAGTAGGATTTATGTCAGAGAATGGCAAAACGTATTTCTTTTTTCCAGGTTGAGAGGGAAGAAAGTATGGTAAGGTGAGGACTGAAGATGTTCGTTGGATTTGGTGTGACTGAGAGGGAAACTCAGCTCAGTGCTGCCAGAGGAGGCCAGGGTCACTGGAGAGGGAGCATGTGGGTGGCTGTTTAAATGTCTGACTCTGAAAACATGGGTCTAGGGGACAGTTGTCTGCTTGTTTTTTAACAGGAGCTATTTGAATATGTTTAAAACCTGAAAGGGAGTTAGTAAAGAAACAAATTTTGAAGATTAAGGAGACAGAGAGAGCCTGGAATGCTGCTGAGATGCTGGTCTCCAAGGAGTCCGGCAGTGGCGTTTGGGTTTAGAGCACAGGGGCTGCTGTTTGCCAAGAGTGGGATGTTCTCTTACGCAGTCAGGTACCAGGCTTTGACCCTCAGACTGTGCTCCAGTATCTTCTGTGGGTTCAGTGCCTTCTGGCAGTGTGGCTTCCTTTCAGTCCAGATCCAGTCCAGATCCAGTCCAGGGTCTGGTCTTGGATCCACTTGTACTTGGTTGTCTGGGGTCTTTAGTCTCCTTTAATGTGGAACATTTTCACAGCCTTCCTGTCAGTTTTCTGACATTGGCATTGTGAAGGATATGGCGATATATATTGCAGATTTTTTTTCCATTTATTTGTCATAAATATTTTCTCATGGCAATTTTGCTGTGCCAAATATTTTTATTTTTTATAAAGTTCAATTTATCTATCTTTTATTGCATCTGGGGTTTTTAGTCATAGCTGGATAGTCTTTTCCTACATTCAAATTAAAGAGAAAATCACTCATTTTATTTAGTACTTGTGTAGTTTCATTTTTTGTTTTTTAAAAAATTTTCAGTATTTTTTTTCTACAGGATATTTATTTTCTTATTTTATTAACTTCTGTTCTTATTTCCTTCCTTTTGCTTTTTGGGGTTCATTTTGCTGTTCTTTTCCTAATTTATATTCGATTTTTGCTCGTTGATATTCAGCATTCTTTTCATATAGATAAGCATTTAAAATGAAACATTTCTAAGTACAGCTTGTTGCAGTGCACAAATTAAGATATATAGTACTTTTATAATCCTTAATTTTGTTATGTTTCTACTATGACTTCTTTTTTGACTTATGAGTTATTAACAAGTGTTTCTCAATTCCAAACACATGGAGTTTTAAAAATATGTTAATAACATTAAATGACACAAATGAACCTATTTACAAAACAGAAACAGACTCATAGACTTAGAGAAGGAATTTATGGTTACGGGGGGAAGGGCATGGGGGAGGGATAGTTAGGGAGTGTGGGATCAACATAGACACGCTACTATATATAAAATGGATAACCAACAAGGACCTACTGTATAGCACAGGGGACTCTGCTCAATATTATGTAACAACCTAAATGGGAAAAGAATTTGAAAAAGAATAGGTACATGTATATGTATAACTGAATCACCTTGCTGTACACCTGAAACTAACACAACATTGTTAGTCACCTATACGCCAATATAAAATAAAAAGTTAAAAAAAATAGATAAGCAACAAGGATGTATGTATTGTACGGCATAGGGAAATACAGCCATTATCTTATAACTTTAAATGGAGTATAATCAATAAAATTTTGAATTACTTTGTTAAAATACATATATTATGTTAAAAATATACATTGTTATTTATATATACAATATTTTTGAATATTTTAATTTCTTGGTTCACTGCATTGTTGACAAGGTGGTCTCTGTGTTCATCGTCTTTCACGTGCATGGAGGATGGCTCATGTGTGATCGAGCATCAGAAATGTTCTGTGCTTCAAAGCAGAACATATTCCGCTGGTTTGGAGTGTAAGATCTATGTATGTCCACTGGATGAAGCTTGGAAATCTTGTTTAAATTTTTTCTTTCCTTTTAAATATTTTTCTCTGATACATCAATCACTGTGAGAGTTGTGTTTAAATCTGCCAGTATGATTGTAAGTTTGTCTTTTTCTTATATTTCTGTTCGTTTCTGCTTTGTATAAAATGTTGACACTTTCTTGGAGGGTACATGCACGTCTGGAACTGTTGTAATATCTTACTAATAAATTGAGCCCTTTTATCTGTACGTGATGTGGTCTATAACTGGTCTTGCATCTTTGCCTTAAAGTAAATTTTCTCTGATACATTTGCCCAGTATATATTTTTCTTCCTCATTCTTTCAGTCTCTCTGTATGTTTTAGCTGTATCTTTCAAGATGGTATCCAGTGGAATTTTTTTTCCTCTCAGACCATCTTTGTCTTTTACAGATTGGAGAGTTTAGTTTACTTTCATGTACTTTAATTACTTATAGATTTGGACTCCTTCCTACAACCTTAATTTGGGCTTTCTGTTTAGCTCAACTTTTTAATGTTTATTTTTACTCTTCACATTTTTGATTGACAGATTATTTTTTTCCTCATCAGTTTTCTCCTTCACTGTATAATTTTGGCTTCTCTTATTTTCATGTTTGTCTTACATGTGTACTTGATTTATCAATGTTTAAAGTTAATCAGTATCTTTAACCATATCCCAAATGATACAAGAATCTTAAAATACTTTATCTTTGGTTATCCTCTCCTGACTCACATGTTATTTTCATTCTCTGTTGTTGTATATTTAACGCCATGCAGCCCTCTTTATATTACACATCACTGTCCGTTTAGATGGGCTCACGCCCCACCACTGTCTTTGCTCTTCATTTCTTTTTTTTTTTTTTTTAAAGAAATTCACGGTCTTTTATTTATTTATTTATTTATTTATTTATGACCGTGTTGAGTCTTCGTTTCTGTGCGAGGGCTTTCTCTAGTTGTGGCAAGCGGGGGCCACTCTTCATCGCGGTGCGCAGGCCTCTCACCATCGCGGCCTCTCTTGTTGCGGAGCACAGGCTCCAGACGCGCAGGCTCAGTAATTGTGGCTCACGGGCCCAGTTGCTCCGTGGCATGTGGGATCTTCCCAGACCAGGGCTCAAACCCGTGTCCCCTGCATTGGCAGGCAGATTCTCAACCACTGCGCCACCAGGGAAGCCCTTAATTTCTTCTTGTTCTTTAGATGCTGCTACTTCTAAAGTGCATCATGGTGAGAGCGTTAGTAGAAAACAATTTTAAACTGAAAACCTTCTTTATTTTCCTTTTATGTTTTATTTTTAATGTTCAGAACATATTTTATTTAATAAGTCATTCTGAAGTTGTTTTACCTAAGATTGCTTTCAAAAATGAAAATCAGTTCTAATGGGAAAAATTGGCATGCAACATACTCTCCTTTAGGAAAAACTTTGTTTACATGTTCAAGAGTAGTGATATATCTTTGCCTTGTTAAATACATATATGATATTGCCATAGTGAAAAGGGGTATCGTAGGAATAGTTCAAATATCTAGTAAAAAGTTAATGTTGAAAAACCAACATATCTTTTCAGTTCTGGAAGTCTGGTGTGTTGACTTACTTGTTGGATCCTTGCCAGTGGGAGTTTTTTTTTTTTTTTTTTGTGATTATTTTTTCACTGCCTTATTTCCTTCTCTGTGGTTGTTTAATTTTGGCTTGCAAATCTACCAAAATCTGCCAGTGTCTCTATTTATGACTCCTAGAAATTATTTTAAGTTTTCAGTAGCATTTTTTAAATTTTCATTTTTTCTCTTGTTACAGCTTGAAAATCCTCATGAGTTTTATGTTGAGCATGATATCATCTCTCAATGCCCTAAAGGCATAGATGGAACTTGCCATGGATCCTAGTTCAGGCTTTAGTAGGGGCTGAAAATTCAGTAACAGAGCAGCTGGTAACAGTTCCCACTCTTAGCTGAAAGCAAATAAAACAAAAATGTCTTGAAATAACTTTAAAATTATCTTTCACTTTAATTCTTAAAAGATATTTAAGAAAGATATTTCTTAACTTTCTGGGTGGAAAGTTACTTTCTTGGAGTTGGCAACCATAATATTCTGCTGTCTTTGGCTTCCATTGCTGTAGAGAAGCTACCTTTTAATCTAAATGATACTCATTTCAAGGAATTTTTGAAACTGGTTACTTTTAAGATCTTCTCTGTCTTTGGTGTTATATAGTTTCGCCATGGTGTATCTAGGTATAGATTTCTTTATGTTTATCCTTAATGGGAGTCATCTTATTTTTTTATTTTCACATCAAGTTTATTGAGGTATAATTTATGTAGTATAAAATTCACTTTTTTTAAGGGATACAGTTTTATGAGTTTTGACAAACATATGCAGATATTAACTATCAACACAATCATAATATAGAATATTTTCCACACCCACAAATTCCCTCATGCACCTTCTCCCTTCACCTCAAGCCCCAAACACTGATCTGTTTGTTGTATCTGCAATTTTACTTCCTCAGAACATTGTATAAATGGAATCACAGTATGTAGCTTTTTGAGTTTGTTTTTTTTTCTGCTTACCCATAATGCTTTTGAGATGCATCCATATTGTTGTTGTCACATTTAATGAATGTACCGCAATTTTTTTATCCATCCACTGATTGATGGACATTTGGAGATTTACAGTTTCAGAGATCATGAATAAACCTGCTGTAAACTTTCTCACATAGGCCTTTATGTGGATGTATGTCCTCGTTTTTAATAGGTAAATACCTAAGAGTGGGCTTTTCTAGGTCATATAAGAAGTGTGTGTTTAACTTTGTAAGAAACGCCAGAGTTGTTTTCCTAAGTTACTGCACTATTTGGCATTCCCACAAGCATTTGCTCTTGAAATGTTAGCTCTCGACGTCAGTTTTTAAAATCTTATTCTTTCTAGTGGGTGTATAGTGGTATCTCATAGTTTTCATTCGCATTTTTTGATGACAGATGATATTGAACATCTTTCCTATGTTTATTTGCCATCTGTGTGTCTTCTTTGGTGAAATGTCTGTTCAAATATTTTGCCTATTAAAAATTTTGTACTAATTGTGTTATTATTATTGAGTTGTGAGGGTTTGTTGAATACTCTGGATACCAGTCATTTATGAGGTACATCTTTTCCAAATATTTTCTCCCAAAGTGTGGCTTGAGTGTTTATTTTCTGAACAGTGTCTTTCAAAACAGCAGTGTTTAATCTTGATAAAGTAAAATTTGTCAAATTTTTTTCTTTTATGGTTAGTGCTCTATTTCCTAGCCAAAAATTCTGTGCCTTCCTCAAGGTCACAAAAATTACTTCCCATTTTTTTCCTGGAAATTGTATAGTATTGGGTTTTACATTTTTCCCCTCATCCATTTTGAGCTATTGTTTTTTAATATGGTGCAAGATATAGGTATAGTTTCTTTTTTCCCCTGTGGATGTACATTTCTTTTAGCATGGTTTGTTAAGGACTGTTGTTTTCTATGTTGATTGTCTTTTCTTCTTTGTCGGTCGACCATATATGGGTGGATCTATTTCTGGACTTTGTGTTCTGTTTAATTGCTTTATACGCCTGTTCTCTCACCAATACTGCAGTATTTTGGTTACTGCAGCATATTCCAGTAAGCCTCGAAATCAAGTAGGATGAGTCCTCCAATGTTAGTTTTCTTTTTCAAAATTGTTGGGTTTTTTTTTTTTTAACTGGAGTATAGTTGGTTTACAATGTTGTGTTAGTCTCAGGTGTATTACAAAGTGATTCAGTTATACATATATATCTATTTTTTCAGATTCTTTTCCTTTATATGTTATTATAAAATACTGAGTATAGTTCTCTGTGCTATACAGTAGGTCCTTGTTGGTTATCTATTTTGTATATAGCAATGTGTGTATGATAATCCCAAACTCCTAATTTATCCGTCCTGCCCCTTTCCCCTTTGGTAACCATGTTTGTTTTTTAAGTCTGTGGGTCCATTTCTGTTTTGTATATAAGTTCATTTGTGTCGTTTTTTTTTGGATTCCACATATAAGAGATATCATAAGATATTTGTCTTTCTCTGACTACTTCACTTAGGATAATAATCTCTAGGTCCATCCATGTTGCTGCAAATGGCATTTTTTCATTCTTTTTATGCCTTCTTACATAGGTTTATTCCTAGGTATTTTATTCTTTTTGATGTGATGGTAAATGGGATTGTTTCCTTAATTTCTCTTTCTGATCTTTCGTTGTTAGCGTGTAGAAATGCAACAGATTTCTGTATGTTAATTTTGTATCCTGCAACTTTACCAAATTCATTGATGACCTCTAGTAGTTTTCTGGTAGCGTCTTTAGGATTTTCTGTGTATAGTATCATGTCATTTCTTTTCCTATTCTAAGTCCTTTGCTTTTCCATATAAATTTTAGAATCAGTTTGTCAATTTCTACACAAAAGACTGCTGGGATTTTGATTGGAATTGTATTGGATCTAGAGATCCATTTGAGGATAATTGGCATCTTTTTTGTTTCTTTATTTTTGAGATAAAATTCATATATCATGGCAGTCACCATTTTAAAGTGTAAAGTTCAGTGGTTTTCAGTCTGTTCTTGAGCTTGTGCATCCATCACCACTATCTGATTCTATAACGTCGTCATCACCCTTAAAGGAAAGTGTGACGACATACCCATTAATAGTCATTCCATATTCCTTCCTTCCTCCCAGCCCCTGGCAACCACTAATCTACTTTCTATCTCTATGAATTTGCCCATTCTGGACATTTCATATAAATGGAATCATACAATATACCACCTTTTGTGTCTGGCTTTTTCACTTAGCATAATATTTTCAAGGTCTGTGTATAATGTAGCATCTTTTAGTACTGTATTCCTTTTTGAGGCTAAATAATACTCCATTGTATGGATGCAGCACATTTTCTTTATTTATTCTTCAGTTGATGGATTTTGAGTTATTTCCACCTTTTGGCTATTATGAATATTTACGTATAATTTTTTGTATGAATATATGTTTTAATTTATTGGGTTTATATCTAGGAGTGGAATTGTGGGATTACATGGTAACTCTATGTTTAACTTTTTGAAGAAATGCCGAACTATTTTCCAATGTGGCTACACCATTTTACATTCCCACTAGCAATGTTTCAGTGTTCCAATTTCTCTGTATCACTTGCTATTTTCCAGTTGTTTGGTTCTAGCCATTCTAGAGGGTAGGAAGTGGTATCTCATTGTGGTATTGATTAACATTTTTCTAATGACTAGTGATGTTAAGCATCTTTTCATGTGCTTATTGGCCATTTGTATATTTCTTTGGAGAAGTGTCTATTCAAATTCCTTTCCCACTTTTTAATTGGGATGTCTTTTTTATTGTTGATTTATAAATTCTGGATACTAGACCCTTAGATATATAATTGATATAATTTTTCTCCCATTCTTTGGATTGGCTTTTCACTTTCTTGGTGGTGTGCTTTGGTACACAAAAGTTTTAAAATTTTATGAAGTCCAATTATGTATTTTTTCTTTGGTTACTTGTGTTTTAAAAACTTGCCAAATCCAATGTTATGAAGCTTTTGCCCTATTTTCTTCTAAGAGCTTTATAGTTTTAGCTCTAACATTTAGGTTTCTGATCCATTATGAGTTAATTTTTGTATATGGTGTAAATCAAGAGTCCAAATTCATTCTCTTGCATGTGGATGTCCAGCTGTCCCAGCACCATTTGTTGAAAAAACTATTCCTTCCTCCAGTAAATGGTCTTAGCATCCTAGTTGAAATTCACTTGATCATAGATGTATGGATTTATTTCTAGGCTCTCAATTCGAAGCCATTATCTATACGTATATCATTATGCTAGTACTACACAATCTCGACTTCCATAAATTTGTAGTAGGTTTTGAAATTGGCAAGGGTGAGTCCTTTGACTTTGTTCTTCTTTTTCAAGATTGTTTTGGGTATTTGGATATTCTTTTTTTTTGTTTTTTGTTTTGCAATTCCATATCAATGTTAGGATCAGCTTGCCCGTTTATGTAAAAAAGGGCAGATAGATATTTGACAATGATTATCTTGAATTTGTAGATAAATTTGGGAGTGTTGTCTTGTTAAAAATGTGAAGTCTTTCAGTCCAGGAACAGAGGATGTCTTTACATTTATTTAGGTCTCCTGTAATTTATTTCAGTGATTTTTTTTTTTTTTTTTTTTTTAGTTTTCACAATACAAGTCTCACATTTTTGTTAAACTTATTCCTAAGTGTTTTATTATTTTCCATGCTATTATGAATGTAATTGTTTTCTTACTTTCATTTTGAATTTTTCTTGCTAGTGTATATAAATACAGCTGAATTTTGTACATTGATCTTATTATATCTTGCAACCTTATTGAACTTGTTTATCAGCACTATTTTTGTTTTTTTTTTTACAGATTCCAATCCATATACTCTATTTCTTTTACTTCCTTTATTGCACTTACTTAGGATCTCCAGTATGATGTTGGTTAGAGATGGTGAGGATGGACATCCTTGCCTTGTTTCTGATGCTGGCGGAACAGCATTCAGTTTCTCACCATTAAGTGTGATGATGGCTATAGGTTTTCATAGATGCCTTTTATCAGGTTTAGGAATGTGTTAAGAATTTTTATCATGAAATGCTTGTTGAATTTTGTCAAATGCTTTTTCTATTGAAATAATGGTTTTCATTTTTAATCTATATAAATGGTCAATTACAGTGTTTGATTTTCAAATGTTGAACTAACATTACTGGGTCAAATCCTACCTAGTTATGATGTATTATGTGAAAGGGATTTTGTTAAGGATTCTTGCATGTATATTCATGAGGTATTTGGAGGTGTAGCTTTCTTTCCTTGAAATGGCTTTTTGTGGTTTTGTTGTTGACCTAATTTTGACCTCATAAAATGAGTGGGGAAGTGTTCCCTCCTTTCTTATTTTCTGGAGGAGTTTGTGTAGAATCCGTGTTCTGTATTTCTTAATTGTTTATTAGAATTTTCCATTGAAGCCATTTGAGTGTGGAGTTTTCTTTGTTGGAAAGTTTTAAACTGAATTCAATTTCTTTCACTGTTATGAGACTCTTCACTTCTTTGTGTGGATCCAAGTTTCCGTTTGATGTCATCATCCTTCTACTGGAGCAGCTTCCTTTAACATTTCATGTTATTTATCTGATATTAACTTCTGCCACATTTTACTCTTCTTCAAGAACCCCAATTACATCTTGTCAGACTTTCTTCCTCTATACTTTGTGTCACTTAACTTCTTTTCCAAATTCACCATTTGTCTATGGTCTTTTGCTGTAACCTATAGTAATTATCCAGAAGGGAGCCCAGAGAGACAAAGCAATATAAACAGTGAAAGAGAGGATAAAATACTTAGAGAGAGATTGAAAAGACATAATGGAATTCACAGGTGTTCAGAAGGAGAAGAGAGAGGAGTGGGGTAGAGGTAGTATTTGAGGAGCTAATGGCTAACAGTTTTACAGAATTGATGAAAGCCACCACTGTATAGTTTCAAAAAGCCTAACAAATACCAGTCAGGTGAAATGAAGAGAAATCTGTGTCTCGGCAGATCACGCTGAACCTCTAGAATACCAAAGACAAGTAAAAGGTCTTAACATAGAGAAAAGAAATTGTTTGAAGAAGGAACATTAAGGCCATCAGTTGACTTTTAACTGCACCGATGGAGACAGGAAAATGGTTGGATCTTCCATGTGGTGGGAGAAAAGAAATCCCCCAGCATTCTGTACTTCTTGAATAAGTTGTTCAGGAATGAGGACAAAATAAACACATTTCATAGAAACAAAAGCTGAGAGAGCTTGATACTATAGGCCTTCATTAAAAGCATTTCTAAAGGATCTATATCAAGAAGAAAGAACGTTTGCCTATATGGAAGTTCCGAGATTTAAGAAGTTAAAAACAGAGCAAATTGTGTGTGTTTCAGTTAATCCAAACACACATTAAATGTTTAAAGCAATGAGGCAAATGTCTGCTGGGCTTAACAACAAAGAGTAGAACTGAAATGCAGGAACGTCAGTGGGGAGGGAGTGGAGTTACAGGGTTTTAAGATCCGGGGGTTGCTTGGGTGGAGTGTGAGGATATCAGACTTTGATAAGTTAGGGATTTATGTGATCATTTTTAGGGTAAGAAGTAAAAAGAAAAACATGTATAAAGTAGTGGAGGGAAAAATCTGAAAGATGACAATAAAGGAGACTTACAAAAAACATAAGGAAGGTAGGAAACACAACAAGAAATGGCACATAAATCCATATATACCAAACCTTCCATAAATATTAATGGGCTCCATGCTTTAAAGAATTGCACTGAAAGAATGTTCCCTCAGAGCTCCACTGTCTTAGCATTGGGTGTTGCCATGGTGGAGCTTTAGAGCTCACTCCTCATCCTTGGATTTTTCTAAATTTAATCAGAATATTGTTCTTTGGGTCCTCTATGCTCATTCCTTCTGGGATTTAAGGACCTCTTCTTCATATCTTTCACACTTTCTCTTTTTCCTTTCACTCTGCATTCTGGAAAGTTCCTTGGCTTCATCTTCCTTCTGCTTCACTCTGAAGCTGTGTCTATTTACACAGTATGTGTCCATAGGTTTTTATTTTGACAATATTTTTCCCTCTCAAGGTGTCTACTTGTTTCTCTCTCCTATAGGGAATGTATCCATCGCCTTGAACATAGACATGAGTGCTTATTGTTTGCTTGGTGATTTCTCAGATGACCACTCTTATTTTGAGCTTGGTGTCTCTCTTTCATCACATTGGTTTTCTTCAAATATTGTTTCTTTGTTGGCTGATGAGTTTTGCATTTTGAGAATGCCTGTCTCTGGTGAGTCTGGTAAGAAGTTGAGGGGTGTGTGGCCAGGTGTGGCTTGTCCCAGGCCATCCTGCCTCTCTCCTCTTTGGCCCGTGCGGGGTGGACACCACCGCTGCCCTGGCGGGAAGTTGCTGTGCAGGCGGCCGCCCTGACAGCATCTCCCGGCTCCTGCTCGCGGTTGTGTCCGCTTCGCCACCTGACTCCTCCGTGGAACTCTCTCAGAACAGTCATTTCTCCATAGACTTTTCCTCCTCTGCTTTCTTTATATGTTGTTTTCTGTTGCTGTGTAACAAATAGCCCACAACTGAGTGGCTTAAAACAACAAATATGTATTATCTCAGGATTTTTGTGGCTCAGGAACTTAGGGGTGACTTAGCTGGTGGTTCTGGCTCTGGGTCTGTCATGAGGGTGCACATGCTGGCCTTGCTGTGTCACCTGAAGGTCGGCTGCGCTGGAGCAGCTTCTCCCAAGCTGGCCTTGTCGTGTGGCCGCGGGCAGGAGGCCTCGGCTCCTCAGCTCCGGGCCTCTCCCGAGGGTGGCTAGTGTCCTTCTGGCCTCTGGTCCACTCCCCCGAAGCGAGTGATCCAAGAGGGGGAGTGAGGAGGAAGCCACATCCTCGCCTTGGATGTCACACAGTGTCCCTTCTGTGCCATCCCTTCTGGGGTGGGAGGGACACTGCTCTCTACTTTTTTCAGGGAGACTGTGGACACGTCTGAAACCCCCTCCCTCTCGCTGAGGAAGCTCTCCCGTGTCCTCACGGTCTGTAGGTCCATCTCCACGTGGCCCTCATAGAGCAGACCAGTCACAAACCTTCACCACGATGGCACGAGCCTGGGCTTTTCATGTCCTATAGTTGTTGTGCTTGTTCTCATCGTCTTGTCTTTGGTTATAGGCTTTTGTCTACGTAGTTTCATTTAAAAAGCAGTACGTGTCTGACTTTCTTTCTTGCGTTGTTGAGTCTGACGCACGGTTCTTTGACGTTTCCAAGCGGGTCACTCTTGGGCAGACAGTGCTGCAGCGGGTGCTGCATCTTTCCTCCCTCTCACCCATGGCATCGCCGGAGACAAGATGCAAATAGCAAGGGCATTTCTATTATTTAAGGCACATTTTGCAGTTCCCGTTGTGGAGTGAAATCGCATTTCCTTATTTCTGGGTTGGATGACATATTGGATGATGATTTATTTATTCAACATTCATTCGCGTCTCACCGTGCTCTGATCACGCCCTGGGCGCTGTGCGGGGCTCTGGGCACAGTTTCCGGCCACAGCCCCCCACCTGCCGAGGCTCCAGGCAAGGGGGACACAGGCCCTTCAGTGTTGGCACTGTGGTGTCTGTGGTCGTGGGGAGAGCCTCGATCGAGGGCTGTCTGCATGCGAATTTCACGTCTGCTCTCCTTCCCCTTCTTCCCCTGAACTCACTCTGCAGAGAGTCCTTGGAAGATGAGCAGGTAGAAGGAGGCAGAATTAACTGCAGAGAGTGTTTGCTTGAGCGCCGGTCAGAGCCGAGGATCAGAAGGAGGGGCGGTCCCAGATGTGGACGGTGTGGCCGCAGTGGCCCTGGCGACCTGGTGCTCAGGTGCCCTCACAGCTTCCCGCGTGGGCACTTGACCCCGGACCCCGCCTCAGTGCCGTCAGCCCTGTGCGGGTCGTTTGCTTTCCCTGGGCTGCTGTGGGTCACGAGCTCTGCACATCCATCCAACACACGACCTTGCTCTTCTCCTCGAGGGCTTCTCAGAGGACACGCGCTCTTCTCCGTTTGTCGTGCTCCTGGAAGCCTTCATCTGGTCACGGGTTCTTGGGGGTCCAGTCCTACCTCGTTCAGGATTTGCTCATTAGGCTTGATTTCGTCTGCATCAAACAACCAATTAGCTTAGCATCTAATCATATAATGTGTCTAATGCTGTACATGGCTTTCACCATTAAAATCACTGCAGAGAAATAGCTTTATTATTGTGAAACGAGCTCTAGGCCCCGCCCCCTGCTTTTTTTCTTCTTGAAATCATTGTTTCTGTGATACACTTTCACACAGATGACGGCGCTGAGCAAAAGCAGCTGGCTGTCCCCTAGTCGCCCCGTGTGTGGGCTGCAGGGTGTCCCGACCCTGTTTCTGTTCCAGTTCATCTTGCTGCCGAAGCCCCTCTCGGAAGCCTGGCTTCGCGGGTGGCAGGCATTCACGGGGCAGCTTGTGCCGGACGTGGACATGGACGTGGGCGTGCCTGGCAGATGGGAGCCCTCAGAGAGCTTTCTGGGAGGGGACAGGAGGATGTGGTTAGTGCCTGGGGGTGGGACGTGGCACGGAGTCAGCCACCCTGAGGGTGCTTTTAATTTAAACAAAGTCATAGAACGTAAAAGTGAGCTTTAAAATGTTCGCTTCTCTTTGCCACATTCTGGTGAGGGAGAGCGGTGTCGTCGTTCCGTGTTTGCTAAGTGATGATGGCAAGCGTGGAGACAGATGCGAGCTTCCCGGGCGCGGGCTGGGGCCGAGCCAGAGATGCGGTGCCCCGGGAAGCAGGGGCGGGGGGGTCGAGGTTAGCCCTGTGGCTGCGCCGGGGCCCCAGGGGCTCGCTCTGCGCAGGCAGCGAGGGTGGCACAGGCCCAGGGTGCGCTGGGCAGGGCGTCGACCCCCGCTCCCCTTGGGCACAGCCTGGCCTGCCTGGAGCACCTCCTCCCCAGGCGTGCACGTGCCCTGCACATGAGGAGCTGCAAGGAGGGCCCAGCCCAGGGAACTATGGGGACGTGGGCACGGCAGGCCCAGCGCCGGCCTGTCCTGGCAGCTCCCCGAGGAGGCCAAGGACTTGGGCTGGGTGAGGGCCTTCCTCCTGCTGGAGAGAGGCCTCGGGCCACTGCCAGGGGTGACCTGCTGTGGAGGTGCCTGCGGCCTCTTTGCTGGTGTTTGTCCTGCACTGACTCACGCTGAGCTCGTCGTGGCTGGGTCAGCCCTGCCTCTCGGTGGGCCAGCAGTGGTTGAATGGGGCCTCTGCACCGGCCCCATGTGGTTGGAACAACCTGCTCAGTCTCTTCAAGTTGAGGGTCATCTGCCAGCGCCCTGGGGCTGTGGGGAGGGACCAGGCTGTGGGCAGATGCCTGGCCCAGAACCTGGCCCAGAAGGTGCCTTCGGTGCGGCTCCTGTCCCCCTCCCGGCCACTTCGTCACGGGAACAGCTCCCAGTAGAACCCGCGGGTCCCTCCTGAGCCCTTGTGGGAGAGCAGCCCCGTGTGGCTCTGCCCCTCCCGGAAGCGTCGGCTGCTCTGCGGGCCACCAGTGCGCCTGTGTCCTCGAGGCTGGCCCAGGCTTTGGCGCTCGGCCCAGGTGTTGGTTGAGATGAATGCTGGGAGAATCCAGGGCGCTGCTGACTAGGGGAGCGGAGTAGCTTCTGTCTAGTTGGCAGTTAACCTTGGCCAGTTCCCTCCGTATGAATCCCATCTTCCCCATGTGTCCTGAGTGACCTTGACCTCTGCAGGGGCTGGTGCCAGGACTCAGGGAGCTGCTACTCGTGCAGCCAAAGCAACCTCTGTCATCTGCTAAGATTCCTTTTTAAAAGAAAAATTAGGAGAAACATTTAGCGTGCACATTTTGTGTGCATTAAGTGAGTTGATGAGCGTTAGAGATTTAAACAGGTTTCCAGATGCCAACCGGAAATAAGTGTGTGTTCGTATCTTGTTTGTAAAATAAAACAGCAATCTGTGTGGAGATCCACGTGTGTCCCTGGCATGCGCACACTTCTCCTGCACGCCCCCAACCCTGATCCAGAATGGCCCCTGTCCTGGAGTCTCTGCCACCCCTGGGAGCGGCCTGTGCCCGCCCCGTTGGAGGAACCGTCTTCATTACTGCTCTCTCTTGAAGGCTCAGTCTGACGCCAGCTCGTTTTGCTGGGGGCTGGGATGGCGTGCGGTGCTGTCCGGCAGAGGTCCGGCTCTTTGGGGTGGCGAGAGGTGGGGTGCATACTCCAGGTGGACGCAGCTGTGTGCGCCGACAGCCCGTGTGCCCGCTCCAGGGCTGCTGGGACGCCGTGCGGGCTGAGGGCGGGGAGCCAGGCTGGGCCCAGGAGACCCTCCCAGCCGCAGCTGCACCCTTGGAGTAGCGTGAGCCTTTGGCTGCTGGAGAGCAGGGAATGACGTGATCAGATTTTTTTCTTAAGAAAAATTATGTTCCTGAAACGAAGAAGTTGGTAGAGACAACAGCTTAAAATATTAGGAGGATAACACACATAAACAGGGAAAAGTGCTCAGGTAAAACCCAAGTCAGCAACTGCACAGAACAGCTGTGTCCCCTCCAGAGGCTCCGATGAGGTGCAGGGTTCAGGGGGCTCTCTGTCTCCCCCACCCACCCTGGGCTGGCCTCGTGCTCCGCAGCAGAAACGCTTCCTCGAGATGGAGGTTCCTGCGGGTGGAGATGTTCACTTTTAGAATATTGTTGCTTGACTTCGCTTTTACTCACAGTAAATTGCTGAAGGCATTTCAGTTACACAGGGAAAATCATTAGCAGAATGCTCGTTACTTAGCTTCAGACTGTGGGGCATAATCATGCTTTCTGACGGTGCAAAGCAGATACATTTGAAGGGAGATTTATTCACATTTTCCAGTATATCATTATCACATTCTTGTGTGATAGTTTCCTGGTAATTCAGCTTGATTTAGTAAAATATATCAGCTCCACTTTTCTTTATAAGTTGTGGGGATTTAAATCTGTTTAGCAGAGGAGACAGTGCAGGCTGCTCAGACACTGCCGTTTCATGTGCTCGTGGCTGAGAAGCTGGTAGTTTCACTGCCCAGCGGAGAGGGGCAGGCAGAAGTGCCCCGTCCCCACCAGCGTGGCAGGGCTCTGCCACCGCGGCCGCCCTGGGGGGTGAGCGCGAATCTGCAGGACACAGCGGGCGTGGGCTGTTCCAGAAGCTCTGGGTGACGTCCTGCGGGCCCCGCCGTCTCCTCCCTCCTTCATGGGGCCCCACGAGGTGTCGGGGCCCCGGGGCGGCAAGGCCTTTCCCACATGGCCCTCTGCGTTTAGTCTGTGATTTGAACCCAGTGGGTCTATGTTTCCACCGTCTCCTTGGGGTAGGCTCTGGTCCTCCCACACGCACGCCGGGGGTGTGGGTGATGCCACACCACGCGCTCCCCACCCGACGGCCCAGGCGAGGGCACAGCCCCCTGTGTGCGGGGCTGGTTGTGAGTCCCCCAGGGAGCGCCTCGGGGCGGGCACTCTAATCCCATAACCACCACCCTGGCAGCTGCTGTATTTGCGTCAGCAGAGAGGGAACTGGCATTTGGAGGATTTCGGTAACTTCTTGAAAGTGCTAGAAAATGCGAGTGCCCAGGGAAATGCGGTCGGCCTGGCGCTGCTTCCCCTCTGGCTGAAAGTTCTCATTTGGGTCCCAAAGCCCTACACTTCTCTACACCTTGTCTAGAATTTACTTTGTCTAAAGCTATTTTAAATTCTATTATAACTTTGTTTCTTGATATGCTTATTGCCCTTGCTTTTTAGAATGCCATCTTACAATTTTTTGATCTCTTGTTTCATGAGTTTTTGTTTTCTTTCTCTGAAAGCATGTGGCAGGCTGCTGACTAAAATCACTTATGTTTCTTTTTGTACATATTTCTGAACCTATGTTCTTCTTCTACCTCTTGCTGTGTTTTTGTGTTTTCTTTATGTGGCAGAATTTTTTTCATGGCTTCAGTGTTTTTCCGTTTGCTCCTCCCTGAAGGAGAAGTCAGTCAGGCCTGTCTCACCTGTGCCCCAAGGTGTGTGGCCATATCCTGCAAGCCCCTCATCGCTCACCTGCATCCTCTCTTGGGTGCTTGGACTTTGAGCTGGGTGACAGTTCCCTTGGGCTGGGCCTCACATCACTTTGGGAACCAGCAGCCCGGAGGGTGTTGAGAGGAGGCTCTGTGCCCTCTGGTTCCTGCGTGGCACCCCGTTTGGCTGGGACACGTATCTCCCCGCCCCCAGCCTCCACACACACTGCCCTTCTAGAAGGGCTTCAGAGGGTCCTCAAAACTCCCAGCCACCCGTGCTGTCATCTTAGAGCTGGCAGAAAGGCCTCCCCGTGTGCGTGTGTTTGTTGGCCTGATTTCTTTGCTTGATTCATTAAAAATTGGGGCGGTGGGGAGTAAAAGGTGCCCTCGCTGCCCTCCCATGCCACTCAGAGGGCTCATTCTCTGCTCTTGTGCAGTCCGGGGTCTGTGTTGCTGCCCTCATGACACTGCTGCTCTTGTCGCCTTGAACCAGGCTTCGGATTTTGTAACATTAATCTTTTCCCATGTCCGTGTCCAACAGATGATACATTTTGAGGCCAGGACGCCGGGCTAAGTAATAATTCCACAAAGGGTCCCCTAGGTGACGTGGTCAGTGAACTCACTGCAATTTTATTCGGAGCACGTGGTGAGTATTCAGTGGAGGTGCAGAGATTCGGGTTGACTGTAACTCAATTAGCCGTGTAGTGTGGCTGGTGGCTAAAGAGGAGACGTCAGTCTTGAGCGCTTTCTGAGCAGCGCGTTGTCCCTAACGGGAGGGGGCAATGTCCCTAAGAGTGTGGCTGTGATAACAGCCACTGTTGGTGCAGATCCACCCGCTGTGCCAGGCAGAGCAGAGCGGTGAGACCCGGCAGCGGCCAGCACAGCGGGTCCCGTGAAGCATTAGTGTCCCGGGTCCAGGCCCTGAGCCTGTGGCTCTGACCCTGGAGGGTGTGGGTGTGTGTGGGGAGGGGTGGCAGGGCCGAGAGCAGGGAGACAGCGGGGCTGCCCCACGCCGGGCCTCTGGGGCTGAATGCAGTGTAACTGGAGCCCGTGGCGGAAACCGAGGGAGCCAGGCTTAGGGTCAGGGTGAGGCTGAGGAAAGGGCGAGGCTGAGGCTCGGGGTGAGGAAACACTGTAAGCATTGCAGAGGCAGATGGTGAAAGGCGTGGGCGGCGAGCTCTCTGTGGGCCGAGGTGGTGAGGGGCCGTGCGGATGGTCCACCGTCAGAGATGACACAGGGACGTGCGCAAGCGTGGGGTGAACCCAGAGGACTCCTAGGATCGCCATTCAGTTCTTAGGTCATGTCATCACGCGGACTATTTTAGATGGCAAATTCAGCTGTATTCGTTTCCTCTGGTAAAATATCTCTGAGTTTATTTGTTATATTTGAGGGAAATAGGACAGTTCAGTTCAGTACTGTCAGTCCTGTTTAGTACAGGAGAGAGTTCAGTATGTTTCATGTTCCAGGTGGGTGTTCTCACTAAGCAACAGAAACTGGGGTGAATTGCCCCAGAATCCCCTTCCCTTCCCTTTCACTTGGCTTCATAACTGGCTTGAACTCTTTAGGTTAAGAAATAGGTTTTCGGGCTTCCCTGGTGGCGCAGTGGTTGAGAATCTGCCTGCTAATGCAGGGGACATGGGTTCGGGCCCTGGTCTGGGAGGATCCCGCGTGCCGCGGAGCGACTGGGCCCGTGAGCCACAACTGCTGAGCCTGCGCGTCTGGAGCCTGTGCCCCGCAGCGGGAGGGGCCACGATGGTGAGAGGCCCGCGCACCGCAATGAAGAGTGGCCCCCGCACCACGATGAAGAGTGGCCCCCGCTTGCTGCAACTGGAGAAAGCCCTTGCACGAAGCGAAGACCCAACACAGCTATAAATAAATAAATAAATATAAATAAAGTAGCTATTAGTTTAAAGAAAAGAAATAGGTTTTCCTTTTAAGATTTGCATTAGTCTCCAAATATTGGCTAAATCAAGACAGGTGCAAACCCTAGATGTTGGAGCAACCAAGCCTTCCTCCAGGCCAAATTGACCCGGTTTTCATACTTTCTCTGGAAGTCCAACGTTTATGGAAGAGGTCATATTTTCCCTCACATCCCCTTGGGATACACAGTTTTCCCAGTGCATTTCTGCTCCGTCCACCCATCATCCATCCCCTGGAAACCTTGATGAACGACCTTCCTCGTCTCGGTTTTCGCAGGAGTTGCTACTTGAAACAGAGAGAGGTGGCAGTGGCCGTGGTCATCCGCTGTCATCACCACCATAGAGGCACGTTTAAACATGCCTCCTCACCCTCTAAACTTCTTGTCCAGGACCAGTGGTGCCGGGACTCAAGCACGGGGGGGACGCAGTGTTTGAAGGAGGGTTTAATTAGGAGGAGGTTCATGTTTGAAGTGTACACAGAATATCTACTGTGATAGAACCAACTTGAGCCATAAAATACATTTAAATGATTTCACATCACACCAGGTATGTTCTCTGACCATGACGGAATCAAGCTAGAAGTCAGTTATAGAAAGCTATCTGAAAAATCCTCAAATACTTGCAAATTTAACAACGTACTTCTAAATAACTCATGGGTCAAGAAGAAACCAAAAAAGAAATGAAAACTGCATAGTTTGAAATGAATGAAAATGAAAACACCACATATCACAATATTTGAGCTGTAGCTAAAGCAGCACTCAAAGGAAACTTCAGAGTACGAAACACATTATTAGTAAAGAAGAAATGTCTCAAAATAGTGTCTTTAGCTTCCACCTTGAGGAATCAGGAAAAGATCACATTAAAGTAAGCAGAGTAAGGGAAATAGTAGGAATCAAAACAGAAATTAATGAAACTGGAAACAACAATGGAGAAAATCAGTGAAAGCAAATGGTTATTCTTTGAGAAAATCAATAACATTGATGAACCTCTAGCCAGACATAAGAAAAAATGGATATACTATGATCGGCCCTATACCAACACATTAAATTACTTAGATGAAATGTACATATTTTTTGAGGGAAAGTACCAAAGCTAACTCAAGTACAGGTTGATTATCCTAATTCTATATATATTTAAAAAGTGAATTTTTGTTGTAAACCACCTCCTCTGGTCCAGAAAAAAACCTCCAGGACCAAATGGCTTTACTACTGAATTTTATTAAATATTTAAAGAAGAAATAATGCCAATTCTATATAAACTCTTCCAGAAAATTGAGGAGGGAGTACTTCCTAAATCATTCTGAGTCCAGTATTACCCTAATAACAAAACCAGGCAAAGACATCAGAAGAAAAGAAAACTGTGGACAAATATTCCTCATGAACATATATGAAAACTTTAAAAAATTTTAGCAAATCAAATACAAAATATAGAAAAACTAGTTGAGGTTTATCCGAGGAATTCAAAGTATCTTTTACATTCTAAAATTAATCAATATAACTCACCATATTAACAGACTAAAAACAAAAAAACAGTATCATTTCAGTGTATGCAGTAAAAGTATTTGATAAAATGTAACACCCATTCCAGATAAAACCTTTCAGGAAACTAGTAATAGAAGGAGGCTTCCAATGAATGGCATCTATGACAGATCCACAGCTAACACCATAGTAATAGTGAAAGACTGAATATTTCCCCCTGCAATCGAGAATAAATCAAGGAAACATGTTCTCACCTCTTCTATTAATTGTTTTCCAGGGGATCCTAGCAAGTTCAATAGGAAATAAAAGGCATTGAAATTAGAAGGGAAGGAGTAAAACTATCTTTATTCTTGGTCGACATGTTTGTCTATGTAGAATATCCTATAGCATCAAAAAGAGGCTTCAAGAATAATTGGGTTTAGCAGGGTTACAGGATACAAGATACACAAATCAATTGTATTTCTCTATAATATCAACAAATAATTAGAAATTGATAAAACATTATACCTAATAGCAAAACATTGCTGAATGGAATTATTGAAGACAAATCAATGGAGAGCTACACCATTGCTCAAAGACTCAGTACCGTTAAGATGTTAATTCTCCTCAAATTGGTCTATGGATTCAGTGGACTTCCAACTAGAATTCAAGTAGGTTTTTTTTGGTAGAAATTTGACAACTAACACTACTTGGTTTCATGATTTATTATAAAGTACAGTTATCAAGACAGTGTGATGTTGGTGTTAAGACAGACAAATCGATCAGTGGGTCAGAATAGACAGTCCAGAAATAGACTTACACATAGATGGTCAGTTAGTTTTCAACAACAGTGCCAAGGCAATTTAGTGGGAAAAGGGCTAGTTTTGTCAAGAAATGGTGCTGGAATAATTATACATTCAGACACACAAAAAAAAGAAAAAAAAGACCTTTGATCCATATCTCCCATCATGTATAAAAATTAACTTAAAGTAGATCAGAAATCTAAAATTTTATACATCAAGAATAAAACATGATGTATTTTTTTGTGACCTTGCACTAGGCAAAGTTTTCTTAGTTATGACATTAAAAGCATTATCCATAAAAGAAACAAGGTTATAAACTGGACTTCATTAAATTAAAAAAATTTAAAATTTTCTGCTCTCCAAAAGACAGTGTTAAGAAAATGGAAAGACAAGCCACAGACTGAGAGAAAACACTTGCAAATCTAATTTATCTGGAACGTATAAGGGACTCTTAAAATTCAGTACTAAGGAAACAAACAGCATAATTAAAAATGACCAAAAGATTTGAACATCCACTTCACCAAAGAAAATACGTGGATGGCACGTTAGTACCTGAATAGAAGTTCAACAGCATTGGTCATTAGCTAAATGCAAATTAAATCCACAGTGAGACACTACTTGGTGTGGCCCATCTACTGAGCACTGGCAGAGATGGAGACCATCTCATACTGCCCGTGAGAATGCAAAGCGGTACATGTGCTTTGGAAGACATTTTGGCAATTAAGCCAAGAAGCTAATCCAATGTACACCCACCAGGCATTCCACTATTAGGTGTTACCCAAGAGTAATGAAAGCATATATCCATACAAAGCTTTGAACAAGAATGTTTGCAGAAATTTGTTTTTAATAGCTGAAATACTGGAAACATCTCAAATGTCCATCCATAAATGAATGAATACACAAATTATGGTATATGGTTGCACAATGACATTGAGGAATCTCAAAAGAATTATGCTGAGTAAAAGTAGTCGGGCCAAAAGTATGTGCCCAGTGTGCTTCTATTTATTGACTTTTAGAGAAAGCAAATTCTGTAGTGCTGGAAAGCACGTCGGTGGTTCCTTGGGGCAAGGTGTTTGTTGCAAAGGGGAGAGGGAGGGATTGCAGACGGCCACAGACAGCTCTGGAGTGTGCCTGTCCGTTATCCTGGCTGTGGCGATGATTCCGTGGGTGTGTACACATGATAAAACATTTCAGCGTGTACACAGCACATGTACATTTTATTATATGTCAATTACATCTCAAAGCTGATTGACTGACTGAGTTTTTGCAAGAAAGAAAGGAGGACCCCTTTTCGGAGCAAGATAACGTCCAGAGCTTAAGTTATTTTCAATCACAATGTCCAGTATTTAGTGAAAAATTAAAAACAGGACCAAAAACAAGAGCTAAAACGGATGAGAAATAAAACCACAGATGACGTATAGAATTGCACTACCAGACAAGAACTTTAAAGTCATGAAGATTATTGTCTTAAAAAATAGAATAGATATAAAAATATATGAAAAATAGAGAATTTCAAGTGAAATCATAATCTATGAAAAGAATCCTATGAATTTAAAAAATATAGGATCTGAAATGAATAATTCACTGGACTCTGTAACAGAAGACTGGACACAGGCTCCGTGAATTGGGCGGCACTTCAGTGAAGTATGTCTGTGTTGAAGCACAAGAAAGGAGAGAACAGAATAATACAAACAGAATGTGAGAGACTGTGGGGCAGAGTCAAAAGGTCTAATGTCATGTAATGAGTGGCCCAGGAATGGGGGGGAGATTTCAGAAAAATATTTGAAGATATAAAGGCCATGGATTTTTCAAAAGCATTGAAGATATTGATGCTAGAATCATGAAACAGCTGACCCTGAAATGAATAAATAAAGAAGCAAGCAAACAAATAAGCAAAACTAACTTCTCACATCTAGGCATCATTGCTTGACCTTTGAAAACTACAGCAAAGAAAATCTTCAGAGCAACCAGAATTAAAGATGGCCCATCATTCTCAGAGTCTGCAATCTGACGCGTGTCTGGTGGCCTGTGCGTGCACACGCCACTGTGGGGTATGCATCCTGAACGGAATTGCCGCGTCCTTGCTTATACACGTCTTCTGCTCTGCTGGCTGATGCCCCGAAGTCTGTACTCACAGCAGCAAAATACAGACCTACCGCTTGGTATGACGGTTCAGGCAATCACCTTTTCCCATTGCTCTTCAAAACGACACCAGATTTTAGAGAGCAGCATCTTTTTTCCCCCTCCATACAATGACTTTTTTACCCAAAAACAAATGAAGTAAACAAACTATATGGAGTGGTATTGTAGCACTGTGGCTTCGAAAGAGGGACATTCACCAATTCCTTGATAATGACCTTTTCCACCAGAAAACATGGAACGAGTGTCCTTGTGCACCGTATCTGGATGAGCAGCCAGCAGCCTGCGTGTGTCCGTCCGTGAGAGATGCACAGACAGCACCTCTCGCCACACGTTGTTCTGCTGTCTGCTTCCGTGCATCTGGAGGTGTCCTCCTGCCGGAACAACACTTTGCTGTGCTGGAACTCTGTTTGTAAAAGCCCTCGGAGTGCAAAACAACCATGCGCCTCAAAAAGGTTTATAAATTGGTGAAGAAAATAGTGCAGAAATGAGGATGTGCCTTCCAGAGTGACCCCTGGACCGCTCTCCTCCAGCCGGGAGCCCTGGCAAGCCCCGCCCTCCTCCGGCTCAAACCATCAGCTTTGCTTATATCATGTTTGTGCAAGTGCAAACTCCGCTTGTTTACTTCTGAACTATTTATTACTGTTATAAGTTTGTTTTCACTGTTCAATTGAAGTATTTTTCTACCTGTAAAAATGGTTTGGTTATCTTTAGTTGGGATTGAATGCATCATAACTTTTCTATTATAATTAGTGGATACATTTTTTTCTCCTGTATAGTAGAAGGAGTTTCAAAACAAAATAAAGCCTAAGTGACTGGAAGGTGTTTAAAAGTTCCCATTGCTCCTCACCCTTGCCAGCTCTGGGCAGGGTATTTGTCAGACTGCTATATTTTAGGCAGTGTAGTGGGTGTGTATTTATATCTATTTTTGGTTTTAATTTGCATATCTTTGATTACTGTGAGACTGAGTACCTTTTCATGTGCTTATTGGCCATTTGGACCTCTTGTTTTATGAAGTGCTTTTCTCAGTTTTTACCCATCTTGCTATTTATGTCTACAGCGTTTATAAGGGAGAGCGATCAGGCTGGCCCCAGGTGTTTCCACGGCAGGTTGCATGCTAGATACCTTGTAGCAAGGTATACAAAATCTTTAGGAAAGAAATAATTTTCTCAATAATACATTTTCAAACATGTGAGGACCTAGGGAAAAGTGATGCTTATGCACCCTCACTGAAAGGGCTCCTTGAAGATGGCGCTGGACTCTGGACAGCGCAATGGACTCAGGGGTGAAGGGGCACAGGAAGGATGGGGGGGACCCACAAGCACGGTGCACAGGGATACGTCGAGGACGGGATTCTCGAATGGCAGACCTTCACGAGGCGGCAGCAGCAGTATTCACAGTAGTGACAAGGAGGGAGCTGGGGGTGGGGCTCGCAGAGGGGACAGAGAGGCGCCAGCCGTGCGCTTCACGCTCTTCAGGCCAACTGATCGATGCGTAGGGATTTAAGAACATCATCCAGAGTTATCAGCAAAAGAACCAAAACTAGCTAGATGAGGACTCACACCGGGTAGTGGGGGAGGGTGTAAATGTGGTCACTCCTGAGTCATCCTTGGTGAGTCATCACTAATCCTCTTAATGGACAGAGGCCCTGAGCAGGGCTTTCCCCGCCACACCCAAAGTACAGATACTCAGTAAACAAATTAAAAAAGAGCTCTGCCTCACTCAAGATGGTTACATTTTTGAAGTGTCAAACAATTAAACTGATGTGGTAATATTTTTCATCTTGCAGTTTGTCAAAGATCAAAGTGTTTGAGGGTGAATCCAGTGGCTGGAGAAAGAGCACTCAGGAATCTGATGGGGATATAATTTGCAGAGACCTGTATGGAGACGATTTTGGTTAACTTCTCTGAAATCAAAAGTGTACAGTATTTCTAGTCTCATGCCGAGGTGCCTCTGAATGTGTTGATTCAAAAAAAAAAAATCTAAGATGTACTGATGGTAAAGAATAACATGCCAGGTGCAGAACAAGACATGCATTTTCCTTCCATGTGCACAGAATGTGTCTGGATGGACCCACCAGGGGATGTTAACGGTGACTGTGAGCTCAGAAATACTACGAGAGAGTCTTATTTTTCATTGTTTAAATTTTTACTCTTTACATTCAAATATCTATAGTTTTGAACGGTTATGAAAACCACCCAAGACCAAGAAGAGTTTTAATAGTTATTATGAATAAAAAGAATCCATATGCATTGCCAAGTTCATGTCAAACTCGTGGTATGATAATATTATTTAATAATCGAAACGTGAAACATGAAGTAACTCACCCATCGCTCTGGAGAACGCAGCGGGGCGGAGAATGCTCTGGCACCATTACTGCTCCTACATAGAAGGGACACAGAGTACGGTCACTTCAAGTGCTGTAGAGAGCAGTGAGCCCTACACGTGCCGCGCCCTCGGGAGGAATAACCCCCCCTCCCCACGAGCGCATGTGTCCCCAAGCAGCCAGCAGTCCGGGAGGGATTCCGCCAGGTCACTGGGAATCGCCAGCCCCTCAACCCTGCCGGGTGCTTTCCTTCTCTGAGCCTGATTCCTCCTCTATGAAGCGGTGACGATGACACCTGCTTCCTAATCCCGCGAAGAGTGCGTGTAAGTGAATAAACGTGAAAGTGCTTAGAAGTAACAAAGTGCTGAAGAAGTGTTAGTGTCTCTTCCTTTTAAAGATTTTGCACGTTTTCATCAGCCAGCCTGTATTTCTGGAACACAATTCGTTAGGTATGATTAGGACGATGGCTAGATCTTGAGGTTCATCTGAGATCTGGGGAGAGTTTCGCTGCGGCTGAAGCCCACTGAGGAGCCTCCCGGGTGTGGGTACCAGGCGTCCGGGGCAGGCCCTCCTCAGCTGCTCTGCTCCATTAAAGGAGCAGCGGTGCTTGGCTGGGGCCCACGGCACCCTGGGCATCTCTGACTCTTTAAATGTGGCACCAGATTTTTTAAAACGTATTTCTGTTATAACAATTGAGAATGGATGCAAAACAAATTTCAAGTATAAAGGTGTTCTGTGAGCCTCCAGACGTGAGAATGAGCAGGAACCCGGGCCGAGCGGGATCTCGGGCCGCACCGAGTTCATTGGGTAATGTGACGCTTTTCCCTTGCTTTTTGGTAGATGGACAGTGTCCTCACCCGCGGGGGAAGCAGGTGGGCTGGCAGGACAGGCGTCCACGGGCCGGGAGGAGGAGACGCTCCCAGGTACTCTCGTCTACCCCGCTGGTGACCTGCCTGCCCGGCCCCTCCTGCTCCAGCAGTGACCCGTGCCCCTCCTGGCTGCTCTGCCACTTGTGCCCTGCCTGCGCCCCACCCCAGTGCCTGTTGGTTGCCCCACCTCAGCCTGGATCCTGGCCCTCCCCTCCCCCACCCGGCGCGGGGCCTGGTCCTCACTTCCGGTTGCCCCTTTGCTTGACCACTTCTTTGGAGATTCTTAACCCCGAGTTGCACCCTGACTCCCATTAACCTCGCTCGGCCACGGAGCACGTGGAGAGGCCCCTGACGGGGTCGGGCTCCCCCTGCTGGTGTTCGTACCCTCTCAGACCTGCTTCTTGTGTGTTCGTTTCCCTTAACAGGGTGGTTTATAGTGCACTGAGAAGGAGCGTTGGATTCTTGCAGTGATGCGGTCGGGAGTGTGTGGTGCCGTCCCTCCTCATCCACGCAGAATGCTCACCCTGCCACTGGCCCCACGCGGGTCTCAAAGGTTACAAACAGAGTGAAGGTGAAGACATGCTTCAGAAGCAGAGCTGATTTGAGGAATAATTTTAAATGAGGCTGGAAGAGAGGGGTGCCATCCCAGAGGCAACAGCCTCACTGGGCAGACAGATCAAACCCGCGCTCTGCGCCAGGTCTGGTTCTGGGCAGGGTCGGATCCAACAGCAAACACACTGACGGGCTCTGTCCCCAGAGACGGCGTCAAAGGTAGACCGCATGCCTAAGAAGTGCGAAGGTGATGAGCTCCGTGGATAAAGGAAAGGGGAGAGCAGGAGGAGCGAGTGCGTGTGCGTGTGTGCGTGTGCGTGTGTGCGTGCCTGCGCGTGCACGCAATTGGGATCGGCCTCACTGAGAAGGTGACATTTAAGTGAGGGTGAGGGAGTGAGTCACAGATGGAGAAGAGCATTCCAGGCAGAGGGAACGGCCAGTGCGAGGGTCGTAGGTGAGGAGGCTGGAGAGCAGCGGGGGGCAGCCTGGCCGGAGCCGTGAGTGGGGTGGGGCGGGGTGCTGGGGCCTGGTAGGAGCTTACACTCTGGGTGGAGGGGGGCGCCTGAGCGGAATTCGGTTCTTGAAGAATATGCCTCTGGCTCTGGGCAGAGAATAGACGCTCAGGGGACCCTGGCTGGAAGCAGGGACCAATGAGGAGGCTTTACCTGCGCCCAGGTGAGAGTGGTGTGAGGGGTTGGCGAGGGCTGGCCAGACTCGGGCTGTGTTTTGAAGGTAGAGCCAGTGTGAATCCCTGAGAGAGTGGAAGTGACCTGAGGGGCAGGGACAGCGGCAGGGACTAGGGCTGAGGGGCAGCGAGGACAGAGCGTCTCCAGTGCTCGCGTCGGTTCGGGAGTGATTGGCCTCTGGACACGTGCAGGTGAGGTGCTGACATTCGTGCACCTGTCAAGCACACAGCTGGACAGATGGCACTGGAGCCTGGGAGAGGGGATGCGCTGGGGGTGTGGGCTCGTGCGGATGCCGTGCAGGAAACGCTGGCGCCACCAAGGGGGCATCTGCGGGAGGAGAGAGGCCTGGCGTGGACCCCAGGAACCAGCAGGGGGGTCCCGGGCAAGTCTTCGGAGCCGGGCAGACTCTGTCCCTGCTGTTGGTGGGGAGGGAGAACTGGGCTTCCAGCAGGTGGCCTGGAGGGGACAAGAGCGAAAGTGGGCGCCCATGGAGGGGCAGAGAGGGGAGGAGCTGGGGCAGCGAGGACGGGGCTTTACCGAGTTGCTGCAGTGGGAAGAGAGGGCGATGCGGGGGAGTGTTGTCGATGAGCAGAAACGGGGGCCCCGTCCCGTGCAGGCGGGAGGCGGACAGAGAGACCACCCAGCCACAAGGGTGGCGTCTGGCAGCGATGGACATGCCGGGCCGGCGGGTCTGTCCCAGGAAGCTGAGGGGGGAACCGGGAGGTGAGAAGATGGAGAAATCAGGGTGAGATGCATGTCGTCCTCATGAACGGCCAGTGTTCACCCGTTTGTGGCATTCAGGAAAAGAGAACCTCTTGTGGGTCAACTTACGGTTGAACGTCTTACGGTTCATGAGGTTTGTTCAGGGATGCCTGCAAGACTGGGGGCCTGGCTGGGCCAGGGAAGGGCAGCGGGATGACGGGAGCCCCGGCCTGCGTGTGGTCTGCAGTGGGAGCCGAAGCGGCTGCCCGGGGAGAGGCGTGGCGTAGGCAGAGCTCACGGGGCCGTGGAGCTCGCCAAGCGAGGACGAAGGGAGCCAAGCGCAGGCAAGGAGCCCACGGATGGCGACTCCGCGGCGGGACGGGGAAAGGGACGGGCGGACCTTCCTGGTGGGAGGGGCTGGGACAACAGACATGGCCGGTGGCCGCAGTTGGCTTTCTCTCCAAATTGGTGGCAGCTGTAAATTAATCTCTATCAAAGTAGAATATGTTAGAAAAATTTAAAAAATACAACCACCTTTTCAAGTTAGAGAACAGTACTTGGTTTCCATGGTAACTGCCAACCATTTAACTAGGGCAAGTGTTACGTGGTGACAGGGTAATTACAGACAACAGGGAAATTGCAGGGTGTGTCTTACATAAATACAGAGTGGTTGCATGGTTAGCTTCTGCTCCTGAAGCAAGGCTGCGGCTGTTTCCGGAGGTCTGCTCCAGCGCCTGTCCTCGGGCCGTCACTGCCGGGGCACGGCCCGCCCTCTGTCCACGCTCTCTGTTACCTGTGAGTCCGCTTTCCTCCCCTCTCTGCGCTGGGGCCTCAGGCAAATCTTCCCCAGGCCCACCTGACCTGTGCCTCTGTGGGGCCTTCCTGGGGCCAGGCTGGGAAGAGGTGGAGGCCACACACGGGCCCCAGGCTGTGGCCGTTGAGATTAATCTATCAACCAGAACTTAAGACGGGTGTTTGTAGACCTTTTATCAACCGGCTATGAAAGAAACCCTAAATACGGTAAAAAGACAGGAGAATCAAATTTGTGTTCAAATCAGATTTGAACACAAATCATTCTCTTGCAGATTGGAACAGGACAGTTACTTGAGAACATTCATCTGCTGTCACCTATACCAGAGTCCCCACAAAGACAGAAACTTTAAGACAGCAGCAACAGTAGAATCCATGCTGAAACAGGGGTAACTGAGTCAGAGGCTCAGACTTTTGGTTAATTATTAAGAGGTAGAAGCAGCTAATGCTTGTGGATGAAAACATCACAGGAGACTCGTGGAGAGCCTATTGCAGGTAAGTATGAGGACTCAGACACTCGGCCCAGAACCAGTATCCATGGCAGGTGAGTCAAGCCTCTCAAAAGCAGAACTGTGGGCATAGCCAAGAGCTGTCATGCATTTGAGGAGAACCAAACAGCAGGAGAAGTACCAAATGCAACAGAAGAACATATTTAAGCGAAGACTTAATGGCATGAAGACAAGAATATTCATAAAAGAAACAGCTCCTTCAAAAGAAACAAACAAAAATTTTGGAAAGAAATGTTATCAAAATGATAACTGTTTAAATTGCAGAACAGACAGAAGAAGGAATTAGTGATTGGACAAACGAACCAAGGATTTATTCCAGAATGCAAACCTGAAGAACCCAGAGCTGTTCCAGAATGCAGGCCTGTAGGACCAGAGCTGTTCCAGAATGCAGGTCTATAGGGCCCAGAGCTGTTCCAGAATGCAGGTCTCAGCCACTGAGAGGTGGAGAGTGTGAGAGAAAAGGGTGAGACCGCGAGGAGTTTGAGAAGCTCTCTTTTTTGTTGATAGGAGTCTGAAAAGCAGAGAGCAGAGAAGGCTGAAGGAGGATGAGGAAACACGTCCTGGAAGAAGCCTCTCAGGGCACAGAGCGTGTCGGGGTAAAGTGTTGAAGGGGGTGGGCTTTGGGGGTTGAGGGGATGGTGAGAAACCACAAGGGCCCGAATACAGTGGGACAGAATTTCGGGATAGGACCAAAGAGAAACCCCCAAAGTGGTTGGCAGGAGGAGCAAAGGTCTGGCTTTCAGTTGGCATCAAAATTCTCTATGACAAATGTACATTTTAGAATTAATTGGATCAATATCTTCAAAGTACTTGGGGAAAAAGGATTCCAAACCTGGCATTTGAGACACAGCCAGGATTCAAGTCGAAGGGCAAAGGAAGGGTGCTTCAGACAGTCAAGGACTCAGAGGTCTCCAGCCTCACCCCTAAGACTCTGAGAAAATGAAGAAAGATAGCGATCGATTGACAAAAGAGATTAGCGTTTGGTTCCACTGATAATGGTGGGAAAGAATCCAGGGTAGCACGTAGCTACTCTAAATAATTGTTGGTGCCTATTGGTATGCAGATTAAAATAATAGTTGAAAAAATCTTGGTAGGTTCCAGCGTTTTTTTTGTCGATGGTTTGTTCAGCAGTTGGTTGTAATTTTGGTGTTTTCGTTGAGAAGAGGTGAGCTCACGTCCTTCGACTCCACCACCTTGTTTCTGTCCTACAAACCGAAAACTCTTATGTATATGTATTTATATAGTGACGAGAAGGAGAAGAGTGAAAGTTTCTTAAACATCAGTTCTTTTTCTGGGGGAATATGTGGAGACTATTCAAGCCTATAGTGTGTGAATGTGCATTTAAACATGTTAACAATGTACCAGGAGCCACCAGTCACAGGCACAGATTGTGCAGCTTCAAATATTGTAGAGGAAAAACTCTGGAACAAAGAAAACCTGATTAAGTCACCAAAAAAAAAAGGTAGAGACGAAGGAAAAAATTAGAAATCAAAGTAAATGTATAAAGCAAGACATCATGTGGCATTAGTTCAAATATATGTGAAATTTCTCTATTAAAAGGCAAAACTCAGATTGTCTTAAAATTGACACAGAAACAGAAAATGTATTAATGGGAAGGGTACTAAGCAAATGGTAATCACTGGAAAGCAGGCCAAGCAACATTATTTTCAAGAAAAAGATAAAAAGCATTAAATGGGACAAAGATACTTCATTTGGATAAGTTATAATCCTCTAAGAAGATATGATACTCATGAACTTTTATGTATACAATTACATAGCTGTAAAATTTATGAAGGAAGAACTTCTAAGAATAGGAAATGGACAAATCCAGTACCATAATGGGAAACTTTAATTGAAAAATCAAGAAGACGAAAAAATTCATATGGTTATGAAGAATTTGAATAGCATTCTTAACAAATTGTGTTCCAAACGCAGGATATACTTTCCTACTTTCCTTTCTCCCTCCCTTCCCTACTTTCTTCCTTTCTATTTTTCAAACACACCAGGACCATTCACAGATATATTTACCATGTATTTTACTTTAAAGGAAATCTAATTTTTCAACAGTGGAAATCATTAAGTACAATAAAAATGGAAATTAACCACAAAATGATAATCAGAAGTAACCCAGACTCCATTACATATCTAGAGATTTGGGAATGCTTTTAAATAAAAGCATAAACTGTATAAAAAGTAATGAAAATGAGATAATACTGCATGTCAAAACATGAAGGATGCTGTCAAAACACTTCTCAGGAGAAAATGTTGGAACACTGGAAACACTTAAAATAAATGAAACAACCCTATGACTCTAAATGTTAGAGAAATAATTACAAAATAATTCAAGACAAAGTAGGAAAAAAATTAATGAAGATAAGGGTAGAGATGAATACAGCAAAATGTGAAAACATGGTGTTAGGTGCAGTAAACACCAGTAAAGGAACGTAAAACACTTAAACTGTTAGCAACTCTGACAAAGGGGGAAAAGGCAAAACTTTGAAACTTGGGTGACCAGGGAGTAGATGTAACTGCAGATGTGGAGGCTATTAAAACTTGCAGAGATATCTATTTACAGCTCTATGCAACAAAATTGGAAAATATAGATGAGATGAATAATTTTCTAGAAAAATGTAAATCAACAAAATTGCCACACATGATGTAGAAAGTCTGGATAACTATGGGAATGACTGAAACGGTGCTCAGAGTCTGCACTCACGTGCCACTGGGGTCCTACTCCACAGCACGTTCTCACTCATCCAAAAGGGAACATAATTCTTAAGGTATGCAATTGTTTTAGAGAACAGAAAAAGTCAGAAGTTTCCCGAATCATTTTATGAGATCAGCAATGTTGTGATATAAAAGTCACGCAAGTAATCCTAAAGTAATCTATAGGTAACTCTGCCTTCTGAGACAGATGTGCAAACCCTAAATAAAATGTTAGCAGGTCGAATCCAGCAATGCATTCAGTTTTAAGTACCTCTCTAGTTTTAAGTACCTCTTTGATTTAAGAGGAGTTTTGGGGAGCTGTGGTTTGGAGAGGTGCCGGGTCGTGCCTTTGTCCTCTCTCTGCTCTGTTCCTGTCTGTCTGGCGTTCTCTGTTTCCTTCTCTGTGTATCACTCTTCTTGAATTCTTCTCATTGCTTTGTTTTGTTTTTGACTCTTAAAAATGTTCTCTTTCTTCTGTTTTCCTCTGTTGTGTTTATTCAGTCTCGTGTGTCTTCTAATTTCATCCTGATTTTGAAATATTTTTTCTTTCATTCTTGATTCTTTCCTGAATTCTATGACCTAATTTTTGAGTTTTTCTAATTCTGATTTATAGTTTTTCATCTCTTGCATCATTATCTTAATGTCTTTTAATCAACTTAAAGATATTAGATTATAGTCTTTCTAATTTTGTCAGCATGGCTTTATGATGTGTGTTTATTGTCAGTAGGGTTGTTATTTCCTATTTTCTTTTGTCTTACAAAAAACTTTGTATGATATTTAACATCACATGAAATTTGTTTTGCTGAACTTTTAAGAAGGGAGGTACTGTTATAACAGCATTGCTAATTTCACGGCTCTAGAAGGCCCTCTTCTGTTATTTTCATGAAGGTGATGTATGAGGACTTGATGCAGTTAGAGTGTGTCTGGTGGGAGCTGCTGGGGGGGGCCGGAAGCTGGGTAAAGGCCTGTGTCACCGTGAAGTGCTCCGGTTTTGATAACTGGTTTTGTACTTTGCCTACCCAGATGCCCTTGTTTTTAGAAAATATGCTCTAAAGTATTTGGGGTCAAGGCAAGTGCTGTCTTGTAGTCACTCTCAGCCGGTGTGGATTGATGGGAAACAAATACGTGTGCGACAACCGAGCAGGCCTGACTGAGCAATGGGGGGACAGTTAAGGGACCTGCAGAAGTTTGTTGTAATGTTCACGCAACTTTTCTCAAGGTTCCACATTACATCCCAATAAAAAGTTGTCAAATAAGTAAGTAAAACGAATTCTTCAGTGGAAAACACGGTGGCCCTTCTCCTCTGGACAGATCTCCTGGGAGACTCGGGAAGGGGGAGGCCAGGGGGCGGCAGGTGGGGTCCCAGGTGAGCCAAGGGGGGCGCCGGGCTCTGGGCCGATGCGGGAGCTGCCGTTTCAGTGTCTCAACACTTTTCTCAAACTGGAATTTTAATTAAAACAAAATCATGCCTCAGAATATAATTTTAAAAATCTAATGAGAAGAGGACAAGCACCCTCTTGAAGTGACATGGGGTTTCGGGGCCCAGGAGGCCCAGAGGGCGGCTGGTGAGAGCTCCTCCCTCGGCCTGGTGGGCGCCTCCCACTGTCCCGAGGTTACCTGTCACCAAGCGCGAACCGCTGAAGGTGTGCGTGGCTGGTTCTCTGCCGACTCGGGCTGCGCCCGAGTGGGTCTCTGGACTCGCGGGGTGCAGCGCTGCCGGCCGGGCCGCGTGGTGGGGAAGCCGGGCGGGGGCCGGGGCGCGGGGAGGTGCTCGGGCACTTGTCGCCCGGGGCTTTCCACTCACACCCGAGCCAAGCACGTCCCCATCCCGTCCCGGCGGCGGCCCCGCCTCGTGGCCGTGGAGAGCAGGACCCCGGAGCCGCCCGGGGCTCTGAACCCTGGGGCCGCGTGAGCCCTGTGCCAGGAACATGATGCCTCTTCTTGTGGCACTCTCTGGGGAGCAGGGACTCCAGCCGGCCGAGGGCGGCGCGGCGGCTCACCAGGCACACTTGTGCCCGTTTCGTGCCCAAGAGGCTCATCTTGAGATGCGGGCTCCGTGGTGACCTCGAGGCTCCTCTGCGTCACCCCCACAGCCGGGCCTGACCGCCCCGCCCTCACTCTCGGCTCCGTCGCCCTGGCCCCCCCAGGCCTCTGCCCCGTGCCCAGGGCCGGGCGCCCGCGCCCCTGCGCCCCCGGGTCCCCCCGCGCGGCCCCGCCCTCGGCCTGCCATCCACCCTGCCGCACCTGCGCCTATCTGGCCCTGGCGTCCTTTGGAATCCAAGGTCCGGGCCCAGCCGGTTCCCGTCACCATGCCCCCTCGCCTGACCCTGGGAGGTCTCTGCACACAGCAGCCCTGCCTTCCCCACCGCTGGTCTCCAGCACGACCACCCGGATCTGACCGCTGCCCGAGGAGAGCGGTACCCGGGTGATGTCAGCCGCGTGTGGCCCCAGGCCGGCCGCCCCTCCCCACGGGCTGCGGCAGCCTCTCGGTGGGAAAGGAGGTGCCTGGGCAGAGGGTCCCCCAGGCGGGATAACAGACAACCCCCCCCCCGGCTGTGCCCCCGCTGCGCGTGCCCCTCTCCACACGGCTCCACGCCTGGTGTCAGGCCGCTCGCTGTCGCTTTGTCTCGCGCCCTGGAAGCGTCCTTTCCAGGCGGCTGGTGGTGGACTTCGGCATGCGCCCCCTGCTGTGTGCTTCTTGCTCATTCTCTGCCCTGGGCTGCGGTTTTCTCTGGACAGTGCGGCTTTCAGGACGGCGCTGCAGCCACTGCTGGGCTGCGCTAGCACACGTTAGGCTCGTGCAGTCAGACGAGGTGAGGCGGCCCAGCCGGGAAACAGCGAAGCACCCACACCGCTGTGCCCATTGCCTACCGGAGTTCAAAGTCATCACGTTATACAAACTAGCCACGTTTGTAACTGTGGTGCGCATCCCTCCCGTGTCCGTTCGTGACGCTGACGGAGCTGGTCGGTCGTCTTGCGGTGCCGACTGTCCCTGAGTCTTAGGGCCACTCAGGGCCTCCAGGGCAGCAGCGTGGAGAAGGGCGCACAGAGGCGGCTGAAGCTAAGCTGGGGCCGTGGGGGTAGTGCTGCCCGCCTCCCTGCTGTCTCCCGCTGGAGGAGACGGCCCAGCCACAAGGCCCACCTCTCCCCCCGCCCCGCCCCCAGCCCGCCCGCGGGCTCCTGGCCCCGCGCACACGGGGATGGTCAGACGTGTTCTCCCCAGAGCACAGACCTTCCTCTCTCCCCAGCCCCAGCAAATAATTGGGTCCTGGCGTTGTTTGGACCCGGACGCTTTCAGAAATAATACAGTAAACGCATTCCTCACCTTCCTCTGTTCCTTTCTCTTATCTCCTATTCTTACTCTAGAATTATCCTGGCAAAATCAGGCTTCAAGTTCCTCATTTGTATAACACTTTGCAAATTACAGAGTGCTTTTCATGTCGCTGAGAGGTGGGTATTTTCTCGTTTGTATTTAGAATGAGGAACAGAGGCTGGGCATTAGCCTGGGAGTCGAACTCAGGGTCCTCTGCAGAGCAGGCCCCCAGGAGCCATGTCACTAGCCGGGAGTCACCAGGCCCCAGAGAGTGTCCCTGGGGGTTGGAGGAGCCGATGCGGCTGCATGGGCACCAAGTCCTCCTGCAGAGCCGTCTCACTGCACGGTACTCTCTGCCCCCACCCCTCCTCCTCTGTCACCCTGGCGGCCGCCTGGACCTCCCTCCAGGACCTCCCGCTGGGGAACATACCAGAAGTCAGCCCAGGACAAGGTGTGGTGGGCAGATTTGTAGGCTTTCACCCTGGCCTAGAGGCCTTGCTGAATTCCCCCCTAGAGAGTGGGTGGCATGTGGGACGTTATCGCATGATTGTGTCGCGCGTTGCCTGGCAAAGGGATTTTGTGGATGTCATTCAGGTTTCTAGTCACCTGACTGAGTGACTCAGAGGGAGGTGCCCTGACCTAATCTCAGGAGCCCTTCAGTCTGGGTCTGGAAGTGGGAGGTGGAAGAAGACAGAGACGGGAGGTGAGGGGGATTCCAGCGGGAGAGACCAGGAGATGCAGATGGCGTCTGGGAGCCAAGAGGGCCCGGCCGATGGTCACAGAGACACCCTCCGCCTAGACGAGCCCGGCTCCCAGGGAGAGCGCAGCAGTGGCTGAGTCCTGCGTGAATGAGGACCAGCCACCCCATGCCCAGGCCTCTGCCCCTCCTGGCCGCGAGCTGATCAGTGGGCACTGTGCTCAGCCCTAAGTTATGGGGTTTGCTCTCCAGTGGTAGAGAAAGCTGCACAGACCAGCAGGAGTGGGGCCCAGCGGGGTGACACTGTGCTGGGCTGCGTTCTGTTTCTAAGGATTAGCTGGAGTCTCAGGGCCATTTACAATTAACCCAAATCCCTACTGACGAGAGATGCCGCCTTCATCCCAGTCACTTACGGTCCACGCTTCCCCTCCCCCCACAGAGTGATCCATAGCAGCTCAGAATTTGTCCCTGCCAAAAAGCCAACTTATGACCCGTCTTAGTCCTCACCTCTGTGCTTCCAGAGGGACATTGCAGTCCTTCTGTCATGGATTCTGTGGCCTCCCGTTTCAGTCACACCTCAGGCTGGGAGGGAGGTCCTTCCAAGTGGGGGCGTGGCAGGCTCTGCCCACACCCAGGCCTCACCAGACCCCGTGGTCTCCTCAGTGTGTTGCGTGGTCCTTATTCAGGTTATCCTTGGCTTCTTTTGTAAGTATTACTGATGTATAGGAGAGATACTCATTCTTGCATCTTTAGTTTATCATCTGTCATCTTAGTAAACTACGTGCTATTGGATCTCATAAGCTGGGATGTGTTAGGTAGAGAATTACATTATCACAAATAATAATTTTAATGCCCTTCCCTTTTGAGTATCTATGGCTCCTCGTTATGTTTAATTTACTAACCGCATGGCCTGAATTTTTGGAGTAACATTGAATGGCAGCCCGTCCTGTTCCTGTTCGGCCAGACCTCCACCTCCTCCCTGCCCCAAAGCTGCCGGATGCAGCTCACGCCCGACCTGCCGGGTTCTAACAGCAGTGAATTATTGACTGTTCTGGTGCTCCTTTCTGAAAACCTCTCGGCCCTGGGCTGTGGCCACCCCGCCCGCACGGCCTCCCGACGCTCCTTTCCTGGGCCCCGTGGGCTCTCCTCGTCCGTGTGTCCGCGAGCACGCTTCTTCTGCCCACTGTCCTGGGTTCTCCACTCGCAAGACGTGCGTGTGGGCTCCCCCCTCCCGAGACGCATCCAGGACCGCCAGGCGTCCTCCCTCGCGTCCTGGGCACCTAGAGAGCCACACCCCGGACCTGGCTCCTGTCCTGACTGCGGGGAGCCGCCAGCCCTGTTCCCTCGCCTCACCCCCCCCCTCCCCACATCCACCACGAGCCCAGGGTCCTCGGTGTGCTCCAGGCACCTCCTCGTGCCTCGGCCTGCATGCAGACGGCAGAGAAGGCCACAGATCAGGGAGGCAGAGGACGAGGAACGGTAGAGAAGCCTCCAGAGCCTCCGGGACGAAGTGCCAGCCGGTGTTCACACAAGGGGCCTGCCTTCCCAGGCAAATGGAGCCGGACTCGGGGAGGCTCGACAAGTGTGCTGAAGGGTGCCCGGATGCCGCCCGGGCACCAGACCCGGCTCCCACCTGGGAGAGCAGCGGGGCAGTGTCCAGGGAGCAGCGGCCCCGCGCCTCGGGGTACACTCGAGAAAGAGCAGGCCCACGCGCCCAGGAGACAGACGTGAGCAGCTCCTTGTCAGACGCTGGGAGGTGCCGGCCAGATGAGGCTGGATGTGTAAATACACCGTGGGCACAGTTAAGCGTTGATCTGCAGGCGCCAGCGGGGCCACCCTGATGGCACAGCCCTGAGTGTAAGCGGCAGAGGGGCGGTGCGGATGGTGCCCTTGGTGCCCATTTTCTGCACCCGAGACGCGACGGGAGGTCTTGTTGGGGCGCTGTGCAGCCTGGCGGGAGCGCGACGGCAGGGCCTCTGCGGGGCACAGCGCAGAGGCCAGGAGGCTGGGACGGTGGCTTTAGTCTTTTGTGTGTTCCATTCATTTGAAAATAAGCCGAAGCAAATAGAGTGCAGTGTTCGCATTTGTTAATTCTCAATATCCAGTGCACTGCTGTCTCAGAGTTTTTAGTTTCTCTGGGTTTGAAATACTTCGTAGTGAGAAATTAAAACTTTTTTCAAACTAGATCCCACGAGCCTCTCATGAAGGGAGCCTTGCGTCAAGCCCGCCCCTTCCCCAGAGGGCGTCCTGACGGGACTCACGCCCGCTCACCGCTCCGGGGCTGAGGGTCCCAGAGCTCCACCAGGCCTGGTCCCAAGCCCGGGTTGGGCGCGGAGGCTTCTCAGGGCCTGCAGTGCTCTGTCCCTGGACCCAGATGTGGACTTCCTGTGGCCGTGGGTTGAGGGACGTCCCCAGGAGCTCCCGGAGGGCCCCGCTCAGCCCAGGCCTGGTGGTGTGGGGATCACTGAGCTGGGCGGACCCTCTTCCCTGAGCTCTTCCCTTCCTTGGTGGGGGGGTCCAGTCTGAAAGGGTCACCATGGTGCCCGGGGGTGGGCCCCCAGGAGCAGGGAGGATGCCCCACCGAACAAGGCCAGAAGCTGGTCTTGGCCAGGGCTGGCAGACTCGGCTGCCCGCTTTGGGAGCATTTCTAGGTTTCCTCTGCAGGGCAGGCCTGGAGGTTACAAGGCACCACGTCCCTTCCGTCCGCCATCGATGGTGAGTGCGGCTCCGAACGGGCCCTTCTCTCCCCATGGTCAGTGCATACGTGTGGACGTGATCACCCTGAGGGTCACACAGTTTCCCAGGAGGGAGGGGGGAGCCGACCTCATTTCCCCTTAGAAGTTAGAGGGCATGTAGCGAGCGATGCCAGCCCTCTGTGCAAGGATGGCTGAGCCGGGCCGGGTGAGCGCCGACCTGAGTCTTCAGAGAGCCCTCCCCGCCCGCCCCGCTGCCCTGTGACAGCAGCCGTGTCCCCGCGGCAAGCCTGAAGGTTGTTTCCGGTGTCCTGTGGGCCCAGGCAGCATGGCGCAGGGGCGCCTGTCAGGGACCCTGGGCTGCAGGCCCTGCATCACCTCGGGGCTTCTGCCTCTTTGGCCCTTGGGTTCATTTTCACTCACCCTCAGCCTCTGTCTCCCTCCTCCGTCCGTCAGTCTGACTGTCTCCCTCTGGGCTCTCCTCATCTCTCTCACTCTCTGCTCCCTTCCTCTCCTGCCGGGGTCCCCGCCTCTCCCCGTGACCCAACTTGGGCCGGTCAGGGCTGTCACGATGGCCGGGCATGTGGAGCCAGGTGCAAGGTACTTTTGTGCCTCAGTTTGCTCCCCGCTCTCGTCCCTGAACCACCCGGGTTCCTGCTGACCTCTCCGTACCCCCGCCCCCTACGGACCAGAGCCAGCCTTGTTTAGAGCCCAAGCAGCTGCACGTTTTACAGCCTCGCGTCCCTCCCGGGAGCTGGCGCCGCCGCTGACCACACGTGCGTCCAGTTACCACGAAGGCAGTGGGAGCGGCAGTGGGGGCAGGGGGGGCTCTGTGGCCCTAGAGGGACAGGGCCCCGCGCCCAGAGCCTGGGCCCATCCTCCCTCCCCAGCACCTTGGCGTGTCTTTCCCTAGAGCAGAATCTTCCCGTGAGTCACACACGAGATGGTCCACAGGATCCAGGGACAGGTGCTCATGGAACTTACTCTCTGCCCCCTTCCCACGAGAAGGCCCCATGCTGCCAAGACCTGGGCTCGGTGCCCCTGAGCCCTGGGCAAGCTGATTTAAGGCTGGGGCATGTGGTGTCACATCAGGCCCTTCACTGAGGTGCGCCAGTGAGCGGGACTTGTGGGAGGTTTGGGAACAACGGTGCACCCTTTCCAGAGGGACCAGCTTTCCGGGATGACATCAGGCCCAAGGTCTTTCTGGCTCTCAGATAAACAAGTGCTCTGGTCACTTTTAGTCACAAAGTAGCCACTACAGTAATTAAAGTATTCGGACTCATGGGCTTAGTTAAGGCAATGCTAGCTGGTACGGTGGCACAAACATGATATAGTTTTCTTTTTTTCCTGATTCTCGATGATGGGGGGAAACGATTGTTTCAATTTTAGATCCTACTTAAAATAAGGGATAGAAGGAAAGAGGATGAATATCTTCTAAGTTACTGAAGAAGATAACAAACAAAATGTCTAAGACCTAGCTCAGCATTTTTATACCTGAATGTAAGTGAAAATATATTTCATATAAGCCAACAACATTAAATAAGGAAACAGAAAAAAGCCATAAGGGAGAGTTGACAGGTAAGATTAATTATTTAACTACTGATAATAAACGGAAATTATTAAACTCTCCTACTTCAAAATAAGCAGCAATTAAACTGTTCTATTTCAGAACAGAGTTTCTCAGATTGATTTGGGAAATGGAAACAACCACATGACATTTAAGGCAGACAGACCTAAAATAAAGGTTAGAGTTCTTGAATTGTGTGAGGAAACAGACACACACATTGTTGGGGGTGTAGAGCAGTGCTGCAGCACAAGGCTGAATCGTGCCCTCCAAATTCATGTGTTGAAGCCCTAGCCCTCAGTACCTTAGAATGTGACCATATTTGGAGATGGGAGTCTTCGGTGAAGTAATTAAGTTAAAATGAGGTAATTAGGGTGGGCCCTAGCCCAACATGACTGTCATCCTTATAAGAAGAGGAAATTAGGATGCAGACACGTGTATGCACAAGAGAAATGATCGTGGGAGGACACAGAGAAGGCAACCACCTCCACACCAAGGAGAAAGGCCTCAGGGGAAACCAACCCTGCCCAGATCTTGATCTCTCAGACCTCCAGCCTCCAGGACGGCAAGAAAATAAATTTCTGTTGTTTAAGCTGTCCAGCCTGTGGTATTGTGTTGCAGCCACGCAAGCTGACTAATGCAGTATTTATGGAGGGGAACTTGTCAATGTCTAGAAAAGTTTCATTTGCGTTTACCCTTTGATCCCATGGTCCTATTTCTAGGACTCTATCCCAGAGCATCACTGGCAAAAATAGGCATAACCAATAGGTATAGGAAATAGGTATACACATGGGTATTCATTTTAGCACTATGTTAATAGCAAAAGATGGGAAATGATCCATATGTTCATCTATGGGTTGAGTACATTGTGGTTTACTTATACAATGGAGTACTCTGCAACTATAGAAATGGAATGAAGGGTATTTCTGTATTGCAGTTTACAGTCATCTCCAGAATACATTAAGTAAAAAGAAAAGCAGGGTGCAGACTTGTTCATAGTATTCTACCCTTGGAAGGCAGATATGTACATATACAGATGTGTATGTATGTAATGTATTCATTTATATGTTTAACAACAAACAATGGAAGCATTTACCAAACCAGTTTTTTTGGTTACTTATATTGAAAGGGAGGGACCCAAAGTGGACAGAAATGGGAAGATTTTTGTGAATGAAAATCTTATTATATAATTTTGACAATGGCATCATGTAAAGGTTTTTGGATAATCAATAAACATCTAAATCAAGAAAGTATGAGAAAGCCACTCCTAAATATTGAAATTATATGGAAATTAATTAGTTTAAATATATAAATGTATGTCAAGTTGGTGATATAACCAAATAGGAAAAGATTACTTCAAGTAACTTCATAACATGGCCGTTTTAACTCTATATTCCAAGTGGAATATTCTCTAAGGGAAAAAAAATAGTTCCATAGATTAATTGTTAGTAACAACGTTATTACTGTTATTTTTAAACTGTTATGTATATTTGGGTAAACCCTTTCAATGTGTCTCCATCCTATGCTCTTTTCTGGATTTTCTGTTTGTTTTTTGTTTTTTATGCTCACCTTTTTCTTTCTTCCTCTCTGTCCTGCATTTTGTACCTTTTCTGTTGATGCTTTTCAGGGTCACTGCCCTGGACTTCTACTGTGTTCAGTCTCCTGGTAGCTCCACACAGTGATTTTTTTCTTTCATATTTTGTAATTTTCAGTTTTAGAATGCATTTTTTTCTTTAACTTTTCATTCTTTGTTGAGATACTCCATGTCCCTTTTGTCTACCTTTTCCTCTATTTTCTATCACAGAATCATCACAGCTATTTTGAGGTCTTTGTCTGCCAACATTAATGTTTGGATCACGCCCAGATCCTGTTGATTGTTTCGTGGCTCACTGTGAGTCTGGGAATTCTCTTCTGTGTGCTGAGCATCACGGATGAAGTGCTGCAGGGCTCCCACGGGTTCCCACTTTGTTCCGGCAGGGAATGAAGTGGTCAGTGGTCCCCTTGTTCCTCTCAAGACTCGAGTTTCGGCTTTGTTAGGGCAGGTCTATTTCCATTTTGCCAGAGTCCCCGTCACCTACGTGCAACTGCTGCGGAAAGCTTGGTCTTCTCACTGGGGTCCCTTCACTCCAGCGCCCCACACTGGCTCCTGCTGAGCTGAGCTGTCAGTGTGACCCCCACTTCCCAGTTAGTTTTGACCACCCCACCCTTGCCCACAGTCCCAGATTCTCATTTTATGCAGACACAGGGTTCACCAAAGACCCAAGGGGGATTTCACACAGGTTTTGGGTGCTCCTTCTTAGTCCCTATCTACAGTCTCTGCACCCCACTTGGAAAACACCCCCAGGGACAAGCAGGATGAGTGTGGGTCTCACCTCCAGCCTCTACCTTCCCCAAGGATCATGGGCTTCTGCTTGTCATCAAGCTCTTACCACGGGTTCCTGCCTGAGGCTAGGTCAACACCAGTGACTGCATCATGGCCCCATCCTAAATGCCACAACTTGTGTCTTGAAGGATCAAGCAAGTCAGCAATCAGGTTGATGCTATTGGAAAGCAAGAGTTGTCGTGTAACAAAAAAAGATGTGTTTGTTGAGGGGTTTTGTCATGCATGGTGTTGAATTTTGTCAAACGATTTTTCCTGCATCTATTGAAATTTTAACTTTCTGCTAGATCCTTTTAAGATGGTGAATTATATTGACAGATTTTGCAAATATTTTGCAAAATAATTTTGCATTCCTGCTGTAAATCCTAGTTCTTCATGATTCTTGAATTTTTCTTGCTAATATATTTGTGAGGAGTTTACATCTATGGTCATAAGAGATATTGGTGTGCCATTTTCATTTTTCTCACATCTTTGTCAGATTTTAAAATCAGAGTTATGCTTGCTTTGTATGATGCCTTTGGAATTACTTCCTCTTCCTCTATTTTTCTGAAGCAGTTTGTGTGAGGTTGGCGTTATCACTTCTTTACATGTTTGGCAGAATTTCCCAGTGTTTAGAGTCTTCTTGGTGGGAAGGTATTTGACAACAAATTCAACTTTTTCAATATTTACAGGGGTATTCAAATTCCTTTCTTAGTTTGTGTCAGTTTTGGAAGTTGTGGTTTTTGAAATTGTCCAGTTCATCTAAGTTGTATATATGTTGGCTTGAAGTAGTTCATCATAATAATCCCACATTATTGTTTTGACATCTGTAGGATCTGTAGTGGTGGCTTATCTTCATATCTCTTGTTTGTTTTCTCTCCTTTTCTCTTTAAGCGTTTTCCAGTTTGAAGATTACTAACTTTATTTCATTTTTCTTTATTGTTTGTCTATGTTTTCATTAATTTCCATTCATATTTATTATTTCCCGCTGTATTCATTTCCTATGGCTGCCTTAAAATATTACCACAAACTTAATGACGTAAAACAACACAAATTTTTTATCTTAGAATTAGTTCTGTAGAGCAGAATTCCAGCACAGGTCTCACTGAGCTAACGTCAGGTGTGGCAGACCTGTGTTCCTTTCTGGAGTCTCGGGGAGAATGCATTTCCTTGCTTTTTCCAGTTTCTGGAGGCCTCCCTCTCTTCCCTCCCACCTGCAACACTGCATCTCTCTCTGACCCTTCCTCCCTCATCACTTTTCTCTCTAATGCAGTCAGAGAGGCTCCCCACTTTAAAGAACTCTGTGGTTGTATTGGGTCCACCTGGATCATCCAGGGAAGTCTCCCTGTTTCAAGGCCTGTAACCTTAATCCCATCTACAGAATCCCTTTGCCAAAAGAGGTCACATTCACAGTTTCAGGGACTCAGATGTGGGCATCTTTGGGGTGGGGGCAGGGGTTATTCTGCTGCCACACCTACATTCCACCTACTTTGGCTTTAGTTTACATTACTTCTAGCTTCTTAACGTAGAAACCATTTGTCTTTTCTAATTTAAGCATTTAGTCCTGAAATTTCCTTCTCAGTACTACTTTAGCTGTGTTCCACACATTTTGGTATGTTGTATTTTCTTTTTCATTCAGTTCATTGTATATTTTAAATTTCACTTGAGGTTTCCTCTTTGTCCATGGATTATTCAGAAGTGTGTTAATTTCCAAATGTTTAGAGACATTTCTGTTATCTTTCTGTTATTGATCTCTCATTTGATTTAATTATAATCAGAGAATAAATGCACTGTGTGATTTGAATTCTTTTCAATTTGTTGAGATTAGTTTTATGGCCCAGGATATGGACTGTCTAGGTGAATGTTCCCTGGGTGCTTGGAAAGAATGTGTGTCCTGCTGTTGTTGAGTAGACAGTTCTACAAATGTCAACCACCTCATCTGGGGGCTGGTGTTAAGTTCTTCTATATTGTTGGTGGTTTTCTGTCTAGTTGTTCTACCAGCTGTTGAGAGAGGGGGTCTTAAAGTCTCCAAATGTAACCGTGGATCTGTCTATTTTTCCTTTAGTTCTACCAGTTTTTACTTCATGAGTTTTGTGGCTTTGTTGTTTGATGCATGCATATTTAGGATTGCTCACTTTTTGATGGAGAGACTTTTTTATCATTATGTAATGACCTTCTTTGTCCCTGATTGTTTTCCTTGCTCTGAAGTCTGCTGTGTCTGGTGTTAATGTAATCATTCCTGATTTTTAAAAAATAATATTTGCTTGGACAGCATATAGTTGGGTCATTTTTTTCATTAATACATTCTGCCAATCCCTGTCTTTTAATTGGGTGTTTAGACCATTTATATCATAATGTAATAATTATTGCCATGTTAGGGCTGATGGCTGTCATTTTATTGTTTGTTTTGTGTTTGTTCTCTCTGTTTTTTAAAATTATTTATTTATTTGTTTGTTTGTTTATTTATTTATTTATTTTGGCCGTGCCTGGTCTTAGTTGTGTTGCGGCATGCGGACTTCTTAGTTGCGGCATGCAGAGTCTTAGTTGCAGTATGCATGCAGGATCTAGTTCCCCGACCAGGGATTGAACCCTGGCCCGCTGCATTGGGAGCGCAGAGTCTTACCCACTGGACCACCAGCGAAGTCCCTCTCTCTGGTTTTTGTTTTTCTGTTTACTCATCCTACCTCCTTTGGATTACTTGCCCATTTTTTTTTAGAATTTCATTTTGATTCATCTACAACGTTTTTGAGTGTATCTCTTTGTACAGATTTTTTTAAAGTGGCAGTGTCTGCAGGCTGAGCAAGGAGCTGAACAGCAATGGGGCAGAGGTGTGGCGGTGGGGCAGTCACATCTTTTTGCCTTGTGGTCCAGCCCTGGTACCCCGCTTGCTGAAACAGCGAGCCCTCAGCCTGCAGGACAGAGAGCAGGCCTCCTGTCCTGTGTTCACCAAGGCCCGTGGCTGAGGAGTGGAGGTGGGGTGCTGTGCCCTTCCAGTGCCCCAGGCTCTGGCTGGGCCCAGCGTGTTTTGCCTGCATCTTTGTGGAAAACATTTTCACAAAAGCATTTTGAAAAGGGCAGTTTATTAGAATGTTAGTAATGGTACCAAGAAACACTGACAGTAAGCAGTTTGCATGGTAATTAAGATATGTTTTCTTTCCTTGTTGAATTTATGTAGAAATGAGCTGGAACGTGGTAACGGGAGCACCGATGTTGGTACTGCACTTCCCCCTTTCAGAGCACGTTCTCGTCCTTGCCTCGTAGGCTCCTCCCCACAGACCTCCCTGGAGGACTCTGGGTGGAACCACACCTTTTCCAGACACGGCAGTGCTGCTCCTGGGGCCTCAGCTAGTGAAGGTTGGTGCTGGGACCGTGACCCCGGCCTGGGGTGGCAGGGCCTCACTTCCTCCTCGCCCTTTGATGCTTTCTGGAACGTTCCAGGAAGTGCAGGGGTGTCTGCACCTGGCACATTCAAACTGACTCACGCGCAGAGCGTTTGCAGAAAGCTGTGTCTGGAGAAAGGTTTCTGTGGCTCAGAGAAGCTTGAAAACCACCCGCCGTCTCGAAGAGACTGTTGTGTGAGCAGGAGTGCCTGGGAGCGCTGGAGACGGGTGTGTGGTCGCCTCCTGGGGCGGGCACAGGGGGCCATGCAGGGGGCCTGGGACCGTGAGGACTGAAGATGAGCCTGTGGCCTGGGTGGCCGCGTGGTGATCAGGCCGACGCCCCGAGTGGAGTGAGCTGGGAGCCAGGCAGCGGGACCCTTGGAGCACTGGGTCAGCACAGCCTCCAGGTGGGCCGGGCTGCTGCCCAGCGAGCTGTGTTTGAACCCTGCCTTGGACAGCTGAGCACAGAAGTCAGCAGCTGGAAAGCATGGATGACAAAGAGGGACGAATCGCGAGTGAGGAAGGCAGACGTAACCGGGGACCCAGGGGGACTTGAGGTCCGGCCCCGATGACCTGCGAACATGGGCTCCCGCGCTGACCTTCAGCTTCTCCCTGATGCGTCAGGAGCTGCATGGGGCAGCGGGGCTGCCCGGGGCCTGTGCGCTTGGCTGCCTGTGGAGCTGCACGCTCTGGGGGCCTGTCCACCCCTGTTAACGTAATTTCCGGCACTGTGGCTGAGTGGGGAGGGAGTGCTCTTGAAGCCGAGGGTGAGGCCTTCCCGATGAGTGTCCTGGCTGGGCACTGGGTCCTGAGAGGCTCCCGCATGCTGGCCAAGGCTGCTGGACCAAGAAGCATCAGGCATGGCCTCCACCTGCCAGGAGTATGCAGCAGGAGGACGGGCTTGGACACTGTCCTGCTGGGAAGAGCCGCAGAACCACCCATTAACCAGCTAACCGGCTGTTCTCCACTGGAGATCTGGGCGTGACAGGTTTAGTCCAGGCTGCCAATCTAAAACACTTCCAACATCCTCACCCCTCCTCGGGACAGGCTGTGCAATGGTGGAATCAGCTCTCGCACCAGTTGGAGTCCTGGGATGACCTGGAAGGCCCATCACCGAGCTCTTGCTGCCCTTGCCCTCTTCAGCCCCACCCCCACCCCAGGGCCTTTGCACGTGCCCTGTGGGCTGGGCGCTCTGCTCCCTCATGTGTTTCAGGTCCTTATTCAAAAGTCACCACAGTGGGCCTTCCCTGCCCCTTTGTGAGGCCCACCCCCACCCTGTCCTGAGCGCCCTCCCGGCTGTGCTTAGCACTGGTCACTGCCCAGCGCCCTGTTTGGCCTATCTTTTTCTTGCCTGTCATCTGTCTTGTCCACTCAAACACAGCCTCGTTGAGGTGGGCGTTCAGGTCCTGTCCAGCACTGTTTCTAGGGGGGTGGGGGGTTGGGGGTATGGGGGAGTGTTCACGTCAACTCAGGTGAGACTCACAGTGACCAGGGACTTTGTTTTCTGAAAGGAGTGAAAAGCTGTGGGATCTCCCAGAGATTTAACCCTGCAGGAGGGGGTTCCCTCCCCGTCCCACTGAGCTACCTGCCCCGGGAGAAGGTGCGTGTGGATCACGCCTCCCCCTACACCGGGGGGCCGGGTCAGAAGAGAAGGACGCTGCTTGTTGTCAGGGTGCTTGGGGAGGCCGCGTAGCGGGGAGTTAGAGTAGGTTCGGCCCGTGTTTCTGGAAGGGTAGGTGAGAGACGCTTTCGGTTGTGAGGGCCTTGCGGTCTTTAGCATCCAGTCAACTCTGCCATTGTAGTGGACATGGCTTCGAACCGAAACCCTCGGGGGCAGGTTTGGTCTGTTTTTGTGAATCCTTCAGAGAAGGATTTTGAAGAACTGGGATTTGGCCAGTAGAGCTCTGCTGCCTCCTAGTGGCGGTAATTTTGCTGGATCAAGTCACACCCTTTCATCTCCGGGGCCGCCGTCCAGTGAAGGAGAGACTGAGGCTTCTAGAATACCCAGATGGGAAGCGCGTTTTCCACCCCGGTTGAGTTCAGGAGGTTCTGTTGACCAACATCCTCCCGGCCTCCTTGGAGAGGCCCGCGTAGGCGCGTCGAGACCGGCTCCAGAGCGGGGCTGAGGGTCTGCAAACGTGGGATGTTAACGGAGGGCGGGAGCGGCTGCCCATCCTCGCCTCCACCTGCAGCCTCCCCGCCTGCCTATGGCCGTCGTCCTCTCGTGCTTCAGGTATCTGGCCTCTCCAGGGAGAGCGGGCGAGCCGTGAGGACACAGGCGGCAGTGCAGGGAATGGCCCTGGAGGGGACGCGGGGGGGTCCAGGGCTGCTGTGGCCGCTACCCTCCCAGAGCTCCTTAGCCCACCGGGCTGGTCAGGTGTGAAGGATAGGACGCCTGGTCCAACACACCTGCGGCCTGGCGGGACCGTAGGGCATGTGCACAGGCTTCAGGTGAAGGGCAGGTGGGAGCTCGGGAGGGGAGCGGGTGGAGGCCAGCCTGGGCTGCGTACGTCTGGCCCACTCGGTGACCTTAGGCTTCCCGTCCAGGGGGCTTGGGCTGACGTCAGCAGGAGAAGGGGCTTCAGGCCACTGGAAGGGGGACCCTGTGACTCGAGGGGCAGCGCCCTCAGTGCAAGGCAGTGGGCGGTGAGGCCACTGCACAGCAAGGCACAGTGATACACCTCCTCACCCCTCGGCCTGTGCCTCCTGGAAAAATTCACTGGCAGCGTTGACCTGAAGTCAGATGCCTGTTACAGAAAGCCGGCCTGAGTGGGCAGCGCCCAGGGATGGGCAGAGGCAGAGGGCTGCACCCGCACCCCCTCCTGCCACCCGCAGGCCTTTAGGCCAGGGGCGTGTCTTAGAGCCAGTGAAGCAGGGTGGAGAAGGGGCCACACGAACCTGGCACAGGGCCTCTGGCTGGGAGGCAGGCACGTGACCTTTGCCGAGGATGGCGGCCAGCCTGCCCCGTCCCCAGTGGGATCGAGGACCAACTGGCCTGTGGCCAGGCACGGGCTCCCCTCCCCAGGCTGGCCCACAGCCTAGCCTGCCGTGGGCATCACTCCCGGGCCCAGCCTGTCCCGGGGGCAGTGCTCATGGGCATTTGGGCCCCTCCCCTCCTGGCAGGGGAGCAGGCGGGGGCAGACCTTCCCCGCCAGCCCCGCCCCGTCCGACCACGGAGCTCGCTCTGCAGCAGGGCCCCGGGTCCCACCCGGTAGTCCCCGGCCGCAGTGTGGGAGCCGTGGTCCCTGACCAACGCCGGACAGGGGGCTGTGTGCAGCCAGTAGCATTGTCAGGAAAGCTGGCGCCCTGCCGTCCACACTGCTGCGATTGCAACTTGGCACTCACTGAGTCACCTATACTTACCTATTGGCAGGTCACAATTTACGGGTGTTGCTGTTTCTCAAAGTAATAAAAGTAAAAATATCGTCGTTAACCGAAGTGGCCAAATTATGGGAGGATTGGTGAAATATGAGGGATTAGTCTGATGCCATTAAAAGGGTTTTGGAGAGGGTATTTAAGAACGTGGGAAAATGTTCAGTACATAAATTCTGGTGCTTCTGCACCGACGGCTTTCTCAGAAGGCCATGTCCTGTGAGGGTGGCAGCCCCAGGGTGCCACGACAGGGTGCCTTAAACCCCCACCCGTCTCACCGGCTACCGACGAGGGTTCTGGCAGCACCTCTGGTTGTCACAGAGCTTGCACACATCTTAGTCACACGTTGCCAGCGTCTTATTTTATCATGAAAAAGTCCTTTACATATTGTTTTCTGAAGTATATACTGCAAATATTTTCTCAGATGATTTGCCCTTGTATTTGTTGATAATAGCTTTTTGAAAAAAAGGCTTTAGAACAATTTTAGATTGGCAGAAATGTTTTAAAAAGACAGCACAGAGATTTCCACCCACCCTGCACTTAGTTTCCTGTTATTAACACCTATGTCAGTGTGGTACACTGGTTACAATTAAGGAGCCAATATTGATACATTATCACCAAACTAAAGTCCATTCTATATTCAGATTTCCTCAGTTTTTCCCTAATGTCTTTTTTCTGTCCTAGAATACATTGAATTGCCTTGTCTCTTTAGGCTGTTTTTGGCTGTGATACTTTCTTAGACATTCCTTGTTTTTGATGATCTTGACAGTTTTGAGGAGGGTGGGTCAGAGAATTTATAGAATGTCTGTCTATTGGGATTTGTCTGATGTTTTTCTCATGACTGGACTGGGGTTATGGGTTTTTGGAAGAGCACAGAGGGGAAGGGCCCTTCTCATCACGTCCCGTCCAGGGGTCCAGGGTCCGTGCCGTCTCATGACCTACACTGTGGACACTGACCTTGGTCACCTGGCCCAGGTGTGTCTGTCACTCTCTCCACTGCGAAGTCACTCTTTGTCCCCTTCCCCACACTGTCCTCTGTGGTAGGAAATCGCCATGTGAAGCCCACACCTAAAGAGTGAAATAAGAATATAGTTTTACTCTTGAAATTGTGCTAGAATCTATATTGGTGTAGTGTGTGAGGTTAGATCAGTCTAATCTTTTACTTTTTGGTCTAACACTAATTGTGCTAGCACCTTTGTTAAACCACATCTCAGTTCCCCAAGGGTCCTAATGTCACGGCGTCTTCCAGTGCCTTACGTGCCCATCCTCTGACTGGGTCCATCCATCTCACCGCATGGCTGTACCAGGAGCACATATTCTCAGTGAGTGTCTTTTAAAATTGGCTCTTTATTCTTTTAAGTGACCTTTCACCCACTCTGTGAGGGTTCATGCAGGTCCAGCTGGGTTTGGGTTGGAATTGTGATGAGTCTTCACTGTGGAAATGCGGCCACTTAACCCCAGGCCCCTGGCCCTTCCTTCTAGAGGATTTCTCTGCCCCTCATCTGCTGCACCCACGGGCTTGGGGCCCTGTCCTGTGATCCGCCAGACCTCCCCAGAGGAGTGCAGCCGCTGCCTGCCTGCGGCCCGGGCTGGATGCGCTCGGAGTGCCAAGTGCTCCCGGCAGCGATGGGCTGGAAGCAGCGTCTAAACCCACAGCTGAGGGGGGCTGGGGGGTTCTTACCATGTGTTTCTAGATCTCTTGGCATGGGTTTTTCTCAGAGGAGTCCATTTTGAAGCTGAACAGCTGTATAACTTCTGGCATCTCAAGTTTGAATTTCCCCCACCCCGAGACACCTTTGTCCGCACACATCCAGCGCAGGAAGGGGGCTGGCAAGATGAGTTTGGGGTTCGAGGCGGAGCCAGATGTCCTTTCTAGCTCCCATTGATGACGTGTCTTTGAGGTGAAACCCTGCTCAGGACTGAGACAGCAAGTCGACCCTCCAGCCCCCAGAGGTGGCCAGGCTGGGGCCCTGCAGGGGCCGTGGGCCCAGGAGTGGACAGCATGCAAATAAATGCATGGTTAGGTCCCATCCAAAAATACTGCTTCATTTTGCATTTTTCCTCAGTTGGATTGCTGCCTGCAGATTGAAATTTCCTTTCCACCAAAAAGGACCACCTTTGCGGTACCCGCTGCCCGGGTGCTCTCTGCCCTGAGGACTGGCAGGAGGTGGCGGGAGGTCTGGTCTCTGTGAGCAGCCACGGCAGGCCTGTGTGCACCTGCAGCCGCGTGCACGGGGGTCTCCACGAGCGACCAGAGCAGGTAACGCGCTACGTGTGGTCCAGAGTCTCGGGTGACGTCTGACCACGTCGGTGAGCAGTGGGGCCTCATCAGGCACAACCAAGTGGAACAACTGTTCTTCACCAACTGCACACTTAGGAGTTTTCTGCAGCCCGGAGTGCTGTGTGCCTGTCTGCTCCCCGCCCTGGGCTCCTGCCCCGGAGCTTGTTCTTGTTTCTAAGGCTGCGCCCACGTCGCCATCGCTCGCCCTCACCGTGCCCGTCAGCGGCCGGCACCACCCACCCGAGGCTCAGCAGGTTTCCGAGTGTGAACGCCTCTCGATTTGTCCTATGCCTTTGGTTGATTTCCAGCCTCCTAATGGTTATTTTGGACGGTTTTGTCTAGTTTTGTGATTGCTTTTGGGGGACAGCATTCACCAAGCTCCTCGTTCCACCTTCTTGCAGCCCATCCCCCTCATTATTTCTCTAGAATATTTTAGACAGTTCCAAGGATCACTGCACTGAACTGCAAATTAGTCTACAGAGCATCAGGGAGCTTGAAACATTCAGAGTCTTGCTGAATTTTTCGGATCTCTTGTTCCCTTATTCTTGTACAATCTTGCCATCCTCTAGGAGGACCGTAGGGCACTAAGCCAAATCATACCAGAAAGAACAGCTTTCAGAGGCACATCCAGTTCTTAAACTCGATCATGGAAGCAGAGGGTCACCCTGACGTCATGGCCACATGCCCTGTAATGAGATTTTTCAAATCAGGTTTGCTGATTCCCAGCAGCGCGTGCCGAGTGGGCCTGGGGTCGTGCGGGAAACTCTGCCTCCACAACGGAGAGCTGTCGCCCTCTGTGCTGCTTTGTCTTCAAGGCATGTGGCGGGAGGGGAGATCCCTGAGGGGGCATCCGCAGCAAGGACAGTTCCTGTGAAGAATCCAGGGTCCGGGCCCCACACTGGTTTCCTGCTTCGTCATCTCCCATCCACCTTCTTTTCTGCTCCGTCTGTCACTTCTGCAGGAACACAGGTGACCCTGTGTGTGTGTCAGGTGCCTCAAGAAAACAGCACAGGACCTTTTAACAGAAAATGTGTAACTGAAGGTAGGAAAAGAAAAAACAACGAGGATGAGACAAGTCCAGGGAGCGTCAGTCATAGCCATAAACCTGAGTGGGTGAACTTGGCTATTGAGAGATACACGCACAGGGACGGGTTCACACAGCAGTGTGGACGGCCATGAAAGCAGCTTTCATTACGTGCCTAGGAGCACAGGCCGGCCGCAGGGACAGAAAGCCTGTCAGCAGACCTCTGCTCCTGGGGAGACGGAGCAGATGCCCTTTCCCTACCCCGGTGGGGGCCGCGCAGGGCCCGGGTTGAGCTGCAGAAACAAATGATCCTCAAATCGTATAAATGCACAGTTTATTTTTCATTCTCTTGGGTCGGCTGTGGCTCTTTCTGTGTTGACTTCACCCCCTTCCCAGGCTAATGGAGCAAATTCTCTCTGGAACATTCCGGAATGATGGCAGGGGGAGGAGAGAACACGGAGAACGCTGCTCTGGCCGTGCAGCTTCTTCCCAGAGGAGCACTAGGTGGCCAGGCCTGACCTCAGCGCTGGGCGAGGCTAGTCCCCCGGGGGACAGGCGGGGCGTGTCCAGCAGAACAAATAGCACACAGACGTCTGCTGCCCTCCTGTCCCCTGCCCAGGAGAGACGGCCGGAGCCCACCCGCCACCAGCGCAGGCACAGGCCTCATGGCCAGGCTCTCAAGCCCGTTTCTCGGCCAGCTCCGAGCTGCCCCCTCTTCCTCTGGACACCTAAGGACGGAGGGACTGCTGACTGTCCAGCTGCCGCACATCCATGGGTGGGCGCAGCTTGCGGCGACTCGGACAGGTCCCTTTCGATGGAGCGGGAGCAGGAGGCGCCTGGCGCCCCGCACCCCACAGATGTGAGGGCCCGACGCGCGACCTCCTCGCCAGGCCCCACTTCCGGCCCTGGGGTCCCTCCCGGCCCGCTGTCCCGCGTTCTCTCTGCGCCTCCCCACACCTCTGTCCTCTAGGGCGGGGTCTGGATTTCTGTATCAGACCAGATGGTAAATACCTGGGCACTGTGGGCTCCGCGAGGCCTGTGTCCATCGCCCAGCTCCTCCATCGCAGCGCGAAAGCAGCCCCAGACGGTACGCACGCTCGTGGGCACGGCCGGGTGCCGGTAGGACTTCCTTTACGAAACCAGACGGTTGTCTGGGCTGGGTTTCTGTAGTGTGCAGACCCTGTTCAGAGGTCCCTGCGCTCCTGGGTTGGGTGGGTGTCCTGGCCTGCGCCTGCCCCTCCCGTGGCCCCTTGGCCAAGACAGTGCCCACAGAACTTCACTTGGTGGAGTGCTGGCAGCCGCAGCCCTGGTTCCTCCTGGGCACCCCTCTCTCCAGACGGACCTGCTGCAGCCGTCCGTAGGGGGCTCCAGCCTCAGGCCTCCCCACTTCCCAGCTGGAAATGTCACTCAGCAGTTTGGATGGAGGAAGCGGTGGCCTGGGTGTGTCCCCCCAGAATTCATGGGTTGAATCCCTGTCCCCCACCACGACTGAATTTGGATGCGGGGCCTTTAAGGAAGTTCAATGAGGTCATAAGTGTGGGGTTGTAACCCGATAGGGCTGTGTCCTGATAAGAAGAGGAAGGGACACCAGGAGTGAGCCCCCAAGAGGAAAGGCCACGGGAGGACCCAGGGAGAAGACGCTGTCTGCACACCAAGGAGAGAGACCGCAGGAGGGACCGGCCCTGCAACACCTGACCTCAGACCTGCCACCTCCCAAGCCGACTGAGGGTGTGCTGGCCGCCTCCTTAATCAGATTCTTGTCATTAAGTTGAATTTAAACAAGTGTTTGTCACCCAAAGACATTCTCAGTCTTACCCTCTACTGACTGCTGTGGTCCTCAGAGCATGACCCGTGGAGCCCTAGGGGTCCCCGAGACCCTTGCAAGGGACCTGCAGTGTCAAAAATGACTATTTCCATAGTGCTGGTTGCGCCTTTCCCCTCTCACTGAGTGCTGCTTGAGCTGGGGTGGTTCTGCTGCTGGGGCCTGAGCCCCTGGAGGCTCTGCCAGTGGCCCCTGCGTTCTCAGCCAGACTCACCCAACCACGTCCTCTCGGGGCAGCGTGCTTACTCCTTGTATCCGATAGATCCCGAGCCTCGAGCGCCACCCTTGCCCCGCCTGTGCACCACGCCGTGCAGGAAGCACGGCCACTTGGGGGGACGCCTGGTGGACAGGTGTCTGGACTTGGGTATTGGACAGGCACTTTCTCAGAAATGATCGGGGTTACATCTGAGGGTTTTGCTGCCAACTATGACCCTTGAGGGCTCAGCAAAGTTAGAATTGTCCAAAATTTTTATCTGCCACTGTCCACTGCTCCCTCCGACCTTAAGACTTTTCTGTGGTGCTTAGTGGTGATACTAACAAGTGTGATTGTTTTTGGTATTGAGTGATAAAATCTGTCCACATTTAGAAGATCTGCATGACTCAGTGAACCAGTTTCCATATGACCAATCATGCTTGGGTAAAAGACAAACAAAGTTTAGGGCAGACCAAGGCTTTTACAGTGTGACAGTGTTCAGAAAGTTCCGTGTGGTTTTTCATGTGGTTTCAGATTGCAGTTTGCAGCTAACCTTTAAGAAATTACCATCGCTGAGTTTAGGCATGGTGATGAGGAAGACCGTGTTCCCGGGTATCTGAGCAGGCCTTTCCCAGCTGCCCGTCTCCCTGAGGCCCGCTGTCTGCACGGACTTCACCCAAAACAAGCAATCACAACAGAGTAAACACAGGAGCAGATAATGAGAATCCAGCTTCTACGAAGCCAGACCCTAAAGAGACTTACAAAAATAGGAAACAAGGCCACACTTCACACTAATTTTTTTGTTTGGGAAAATTTAGTTATTCATGAAGATTTACGTTTGTTAACCTGTGTCAGGTTTCTTATCGTTGTTTTTAAATGAATTAATAGATAAAATATTTAAGGTTGCTCAGTTTCAATGTCCAGTAAGGTGAATGGTGATACACACCCCCCAGAAGGAAAAAAGCACCGTGGTGTCCCCAGTGAGTATAAGGGAGGAAAGAGGTTTAGAGACGGGGAGCTTGAGGGTCGCTCTGGGGGCAGAACAGCTGCACCCCCTGGCCCCAGCCCACTCCCCACTCTCCCCGGATTCTTCTCCGCGGACCTTCCTGAGCTCAGTGTCGGAATAAAGATGTGCTCCTAAGTGCTCCTCCCTCGGGCTCTTGCCTGAAGCTGTAATCTCTTCGCGGAAATTGTCTGCTTCTCTGTGCAGGCGGCACTTGTGCTCGGTACCACGGCGCCTCTGCGGCCTCTGCCCGGTGCACCGCCCTGCGGCCCCGCCCGGCCCCACCGGCAGGTTCTGTAATGGCCAGCGTGGCCCAGCTGCCCTGCAGTCACCGTGAGTCCCGGGTCTCTGTGGCCTGCACAGGCCACGCGTCAGCTGAAGTCACTCTGGCATCTTCCGGATGCTTGTCACCAGGGCAGAGGAGTGTCACCCGGCTCACATCTGGCTGGCAGAGCAAGTACTTGGCCAAGCGTGCCCGGTGGGACTGGGAGCATCTCTGCCCGAGGGCGACGCCGAGGGTGTCGCCGAGTGCACGGCAGACCCTCTGACCTGAGGGCCAGAGCTGTGAGCCCGGAGAGAAGCCCTGCTCCTCTGTCTTTCCTGTCCCTGGACTGTTGGTTTGGGGCCTGCCTGCCTCCTCCGGGCGGCCGCTCTCGGGCCTCGGCTGCAGGGCCACCTGCGTGAGTTTGTTGCCGACCCTGCAGGGTGCGGGCGTCGGCCGGGCTTCGTCCCCATGCCGGGTGAACGCAGCTGGTCTGCGGGCTGCCTGGTGCCCCTCTTTAGTCCCCGGTGGACTCTGGTTCCCCTCCAGGTGTCGGGAGACATGGCCTAGCCCCTTCAATGCTCTGCCCCACCCCCGAGGGAGTGGCGAGTCAGGGCGCTCCGGGGGTCCCGGGCACATCGGGCTGGACCGTGGTGAGAGGGTCTGACCCGTGTCCTGCCCGAGGCACCACTGCTCTCAGTATATTCTTACTCATCCAAAATCTGCGTTGTGCCTCTACTCCAGGCCTGCAACGAGGGGGTGCACAAGTGGAGAGAAGCGCCTTCTGGAAGCCAGTTGCTGGGTGAGGGCTGCCAGGCTGCTGGGGCCAGGGGAGCGGGCTCTGGAGGCCAGGAGTGGTGGCCGAGCTTGTGACATGGGGATGTGGGCGAAGGGCGCCCCGGGTGTGGGGAGCATCGGCTGGGCTTTTCATTCTCTTAACAGGGTCTTTGGCATAGCAGAAGTTGGTAATTTTGATTAAGTCCCGTTTATCAGTTTTTCCTTTCATGGTTCATGCTTTCTGTGTCAAGTCTAAGAACTCTTTGCCTAGCCCCTAGGTCCTGAAGATTCTTCTGTTTTTTTCCTAAAAGTTTTGTAGTTTCTTGCTTTACCCCTGTGTCTGTGACCCATTTTGTGTAAGTATTTGTGTGAGGTGTGAGGCTTAGGGCGAGGGTCCCCTGTCCCAGCACCTTTTGTTGGGAGACCACCTTTCTCAGTGGGACTCCTTTCCCCGCTGTCGGAGAGGAGCCAGGCCTCTGTGCTGGGTCTGCCCCTGGGTTCTCTCTTCTCGTCCTCTGGTGTGTGTACCCCCCGATGCCAACACCACACCCTCTTGAATACCGTAGCTACAAAGTAAGCCTTATTATCAAATCGAGGGATTTTTTCCTGCTTTATTCTTCTCTTTCCATATAAATTTTAGAATAAGCTTGTCTGTGTCTACAAAACCTTGCTGGGACTTTTGCAGGAACTGCGTTGAGCCTGCAGACCGGTTTGGAGAGAGCTGATGTCTTTACTACGTTGAGTCTTCCAATCCGTGGATATAGCGTTGTCTCTCCACTTACTTATGTTTCTTTGATTTATTTCATCAGCATTTTGCATTTTTCAGCAGACAGGGCCTTCATAAGTTTCATTAAGTGTGTACCTAAGTGTTTCATTGTATTTTTGAGTGATTTTAAATCGTTGTTTTAAATTTTGGTTGATATATGTTCACCGTTAGTATACAGAAATGCAGTTACTTTTCGTGTATGACTCATATTCTGCACCATTCTGAACTCACTTATTATTTCTAGGAGTTTTGTTTTGTTTATAGATTCCTCAAGATTTTCTAGGTAGAAAATCGTATCATCTGCAAATAGAGATGATAGTTTTACTTCTTCTTTTTCAGCCTAAATGCCTCTGATTTTTTTCTTGCCTATTGCAGTGGCTGGAACTCCCAGTAACATGTTGGATAAGAGTGGTGAAAGTGGACAGCCGTGCTTGTTCCCAATCTTAGTGGGAAGCATTCATCCTATCACCATGTGTATGATGATAGCTGTAGGTTTTTTATAGATGCTATTTATCAAGTTGACATAATTTCCCTCTATTCTTAACTTGCTGGTATTTTTTATCATGAATTAGGTGTTGAATTTTGTCAAATGCGTTTTAATGCATCAGTTTATATAGTCATATGGCTTTTATGCTTTCGCTTGTTGATATGGTAGATTACACTGATTGATTTTTTTTAACATGGAGCCAGCCTTGCATATCTGGATAAATCCTACTTGGCCATGGTACGTAACTCTCTTACACATTGCTGGATTCATTTGCTAATTTTTTTTAAGACTTTTTTAAATTAATTAATTAATTTATTTTTGGCTTCGTTGGGTCTTTGTTGCTGCCTGTGGGCTTTCTCTAGTTGCGGCAAGTGGGAGCTACTCTTCATTATGGTGCATGGGCTTCTCATTGCAGTGGCTTCTCTTGTTGCGAGCATGGGCTCTAGGCATGTGGGCTTCAGTAGTTGTGGCTCATGGGCTCTAGAGCACAGGCTCAGTAGTTGTGGCACACGGGCTTAGTTGCTCCACGGCATGTGAGATCCTCCCAGACTAGGGCTCAAACCCGTGTCCCCTGCATTGGCAGGTGGATTCTTAACCACTGCGCCACCAGGGAAGTCCCTCATTTGCTAATTTAAAAAAAATATTGAGTCTATTTGTGTGGATGTTCATGAGCGAGACTGGTCTTTTTTTTTTTTTTTCTGTACCGTCTTATCTCCGGTTTTGGTATCAGGGTAGTAGCCTCACAAAATGAGTTGGGAAGTTTTCTATTTTCTATGAGTGTCTAAGGCTTATGTTCATTCTCTTTTAAATGTTTGGTAAAATCCTCCAGTGAAACCATCTGGGCCTGGGGATTTATTTTTTCTGGAGTTTTTATTACAGGTTTTCATGTCTTTAATGGCTATAGGCATATTGAGGTTGTCTTTTTCATTTTGATTGGATTTTGGTAATTTGCTGGTTGTTCAGTTCTCTCATTTCTTTGCTGAGGTTTTTAGAGATTTGCTTTAAGCATGTTCAGACATGCTCATTGCAGCATCTTTGTGATGGCAGCTTTAAAATCCTTGTCAGAGAATTCTAATATCTCTGTCATCTCAGTGTTTGCATTTATTGATTTTCTTTACTCTTTCATGTTGAGATTCTCCTAGTCTCATTTTTGCTATGGCAAGCGATTTTTGTTTGTATCCTGGAAATTTTGGTTGCAATGTTATGATATTCTGGATCTTATAAAAATCTCCTATCTTAGCAGGCCTCTACTGACATGTGTGGGGGAACCTTGTTCACAGTGGGCTGGGGTGGAGGCCCAGGCAGCCCTTGGCTGCCCCGAAGAGCAGAGGGAGGAGCTCCTCGTTCCTGAGGGGTGGGAGCCCCTCTGATGTGGGCACGCGTGTGTGTGCACGCGTCCCCTGTCAGCTTCGCCTGGGGGGCAGTGTTCTCCAGGGGGGCGGGGGGGTGGCTTTTCTTGAGACTTTTTTCCAGTGTTCTTTGGCATTTTTCGGTTGCAGGCTTTTCCAGTGACCAGCCTAGAATAAACAGGAGGGAATCAAAACAAAACACAAAGGTGAACTCACTGTTGTGTTAGCCTTCACACCTCAGGACCCATCCAGGCACTTCTCTCCGCCTTTCCCATTTTTCTTAGGCTTGTTTCATGTTTAACACAGGGTTTTTAGTTGTACTCAGCAGGAATGTAGGGAAAAATGCGTCTGCTTCATTTTGTCCAGAACCAGAAGGCCTGGTGTTCCTTTTAATTACTCCAGTCATCTGTGCCTTCTGGATTATTTTTCTTGATCAGCGTCATCAGAGGGTTGTATATTTTGGGACCTTTTTTGAAGAACCAAATTTTATATTTGTTCATTTTCACAATTGGTTCTTTTTTTGTAACTTCTGATCTATTCTTTTTTATAATTACCTTCTTTCTATTTTCTGTGGATACTTTCTGTTATTTTTCTAACTTCTAAAATTGGATTTTCTATTCACTAGTTTTCTGACTTTATTCCTAGTATAGGCTTTTAAAAGCTGTAAGTTTTCCTGTAAGTTCTATTGTAGCTGAATGCTACAAATTTTGGCATGCAGCACTTTTATTATTGTTGAGGTCTCATGATTTTCTAATTTCATCATGTCATTCCCATCCACTTCTTATTTAGAATCATTTAAAAAGTGTTATGTCCAGGAGAGTTATAGAGTTATCTTTTTGCTAATGATTTCTAATTTAATTGCCCACTGGGTGGAAGGCATGGTCTGTTGATTCCATGTCTTCAAAATTGGTTGAAACTTGCATTATGAGTTAGAACATTGTCAATTTTGGTTTTGTTCTCTGAGAGTTTTAGGAGAATGTACAACCTCTAAATGTCAGGTGCAGCTTTACGCACACACATGATAGTCCACAACTCGCTCCGTGTTCACTGTCCTTGTGTGAACTGTGACGGGGGTGCCATGGCGTCCCCGCCAGTTGGGTGGTTTGTTGGTTTGGCCCTGGGGTCGCTCCTCAGATTAACGCCTCGCGGGCTCTGGGGCATCGAGGCACTTCCTCACCATCATCTCTTGGCTGGATTAGCGGGTAATCTCCTGAATTCTCTCCCGGCTTCCTCTCCTGCCGCTTTTCACCTTCAGCCTGGTTTCCACACCAGCAGCCAGATTGCCGGTGTTAAAATATCGTGATTTATCAAAATCCTCTCACAGCCCTGTTTCCCGCAGGTTCCACCTGCCCCCTCTTCAAGTGGCCTAAAGCCCCCTGCCCGCCTGCCCCCACCCTCTCCTGCCGCCCAGCTTCCCGGCAGGAGGGCTCACAGAGGACGCCCAGTGGAGAGCAGGACAGCCCTGCTCCCGGTCGTCCGATGTCTCCGACCTTCCGGTGAAGCCAGGCCCCACGTGAGGGTGCGGACGGCAGTGGGAGCCGCTCACGCCTGCGTGCACACGCGAGTGTCTGCCTGTGTGCGCATGTGTGTCGTTTGCGGCTCGATGGGCTGCTTTTGTCTGCACTGTGCCTGGGAGGGGATGCGCCGTCCTCGGGCTCTGGTCCTTTGAAACTGATGCGTTGTGGCGGGCTGTTCAGCGAGCCGCTGAAAACCACTGCTCCTGTTGTCACTAAGTGGGTCGCACAGCGAGGGGCGGCCGCAGAGGTGAAGAGGGGAGTCGTGAACCCCACTTTGTCTCCTCCGTCACCCCCCTTTCCAGCACCAGTTGAGTTTTGAAAAGAGAACGGCAGAGCCTTCCCTCCGAGACGGTGCCCGTCGCTCACCTCTCGCTCCACAGGGAGCTCGGTGTCCCGCTGCCTGAAGCGGTGGCCGATGCTGGGAGAAGTGGGTCACTGCGCGAGCGAGTCTGTCACATCACTCTCCGTGTCGCTGGTCTCGTGGCGCTTCTTACCAAACCCAGTGCCACGTCAGGCTGTATGTTTAGTAAACGAGTTCCCTTCAGAGGTTTCTGGGGTGATATAAATTTCAAATGGAATGTCTTTTAGTTCATTAATTTCTGGCTTTCTTGCGCTGTCATCAGAAAGTGCTGTCGTGCTCGTTCTCCTTTATGTGACTTACAGTGAGGGGTACCCCGTCTGCTAGGGCGCCGCGGGCCTCAGGGAGGAGCATGAGGTCTCGTTCTTTCACTTCTCGTCCCCGTAACACTCCTGGGGTGATGTCGGCATTTCTGTCCTGAAGAGTCACCCTTTCCCAAGAGGAAACCTCTGGGTGTCCCTGGGAACAGGAGTACTTGATTGGCGACAACGGTGCCGTGGCACTTGAGGCCCTAATGCTTCCTCACAGACAATTCTAATTGTTACTGCTGTTTCCACCCACTTCCCTGCCCCTCTGACCTGTGGAGCCACTCGGTGCCTGCAGGCCCTGCTCTCCCTGGAACAGGGGGCGAACGGCCGGCTTCCGGGTGGCTTCTTCCCTTAGAGGCTGCGGTGTCAGTGTCTCTGCTTTGCTCCTTATTTACCACATTTTCACCCACTTCCCAGATCCCAGGGTTGTGCTGAAAGCCTTTGTTGGTTCTTCTCGCTCCTCCTGACTTCTTAGTGCTTGTGGGTTTGTGCTGTTTTATTTTGTGAGCGTCATTTCAGTGCAGTTTCTGTAAGGGTGGAGTAAACACATGTTAACTCTGTGATGTTTAATATGAGGTCTCTTCCATTGCCTTTTTTAAAAAAAACTTTTGAGTATTTATTACCTTTGTTCTTTTTAATTGAGTGTAATTCACCTATCATACAATTCATACTTTAGAATTGCATATTTTAGTAGTTTTTAGCATATTCACAAAGGTGTGCAACCATCACCACTGTCTAATCACAGAGCGTTCTCGTCGCCCAAAAGAAACCCCACACCCATCCCGTTACCCTCTCTCCTCAGCCCTAGGAACCGTGGGTCCACTTTCTGTCCCTGTGGGTTGGCCTGTTCTGGACGTTTGCTGTAACTGCGAGCACACAACATGTGGCTTTCTGCGTCTGGCTTCTTTCCCTTCTCATAATGTCTTCAAGGTCCATCCACGTTGCCACGCGGGTCAGTACTTCATCCCCTTCTTTGTGGCCAAATAACATCCCGTTATAAGGATGCGTCACGTTTTGTTTATCCACCATCATCAATTGATGGACGTTGGATTGTTTCCACTTTTTGACAGTTATAAACAACACTGCTGTGAACATCCATGTACAGGTTTTTCTGTGGACGTATATTTTCAATTCTCTTGGGTATATGCCTAGGAGTGGGGTTGCTGGGTCATATAGGAACTCCAGGTTTAACTTGTGGAGGAACTGCCAGCCTGTTTTCCAAAGGGGTTATATCATTTTATATTTCCACCAGCAGTGTATGAAGATTCCAGTTTTTCCATATCCTTGCTGACATTTGTTATTTTCTGTTTCTTATTATTATTATTATCATTTTCATTATTATTACTATTATTGCCATCCTAAGTGGCTCGTTGTGGTTTTGACTTGCATTTTTCTAATGCCAAATGATGTTGAGTTACTTTTCCTGTGCTTATTGGCCATTTCTATATCTTCCTTAGAGAAATGTACATCAAATCCTTCGTATATTTCTTAATTGTTTTTTATTGTTGAGTTGTAGAAGTTTTATATATAGTCTGAATATTAATCCCTTCTTAGGTATCTGATTTGCCGATATTTTCTATTATGTAAGTTGTGTTTTCACCTTCTTATTAGTGCCCTTTGATGCACAAAAGTTCTTAATTTTGATGAAGTCCAGTTCATCTACTTTTTGTTGCTGCCTGTGCTTTTTGGTGTCATATCCATGAAATCATTGCCAAATCCAATGCCATGAAAAATTTTCTTCCAGTGTTTTCTTCAAGATGTTTATAGTTTTAGCTCTTAAGTCTAGGTCTTTGATCTATTTTAAGTTAATTTTTGCATGTGGTGTAAGGTAAGGATTCAAGTGCACTCTTTGGTGTGTGCTATCAGTTTTCCTGGCACTGTATATACAAGACTGTTCTTTTTTTTTATGCAGCAGGTTCTCATTAGTCATCTATTTTATACTTATTAGTGTATATATGTCAATCCCATTCTCCCAATTCATCACACCACCACCACCACTCCCCACTTTCCCCCCTTTGTATCCATACGTTTGTTCTCTACATCTGTAAGACTGTTCTTTTCTAATTGACAAGGAAGCCAAGACAATCCCTTGTTCTTCCATTGTTTCTGATGTGTTCCCACACGTGACCTTCAGCCCTCTCCGATCCTCCAGTCAGTAACACGCTGACCCTTTTCCTGCACCAGTGGAGACACCGTCTGCCCCTGTGAAAGAGGGAGGCTTTTACTCAATGTCACCTTCATGGCATTTCCTTACATTTCGTATTTTCTCATTTATTTCATTTTGAACCTTAACATATTATATGGGTAAGATATTTCAGCTTGAAACAGACTCAGTGATGTTGTTTATTGCCTAAAATGGTTACCTGATTGACATGGAGAAAGACAGAGACATTTAACATGGGCTTCTCATTATTTTTGGTGCTCTGACCTCACAGTTCCAAATGTTGGATGCTGTTGTAAAGAGCCTTTTAAGGCATCCCTGACAGTAACGTGCAGAGGTCGTTACACCTGGACTTGAAAAATAGCAAAGAGGGTATGTTATAAACATCTTGTGCCTGGGGATGAAGTTTCCTGTTTGGGCAACAATGTGAATTCAAAAAGTGAAGAGTCAAGAAACTTAGACCAAGGAGAAAATGATGCACTCTGGAAAAGACTAGGTGGACAGATTGCATGCTGAAATGGAAGGGTTCGAGTGAAATGATGATACCGGCTGTAAAGTAGAAAACCAGCAGTGTGTTTAAGTTAATATATAGTTTCATAACTTTTAAAATCAGTACATATACATATAAATATACTAAATATTACAAGTAGAAAGTTGACTGTTCACTTATGTTCTCAAAAGTGTGTACAGTTTTACCAAGCACTTCTTCTGGACTGCTCATCTGTGCAGTGGAGGCCCCCCTCCGGGCCGCGTAGAGCAGGTCCCAGGATGAGCTCTCACTGGCATTTCATCACATCCCGCGCGTCTCACACCTGAATCTTAAGAAATGCTAGCTGCTCTGTTGAACACAAGAAAGCAGTTCTGTTGAAGCTCAGTCCCGATGCACAAGGTCCTAATTCGTCAGCTCATTTGCCCCTGTGTTTTGTGTTTCAGGTCGGTGGGCTCCACGACCAAAGCCGGTCCTCCCGTGAATCGCCATTTCTGGTTGTGATGCTCTAGGTCACAACGAGTGTGAACACACGCTATCTATGGGCCTGCTCTGACTCGTCCAGCCTGCTTATGGGGGAAGGTGAGTGGCTGTGAAGCGGCCCTTGTCTGCTTGTCTGTTTACCAAGAATGTGTAGCAAAGTCAGACTCACCATGGAACAATGGAATGTGTTTGAAGGGCCCATGCTGTATTTTACCCTCTTTAGTCCGTGATATGGTGTCAGCCAGGAGTAGTGCCAGGAAGTGAAGACGAGCCATGAAAAAGGAAACTTTAAGAAAGGAAGTCGATGCCATAATGTGATCGGGCAGGAACATCATTCCTGATCGGCTCTTGAAAAGGCACGTCTAGAATTTGAAGAAGCAGGTTTAAGCTGAGGCAGAAATGTTTCTCCCTGGCTTTTTCCCTTGAATTTTTGAGGAACGTGGGATGCCTTTGAACTGTGTTCGCCTATGTGTTCCCTGTTTTCAGGCCTCTATGGCCTCATTCCACTAGGTGGGGAATCTGAAGAGCTGGGTCTGCGGTCTGCTTGCTTATTGGGTCTGTGAGGGACACTAGCCACACGCAGCGCCCCGTGCTAGCGCTGCAGGCGGCCTGGCCCTGCTGACCGTCCTGCCGTGTGGGTGTGGGTGCCGGAGCCGGGGTGCACGTGTGCAGGACGGGGTGTGCCGGAGCCGGGGTGCACGTGTGCAGGACGGGGTGTGCCGGAGCCGGGGTGCACGTGTGCAGGACGGGGTGTGCCGGAGCCGGGGTGCGCGTGTGCAGGACGGGGTGTGCCGGAGCCGGGGTGCGCGTGTGCAGGACGGGGTGTGCCGGAGCCGGGGTGCGCGTGTGCAGGACGGGGGGTGCCGGAGCCGGGGTGCGCGTGTGCAGGACGGGATGTGCCGGAGCCGGGGTGCGCGTGTGCAGGACGGGGTGCCGGAGCCTGTGTGTCCTGTGTGCCGCTGTGCACTCCACCCAGCACCCCGAGGTCCGCGTTCTGCCCGCGGCTTCAGGGGTCCTGAGCCTGCAGTACTGACTTTCCCTGGCCTCGGTGTCTCACTGTAAATGGAGGCCTCCAAGGTTCCTTGCTCAGCTCTCATGCCTGGTCCTCTCCAGGCCAGTTCTAGTTTATTCACCCGTGCATTTCAGGTTACAAGGGCATTGCCAAAGGCTGAAGGGTGCATTCTGGGGTGCCTTATTCACGCGGGGCCGCAGAGGTGGCCACTGAGAAACTGTTTCCAGCTGTGGGAGTTACTAATCCGGGTTCACGCCATACACATTGTACAGGTTCTGAGTCAACCTATCTCCCAGGTGGTTGTCAAAGAAACACGTGCATCTTTAAAAGGTCACAAAACTAATAAATAAGGGGTACAGGGCCCCCTGACCGACTTTATGAAATTCTTCTTCATTCTTCTCCACGGCAGCTTTTCTTCTGCCCTATCCAAATGTTGTCTGTCTGGCTTTGTTTTGCTCTTTTAATTGCAGCTCAGCATTTTTAATCCTGTGATGCTTGACCCAATTCCATAAGCCTGCACGCTGTGTTGTTTTGATCTTTGCTTTGTATGGAGGAAGGTTAAAATCATTTCAGCCTCCAGGTGTCTGTTTGCGTGAATGTCAGTGACAGGTCACTTGGAGGCGGCTCTGGTTTTGGGCAGGAGCTGGAAGGAGCGGCTCCTTCCACACGTCTGGCACGTCCCAGGCTGCTGTCAAGAGCGAGGCTGGTTATGTAAACCAGAGCCGTCTGACCGGGCTTCTTCGGGACCACGTGGAGGTGGAGGACAGGCCCGGACCACCCCCAGGCCAGGCTGCAGCTCAGCAAAGGCGGGGGCCGAGGGACCCCACCAGGCTCTCTGCCTGCCCCCCCGCCACCCAGCCCCACACCGGGGGCCCCTGTCCGGCCTGTGGGCCTGCCCTCTGCCCGGCCACGTCTGCCAGGTGCCCCTGTGCTCCAAGGCCTGAGCGCCTGACCTTGTGTCGGGCACAGGGCAGGCTGCAGGGGTGATGGGTGGAGTCCAGTGAGACAGCGAAGCCCCAGCCGCGGGCAAGCGAGTGAGCGGCCGCTTAGCACGATGAACGCGGCCCCCCAGGGCAGGAGGCATGGTGCTCAGCGGTGTGGGTCCCCCCCTTCCCGACACCCACGCTGAAACAGCTAGCAGGCACAGCTGGCAAGGCTGTCCTGTGCTGCCCTGGCCTTGTCCCTGCCCCTCAGCCGCGGTCAGCTGCTTGTGGGCTTGTCAGCCCCAGACACCCTGGATGCCACCATCCTCGGTTTCCCCCGATGTCCAGGCTGCACCTTCTGGCCTCCTATGTGGTCCCCGCGCCCTCAGCTCCTTCTCTTCGGCCTATGACTCTGGTCCTTCATGCCCCTCTGCTCGCTGTTCCTCTCCTTGTCACTTCTTCAAGGACTCGGCTCCTCCTCCCCCAGCCACCTCTCCCCGCGCAGAATCAGGCAGGGAGCCTTGGGGGCTCATCCACCTGCCGTGACCACCTCCCAGCCCTGGTGGCCTCGCGTGGCCACTAGCTCTCCTTGTACCCCTCCTGCCCCCACCAGACCCAAAGGCCAGTGCCCAGTCCTCCCAGCACCCTCCCAGTGGCCGACAGGGGGCCCTCAGCGGCCTGTGCCCTATGACCGTGAGCAAGCCCGAGTGACAGGGCTGCCTTTTCTGTCCCTAGCAGAGCTGTTGCGGGGACTGGACGAGCTGACAGTGCAGGACACGTGGCAGGGCTCCTGGCCTCCTCCTCCCCTGCCAGCCACTGACGCTGGCATCCCCAGGACGCCGGGCCCCGTGGGCACCGATGACAGGCTGCCCAGTGTGGGCGGGGGCGCAGGGAAGGGCCCTCCTCGCGGGGTGCCGCTGGCTGGGTCGGTTTGTCACCCTATCCATAGCCTCAAGCACGTGTGTCCTTTGACCTTCTATAAAGAAATATTCTGAGGCAATAGAAGACGGACAGAGAGAGGTCCACCCGAAGAGTATTGTTAAAACACTGTTTAATATAACAATTCAAAAACCCAGAATATACAGTCCTTGCAGTTGACTATATCCTTATGCATGAAAATGCGTAAAATTAAATGCATAAAATCTTATGCATAAAATGGGATACCATGGGGAATTTGATCACTACTGTGTAGATTTAAGTATAGTGACATACAAAAATATTTTGTATATAATGTTAAGTGAGAAAAAAAGGACAAACTTGGGTGGTTTGGGCCTATTTTTGTGAAAAAGTATAATGACACACACCTACTGGAAAAACGCCTGATGAGGTCGACCTCAAAACACCCCACTCTCACTGGTGGTCTTTCTGGGGGATGAAGTTACAGGGCTTTTGCATTATATGCATTTTCCGTTTTTTCCCGTAACGAACAGTCAGGCTGATTTTGGCAGGTGCCACCCCAGTTGGCGTCACAAGGTGCCCCGCGCTCTGCGGGCTCTCGCAGCGGGAGCTCGGCACCGCCCCCAGCAAAGCCAGGCTCGTCCTCCCGGACAGCGGGTCCTCTCTGCGCCGGAGTTTCCCCACCTGGTAGGTGTTTGGCTTTTTCCATGGATCTGCATCTGATTTCGTGAGAGATGGCGAGAAGTGGAGGTGATAGCGCAGTCACAGGGCAACCTCCTTCTGCTTGGTGGCAGTGCCCGCTCTGACCGGGGGACCAGCTGCGTCCTCCACGTCCTCTCATGGGTCTGGGTCGGTCCTTCCGTCTTGCTGCCCAGACCAGAGCCCCACTGTCGGGCTCACTCCTCTCAGGACGCCCAGCGCTCAGTGCTGCCTAAGCTCCTGCACACAGCTGGCTTCCAAGGCAGCACCTAGAAGCCCTAGATCACGAGGAAGAGAAAACTGGGAGAAGGAGAGGGTTTGCGGGTGGTGCCCTTTCAGACGCCTCGTCCTGGTGAGGACCCAGCCCCCGAGTGCGTAGACAGCTGACAGGGGCGGCAGTGGCTCGGCTCTGCAGAGCTGTGTTTCGATTGACATGGGCCCGAGGTCTCTGCCCCCCTCCTTTTCCAGGCCTGAGCTGTCGTGGCCGATGTCCCGCAGGCACGGCGGTCTGTGTGGTGGCCCCTGTTGGGGGAAGGCGTCATTAAAATGACAGCGCATCCGCCAGGCGCACCCCTCCAACGGAACGAGGGGAGCCGGGCGAAAAGTAGGTCACATGTGCCTGGTCCCATGTCACGAGGTCTCCAACCTGAGGCCAATGGGATCTGTAGCCTCCTCTGGTTTAGAACAAAACCGCACTCTAATTTTTCTCCTTTAGCATTTTTATCTTCTCTAAACGGGGAGAGTGACCATCTGTCTGATAGCCACATCCATCCGGCCCTGCCCGACCGCACAGAGTGGCTTTGTTCTGAGGTAAGGGGCTGCGGGCCCGGCCGAGGCCAGGCGGAGCCCAGACAGCGGGTGTCCAGGGCCATCCAGCTGGGCTGTGCCCGGTGCTGACGGAGCGGGAGCGTGGGGTCCTCACCGAGAGCTCCAGACGTTCCCCTGGTCTGACAACACGGCTCCTCTTTAAGGATCAGGGTCACTGTTGACACTCCAGTGTTAGTGAGCTATTACGTAGGAAACAAACAGGTCATTTTTCAGCTGTTGGTGCTCCTGGGGCAGGTATGGGAATGTGATCCTCCCCTCAGAGAGGCTGGTCATCCCCGGGGCCCAGGGCTCTGCTCCCTCCTTGGGACCAGCACCTTTGTTGGGGAATGTCCACCCCTGCGGTGACCAGGTGAGCCGGTGGCATCCACTGGCGTGAAATGCACATGTTAGAGTAAGGTCGATGCGTGTGTGTTGCGGCGTGTGGAGCACACGCACTTTCGGAGCTTGATGCTAGATGAGAAGTAACGCCCTTCTGTTGTCCCTGGGAGGCCAGTGAGCATGGATCCTCTGTGAGCCAGCGGGGAAAGGTACAGTACTTTAAAAGTGTTTGTAAAACTAACGTGAGCTTTGTGGCTTATAAATAACAAAAAAAATTGTTTTACCTGTCCTATAAGTGAATCGAAGTATTCCATTAGTTCAGGGTGTCTGATGAACATATTTTGCAGGTAATGAGTAGACTATAAAATGTTTGCAATATCTGTGTAGTTGGCTGGCCGCTGGTGCCATACTTAGACAAACTATACGCTCTTGTTAGGATTTCCTGGGAAAAAAATGTTTCCAGAGTGGTTTGCCAGAAACCAAAGTTGTATGGTATTTGATTTGAGTGTGTTCTACCGGAGAAAAGGGTTTTGCTTTTCAGAAATAAAATATTTAAAATGTGTATCTTAACTGGCTTTCCAGGAAACATAGGTCTATAGCCAAGTCCACAGAAGTGAATGTGGACACTGTAGATGATTAATTCCCTCACATTTGAGATGTAAAAATAACAGTTGCACCCTTGGTAACAAAATAAGATTTTTCTCTTGTAGAAATATTAGGCATTTAGGGTGATACCCAGTTCCTTCCAACTGCAGCCTTTGAAAGAGTCTCATGAACTATATCTAAAGGGCTCTTTATCCATTTTGCAATCTTGAAGAAAGGGAAATGTTTCTACTATTCCTTAAGATAGAGCAGGAAATTTCAATCGTTCTTGTATTTATGATTCTAAACGCTTCCTTTGTGCCTGGGAAAGTGCCCAGTATTTCAATGCAGTTTTCACATTGTCTCCTTTTCCTGTTCCACCTGACATACGTCCTCACGGCTGGGAGGACGGGGCTCGGTCATTGTGTGGGTAGCAGGTTCATGTGCGTTCATGTAAATTATGCCCCATAATTGGCTCTGGGGGGAACAAGACCTGGAAGTAAACCTGCACCCCGGCCAGTGTTAGGAGCACTGACTTGCCCTTTTTTACCAGCGGAATAGAAGATTGTTTTTCCAGAAACAACACAATCTCAGAGGAAGGTGCCCTAAGCAGGGGCCCAGCCTCTGTCCACGGCACCCCTCGCAAGCCCCTGACGGCCAGCAGCTCGTCCTCGTGCTTCACGTTGGCCTGGGCCAGTCTCTGACGGACGTTCTTGGCTTTCGGTCTGGCCTCGTCTGGGGACCAAAAGGACTGCAGGAGGAGCTGGGCCGCCTTCTGCACGCGCCCCCCGGGCCACCCCGCCAGTGCCCCACTGTCTCTGCGAGGCCCCCGCTCTGCGGAAGGAGGCGCGGAAACCCACCGCTGTGAAAGGCACGTCGCCGGGTCCAGCAGCCTCAGGAAGGTTTGGGGTCCCGCGCGCCCCCGGGGCTGGAGCCTTTGAAGAGCCGTCTTGGCTCTGGCCGAGGGGGAGCTTCAGAGGTCAGGGTCTGAGGACGGGCAGCCCGTCGGGGTGGAGCCGGTGCTCCAGGCGGTCCCCCGGGAAGGGCCCGGCTCCTTCTCCGGGGCATGCCCCTGCCGCTCTAGAGGACGCTGCCCGTCGGTGCGCCTCCGAGAGGGTCCTAACCCCCGCCACCACCTGAGAACCTTCTGGAGAGGCAGTCTTGTCTACCCCCACCCGACCGCCTGAGTCAGGAACTCTGGGCTGAGCCTGGTTCTGTGATCCACAGAACTTCCTGGGGACGCTGGTGCCCGTGTGAGTGTGAGAGCCGCAGGCGGTGCTGGTGCCCGCGGCTGGGTGGGCACAGGGAAGGTCACAGCTGAGCCATGTGTGTCCTCTTCCCCGCATGTGACCTGGCAGCGGAGTCTCTTGTCCTGAGGTGACACGGGGTCTGTTCCCTGTGTGCCCTTCCCGCACGGAGACCCCACTGCCAACAGTGTTGCCCGCAGCACGGAAACCAGAGGAGACGCGGCCGCCCCTGCTGCCCAGGCCGAGCCCCAGGCGGCGGCCGGTGGAGGGAGGACAGGAGGGACGGCCCTGGGCCTGCTCCTGGGTGGTCGCGAATCCCGGGACTCGGGGACCGGCGGGGGCAGGGCCGAGGCTGGGCTCACTCCCCAAGCGGGCAGCCCCCGTGCCGAGGGGGGAGGTATCGTTAAGAACAATCCAGAAGAAGGCAAGAAAGGAGAAGGAAAGAAACCTGTATAAAAACACACCGCCGGGCAGGAGTAAGGAAGCCGGTGATGGATGTCGGTGGAGGAGACTGGTCTGGAGGGGGGTGGGTCTGTTTTGTTTGCTTTAATAAAAGTGGTAGAACAGAAAGACTATTCAGTAAATGGTGTTGGGTCCATCAGGTATCTATTAAAAAACGCTGAACCCCAAGTCAGAACTTGACCTCACGTCAAACACAGATGCCTCTGCGCCGAGATGATGAGCTGAAGGACCCAGACAGGACGTGTGGCAACTTGGAAATGGCCTTCTCTGGGGACGGGCACCCGCAGGCACTCGGCCCAGGAGGCACCGAGGGCCTCGCCCCAAACGGGAGGCCAATGCCGGTGACAGAAGGGTCAGTCTCACGTGACCACGTTTGCACCCTGAAGTCCCACTCGGGAGGGGAGGAACGACAGAGCACCGACCTGCCACGCTCAGAGCTCGGACAACCCCAGGGACCTTGGTGGCAGGGGGGCCGCCCCCAAAGTGCGACCTGGGCGCAAAGCAAGCTCTCCAGATGGGGCTGAGCCGTGATGCGGAGTTGTTCCTTGTCGTGAGTTGGTGGTCACACCTCCCGGTGTTAAGTGTGGGTGTGAAATCCAGCTGTGATTTAAGCTTTGCGCGTTTTACAGCCTCTTAATCATACTGCTTTTGAAGTCAAGCTGAGGCGCACACGTGCTATGATATTTATGCAAAAGGTCACGTGTGTCCCTAGGAAATGCTCAGGACAGGGGCCAACAAGAGCGACCCCCCCCCAGCGGTGGGGTTCAATCTGCTCTGAGGCAGTTGTTTCCCAGCCCCCGGATCCTGTGTCCCAGTTGAAAGGGGTCCGCCCACGGCCCACCCTGTCACACTCACACCTCAGCAGGGACAGTTCTGCTGCCCTTTGTTTTGCCTTTTTATTCTGTCCTTTTTGCTCGTTTTAAAAAGGATCCCACTGTTATTATAATCAGATCTTTTTAAAGCAGCTCATCTGGGTGACTGAGAAACTTGTTTTTCTGACTTTCTGAGGTTTAAATTGCCACAGAGCCTCCGGAGTGGCATCTGGGGCCCCGTGGGTGGCCGGACAGCTGGTGTCAGCTGGTGACACCCTCGGCTCCAGAGCTCCCTGCCTCAGACTGGGCTGGGCAGGCAGGGAAGAGGCAGGGTCCTGTCTCCCGGCTGTGTCCGCGGTCTGCCTCCGGGACAGCCACCTGGCCTGGCCTCCAGAAGCACGGCGAGCTGACCGCCCGGGCCCAGAGCATCACCCCTGTCCCCGTGCCCCAAGCGCAGCCCCCAGTCAGCAAGGACCCGGCGCCGGTGCTGAGGAAATGGGCGAGGGGTGCCGGGACGTGGAGGCGGTGCCCACAGGCTTCGCAGGCCGCGCCCTGTCGGGACCCTCAGGGTGGGGTGGCGGTCGGCTCCGGCAGCTCGGTCGAGTCCTCTGTCCGGTGCGGCTCAGGTCCTGCTGCCCACAGCCCTTGTCTTGCGAAGCTCGTGTGACCCACTTCTTCCCGGCCGAGGTCGGGAGCTAGACCCCGCTTGGGTGCTGTGCGGGTTACCTGCGCCGTGTCTGTACTTGGCTTTACAGATCCACCTTTGTGTTTGGGAGGTGGGAATGCGGAGCCCCCACCCCACCCCCGTGCACGCGCCTGCCTGTGCTCTGCCAGCACAGCTCAGAGAGCACGCCAGGCCTTGCAGGGAGTGAGCCGCGCAGGGCTTGCAGGGTTCATGGGCCCTCGGAGGACTGAAGCCCCGGGGACTAATTCCATCAGGAACATCAGCTGCAGGGAGGGGGGCCTCCCGGTCGGCGATGCTGCCCCCGGTGCTGCTCTCATCTGGAGGCCGAGGTGACCCTGGGTCTTTTTAGGAAAGAGAAGCCGCCCTCTCGACAGGGGAACCCCGTTGGCACCTGGGGCACCCTCACCCGGGCAGCCCTTGGGGGACAGCACCCAGAAAAGGGCCCAGCTCCTGCGAGGGCTGAGTCCTCACGTTTCTGGTTCCCCCCACCCCACCCCGGCTCCGGCCTCGGGCCTCCTGCCCTCAGCATCCTTCCCCGCCTGCTCTCCGGGGTCCTGACGGGGTCCTGAGGATGGGGGGGTGCTGCCCTGAGGGACCCTGTGTGGCGGGGAGGCCGACCTCCTGGTGTGAACTGGTGGGAGGTGGGTTTCCCAGGACAGGCCCCCCTCCTCGGAGCCGGGAGAGGAGGGGTGACTCTGGGTGCGTTCCTCTGAGGACGTTTTCCAGGCAAGTCCTGGACTGGCCAGCCTGCCTGCCGCCCGGGGAGCGGCCCTGGGAGGGCTCGAGGGCACTCTTTGGGCCCCGGTTACTAAGTGAAAGAGTCTGTTCCCGTCGGGCAGCAGGGCCCTGCTCTGTCCTTGCCTTGTGGCGGGCGCCACCTCAAATCCGAGATGAGCTCTGGGAGGGGACCCTGACCAGAGTGCCCCCAGCCAGCCTTTTTCCTCATAACTGGTTGGGTTTTATTTCTCCTTAAAAATCTCATGAGCTCAACTAATGTTGGCTTCTTTTGCTTTTCATGCTAACAGGGCAACACCCTTTCTTTTGTTGCATTTATCTAAAATTATTCCCTGATTCCCGCATTTTTCTTGGTATAAATTACCATCTATGTCCCTTTGTTGTAATGAAAGCTGGAAATAAGAGCTCTGTGTCCCCCTTTTCCCCAGTAAAGAATGCTGCCCGGGGCACAGGCTTGAAACCAGTGCTCTGCTCCTTTTGGGCAGATGGTCTTGAGCGGACTCAAGGCGCTTCTGTCCTGTGTTGCCAGGGAGGCCGAGCTGTACGCTCAGTGCCTCCCGCACCTGCCTCGGGGCTGGGGCCCAGCTCTGCGCTTCCCAGCTCGAGGCCTCGGCTCTTCCGGCCTCCTGCCCCCAGCCCCCTGCCTGCCCCCAGCCCCCTGCCCCGCCTCCGGTCTGTGAGGCGGAGGGGCACTTCCTGGCGGGGCTACAGGGAGGACTGTGCCTGGCACACGGTGAACGTTGTATCAGCTTTAGGTGTTGTTATTGTTTGTATGATTATTTAATTTATTAATCATGTTGACAGGATTCCCGGTATTCAATTACCTGTCTATTCCAGGTGTAAACCTCCCTGAGGTGTTGTGATTAGTAGTCCTCCAACATTGCCGATTCTGTCTGTTAATATTTGACTCAGAGTTCCTAGCTGATCAGAGGCTGGAACTGCGGGCCCGCGGCGGGACCGGTTCCCCAGTGAGGGGCCTGCTGCCCGCATGACTGCGGCTGTGCCTCCGCCTTGGAGGCTCCCGGGGCTCTGCCTGGGCTGCACCCGCCTCTACCCTCCGTGCTGTGCCGCGCACTCGGCTCATCCTGATGTCCTGGGCGGACGCCCAGCCCACACACGTGCAGGGACACGTCGCCGGACGGCGGGGTGGATAAGCACGGCTCCATCCCTGCCGCTTCTCTCCCGCCGGCCTCCAGTCCGCTGCACTGGGCCAAGTCACGCAACATCAGAAAACCCAAGCTGTTCTTGGACCGACGCCTGCAGAGCACCAAGTCTGCAGGCCCCAGGGGCGGGCTCCGTGCGCTCCTGCCCTTGTCTCCGACTTCCCCTGACGCGCGGCTCGCCTGCACCTGGCGCCCCGTCCAGATGTCCCATCCCCCGTCCAGGGCGAGGGCAGGAGGGAGGCCGCCCACGCTCCCCGTGGGGACCGTTCCCCAGCCTCTCGACCTTCACATCCCATTGGCCCGGAGGCCGTGAGCGACTGTCCTCTCCTCTCCAGAAGAGGCGCTTTCGCCTCTCTGACCTACTTGGAGCACACGGTCGAGGGGCGGGGGAGGGACCGAATGTGGACTCAGCCTTTTGGACGGCCAGCGGACCAACCTGCAGCCTGTTTGTCCACCAAACTGAGCCCCTGGAGGGTGAGGGCTGCTCCTTGCTTGGTCCTGCATCCCCAGCACAGGCCCCTGCTAGGAACCGAGTGTTAGATGGACGGTCCCTGCCGTGGTCAGCCTCCCAGTGTGGCCTGAGGGTCCAGGGAAGGCAAACGGTGCACAGACAGGCTGAGCACCTGCTGTGTGCAGTGGCCGGCGCACAGAGAAGTCGGGCTCCGGGAGCCACGGCCTCGGGAGGGTCAAGTCCACACCCAGGCCTCACCGCAGGACCAGAGTCGGATCCAAGGGAGTCCTGCCATCTCCGCAACAGAGGTGTTATTAATCTTGAAACGGTGTGTTTGAAATAATCGGAATGTTTGCAAGCCATACGCTCTGATGTAGGTGACACCCTGGACCCTGGGCGCTTCCCCAGATGTAGGACAGGAGTATCCCTGGGTGAAGCCCGCACCTTCCCAGCAAGAGGAAAGACCCGCGCTCCACGGCCTCTGCAGCAGGGAGGGAGGTGAGCAGGCAGCCAGCCTCCCAGCCTGGCACGTCTGTCTGTCCGGACACTGGAGTGAGGAGCCGGCAGGCTGTGTGCAGTGCTCACTGAAGTCAGGCTGTGTCGGCCCGAGCGTCTTTCTAACATTACCTGAGACCGGCGAGAGCATTTTCCTGCAGAAATCTCCCTCCTCCCCGGCCTCAAGGACGTGCTCTGCGCTGTGAGTCCTCCAGGAGCCGAAAGCAGCCAAGAAGCTCTGTGGGTTTGTGCTGTCCTGGCCTCCTGCAGCCTGACGGGGCAGTGAGCTGTTAAACAGGATAAATCAAGTGTGCGGGCCCTCCCCCCAGGGCCCCTCCACGGTCTCTCCCCGGCACAGCTGAGGCCCTGCGTGTAGCTCTGGACAAAGCACAGCTAACGGGGCAGAGCCGCCGTGCGCTTGCTGCAGCCGTGAGGGCCTCGGATGGCGCTTGGCTGGCGGGACTCCTCCCGCTCCCGTCTCTGGGCGAGAAATCCCGCGCTGACGCATGCTGCACCTGTAGGCAGTGTGACTGCTGTAAGACGGCTTCTGCTTTAATGTCCAAGTCTACCGGCCCTCCCCCCAGAAGAGTGCCTCAGGGCTCGGGCATCACATGCCACTTTCAAACGTGGCTCTCCTCTCTTCACATCTGAAACAAATGCTGTCAATGGTTTATGTTTGACTAGTTCACCTGTCTGCTGGTCAGGAGCATGAGCTCTGGAGCCAACTTGTGGTCACTCAGTTCTGTGGGACTCATATGCAAAACAGGGCTGGGACTGGCCCTCCTGTGTTAGGACAGAGTGCATTTGCATAAGGGCAAGCCTATGTACCGTGTGCGGTTGGCTGCACGTTATAGCTACATGTCTTATTAGGACAGTAGTCATTGTACTAGAATTCTTTTAATTTGAATATTCCTTTAAAAAAGAATGATTGGAAAATTTGTTTTATCAGAATTTCACTAAGTAGTACTGGTTATAAATAGATTTTGCCAATTGAATCAATATAAAAGATCAAATGAGGTTTTGGTTCTGGAGCAATGGAGTAAGCGACACCTACCAACTCACATCATAGTTAATGGTGAAAAGCTACTGCTTTCCCCCTAAAATCATTAACAAGACAAGGATGTCTGCTCTCACCACTCCTGCTGAACAGAGGACACAGTTCTAGCTAGTTCAATATGACAAGTAAATAAAAGAAAAGGCATACAGATTGGAAAGGAAGAAATAAACCGTTTCTATTTGTAAAAAACACGATCGTCTACCTCGAAAATCCCATTAAGGCTACCAAAAAAACTCCTGGAACTAGTAATAATTAGCAAGTTGTTGAGAAAGCAAGGTCTACATACAGAAGTCAATATTGTTCTATATACCATCAATGAACAATCAGAAACCAGAATTCAAAACACACCATTTACGGGAACTCCAGAAAGTTATATACTTGCTATATGTGTAACAAAATATGCACAGAATTTGTGTGCTGAAAACTAGGAAATACTGATGAGAGAAATCAAAGATCTAAATAAGAGACCTCCGTGTTCACAGCTGGGACACTCAACGTAACGGTGCCAGTGCTTCCAAGTGGGTCTGCAGGTTTAACGCAGCTCCTGTCAGAGTCCCAGCAGGACTGTTTGCAGATGCAAACAAGATGATTTTTAAATTTATGTGAAAACACAGAGGAACTAGTTAAACCAAGAGAATTTTTAAAAAGATTGAAGTTGGAGTAATTTTATGTCACCATAATGCTGCAGTAATCCAGACATTGTGGTATTGGTGGATGGATAGGCACTTACATAATCAAACAGGATAGAGTCAAGAATACACCCACACACATATGGACAACTGATTTTTGACAAAGGTAATAAAGCAACTTAATACAGAAAGGGCAGTCTTTTCAAAACGTGGTGTTGAAACAATTGGCTAATGCATAAAACAAAACAAAACAAAAAACCCCTTGACTTGAACTTCACAACTTACATAAAATTAACTCAAAATGGATCAAACTTCCAAATGTAAAATCTAAAATTATAACCTATTTAGGAGAAAATATAGGAAAAGAAGGCTCGCTCATAAAAGATAAAAATTTTAAACAAAAGTCATAGAAGATAAAATTGAGAACTTGTATTTCATCACAATTAGAAGCATTTGCTTCATGAAAGATCCTGTTACGATATGAAAAGACAAACCAGAGCCTCAGAGACAATCGTTGTAAATCACATATCCAGCAAAAGGCTGTGTCCACAGCATACAGGCCAAGCCCTTTAACCTCCATGGAAAGAAAACAAGACAGTCCAATTAGAAGATGGACAAAAGACCTGAGCACACACTTCTCCAAAGAGGGTGAAGAGATGGCAAATACGCACCTGGGTGGATGTTCAGCACCGTTAGCTGTTAGGAGAAAGCAGGTTCAGTCGCAAGGAGACGTCACCACCGTCTATAAAAATGGCCAAAGAAAAACACTGACACCCCCAAGTGCTGACGGGAACAGAGTGCTGGGCCTGTCTTGCCCTGGGCAGGGGCGTGGGGTGGGGGGCGGTTGGAGGGGTGGAAAACAGCAGAGCTGCTCCCGCAAATAATTTGCCAGTTTCTTAAGAAGTTAAAGGTACACTTAACATATGATTCAATAATCACAGTCGTGCTTTGCCGTGCACCTGAAACTATCACAACATTGTTAATCGGCTATACTCCAATATAAAATAAAAAGTTAAAAAAAAATCACAGTCCTGGATACTTATCAGAGAAAAATGCAACCTTGTGTTCACACAAAAACGTGCACCCTGTTGCTGCCAGCTGCTTTATGTGTAATCCACCAGAGCCGAAACCAACCCAGATGTCCTTCATGGGGTAACTGGATGCACAAGTCGTGGTGCAGCCATGCCCCCCAGCCACCAAGATGAACAGACTTCTGTTAGGTACAGCAACTTGGGTTCTAGACCTCAAGAGCAGTAGCATTTGTTTGATTGGATTTATATGAAGTTCTTGAAATGATACAATTGTAGCGACATAGAACAGATCAGGGCTTGCCTAGGAGAGTGAGCCTATGAAGGGACCACCTACAGAGCTCTGCATGGTGGTCCCACTTGTGTGCGTGGTTAGGGAAATCTACACATGTGATAAAATTCCATAGACCCATACACCAAAAGAAGGGCGTGTACAAACTGGGCCCATTGAGGTAATAGTGCTTGACCAGTGTCCCTTACTGGTTTTGCTAATGCACTGCAGTTATGTCAAATGGAAGCTGGGTGAAGGGTACACAGAAACTCTGTATTATTTTTGCAGCTACTCATGAATCTGAAATTATTTCATAATTATACAACACACATGTATAATACACATACACAGACATTAGAGTGGACAGTTATTAAATCTGAAATATAAAAAGTAAATTGTGTAAACAGATCAGTTAAATGTAAGAGATGGTCAGAGTGGAAAAAAAAGCAAGATCAATCTGTGTGCAGCCAGCAAGACACCAACATGAAATATAATGCTCTTGGCAGGTTGACAGAAAAAGATATGTCATGTGAACACTGATCAAAACCAGGCTGGAGTGACTACACTCGTATCAGAAGAAGTAGGCTTCCGGACAAGACGGTGACGGGGGTAAGAAGGACATTGTGTGAATATAAAACGGTCAATTGTCCAGGAAGACACATCTGCCCCAAATGTACATACGTCACCTAACAGAGCCTCAAAACACAAGAAACAGAACCTGATAGAACAGAGAGGAGGATAAATTCACGATTGTAGTTGGAGATCCAGCTGCGCTCTCAGTGACTGACGGGACAAGGGGCCTTGCAGGACGCCACACCTGGCCGCAGGAGGGACATGTTCGTGGCACACAGGGTGTTCCCAAGGTGGACCGTGCTCTGTGTAAAAAAACACAAAAGCCTAACGAACTTAAAACAGTTGAAATCACAAAAAGTATATATTCTGACCAGAGTGAAACTGAACTAGAAATCAGTAACCAAAGGTAACTTTAAATTTTCCAAATACTTGAAGATCAAAACACGCACCTCTAAATAATGTGGTCAATGTGCTGTATCAAAGGAATTTAGGAAATATTTTGGAATATTGGGAAATAATAGAATATATATAATAAACGCACATCTCTAAATTGGTAGGAATCAAGGAAGTCAGTGCCTCTAGAGAAACCTATGGCATGAAATGCTAACATGAGAAAACGTCTGCAAACAATTATCCAAGCTTTTACCTTAAGAAACTAAAAGAAAAGAAAAGGCAAGCAGAAGGGAGGAAATAATAAAACAAGACCAGAAACCAATGAAATTGAAAACAAACTCACTTTTCAAATTGGACCAACTCAGATGAAGAGAGGATGTGGAAGAGAGGGGCAGCTTGGTTGGCCGCAGTTCGCTCTGCTTCCTGGTACTTTTCTGCATCCTTTTGTTGGCCTCACAAGACATGTTCCTTCGTGAGTGTTTCCTCTGCCCTCTCCCGGGAACTGGGGGGTTTGCGAACCAGCCTGAGCCTGGGAGGGAGGAGGGTAAGGTCACGCAGCCTGGACCGAGGTAGGCAGTGATCTGTTCATTTCTGTAATTTTGTCATTTCAAGAATGTCGTGTAAGTGGAATCATACAGCGTGTGACCTTTGGGGACTGGCTTTTTTCACTCAGCCTAATTCTCCGAGGTTCCTCCCGTTGCTGAGAGCGTCAGCAGTTTGTTCCGCTTTGTGGCGGAGTAGGTGCCGCGTGTGCGGTCCCTGTCACGCTGCCCCTGGCAGGGATGCACCGTGACTGTCTAACCAACCACCAGATGAAGGTGCTGCTTCCTGTTTTTGGCAATTACAAATAAAATCACAGCCTGCTGTGAGGGCATAAATTTTTATTGCTCTATAATAAACGCCCAGGGGTGCAACCACCAGGTCGAATGGTAGTTGCGTGTTTAGTTTTTTAAGAAACTGCCAGACCGTCTTCCAAGTGAGCAGGCCACATCCCCGCAGCATCCGAGTGGCCTGCCCGCAGCCCCGCATCCTCTCCGGGCTCGGTGTGGCCACTGCTGTTTATTTTGGCCGTTGTGACAAGTGAGCGATGGCCCCTCCCGTGGTGTTAATTTGCATTTCCCTGATGGCTAATGATACTGAACATCTATCTTCTCATGTGCTTGTTTGCCACCTGTCTATCCTCTTTGGTGAAATGTCCATGTCTTTTGCCCGTTTTCTAATTGGATTGTTTCGTTTTTACTGTTGAGTTTGATCATTATATATGCTTTAAACTAGTTCTGTGTCGGGTGTGTGGTTTGCAAATATTCTCTCCCAGTCTTGGCTTGTCTTTTCATCCTCTTAATGTGTTTTTTGGCAAAGCACGGGTCTTTAGTTTTGACACATCTAATTTATCAGTTTTCCCTTTTGTATATCACGCTTTTAGTGTCAAGTCTAAGAATTCTGCCTTACCATGGACCCTTAGGATTTTTCCTTTTCTTTTCTGAAAGTTTCGTTGCTTTACGTTTTACATTTGACTCTGTGATCCTTTTTGAGTTAATTTTTATATAAGGTATAAAGTTTAGTTCAAAAAGTCCATTTTTGCCTACAGATGTCCAGTTGCTCCAGCACCATGTGTTGAAAAAAAGCTGTCTTTCCTCCGTTGAACTGCTTTTAGATCTTTGTCAAAAATCAGTTGGGCATATTTGTGTGGCTCTGTTTCTGGATTCTGTATCTGCTCCATTGATTTTCTCCACCAACACCACAGCCTTGATTACAGCAGCTGTATAATAAGTCTTGAAATTGGGGAGACCAGTTCCTTCTACTTTATTTTCCTTTGTCAGAATTGTTTTAGCTATTCTAGTTCCTTTGCCTTTCCGTATAGATTTTACAATGATCTTGTCTGTATCGCTGAAATTCTTGCTGGAATTTTAATAAGAATTATGTTAAAGCTGTATGTCAACTTGGAGAGAACTGACATCTTTACTATGATGAGTCTTGCAATCTGTGTTCTGTCTCTCCATTTATTTAGATCTTTAATTTCTTTCAACATTTTGTAGTTCTCAGCATATAAGTCCTACACGTTTTGTTAGATTTACACCTAAGTAGTTCATGTCATCTGCAAATAGGGACAATTTTATCTTTTCGTCTCATTACCTTTCCTGCCTTTTTGCACTGACTGACCTCCCCGACTGTGTGAGTAATGGCCGTGAAAGGAGAGATGTTGAGCCTTGTTCTGAGGGGAAAGGATTTAACCCTAAGTGTGATGTTGGACGAAGGTCTTTTTGTGCATGCTCTTTATCGAGTTGAGGAAGTTCCCTTCTATTCCTGTGTTTTTTCCTGAGAGTTTTTATCACGAGTGGGTGTTGAATTTTGTCAAGTGCCTTTCTGCACAATATAATCAAGTGATATCTTCTTTAGGTCTGTCAATATGATTGATTACACGAGTTGATTTTTAAATACTGCACCAGCCTTGCATCGCTGGAAGAGTGGGCATAGTGTATAATTCTTATTATATACTGATGAGTTCTATTTGCTAATGTTTTTAAAGGATTTTTGCACCAGTATTCTTGAGGGCAGTTTTCTCCTTTTGTACTGTGTTTTGTACCATCTTTTGTACTGATTTTTGTATCAGGCTAATACTAGCTTCATCAAATGAATTGGAAACTATTTATCTTCTCTTCCGTTTTCTGAAAGAGATTATGTAGAACTGGTATTAATTCTTCTTAAAACTGTTGGTAGAATCCTCTAGTGAAACCATCTGGATCTGGAGAATTTTTGCAGGGGAGTTTTAAGATTATGAACCCAATTTCCTTCACAGTTATGTAGGGCTATTCAAATTATCAGTTTCATATTGGATGAGTTGTGGTAGTTTGTCTTTTTCAAAGAGTGGGTCAGTTTATCTAAGTCAATTTATTTGTGTAGAGTTGTTCTTAGTGTTCCTTTATTATCCCTTTGATGTATGCAAGTTTCTTAACAATAGCTCCTGATTCATTCCTTATAATGATGTTTTGTCTTCTTTCTTTGTCAGTCGTCCTAGAAGTCTGTCAATTTTATTGACCTTTTCAAAGAATCAGCTCTTTATTTTATTGATTTTCTCTGGTTTTTCTGTTTCCAATTTTAATTATTTCTGTCTTATTTCCTTCCTTCTGTTTGCTTGAATTTATTTTGTTCTTTTTCTAGATTCTTAAAATGAGAGCTTAGATTATTGGTTTGAGACTTTTTCTCTTTTCTGATATATGTATTTTGTGCTATAAATTTCCCTCTAGGCAGTGCTTTAGTTGTGTTTTACAGTTTTTGATATGTTGTATTTTTATTCGGGTATGTATTTTTATTCAGGTATACATTATACATTCAGGTCAACATATTTTTATAACCCTTGAGATTGCCTCTTTGACCCGAGGATTATTTAAATGGGTGTTGTTTTAGTTTCCGTGTGCTTGGAGATTTTTCTGTTATTTCTGTTATTGATTTCTAGTTTGATTCTTTTGTGACCTGAGAACACACCATACGATTTTGAGTCTTTTAAATTTGTTGAGGTTTGTTTTCTGGCCAAGGATATGTTCTGCATTGGTATATATTCTGTGTGTGTTCTGCTGGTGCCAGATGTGCTATAAATGTTGACTAGGTCCAGTTAGTTGATTGATGGTGGTGTGAGTTCTATATCCCTGCTGATTTTCTGCCTAGCTATTCTTTCAGTTGTTGAGATGCTGTTGAAATCTTCAGCTGTAATTGTGGATTTCTATATTTTTCCTTTCAGTTCTGTCAGTCTTCACATATTTTACTGTTCTAGTGTTTGATTCATACACTTTTAGGATTGCTGGCTATTGCTTCTTCATGGGTTGACTCATCTTTATATAATGCCTCTCTCCATCTTTGATGATTTTCATTGCTCTGAAGTCAATATTATCTGATATTAATATAGCCATTCCTGCTTTCTTTTGATTAGTGGTTGTGTGACACATCTTTTCCAATGAGTTTATTTTCAGTCTGCTTACATCTTTCTATTTGAAGTGAATGAGTTTCTTATCGACAGCATATGGTTGAGTCATTTTTCTTAATCCACTCTGCCATTCTGTTTTTTTAATTGGTAAATTTAGACTATTTACATTTAATGTAATTATTGAGATGTTAGGGCTTAAGTTTGCCGTTTCATCTTTTGTTTTCTGTTTGTTCTCCCTATGTTTTGTTTCTCTGTTTCCTTATTTCCTGCCTTCCTGTGGGTTACTCAACATTTTTTTAATAATTCCATTTTGACTTATTGACAGTGTTTTTGAGTATCCCCTTTGTGCAACTTTTCAGTGTTGCCCAGATATTACATTATATACATATAATGTAGGTGTTCTACTCGTGAAAGGAGGCATTGCCTTCACTTCCTCACCATTACCTCCCACGTCTGCCCTGCCCCCAACTCACTGCCTCCAGATTTCTTTCACAAAAGGAGAAAAGCAGGCCTGGGGTTATGTGGTTGGTTGGTTCCTATTACTGGCAGCCTCCCAAAATTCCTAACAGATGGAGTGGGGGAAGAGTTGGGGTGGGGATTAGGACCAGTGGCTCCCAAACATGGCCTTGCTCAAAAGGAGTCTGGAGAACCTTAAATGCAGCTTCTAGGACCACCTGGGTCTCCTGAATCAGGCCCCGAGGGGTGGCACACACACACCTCAACTTCAGTGCCAAGGCCTCCATGCTCTGTCATTGTAAGACGGCCAGGTGAGCCCTAGGCCACCAGCTGAGCCCTGGGATACCAGGTGCGGCAGCGTCTCCTTTCCCATACTTGAATCTTGCAGGTACACCACCCTCCTGGGATGGGATGAACTGTGTAGCCACTGCCCTAAGGGCAGTTCTGGGAGTTGGGGCAACAGTCCTTCTCAGAGCTCCCCCCAGGAGCACTCACAGCCCCCAAGTGCTGCTGCCTGAGGACTCAGCCTGGCCTGTGACTGACACCCAGAGCGCTCCACATTGGGTGGGGCTGTCTCCCACGTGGGCCCAGTGCTCCTCCCGTTCCTCTGGCTCCTGTATCACCATAAGGATTTCTTGACAGGCCCGTCCCTCCCTCAGCAAGGTGCCCTGTTTACTTCTCTTTGTAGGACAGCACAGTGCCTAGAGCTTAGTAATTGCCCAGGAAATATTTGTTGAATTAACAAAGTTATTTATTACCAGTTACCTACGAGGCAAATTTCAACCTGCGTCTTGCATTTATGTGTTCTTGTAGGAAAGAACAGGGGCGGGAGCAGCCAGCACTGGCTCTGGTACTGGTCTTTGACGCCCTGTTTCCTGTGCCCTATCCAGGATAGCTGTGCCCTATCCAGCAGGGCTGTGCCCTATCCAGGAGGGCTGTGCCCTATCCAGGAGGGCTGTGCCATATCCAGGAGGGCTGTGCCCTATCCAGCAGGGCTGTGCCACAGCAGGGGTAGCCATGTGGCTTCACCAGGCAGGTGTCCCTGGAGGGGCCATCAGAGGCATTCTCAGGAGTCTTCCCCTGGGGGTTGTCTGCTCAGCGGCAGGATAGTCCTCTGCAGTGACCAGGCATTTGGCATCACAGGTAACTTCACCCTCCTGCCAGCTTCCTAAATGCAGCTTCAGCAGTTTACCCAGAGCCACCCATTGATGCTGACTTCTTAAATCCACCAGGAGTTTTAAGTGAAAAGTAAATGAGTGTATTTTACACACGTGAACAGAATCTGTACATGTGATGATTATAAAGTTCGCCTGTCAGATAGCCCATACGTCTGCTTCCTGAATGTACCTTTCTCTCCTGCTTCCTCTTTGGACACCGGGAGGTGGTGGCTGGTAGGGGGCAGCAGAGTGCAGGCCGGAAAGCTCAGAGGCGCTGCGGGGCCAGCGGAGCATACTTGTCAGGTGCAAGCACCCCCTCGACTGCCAGGGACGGCAGCACAGACGCCACGCCCTCTGTGTGTGTTTCCTGTGACTGGAGAAGAGTCCAGTCACACAAGCCTGGGGTATGTTTAGAAATCGTCAGGATTCTGCCCTCCACCCCATCCTGCCCAGATCTGAGTGGGGGGACTGTCGGCTGGGCTCAGCGGGGCTCCTCCAGACTCAGGCTGGTCTCTTTTGCAGGCGGACTCCACAGCCTGGACCGGCCGTGCAGCAAATGTGAGGCTGCATCTGCTCCCCCTAGTGTCACATCAGCCCGTTTTCCCTCCCAAGGGAATCGCAGCGCCGCCGGGAGACCTGCTCTCCCCGCCGCTCGCCTGGATCTTAGTCTCCCCACCAAAGTGCAGGCGGCAGGACTTGGAAATCGCCACAGATACGTGTTGTTGGACGTGCCCCTCGGCTCTGAGTGTACACCCATCTGTGGCCCCAACGTCCTTGAGGGAAGGACACGAGGTTTCATATAGACACAGGGGATTGCAGTGTCACAAAACCTGCCTCCATCCCCCCAGATCTCCCCAGCCTGGCATCCTGGGGCAGATGCCCTTGAAAACCAGGGGGCGCTCTTACACGTGGATGTAGCACGTGGCTGCTTCCGCCCTGCCTGGGCGTTGAGGCCAGCTCCCAGCCCTGCTTCCCCCGGTGACCTCAGTGCAGGACCCACACCAGGGCAGCTGGAGTCCTTCCTCGGGACGCCACAGACGTGGACTGAGTGTCCCTTCCCGGTGCTGGGCGACATCGGCCGGGGACACTGGGATTGTGGCAGGGCACCTGCAGGCTTTCTGCACAGGAGAGATCAGAGCAAACATGAGACCTGGGTTGCGGGTCGAGGGCTGCGGGTTCCCATCCTGGGCCTTGTCCCTGCGGCCACCCTTCCCTTAACTCTAGCCTCAGGCTTTGTGTCAGCGGGACGAGGTGACTCGTGTCCTCCAGCTGAGGAGCCGAGCAAAGCGGTCGAAATGGATTTGTGTCTCCCGTGCACTGGGAGCAGGTGGTCAGATTTGGATGATTTCCTTATAGATGGGACTGAACCGAGGAGGGCACCCTGACCACGTGCAGGATCCCGCCCAAGGAATCGGGAAGAGCCGTGCGGCTCAGAGATGGGCCAGGCCTTCAGGTTCGTCTGAGGCAGCGCCTGGGTCTCCTCCACCCTTGGCTGGTGGCTGTTGGCTGTGCTGCCCCCGGAAGTGACCAGGCGCCGCCGGCGCTCACTCTGTAACCCACACAGGAAGCGCTCTCGTCACGGTCACGCGGTGTCAGGGCTGCATTCCACTGCCTGGCCCTCGACCCAGAAACGACGACAGTTATACAACCAGGGGACACGGACACTGATGTCATCGTTGTGACTGTACAGCCTGTGTTTAGGAAGCAAGAGGAAGGTCGAGTGTGTTCAGTGGAGACGTGGATGACACAGAGAAGGACGCGGGCCGGGCTTCTGGGGGTGACACTGCAGCGTCCGAGGTGCCAAGGGCGCTGGCTGGTCAGCAGCAGAGCGGCCCATCCAGTGAGGCAGAGGAGAATGGCACCTCACGGAGTGAGGCACAGGGACAGAGGGCAGAGCCTGCCCTGCCTGCAGGTGGAGGCCCTCCCTGCGCGGGGGCGGGAGCGGAATATATACTCGAGAAAACAATGGCTGCAATTTTCCGAATTTGATGAAAATTCTAAGACTGCAGATCCAAGAAGTTCAGTGAAGCCCCAAGAACAAAAACACAAGGCACAGCATAATAACATAATTGCTCAGAACCAGTGATTAAGAGAAACACCTTTAAATATGCTAGAGAAAAGCAGGTTACGTTCAGAGGACAAAGGGGAGACTGCCGTAGACCCCTCTGGACACAGTGCGGTGAGGAGGGAAGGGCACCACGGCTCACCTGGAATTCTGCACCAGGTGAGACAGCCTTCAAAAGAAGGTGACTGTCCAGACACACCCAAAGCTGAGAGAACTCATCACCAGCAGACCTGCCCTACACAAATATTAAGGGAAATTCTTACGGTAGAAGAAAAATGATAGCAGAGCTACATGGTTGAGCATGAAAGACTCTTTTATGATTATCCAAATCCCTTTAGAAGAGAATTGACTGTTTAAATTTAAAAAATAAAGTACTGTAGGATCTATAACATAGGTGGAACTAAAACGTGTGGCAGTAACAGGGCAAAGGCCGAGAGCAGAAAGGAGAACAACACCCTGCTGTCGGGTTGTCCTGCACCCGTCAGGCGGCGAGGCCGCAGCTTACGGGCTGAGTCAGGTTAGAGGTCTGTGCCTAAGCCCTGAAGCCACTGCCTGGGTGACAAAACCCAGAGTGGAGACTAGTTAGTGAACGAAGGGGACAAGGTGGAATCACAAAGTGTATGCAATTAATCCGAAATGTGGCAGAGGAAACATAGACACGGGGGAACGAAGAACAGATGGTGAAAGCAGAAAACAAATAGTGGAATGATAGACCTACACTCAACCACATCAACAATCACTGTGAATAGTCCTAACACCCCCAATTAAAAGGCAGATTGTCGAAAAAGATTAAAAAGTTTCTTGTAGGCAACTATATGTTGCCTACAAGAAACTCACTTTGAATATAAAGACACAAATAAATTAAAAATAAGAGATGGAAGAAGAGACACCATGCTAACACTAACCAGTAGTAAGGTCGGGTGTCTGTATTAATGTCAAAGTAAATTTCAGGGTCAAGAATATTACCAGAGATAAAGAAGGATCTTTCATAATGGCAAAGGGGTCAATTCATCCACAGAACATAACAATGCTAGATGTTACGATGCTAACGATGGAGCTTAAAATACATGAAGCAAAAAAAGATAGAACTGCAGGAGAAACAGACACATCCACAATCACAGAGACGTCAGCATTCCTACTCAATATTGGGATAAGCAGACAGAAAAGCATGCCCAGCCATCTTGCTCTACTGACATCTGTAGAACATCCCACCCAGTCACACAAGATAGACCACGTTCTGGTCCATAAGCAATTCTCAATCAATTTAAAATATCTCAAGTATTACAAAATATGCTGTCTAACTGTAATGGAATTAAATTTGAAATCACAGAAGAAAGCTATCTAGAAAATCTCCAAATATTTGAAAACTCGATAACACACTTCAAAATATCCCATGAATCAAAAAAGAAATCAAAAGAGAAATTAAGTCTTTTGAAATGAGTGGACAGAAAGCACAAATATAGAAATGTGTGGGACGCAGCGAAAGCCACGTGTAGAGAGAAGTTTATAGAACTGAACGTTGTATCAGGCCAAAAGTAAGGGTTTAAACCCATGCCACCAGCTTCTTCCTCAAGACACTAGAAAAGAGGAATAAATCGCGGACGCTGCCCCCGTGTGTCAGGATTTGGTAACAAATGGGGTGGGTCGGAGAAGGGGTCATCGTGCCAGGTCTTGGGCCTGAGCAGAACACGGACATGACAGCCCATCTCTGCGCACGTGGACTGGGGGCGTCCGTCAGAAATCAGGGCGCCCAAGGAGTGGGGTGCAGGGTGAGATCTAGGCTCAGGCGCGTCTGAGGATGGTGTCAGCACAGAGAGGCATTTGAACCACGGACTAGACGGGCTTCCGGGGGTGGGGGGGAGGCGAGAAGCGGGGGGCCTCCTGCCAGGCCCCATCGGGGGACCATGTCTGCTTCTCCTCTTCCTCTCACCAAGTGGAGTAAAATATATTAAATCCCCAGCATGAGGAGGACAGATGGAGGGGTCCTCGCTGGCGAGAGGGATCTGCCGGTTTCTGGACACCAAGTGTGGGGAGGAGTGAGTCACAGGAAGAGGTTTTCCTGATGAGCTGGCCGCCTGGCGTGGTGTGGGCGGCTGTACCCACAGGAGTGCAGCTGCTGCTTCCTGCAGGGCATCCCTGGCCGCCACAGAGGTGGGAAGCGGGCCCAGCACACTTGGGGTGGCCTCTGATGGGAGGTGTCCCGGGTCCTGGCGGGATGGCCAGAGGATGCCCCCACCTTCCCGGCGCCCCTCGCCTGCCATCTCAGGGTGGGTTCTTCAGGATCGGGGGTACTGAGTCCGGTTGACCTGAACAGCCCACGGGGCTGCTTCCGTGCCCAGAGTCCACGGAGGCCTGGGCTGCCCACTCGTGGCCACGTGAAGCAGGCCGGCGCTCACTGGCCCGTGTGACTGATGGCGGCTGACGGCCTGCAGCCTGGAGCACCCCTGGCGCTCGCTGACCCACTTTCTCCACCGTGGGCTGGAAACATTTACATAACAGATGGCCCCAGACCCTGGCGGAGATGTTTCTAATTAAAAGGAGGCGTGGCATCCCCGCCTGGACCCCCCGCCGTCCGGTTCATCGGTGCAGGCACCTTAGCCTTGGCGCGCACCCTGAGCTTAGGAAGGGCTCTGCAGGGCTGCTGCAGGGTGTCTGCGTGGCAGGGAGCCGTGTCTATTTGGGGCCACTCCGATCGTTTGAACTCGGACCTGGACGCTGTGCGGACCTTGGGCGGGGGCCTCTCGGCTCTGTCCTCCACACAGTCAGGCTGAGTCACCCGCACGCGCACCTCGCTCTCCAACCGTCCTTCAGGTCCGCTACTGTGACCATTCCTTGCCTGTAAATCTTAAAACGGAGCCTAAATGTTGCCTGGCGGGCGAAGTGCTGAACCGATACACTGCAGAAATTATACAATAAGCGGACCCGTGATATGGGATGTAAAGCATTTTCTGAAAACTTTATAAAGGGGGACACACAGCTGTTTGGCAGTTTAGTTAATAGAGACTGAGTCCACTTTAGAATGAGGATAACTAAGGAATCTCGACTCTAGACATAAAGGGAACACAGATCTGTAATCTCCTGGCTTTTTAAGGGTGAAGGGGAGGATTCTGGCACCAATGTGGTGGGAAATGGTCAGATCCAAGGTGACAGCAGAGCAGACACACGGGGGTCCCCAGGCTTGCTGGTCACCCCTTTTCCCCTCCAGCGGCTGAGGGAGCTGGTCCGGTGTCCCTCATCACAGAGGTGACACTGAGGCCCAGGACCATGCGTTAGTCAGCAGTGAGGCCAGGTCACTCGCTGGCGGGCTTTCCCTGAGGCCCATCCCCCCTGCCATGTACCCCAGGCCCCCACAGGTGCCACACCGTGAGTCCCGGGGCCAACCCTTCCTCGTGCTGACTGGGGTGCCCAGGAAGCCTCTGCCTTTCCCCAGCAGCGATGCTGAAGGCGGCAGCCCACCGACCCACCCGCCCGCCCAGGCCCGGTCACCTGACGTGTGCCTTCCCTTGCCAGGTGACACCATCTGGGCCCCATCTGTCCTTCCTCACGGCACCCTCGGCACCTTGAGCCACCACCCCCAGCTACATTTTGGAAGAAAGATGGAGTCCAAGGTCTCAGAAGGTGGCCTGAACGTGACGCTGACCATCCGCCTGCTGATGCACGGAAAGGTGCGGGGGCGGGAGGGGGGAGGGGGGGGCACGCCCACCGCACGGGTCTTCGCTTCGTATTAGGCTTTTTAAATTCTAAGCAATCTCCGACTTACAAAGCAGCTGCAGTGCCGTCCAGATTACGTTTCTCCCAGAACCTTTCGCGACTGGGCTGCCCGCCTGCTGCCCCATCCCCTGTGCCCTAGTGTGTATTTTCTACATGTGAGGGCGTTCTCCTCCAGCACACTAACACTGATGCACACGTGCCGGCCAGGTGGCTAGGGCCCCACTCAAGTGCACGGGTCAGCCCAGGGCTGCCCTTCAGACAGGCGCTCCCCACGCTTCCTTTGCCTTTTGCTTTGAAAGCAAAGTTCCCACCCAGTTCTTCTGTAGAAAGAATGTCCCTCACTTTGGCTTTTTCTGACGTTTCCTCACCGTTGGCAGGAGTGTCACAGAAGCTTTCCTATCAGGTAGTCCGGATTTCAGGGTGTCACTTGGTGGGGGGCACCTGCTGGGCGTCTCCCCAACTCCTCTTCCACAGTCATCAGGGCGTCTTTGCTGGCGGGTCCTTAGGTGCTGCATGAACGTCCTGTGTGCCACCCTTGCTTCATTCGTGGCTTCCTGGACACAGGGTTTGCTGTTCTGCTCGCATCACCCCCCATGCTGTCCCCATGCTGTCCCCGCACTGTCATTATTGATTTTGATGCTCACATTGTCCCTGACTTGGCCATGGTCGCCCCACCGAGCTGGCCCGCGTCCTCTTGGGGGACCCACCGTTCTGACTGCACGTCCTCTCTGCACACCGCTGTCGCTCATCCTTACTTTCCCACTGGTCCTGGAATCAGCGGTTTCTCTAGAGAACCCGACTCCCTTGAGTGGAGGATGGTGGGATGGTGTTAGACCCCAGAGGTGGGCACGTGGGGTGCTCAACGGCTTTTGGGCTGCTGTGGGCCCCAGACTGAGCTAGGGAATATGTGTTTGTGTGTGTGCGTGCGCGCGTGCGCTTGTGTGTGTGGGTGTGGGTGCGTGTAATCATACACACCTATGTCTGCGCACATTTGCGCACTATTTATTTCCATATTTATCTCTAAATTGGGCTGCGAGTTCACACCCCCTATTCCAGTCCAATAGCACAGGGTTCATCCTGGCTCCTCTCTCTGGTGTTTGTGCCATGAGAAACCCAGGGGACGGCAGAGGCTGGCATAGTGCCTGGGGCACTGCTCTCCCTAGATTTCCGGAAACTGGTGCTCACACCTACAGCCTCCCTTTCCGTGATGGAGGGATGCTGACCGCCTTTCCCGCTCCCAGGGTGGGTAGCATTTGGTCAAGGTTGTCAGAAGCTGGGTGTATACCGTGGAGGACAGTCTGAGGTCAGACGCACGGCCCCCCCTCCAGCAGCTGCTGCCACAGCAAGTATCAAACCCTGCCCCTGGGAGGTGAGGCGCCCTGGCTGCCGGAGGGGCCACCACCCCATGCCCAGCTGCCCTTTGCTGCCACAGCCCCTGCTGCACACGCGCCCTCCTGGCCTCGCAGAACTGAGGCGTTTCCCAGGACACTGTGATCCCTGAGGGCTTCACTGTAATGAGGAAGATGAGTTTGATTGTGGAAGCCGCTCTCTGCAGCTAGAAGCAGGCTGGCCCCGCCTCCCTGAGGTGCCGTGGCGGAGCCTGTGGGTCTGTCCCAGGCTGGGCAGTGCTGCGACGGGCAGTCCTGGCCGGGAGCGAGTCTGAACCATCGCGGGCCCCAGGCTTTAGAACCATGGCGGTGTGCTCCAGAGTTTTTCAGTGTTCTACATTTTTTAAAAAAACTCAAATAGCAATAGCAGCGCTAAATTTTTATACATCACAAAATCATTGGGGGAGATTTTATCTTTCATCCATTTCTTGCAGGGTTTCCTTGAGGGCTTAAGTGCACAGGTGATACCTGTTGGCATGTTTATCTGGACAGCAGCTGGCCATTCTCTTTCTCTTTGTCTGCCCGCTCCCTCCCGACCGCCCAGCCTCCCGTCCGCATGCGTGACCTGGAAGGCGGACGCCCTTGTGGCGCCTGTCGCAGGGGTTTTGCTCCTTCTGCTCTGTGACGTCATCTTTCTGTGATTCTTTTCCCACAGGAAGTTGGCAGCATCATCGGGAAGGTAATTATTTTTTTTATTCTTATTTTTTTGGCTGCCTTGGGTCTTCGTAGCTACGCGTGGGCTTTCTCTAGTTGCGGTGAGCGGTGGCTTCTCTTGTTGCAGGGCACGGGCTCTAGGCGTGCAGGCTTCAGTAGTTGCGGCACGTGGGCTCAGTAGTTGTGGCTCGCGGGCTCTAGAGCACAGGCTCAGTAGTTGTGGCGCACGGGCTTAGTTGCTCCGCGGCACATGGGATCTTCCTGGACCAGGGCTCGAACCATTGTCCCCTGCATTGGCAGGCAGATTCTTAACCACTGCGCCACCAGGGAAGTCCCAGGAAGGTAATTATTGAGTGAACTCTGCCTCTAGCGGGGTATCTCAGAGGGACAGCGAGGTCTGGAGCACCCCTGTGCAGGGGGGTGAGCCGCACACGGTGTGTGCCAGGTGAGCAGTGAGGATCCCACTGGAATCCTGCCCCGTCGCCTTCAGGCTGCACCCCCATGAGGCCGGTCGCAGAGCTTCCCGTTGTCCAGCCCTGTGGGAGCTGGGGAGTCGTCCCCCGAGGCAGCCCCGCCGCCCACCTGCCCTGGTGGCCAGTCCTTCTTCCCGGGTTTGAGAGCTCAGTACCAGTTCCCACGTGCATTCCTGGGAGCAGTCTCCCACCTCCGGCCTGAGTGGTGGTGAGTCCGTTCTCAAAGAAACGTTCCCCTGGGGAAAGTGAGCGCTGGTTTGGAAGCTGGGTGCGTGTAGGAGAGAGGTGGGCCAGGACCCCGCACCCCCATTCCTTGCGACCGTCTCTGGCTTCGCTGGTTCCTCGTGGTCCCTGAATGGTGGGGGAACCCCCGGAGCTCAGAGTCAGGCTTCTTTTCACAAGTTCCTCGTGGGATCACCCGAGGGCCTCGTCCCCACTTTGCCGGCTGTGAGGCTGGGGGACGGGCGCAAACCCGCCCCGTGGAGCAGGTGCCCAGGCCAAGCGTGGAGCCGCATCAGGTCCCTGGGGCCAGGTCTGCCCAGCCCACAGCCTGTGCCCTGGGCGAGGTGGCGGGCGGGCCAGGGAGTCACGCATGTCGGGCCCAGAGCCCACCTTCGAGGGCTGGGGCGCCCGGCCTCCCGTGCCTGTGGTGGAAGCCCAAGTGACCCCCTCCCTTGTCTGAACCTCTGTTCCAGAAAGGAGAGACCGTGAAGAAGATGCGTGAAGAGGTGAGTTGGCGCCCTGAGCCACGTGCTGTTTCTGTGAGGGCGGGAGGGAGGAGGCCAGGGCCTCCTAGCAGCTCTGCGCCCAGCCCCATGCGGCCGGGACCCGCCGGGAGTCCCGCATGGCAGGGATGTGAGCGAGGGGTGGCCATGCGGAGCCCCGAAGCGCACACCAGCAGTTCAGGTGCCCTCCCGGTCACGACCGGGTCACAGCCAGCACAGTAGGACAGGACCGGCCATCAGTGCCGAGGCTCGGGCACCACCAGCCGGCAGGAGTCCCCAGTGGTCAGTAGGATCCAGCCCACTGCCGGCCCCAAGGCTTTAATCCAGTTTCTGGGGTCTGCGTACCTCCCTCCCAGAGCGGGGCAAGGATCAACATCTCGGAAGGAAACTGCCCAGAAAGAATCGTGACCATCACGGGCCCGACAGACGCCATCTTCAAGGCCTTTGCCATGATCGCCTACAAGTTTGAGGAGGTAAGGGGCGCCCCTAGGGAGCCCTGTCCCAGAAGAGGGGACGTCTCAGCCCCTCTGCCTCCTCTGCCTCCCCGGGGACTGCCCCCTCCGGTCCACCTGGTGACAGGCCAGGGTCCCTCCTCCCCCAAGGCCCCCCTCCCTCACTGAGCGGTCCCTCGGGGCCTGCCCCCAGAGCACGAGTCCTCAGGGAAGGCCTGGCGCTGGCAGTGAAGCGGCCATGTCCAGGCCTCAGCCCTGTCCACAGCAGCTGACCGCCAGTGTGTTTAGCTTGGCTCAGATGTGGACGGACAAAGGGAGACCCAGGCCTGGGAAATCTACATGCATTTATGTGTCTGTGCACTTTTGTGTACATCTGTCAGAGTTCAACCTTAAGATTTTTATGTGTTTCTGATATTTTTGAAATTGCTAAAAGTTATCTGGAGATGCATTTGGTGGCTTTACTTGAAGGGTGATCAAGCTGGGGAGTAAGTCCTTCTGTCAAATGGATCACCCTCTGTCCAAGCCCCTCTCTGCCCGCCAGGCCTTAGGGACAGAGGTCAGACCCTGCGTCCAGGCACCCTGGGGGTCTGCGCCCCACCCTGCGGCAGCAGCGTGACTGCCCAGATGTGCACGTCTGGGGGTCCCCTTGTGTTCTCCAGCCGCCCCGCCTCGTCCCCTGAGCCTGGCCTGGCCGCGCAGCCCCTGTGACCAGCGCAGCCCGGCCACCGTGTCCTCCCGCTGTTCACCCTCAGCCGTTTGCCATCGTGCCTCTGCCTCCCCCTCGTCCTCGTCTCCCCAACCCCCGACAGGGAGCCTGCTAGGCTCTCGCGGCCGACGCACGTGCCTCTCCCTCCCCAGGACATCATTAACTGCATGAGCAACAGCCCAGCCACCAGCAAGCCCCCGGTGACGCTGAGGTTGGTGGTCCCCGCCAGCCAGTGCGGGTCCCTGATCGGCAAAGGCGGCTCCAAGATCAAGGAGATCAGGGAGGTAACGAGCCCTCCCCGCCCGGGAGCCGAGCGCCGGGCGGGTCAGGATGTCCCTAGGGCAGAGCACTAGCCGGGTCCCTGCAGACCGTGCAGCACAGAGCTTGCAGCAGGGGAGGGACGAGCCACAAGGCAGAGCGACCGTGGGAGCCCCCGCTGTGGGCGTCGCGCAGAGGAGCCCAGGCCTGACTCCCGGCACGCGGCCGTGGCACCCCCACCCAGTCCTGGGCTCCAGGGCCCGGGCCCTGCCCCCCGGGAGGCTGCCGCTCCCACTGCCGGGCCCCGTTTCCTGAGAGTCGCTGAGCCGTCCCAGCTGGGGTGGGGCTTGCCTGAGGCGCCCACCTTACCTTCACAAGCTCATCTCCCAAGGAAACCCCGAGACCTTCCTTCCCCAAAGGATGGCAGCCCCCAGGCTTGATTCCTTCCAGGAAAGACGGCCGCACTCTTTAGGCCCCATGACTGGGATCCAGCTTTCTCTGTGACCTCAAACTCCACAGAGAGAGAGAATTCCACATATTTGAAAAAAAAACTCTGTCTCCTGAGATGCCGCTTCCGCACCCAGCGTCGCCCGCCCTGCTCCAGGTCCGCGGTGCCCTGGCAGCGGCGGGCTGAGCTGGATGGGGCTGCCCCGGGGGCTCCAGACGGAGCGTGCGGAGGAAGGGCGTGGGGGGTGACCTGGGGCAGCGGCGGGGGGCGTCCCAAGGCGTGCCGTGCCCTCGACGCCCCCGGGGGCACCCAGGAAGTGCCGCTGCAGTGCACACTGCCCCCCTCGGTGGGGCCCCTTCCAACGTCTGGTCTCTCCAGTCCACAGGTGCCCAGGTCCAGGTGGCGGGGGACATGCTGCCCAACTCCACGGAGCGGGCAGTGACCATCTCGGGGACCCCCGACGCCATCATCCAGTGTGTCAAGCAAATCTGTGTGGTCATGCTGGAGGTACAGTCTGTCAACAAGTCCAGGGCTCCTCGCCAGCCTGCCCCTCACTCCGTGCCGGCCGGGGCTTCTGAGCGTTGGAGGCCTCGGGGCCCTGAGGATTCATGTGGTCAGGGTCGCGTGAGGGCGGGCCTCAGGGACGGCCTGCAGGCTCCGTGGGAGGGCAGCCGCCGGCTCCTGCCGCCTCGGGTGGGTCGGTCGTCTTCACTGGGGATCTGGGGAGAGAACGGAGAACGTGGGGGGCATGAGCCCCTCCCCTCATTTCTGGAGCTGGATCAAGAGTTAGTAGTCCATGGTGTGAGGGGCGTTCAGCAAAGGGTCAGTCCTTAAAAGTGGTGCAGGTGTGCCCTGGGGCCAGGTTTGGGCTGGAGATGCAGATGGAGTGAAGAGGCCCACGCCATGGACAGGACCCCACTGCACGGGACCAGCCTGAGGGCGTCAGAGATGCTGCCGAGGTACAATGGGCAGGACTTAGGAAAAGCACACGAAAATGCCCCAACTGTGAAGACAGAAAGAAGTAAACAAAAGGATTAACCAAAGGAGAAGCAAGGAAGGCACAGCTGAGCAGGAAAAACCTCTCTTGAAAATCTGAGGGAAAAAAACCCAAGATTTAACTTTCAATCAATACCCAAACTGCTGCAAGATTAATTGAAGCTATCAATAATAGTTGCTGGTCTTTCTTAAGCTAAAATGAAGTCATCGTGCCTCAGACGAAAGGTTTCAATACCTGTGCTGGTGGCCCGGCCACCTGGGCCCTCCTCCCCCCATGCCCGAAGCTCTTGACGGAGGGTCTGCCTGAGGTGACAGCAGTCTCCCTCAGGAATTAGCCTCGGGGGCGGGGGGGGGGCAGCGGTGGGTTCTCCCTCTTTTGTACTTGACATGGTGTTAAAGCACCATGTCCAACTCCTTAAAAAAGAATTTGTATCGTTTTTATTTTCCTGAAGTATGATATTGGGAAATCAAAACTATTTTTCTAGATATTTCGTTCTGAAGCTTTCCCCACACGCTGGTCACGGTGAGGATGAGTGTTCTCTTCAGTCCCGGCGCTAGGACCGTGAGGGGCCGTGAGGGTGGGTAGCGAGCAGGGCCCGGCACCCCTAGTGTGGCAGATGCCCAAGCGGCCTGGTGGGTGGCAGTGCCCAGGCGAGGCGGGATGGCGTGAACCACTCCAGGAGGGACGCCGCCTCCGATGTCCCCGACGAGGTCAGAACAGGACATGTGGGCTCCTCAGGACCCCTCCCACGTGGCCTTGCTTGTGCCACGTTTGTGGTCAGACGTGACCCCACAGGAGAGCTTGACCCCGTTGGCTGTGGGGCGCTGGTGCCCCCAGGGCCGTGAAACGGCGAACGCTGAAGCACACGGGCAGGCGTGATCGGTCCTCGAGGGACGGGGACAAGGCCTCCTGCCGTTGGTGTCACGAAGCCCCCGGAGGCCGGAGCAGCCACTTATGGGGGAGGAAGCGTCACCGCAGCTAGGAGCCCCTGGTCCGATGTTAAATGAAGAGTGACTGGAGTTTCGGGCTCTGGGGTGGGGGGCTCCGCCCATGAAATCACTACCGAAGGAAGGAGGGGCTGCTCGAGGTGTGGCGGGTCGGTGGAGAACGCGAGGGTCGGGGCTGCAGCCCTGGGTCGGGGGCGTGTGCTCAGAAGGCCTCCCTCCACCAGAGGTCAGCTCGAAGGGAACTGGGCGTCATGGCCATCAGGGCCAGTGGAGGGCAGGCGCTGCCGTCGGCGGGGTCGGAGTGCACCATGGAGCAAGGTGACAGTTGAGGCTGAGAAGCAGGGAGCCCACCCCCCAGTTCAGGGATGGAGTGGGGGCAGCAGCTGGACCGAGTCCTCCTTTCGCAGCGGAAACGGTCACTCAGGGTAGTCACGCTTCCTGCACGGTGACCCCTAATCGCCCCGAGACCACAGAGAACCCGGCTGTAGAGGCACCTGGACACGACCTCAGATGAGCCGGAGACGGGAGGACGGGAGCCCAGCGTCACCCACACGGGGTCAGCACACCGGCCCTCGAAGCAGCCCCTCTTGCTCTCCACAAGATCACGCAGCAGGCCAAGGTCACTCAACGTGTCAAGGTCACACAGAACATCCAAGGTCACACAGCAGGCCAAGGTCACATGGTGTGTTCCAGGTCACACAGTAGGCCAAGGTCACACTGTGTTCAAGGTCACACAGCACACATCTAAGGTCACACAGTGTGTTCAAGGGCACGCAGCATGGACAAGGTCGCATGGTGTGGCCTGGGCTGCAGAGTTGAAGCTGCCACCCCCTCTGTTGTCCCCACCTCCCTGTGTGTGTCTTGGGTTGTGTCACTCTGAGGTCACACCGCCTGGTGGCTGGGCCTGGGTGGGCAATGGCCTCAGGAACTCCCAGCAAAGACAGGCTGCCCTGGTCCCTGAGCTCTGTCTCTGGCTGGTGGTGCTGCTGACTCAGGACTCCCGACAACAGCCCGGGCCCAGCCCTGTGGACTTTGCTCCCAGGGAAGACGGTCACCCAGGCAAGGGGACAGGGGAGGGCCTGATGGCTTCTGACCAAGGGGTCAGGTTGACATCATCAGAATCTGGCCGACTTCTGGTGCTTGAGGATATCGTTCACCCCAAGATATGAATCCTATACTTTTGGACACAGAATAATGAAAGGAAATTGTAGCAAATTGCATCACAACTGTGGACTATTTCATTTGGACTCTAAGGTGCATTAAATGATGGCTCTTTTTTTAAATAGTAAAGTTGGATGTTTCTAACTTTCCTGTGACGATGTCGACTGAACATCAGCCCAGGCCACACGAAGCCCCGGCACTGGCACCGAGTCCCCGGGGGATCTTTCCCAAGGACTGAAGGAGGGGGCGCACCCCTCTCAGAACGCGGCACCTGTGCTGGCACCTGGGAAGGGTCACGTGCGCGGGCAGGGACGCATCCGCCCGCCTCACCCGTCACCCGCCGCCTCCTGCTGGGGCTGTGTGTAGGGCCGTGGTCCCTGGAGGACCTGGGGGCTGGGGAGGGCGGGGCGGCGCGGGGGGGCTCGGAAGGAGACCTCACGACTGCCAGGCTGCGAAGCTGCTCTAACGCTCTCTCTCCCTCTCCTGTCCCTTTTCCTAGTCCCCACCGAAAGGTGCCACCATTCCCTACCGCCCAAAGCCCGCCTCCACCCCTGTCATTTTTGCAGGTGGTCAGGTAAGAGCCGACCCGCTCTCGGCCTCCACTGCCAACCTCAGCCTTTTACTGCAGCCCCCGCCGCTGCCCGTTAGTGCACTCAGGTTTTCTCCCTTCTCACGTGCACGTGTCCCCCGCGCACGCTGGACGCAGAGCTTTCCCGGCCCGCAGCCGGCCCTGGGGTGGACGCGGACCACCGCGAGAGAGACCCGCCGGGCAGCGTCCGCAGACAGAAAGGGCCGAGGCGGACGCCCTGTGGAGGCTGGGCCCAGGAGGACTCTGGTCCGGGCTCAGGCCTGCTCAGCCGGGCAGCACCGCCCGAGTCTAGGTTCCCGGTGTTTTTAGGAAGCTCAGAGGCAGGAAGGGCCGGGAGCATTACCAGGGGTTTTATGACTCCTGGTTGAGGCAACTACGACTGTAAGAACTGGCCCCATCTCCCCTGAAATACACGCTCCCAACTTCCCACACACGAGTTTCCCCCAGGAGCACGTGAGGGACGAGACAAGGATGAAGGAGAGGCCAGCTGGGCGTCCCGTTACAGGGACGACCCTCTCCCTCCTCCCTGCCCCACCCCGGCTGCAGGCCCCGCTGGCTGGCCATGGCCACTTCACACACCTGCTGTTTTGGTGGGTGCCCCTGAGCTTTCTCTCCCGCCAGGGAGGGCCTGGGAACCAGGGGTCATGGAGATTTCTGTCTGAGGCCAATGGTTGGCTTAGCGGGACCTGGAGGGGCCGACAGGGGGGCCGTGCCCTGTCTTCTGCCCTTGGGCACTGGGCTCAGAGGCGTCCGCCAGGAGCTCGCTTTGTCCCTTCGCAGCAGGGTCACGGCAGCCGTGGTCGAGGGACTTTGAAAAGGCCAGGCCAGTGTGCCAGGAGAAGCTCTGCGTCCAGGCGGCAGTGCTGTGTGCCTTGTTCAAGGGAGAGTTAAGACAGAGACTTCCCAGATGACCCAGGACGGGAGGGCCGTGAAGGAAAAGAGGCAAATACACACTCTCCACGTTTTTCTCTGCTCTGTAAGGGAACCTCGTCCGGTTTCTCTCCCGCTGAGCCCCGTGAGGTGAGGGCAGGGTCTGAGCTCCTGCGGCAGCGTTTGTGGCGAATCCCCGGGGAGAGGGGGGCAGCGGCTCCAGCGGCCCCCGTGGTTCAGGGCAGCCGCAGACGGCCCGCCTCGTTCAGAGCTCCTTTCCTGCCGCACATCCGTGATCAGCGGCAGGTTAGTTACCTGCGTGGCCTCAGCCCCAACATGCGAGCAAGCCCGCGATGATTCCACACGGGGAAGCATGGGCTTTATTCAGAGGGGAGGCATGTTAACACGAGCCAGAGCCTGGCAGCCTCCCGGGCCCAGCCCAGCCCCGGCCGGCAAAGCAGGGTGTCACCCACCCCCCAGTCAGGACGGCGAGGTCACCGCCACCGTGGGCTTCGCAGGGGCTCAGCACCTTAACCCAGCGCCTGTGCCCTGGGGACAGGTAGTGTGGCCAGTGACTGACTAGTGTTGGTCGCCGGCGGGGGACAGAGTCACAGGAGGGTCACCGCGGCGCTGCAGGTAGCGGGCAGAGGGGCCACTGTACCAGGCCCCGGGCCCTCCCCGCCCGCGTTCAGGACGCGCTGCACACCCAGGCTTCAGAGCCTCGCCTCGCCCTGTCCCCGTGTCCCCGTGAAGACGCCCGCGCGTCCCCGCCGCCGAGAGGCACTTCCTGCCGTCCCAGCAGGTTCGGTCCGTAAAGATTTCATCCAGGCGGAACCTGTGACCTGTCGTCTGTCTGTACCTCTGCCCTGAAATGATGGTAGGCGGCCCGTGCACTTCCAGTAGAACTAGAAACCATAACACCTGAGTGATGAAAAGATAAGTCAGAGACTGAAAGTGTCTGGGCTAAAGAACTGCCAGCCGGGGAGCACATGGGCAGCACTGTCCCAGGGCCTGTCACACTCGGGGACACGTTGGCGCAGTGCCTGGTGGCGTCCCACGGCCCCGATCACGCACAGCCTCCCCGGTGCTTGCTGTTTCTCATCAGGTTCCTTTCCTTCCCCACGAGGTGCCCGGGCCTCCCCGAGATGGGGGCTCTGCGCCCGCCCCACCTGCAGGCCTAGCGTGGCTGGTGCCGCACGTTCCACCTCACCGAGTCCCAGTGGCAGGTCTTTGTCTTTACTCTCCCTCGACTCTGTGTGGTTTGTTTGTTTTCTGGCTGTGAGTTTCTGGAAGCATCTCGGCTGAGGGACTGTTGAGGCAGGTGGGGCGGGCAGTGGGAGAGGCTCCGGGGCCCACACACGCGCTGCGGCTGCTCCGAGTCACTGTCTTGAAGGCAAGTGACACGGTGACGGCAGAACAAGCCCCCTCTGGGAGCTGTGCCACCAAGAGCACGCTGCCCCCACGTCACAACGGCCACCCAGTCCCCTGAGGCTGGAGGACAATCGGCCAACCTGTGGCTGATTTGGGTGCATTTCTTACTTAACCTGGCGTTCGCAAAATTGGTTTTGAGTCACCTTTTAAAGTTTTCTGTTTTGTTGTTTGGGTTTCTTGGAGTAAATATTTCCTGAAAGTGTTTACTCTGATAGCCGATTCAGTTCTCAAAAGGTTAATAATCAGTGAATCTATGGCAACGGTCAAGCGGATCGTTCTTAGATACTGTCAGTTGGGGAGCAAGGGGGGTGAGAGTCGGAAGCCATCTGCTTGGTCCTTCCCCTCCCCCCCGCCCCGCCCCATCGTGTGTCTGGTTGTAGCTCCAGCCACCAAGGGACCCGGGAGGCTCGATGCCAGGACCCTGCCCCCCATCTCGGCACCCCGGGCCCTGGGAGGGTCACCTCTCCTACGTGAAGGGGCAAGGCCTTAACCAGAGGGCCCGGGGCCTGCTCACAGGAAAGCCCTCCCTGAGGGGGGCCCTCGTCCCGCAGGGGAGGCCGCGGTGGGGGACACGTGGCTGCCGCTTCTCGAGCTGACGGTGTCTCTCTCTCTCTAGGCCTACACGATCCAGGGACAGTACGCCATCCCCCACCCAGATGTGAGTTTTTACTCTGTCCCTTCACCTCTCTTCTCGTCACCACTTCCCTCCTACCTGCATGCTGCTGTCAATCGCTACTAATATTAATATTACACTATAATATTAATACTGTTCTCAGTGTTCCTGACCTGTGTCATATCCATATGGCCCTGAATAACCTTGAATCTCTTAGCACTAATTCTGCTCCTGTGGAGGACTTGGCCTGATGTCCAATTGTTTTGATTGTGGCTGCAGTCCGGCTATTCCTGCGCACATGGGGCCTCGGGCGGGGGCCACCAGGCTGCTGTGTCCCCGGCGCCTGCCCTAGTGGGTGGGGACAGCTTGGGCCCCGTGGGCACCTGAGCAGGCAGGTGATGTGCCATCAGCAGGTCTGCCGGGATACCTTGGATGGGCGTTTGAACACCTGGAGAAGCTACATGCTCCCTTTCAGGTCCCGGTCGGGACAGGGTTCACGCATGCACGAGATCCAGGCTGCCGGGACCCCGTGCGGCAGACGAGGCTCTGGTCTAGCATTGGGACGCGCTCCACGCCCGGGGCCGCTCCGGACTGGGTTCCAGGCTGAGCGCAGCGTTGGTGCTGGAGGACTGGACGCCCCGAGCACACTGCAGGGGGGCCGCAGGCCACAGGGCTGTAGATAGGCTGGGCCGCGAGGTCTGCGCTGCTGGCCCGGGCAGCGGGGTGCGGGGAAGAGAGGGAAGAGGTGGGTGGGTTTGTGTGCCACGGCCGCAGGCACAGCAAGCTGAGGTCCGACCCGAGAAGTGTCCTCTGTCCTGGGAAGGCGGGTCCACGTGCGCTGCTCTCGGAGAGCCAGTGGGGGGCGGGCTCTGTCCAGGCAGAGGGACCGCAGGTGACAGCAATGCCCGCCCATCTTGTGCAGACGCTCGCGCTTTTGAACTGGCAGGTGACGAGCCGGCCGCCTTAAGACGTAAGGTCAGGGCAGGGAGAGTTGTAAGAATTCACTGACACTGAGCACATGTATGTATTGGAAGTACAGAGATTCAATTCACTATCATTGCAGGACGTTTCTGTTGAATAGAAAAGAAAAACCAACGGCTTTTCCTTTTTAAAAAAATCCTCATTAAGCAACACACATGAATCAAAAGTCAGAGAAAGCTGATGGAGACGGGGCTGGGGGCCGTCCTGATGCCACATGGGGGATGCCTGCCCTGCCCATCCCAGACGACAGTTGGCTGTGACCCAGGGGACGGCAGGTGCTGGAACCCGGGGAGGGGGCTCGTCACCCATGTGGAGTGAGCAAGCATAGCACTGGTGGGGTCGGGACGGGCACTGTGGCGTGTGGGTTCCGTGGGCCCCAATAGAGCGCCCGCATGGGGTGACGGAGATCAGAGGAGAAGCCGGTTTACAGGGTGGCACAGCCTTCACTCCCCGTGGCTGGTGGTCTTGTGCCTTTGGAAAAGCTTCTGTGCAAAAGCAGACTCAGAACTCAGCACACTCGGCGGTCTGGGCCATGAGGGACGGTTTACCCCAGAGCAGGTCTGAGATGAGGCTCAGACCAGCAGCCCATGGCAGACCTGTGCTTCCCTGCTGCCCGAGGCCTCAGCGCTCCAGGCCTGAATTCCTGGTCTGGAGCTCCTGGTCTGAATTCCCTCGGCTAGAGCACACGCACCTAGCGAGGCCGAGGGACTTTGATTGGTGTGGTTGATTGGTTTTTATATCAATTGGTTGTTTTGCTCTTTCCATGTGATTGTCTCAGTATCTCTTAAAAATGGGTAGTTTCAGGTTTTTTTCGGATTTTAAACTAATTTATAGCTAGCTATTACATGGTTGCCTCATTGAGTTTGACAGAGATTTGAAACACTTGGTTTTTTATCGTGAAAGCACTTTTGTGCAGGACCCTGCGTTCTCCAGAGCCGCACGTGTGATGGAGCAGCTGTTAGGACAAGAGAGCAGGACTTTGATAAATGCTTTTCTTGCAGGAATGGAAACTTGAAGACTTGCACCATCACTAAGAATCGTTCAAAACAAAATTAAATGGTGACGAGTGACCATGGCCAGGAAGGCAGTTTTATCTGAGCTTAATATTCAGTAGGAATTTTTTAAAAGCTTCATTTCTTAGAACGCAAATATAATAATTACAGGAAGTACTAATTTATTTTATAAGGTAACTGAATACACCATTTGAATATTTCAACCCCAGTGGCTGACACACAACCCACTGTCATCTCAGCAGCTAATTCCTTCCTAAATCAGGCACAGACTTTGAGAAAATACACTTCTTAGAGCTGAGCATTTCTTCATCTAGAGCTAAAATGTGTGTAGTTTTTCTTGCTTTCTGGTTTAACCTACGTAAGAATCAGGGCCCCACCCTCACCAGTCTCCCTCCAGGTTCTTGCCTGCCTCGGCCCTTGTTTTACCAGAATCCTTCTGGAAGCTCATAGCTCTTGGGCATTCGGAGAGGCCAAGGACTGCTGGATGACTGGGCCTGTCACAGCTGCAGGCCTTGGTCACGGCTGGCGGCCAGAATGCTCCAGGACGGCCGCCCATGTGTCCTGCCCGAGGGGTCGGGTGTAGTTTCAGATACAAGGAAGGACCATGGTGGCCACAACTCAGGACGCAGGAGCAGATGCGAAGCCTGGACAGACACAGCATGGCCACCACCGCTCTCTCCCACCTCCGCTCTTTCTGTCCCTGTACTGATTACACCGGGAAGAAACTGGTTTCTTCTGGGAGAAATCAGTCAATGTCAAGCATGCCCTCACGTGTGAATCTTATTTCTACTCTTCAAAGTTTCCAAGTCACTCCCTTACTTAGCATCCCCTCATTAAAGGGGTGCTGGAAGTGAGCAGAATCGAGACCAGAAGCCAGCTGGGCCAGCGGCCTCCCTTGGAGCCTGGGCTGGTGAGGACATGGGGCTTCGAGGGGCCCTCGCCAGAGCTGGGGGCCAGGAGCAGCAGAGCTGTCGGTCCCCGCGACGCTGGGTCTCAGCAGAGGGTGTTGAGTATCTGGGGGTAGGTGGGCGCCATGTTAGCCGGGAAGCTCGTTACTTAGAGAGGTAGCAGTGGGGAAACTGGAAGCGAGTGAGTCATAGTAAGTAGAAGAAACCAGTGGGAGCGCACAGCTAGATCCCGTGCGGACGGTGGTCCCTGGGGCTCTGCTCACAGTGGACACAGCCAGGGATGGAGTGCGTTCCCCGCCCACCTCCTCGGTGTCCCCCTCCGGGAGCCCGCAGGGAGGTGCCATTGAGGCTGCTCCTAGCATCTTCTAGTGAGAGCCCTGCACGGCCACCCTGCTGACGCCCGCACCTCTGGCTCTTTGTTCTTCCAAGGTCGGAGGGTCTTCAGTCCTCTCCTTTCGCAGCTCGGAGTGGTGGGGAGGCGCCCCGGCCCCACCTGCCACAGAGCAGGAAACAGGGGCAGGTTAACTCTTGCCCCCGCCCCTCTCCCCGGGATTGCACACCCTCTCCTCGGAGCTGAGCTCTTCAGTGGCCGGGCCTTCAGCCCGCCCCTCCCAGAATCAGAATCTGCATTTTCACAAGACCCTGGGTAACTTGTTTGCATGGAAAGTCTGAGAAACACCGATAAGGAGGACTGAGAAGGAAGAACACAGATCCAGTTGAAGTCCCAGGGTTAACGGATAGGATGGAGGGAGGGAAGCTTCTAAGAGATGAGCACAGAGAATTTCTCAGAATCAATAAACAAAAAAATCCTCACATTCAGGAATCCCAACAAATCCCCAACTAGATCAACCAAAATCCATTTTAGACGTGTCCAAGTAAAGCCACATGACACCAAAGACCAAAAGTGTATCTTCCAAGAGGAGAGAGAGAAGGAATATTCTAAAGGAGCAATTGTGGTGGCAAAATAAAAGAAAACAACTGTCAACCTAAAATTCAACCTCCAGAGGATCTCCCAAGTTACAGATGTTTTCAGACAAACAACTGTGACCTTCTAAGGGATGCCCGTCAGTAGAAGGAAAATGATCCCAGAAGGAAGACTATAAATGCAAGAAAGAATGGTGAGCAAAAAAAATTACCATTTCTTTCCTTAACATAAGCACAAATCATAAAGAAAACATTGATATTTTTGACTACATTAAAATTTAAACATTTGGGTCAATGAAAACAAACTTTGTAAAATCAAAATCAATGCTATCTAATTGCTGGGATTAACATAACAGAACTAAATGGGCACCAATCGCATACGTAAGATTAGGATGTGGCTGAGGGGATTAAAACATCCTGTAGGTCGTTGTATCGTTCAGGAGGAAGGCAAAGATATTGAATTAAGACTAAATGTACGTGTTAAAATTTCAAAGTGGTGACTATCAGAAACATGTTCACTTTCGTAACTTCCATAAAGGTACGGAGGGGAAAGTGGGTGACAGGAAAAGATTAATCAGTACAAAACAAAGGGAATGAAAAAAAAGAAAATAAACCCTTGAAGATCAGGGCAATTAAAATAAGATGACAGAAATTAGTCTACATCTGTGGGTAATTGTGATCAAAGCGGGAGAAACTTTCCAGTTAAAAAACAAAGGCTATCAGGAAGTTTTTTAAGAAAAGCTAAACAAAGAGACAAGCAAACAAAAACAAAAAAAAATCATTTTTTTTTTCAAGAGACACACCTAAAGAATAAGGACCTAGAATAATTAAAAGAATAGAAAACCTATTCTAGGAAAATACTAACCCAATGACACAATACACCATTATTATTGTTAGTGGGGAAAAAAAAAACTTTAAAGGAAATTACTTAGTCATTACTTATTGATAAATGCTTCACTAGAAGATAAAACAATTTAAGTTTGCACCTAAAACATAGCCTCAAACATATATAAAGGAAAAAATTAACAAACCATTAAGAGAATTTAACAGATGTTGCAGTGAAACCTTAACAGACCTCTTTCAATGAAGGCCAAGTAGACAAGTACAAAGAGATTCTGACAGTACAACGTGAGCCCGAGTTAACCGACGTGCACCGAACACTCCCCCAGCACAGCTACTGAATTCATGAAAACGTTTACAAAGCTTGATCACACACTAGACCGTAAAGAAGACTCACCATCTTTCAAAAATTGGAATCAGATAGATGACTCTCTCCCCATAAAGCAAGTGAATTGAAATCAATAATTAAAAGGTGAATTTTTTTAAAAAATCTTGTCGTTATTGAAAGTTAAAGAAGACCAGAAGACCACAGTGAATGGAGAGACACACGATCCTCCTGGAAGCAACACCAAAGATCTTCCCAGGTTGAGGTACGGATGCAGTACAATTGCACACAAAATCCCCGCAGGCTGTTTTGAATTTTACGTGAAAGAGCAAAAGCCAAGAATCATCAAGCTAGTTATGCAGACAATATCTGATAGGATAGTCTTTATAACGTAAACAAAAAAAAAACACTCCTTATGTACCAAGAACTTCAACACGAGAGAGAAAAATTTAACACTTTTAGAAGAAAACAATATCTTTCAGTTCACAGATCAGGGAAGGATTTCCTAAAACAGAAGCACAAACCATAAAGAAAATAGTGATGAATTCAACTACGTTAAAGTTTTTAAATTCTGTTTCTCTCAAGGCTCCATAAGGAGAGTGGGGAAAAGATCTTTTCAGCACATATAACTGAAATAGGATTAGTATCTGAAATACATTAAGTTCACGTGAATCAGCGAAAAACAACCCAATAGCAAAATGGGCAAAAGACACAAGCATTTCACAGAAGAGGAAACAGGACTTGCAGACTAAACCACGAGGTGGCGCGTCCCTAGATGTGAGTGCCGGTGCGTGGCATGTCCATCTGGTGCTGACTCGTGGAGCTGTATGCTTGTGAATCCTTCTGACTTCAGTATTTGTCCGTGTTGAGTATTTGTCTATGTTTTATGTTCTGACGCAGAGTTAAGTGGAAAAGGCAATTATGGAGAAATGTCCGTGACGTGACGCCTGCCCGCTGGCTCCGCCCTCCACCCTCCCCTCCAGTCTTCCCTCCCAGTGGTTTGTAGGCACTGGCCAGATTAGAAAGTCTGATTCTCTTGTTTTGTTTTGTTTTGTTTTATGGCAGAAATATCTCAAAAAGTGGGAAGTGCCCTTAGCACTTTGTGCTGCTCCCTCCTTTACAAATGTAGAAATGGAGGCAAAGTTAAGGGCAGAGCCAAGACAGAGAGATGCCAGCTGACACCCATCGCCCACCCACTCGCGGGACGGGTGCTCCTCCAGGCCCCACCGTCCGGTCAGTCCTTCCCAAGATGTCACTTTATATTCGTGGGTGCCTGAGAGGGGATCTATTTGCTGGTGTGGCCACTGTTTCATACAAAGCAGCAAATCCATTGCAGTGGGACAGGTCAGGGCCTGAATCACTGAACTTCTGAGTGCCAGACTTGCCAGGTGTGAGCGGAGCCCACCTCGCGGGTTATCTGGCTGTGCCCGTAACACGCGTGGCCAATGGGCTCATCCGTTTAACCGTGAGCAGGTGATGGAGGGACCAGAGGAGCACCCGCGGGTGCAGGGGCTGTGGGTGGCCAGGTGGGGATGCCCCGCTAGTTTGCGATGTTCATTCACCCCAACTCACGTGGGCAGCACTTCAGCCTGCCCATCCCTCACGTGGCACCGGGCCTTGCAGACGGGGGCACGAGGCCCACGGAGACCAGATGTGCCCATCTCCACAAAGCTGGTCAATGCTGGAGCTGACTCCGACAAGTTCTCCCGCCCCCAGAGCCCTGCTCTCCCCTGCCATCTTGACCAATGCACAGCAGTGCACTCTTGGAGACTCAGGGACAGATAGGAGAGGGCCCTGCCCTCATGGGGACCATGCCAGCCCGGCCATCGGACACATAAGCATGTGACGGGGGTGACATCGCAGACCAGGAGCAGAGAGCAGCCTGGCCAAGGCCCCTTAGGCCCTTCCGGTGCCGCAGGGCCGCCCCTCGGGCTCCTCGCTGGCCCCCGGCCCCCGGGTGAAGGGCTGGAGCCCCCAGGAAGCCAGTCCCGCGCCAGGCGGCGCTTCTTGCACCAGTGCGGTGTCTGCACGAAATCCCAGTGACGGTCAGAGCAGGTGACCTGCCTGCCCTGGGCTGGGCTCTGGACAGCCCACTGGATGTTTGTTGTCTCCAGAGACGGGGTTTCCTCCTCCATCCTAGGAACCTGTGTTACCTCCTTGTGAGGAGACCTTAGACCCGGTTCCAGCGCTCCGTGTGGGTGGGCTCGGGGCGCAGACCCCGCCCGGTGTCCCCGTAACTCGGGGTGACGATGTGCTCAGGGGAGGCGGGGTTGCAGGACCCAGTCGGTGCCCCCCACGCACACCCACATGCCCCGACGCCCATGGGTCCTTGCCACCTTTCTTACGGGCCCCTGGAAAGAGGAGCTAGGGTGCCCGAGCCACACAGCGGGGTCTCCCACCCTTCAGCGCCTTCCCTGCAGGTCATCTCACCCGTGGCTTGGCAGGTACAGGTCCCCTCACACCTCTTGTCCCCAAGACTTGGGTTGGTGTCCCCATAGCGGTGTTTCCTGGGTGTGCTCTTCTGACACCTTTCTCAGGGGGCTTCTGTGCACGTCTGCCCAGGCCACGCTTAGCCCAGCGGTGTCAGTCACAGGGCAGACCTGCCGCGCAGCAGGTGTGCTGTCAGCCCCCGGCCCCACCTCACTGGGGACTCTCAGAGCTGAATCTGACCCCAGGTCACCACATCCCCTCCCCAGAGCTGCCAGGCATGACAGCTGAATCTGGGATGAGGCCGGTTCTCTCCGAGCAGGCCCACCCCCAGCGTGGGGAGAGGCCTGCTTTTACGGTGGGCTTACCGCTTCCAGGGAGGGAGGGAGGGAAGAGACAGCCCTGCGCTGGCAGATGCTACAGAAGCGGCCAGGAGACACCGAAGTTTGGCTGCAGCGACAGCCCACCCACATCCCAGCGGCTGCACAGTGGAGGTTGTAACGGGAAGGTGTGCCCGGAGGCCACAGGCTGGGCACGACTCAGCCCCTGGACCCCGACCTGTGGATGCAGGAGGAGGCCAGACTGGCCGGCCGGTGCGCCACCAGACCTGTCCCACGGCCGCACCTGCCGGACACGGGACGGGGTGGCGGGCTCTCGGGAGGGGCCCCCCGTGGGGCAGCCGTGATCCCCCACGTACTGGGAAGGGGTGTTCGGCATTTGTTAGGAGAGCGCACCTGGCCCCTGGGAGGCCAGCAGCATACCCACTCCTCTGTCGCCCAAGGGCTCGCCCATGAAGGCCAGGGACGTGGAGATCCCAGCGCTCGGACCTGCCCCCACCCCCGACACGTTCTGCAGAATGGGACCCACGTGGTGACTGGTCAGACCCTCGTCTCACCTGGGGATGCCCTCGACGCTCCCTGGGTGCCCACACCTGCTAGCCACAGGGGCTCCGTGGAGGCCCCATGCTGGCCTCCGGGCTCTGGAAGCATTCGGGCTGGGCTTCCTTTGTGAAGGTTGGGAGTTGAGTGCACATCCTGGAATGTCCTGGCCCTCCCTCCGCTCGGCTGAAGATGTGGGCCGGGCCAGTGGGTGAGCCAGGGCTGAGGATGCGCCCGGAAGTCTCCAAGGCCGGGGGGGGTCCCAGCATTCAGACAGCCCCTATTAGGTGGCCAAGGCGCACCACGTTTACCTTTATCTTCTGTTATTTGTAGTGTTTATTTAAGAAATGAAGCTCAGATAAAAGAACTAAAGAAACTGCATTTCAAAACCCCCACCAATGTCTAGTGGCTGGGGGATGGGGGCCAAGGGACAGGTGACAACGGATGGGGCATAGGGGGTGGGGGGAAGGGGTATAGGTGTGGGACCCCCCCGTAGGAGCCCTGCACCCTCTTGGCGGCCCTTGCAGCTCCCTTAGTGGAGCCTTCCACCACTGCTTCCTGTAATCCTGGAGGCTGCAGGGGGCGGGCGGTGGGCCCCACAGGTGGCCCCTCCAAGTCGCCCCATGGTAGAGCGAGGGCCTGCGGGGGAGGATGCTGGCCGTGGAGTGGGCCAGGTCCAGGTTTGCAGAAGGAAGCCAACCCACCGACATGAGTGGGTGCCTCGAGTGACAGCGTGACGTTGAGGCACTTGGGGCCCAGCGGGTCCTGCTCCGTGGCTCTAGACCCTCCCCGTGGAGCCCGGGGGCCCGCCTGGCCAGGGGCCGAGGGGGGGAAGGACTCAATGTGCCTGCCAACCAACCGCGGCCCATTGGTTATCCCAGGCCAAGTCCTTGCGTGCTGCTGCGTCTGCCATGTGTCGCATGGCCCCCTTTCTATCTATCTGTGCAGACTTCCGTTACGCGTTTTTAATTTGGTGTGACTTGTACTCAATGACAATAACCTTCTTAGCTCTCGTGTCCCTCCTACCCCAGCAGTTGACCAAGCTCCACCAGCTGGCCATGCAGCAAACCCCCTTTCCTCCCCTCGGACAGACCAACCCCGCTTTCCCCGGTACGTACCCAGCCGCCCTTTCTGACCTCCTCTCTTCTCACCTGGGGCCTTTCTCTTTCCGAGTGGTCTGTGTTCAGGGCAGTGAGCGGACCAAGCGCAGCTCTGGAGTGAGGGCCAGGGACGCGGCGCTGTGCACGCTGCCGCGGGTGGGCGGGGGTATCTCTGTGCGTCTCCGTGACGGGGCAGTCACCCTACAGATGGCCTTCCTGAAGGAGACACCCCCCCCGAGGGTCCACCCTGCTCTGTGCTGCCCACCGGCCGTCGGGGGGGCCCTCCTGCAGGAGGTGGTGCACCCGCAGGGCGGCTCGCCCGGGACGGCGCCCCCGTAGCTCGGAGCGGCACACCAGTCAGACTTTGAGCTTCCCTAGTTGAAGTGACCTTGCTTCTCTCCTTGAGGGCAAAACATTAAATCTGTCTCTTCTTTGCTCTCCAGGAGAAAAGCTGCCTTTACACTCCTCCGAAGAAGCTCAAAATCTGATGGGCCAGTCGTCAGGTAAAAGAAAACCACGCTAAAGGGAGAGCAAGCAGGCCAGGAAGGGACCTGGCGGGAGGAGGGGGCGAGGGGCCTGCTGGCCAAGCGCCTCGGGGAAGGGACGCCGGCGCCACCCAGGGCCGGGGCCCAAGTGGCTGGCCCCAGGTCTGCACACGCGGCTCCCAGCTTCCGCCCCGTTCCTGCTGGGAGCGTGGTGGGTCGCCTCTGACTGGGCTCGGGGCACAGCTGCCCTGTCATCCAGAGGCCCCGCCTGTGTGTCGCTCATTCTCCCAGTGGCACAGCGTGTGGGGGCCTGGAGTGAAGGGTTGACCATGCTGTGTGCCTTCCAGAAATGTGTTTCATGGGAGATGAGATCACTGTGGGCTGGATTTGCACTAAAACGCTCCCCGGACAGGGCGGGGCAGGGCGTGGATCCGCAGGTCCTGTCACCCAGGCTTGGAGCAGTGGTCGCGGCCCGCTGACAGGCCGTTGGGGAGCAAAGCCACTGGAGGCATGTGGCCCGGACCTGCCAGGTTCCCTGGGAGGGAGGTGCCCCCCATGCTCCCATCCCCACCCACACGGGCCTCGTGAAAGCCTGGGTCAGAGCAGAAGAGCGAGTGCCGGCTGAAGGGGAAATGCGGGAGAGGACTGTTGGCAGGGGTCGTAGCTGTCACCCCCGCTGGCGTGTTCCGGGCCTCAGGGTGCGTCCGCCCCTCACCCATCCCTCAGGACCACGTGGGCCCAGCTGAGGCCACGGGGCTCAGGAGGCGTCTCTCCAGCTGGGACCCCAGCTCTGGTGCTCCATGCTCTCACTGTGGATTTCTTCTCAGTGCAGCCTTTAATTAAGTTAGTGCAGAACTGAATGAGTGAAAACTAGAGTAGAACATTTATAGAATGTTTCTGATTATGGAACTGGATACCAACCTTTACAAAGTTGTGTGTCTGGCGATAACACATGTTTGGGTGTCTGTACAGTTTATAACGTGATTGCAGATAATTGCCCAGCCATCGTCTCCAGGAGACGACCTGGGGACTCCAAGCACCGGGCTTACCCGGGACACACGGCCCCCACCCCACCCCGACACGGCCCTCCCAGCACGGCCTCGGGGACGTGGGACCCGTGTTCACATGCCCCTGTGACGACCTCCCTCTCCAAGGCCCCGTGGACCCAGAGCGCTCACACACCGCACTTGCACACGCACGCGCACGCTCCCGCCACGGCCGCGGGTCAGGGAGGCTGGGCGGTGACGAGAGGTGTCTGCTGGTCGTCCTCACCCTGAAGGCCACGCCACGCCGCTTCCCAGGCAGCTGGGGTTTGTGTTGGGGAAGCAGCGTTCACGATTCATGAGAGGGAAGCTCACCGCTGGGTTTGACTTCGGCACCTTTTGAAAGAAAGTCCCCTTGATGAAAAGTCGTAAGCTAGGTTGTGACCCCCAGCTTGTGTCACCCAAACCAGGAGGCACCGCACGGGACTTGGGACCAAGGAAATCTCTTAAGTGACATTTTAAGTGTCACTAAAGATTGAATGTATATAGATGGTTGAACAACTAAGTAACTATTGATAATACCTTTATGAAAAGAGATAAAGAACAGAAACTCCAGGTTTAGCTGCGTAACAGAAAAATGATGGATGGTCTGGGGTGAGTTAGTTCGTTCAGCATAGCTGAGCCCCGTGCGCCGTGGGCCCCAGAACAGGCCCGGTCTCATCGGGTCCCTGTGTCCTCGACACCAATGGCCACGGCACATCTGGTTGCGGGGACACACATGCTGTGGAGGAGGGTGCCTGTGGGGCCGGGGGCCGGACAGTCGCCTTTCTTGGGACCCCTCGGGGCCTTGCGGGGATTAGCCTGAGGGGCAGGGGCCAGGGAGGGAGGAGCGTGGCGTGGGAAGAGGGCTCAGGTTCCGGAATATTCCGAAGGTGCGTGAGCCGGGCCTGCGATAGTGTGCCACGGGGAAGGCGGGTGGAGCTGGGGGCTCCGGGTCTGGGCTGAGCTGCGGGCCCCACGACACTGGGACACATGGGTCCGGGGCAGGAAGAGCAGGGTCTCGGCTGTGGGTTTTGAGTTTGAGACGCCTCCTGACGGGATGGAAGCACCTCGTACACAGGAGTGTGTCTGCCCCGGCATTCACCCGCGAGGGCAGACCCTCCCTCCCTTCTGGGCCCCTCACAGCCCCCTGCGTTTTGTGGTCACTGTTTCCAAAGTAAGTGTGGATCTTGTCCTTGAACCCTGAGAGGCTGGCTCTGATTTGGTGGGTGCTGAGCTGACATTTGTGAAGACAGAAGCTGGGCGTGTGATGAGCTGGGCCTGGGTCTCAGCCCAGGACGCCCTGTGGAAAGGCACGGCCTCCCATGCCTGGCTCTTGGGGATCCCTGCCCGCCACCGGAAGCGCTGCCCGGGGGCGGGGGCCGCAGAGCGTGGGAGGGAACAGGCGCAGCCGAGGAGGCCTGCTGTCGGGTCTGGGGGAGGGAGGGTGGGCACCCAGGACTGGCGTGACCAGTGCGGCCCGTACCCGGGGCGCCAGGCAGAGCCACCAGGGTGTCTGTGAAGGGTGTCTCGAGAGACTGCACAACACAGCAGACAAGTGACATCATGTCATGCCCAGAACGAAAAAGTGAACCTGCATCCTGCTGGGTTCCTTTTCCTTGTTCGAGAGACGCTGGGGTCAGGAGGGCGGTGGCAGTTTGGGGCTGAGCGCTCACAGGCCCCGGCCCCCGGCTGTGCAGACCCTCCCCTGGGCAGCCCCCGGCCCTGCCTGCCTGCCGGCCCAGCGGGGCCGAGCGCCGGGTGCAGCGGGAGCAGCCTTCTGCCCGCCTAACCGTCTCCCCTCGCTGTGCCCAGGTCTGGACTCCAGCCCCCCAGCCAGCACTCATGAGCTCACCATTCCCAATGATGTGAGTATGCCGGCCTCGCCCATCCTGAGCCTATGTGTGCCCCTCCCCCCCCCCGCCCTGGTTAAGCAGCTTAGTGCCCATGGGGGTGGGTGATGTCACCCCCGAGATACCAGCCAAGGAAGGAGCTGGTGGCGCTTCAGGGTTGACTCGGAATTCAGATGCCGGAGCTGCCTGGAGGCCCCGGCTGCCCCCATTTGAAGGCCCTGCCTGGTTCAGGGTCAGCCCTGGGAGTAGGTGGCCCAGAAGTGCCCCATGGGCCCTCGGAGGGCCTCACACACTCCCCTCACACACTCAGTTATCTCCCAGCCATCCTCTGGATCCCTGGTTTATCTTAAGAATGTTGACTCCGATCCCCAAACCAAGACAACAGGGCAGGCGTGGGGCACGTGTCCTAGAGGGGCAGCTGCCTGGGTGGGGCATGGTGATGGCTGGGGACACCGCCTCTCCAGCTCCCGTGTCCACTCAAACATACATCCCTCCAGCCCGAGGGCGTGGTCTAGAGGGGCTAACATGGCCTCGGGCCCACAGAGGACGCTGGGCCAGGTGATGCGGCCGCATAACCGCTGTGTCTTGATTTGTCGGGACTTCTTGCCGTCGAGGCCAAGCAGAGGCCAGGCACCCGCGGCTCCCGTCCTCCAGCAGGAGGGGGTTGGGCGTGCCTCTTCCCTCTGGAGCCTGTGATGTGCTGGGGGTGGGCGGCCCAAAGCAGCGCTTCCTGCAACTTCCCCAGCGGCTCCGCACCGCACACGGGCTGCGGTGGATTCTCCTCTAAGAAGCTCCTCCGTCCTTTCTTCCAGCTAATAGGCTGCATAATTGGACGCCAGGGGACCAAAATCAATGAAATTCGACAGATGTCTGGAGCTCAGATCAAAATCGCCAATGCCACAGAGGGGTCGTCAGAGCGCCAGATCACCATCACGGGGACCCCGGCCAACATCAGCCTTGCCCAGTACCTCATCAACGCCAGGTGAGGCCGGCCAGCCCGCTCGGGCCTGCACAGGGCTGCCTCCCGGGGCTTCTCTCTCCCGGCTGTGCAGGGGCGCGGGGGGTGGAGCGTGACGGAGAGAGTCTCCAGGTGCACGCGGGCCCACACGCTCCTCTGCACTCTCACACCTGACCTTTCACCTCCAGTGGTGCCCGCACGGCCCCAGACAAGTCGCTAGGCGTTGGCGCCTCAGGCAGCAAACTGTGGGGAGGCCAGCATCCACACGGACTCAGGGCGTCTGAAGCCAAGCCTCTGGGCCTCACTCTTCACAGCCACAGGGAGGTGTGAGGGCCAGCCTGCCTCCTGCCTGTCCCTGTGCAGTGGGAGGGTCCGGGCCCTGTGATGCCACCGCCAGCCTCGTAGCCGTGCTGCCAACTCCGCACACCTGGGAGGTCCCTGGGCTTTGGAGCTGAGGAGGGGCTGCTTCACTGGCCTTTCCTGGGACCTCCGGCCTTCTGCCCACGGGGACAAGCTGGGGGTGGCCTGGCCAGCACCTGCCCTGTGCCCACCCCACGTTCTCTGCTCGGCAGAGGCCTGGGTCTGGGGTCATTGAAGGTCAGCATAAAAGGCTCTGTAGTTTCAGGGAACAGGTCACTGCGTTTCTCTGCTCTCACACATCTGTGGTTGTAAAGATCCCCCCCCAACCCAGACACTTGGTGGGCGGCTGTCAGGGAACCGTGCAAGGGTCTGAAGTCACGCGCTGGGGCAGATGGAGGTCCTGTGGCCCGAGAGCCAGGGCGGAGCTCCTGGGCATAGCGGGCCCCACCCTCGGCCTCCCTGCTGAGGGCGACCACACCCAGGAAGCCTCCAGAGCTGCGCGGCACAAGGACCCTGCATCCCTCTCCCCGGCAGTGGCCGTAGAAACGGTTGTGGCAGCCTGGGCCTGTCCTGGTGGCTGTCGTCACCCCACCATGTGGTGACAGGTACACGGGCCCCTGTGGCCGGGGAGGAAGGCCCCGTGGCTCTGGTCCCTGGTCCTCAGCTAGTGGCCACTGCGCTGTGAGCCAGGACCGTCCATGGCAATGAAGAGGGAGGGGCAAGGCTCTAAGGACTCCTCCGTCTGTGAGGACGTGGTGACCTGTGCCCTGTGCCCTTGTCTCTTCCAGGCTGACGTCCGAGGTCACCGGGATGGGCGCGCTCTAACCCCGCCGACGTCCCCACCGCTCGCCACCTGTGCAGACCGCCCAACCCCTTGCAGATATAGAGGTTTCTTTACTACAGAAGGTGTCTGTGCCCTAGAGATGCACCCACAGCGCTCTATCTGTGTCTGTGAGCCCCCGGCTCCGCCCCGACACTGCTTCAAGTTCACTGACGCCCATCTCCTCACGCGTTGGCATGCCGTGTTCATTATTTTAAATGCTTTGGGGCCACTCGCATCTGTGACGTTTTAGAAACGTTGTTCCTTAGTGTCCGTGTAACTGTTTTAAGACTTGGTTTGACGTTTGGACGGCGCTTCCGGCAGCCGTCCCCTCCAAGCCCCAGGAGCTGTGGCCGCAGGGAGCTGCCCCTCCCCGGTCCCTCGGCCTCGGCTCCCGTGGCCACGCGGGTCAGCGCCAGGTAGGGTGCACGTCTCCCTTTGTCCGAGGGCAGGAGAAAGGAAGGCTCGGGGTCCTGACCCAGGGTGCGGGGCGAAGCGGGGGTGCTGGGCCCCGGGCGTCTTCGGGGCTGAGAGTGGGGACCGGCCGGAGGCGCCTCCGCACCGCGTCCCAGCTCAATAAACGTTGTGCGCTGCCCCTCGGTTCTGGCTCCTCTCTGTGCCCCCCGCACTCAGACCCCCCCGATGCTCGTGCGGCCACCTGCCGCCCAAGGAGCAGCTCCTTCTCACCCAAATCGCGCTCCCACCCTCTCCCACCTTTAAACAACTCATTGTCTGACTTCCACGACTCTTCTGGTTTTACTTTTGCAAAACTGCGTGGGGGCAGCGATGCCATTCCCAGCCCAGCGTCGGGGAGGAAGGCTGCTGCCCCGCCGCGCCCCGGGCACGGTGGCCCTGCGCTCCCCAGCGGGAGCCCGCACGCGCCCTCCTCCCGGCTCAGTTCGCCTGCGCTCACCCCGGGAGCCCGCTGCACCCCTCTCGGCGCTGAAGCCCTGGAGGCCCGGGCCCGGGGCAGACAGCTCTGCCTGCTCGTGTCAGATGCGGGCTCACGGGCCCCGAGCAGGTGGGCGGCCGGGAGGTGAGGCCAGGACAGCCCCGCAGGGGGCACCACCCTCCCCGCATCGCTGGGAGTCCGCGTGGCCGGAGGGCCTGCCCTGGTGCCCGCCCCTTGGCAGGAGGCTCTCCTCATCTGCCCCACTCCCCGGGCTCCGGCCAGGCCTCCGGTGCTCGGGCCGCCCAGGCACACTCCCCCGCCCTCCCTGGAGTCCCCTGGTCGAGGTTGGGTGCACAGCATAGCGGCGCCGGCCACACCGCAAGCCCAGGGTTCAGGGCTGCGGTTCACTCACGCACCCACCGGACACGCCGGCCACGTGCCGGCCTCACTCAGGGCCCGGGAGGTGGCGGGGATGAGGTGGACGCGGGCCTCCCTCTGGGCACCTCGGTCAGCTTTGGGGTGGCGGGTGGCCGGTAGGCAGGGTGAGGAAGTGCCTTAGAGAGCCAGAGCGGCCGTGGGCAGAGCCAGCCGTGAGGAGGACGTGGGAAGTGCAGCGTTCACCGTGGGGCCCCGGGAGGTGCAGGCTGGGGGGGCTGAGGTGCGGGCCCCGCTGCGCACGCATCTGGAGGGGAAGAGCCGGTGGAGGGGCGGCCGGGGCTGGAGCAGCTGGAGCTGGGGCAGGAGGGCAGAAGGGCAGGAGGGCACAGGAGTGATGGGGGCCAGGGGAGCCCTGGAGGCTGTGGGACTGACAGAGGTGGGGCTCAGCCAGGTGCCTTGGTTCTGGAGGCTTCCGAAGGAAAAACGAGCAGGATTCCCTTTGGATCCGAAGTGTGCTGTGGAAGAAAGAGGGTCCAGGCCGCGCGAACGAAAGCTCTCGCTCTGAGCCCGGGAAAGGCGGTTTGCCCTCCATGAACGGGGAGGCTGCGGACGAGGGTTGGGGAGACAGGTGCTCGGTTCTGGACGTGTCAGTGGAGATATGCCAGCCCCACGGTCCAGGCGGGAGAGGCCGGGAAGCAGCAGGCCAGGCGCCATTGGAGGAGCCCCAAGGTTCTCACGTGGGATGCCCCCAGAGTCAGGAAGAGGGGCCTCACTCGTGCCACCCGGCGTGGGGCCCGGCGTGGGGCCCAGAGGAGATGCTCGTGTGCCAGGCACATCACCAGCCCCGGCTGATGCCCGGCGCCCAGAGGAGCGGGGCCCCTTCGGAGCTGCCCACCCTTCCGTGTCCACAGATACGACTGCTGTGAGCTGCGTGTACAAGTCTCTGTTGGAGGCGAATACCTAGCAGGGAAGTGACTGGGGCACATGACGGGTGTATCTTTAACTCTTAAGAATCTGCTCACCTGGTTTCTACAGTGGCTGTGCCATTTTATGTTCTCTCCACATTGCAGGGAAGTTCCAGTCGCTCCACATCCGCAGCGGCATGTGGGGTGCTCAGTCTTTTTAATATTAGCCATTCAAGTGGGTATGCGGTGGCAACTCACTGTGGTTTTAATTATCATTTCCCTTATAACATGATGTTGAGCATCTTTTCATGTGCTCGTTTGCCCTCTATCCTTCTCTGCTGAGGTGTTCATTCAAACCTTTTGCCCGTTTCTTAATTTGGTTCTCTTATTATTGAGTTTTATTTATTCATTTTTTGAGAGTCCATGGGCATTTTTTTTAACACATCTTTATTGGAGTATAATTGCTTCACAATGCTGTGTTAGTTTCTGTTGTACAACAAAGTGAATCAGCTATACATATACATATATCCCCGTATCCCCTCCTTCTTGAGCCTCCCTCCCACCCTCCCTATCCCACCCTCCCTATCCCACCCCTCTAGGTGGTCACAAAGCACCGAGCCGATCTCCCTGTGCTATACAGCTGCTTCCCACTAGCTAGCTATTTTACATTTGGTAGTGTATGTGTGTCAATGCCACTCTCTCACTTCGTGCCAACTTACCCTTCCCCCTCCCCGTGTCCTCAAGTCCATTCTCTACTTCTACCTCTTTATTCCTGCCCTGCAACTAGGTTCATCAGTACCATTTTTTTTTTTAAGATTCCATATATATGTGTTAGCATATGGTATTTGTTTTTCTCTTCCTGACTTACTTTACTCTGCATGACAGACTCTAGGTCCATCCACCTCACTACAAATAACTCAATTTCTTTTCTTTTTATGTCTGAGTAATATTCCATTGTATATATGTGTCACATCTTCTTTATCCATTCGTCTGTCGATGGACAGCTAGGTTGCTTCCATGTCCTGGCTATTGTAAATAGTGCTGCAATGAACATTGTGGTACATGACTCTTTTTGAATTATGGTTTTCTCAGAGTATATGCCCAGTAGTGGGATTGCTAGGTCATATGGTAGCTCTATTTTTAGTTTTTTAAGGAACCTCCATACTGTTCTCCATAGTGGCTGTATCAATTTACATTCCCACCAACAGTGCAAGAGGGTTCCCTTTTCACCACACCCTTTCCAGCATTTATTGTTTCTAAATTTTTTGATAATGGCCATTCTGACCAGTGTAAGGTGAAACCTCATTACCCTCACCAAAGTGGGTATAGAGGGAACATATCTCAACATAATAAAAGCCATATATGACAAACCCACAGCTACCATCATACTCAAATGAAAACATTTCCTCTAAGATCAGGAACATTTCGAGGATGCCCAATCTCACCACTTTTATTCAACATGGTATTGGAAGTCCTAGCCAGAGCAATCAGATGAGAAAAAGAAAGAAAAGGAATCCAAATTGGAAAGGAAGAAGTAAAACTATCACTGCTTGCAGATGACATGATACTATACATAGAAAATCCTAAAGATGCCACCAAAAAACTAGCAGAGCTCATCAATAAATTCAGTGATGTTGCAGAATACAAAATTAATATACAGAAATTTGTTGCATTTCTATATTCTAACAACAGACTATCAGAAAAAGAAATTAAGGAAACGATCCTATTTACAATTACATCAAAAAGAATAAAATACCTACAAATAAATCTAAGGATGTAACAACACCTCTACTTGGAAAACTAGAAGACACTAATAAAAGAATTTCAGAAGACAGCACAAACAGATGGAAAGGTACACTGTGTTCATGGATTGGAAGAATTAACATTATTAAAATGTCCATTCTACCCAAAGATATCTACAGATTCAGTGCAATCCCTATCAAAATACCAATGACATTTTTCACAGAACTAGAACAAATAATCCTGAAATCTCTATGGAAACATGAAAGACCCCAAATAGCCAAAACAATCTTGAGAAAGAAGAACAAAGCTGGAGGTATCACATGCCCTGATTTCAAACTATACTACAAAGCTACAGTAATCAAAACAATATGGCACTGGCACAAAAAGAGATATAGATCAATGGAACAGAGTACAGAGCCCAGAAATAAACCCTGTATGGGCAATCAATCTTTGACAAAGGAGGCAAGAATATACAATGGAGAAAAGATAACCTCTTCAATAAATGGTCTTGGGAAAACTGGACAGCTATTCAATACATGCAGAAGAATCAAGTTGGAGCACTTTCTTACACCATATACAAAAATAAACTCAAAATGGATTAAAGACTTAAGTGTAAGACTTAAAAACATAAAAATTCTAAAAGAAAACATAGGCAGTATGTGCCTTGATATCGGTCTTAGTAATTTTTTTTGGATATGTCTCCTCAGGCAAGAGAAATAAAAGCAAAAAGAGACGGATTGGGGCCACATCAAACTAAAAAGCTTGTGCACAACAAAGAAAACTATCAACAAAAGGAAAAGACTGCCTACTGATGGGGAGAAGATATTTGCAAAAAAATATCCAATAAGGGGTTAATATCCAAAATATACAAAGAACTTATACAACTCAATAGCAAAAAACCAAACAACCCAATTGAAAATCGGGCAAGGGATCTGAATAGACACTTTCCCAAAGAAGACATGTAGATGGTCAAGAGACACATGAAAAGATGCTCAACATCACTAATCATCAGAGAAATGCAAATCAAAACCAGAATGAGATTTTTTTTTAAAAGCCACAATGAGATATCACCTCACATCTGTCAGAATGGCTATTATCAAAAATACAACAACTCTCAAGTGTGGGTGAGAATGTGAAGAAAAGGGAACCCTCCTACACTGTTGGTAGGGATGTAAATTGGTGCAGCCACTATGGAAAACAGTATGGAGATTCCTTTAAAAATTAAATATGATCCATATGATCCAGGAATTCAACTCCTGGGTATTTATCTAAAGAAAAAGAACACTAATTAGAAAAGATATATGCACCCCAATGTTTATTGCAGCATTATTTACAATAGTCAAGTTATGGAAGAAACCCAAGTGGTCATCAATAGATGAATGGATAAATAAGATGTGGTGTGTGGGTGAGGGTGTGTGTGTGTATGTGTATATATATAATGGAATATTACTCAGCCATAAAAAAGAATGAAATCTTGCCATTTGCCAAAAGGATATTTTGCTAAGTGAAATAAGTCAGATAGAGAAAGACAAATACTGTATAATTTTGCTTATATGTGGAATCTATAAAACAAAACAAATGAACAAACATAACAAAACAGAAACAGAGTTATAGACACAGAGAACAAACAGGTGGTTGCCAGAGGGGAGGGAGGTGGGCAGAGGAGAGAAATAGTGAGGGAGATTAAGAGGTACAAACTTCCAGTTGCAAAACAAATGAGTCACAGGTATGAAATGTGCAGTGTGGGGAATATAGTCAATTCCTACAGAATACCTTTATGTGGTGACAGATTAGAATTAGACTTATTATGGTGATCATTTTGAAATGTATAGAAATCTTGAATCACTATGCTGTGTAACAGGAACTAACATAGTGTTTTAGGTCAACTATACCTCAAAAACAAACTCATAGAAAAAGATGAAGTTTGTGGTTACCAAAGGTGAGGGTGGGAGGAGGAGGGATTGGATGAAGGTGGTCAAAATGTACAAACTTCCGGTTATAAGATAAATAAGTCCTAGGGTTGTAATGCACAACGTGATGAGCATAATTAACACTGCTGTGTGCTGTTATGAGAGTTGTTAAGAGTTCTCATCACAAGGAAAACTTTTTCTCTTTCTTTAATGTCGTGTCCATATGAGATGGTGCTGTTCACTGCACTTGCTGTGATGATCATTTCATGATGCAGGGAAGTCACATCACTGTGCTGCACCCCCTAAACTTGACTGTGCTGTGTGTCAGCTGTGTGAACCTGGTTCTTTTTCTTTGGAGAATCTGCGCTCGCCCTCTGGAATGTCCATACTTCACCCCAAAATATCCAGGCCCAAGCGCCCCACACGCCACTCCTCCGTTCTGCATGCCACTGGCACCTCTACGTGCACTGTCCAGGGCAGGGCGTTCACCCTTCTGTAGCTCTAGAAAATGTATTTTCATTATTTCATTAGATAATTCCTCTGTCTGTGTGTTTCTCTCATTCTGTAACTTCTATCTCCTGGAATTGATTGTCTCCTCCACTCGGCACCCCTCTTAGTGGCTTTTTCTTCTCCTTCTAGCTCTTCCCCAGCGTTCTGTCTCCGGGGCCTGCATCCGATCCCCCGGCACTCTGGTCAGTTCTTCAGCCGACACCGCCCTATTCTGGGTCCCGTCTGTCCGCTCTTCAGCTATCACACTTGGGATGGCTAATATGTGGCCACTTCTCATGGTCTCTTGCTCTTATTTCACGTCGTTAAGGAACCCCCTTAAGTTTTAGGTGTATTTCTTTTTCTCACACTTATAGGACCTCGAGATCCCAGAAGGGTCCAGTCCAGCCCATCCCAGATCAGGAAATAAGTCCAGGAGCAAGCAGGCCCCTCCCAGGATGACTCAGCCTCAGCCGCCCTGACCTCTCCCAACATCATGGTCAGTGTGGGGGGCAAACTCCTCCACTGGTGTCCCCCGAAGACGGGCGGGCAGAAGAGGAAAGGGGCATTAGTGTTGCAGACCTGGGCCCCGGGCCAGCCCTTCCAGAAGAACCCCGGTGGGTGGCTTCGTCCTAGCCCGGGGCTCCATTCCCCGCATCATGAGGGGATTCGCTTTGTTCTTTTGCCGCTGAGTGAAGAGTGGGCAGGAAGAATATTTGCAGGGAAGCTGGAGGCTCTGAAGGGCTGTGACCCTAGGAGCAGCGACTCCAGAGGGCCCTGCCAACGGCATGGGGGCCTTGGCGGCCCCCGCCCACGCACACCCCACCCTGCCCCCATCCCGGCGGACACCCAGCAAATGCCTGTCAGGAGGCGCAGGTGTGTCTGCAGGGCCAGAGATTCAGGACACAGTGTGTCAACCTGTGTGACGCGTGTCCCCCATGGCCGCAGCCCGTCCCTCTCGCAGGGCGAGATCCACTCCTGGCCAGAGCAGAGCCCCGGTCCAGACTTTCTGTTGCATCAGAAGAATTGAGAAAGCAGAAGAAGACCAACTAGGAGGAGATCACGGGCTGCTGCGTCAATTGTGTAAGGGATGGATGAATCTTCCCGTGAATATGCTTGTAATTACAGGCCTGCCCCTATCTTCACGTTGCGTTAGTTTCTGGGGCTCTCTAGAACTTTGTGGAGTGAATCTAGCTGCGTTTTGATCTACATGAGAGCAAAGCATGAGGCACTCCCCAAAAATGTATTGCTCGTGACACAGCGCCTGCTCGGTTTCCTGCGAAAGTAAATGAATTCGGACACAGGAGGCGCTGTGGAAAGTTAAAGGAAAGCAAGCGTCTTTGTAAGCGGTGTAAGAACCAGGTCTGCGACCAACGGGGTCCTGCTCCAGTCGGCCTTTTAATAGTTACTTATCAGAGAAAATAATTCCATATCAAACTGAAAAACGTGTTAATGCACTTATCCCTCAGATTTTACACTTTGCTGTAGAGCAACCCTGTTCCTTATGAATTTCCAGAATTGCCCGGATTTATGCTGAATGCGACCAGTGTCTCCCCCCGCCCCCAGGCTGAGGAACCTCGCGCCCCTCACGGGACAAGTTAGCGGAGCAGGAGGCTCTCCGAGGGGTGGGCAGGGTCCCGAGGGGAGAGGGAGGCGCCTGGCGCTAGGTGGGGCCCCGGGAGGGACGTGTCCGTGCAGCTGGACGGAATGGCCTCACGTCCTCACAGCCGGACAAATGAGCAAACATCCTCACGGCTGGACAAATGACCTCACGTCCTCACAGCTGGACAAATGGCCTCACGTCCTCACGGCTGGATGGATGGCCTGGCAGCACGGCTGGGTGCACCGTGGGGCCGAGCCCGTGGCGGAAGGGAGAGTGTCCGATGCTCTGGTCCTGCTGGTGACCCGGCCACAGTGCTCCAGGGACAGCGACCTGGGCGGGCAATGCACAGCAGCCTTGGAGGGGACTGCTACTCCCAAGGGATTTGTGGGGCCACCCTGGAGGAGGGAGGTCACGCCCTGGCCACCCCCTTGTGCAGCAGCAGCAGGCAGGGGTCCTCCGTCAGGTTCTCTCCCAGAGCACAACCTGAGAAGGAGCCACGGGCCGCCAGCCAAGCGCTGGAAAGGCCTGGGCTGCTCAGAGGGACAGGACCTCTGGGGTCAGCATGGTGCCTGCTGGGTCCCATTCCTCACTCATTTGTTTAAAATTTTCCCTCACCCTTTTCCCGCGGGCACCCCACCGCCTCCCCCCGGCCACCTAAGGGCCCTAGGTGCTGCACCGTGTTTCAGCTGACCCCCCCCACCTGGCACCCTCACCAGCCAAACTTGGCCAAGAACCAGAAACAAAAAGAGCGACACAGAATCCAAAGAAGAGAGTCAGTGAAAGTGAGTTTATTTCACCCCGTGGAGTTTACTCTGGGAGCCAAGTTAAGATGTGTCTGGGCTTCGAGAGTCTAGTCAGCCCAGAAAGCAAGTTCTCGGCCATCTGGGCAGAGCCTCCAGGACTGTAAGTGTGCAGCTCCAATTATACAAACCGTGATGCTCAGATGACTAGTGTCCATTTATTGATACATATGCCTCCAAGAGTCCTGTGTGCGTGGGAGATTTAAAGGAGGTCATGTAAAGAAAAGGCACCGTATTTTCTTATGGATAATTGTGATTTGCAAGAAAAAGAAATCTTCCAAATTGCACACTTGAGATGACCATAGGAGTTTATATGTTCATGGTTTTGGAATCACTGGTGAAATTTAAACAGTAAAATCATTGATCTTTCCAGCGCATTTAAAAGTGAAGGTGAAGCCAAGTGAGAGGCTGGTGTCCGGAGGTCAACTCAGTGGGGGAAACCAACAGCTCCTACTTGCTTACTTCCCGTGAGCCCCCGGGTTCCCCTCTGTGGGGGAGAGGGTGACATGCCTGCCTTGTGGTTGGGGCCACTGACCTCGGCGGGCCCTGCCTCTGGGACTGCCCCCCAGCCCTCCCCGTGGGACCAGGAGCCGCCCAGATCACATCTGCACCTGCAGAAGCTTCCTGCTCAGAGCCTTGCAGCCTTCCTTGCAAAGGACAAGAGCAAGTCTGTGAGCAAAATGCATTCTTGGTTTGGTTTCTAGAACTTTCCAAACCGATGCTGAGCCTACCAACAAGAAACACGTCCCTCCAGCTTGGAGCGCGTGATTGGAAAATGCTGTTGAATTATTTTGGCCTAGGAGTTCAGAATTTAATTTCAGTCCCAGATGATAAGGTGTGTCTAGAGTTATTTTCCCCATGGCATTAAAAATATACACTTTCTATTATAAAATTTAAAATGCACAGAAAATTTGAAAAAATATGCAGTGGAAACCCATGTACCATCATGCCAGCCTCTGTCTCTGTCCCTGAATCTCTCTCTCTCCCAGTATCTGAAAGGATTTGCTCCCCAACTGTGTCAGCGTGAGTCTCCTTTTCTCCTAATAACAAGGGCGACCTCGTACAAAACCACAGGATGGTCGTCATGGCCGAGAAGCGTGTAGCCCACACAGCCTCTAGTCCACGTCCCCCTTCCCTGGTCACCCCGAGGACATCACGTGTAGCTGTGTTTCTGGGTCCACCCACCACATGGTCTCATGTTTCCTGGTCTCCTTCAGTCTGGAGCAGCTCTCCCGACGGTTCCTCAACAACAGTGACTCTCTAAATTTTTATATTTAGTTTAGGACTCTAAAATCCACCCTCTGTGATGTTCAGTTCTGTGAGTTTGGACAAATTCACCGTCACGCAAGATTCAAGCCAGATCATCACCCCCACAAACCCCCTCCCGCTGCCCCTTCAGTCCAGCCCGTCCCCTGGTCTCAGTCCACGGAAACCACGAATCTGTGATCCGTCTTTATGGTCCTGTCTTTGCCAGAAAGTCACCTACAGGCAGACCTCGGAGATACTGTGGGTTTGGTTCCATACCATAGCAATAAAGCAAAACTCGCAATAAAGTGAGACAGGAATTTTTTGGTTTCCCGGTGCATGTAAAGTCATGTTTATACCATACTGTAGTCTATGAATTGTGCAGGAGCTTTACTGAAACCCAGCAGGACTCTGCGGGGCCTTCCCAGGGACCCCCCACCGCCCCCGTGTTCCCCACCTCTCGTTTGTAGAAAAGTCTTAGCCTCCCGGGGATCCCCTGACTTCCAAAGAGCACATTTAATCAGAGAAGAGAGCAAATGCAGAAACAAAGGAAAACAGTCAAGCAAGACATAAAAATAATAGTTTAGCCATAAAACTAAGTCAAGGGCCTTTAGTTCCTCCTCATGGACTGTAGATGATATTCTGAGTCATGTCCTTTGAGCTCTTTTGCAGAGACTGAAACTCCCACCAGGTGGAGAAGTTAACTGTATGCTGCCCTCAAGCACGCAGACCAGACCGGCTGGAACCAGAAGGTTGATGATGTTGACTCCCAATTACCTCACCACCAGCCAATCATAAGAATGTCCAGGAGCTGATCACGCCCTGCGACCCTCTCCTCACACTGCCTTTAAAAACTCTTCCCCGAAAGCCATCGGGGAGTTTGGGTCTTTAGAGCATGAGTTCCGTCCTCCTTGCTCAGCCCCACGCTGGGCACCTTGCAGTAAACACCGCCCTCTCCTTCACCTCAGCCCGGGTCAGTAGATGGGTTTGCTGCAGGTCGGACCAGCAGACCTGAGTTTGGTTCGGTAACATGATGTCTAAAAAACAACCTACATACCTTAACTAACAAATACTTCCTTGCTAAAAATGCTAACCGTCATCTGACAGCACGGGGCTGCTGTAAACCTTCCATCTATAAAATACGCAGTGTCTGGGAAGCTCAGTGAAGCCAAGTGCAGTTAGGGGAGGTGTGGAGCCAGACAACATGTGACCGCAGAAGGTCTCCTTGGCGTGAAACCACCGAGACCCAGCCGAGCCGCAGTGCCTGTTCACGGTTTGTTCTTTCCATTCTGGGCCTGTGTGGACCCGTCTGTTCAAACATACACTGGACACTGGGTTGTTTCTAGCCTTTGGTGGTACAAGTAAAGGTGTTATGAACACCCACGTGCGGGTTTTGTGTGTTTTCACTTCTTTAGGGTAAATGCCCAAGGCATAACTTTCAGGTTTATGGTAGGTATAGGTTCAATTTTTAAAGAAATTACGGGCAGGTTTCCAGAGTGTCTGTGCCTGTTCCCACGACACTGCAGGGGGGTGCCCAGCACCCCAGTCGGCAGCTACAGCCCTTGTGTGTAGTCATTCTAGAGGATTCCTAGCGTAGCTTAAACTTTAATTTGCAAATCCGTCATGACTACTGATGAGCATCTTTGCATGTGCTTATTTGCCATGCATACATCTTCTTCGGTGATTGTTAGAATATTTTGCCCATTTTTCATTGGGTGGTTTCCTTATTGTTGAGTGTGAAGAGTTCTTTATACATTCTGGGTACAAGTCCTTTGTCAGATAGGTGATTTGCAAATCTTTTTCAGACATTGTATTTTTGAATTCTAAAATTTCCATTAGGTTCTTTTTATAATTTCTTTTTCTCTGCTGAGAGCTTCTGTCTTTCCATTCATTTCAAGTGTTCACTTTTACCTGATGGAAAGGAGAAGAAAACTGGAGTCGGTTCAGAGAGTCTCTCAAATGGAGCCGGGCGGCCACCAAGGACGGCACTTAGGCTCCTCCCAGCCTGACGGACTCTGACCCTGTGACCTGATGAAGTCCCGTCTTACCTGCTGTGTGTGGTCGATCCAACGTCAGCCCAGTTTTCAAAGCCTTTGCTCTGCTGTTTGAGTTTCCCCAGCAAAGGTGCAGCTCCAGGGTTGGTCTCGGGCTGGGGTAGTGGTTCATGTAGAATTCTGTTCTTTTTGGTGGTTTGTGTGGAATTCTGTAACTTTGACTCCAGGACAAGTATCTTGTAGAATATCCCATATCCCAGATCTTATCAACCAAAACAATAACGCAAGCGGCTGCACGTAAGAAAAGAGTTTACTTGGGGTCTGCAATTCAGGAGACCCAGATGCGGGTAACCCCGAAAGAGTGTCCAGGGAAGAGAAAGAGTCAGGGGCTTCTGAAGACAAAAAGCCAAGAGGCCTTTTTGTTAAAAGTTGCCTGGTGAGAACTGATTGGTCCTGACAGGAGCTGGAAAACACTTGTCCTTAAGGGACCACGAGTTGCTTTAGGGCAGGGGTCCGGCAAGTAGACTGACTTCATCAGGTCACAGGGTCAGAGTCCGTCCGGGCTGGGACAAGCGAAAGTCCCATCTTCGGTGGCCTCCTGGCTCCATTTGAGAGACCCTCTGGGCATCACTGACTCCATTTTTCTTTTCCTTTCACAATCTGATCGTTTCCATACGGTTAAAATGCAGACATTGAAGCCAAAAAGATGATAAAAGAATTCATATTCAAAACTGTTGTATTTGTGTGTTTTGGTCCCTAACGCAGTGGGAAGAGTGGCTTCGCTCCCTGGGGATGGTGGCAAGCTGGGTGGGGAGCTGCTTCCGGTGTGGGTGGTGGCGGCGTCTCCGTCACTGCTTGCTGGACGAAGGGTGAAGGACGCAACCGGTTGCATGTGGGCACTGGGCAGCAGGGCTGGTCAGTCCAGCTCAGTGACTCTCCCCCAGCCCCACGCCCGGCGAGCTCACGTGATTAGCTTGACGTCCTCCCAGGGGGCATTTACATCACAGAAGCTGGGAAATGCTCCCCATCAGGGCTTGTCCCCCAGAGAGCCGGTTTTCAGGCAGTGACCAGTGTACCACCAGTGTGAATGTCCCCGGGGCCACGCGGACCCTCGCCATGGGGGTCCAGTCACGCCCGGAGAGGTGGCCAGACCACAGTGCCGTGGCCACCAGCGGGCCCAGCACTGCTCCTGGGAGAGTCACCATCCAGGCTGCACTGGCACTCAGTTTATTTTTCATTACAGAAGTTTTTAAGTGATCTTTTTATGGTAAAATATGTGTAGTATAGCATAAAATTGACCATCGTAACCATTTTTAAGAGCACAGCTCAGTGGCATGAAGCACATTCACACTGCTGTGCAGACATCACCACCACCACTTCCAGACCCTTTGCATCTCCTGAACTGAAACTCCGCCCCCATGAAACACTCACTCCCATCCCCCCCAGCCCCTGGCCCCCACCAGCCTGCTTTCTGTCTCTATGAATCTGACCCCTCCAGGGACCTCATATAAATGGAATCACACAGTGTTTGTCCTTTGGTGACTGGCTTATGTCACTGAGCATAATGTCCTCAAGATTCATCCATGTGGTAGCACCTGTCAGAATGCCCTTCCTTGTTGAGGCTGAATAATATTCCACTGTGTGTGGATGGACCACGTACTTAGATTTTTAAACATTTAGGTAAAACAAAAGGACATAGAATGAAAGACAGTCTTCCCACTACATGGACCCCTGACCCTCCCAGCTCCTCCCCTTCATTCTAAAGGCCTGGTCAGCATCCCTTGCCAGACTCACCATGGTTCATGTCCTGGTCCTTGTGTTGCCACGGTCGACCCTGACCCTGCGGTGAAGGCTGGCACCTCCACGGACTGAAGACTCAGGACCTTGGCCCCTGCAGAGGGGAAGCTGGGTGTGGGGAGGGGCCAGAGGCGCAGGGCTTGGGCCTCCTGTGGGTGCTGCCCCATTTAGATGCTACTCTCTGGGCTGGTTTTGGCCATTTGTGTTTTCCTGGAAGATTATCCACTTCATCCATTTATTTGTATTGGATTGAGCAAATCCTTTCATGTCTTCTATTTCTGTGCTTATTTCCTTTTCTCTTTTTAAAATTCTGTGTTTCCTTTCTCTTTCTATTTTTCTTAATGGAGTCATCTAGTGTTCTTATCTATTCTATTGTTTTTTTCCCAAAGACCTGCCGGTGGGTTTATTTATTATTCTATTACTTTTCTATTTCAGTTACTCCATGTTTACTTCTATTAATTCTTTTTTCTGTTTTAAAATTTGTTTTCTTACATATCACATTAAAAACCAGTTTTGTTTATGTCCATTTTTTTCACATTTAGTAATGTAGATATTTTAAAATATGCTTTTTAAATATATATTTTATTTTTAACCATATTTCGTATTTTAACCATATCCCATAGGCTCTAGTGTTTTATTATATATTATTTTCTAAATAGCCTATCTTTGAGGCTTTGTTTCATTTTAGAAGCAGTAACTCTTGGAGAGTTTGGGGGTTTTTTTCCTGGTAGAATTTGTTTCCCTATTTTCATTATGAATGCTTTTAAGAAATTTTGCACTTCAACTAGAGAATATGTTCTCTAAATTTACTGAGGTTTTCTTTGTCTCCTCAAACACTCCAGCGGAAAATGTACCCTTTTTCTCAGAGTGAGGAATTCTCGGGTGAAACCATTAATCACAAAGGTCTGATGGAGCCATTAACATAAGAGCACAAGGTTCCGTTGCTCTTGGTAAGGACACCACTACCCAGAAAGATCCACCGGGTCACAGTTTAGAACTTTGCCTTGTTTTTCACCTGCACTTGCCCTGGACTGAGAGGAGAGAATGGGGTCTTTTGTTACTTCTGTGTTTCTGTCTCCTCTTCACTCTGCTCTTGTTTCGTGCGTTTTGACACTGTTCCCTGGGGCACTGCTGTCCTGGGGCTGTTTCCGCTGAGGCTGCTCCCTGACCAGGTAGGTGGTTCCTTGACGGGACCCGGCTACTGTGACCTGTTCTTTCCTCCTGGGTGTGCTGTCCATTCGTGTCCAACCTCCACCTGTTACCTCCTTGGAGCCGTGCTTCCTATAGAAACACGTGCTTCTCCGTACACCCTGAGGAATGTTTTTCTCTATCGAGTGGTGAACGGGAAGAGGGACACCAGCGAGGTGGGGACCCCGCAGCCTGAGAAGGACCCAGAGGAATGGATGAGGCATCTGCAGCCCAGACCTCACCACAGGGCCTCAGTCCCACTGGACTGGGCACACCCCAGTGTCCAGACCAGGACACCCTCAATCCCCATCAGTGGCTAGTGTCTGGAAGGAGTTCTGGGGGGGTCCCCAACCCAGTGAATTATATTCACTACTGAGCCTGGCCTCCACCTGACCCGACCTGGCCCCACCTATTTCCACCTTACCCCACCTGACCCCACCTGGCATCACCTGACCTCACCTGGCCCCACCTATTCTTACCTGACCCCACCTGGCCCCCACCTGACCCCACCTATTCCCACCTGGCCTCACCTGTTCCCACCTGACCCCACCTATTTCCACCTGACCCCACCTGACCCCACCTGGCCTCACCTATTCTTACCTGGCCCCACCTGGCCCCACCTGACCCCACCTGGCCTCACCTATTCTTACCTGGCCTCACCTGTTCCCACCTGGCCCCCACCAGCCCCAGGCCTGTGCCCACTCGTCCCTACAACCCCCTGCTGCAGACCAGTGACATCCTCTGAGGCAGCTCTCCCACCCTCCCGGCTCCAGCTTCCTGCTCGGGGAGGACTGTGGATGCCTCGTTCTCCCAGTGATGCCCCAGCCAGGGTGTCCTCACAAGTTCTACCTCGTGCTGTTGGTCATGAGGGTTTCAGTGCCGGTAGCTCTTGGTTGTGGACAAATGCCCAAACCTGGCTGTTGTCCCTGCACAGAGGACAAGAGAAATTCAGCATGTTGGTCCTCTCTTGGCTTTGTCAGACCTGTGTTCTGTCCCCTCGATGTGAGAGGGGGGTAGTGTGGGGTGGGGTGGGCACCCCTCCAGGACCAAGGTTCCAGGCAGCCCTTGAACTGCCGAGGACAGCCCGCAGACAAGACCCACACACGTCCCTGTGGCCTCAAACTTGGTCACCATCTTGTCCTGTCCTACCTCCCAGGCCCAAGAGGGGAGGGGGTACAGGACATGGAGCACAGGGGGTGGGGTCGGGGTACCTCGTCCTTATACCAGGGCATCTGAGGCTTCAGGTGTGTCCTCAGACCCCAGGACGTGCAGACGGCGAGCAGCTGGTGGGAGCTGGGCCGTCATCCCCGCTTGACCACCTGGATGAAGCTTCCTGGTGCCCCCTCTCAGCCAGTGCCTGGATGAGCCCCTCGGACACAGGTCCTTAGCAGAGCCTGGGAGGCCTGGGATGTCGCCCCCGTCCTGCAGCCCAGGAGACATTAGCCGGGTGGGCCTGGGGTCCTCGCTGAGGAAGCAGTCAGGGCCGCCCAGCCGGGACCCCCTGCGAGCTCAGAGGAGCCACCGCTTCCCTTCCAGCTTGTCCTGTCCTCCTGCGTCCACAGCAGGGAGATGGGCCACGCCAGCCCAGCTCAAGTGGCCGGAGGGCCAGCCTGGGTCCTTTCACCACATCCGTCCTCACAGCTCGGCTCAGGGGCCCAACGATGGGCGGGTGTGGCTAGTGAGTCCTTTATGGGATAAACCGGGCGCCTCGGGGTGTGTGACAGGACCCCCCCAAACACAGGCAGGCAGGGTCCTTCCTGGCTGGGGACCCAGGCCAGGGGTGAGCCTCTCTCGGTGTGGCTGCCAGTGGTCGCGTCGCCCCCAGGCCCTCCGCTCTCTGCCTCTGCCCTCCAGCCTTCGCCGGCCCCCCGCCGCATGAGGCTTCGTGGGAGGGCCCTGCCCCCTCCTGGCACACCCTCCCTTTTGGGAACCCCACCCTGGCGCCGGCCCTCTTTGGGAAAAACAAGCTGGATTATCGTGGAATTCATGCCTCCCCAGCCACTCCGTGTCCTGGGGGAGGGGGTTTCTCTCTGTCTCACCCCCAGTGTCTTCAGCAGGAACTTGCCATCCATGGACCAGTTTGCTTGGCATCGCCTGTCCCCCCCCTCCGTGGGGTCACCAGCTCCAGCTGTGGGTCGGATGGGCACCGTCCACGTCCCAGTGACGGTCACCAGAGCGCACACCCCGGACCTGAAGCCGCAGCCTGGTCATAGCCACGCTGCCTGGACGCTCTCGGCCTCCGCGGTTCTGAAGCTGCCGGGCTGGGTGGGGCGGGTCGGCAGGTGGGTGGCCTGGGTCCACGGAGCCGGCTTGGGCCCTTTCCCAGCCCCCTGACGTTTCTGCTCTGTCTGCCCAGCCCCCCACAGTGGCCCCTCTGCAGGCACCCTGGCCTCCCATCCCTCCAAACGTGGCCGGGTGGCTCAGCCAGAGGTCGGTCCCCAGGGCCCTGGACCCTCAGCCTCTGCCTGAGGCCACTCAGGAAAGGAAACTTCACACACTGAGGTCTGGGGAGGTCATTCTGGCTTATACACGAGTTAACTTGAATTCTATGCTAACTTAAAACAGCTTGTTTATGGCCTATCAAACATACACTGTACATCTGCTTTAATTATTAAAGAAAAGGGCACATTGTCCAGAAGTAAAGAATGTCCGTGTTAAAAATAAAGATGAAATGCCTCCCTCCTTGGGACGCCAATGCTGGTCCTTTGACAATAAGCCTCCCTCCCAGGTGTCAAGGCCGCGCTGACTTGCTGTGCACGTGCTGGCCTGGTTTTTTGCAAACCTTGAAGGAAGGTATCCCTGACTTGTTCGATGTGCTTTGTTCTGAGAAGACATAAAACTGTGCTGAAAACCCTGCTTCTCTGGAGAAGTTGCTCAGAGTTATCTGAGAGGCTGTCTTCCAGACTACTCCTCAGTCTGGCTCAGATAAAACTCTTTTCTCTATTCCTATTACAGATTGTTGGATTACTTTCATCGACACCACACACAGACCCACCTGACAGCAGCTTATCCACCCCGGGCAGCGAGCGTGCCCGGCAGACAGACCCCGGGGGGCTCTCCTGGAGGGCCGTGTACCTCTGGAGGGGCCCGGGGTCCTGTAGGGGGACCCTCAGGCTGCACACACTCAGGGACAAAGTCTACTGCAGAGAGAGCCCGCGCGGGGGATGTGAGGCCGACCGGGACATCCTGGCCCAGGGGAGGCTCGGGTGCCGGCGGCAGGTGGGCCCTGGGGTGTCAGGAACACCCGTGTTCACAGGGCAGGGGCCATGCAGCGCCTCTTCTTGGAGACTGGACTTTTATGTGAAACTCACTGGTTCCTAATCGAACATTTTTACCACCAGGCCGGGCCCCCTGGGGGCTACGTCTGTCCTAAAGGCTGCACACGCCCCCTTGAGACAGGGGCCTGAGGTGCGCCGGGCCCCCAGGGGCTCACCTGAAAGTGTGGAGGCGGCCCCTCCATGCGAGGTGAGGCCGTGCCCACGTCCCCGCGGGCTCTCCCGGGGGGCGGGGTGAGTGAGGAGGGTGGGAAGGGGCAGCGTGCGGCTGGAGGCCGGGGAGCCCCACAGGCCACGGTGTCCCCTGGGGTGGCTGTGAGGGGGCTTTGCCCCCAGAGGTGCCCGTGAGCACCTCCACCTGGCAGGGCCTCTGGAGAGGACCCGGGGTCCAGCCCAAGCCTGACGCTGGAGAAGAGCGGCCGGGCAGTGCGCCCAGGGCGCCCCGGGAGGGACGGGGAGAGGACACAGAGCCGCCGAGGAGGCCCGGCTCTCTCCCAGGTGGCATCGGCGGGAGGGGCTGGCGCCGAGGCAGGGGAGCCAGACCAGGTGGGCAGAGGCACAGGGACGTGGCCCCCGCCACCCTCTGGGCGGGCAGGTGCCCAAGCCCGGCCAAGCCACCCAACTGCTCAGGGTGAGGCCCAGCTTGCGGGGATCTGATGGGAAATCTGGGGCAGGTGGAGGGGCGGGGATTCTGCGCAAACGCGCTGCGTCAGGCCGAGGCCGCGGTCCTGCCACCTCCGGCCGCCGTGCCCGCCCCAGTGCGGCTCCTGGGCGGGCAGCTCCTCCCTGCTTCCCTGGGGCTTGGGTGGCTGGTCTTTGTCACCTGCGGGGCCCCTCCGGCTGCACGAGGGGGCAGAGCGCTGGCTGTCCTCTGCTCCGTCGGCCCCAGGCCGTGTGCTGGGCCTGCTGGCTGGGCCCTCCGAGTGGACCCTGCGCCCCCCCAGCTCGTGCCCACCCCCTTTCAGACACGAACAAGCCATACGCTGAGGCCAGAGAAGCCCGGGGATGAGAGCCCACCCACCCGCTTCACCACCGGGGCCCCCCAGCTGCCCACCAGGAGCACCGGGCCCGGGTGGGCTTTGCTATGCGGGGTTGGGACCTGCCTGGTGGCATCCGCGGCTCCGGCCCTGGGCTCAGGCTGACTCAGCGGCCGCCACGTAGTGTCGCGCCGTGTCCCGTCGAGGAGACTTCCACGCTCTGTCAGCTGCCGGGAGGAACACAGGGACCCCAGTGGTGACCGAGCAGGGGCAGGGACCCCCCCACGAGGGAGGGCCGCTGGGTGGGTGGGCGTGGCCTCCTGCTTGCCCACGTGAGTGGAATGTTCTCTGCTTCGGGGTCAGACGCTCCCCCAGGAAATCTGCTCCTGGCCGTGGGCAGGGCCAGCTCCCCAGACGCAGAACGGTACACACCGCGGGGCCCCTCCAGGGTCCAGCCTGCTTCTGGTTTCCAGTTTGGTCACCGGCGCCCGGAAGGTTCTGTCAGGCTCCTGGCTGTAAACGCTCCTGTCCATGTCCTTCTGGTTAATTCACAGAGGTCATGAGCAAAGAACGTTACAAGTTGTTTCATTCCAGGATCATCTATGTTCCTTTTTCACAAGCTTTCCCGGCTCGTTAGTTTCTATTTATGCCCTAAGGACCATGCAAAACGAGGTCCAGCCAGCTTGTGAAGCTGGGCCCGACTTTGTGGCAAAACCCGGCTGCCCCCTTTCAGCTGCGTAGCTCACAGGGGAGCGTGTGAGCCGACACCAGGAAGGATGCCGCCCAGCCCCATCTCCTGCGCGGGCTTCTGACCTTCGGACAAGCAAGGTCTGAGGGGCATGTGGGGAGGACGGGGAAGGAAAACATCACTTTACTAATAACCCAGTGAGAGGCGGACTGAAGACAGACGAGAGCCTCTCCTCGGACGGCTGGGACACCCACCGGCCACAGGGTGGGGGCCTGGGCCTGAGCCGGCAGCTTCCTCCCATGGGGCTGAGTCCTATTCCCGGCGGCTCCAAGCCAGGCAGCCTGTCAACCGAGGACCCGGAGGCCCCTTTGTTCTCCTGGAGGGAGAGGGGGGTGTCTGCAGAGGGAACATCTGGACCCGCCGGGGCATGTCCGCAAACGCGGTCAGAGAGGCCAACGCTCCAGTCTGAGAGCCCCGCCCAGGGGGCCGGGGGGCCCTGCTGCCGCCTCAGCAGAGCCCGGGAGGCGGGAAGCCTCCTGCAGGGAGCTCGCATCCCAGCACCAGCCACGCAGCTGAAAACACCCGGACAGCCACGGCCTCGAGCTGTAGAGATGCTCAACCTGGCCTCGGGTCCAGCAGGGAGGAGGAGGGCAGCCAGAGACCCGCCTTCTGATGCCTAGGTCCCCAAGGAGACACAGGAGCTTGGAGGGTAAGAATCACGAGCAGAGGCTTGTCGTCTCGCAGCCAGCGGGGCCAGAGCGGGGAACGGCCGTCGGGGGCAGGATCCTCTGCCAGCAGTTACACGCGGGGGAGGGTGGTCCAGGGCGGCTCCGCGTCGCGTGCTCCCACATTTACAAGGGAGATGTTATTGTTTATTTTCTATTACTTAAGCACATGTTCGTTTTAAAAGTCAAATGTGAAGAGCCCGGCAGAACCTCTCCCCCAAGGAAACCCCCAGCACACTGGTCAGAATTAGCAAAGGAGCCACTAAAAGAAGCATTTATTCCACAAAAACTGTGGAAACTCAGAGACAGCAGAGGCCCTGGCCTTCGAGGTCAGGGTACAGCCGCCCAGCTCTGGGGCATGGAGCAGCCGCTCTGGTGGCAACGCCTGTGTCCCCAGGTTCTGGGCAGCCAGTGAACGTCGGCCAGAAGTAGAGGAGAGAGAGCAGAAAAAATATCCAAAGGAATAATGGCTGAAAACGTCTCCAATTTGATGAAAAACAATAATCTGCATATCCAAGAAGCTCCACAGTCCCTAAGAGGATAAACACAGAGAGATGCACATCTAGACACATCACAGTCAAAATACTGAAGTCCAATATTTTGGGCTTCAATTTTTTTAAGAAAATGTTTTAATTGTAAAACTAGCTTGAGGGAAGGGAGGGACGGGCTATGTCCAGGGGCCAGAAACCTGATTCTTCGAGCAGAGGCTGTGTTCCTGGTGCCACCCCACAGGACAGGCCCTCAGTCCCCAGACGGGGGCTAGAGTGTCACAAGATGACAAGATAAGCAGATTCTAGGAAAGAGGAAGCTGTCCAAGTGCCGGAATCACGTTCTGCAGAGGCTGGAGGTGGGCAGGAAGCCCAAAGGCAAAGAGAGAGGTTTGAAAGCAGTGAGAGAACAATGACTTGCCCCGCACAGGGAGCCCCCATCATAGCGACAGCTTTCTCATCAGAAACAGTGAGTTGGCAGGATCCAACAGGTGACACGTTCAAAATAACTGAAAGTAAAAAACTGTCAACCAAGAGTCTTATATCCAGCAAAACCATCACTCAGAAATGAAGATAAAATAAAGATTCTTGCAGGTAAACAAAAACTGAGAAGGTTTGTTGCTAGTAGACCTGCCGCCCAAGAAATACTGCAGGAATTTCTTTGAGCTAAAAGCACACAACCCCAGACAGTAATTCAAGTCCACACATGCCCACGAACCAAGAGCACCAGTAAAGTATTTACTTAATTACAGAGACAGTATAATTACACATTTCTTCTTTTTTCCCCTAACTGACTTAAGAAACAATTGCAGAAAACAATATCTATAAAATTGTACCGTTGGGCCTTTAACCCATGACGGTACGATACTTGATAATAAAGGCACAGGCAGAGGAGTGGCACTGGTGCCCTGTTGGAAACGACAGCAGGTGAAACCTCAAATCCACAGAAAGAAACAGAGAAAATTAATAATAATAAACAGATGGGTAAATATAAAAAAGTCAGTAAACGTGTATTTGCTTCCTGTGTGTCCTCTGAAGGCGGGGGCCCGCCTCCCAGCTCCCTTCCTCTGCCCCACACCTGGACTTTGCCCATTTTATTGCCCTTTACATTTTGTCTCCTCCCTACACACTGCATTGTTTAGTTCTGTACTGTTTTTAAGGCCAATAAGTGGAATTGTACTGAATGCGTTTTCTACGGCAAGCGTTTTGCACACAGCTTTGGGTGCAGCTGCTGAGGCTGTAGCCCAGACCGTTTTAGGGCCAAACAGCATCTGGTCACACATGTCCGGTCATTGCAGGGGGAATCGGGGTTGTCTGCAGTTCTGTTTGTTTTTTGCTGTTATAGAGATCGCTGGTGTAAACATTCTTCTGGGGTCTCCTGTCACAGGGGTTTGCATTTCATGGGAAACACTCGTATTTGGATGGCGCCCACGCACAATGAATGAAGACACTCATGGCCAGAGGCAGCAGGGCTTGGCTGAGGCCTGAGGGAGGCCCCGCCGGGATACACCTGCTGCCAGGGTGCTGCACCCTGGCTGGGGGACCCTCCACACACAGACGCAATGCAGTTGGCCAGATCCTGCCAAGTCACCTCCCCAGGCGGCTGCACCAAACTCTGCTCCCACCGGCAGTGGGTGGGCGTCCTCGGGAGGGGCGCACCTCCGCAGTTTTCTCTGGGGGTGCAAGTACTTGTGGTTTTAATTGCAATCCCTCGATTCCTAATATGGCGGAGCCCCTTCCCTAGGTTCGAACCCCAGTCATGTTTCGTCTTCATGGGATGCCTGTTCCTGGTTCTTGCCATCTTCCTGTTGGTCCCTTAGTCGTTCTCGCTGTATTTTAGGAGCTCTTCACACGTGTGGGGATCGACCGTTCGTTGGTCGTGTGTGCTGCAATTATACCCCCAGTCTGTGGCTTGTTCTGGAAAGTTTCAGTGTCTTTTTATGTTTATCTCAATGAGTCAAATTTATCAGTCTCTTCTTCGTGGCCTGTGAATTCTGAGTCTTGTTTGACAAATTCCTTTCTTACCCAGGGGTCGTATCAATATCTTCTGACATTTTCTCCCCAAAGTTTTCCATTTGGTTCTGACATGTAAGGGCTCATCCTTCTGGAACTGGTCCTACCCTTGCCGAGAGGGGGGGTCTCCTTGGTGAAGCATCTCAGTTTTCACTCGCATCTGCTTCCAGGTACCAGACTGTGTGCACAAGCACAGATTCACCACAATCCTTGATTCTGGAGGCCAGAGCCCCTGGTTTTATTCTCCTTTAGGGGCATCTGATGTTCTTGCCCAGGTGTTTTCCTCCTACATTTAAGAGTCATGATGGGATTTTGGTTAGAATCGCCTTGACTCTTCAAACGGCTTTAGGATTTTGAGTCTCCCTGTGCATGTTGAGTTCCTCTCTCTTTTAGGTCTTCTTTAATATCTCAGTCACATTTAAAATTTTCTTTATTTGCATCTTTCGTTTTGTCCTGTATGTCCCTGGGTACTTGTACATGTTGCTGCTAACGTATAGGATAGCTCTTAAAATTACATTTCTTTAACGTTCTAAGCAATAGCGTTTCTCTGTTGTGCTTTTATCTAGCGCGGCAGTGGGGAGGCCGGGCCACCTGGGGGTGACAAGGGGGGCTTCCCCGCAGCCCTGTGAGCAGCTTCATTAGGATAAGTCAACTTGTCACAGACTTGCTTTGAGAACTTTCTATTCTCAAGCCCCAAGCCGGCTCTGTGGACGGAAAGACGTGAGTCTGTGTGAAATAACGTCCCAGAAGGCAACTCCCTCATGTTCCAAGAGGAGAATAAGCCACATCTGGCAGAAATACAGACACCAGCCCCACGAGTGTGGACTTGCAGACCCGGAAGTGACTGTCCTCACCCAGCCGCAGCCTGGACCACACGGTGGCAGAGGCCAGGGGTGGCCTCCCTTCTCGCCTCCCTCCCTCCCTCCTGGCCTGGAGCAGGTCACACTGAGCCGCAGCGGCTGGACCACAGCTGGGCTGAGCGGGCAGTGGCCACGTCAGCTAAGCCCTTGGCCACCTGCTGGGGCCACATCACCTGCAGGAGAGAGGGGACAGGATGGGGCCACCAGGAGCTGCTCCCAGGCAAACACCGCGGAGTCCGAGGGGGGTCCGGCCCTGAAAGCGGTCGGTCTGTTACCTCCCGCTGAGGGTGCCCGACTGGGCCCAGGACTGACTGACTGAGACAGACCGACAGTAGATTTATTTAAGACAAGTTTTACGGGACACAGGAGCCGCATAAGGAGAGGAAGACCCAAAGGCACAGCAGAACCGAAACACCTTCCTACCTGGTAGAGAGAGACCATCAGGGGGAGTAACTAACTGTCTGGGAGGCGAAGGGAGGTGAGAGTCACATTAACGAGTCTGTTCACTGAGCGTCCTCTCGGCCTGACTCCCCGTCGCTGGCGGTAAGAAGGCTTCTTTCCTCCTGGTGCCAGGAGGGTGTCTTTCCCACGGCTTCGCCTCCTGCCTTCAGAGAAGGGGGCGGTCATCAGGCCCTTCTTGTACCTGCTGCTATTTAAGAGACTTTGACTCAAAATTATCCTTAGGCCAGAGGGCTTGTTCCGGGGGCGTGTTCTGCTGCCCTTTGTCACCCAGCAAAGAGCAGAATAATGACCACAGAATTGTTTAAATCAGAAAGATAATTGGGGGAATTATATCCATGAAACAAGAACAGGAGGGTATGAAGCAAATCTTGGTGGATGAGAAAAAATGACTGTAAATAAAAACAAAACTAATAATGAGAGTAATTCTCATTTGTAAACTGTAAATAATACTTATTTAAAAATTCCACTTGGAGCCAAAATTCTTGACAAAATAATGTGGAAAGTCTGTACATGGGCTCTAGTGTAAGTTAAAACACGCTAGATTCTTCTCTTATTGCAAGGAAGTAAAGACACACAAAATAAGTTCAGAATCTTAGAAAATACAAAGTTAAGTATGCATGTTAAACATTTTAAAAGTCAATACTAAAAGAAAGAAATAGAATGTGTAAATTACAAACTGGTTGAGAAAAAGAAGAAAATAAATTTGCTCAATCTAATAAAAGGTAGGAAAGGCAAAAAAAAGAAAAACAAGGTTGTTTTAAATTATGCTGTATGATGGAAGAAATTCCTTCAAACGTATCACAGTCAATCAGAAGGAAGGCAGGTGAAATGCATTAACTCATGACACTTATGAAATGTATTAATCCATTAATTCTCAAAGAGATAGAAACTCTCATATTGGATAAATATACAGATTCCAGCCATGTGCTGCTTCCAAGTGACATTGAAAATAAAACAGCACAGAAAAGTAAAAAATAAAAGGATAGGAAAACCTATACCAGGTGTTGTGGTTTGAACTGTGTCCCCAGAAGACGCATCCACGTCCTCGTCCCAGAACCTGAGAACTTGGCCTCGTTTGGAAGCAGGGTCTTTGCAGATGCGATCAAGTCAAGATGAGCCATACTGGCCCTGGTGGCCCTCGTAAGAAGAGGGAAATTTAGACACAGAGATACAGAGAAGACAGGCGGGTGGAGACGGAGGGGCGGCTGGTGAGCTGCGGCCACGGCCCCCAGCAGATGGCGAGGCCGGAGGACCCTCCCCCGGAGCCCCAGAGGGCGCTCAGCCTCCAGACTGCGAGAAAATAAATTTCTACGGCTTTGAGCTGCCCCGTCTGTGTAACTCATTACAGCAACCCTAGGAAATGTAATCAAACAGGAAAGAATGGGGCAGAGTTTACAGCAAAAAGCCCTGATGGACTCAAACCAGGCCCCTACCCCACCAGGGAAGGAGCTGCCGCCCTCGGGCCGAGGTGGAAGGACACCCGGGTGGCATCGCTGGTGACCTGGGGACATGGCTGCTGGCCCTGGTTGGGCGCGGGCACCTGAGCAAGCAGGACACACGTCCGTCCAGGCCTTGGTTTCTAAAAACCATCTCTGCTGTTTCAGAAGGAATCAGGGCTCCTTGGAGACATGGCTGGTCTTGGGCGGAGCAGAGAGAGGGTAAGCGGGAAGCTGGCGCTCGGAGAAGGTCAGCCGTGGGCCCACGTGAGCATGTAAATGAGCAGTCACGACGCTTACAGGTCACAAGCTGCAGAATAAGATGAGAATCCACAAGTTCCCACTGAAATAAACACATGAAAAAATCCAGGGGTAAAGGAGAAAGCTCTTCCTTGGAGCAGAAAGCAAATAACTAGAAGGAAAGAGGAAATTACAAAATCACTGTAACAGAAGTCAGATTAGTAACTGTTTCAGTCAAGGATCATCGAATAATGTTAAAACTCGTGGGTTAAAGTTTAATGAGAAATAGGAAATTTAACACAGTCCCCAAGAATATCCCCAGAAGATGGTAACCTCTCAGTGGAAAACTTGGTAGACGTCACGTTTGCTGGGTGCTGAACAACCGTGACGTTCCCAGTGGTGGGACAAACGAGCCTCAGGAAACTCCTGACTCCACACCCTAAGAAGGGCTCAGAAACAAGGGTGTGGAATTCCTGCCAGGAATGCGTAACTTGAATCTGATCACGGGGAAACATTGGACAAACCCAAACTGAGATGCATTTTACAAACTAAGTGCCTGTACTCCTCAAAAATGTCAAGTCAGGAAAGGCAAGAAATAGGTTAAAGAGGCATAACAACCAAATATAAGATGTGATCCTGAGCTGAATCCTGGGCCATACGTGCATATATATATGTATTTTTTTTATTTTGCTATAAAGGATATTATTGGGACAATTGATGACATTTGAATATGTTCTGTAGATTAGACAGTGTTATCCAGTCAGTGTTAATTTCCTATGTTAATTATGATACTTGGTTAAGTAGAAGCAGGCCCTTGATTACCAGAAATACACAGTGAAGCCTGACCCTGGTCCCACAGAGCTCTGGGGTCTGAATGTCCCTTGGAAACGAGAGCATCTGCCTTTGTGACCCCCTACTAGTCCCTCCGTGGTGGCTGCAGCTGCCCCATGGGCGTGCGCCTCGCCTCCCAGGCATGTGTGGAGGCCACGCCCGTCGGTCAGGGCAGTTCTCAAAGCAGGTGCAAACGTGAGCCTCCAGCGCTGGGGACGCCGCGCTGGCCCATGAAGGGGTCTGAGCCATCAGCCCTGCACCTGTAGCAGGCCAGGCACCATCAGGCCTGCTACAGCTACCATGTCTACGACGTAGCATGTGCGGGTGACCAATGCGATCCATAGGAAAAGCCATAGAGACACAAGACCTGGGGAAGAAGGCACGGCAAACAACTGGAACTCGCATCTGTAAAACCCAGAAGAATTCAGGATAGTTTCGTAAAGTGTCACGTTGTGAAATCAGCATACAGAAACTACTAGGGTGTGTGGAAGGGATAATCCGATTTGCAGTGGTAAAATAACATAAGGCAGAGTAGAACGAAGTAAAATAACAAGACGCACAGGCATAGACTTAACAAGACCTGCCCAGAACACGTGAGGAAAACCATGAAACGCTCCTGAGGGGTCCCTCACCCCTGACGCTCCTGGTTGCTGGGCCCTCTCCTCCTCCCGTGGGGGCGTGAGCCCGGCTCTGGTGTCTGTGGGTGCTTTCGAGGCCTCTGTGTCCAAGTTTCTTGTCTGAAAAGAGAGGCGACGCGGTGGTGCCGAGTCCCGGGGCCTCTGTGCAGACGGGCGAGCTCGCAGGCCGGCGTCTGCGCTGTGAGGCGGTGACTGGCCCTGCGGGTGGGGGGCAGGTCCACCCAGCCCTCGCCGCCGCTCTCCCGCCCTCTTCCGCGCCTCCTCTTGGTGGGGTGGGTGGGCTGCCCCGAGAGAAGCCCGGGGTCACTGCCCTTTCAGGCCTCCCGGGGCCAGAGGGGCCGGTCTGGCTCCACCTGCCGACCTGCCCCCCAGGGGCTGGGAGCCCAGGGGAGAAGACGGGGGGGTTGGCCCCTGGGGCGCCCACCTCGGCCCGGAGGTGTCTCCGAGCTCCTCGGATCCCAGGTGGGAAGGGGAGAGAAGGGCTCCCCTGGGGCAACCGTGACATGGCTCTGAGGACACGTGCACCCATGTGAGGCCAGTGAAGAGCCCGGGACTGGGTGGCGTCAGAAGGCCCCACTGCCTGAGGCCTGGGTGGGCCTCTGGGGCCACGCCGCCCCGGCCGTGCCGCGTCTCTGGCAGGACTGGGACCTGGGGACGGTCAGGGGTCAGCCACACAAGTCCCCTGTCCCCAGAGGAACCCTCGACCTGCTTCCAGATCTCCGGGGCCTGGGTAGACCAGGCAACATGCTTCCTCCGGGGCTGTCCCTCCCGAGCCGGCCTGCCCTGCGTGAGGCCCCGACGGGCAGCAGAGGGCGCCCCAGGCCCTGCACACTCACGCGTCCCAAGCGACCACCTACTGTTTCTGCAGTCATTTCCCGTCATTTCCCGTCCTGGGATGTCGGGGGTTTGGTTGGAGGGAGGGGGCTGGGGGGGCCCTGGGACAGGGCCTGGGCCTGGCGGGGTTAGCGGCCCACAGACAGAGCCCCGCTGCTCTGGGCCAGCGGCCCCCCTGGGCGCCTAGTCCTGCGCGTGGTGTGGACACTGGCCCAGCCCAGGGCCCACAGAGACCCCTCGGTCCCAGTGCCGAAGCCCGGGGTATCCGCCTCCTGGCGGGGGGGTCCGAGGCCGGGGCTGGGGGCCTTACCTCCCCTCACCTTTGGGAGGGGCTTCCCTCTGGGGCTCCCCGACGGTGGGGCTCCGGACCCTGACCCCCCGCAGCCCAGGAGGGGCTGCACCACGTCCCCCCCGCCTGGCCCAGGCCCACGGGCGCATAGTGGGGAGGGGAGGCTTCAACGGTGCTTCTTCAGAATGATTTTAAACCGCAGGCCCCTGGAGGCCCTTTTCCCTGGAACATCCGTGTCTGTTCGCCCACACACTCTGGGGTTTGACTGGGTGGCTCAAGGCCCAGCAGCCTCGGCGTGTTTCTGAGGACTCAGATGTTCTCCCCGAGCACTCCACGCCTCTCATGATGTGAAGCAAACGTGGGGCAAGTGGAAGCAAACGTGGGGCAAGTGGAAGCAAATGTGGAATCGTGCTCAGGAGGACGGGTCCACCTGGACCCGCGTCCATGGCACCCTCGGCCTCACGCCCTCGACGCTGCTGTCATTCCCCTCCTCCAGCTGCCAACGCTGAGCATGTCGGGCTTTCTCTGGACAGTTTTCGGAGCTGGAGTGCCAGGCCCGAGGTCGCTCGGCCAGCAGGGGACAGAGCTGGGCCTATCCCGGTCTGACCGCCCCTGCTCTCCTGGGGTCCTGGGTCTCAGGGTACACCGGCCGGATGCCAGCAGCTTCCCAGAGCCTTGGTACAGTCAGGCCGAGGGGCAGAGGGTCTCAGTGGCCCCCGCAGATGCCAGGGTCCTGGGTCTCAGGGGAGGAAGCGAGGGGCGGGGCTTGCCGGGCCGGGCCCTCAGTGACCCGGGACTGAGGTCACCCTGTGCCCGCCCAGTTGGGGGGAGCACTCCCTCTTTCTCTGGGGTCCAGCGGTCTGGTGGGCTGTCAGCGGCGGGGCAGGGCCCACCCTCACCCTCCGACAGGCCTCACTAACCCGCTGTGTGACTTGGGGTGTAGGGGCACAGGCCCGCGGCCAGGACCCCTAGTCCTGTGCCCACCGGTGCAGGGTTAACTCACGTCATCCGGGACCAGCCCGGCCCCGCAGCCAGACACCAGCGTCCACATCAGGCCCCAGCGCTCCCCCCTCGAGGACGCAGCGGGGAGGGGACGAGGCCCTGCAGGGACTGTGTGGCCCCCAGCCCACTGCCGGGGGCAGCCCTGCGGGGGGGAGCCCCAGCCCCCGCTTAAGAGAGGGAGCCCCACCCTGAGGCTGGGGGAAGTGGGCGCAGGGAGTCTGGCGGGGGGTAGGCAGGGCTGCGGCCCCCAGACCAGGGGTCCCACACAAGACCCTCGCCCTTTTGGAGCCTCACTGCACCTCAGAGGGGCCAGGACAGGGCTGGCCGTGCCCATGGGGCCCCTGACCCTGGGACCCCTGCCCCAAAGTTCAGCAGAGCAGGACTTGACTTTTGTTTGCAGGAATGCTCTGACGGCAGGGGCCCTGCTGGGTGGGCAGTGGTAGGCGCCCGGGGCTGTCGTTTCCTGAGAAGCCCCTCCCCCGGGCTCCCCAATTTCATCTAAATCTTCTGTTTCCGAGGAAGGCCAAGCTTCTCCCACAGCCTCAGATGCCATTAAAGACGTTTTACTGCCAGATGTTTTGCTTTTTCCACAGAACCGGAGGCCAGCATGAGGTAGCTGGGAAAACATTAACCCCTCCAGACCCACAGCCGGGTCACCGTGTCTCAGCCTGTCCTCCAGGGGCCCTGTGCCCATCCCTCCCCAGCCCACTCAGGGCAAAGAAATGCCTTCTCTTTACAAAGCTCGGGGGGGGCACCTCCCTAAAGACAAGATGCGTCCCCTGCTGAGGTCCCTGGGAACTTGGTGAAACAAAGAGTTCCCGGGGCCTGGCCAGCCTCGGATGGGGTGTGGGAAGCCCTGCCACCCTCCAGCCCTGCTCCTGCGCTGTCACAGTGGGACCTGGGGGGACGACCCTCGGGCCTCACGTCTCACCAGTTATTAGACGGGCAGTGGCCACAGCTCCACCACCCCGGACACTGGGACGGCCCCCGCACGGCGTCCATCACAGACGGTCTGTCCAGAGGGTCCTTCCCCCACCCCTTCCTCTCTCCCCCTTTCCCCTCCCCCTCTTCCCCCCCTTTCCTTCCTTTCTCAGTGTTTCTTTCAAACGACAACCACAGCCTCTAGGTCTGATTCCAACCGACCAGGGAATACGACTCTCGGCTCTTCAGCAACAGGACAGAGTAAATCAGGCCAAAGCGCGTGGCCCCGGGACGCAGGCCAGACAGACGCATCGAGTTCCTCGGGGCAGCTGGGATGCGGAGGGGTGGGACCCACCACACTCCCTGGTGGGTGCGCCGCAGCTACTCCTCAGGTGAGAGCGCGGGTGCCCTCCCGTCCCCTGGAGCGGCCGGCACGCGTGGACGTCTGTGGGCACTGCCTTTCCCATCCCGGCCTCTTTCTCTGTTGGTTCTTTGCCTTCCTGCTGCCAGCTGGTGCAAGCTCCCTGTCGCTTAGGACATGAGTCACCACCTGAGGGGTCCCGCCTGCAGGTCCCTGTGACTCAGATGCCCCACATGCCAGCACTTCCACCTGGGCGGCCAGCCTGGCCGTGACCGGTCCACACCTCTCGGCCCCTGGGGGAGGCACCCCGGCTCCCCCGACCCCAGCACCTTCTCTGACCGCTGGCTGCTTCCCATCCAGCTGACTCATTTTGCAGTCAGAGCTGGGAGACAGGACCTCCCTGTGCTCGGCGCCTGGGGCCAGACCGCCTGACCGACAGTCAAGCTGGCCGGGAGAGGGGAGAGGAGGGAGAGGGGAGGGGAGGGAGAGGGGAGAGGAGGGAGAGGGGAGAGGAGGGAGAGGCTGGTCCACGCTGAGGGCAGGAACAGGAACCTGGCCAGTCTGGCACCCCCGTCAGCTCCGACGTCCTCACGGTCGCACTGCCATGGAAACCACATGTGTAACCATGGAAAACATTTTCCTTGATGAATCATGCTCTAAGTTGGGAGGAAAATTCACTCAATAGTTGAGGCATTAAAAAGAAATCAAAAGAGTTTTGTTCAACAGATGCTAAGAGGGTTTGGGTCTTTGGTGTTTATAAGTGAAGGCGGCTTTCTGTCACCCACACCCGGAAGAAGCAGGGCATCCCGGAAACACCCGCCACCATCGCTTGGGAGGCCAGGTTCCTGGGACACTCCCCGTGTCGCCCTGTCCTCGGGGCCCCCATGTCACCCCATCCTCCGGGCCCTTCTGGTCTAGGAAGTTCTATCAAGAGGAGTCTGAGTTTTCAGAGCCTGCCGTGGGTCCCAGTGGCCCTGGTGGGTCAGGAGGTGTCCATTCAGCGGCGAGGGCTCAGCCGTGGGCAGCGACCTGGGTCTGTCTCCATGGGTCTCTCATCCACCGTGTGGCTCTGGGCACGATAACCCACCTCGGTTTCCCCACCTGGACAATGGGGGTAAGCTCTGCCTGCCTACCCCTGAGTCGGAGGAAGCATCGAACCAGGAAACACAGGGAAAAGCCCTTTGTGCCCTGAAAATCCATGTTTGCAATTATAAATGTACAGTTTTTCCCAGAAAGTGCCATTTCAGACCACAGAATCAGCACTCGGCAAAGTGGACCTTGCTCCGAAGGGCAGCGCCGTCCAACCGGCCCGCCGACCACGGCCGTGGGGGTGCTCGCTACAGGACGGAGACGGGGCGGCCCTCTGGGGTGCCACCCCTGTGGTCACTTCCAACCAGAAGGCCTCCTTGCAGCGTGGCCTCGCCAACAGAGGGGGCCGCACTTGGGCCCTGGGGCTGCACAGCCGGCAGGTGGACCGTCAGAGGGGGACGAAGCGTGCGGTCAGGCGGGGGCCCTGGAGCTGCCCAGAGCCAGCCAGGGAGGACCAGCTCCCCCGACAGCCCCGGGACCATGGGTGCAGCGCCAGGCCTGGAATGGTTGGCTCTGTGTGTTCTTGACATTGCACCGGGGGCCTGCCTGGGGCGCTGCCACCTGATTGGCGGCGTGGGGTGCAGCGTGGGGTCACCTGCTGGCCACCTTCGCTGTGTGGACACAGTGCTGTGAGCAAGTGGAGAGGAGATGACGAGGGATACGCTGCCCACGGCAAGGCACACCCTCACCCTCGTCCTCTGCAGGGGTGGACTTGTGCTAAGGGCCGGGGGGCAAAGATCCTGGGGCCTGGCATGTGTCCTCACCGTCCTCAGGGCATGTCCATGTTCCCCACGTGCCCAGACCAGATGGTGCATCACCCATGGGGAGCATGACCACCTGGGGGGTATCACCCATCTGGGGGGCATCACCATCGGGAGGAATTACCCATCGGGAGGCATCACCATCGGGGGGCATCACCATCGGGGGCATCACCCATCGGGAGGCATCACCATCGGGAGGCATCACCATCGGGGGGCATCACCATCGGGAGGCATCACCATCGGGGGGCATCACCATCGGGGGCATCACCCATCGGGGGGCATCACCATCGGGGGGCATCACCATCGGGAGGCATCACCATCGGGGGCATCACCATCGGGGGCATCACCCATCGGGGGGCATCACCATCGGGGGCATCACCATCGGGGGCATCACCCATCGGGAGGCATCACCATCGGGGGGCATCACCATCGGGAGGCATCACCATCGGGGGCATCACCATCGGGGGCATCACCCATCGGGAGGCATCACCATCGGGAGGCATCACCATCGGGGGGCATCACCATCGGGGGCATCACCCATCGGGAGGCATCACCATCGGGGGCATCACCCATCGGGGGGCATCACCAATCGGGGGGCATCACCATCGGGGGCATCACCATCGGGGGCATCACCCATCGGGGGGCATCACTCATGGGGGGCATCACCATCGGGAGGAATTACCCATCGGGAGGCATCACCATCGGGGGGCATCACCATCGGGGGCATCACCCATCGGGAGGCATCACCATCGGGAGGAATTACCCATCGGGAGGCATCACCATCGGGGGGCATCACCATCGGGGGGCATCACCATCGGGGGGCATCACCATCGGGAGGCATCACCATCGGGGGGCATCACCATCGGGGGGCATCACCATCGGGGGGCATCACTCATGGGGGGCATCACCATCGGGAGGAATTACCCATCGGGAGGCATCACCATCGGGGGGCATCACCATCGGGGGCATCACCCATCGGGAGGCATCACCATCGGGAGGAATTACCCATCGGGAGGCATCACCATCGGGGGGCATCACCATCGGGGGGCATCACCATCGGGGGGCATCACCATCGGGAGGCATCACCATCGGGAGGAATTACCCATCGGGGGGCATCACCATCGGGGGGCATCACCCATCGGGAGGCATCACCATCGGGGGCATCACCCATCGGGGGGCATCACTCATGGGGGGCATCACCATCGGGAGGAATTACCCATCGGGGGGCATCACCATCGGGGGCATCACCCATCGGGGGGCATCACTCATGGGGGGCATCACCATCGGGAGGAATTACCCATCGGGAGGCATCACCATCGGGGGGCATCACCATCGGGGGCATCACCCATCGGGAGGCATCACCATCGGGAGGAATTACCCATCGGGAGGCATCACCATCGGGGGGCATCACCATCGGGGGGCATCACCATCGGGGGGCATCACCATCGGGAGGCATCACCATCGGGAGGAATTACCCATCGGGGGGCATCACCATCGGGGGGCATCACCCATCGGGAGGCATCACCATCGGGGGGCATCACCATCGGGGGCATCACCCATCGGGAGGCATCACCATCGGGGGCATCACCATCGGGGGCATCACCATCGGGGGGCATCACCATCGGGGGGCATCACCATCGGGAGGCATCACCATCGGGGGCATCACCATCGGGGGGCATCACCATCGGGGGGCATCACCATCGGGGGGCATCACCATCGGGGGCATCACCATCGGGGGCATCACCCATCGGGGGGCATCACTCATGGGGGGCATCACCATCGGGAGGAATTACCCATCGGGAGGCATCACCATCGGGGGGCATCACCATCGGGGGCATCACCCATCGGGAGGCATCACCATCGGGGGGCATCACCATCGGGAGGCATCACCATCGGGGGCATCACCATCGGGGGCATCACCCATCGGGAGGCATCACCATCGGGAGGCATCACCATCGGGAGGAATTACCCATCGGGGGGCATCACCATCGGGGGGCATCACCCATCGGGAGGCATCACCATCGGGGGGCATCACCATCGGGGGGCATCACCATCGGGAGGCATCACCATCGGGAGGAATTACCCATCGGGGGGCATCACCATCGGGGGGCATCACCCATCGGGAGGCATCACCATCGGGGGGCATCACCATCGGGGGGCATCACCATCGGGAGGCATCACCATCGGGGGGCATCACCATCGGGAGGCATCACCATCGGGAGGCATCACCATCGGGGGGCATCACCATCGGGAGGCATCACCATCGGGGGGCATCACCATCGGGCGCATCACCCATCGGGGGGCATCACTCATGGGGGGCATCACCATCCAGGCGCCTGGCCTGGAGACCAGAGCGGGAGGGGAGTGAGCTCTGCTCTCACCTCCTCGCCCCTGCGCCTCCCCTCATCCCCGCTCCATAAAGGTCCTGGGCCGCAGCCCTGCTGTCCTTCCTGGAGTGCGCCCTGTGTCTGAGGGGCCTCGACCGCTGGCAGGGGCAGGTTGGCAGCAACCCCACAAGCCCCTGGAGAGGGTCTCCCAGGCTGGGGGCAGGGGGGGAGACGTGCCCCGGGGGTCCAGGCACAACCCGACACTGGTTGTGGCTGGAGGGGCTGCAGGAGGCCGCTCCCCCCTCTCCCCTCCCCTCTTAGGGCCTCACACTTGCTGCCTGAAAAGGGTGGGCAGAGGCTGGAGGGTGAGGAGGAAAGAGGGCTGTTTAGCAGGAGGAAGGCCCTGCCTGGCGCGGAGGTTCGGGCGTCTGCAGGGCAGAGGGGGCGCTGTTGCTCCACGGGGGGAGGGCGCTGCCCCGCCCCCATCAGCACGCGGGCGGTCGGCCCCTCCTGCCCCTGCGGCGAGGCGAGGCCGAGGCGAGGCGTTTCCGGAGGAGCTACTTTCCTCCCAGCTTCCACCCACGCCGTGGTTTTTAACCCCAAGGACAATCCTGGTGGATAACTTCCCCTTTCCCTGCACTTACTTTTGGAGGCACCTGGTATCACAGGGGCCTGGGAGGTGCAGGAGTCCGTTCGGGGGGCGCCCCTGGAGGGCTCCTGTCAGGGGCCCAGGGGCCCAGAGCCCCAGCTCCTAGGAGGCCGAAGCCCAGGGAGTGACCTGCGGGGCCTCCGGACACTGTAGGCCGCACCCCAGGGGGCAGGTGACCCGTGCTTCCCTGAAACAGCCTCCTAGCATGGGCGAGAGGCCCAGAGATGGGGGGCTTCTCCCCATCACCACCCGGCCCTTCCCGTGGGGCCTGGGGACAGCCCTGTCCCCCAAGCCTCCTGGACCCCCCAGCCCATGTCCTCCCCCACCTCTCCAGGGCCTTGACTCTTCCCGCCTGGAGACCTCAGCTGCCTGGACAGTGTCACCTGGGGGTCTGTTCCAACCTGCAGCAGCCCTGCAACCCACCCTCCCCCCAGACACCCACACCCTCCCAGCCTGGTCCCCGAGGACCTCGGCCCGCCTCTCACCCCTCACGGATGCCGGATACCATGCGAGGGGCAGGGCGGGGGGGCTTGCAGCCTCGGGCCAAGTACCTCCCTGGGGCCCCTCCCCTCTCATGCCCTCCCCCCAGAGGGCTCCGGGGCTCCAGGCCAGGCAGGCGCCCTCATGGTCCCTGCGGTGCTGTGGGGAAAGGCTCGCTCCCCGAAGGCCGATCTGGGACATCAGGTGAGTGACACCCCCGCCCCCGGGGAGGGGCCAGCAAGGCCCACGGTGGGAGTGAGAGGAAGAGAAAGGGGCCCTTGGCTGCCCATCCTGTCTCTTCTCCACAAGCAGAGGGAGTGCTGCAGAGCCCGGCACCCTAACTTGCTCCCTTGCACCCTGGCCGACGGCCCCGTAGGGCAGCTGTGCTGTCTGCCCGGCTCCCGGAAGCCCTGCAGGGAGGGGTCTGAGGCCTGGCCTGGGCCTGGGGGCTGTGGGGACGTTGACCCTGCCGAGGCCGGCTCACCCCTCGGGACCACCTCGCCCGGCGCGGCCGGCTGGCAAGTGTGGGTGTCCCTGTGCCCCCCTCACACCCGCATCCTCACTGCCCAGCGGTGTCCGCGAATGGACCCTCCCGTCCCACAATCGGCCAGAGGCCCGAGCACGACTGTCCCTGTTTCTCCCCATTTCACAGACAAGGTGAGTCCAGAACCGCTCGGCAGCTGGGCCCCTGCTGTGGGGAGTCACGGCTCAGGGTTTCACACAACAGATTCCGACTTCATCTCCAAAACCTGCAAGAACGTTAGTGCTGCCGCCCCTGCAGCTAAAACAGCTCAGACCTGGAGAGACCACGTGAGCAGGTAACAGCCTTGCGCGAGGGGCCGAGCCCCCTTGTCTGACCCGGAAGCTGGGTGCCCTGCGCCCAACCCCGAAGCACAGAGAGAAGTGCCCACGGCACGGCCTGGGTGAGACCAGTGGCAAGTAAAACTACCCCCACGGTTAGCTCACAAAAGATTCAGAATGTACGTACGGGGAAAACACTGGAAGAAATCCCACAGCAATCACTGAGAGGTATAATTCCCGAAGGGTTTCTCAAAACTTCTTCACTGTGGTTATACGACTTCGGCATGTCTTTAAACTATAAAACATTTCGGCCGATGTTAGACAAGTGGTAACAGCTCCAGCTCTGGGAAAGATCTTCTAGAATGTTCTCTGGGGCAGGGGTGGGCCTGGCCACATCCGGAGCTCACCCCTGCAGGGCCCCGGGGTCGGGGGTCTTCACACCTGTCCTCAGAAGCAGGGTCTCACCATCCTCTCTCTGTGTCTCTGTCTCTCTGTCTATGTATGTATTTATGTAAAGCAAGTGCACGTATAGTTATTGTGCTGACTGCATTTTCCCAGAGTAAAAAACGAAATTATCTTTCGTCAATATGTATTTGACTAAACTGTGAAAAGATATTTCTATGAAGCCTCGGAAGTCAGACCGAACAATGGATTTGAAATGTTTACACAAACAGCACTGTGATTTGTAGGAACTGGTGAGCGAGCGGACAGGCAAACAGGCCGATCAAGCCCACATGAAGATGGGAAACAAAATGCCTCAGGGAAGTTCATCTCAGGGCTCCCGTCCTTTTCAGACTTCTTCAAGCTGACTTAGCAGGAGAACCGTAGGCAAATAAAAAAGTCCCCACAAACCAGGGAGGTAAATCCTTTCACCGAGTGGCGTCCGGGGCCCAGAGCAGCTCGGGCTCCAGCTCCGGGGAGCGTGAGCGACTCGCCCAGAGCTGGGAGAGACCCCCCCCGCCCTCCCCGGCTGCTGGGCCCCCGCCCCGGCCCCTCCTCCCGCTCCTCCCTCCACCCCTCCCTCCCTCCTGGGCTGAAACTCTGGCCGAAGGAGAGCAGAGACAACTCTCTCTGTCTCTCTCCCCGGCCACCGTCGCCAGCCCACCCTGCCCGCGACCCCGCTCCATGGTGGCCCGCAGGCCGGCGACATGAGTCTGCCCCGTGTTCTGCTCCCCCTGATGCTGCAGGCCTGCTGGACCACCGCGCAGGACGATGCGGCAGTCTCGAGGGCCATCGCCTTCCAAGGTGAGTGGACTTGCCGCGTCTGGGACTCTGGCGTCGGCTGCTGGGCGAGGCCGGCCTGGACCAGGCGTATCAGCCGTGCTGCCCCAGTGGGACCCCAGCCCCTTCCCTTGCTGCCCGAGCGCTCAGAGGCTGTGCGGCTGGCGCAGGACCCCGGCAGGAGGAGGCTGAGCCCGCCAGCTCCCTGAGCGCCTGTCCTCGGCCGGTGCTGCCCCCTCTCTGCCTCTCAGCTCCCTTTGATTCCTTGCCGGTGGTCAGTCAAGAAACACGGTTACCTGTTCCCACCCACCCTTTTCTGAAGGTCATGCCCCTGGTAGTTTTAAATTCAACTTGGAAACGCGGTGAGAAACCGGCCTCAGCTGTGGTGAAGGGCGGACTCCTCGCCCTTCCCGGAGGCTCGGAGTCTGAGCTGGTGCAGGGGTGGCCTGGCCGGGGAGGTGGCTGGCGGAGGACTCACCCGGGGAAGGTGGGCTCGGGGCGTGAGCTGCAGGCCCCGCTCCTCCCGTGCCCGGCCCAGACTGCCCCGTGGACCTGTTCTTCGTGCTGGACACCTCCGAGAGCGTGGCCTTGAGGCTGAAGCCCTACGGGGCCCTGGTGGACAAGGTCAAGGCCTTCACCAAGCGCTTCATCGACAACCTGAAGGACAGGTAGGACCTCCGTCCTCTCAGGGGGCGGCCGGCCCGGGGTCGCCCCCGCCGTGGCCCAGCAGGCAGGGCTGAGCCTCAACCTGCTCGGCTGCGTCCCCATCTGAGAAGGGAGGTATCGGCCGGACCACTCGAGTCCCCTCCCCAAGTCTGAGTGGTGCAGATGGGCCAGGAGACAGCTGAGCTTGAGACGGAGCAGGCCGGTCAGCCGGGAGGGCGGAGGGGGCACTGCTGCTGCCTGGGCCCCGGGCCCCAAACTCCGAGGAGGAAACAGCTCCCCACCTCTACGGCTGAGCGGGCGTGGGCAGCTGACCGAGGCCCTGTGGGTCCGCCCGGTGTCTGGAGGGGGCGCTCCTCGCCAACCACCTGGACGCTGACCACCGCCCAAGGGGACGGTCAGAGCCCACACCCCGGGCCCGAGGTCCCAGGGTCCCCCGTGTCCAGTGTCCTGGTCGGAGGGGCCACCAGCCCAGTCCTGGGTTTGGGGGCACCACGCTCCATCCATCCATGCATCCGCTCACTCACCGGGGGAACCCCGGGCGGTGGGTGTGGCCAAGCACAGGACACGCCTGCAGGGGGGCGGGTCAGGGCCACGGGGGTGGGGGAGGGCTCAGCTCAGACCAGGGTCCTCCCCCTCCCTCACCTGCACAGGCCCCTCCCCTCGTCCCACCCTGTCCCTGCTGACCCACCCACCCACTGGCCAGCTGACCCAGGCGCCGAGCCTCCCACCCACCAGAAGGGGCCGCAGGGACAGAGGACAGGTCTGCCCAATGCAGGGACTGTGGGACTGAAGCCCCAGACCTCCCGAGGTGCCCGGGCTTATGAGGCCCAGGGAGGGCCCCGGCGTGGATGTGCCTCGGGGAGCGGGCGCCAGGGCAGCCCTGCAGCCCGTCGGGCCGCTCCAGGGGGCTCTGGCCCTGCGCCTCCGTTCTCCCGCCTGTGAACTGGGGGCTCTTCCTGCTGTCGGCGTTGGTTCTCGGCAGGGGGCCTCCGTCACCCATCTGCTGATGGGCTGGGGGCCTGGCCACCCCCGGAGACCATCGACTGAGGTGCCCGGGGCAGAAAGAGGAGGCCACTCAGATCCAGGGGTCCCCACCAGTGTCCCTCCCCTGCCACTGTCAACGGCCCCACTGCTGTCCATGGAGGGTCTGCCCCCCACCCCGTGGCCCTGGAGCAGGCTCTCGGCACACAGCTCCTCGTCTGAGGCCCTGGAGAGCAGGGGACACGGTGGTCACTAGCTGGCCGCCCCCGCCTCCGCCCCATGTGGCCCCCGGCGCTGGGACCCAGGGTCTTAGGGCCGCTCGGGAAGCCCAGCCCGGGGCCCACAGGCCCCTCCCCCTCGGGGCGAGACGGGACCGGCCGTCTGTCCACCTGTGACGTGGTGGCCGTCCTGCCCTCGGATGGACACAGCAGGGGAGCGGGCCTGGGTCTGGGGAGGGCCGCTCACCTCCGCGGGGCCCGCAGGTACTACCGCTGTGACCGCAACCTGGTGTGGAACGCAGGCGCGCTGCACTACAGCGACGAGGTAGAGATCATCCGCGGGCTCACGCGCATGCCCAGCGGCCGTGACGTGCTCAAGAGCAGCGTGGACGCGGTCAAGTACTTCGGCAAAGGCACCTACACGGACTGTGCCATCAAGAAGGGGCTGGAGGAGCTGCTCGTGGGGTGAGTGCCCGCTGCCCACCCGGCTCCCGTCTGCGGCCCCGCGGCCCTCAGAGGCTGCCTCACCTCCCTGGTCACAGCCTGGTCGGCCAAACTCCAGGGCTGCCCGCTGGCAAGCCAGGCTCTGGTGCCCAAGGTCCCCAGGACCAGTCCCAGTGGCCGAGGGGGTCGTGCTGCTGACCACTGCCCAGCCTGCGCCATGGCTGCCAAGGTCGCTCTCCACCCCTCTGTCCTTCCCTCCAGCGGTCCACCGTCTTCTCAACCACTGAAGGCAGAGGGGACCTGAAATGTGATCCCACAGAACTCTATTTTCTGTTTTAATGTCCTTTCCTATAATCCCACTTATGGCCGGATCAACACAGAGAAACAGGAAACACTGCCTTGGGTCTGGGTCTCCCTCCAGGGTTTGTAGCCCCCTGCCCCTTACCTCCAGTCTAGGGGTCTCAGCTCTGCGGTTCCAATGGGGCCCTGGGCTGACAGGGTCAGTGCTGGCCTGAGGGGGCCATGCTGGGTGGTCTCACCTCTCCCGCCCCCTGCAGGGGCTCCCACCTGAAGGAGAACAAGTACCTGATCGTGGTGACCGATGGGCACCCCCTGGAGGGCTACAAGGAGCCCTGCGGGGGCCTGGAAGACGCCGTGAATGAGGCCAAGCACCTGGGCATCAAAGTCTTCTCTGTGGCCATCACGCCCGACCACCTGGTAGGACCCCTGCTGGGCCTACGTTGGGTGGGGGGGGGGGCGCGGGTACAGGCACAGCCTGAGGGACGGGGGGCTCCAGGGGAGCAGAGGTGGGGAGGGGCCCGGCGCGCCCACCGTCCCCAACGTTCGCCCTCGTTCCGGTCGCATCCACGACAGGAGCCACGCCTGAGTATCATCGCCACGGACCACACGTACCGGCGCAACTTCACGGCGGCCGACTGGGGGCAGAGCCGTGACGCGGAGGAAGTCATCAGCCAGACCATCGACACCATCACGGACATGATCGTGAGCGCTGCCCCGCCCTCCCCGCCGTGTCCAGGGTGCCGGAGATCCTGTGCCTGGGAATGAAAATTAATTTGACTTTTCTCTTCCACTTTTCAGAAAAACAACGTGGAGCAAGTGGTAAGGCCCCCCTCCCCCCCCCACCCCGCGCCATAGCAACACCGGCGCCCGTTTCTCCACCAGCAGGCTGAGCGCGGGCGGCCGGTGTGGCTGGGCCTGGGCTCTCTGACGTGTCCCCCTGTCCCTTCTTCCGCAGTGCTGTTCCTTCGAGTGCCAGGTGAGTGTGCCCCCCCCGCCCCGGGCCACCCCGACTCTGCCGCCTCGCGCTCACCCTTCTCTTGTGTCTTGCAGCCCGCCAGAGGACCTCCCGGGCTGCGGGGCGACCCCGGGTATGAGGTGAGTGGCCGCGTCCTGTCCGTGCTTTCCTCCTTGGGGTGTGGGGGGAAGCCTGGCAGAAATGTCCCTGCAGCCTGGCACCCGGGTGCTAGGGACGCGCTGGACCCCAGGCAGCCGTCCCGAGCGCCCACCGCCCGCCTGCTGCGCTGAGCATGTGCCCCAGCCGCGGGAGAGAGTCCGGGCACGGTGACCCCGCGCCGATGCGGCGGCCATGGGCTGCCGCGGGGTGGGGCCCGCCGCTCCGGCCTCTGCCCCGTGGGGGAGGGAGTGGCCTTTCTGGAGTGACCACCCCTGTGGCTTCGCTCCTGGAGGTGGGCCCCCCGTGGGACGGGCGAACATGGGCCCAAGGCCGGGACTGCTTCGTGCGGAGGTTTTGGAGAACAAAATTAGTTCCCAGTATTCACAACCTGGGAGCTTGCTCGTGGAAGTCCAGATTTCTGGCTTTTCCTAGAAAGTGTCAGGTGCAGGGGCTGTGGGGCCACACGGCTACCTCCCCTGGGGGGCTCCTGTGCCCCATCCACCCCGCCCGCCCCTGGGAGCCCAACACAGCAGCGAGAACGGGCGGAGAGAAAAGATTCAGGGGTCAGTCCAGCCGGCGCCGGGCAGCCCCAGGGCCCGGTGGGGTGTGTGGGAGGGGACCGTGGACCTGACCACGCAGATCCCAGGATGGGCCACGAGAAAGGTGCCTGAAAGCCACGTGAACACTAGGGACCGGATGGAATAGCTTTTTTGTTAGCAAGTAGAGGGTCCTTCTCACCAGCTTTTTAGAAATAAACGGAATTTGTCCTCTAACCTTGATCTGCTCTGTATTCCAGGGAGAAAGAGGGAAGCCAGGGCTCCCGGGAGAGAAAGGAGACGCCGGAGACCCCGTGAGTGCCGAGCCCCTGACCAAGGGGGATGGGGGCGCTGAGAAGCCCGAGGCCAGGGAATCAGGCTGCGGAAACTTCCAGAAGGATGGCTGGTTTCTGAGCACCATCGCCATGTGGCCTGACCCTCAGAGGACACGGCCCCCGTGGGTGGCGAGGACCAGGGCGCACACGGCATAGCCATCCTTCCAGCACCCCCTGCCCAGGAAGACTCCTCATGCCCCTCAGGCCCCCCCACAGGCCCACCTGCTCTCAGAAGATGGGGGCAGGGGGCAGCCAGCAAAGTCCCAGGGCCTCTGCTTCAGCCACGGCCAGTCTCCCCCTTCCCCGTGGCCCCGGGAGGGCTCTGGACCTCTGCCTCCCTGGAGCTCCGCTGAGAGCCCCCAGGAGGCGGGGGGAGGCCTTCATAGCAGGGCGCTTCTCAGACGCAGGTCAGTGACCAGCCAGCCAGGTCTCTCCAGCTGACCGGGCCTGAGTAAGGTGGAGAGCAAGCGGGCTGGACGGGGGCTGCCCCTGCCCCCAGGGGTGTCTCACGCACCCCTTCCTCTGTTTCAGGGAAGGCCTGGGGACCTCGGGCCCGTCGGCTACCAGGGCATGAAGGTGCGTCTCCCCCGCCCTACCGCGCCTCTCCTGGGGCATCAGGGCATCGGGCCTGGGGCGCCCCTCACAGCCCCCTTCCCTCCTCTGTTTGCTGTCTAGGGAGAAAAAGGGAGCCGAGGGGAGAAGGTGAGTGACATGAGACTTTGGGGGCGTCCCTCGGGGCACAGAGCGGCCCCTACTCTGGGCAAGGACGATGCTGCCTGTCCCCGGCGTGGCTGGGCTGCGATGAGCTGGGTGGCGGGGAGGCGCCCTCCTTGGGGACCTCGCCCCACGATGGGGAGACCAAGCCCCTCACCCTTCCTTTCTGTCTCCTCAGGGCTCCAGAGGACCCAAGGGCTACAAGGTGAGTGTGGCCGTAGGGGCGCGGCCGGTGGGGACACTTCCCTGTGGGGCGCGGTCTGACCTTGGTCTGACCTTCTTTGGTTTTTGCACTTTGCAGGGCGAGAAGGGGAAGCGTGGCGTGGACGGCGTGGACGGCATGAAGGTCACCCTCAGCTGGGGGAGGGCTGGAAGCGGGGCCCGTGTTTCAGGAAGGGACGGTGGGCAAGGCTGGCCACCCCAGGGAAGGTGGGTGGGTAGGGGTCTCATGTGTGGCCACCCCTGGGCAACTCTGAGGCAGCATGAAAGGCAGGAGACATCTCCTGCCAAGCCCCAGGTCCCAGTGGACCCCAAGCCACCTTGCCAAGCTCAGAGCGTCTTCTGCCGGGTGGGGCTTTCTTGGGAAGGGGGTGGATGAGCCAGAGCTGAAAGGCTTGACCACCAAACCCGCCTTCCTCCTTGCAGGGGGAGACGGGGTACCCTGGCCTGTCAGGCTGCAAGGGCTCGCCTGGATTCGATGTAAGTCGCTTTCTCTCACCGACATTTTAAGACTAAGTCCTCAAGAGTGAAAGTTGCCTCAACCCTCCTGCTGACACGCTGAGAAGTCACACGGGCCATACCACGTGCAGACCTGCCCTTCTGGCTTGTCACTCAACGTGTGTGCAGCCTGGTGGCTGCGGCTTCAGAGTGTGGTCTGACTCTGCGTCCTCTCCCCAGGGCATCCAAGGACCCTCTGGGCCCAAGGGCGACGCGGGTGCCTTCGGACTGAAAGGAGACAAGGTCAGTAACTCGAGCCCGCGGGGGGCCAGGCTGGGGCTTTACAACCCACCGAGCATTGAGCAGAAGTCCCTCCTGGAAGCAGGTTCTCGCCCCTAGTCTGGGGGCCAGGCCCCGCCGCCCATGGGGGCTGAGGCCTCGCCACTGCCCTTCCCGGGGCCGTCAGGGCTGCGGGTGGGACCCTCCGCCCCAGGGAGTGCTGGTCCCTCAGCCTCGGGCACGTCCAGTGCCCATCACGCCACCGCCCCTGCTCGTCCATCTGCGGCCTCTCGGGTCACCTCAGGAACGTCCACGTAGCCCGCAGCCCGCGGGTCAGCCCGGAATCGATCTGCTCGCGGGAAATCTAAACTCAGGAATAAACAGGGTGATGTTGCAGTGGGCGGAGCAGTGAGGCGCGAGGACGTCACGTTTTGGGTCTAATTCAAATCTGTTGCTGGTATTTTCTTCAGCAACAGGAAGTGCTGGGAAAGTTGGAGCAGTAACATGAACTCTGCCCCAAACGCGTCCTAGCAACGCACATGTCCTGGAGTGTGGGCCGAGGTCCCCAGCCTGGCAACAGTGGGCCTCCACTCCTGAGGGCCGGGCTGGCCCCTGTGGTGGGCGGCGTTTGAACCCAGGAGGCGGGTTTTGTGTGGAGATGTGGGTGTCTGGGGAGGGTCCTCTGCGTCTGAGGTGCCTGCAGTCAGTGAGGGACGGCGGCCTGAAGCCTGGGTGAGCAGGGCCAGCGTGGGGTCACTGGCCCCCAGGACGGCTGGGCATGGCCTCCTGAAGGCTGACCCTTGGATCTTTCCAGGGTGAGTCTGGAGCAGACGGGGAACCTGGGAGGCCAGGGAACACGGGGCCCACCGGAGACGAGGTGAGCACACACACAGCCCCCCGATGCAGCGGGGTGGGCCCCGGCCCTGGGAGGGGCCTCAGGGTCAAGGACAGACAGTCTGCAATGTTGTCCCCAGGGTGAGCCCGGAGAGCCTGGTCCCCTGGGAGAGAAGGGAGAAGCCGGCGACGAGGTAGGAGCCCTCCCCCTCCTGCTGCCCGAGCCTCAAGCAGAGTTCCCGACGCAAACTAACACTCGTGTTCATTCCTCTCAATCGCAGGGAAACGCGGGACCAGACGGACCCCCCGGAGAGAGGGTGAGTGGAGGTGCCCTGGGCCTCACCACTTAGTGGCAGATGTGGATGGTGTGACCAGCCCTGGGGCCCCAGGTGGACAGACCCTGGAGAGCGTGCTGGAGCCAGTGGGACCCCAGTCTCTGAAGGACGGGGCGTGAGATGGAGGGACTGCAAGTCCTGGTATCTGCTGGGGCGCCAGGCCCTGTGCCCAGGCCTCGAGCCCCAGCCCTCACCGTCTGGGCTGCAGCCTCACCGCCTCTGCTTTCTCCACACAGGGCGGCCCTGGGGAAAGCGGACCACGGGGGACCTCAGGCGCGCGGGGCCCGAGAGGAGACCCGGTGAGTCACTGTTCCTAAAGCTGGGACCCCATCCCCTGGGAGCAGAGACCGGGGCCAGGCCGGGGTCAGGCCATCAGAATTACAGGACACGCCACCGAGGCCCTCTGGCCCCTAGATGCGGGCGACCCACGCGCTCGCCTCCTATCTCCCAAATATACCCCCCGACACACACTCCTTGTATGGGAAATGCAGCAGCTCATGCCCTTGGGCCCCGCCCAGAGCTCCAAGCTGCATGGGCCCGGGCCACCTCCAGGGCCTGGGAGGCAAGGTGAGCTGGTGCGGCTTCTCCACTCACCACAGATGACCAGGGAGCAGCCGCCTGAAAAGTCACCCAGACACGCCGTGTAAGCACGTCCTCTGCAGCGTGGGTACCACCTTCACGCCGGCTGGCCCGGTGTCTGGCTCCACAGGGCTTCCCCGAGCTGCGATTATTCTTTAGCTTGGGCTTTATTTAGCTGCCCAACTTCACACTCTCGCAGCTGACTCAGCGAGCCCCTCCCGCCGCACATCTGGGCTCTTCCCCCAGAACTCCGTAAACATTTTGCAGACGGAGCCTGCATTCTTCCGGGGACAGTTTCCCTTTGTTACAACTTCAAGAGCAGGAATGTTGGAACCGGCTCAGCGGCTGCCGTTCCCTCACCTCCAAGGCCCAGCGGCTTCACCATCAGGGGCCACGCTGGGCTTTCTCTGCCACGCGGTTAAGCGGGAAAGGCTGGCGGGACCCAGGGCGTGGGCACCGAGTCAGACTCTGCCCAGTTGGACGGGGGAGCAGGCCTCACCCTATGGCTCCGGGGTTAGGAGGCAAGGGTGCTGAGCCCCAAGCCTCAGAGGCGGCTGGCCCTCTACCTGCTGGCGGCGCAGGCGACGCCGCTCCCCGTCCGCAAGAACGGGACACTTCTCCAGGCTGTGCTCTCCCCCTGGGGTGACACTCGGCCGTAGGGGCAAATGCTTCTCCTCCAGATGCGTGTCTAAGGCGTCCCGATGGGGAGAGTGAGCTTAGCCAAGGCCAAGGTCAGGGGGAGAGAGGTTTGTCTTTCTGACCCCGCCCCACCCGGGCCCCTCCAGAACCCCACGCCCCACCGGGCAGGGGTGGGGAAGGACAGCAAAGCAGGGACAATGTAGCTTTGACCCCCTTTCCGAGCCCAGTCCTTCAGGTCAGGAAACAGGACTGAAGGCCAGGCTGTGCCTCCAGGAAGTGCCCTGGACAAACGGCGGGGGAGGTACGGCCAGCCCCACCCAGCTCCGGGCCCCGAGGCCGGGTGGACGATGAGATGCCTCCTGGCCTCGGGGGGGTTGCTGGCCCCTTGTCGTGGCCCCTTGAAAACACAAGTCACCTGATGGCCAGGCACGTGGCCACATTGTGGGAAACACGTGGGCAAGCGTGAAAAGGAAGGACGAGGCCGGCCCACAGCAGACAGCGGCCCTTCCTGGCTGTGTGGGAGCTGCCGGGCCCCCGGCCTCGCCTGGTGGCCACCCGGGGCGGCTGCCCTCTTCCCTCTCCACCTCAGCAGCTTTTCCTCTCCAGGGCGAAGCTGGACCCCAAGGTGACCAGGGACGAGAGGGCCCCGTTGGCGTCCCCGGAGACCCGGTAGGAAGCCCGGCTGCTGGGGGGCAGGGGGGAGCTGCTGCCAGTTTAGATCAGCTCACAGATTTGGGGGAGGTCTCTCTTCTCTTCCCACCTGGGGTGCTTCCTGCAGGGGCATGGCCTGGAGACCTTGGGATGTCTGGGGTCGGGTGGGGGGCCAGGGTGGCTGATGCAGATTGGTGAGCTGGGCCCAGGGGAGCCCTGTCTCAGGGTGGACGCCTGCCAGGACGCAGCCCTGAGTGCGCAGAGCCCCATGCTGCCCCCAGCTCTGCCCTCAGAGTGAGGGGGGGTGCCCTGGCTCGGCTGGTGCTGGGGGAGGGCAGTGGGCTTGGAGGCCGGGCTGGGGCATGCAGGGGCAGGGCAGGCAGCAGCAGGGGCATGCTGGAGTCGGGGGACCCTGGGGACCCCCTGGCCTGGCGGAGTGGGGTCACAGGGGACTCAGCCCAGACAGAGGCACCCCACATTGGAGACAGGGTGTGTGAGCCTCTCTCAGTGTTTGGAGCCCAGAGGTGAGATCCTGGCTGGAAATTGATTTGGGAGTGTCGGTGCACGGAAGGTTCTAGAATTCCTGGATGTGACCTTCTAGAGGTCATGCTGGGGATGAGGAGGAGAGTGGAGGCCTGAGGAAGCAGCGGGCTGGGTGGAAGGCGGGGGCAGGGGACAGGCAGGAGGCTGTGAGCGGCTGGGGGTGGGGCACAGGTGAGACCACCCTCCCCAGGGGGCATCATGCCCACCGCTGCTCTCAGCCCATCTTCTCCAGACCCCGGCCCGGGGCCAGCCCGGGGGTCCACGAGTGGAGGGCGGGGACAGGGTGCACGCAGAGGCGAGGCAGTTTGGGATGCAGCCGCCCTGGGCAGGCCTCGGGCAGAGGGACACCGCTGGCGGCCAGTGCGTCCTGGCAGAGGTCAGCAGGGCCTGCTCGAGCTCCAGCCGGCCCTGGGGGAGCACAGGAAGGGGGGGCACAGCTTGGTGCCGCCCTTGTTATGGGGGTGCCGGCCATCCAGCGGGAGACAGACCACACGCAGTGAACACGTAGCAAGCTGACCTATGTGCGTGCTGAGGACGCCTGGCTGCAGACGTAGGTCCCGCAAGGCCCTCGACCCCGCCCGCCGCCTCCCGCGGGGTGAGGGCTGCCCCAGGGTCCACGAGCCCCTGGGGGCCCCTGCAATTCGGGGTGCTGCCGGGCTGGGCATCGGCCGGCTCTGCCGCTGACCTGCGGTGCGGCCTCTTCCTTGGCGCCCTCGGAAGGGTCTGCTTCCTGCCCCTTCTCGCCCCGTTGACTGTAAGGAGATTGTCTGCAGTATTTTGCTTTACAGAAAAATACTGTAGAGTTCCCTGGTGGCCTAGCGGTTAGGATGCCGGGCTTTCACTGACGTGGTCCGGGTTCAATCCCTGGTCGGGGAAATAAGACCCCGCAAGCTGCACGGCAGGACCGAAAAAAAAGAAAAATACTGTAATAAATATCAACATCCATCTGCCGTTCAGTCAGCTTATCTGTCCATCCGTCCATTCATCCATCCATCTCTATCCGTCCATCCATCCATCATCTATGTACATATGTGCGCATCTATCCATCTATCCATCCACCCACCTGTCATCTGTCTGTTCATCTATCACGTATCTGTGGATGGATGTGTCCATCCGTCCATCCATCCATCTACCCACCCAGCCGTTCATCCATCCATCCATCCTGAAGAACTTCCAAGGCTATGTCCAGAATGTAAGTTCTTAGCAGCAAAATTTCTTAGCCCCAGTGGTGTGTGTGTGAGTTGATATTTGCCAAATAATCCTACCTACTTCTCTATCTGGCCCCCACTCACACTCCCCCAAGAGTGTGAAATAGGACGGCTCCCACACTTTGCCAAGATGAGCTATGATCAGACTCCTGATGTGAGCTTTTTCTCCCCTCTTGCTTTGACTGTTTGTGGGTTTACGGACCAAGCGCGGTCTCTGCCAGGCTGTTGAGGCAGCTCTTCATTTCCCACCGGCATCTGTGTTTCCCACATTGATGGCGTGGGGCTCCATCCACGGGGCAGACATTTTGTCGGTTGTCATCTGCGTCCTGACTTTGTCTACGGTACCTTGTGGTGAAGGATGTCCTGCTCGTTTACAAAGATTTGCAAATGCCCTCACCCCTTTTAGTGTATTTTTTGCTTACGTCTTTGATTTGTCTAGAGTATAGACTGTGGGGCTGGAAGAGAGGTGAGCTTGGCCTGCTTGACATTTTCGGAGAACGGCCAGCCCATTGTCGCAACATACATGACTGCAGTCTTTCCTGCTGATTAAAATGCACTTCCATCATGTTTAAACCCCCTCACCTACGTGTGCCCTTTCTGGTCTGGCTGTCGCACACCCTTCCTCTTTCCATTTCCACCCAGTTCCCACGACTGTAGCTCATGTGGCCTCAGGCCGGGCTGGGGCGGCTTCCTGGGCCCCTGCCTGGGCCGCTGACTTTCCTGGACAGGAATCAAGGAGCAGTAGCTGCTCCTGGCCGGTGCTGCCAGGACAAGCTGCCCAGGTGACCCGCGTCTTCCCTGTGGCACCTTCAGGAAGTCATTCAAGACTCTAAAGGCACGAAACTCTAAAAGCAGGAACCGACACTGGGGTTCACGGGAGCATCCCAGCAGCATTAGTTTTCAGAGCCATGATAGTCACCGCAAAGAAAAGGAAACGACCAAGAGTGTGGGGAGAGAGGGAGGCCCCACCCCAGGCGGTGGGGACCCTGGGCGCTGCCGGGGGCGGCTGCCCCCTTTGGGAGGGGGCCCTGTGTCCCCCCAGTCTGTGAGCGACCGGAGACGGTCCCCTCCTGACCTGTGGCTCCCGGCCAAGGAGGCGCTTGGTCACCTGGACATTCGACTTCTGGGCCTCCAGGCTCTGGCTTCTGTGCCCCGCGCTCCCAACCCCATCACGGACCCACGACCGACTCCAGGCCCAGCAGGAGGCCGGCTCTGACCCCAGGGTCCATGCAGAGAGTTTTGGGAAATATGTTTTCCCAAATCCCAGGAAAAGGCAGTGGAGAAACTGAGGACAGGGTCCCGTCGTCCCGTGGCGGGCCCAGCCGTCAGGCCTCGCCCGTCCCACGTCCCACCGCAGTGGGCACCCCCTCCCACCCGTGAGGGTGCCAGCTGCCCGCAGGGACTCCGCCCGAGTTTGGTCTTTCTGTGTCTTAGACAAGCCCTTGAGTCCCAGTTTCCCAGGAGGTGCCACCCAGGACCAGGAGGTGCCGCTCTTCTTGCCCCGAGGCAGGTCTCGGGGCCCCAGGCTGACCCCCTGAGCCCCCGTGTCCCCGTGGCCAGCGTGCAGGGAGCGTGACGCTGGCGCTGGCCGAGGCGCACAACCGCGCCAGCCCCCGAGCCGTGGCCACGGCCGGACCCCTGCCCGGTGCGGGACGGCAGCGCTGTAGCAGCCTCCTGGCCGGATAACGGGCGTCGTGCACATTTGTGATGGGAGGGCAGCCAGGAGAGAACCCATGAGAAGTGCCGCCTCATGACGGGGCCCAGGGGACGGGCCTCTGAGTCCAGGGTCCTGTTGGTGGGGCCCAGAGGGGCAGGCGGGCCAGCAGCCCTGAGTGACACACGCTTGCCCTCCTCGCTGGGGCCTGGCTGGGGGCGTCTGCGCAGTGCTCAGGGGACTGAGAGCCTGGACCCGGGAATGCAGGGGTCACCTCCAGAGAGGGACGGGGATGGAGCAGCCAGCAAGTGCGGGGTCTGGGGCCTGGGGGGCTGCTCTGGGGCAGAGGGAGACTGATGACTGTGTCTTCTCTCTGCAGGGTGAGGCTGGCCCCACTGGACCGAAAGGATACCGTGGCGACGAGGGGCCCCCAGGGACCGAGGTGAGGAGCCCTCCCCTCCCCCCATCCTAGGAGGGGCCAGCCCTGGACCCAGACCCCATCCCGTACCCAGCACTTCCTTAGGAGATTCCCACAGGCTCCTTACCTGTTAAAAATGTTTCATTTCACCTCACAGTATATGTGACTCTTAGGACATTTAGAAAATGAAGAAAACTACAAAAAGAAATCTAAAACACCCACCCAGAGATAAACAACATGAACAGTTTGGCTTATTTCTTTCCAAATTTCTTTTTTCTTTCTTTGCATACTGTGCCTTATAAATTTGACTTGGTAAGGTTTTTTGTTGTTTTTCTCATCATGAGCTCAAACCTTAACGATTTTTCACCACGTTGTTGACGTGCTCCCGTTGGCCACGCCTGTAGCTGTATCTGCTGGTTCCTCCACCCCCGCCAGATGGGCTCTCGGGTTTGAATTTCCTGCAGTGACCCCGTGCATTTCTGTCCCTGTTCTGGTCACCTCGTCCTCGGGTCACTCCCTGGGTGGACCACTGGGCAGTGCCTCTAAGGCCCGAAGGTTACACGGCCCCCCAGGATTATTGGTTTAAAAACCCTTCTTTTAGTCATTTCTGTGCTGCGTGAAGACATGTTATTTTATTTAATTGTCCCTCTTTCCTCCAAGAGGCCTTGTGCCTCTGAGCCTGTGTGGCTCGCTGCCTGGTGTCCACTTCACTTTCCCCTCCTTAGGGCCCCGGAGGAGCCTCAGGGCCCCCAGGACCCCCCGGAGACCCCGGGCTGATGGGCGAAAGGGTGAGTGACGCAGGGCACAGGGCACAGCCCTGGTAGGGGGGCTGCCTGGGACCCCGGAGTCCAGAAGCGGCCGGCCTGGGCGAGGCCCACAGTGACCGGACGCGGTCTGCTCTCCCAGGGTGAAGACGGCCCCCCCGGAAACGGCACCGAGGGCTTCCCCGGCTTCCCTGTGAGTGCCCCCCGACCCCCCTTTGGCCAGTCGGGCGCACAGGGGCTCCGTGGCTGGGATTGCCCCTCGCGGCCCCCCCGCCACGTCAGAGCCTGGCGTGACTGTCCCACCTTCCCTGCAGGGCTATCCGGGCAGCAGGGGTCCTCCCGGGATGAATGTGAGTACACGCCCGTCCGCCCTGTTGGCCCCTGGAGCACACGTGCACGCTCGAGCACGCCGCTCCCGCGCCTGAGCAAACACACACGAGTGCAGAGGCACACACACGTGCAGACACACACGTGCAGGCGCACTGCCCCCGCAGCCCAGCTGTCGCCGAGGCCCCCCCGCCTGCGTCTCCGTCTCTGGGAGCCCCGCCCGGGGCCGGGCGGGGTGCCCCTGCTGACTGACACTCCCCCCAGAGCCCTGCCCTCCCCAGGGGCCCAGGGCCGCAGCACCCACCCCAGACCCTGGGCCCTGCTCCCCCTGACCACGTTCTCCCCTGCAGGGCACCAAAGGCTACCCTGGCCTCAAGGGAGACGAGGGAGAAGCCGGGGACCCCGGAGAGGACGTGAGTGCAGAGCCCACCGCATGCTGTGACATCCCGGGTCAGCCTCGGCCTCAAGGGCCCAGACCCGGAGGGCTGTGGTGGCTCCGAGGGCGGCTGGGCCCCCGGGGTCGAGGGTGCGGTGGGCAGACTCGCAGCAGGGGGTCCAGGGGCTCAGGCCACGTGTGGCCGTGCCTGCAACACCGCGCTGTCCTTCCAGAACAATGACATTTCTCCCCGAGGCGCCAAAGGAGCAAAGGGCTACCGAGGCCCCGAAGGCCCCCAGGTGCGTCGGCGGGCGCGGGCAGGTGCCCCACCCGGAGGCTGCAGAGGCTGGGGGGTGGGGGGGGGAGAACCTGGGAGCCAGGTTCTGGGGAAGGGCGCGGGAGGCAGGATGAGGGGGAACGGGCAGTTTCGGGGTGGGGGGCTGAGCAGGCAGGGGTGGGCAGAGAAGGGGAGGGTGGGTCTCCAGGTGAGGCGTGATGGGCACGGCAGGGCCCAGGGCGGTGCCTGGGTGAGGCTGGGCACCCTGCCCCTCGAGGTGGCGCCATTAGACCCACAGGGACACTCTGCCCCGGGCAGTGAGCACCCACAGACCACCAGGAAAGGGCACATTAGACAGTTGTCGCCCCCCGGACGGCGGTAGCAGGTCCCCCAGCCCTTAACGTGCAGAAGCCTCAGCTGCCCCTAGTGTTCGGGGGGCCCTAAATGGAGGTGGGGTCAGCCGAGGGCTCCCGTCAGACCTGCAGCCCAGGAATCGGACAGGGCCCCAGCGTCCACCCTCTCCTGTCCTTTCTCTGACAGGGACCCCCAGGACACATGGGACCACCAGGGCCAGACGTAAGTGGGGTGTCTGTGAACATCCTTGGGGGCCAACCGCTCTGGCCCAGGATCCTGTGAGGGTGGGGAGGCGTGACAGCAGCAGGGAGCCATGATGGCCACGGGGGGGACACGTGATGGCCACAGGGGGGCACATGGTGGCCATGGGGGTGTGATGGCCACAGGAGACATGTGATCGCCATAGGGGCACATGATGGCCATGGGAGGGCATGCGATGGCTACTGGGGGGACACGTGGTGGCCATAGGGGAACATATGAAGCCACGGGGGCACATGATGGCCACAGGGTGGACATCTTATGGCCACGGGGAGACACGTCTTTGCCCCCACAGGAACATGTGATGACCACAGGGGGGGACACGTGGCCACATGTCAGGGACCACATCAGGTGCTCATGACCTGCAGGCAGGGGCCTCACAGGCAGAGCAGGGCACGCCATGGGAAGGGAGACACCCTGCCCAGCCCAGCCCCTCTGTGGTCCCAGCTGTGGTCCCGGGGACGGGGACCTGGGAGGCTGGCCTCACCCCCAGAGCCTGGGGCAGCCCTGGAGGGGTGGGTCACAGGAGGGCCTGTTCTGTCTCATGGGAGTGTCTCACCCCCTCCCCAGGAATGCGAGATTCTGGACATCATCATGAAAATGTGCTGTGAGTATCTCCACCTTTGAGTAACTGTCCGAATTAGAAGGAACGTCCTGCCATGGTGCTGGCCGGGGTGAGGCAGGCAGGAGGGCAGGCGCGTGCCCACCCACGAGAAGGTCCTTGCGGAGCGGGCAGGGCTGGCTGGAGGGTTTAGGCTAAACTGCCACGTAACTTCCTCTTTCTCCTCTTCCCAGCTTGCTGTGGTGAGTGTCACTCTTCGCCTGGTGTTTTTAGCTTTCGAGGGGACTGACCCTGTGGGTGGTGGAGCCCCTCGCCCACACCCCCACAGCCCTGGGGTGCCGGCCCAACTCGTCCTCTCCCCGGTCACTCACACAACCAGGCACGGGGGGACGGGAGTTCTCCCCAGTGCCCCCGGGTCCTCGGGGCCCTGCCCCTTGGGGCGGCCCTGCTCTGGAAGGGGTCCCGGGAGGGGCCCCGAGGCTGAGCCCGCCGCCGCCCACAGAGTGCAAGTGCGGCCCCATCGACATCCTCTTCGTGCTGGACAGCTCCGAGAGCATCGGCCTGCAGAACTTCGAGATCTCCAAGGACTTCATCGTCAAGGTCATCGACCGGCTGAGCAGGGACGAGCTGGTCAAGGTGAAGTGCTCACCCTGGCCTCGCTCGAGGACGGAGCTTCCCAGGAGGGGTCCGTCCTGACACCAGAGTGGAAGGGCCGGGTGCTGGGGGCCGTGGGACGGACGCTCTGTTTCTCGAAAGTCGAAGCCCCCAGCCCACCAGAGCATGAGAGTCACCCCGGGGGCCCGGAGGCCCGGGGGCTGGTCCGGCCTGGGACAGGTGGTGGGTGGGAGGGTGGCCCAGGAGGGGCGTGGGTGCCTCGGGGGCCCGTGGTGGGGGCCGCTCGTGACCGCGGCTTCTGTCCCCGTGCAGTTTGAGCCTGGGCAGTCGCACGCGGGCGTGGTGCAGTACAGCCACAACCAGATGCAGGAGCACGTGGACCTGAGGGACCCCAACATCAGAAACGCCCAGGACCTCAAGGAGTGAGTGCGGCTGCTCGGAGCCGGCCCACGCATGGTCCCCAGCGGCCCGCCCAGCCCTGCCCTGGCCCCCTGCCCCGTGCCCTGCCCCCAGCCCTGCCCCCATGCCCCTGGCCCCCTGACCCCCCCTGAGGGCGGCACCGTGGCCCCACAGAGCCATCAAGAAGCTGCAGTGGATGGGCGGAGGCACCTTCACAGGCGAGGCCCTGCAGTACACCCGCAGGCGGCTGCTGCCCCCCACCCAGAACAACCGCATCGCCCTGGTCATCACGGACGGCCGCTCGGACACCCAGAGGGACACCACCCCACTCAACGTGCTCTGCGGCCCTGACATCCAGGTGGGGCGGCCTCGTGTCTGCGCTGCCGCCCTGGCGCCCTGGGGCTCGGGGGACGGTCCCCACCAGGGCCACGCCAACACTGTCCCTCCCCCCAGGTGGTCTCCGTGGGCATCAAGGATGTGTTTGGCTTAGCCGCGGGCTCCGATCAGCTCAACGTCATCTCCTGCCAAGGCCTGGCGCCCCAGGGACGGCCGGGCATCTCGCTGGTCAAGGAGAACTACGCGGAGCTGCTGGACGACAGCTTCCTGAAGAACATCACCGCCCAGATCTGCATAGGTGGGTGCGGGCAGGGCCCCCCCTCGGCCCAGACGTGGTCCTGCTCTCCTCTCACTGCGACCTCCGGCCACGGGAGCCACACACCCACGGCCAGCAGCACGCTTGCCGCTCCCCCCAAGCCGCTTCCCACTCTTACCCGAGGAGGCCATGGCCTGGCTCCTTCGGGGCCCAGCGTCCACACAGGCGCTCCCCCAAGTGTGGGCTGCACCGTATCTCCCGCCCTTTGTCCTGGAGCCATGGGCACACGTGTGTGCTGGGGTCTGAGGCTCGGTGCACCCACAGGTGCAGGCCGTGCTTGGCCTTGGTGCCTGAGACCCCTCAGAGGTGCCCACCTAAGAACATACTTGCCATGTCCATCCAGGCTTGGCCCAGGGTCAGAGCTGAGTCCACGGTGCAGACAGCTGGTCTGCAGCCAGAGAGAGCTGCAGGGTCCGACTCGGGGCCCTAGCCCTCCCAGTGGGCACGTACTCAGCCTCGTCCAGGGACAGCGTGGCCTGGGGTCTGAGCTGCGGACCACCCTTCCTCTTCTCTGAGCCTTGGTTTCCCCATTCTGGGAAGGGGGGGCGCCTCACTGGGCTGGTGCCCGGGGGACCGTTCTGTCCCCCAAAGGCCCCCTCTTGAATAAAGGACACCCCTCCTGGTGGGTGGAGGGGGGCCAGCCGTTCAGGAGCATCAGCTGTGCTTCCGTGGAGATGCCAGGTGTCCTCTTGTTGGGGGTTTACAGGTGGAACAGCGGTCTCTGAGATCGCTGCGTCCATGCTGTGCGGTTCTCTCTTTTACAGACAAGAAATGTCCAGATTACACCTGCCCAAGTGAGTGCCGGGGGAGGGGGAGGGGCTCTCGGGGGGGGCACCGGGCGAGGAGGGTCCGGAGGCCACAGGGTGGGTGGGGCCAGGCTCCCCAGGGCCTCGGTGTGTGCTCACGGCCGCCCCTGCCCACAGTCACCTTCTCCTCCCCGACCGACATCACCATCCTGCTGGACGGCTCGGCCAGCGTGGGCAGTCACAACTTCGACACCTCCAAGCGCTTCGCCAAGCGGCTGGCCGAGCGCTTCCTGACGGCGGGCCAGACGGACCCGGGCCAGGAGGTGCGCGTAGCGGTGGTGCAGTACAGCGGCACCGGGCAGCAGCGGCCGGAGCGCGCGGCACTGCAGTTCCTGCAGAACTACACCGTGCTGGCCGGCGCCCTGGACACCATGGACTTCTTCAATGATGCCACCGACGTCACCGACGCCCTGGGCTACGTGACCCGCTTCTACCGCGAGGCCTCGTCCGGCGCCGCCAAGAAGAGGCTGCTGCTCTTCTCGGATGGCAACTCGCAGGGCGCCACGGCGGCCACCATCGAGAAGGCCGTGCAGGAGGCCCAGCGCGCAGGCATCGAGATCTTCATGGTGGTGGTGGGCCCCCAGGTGAATGAGCCCCACGTGCGCGTCCTGGTCACCGGCAAGGCGGCCGAGTACGACGTGGCCTTCGGTGAGCGCCACCTGTTCCGCGTGCCCAGCTACCAGGCGCTGCTGCGTGGCGTCTTCTACCAGACGGTGTCCAGGAAGGTGGCGCTGGGCTAGCAGCCGGGCCACCGCCACTGAGACGGAAAGTGAGAAGGGGACCCGGAGGTTCCTGACCCACCGATTAGCTAGGTTTTTTTAAAGGAAAAGCTTGAAAAGCCGTGATTCAGTGCTCTGTGTTTTGCCAGCCCCTCTGAGCGGGGTGTGGCCGCCCTTGACCCTGGGCTCTGCCGGCCCCCTCCCGCCACCCACCTGAACCCGCACCTGAACCGTCCCGCCTCGTGCTGCCCATCAGGGTCCCCTAATCCCGAGTCAGAACCCCTAAGCCTGGTTTCTCTTTCCTTTCTGGGGTCAGCTGTCACCGCCTCCCCTGCCCCACTCCCTCGTAGCTTTACTTCCCCGCTGCGAGTCCTCCAGCATCCTTCACGAAACACTCACACCTGAAGTCAGGTCTCCCGGGAGCTCGCACGCGACGGTGAGCCTGAGCCCCGGTGAGCCGACCCCTCTTCCCGAGGCTCCTGTCACTCACCCCAACCGGCAGAAAACGTGACTCCTCGGCCCTGTGTCCCGAAAACCCCAGAGCAAAGGTGCTGTCCTGCCCTCATCCCCCCCCAGGACGCAGAGGCCTCGCCCGCCACCAGGGGCAAAGTGATGCATTTCATCAAACAAGCCAAAGCTCTTTTTCCTCAAGGAAGTGATTGGTTCTACATTTTACTGAAGGCCTTCCTGGTACTTTAGTTTTACTTTTACTCCTTCCTGTGTTTTTTCTCAACGGTGTCCATGTCGGCGACTTTTCCAAATAAAGGCTTTCACTCTCCTTTCCGCGGTCATCTGTCCGGGGAGTTAAACCCACTCGGCGTTTGCACTTTGCACCAACAGGACTCAGAGGTGCTTGGGGCGCCCCACTCAGAGCCAGTAGAGGTTCCTCCCCCCTCTTCCAGGTCTGGGGCAGGAGCCGGGAGGGGCCCTGACACCCTGGGCTGCAGAATCAGAAGCGGATTCGGGGGGGAGGGCAGCTGGAAGAGCCAGTCAGATCCGACAAGATAAACCCCCAAAAGGGCCAGCTTCCCAGCACCAAACACCAGCTCTGGCCTTCTGGAGGGGCTGGCAGATTTGGGCCTGGATTCAGAGCAGTGAGAGGGCCTCCCCCAGGAAGGGTGGGGGGCTGGGGGGGCGTGGGAGGGGCTGCAGCTGAAGAAAGAAGGCAGGAGTCCGATACCCTTTGGCATCGGGGTCAGGAGAGGCGGGTGGGGCCTCCGCGCGGGCCTAGTCGGGGGCACCTGGCTAGTGTCCTTGGGTGGGGCCGCCCTTGGGGCGACGGCACCCCACCCCGACCCCTCACGCAACGGGGCCCTGAGAGCCGAGTGCCGGGCCACGGGGGCCGCGTGACTCTGGGGGCAGCAACACCCGTGTAGAGGGAGGGGGTCAGGAGTCTCCCTAGGGGCTCAGCCCCTGCCTGATGTCACACTCGTCTCCATGGGAACCTGACAGCTGCTGGCGGTAAGTGTCCACTGCCCCGCTGACACCAGAAGGAGCCCCGGGCTGAGGGGTGACCCCCTCAGCGGCGTGACCCCCTCAGGGGCGTGACCTTGAGCCAGTCACCTTCACCTCAGTGTCCTAAGCCTCAAATTGGGCTCGTAACAGGGATGCACCCACCCGAGTCCTCACCCCCTCACATCACACGCTTCCCCGTTTGGGGCCAAGGCAGCTCGAGCCCCCGGACGTGGCAGCGGCGGGGAGGCCGAGGGCTGGCAGGAAAGGGCGGCTTTAGGGAAGCAAGCCCGGTCAGGGAGGGGGCGCCGGGGCTCCTGGAACCTCTGCAGGACCCCCGCAGCCCCCACCAGGCTCAGGCTCCCTCCTGGGGACCCCAGGTCTGCACCCAGGTCAGAGGACAGAGGCATGGGTCTGGGGGCTCCCCCCACTTGCAGGCCTCCCCACCCCGCCTGGAGGTGGTCACCCCAGGGACCTCTTCCTGAAGGACAGTGAGAAATCAGAAACTTCCCCTTTCAGAGGGCCGCGCCTTTAATCCGTGAATCACCTCTCTAGCTGGAGTCCCTGGCTGGGACCCGGGTCGAGCGCCTCTCCTCGCCTCCACAGCCAGATAAGGACAAGGATCCGCCTTCTTTCTGTTAAAGCTACCGTGAGGGGAACCTCCGGCCCAGCACGCCCACGTCCCTTCCAAGTCTGTAAAGGAAATGTTCTAGACCACCACGTGAAGCCCCGCAAACCAGTGCAAAGCCAGTTGCCCCGCTCCTGTCGGTGGGTCAGGATCCCGCTCCTTCCTGGGCCCTGTGGCTCCGACACCCCCTCGACTCCCTTCTGTGCACAGCTGGGGCTACAGGGCACCGGGTCGGCCGGGGGTGCGGAACACCCTCAGGGGGCCGGCCGCCCCCTATTTGTCCTGACCACACTGCCAGGGGCAGCACCGGCCTCTCTCCTGGCTCCTCCTCCCGGGAAGCCTGGGCCTTGTAGCGGGATCCCAGGGGCGCTCGGAGGCCCCCTGCCAGCTGCCCGGGACCCGTCGGCAGGCACGGAGCCGACAGGGCACACGCAGCCCATCTCCGGGATCCCTTTATTCTGACCCAGCCCCGCAATCCATCCAAGTGTGGGTTCAGAGGCCCGGATGTGTGTGAAATCGACCTCGGAGCTGCGGCCTCCACGGGGTCCTGCCCGGACGGCAGAAGGGCTTCGGCCTCACCTGCCTTGGTTTGTGTTTTGTGACTCTTTTTTGGTCGTACTTTCACTTTCAAACTCCAGACACGCTGTCCTGGTGTGCGTTCTGAACATGGCCTTCGTGGCATTTAACCCCGTCTGATGGTCTTTGTTTTTCATGGAAGAGTCGATCACCTTCACGTTTATCGTTACAGCCAGTGTTTGGTCTTTATGATGCGTTTTTGAAGCTGAGAATGGTCAGGAAGGAGCACTTTTCCGTCCATGATTTTTGAGGGCCGGCGGGAGGCTGTAGGTCCGAGGGCTGCTGGCCACACAGCTCACTGATCGAGATCGCGGGCCAGCCCTGCCCTGGGCACCTCCGCTCGCCATCCCGCAGGCCAGCCCTGCTCTGGGCACCTCCGCTCGCCATCCCGAGTCTAAAGGAAGTGATGCCCTCCCGGGGCAGGATTTTAAGTTCAGCTGCTCCTCTGTCTTTTGGCTGTGGGGATGACGACACTTACGGTCCCCGGAGACTGAGAGGCCCTCCTCCAGGGAAGCCTGGATGGCCGCTTGGGGAGCAAGGTGAGCCGGGACGAGCCGCCGCCCATGGTCAGGAGGGGCCGTGTGGCGAGGGGCGGCGGGAGGTGGCGCGCCCACGTTAGAGCCCCTGCAGGACCCTGGAATCCCTCACTCTTCCCTCACAGCCCGCCACACCACCCTGAGCCCTGTGCCAACCAAAGACTCGGGGAGAATGTTCTCCTGTCCACAGGAGAAAGGACGGCAAGCCAAGGCCCATCCACGCCACAAACTCCTCGCGTGACGCCACAGAGCACGTGTGAGCTGCACACACATCGTGCCGAGTGAAAGACGCCAGACTCACACGTGCTGCGTGGTTCCGTCTGCGGACGCTCGAGGGTGGGAAAGCTGATCGGTGGCGGTAAGTCGGTGGCGGTAGGTCGGTGGCGGTAGGTCATTGGCGGGAAGGGCACAGGGAACTTTCCGGATAATGGAAGTGTTGTCCATCTTGATGGTGTGTGGGTCACGTGGGTGTGTGTCACAATTCTTAGAATTGTACACATTCAGACGCTTTAGATTAAAAAAGAGAAGCTGGAATTTCTGCCACCGGCCCCCCGTCTGCACCATCTCTGGCAGCTCTGGATCCTGTCCCGCTCCCCGTGGCTGTGTGTCCCCAGCACACGTCCACCCCTGGGGCGGGGAGCTATGAGCCTCCCTCCCTTTGCAGCCTCGTGGTCCTTCTCACAGGCAGAATGGGGCATTTTTAAATTCATACTGACCCCTCCCCTGAGTGTGAATCGGCTGGGACCCCACTCCTGGGACTCTGCAGGGTAACGGAGGTCCCAAGGCAGTTGACTTCAAGTTAATCAAATGGAAGATTCTCCTGGGTGGGTCAGACCTAAAAGACATCAGAGAGATTTCTCCTGCTGGCCTTCTAGGAACTGCCCATGGAGGGCGCCAGGCACAAGAGGGGACCCCAGCCCCACAACAGCCAGGATCTGAACCCCACCAAGAACCAGTGAGTCTGGAAGAGGGCCCCCAGCGTCGGACTGCACAGGCCGACAGGCTGTTTCCGGCCTGTGAGCCCCGAGCAAGACCAGCTGGGCTGTGCCCAGACCACTAACCACGGGGCCCATGAGATGGTCCATTTGCGTTCTTTTAAAACTACCGAGCTGGTGGCGATTTGTTACCCGGCTGTGTTAGTTAGGAAGCCGTACACCCTGTCTCCATCTCTTACCCCCGGTCCTTCTAAACTCTTGTCATAATTTAAGAGACGCCCCCCTCTCCCCACTCCTCTCTCCTGGAATCAGGCCCATTGGCAACAGTGGGTGCAGGAAGAGGGGACGCCTCCTTCCCCCCCATCTTCCTTCTGCAGGTCTCCTGTCAGGGCGCCTGAGACCACCTGCCCCCCTGGGTGCAGCCTGGCTGCCGGTGTTTGCCAAGGGGCAGCCGGCACCAGCACATCTGTCCCATCTTCCATGCCCTCCTGCCGGTTTCCACCTCCCTCTACAGTTTGGATCCTCTCCAACTGGGGGGTCATCCTGGGTCATCTGGGTGGGCCTGGTGTCATCCCAAGGGTCACAGAGTTTGTGGTGATTTGTTGCAGTGCCCGCGGGACACACACTTTCTCCCTGAAACTCAGCCTCTCTTTTAGCCTCGACCTCGCGGCCCCGTCAAACACTCTGAACTTTCTTCTCCGGTTGAGCCTGAGAGAATCTCCTGGACGGTCCACAATGGCACCAGGGTCAACGAATGATAAATTGATATGTTTGTAAAAATAAAGTTTATAACTTGATTTTACTCTTCAAATCCTGACTGTGGGTTACAACACTTTGGCTTCTAACTTCTTTGGATTCTTCAGAAAACTGCTCTGCCAAAGAGCTCGAGGGCCCTCAGCCCCAGGGATGGACTGAGAGGGAGCTCCAAGCCCCCACCCGCCCCCAGAGAGACCCCACTTCCCGGGTGAATCACCTCACTGACTCGGGCTTCATGGGGTCCCAGACCCATCTGCGTAGTTTACTTTTCCCTCAGAGAGAAGGAGCTGCCAGTTACATGTTGATCTGCCAGGGATCTTATGATCTGCGTCTGAGAAAGCCTGGAACAGGAGTGACAGAGTGGACGGGCCTGAGGGGGCAGACCACCTCTGCCCGGCCAGGCTCCGGGCTGACACCGCAGGCTGTCAGGCTGCCCCCCAGCTGTAACCCCACCCCCCTTCCCGGGACCCCACCAGTGGGCCTCTCTGGCCCAGAGGAGCAGCTGGGCCATCCCCGAGGCATCTGTCCTGGTTTCCAGAGAAGCTGTTGGCTGAACACGAGACCATCTGGTTTAATGTAGGAGGTGAGCTCAAGCTTGGCCAGCAAAGAAGAATGGATCCTTGTGAGAACAGGCCCTCTATAGTTTTTTAGTTATTTGAGGAAATGCTTTCTCGGGATAAGCAAAGATGCTAAAAATAAGGGGGCAAGAGACTGTCAACCACCCGAGACCCAGGCTCTCGCTCCCAGCACTCACGTCTCACTTCTCAAGGACCAGCTTAAATGCCAGCATCACGCCCCCCTGTGCCTGTGTCTCGTCTAAAGCAGATCCTCCTTGGCCTTTTTTGAACCGATGACAAGTTGAAATTACAGTGGAGGGATCCCAGTTCAGGCAAGCAAAAATGGAGTCAGGTGGCCACTGAGGATCTGGTCTCAGACACGTCCCTGCCCCACCGAGAACTTGAACTTTCTCTGAGCTGCACCAGACCCAAGGCACCCCCAGCCGTACTCAGAACTGCAGCTGCCAGCTGCAACCTTGAGGCCTCAAGGTCTCCCCTCGTGACTACGCAACCATTTCAGACCCCAACCAATCCTCACTTAGCAAGCACCCTCATGTTTTGCCAGCTCCAATTATAATTCTTTATTAAAAACACTCGTGTAACTCACTGTGACCTTGCAGTTTTTGTCTTTACAGGCTTCCTCCGCCATTTTGTTTGTAATTCAATGCAACACAGTTCAAGTGCTTCTTGTACCTGTGTCCCAGGCTGCAGTCCTCACAAACCCCAAATAACTTTCTTTTTATTTCCATCAGGTCTCCCTTTCTGAAATTCTGTTTAACAAAATCATTGTGATTTTCACGGATGAAACATTTCAAGCGTAGAAGATCAGCGAGGACAGTGCCACCCTGTACCCGCTTTCTATGTTAACCTGTTACCATCTGCCAGACTTGTTTTAATAACCTTACGGTTGAAATATTTTAGAGTAAATTACAGACTTGATGACGTTTCATGCGTAAGTACTTCAATATTCACCTCTAAAAAAGTAAGAATTGCTTTCTGCATGACATAATACCATTACTGAATCAAGTTCAAAGTAGAACACCAAGCTAAAAATAGCTTCTAAACATCCTCATATGCCCAGGCCGTATTTAAATTTCCAGTTTTCTGAAATTGTCTTTGACAAGCTGTTTGCTCCCTAAGCTCTGAACAAAGTTTAAGGCTTCTTTCCAGCCCTTTCTGTCCTGTGTCACACTGAGAATGGGTGCTAAAGCTACAGTGTTCTAAAATTACTTGAAATGATTTTTTTCCTTCATGAGATTATATTATTAATAAGATATGCAGTTAGGTTTACTTTTTCTCAGCTTGTTCTCAGTATCAGGAAATTTTCCTTTGTAATTTAATTGTTCGAATATATGAAATATTGACCTGGTTCAAAAGTCAAAAGTCAAAGAGTACCCTGGAGAGGCCATGCTCCCAGCCTGTCCCTCCACCCCACTCCCTCTGGGCTCCTATTTTTTAGCTTTTAGTTAGTTCTTTCAGTGTTTCGTCTTGTGACACCATTTCCATACAAAAGAGAGTGCACTGAATTCACAGATCTCCACTCTAGTTTTCACTTAACAACACAGGCTGGAGATTATTTCCTGTCATTCTCCATCCCCTGCAGCAATGGGGTTTTCCGTCCTGTAGATCTGCCACAGCTCCAAGCAGCGTCTCACAGCTAGACATCTGAGCACTTTCCAATCCCACGGCTGCCAAGAAAACCCCCCCCACGTTTGTCATCTCCTGCTCTTGCATGTGTGTGCATCCCTAGGACAGATCAAGGGAAGCACACCGGTCACTTTGTTAGATCTGGCCAATTGCCTCCATAAGCTGTGTTGTTTTGCATGTTCACTGCCCCTCACCCCACAGCCTCGCCAGTAAAATTAGCTGTCACACCTCCGGGTTTTTGTCAACCTGATGGCTGAGAACCGGTTCTTCAGAAAACAGATTTGCATTTCTCTCACTACAAATGATGCTGAGCATTTATTTATGTGTTGAGGTCCTTTGACACCCATTTTTTTTTTTAACATCTTTATTGAAGTATAATTGCCTTACAATGGTGTGTTAGCTTCTGCTTTATAACAAAGTGAATCAGTTATACATATACATATGTTCCCATATCTCTTCCCTCTTGCGTCTCCCTCCCTCCCACCCTCCCTATCCCACCCCTCTAGGTGGTCACAAAGCACTGAGCTGATCTCCCTGTGCTATGCGGCTGCTTCCCACTAGCTATCTATTTTACATTTGGTAGTGTATATATGCCTGGACACCCATTTTTTTTCTGAGAAAAAGAGTATTCCTGGCTCTTGCCCCCTGGTCCATTGCTCTTGCTTTTTTCCTTCCCCATTTCTGGAAACTCTCTTCATATTAAGTAGATTAGCCCTTAGAGACAACTGGCAAGTGCTTGTTCTCAACTTGTCATTGGTCTTTTGCCTTTGTTTTTTTGTTGTTGTTGTTTTGTGTTGTGTGTGTGTGTATGTGTGTGTGTTCAGGAATGTTTTGTATGTAAAATAATTGAATTTATTGATCATTTCCTCTGTTGATACTGAATTTAGAACAATATTTAGAAAGGATTTTTCCATACCCAAGTTATAAAGCAATTCACACGTTTTCTTCTAGAGCTTCTATGGTTTCATGTTTTATATTTATATCTCTGATCCACTTGGAGTTTATTCTATAGTGTATAGGGTGACAAGGATCCAAATGGCTATCCAAATTACCCAATACCTTTTATTAAAAAGGCTATCTTTTCCCCAACCTGAGGTGCTGCCTTTAGCATACTTAAACTCCACATATGTATTTGGGTCTACTTTTGGATCTTCTAGTCTGTCCCACTGGTCAGTCCATTTATGTACCAGTACCACACTTTTAATTATGGACACTTTACAGTATTTTAAACATCTGTAGGGAAAGCCCCATTCCTCCCTCCATTGCTAATCGTTTCCAACATTTTCCTGACTCTTTTTGTTTATTTTTTCATAGGAGCTTTAGAGTCAATTTTTCTAGGCCTGGAGGAGAGGAAGAACCCTTTGGTATTTTTAGTTATAAATTAACTTAAGACAACTTGACTTCTTCATGATAACGAGTGTTCTTGTCCAAAGACATGCCCTGTATTTTCATCTTTGTCTACTTCAATGCGTTTCAAAGTAAGCCTTACTTCATGTAAGTTTTGCATATTTATTGTTAATTCCTGACTATTTTAACTGTTTTTACTATTGTTTGGTCATTGTTTCTATGAGGACAACTGATTTCTCTATGTTAATATTATACCCTGCTACGTTAGTGAATTCTCTTATTGTTTTAGTAGTTTCTCAGCCTTGATTTTACTAGAACTACAATCTGCACTGGAGAATGGAGGTCATTTTACTTCTTCCTTTCCAATTCCTATGCGCGTGTGTGTGCGCACGTGCGTGTGTGTGTTTATGTGTGTGTGTGCAACTGCATTGGATGATGCTTCCAATAGGATTAAGTAGTAGGGGTGTGGTAGTGGTTGGTCACAGTCCTGACTTTGGTGGGAATGCCTCAGCGCACCCCATTAAGATACTGGCTTTTTTTTTTTTTGACCATAAAAGATTATGAAATAAATCTTCTTTTGCATATATGAAGATGGTCATGTAATCTTCTATCAATACTTAGCTCCCTTTGAAACCTGGTGGTTCAGGGATGGACAGTGGAGAGGAGTAGTTAGTTAATAAAAGATAATTATTCTATGTGAATTTGTCTGCTTAGACATGCTGCAATTACTTACTCAGTGTTGGTAAGTCATAGAAAATTATCTTTTCATCCAGGTTTTCAAGTGCTTTTGCCTAGAGTTATAAGTAATCTCTTAAGATTTAATTTTCTCCATCTTGATGGTCATTCCTCCTCTTTTTAGAGATTTTGTTACCTGTATTTATGGCTTTACTTTTTTCTGTGGATTAGGTTAGCTAGTGATTTATCTATTTTGTTGGTAATTTTCAGAGAACTGGGTTTTTATTTGTTAATTCTACTGTTTTTCTGTTTTCCAACTCAATTTCTGACTTTGCCTTATTAATGCCTACTTTCAGTTTACTCAGTAGTTCTTAATTTAAATTTTTGAGTTGAACACAATTCATTTATTTTTCTTTCTTTTGTTTTTCTTGTTATAAATATAAAGCTATAAGTTTGTCTCTGAGCACTGCCTGAGCTACACTCCCTAGATTCTGATATGTTTCCATTATCACCATTTCCTAGCATTTCTGAAATTGGTTTGCAATTACCCTTTGACACAAGAGTTTTTAAACAAAGTTTTAAAATGTACAGGAAGATGAACATTTAATATTTCCGTTTTGATTTCTAGCTTTATCATGTTGTTTACACTACTTCTATCTGGAATTGAGATTTTTATTGTTGCCTATTTTATGGTCCATTTCCATGACTATCCTATGTGCCCTGGAAAAGACAGTGTAGTTTCTTCCTGGTCAGAGCACAGATTTCAATAGTTTCCATAAAGCTCGCCATGACATGCGGTCAGGACTTCTACATGCTTCCTCACTTTTGTCCTCTTGATCTGTCTTGGACTACAGAGGAGTATTAAATCTCCTAATAGCAGGATTTCTTTCTGTTTCTCCTATTATCTCCTGCAGTTTCTGCTTTGTGACAATTGTTGCTGTCATTTGCAGCATAAATAGCATGGCTATAAGGCAGTCATCTTGAAGAGTGGACCACACTCTGATGTTCTCTTGTTCTCATTTAATGCTTCTTGGCCCCAAATCTATCCTGTACAAATCAAAATCACGACCCCTGTATTCTTTTACTTAAATCACCTTTATTGAAACATATTTACACACAGTAAAATGAGCCCATTTTAAGTGTAAATTTAGATAAGTTTTAACAAGTGAGTAATCCTGCATGGCACCCACCACAATCAAGAACATTTGAAACACCCCCAATCCCAGGCAGCCGCCGACACCCCAGACAGCCATTGATTTTTTTCTGACACTGTAAATTAGACTTGTCTCTTTACAGGTATATATTGTGGAATCATACAGTACGTACTCTTCTGTGTCTGGCTTCCTTCACTCCACATCAGAGTGTTTTCGAGGTCCATCCGTGTTGTCACATGTGTCAGGAGTCTGTTCCTTTCCATTGCTGAGCACACTCAGTCTCCACTCTGTGGTGTTCTGATTACCCTTGACACACTGATGCTAATTGTTTCCAGGTTTGGACTCATGAATGGAACTGCTATAAACTCTTCTGTTCAAGTCTTGGTTTAGACCAGTATTTTCATTTTTCTTGGGTAAATACCTAAGAGAAGACTTGCTGGATTGTATGGGAAGTATCTTTTTAACTTTTTAATTAACCGTTCTCCAAAGTGTTTGTACCACTTCACATTTCCATCAGAAACGTACGTGTCACGGCTGCTGCATCTTTGCCGACACTTAATATTGCCGGCCTTATTAACTTTAGCCATTTCTGTGGGAGTGTAGTGGTATCTCGTTGTGATTTTCATTTCCTCTTGCCTGATGACTAATGAAGCTGAATACTTTTCATGTACCTACCGACTAGTCACTGCATTGTGAAGTGCCTGTGGCGATCTTTTGCCCAATTTTATTGGGTTGTACAGGTTTGTAGTTCTGTTTATGTAGTTGTGCATGAGTTCTTTTAGTAGTCTGAATACAAGTCCTTTGTTAGACATACTTTGCAAATATTTTCTTCCACTCCATGACTTGTCTCATCATCATTTTCTCAATACTGTCTTTTTATAAGCAGAAAATTTCAATTTTTATAACATCTAATACCCAATTTTATCTTATAGTTATTGCTTTCTGTATCCTAAAAAAAATCTTTGCCTAACCCCAAGTCATGAGGATAATCTCGTCTATCATTTACAGTTTCAGCATTTACACTTAGGCCTCTGATCCACCTCAAATTACTCTTTGTGTGTTTGATGTGTGTGTATCTGTGTAGAGGGTCTGTGAAAGGAGAGCCACAGATGGGGCAGGGTGTCGATCCACAAATCTGCATATCAGCTCCAGATCTTTTGCTGACGACTGAACTGCATGTGTTGAGGGGAGAGTGCAAAAGACCCAAAGAAAAGCAGAAGCTAAAGAGGGAAAGAAATCAAAGATTTAAGCTGGTGGGGAATGAAAACTCTTTTCAACTCATGGGGCAGGAAAAACCAAACATCCATATATTTAAAAAAAAAAAAAAAAAAAACCCTAAAACGTATACACATCATGAACTTCCTATGATGATACAGCAAAAAGGACCCAACATCACTTCTGTGATACTTCTGCCCAAAAAATAATGATATAAATATGTAACCGGAATCTAATCAAAGGGAAACATCTAACTACCCCAAGTTGAGGGACATTCTACAGAATAACTGGCATATATTATTCAAAGATGTCGCAGTCATAAAACACTGGGGAGGGCTAAGGAACTGCTTCATATTAAAACAGACTAAAGATATGACAACTAAACGCAACATGTGATCTGGGATTGGATCGTGTGCCAGGAAAAAAAAAAAAACTATAAAGGATATTATTGGGATAACCATCAAAATTTGAATATGGTCTGTGGATTAGATGATGGCATTGTTATCAATATTAAATGTTCTAATTGTGCTCATTGCACTCTGGGTATGTAAGAGGTTGTTTTGTTCCTAGGAAACACACACTGAAGTATTTAAGGATAAAAATAATACCATCTATACTCAGTAATGAAGTTAACTTTTGTTTAGAAGTTTTAATAAGCAACTTTTGCAAATGTACTAATGGCCACACAATTCAAATGTTTTCAACAAAGTTTCCATTTGGAATAAATTTACTAATACCACTTAGTCATGCAAGGAAAAGAGGGCATGTAAAGGAAAACCCCAACAAACAACTAACTAACTAACATATTTTACTGTGTATTTCTGTAGCAGTTCAATTTCTGTTGTTTTCTGAATATCCAGAGTAATCCAAAATGTTCCAAATGAAAGAGGTGACCACAGAGCCAGCCTCACACAAGCTAAGAAATACATTTCTCTTGGGGAAAAAAAGGTAGATGTTGCTAAACTGTCCCCCAAAATGTTTGCAAAAATGGAGTCCTACTGACAATACACAGCCATGACCATTTCTCCACACATTCATCAGCTATGAACATTTGTATATAAGTCTTTGTGTGGACATACACTTTCATTTCTTTTGGGTAAATTCCTAGGAGTAGAATGACTGGTTCATATAATAGATGTGGTTAACTTTTTAAGAAACAGACACACTGTTTCCAAAGTGGTTGTAACATTTACACTCCCACCAGCAGTGTATGAGCTCCAGTTGCTTCACATCCTCATCAGCATTTGTTATGATCAATCTTTTAAATCATAGTCTTTCTAATGTGTAGTCGTATCTCATTCTGGTATTTCCCTAACGACTAATGATGCTGAGGATCTTTCATATGCTTATTTGTTATACATGTATCTTCTTTGGTGAAGTGTCTCTTCAAATCATTTGCCTATTTTTTAAACTGAGTTGTTAGTTTTCTTATTATTGAGTTTTGAGGGTTCTTTATATAAGCTGGATAAAAAAACCTTTATCAGATGTATGATTTGCAATTATTTTGTCCCAATTTGTATGCGGCTTGTCTTTTCATTCCCATAGCAATGTCTTTCAAAGAGACGACATTTTAATTTTGATGAAGTCCATTTAATCTTTTTTAAAAATGGATCATGCTTTTGGTATCATATGTAAAAACTCTGCTCAACCCAATATTTTTAAAATGTTTTATAGTTTTATGTTTTAAATAATCTGTTTTGAGTTAATATTTGTATATGGTGCAAGATATGGATCAAGGCTCATTTTATTTTGCATATGGATATCCAATTGTTCCAGTACCATTTGTTGAAAAGACTATCCTTTCCTCACTGAATTACATTTGCACTTTTGTAAAAGTTAGTTGTGAATATTTGTATAGGTCTATTTCTGGACTCTATTCTGTTCCATGATCTATTTGTCTATTTCACACCAGTACTACACAGTCCCAATTACTATGGCTTTGTAAGTCTTGAAATCAGAGTTAGTCCTCCAGTCTTCTTTTTCAAAGCCATTTTGGTTATTCTAGATCCTTTGCATTCTCACCTGAATTTTAAAATCAGCTTGTCAGTATCTACAAAATAGCTGTTGAAATTTTGTTTGTATCAATAGATTAATTTGGGGATAATTAACATCTTAACAATACCATGAATATAGTATATCTCTCCATTCATTGTTTTTTTTTTAAATCAAGAAATGTTGAATTTTATCAAATGTTTTTTTCTGCATCTTTTGAGATGATCATTTTTTCCTTTTTTAGTTTGTTTCTGTGATGAATTACATTAATTGATTTTCAAAATCAACCAACCTCATAATGCTTCATGTATTTAAATTTTTAAAAACATTTTAGTTTGAGATAATTGTAGATTCACATGCAGTTGTAAGAAACAATACAAAAAGATACTGTGTACCATTTACCCAGTTTTCCCCAATGGTTACATCTTGCAAACTATAGTACAATGCTGCAACCAGGATATTGACATTGACAGAGTCATAATACAAAACAGTTCCATAGACACAAGAATTTCCCCCATGTCCCTTTTATAATCATAGCCACCTCCCTCCAACCTCCACCCCATCCTTAACTACTGGCAATAGCTAATATGGTCTTCATTTGTTTAATTTTGTAATTGCAAAAATGTTATACAAATGGAATCATAGAGTATGTGATCTTTTGGGTTTTTGTTTGGTTTGGTTTGGTTTGGGTTTGGGGGATTTTTTTTGTTTTTTTAAATTAATGAGGTTTTTTTTCCCTTTCAGTTTTATTGAGACATGATTGACATACAGCATTGTATAAATTTAGGGTGTACAGCATAATGATTTGACTTACATACATCATGAAATGATTATCACAAGTCTAGTGAACATCCATCTCATATAGATACCAAATTAAAGAAACAGAATAAAATTTTATGTGTGTAATGAGAACCCTTAGGAGTTACTCTCTCAACAACTTTCATATATAACCTGCAGCAGTATTAATTATATTTATTACATTGTATTTACATTACATCCCTAGTATTTGTTTATCTTATAACTGGAAGTTTGTACCTCTTGACTGCCTTTATCTGATTTCCCCTCCTTCAACCCCCCACCTCTGGTAACCACAAACCTGATCCTTTTTCCTTCAGTTTGTTTGTATGTTTGTTTGTTTTTGAAGTATAATTGACCTACAACACTATGTTAGTTCCCGTTACGAAACATAGTATTTTTTTCCTATACATTTCAAAATGATCACCATAAGTCTAGTTATGATATGTCACCGCACAAAGATATTACCTAGTAATTGACTATAATCCCCACACTGTACATTTCATATCTGCAACTCATCTATTTTGCAACTGGAAGTTTGTACCTCTTAATCTCCCTCACTATTTCTTCCCTCCCTCACCCTCCTCTCCTCTAGCAACCACCTCTTTGTTCTATGTGCCTATAACTCTGTTTCCGTTTATGTTTGTTCATTTGTTTTGTTTTTTAGATTCTACATATAAGTGAAGTCATACAGTATTTGTCTTTCTCTGTCTGACATATTACTTAGAATAATACCCTCTAGGTCCATCCATGTTGCTGCAAGTGGAAAGATTTCCTTCTTTTTATGGCTGAGTAATATTCCATTATATATACCACATCTTCTTTATCCATCCTTCTACTGGTGGGCACTTGAGTTGCTTCCATATCTTGGCTATTGTGAATAATGCTGCAGTGAACATAGGGGTACATGTGTGTTTTCTAATTAGTGCTTTTGTTTTCTTTTGATAAATTGCTGGATCTTATGGGAGTTCTATTTGTAATTTTCTGAGGAATCTCCATACTGTTTTCCATAGTGGCTGCACCTATTTACATTCCCACCAACAGTGTAGGAGAGTTCCCTTTTCTCAACACCCTCACCAACATTTCTTATTTGTTGTCTTTTTGATAACAGCCATTCTGAGAGGTGTGAGGTGATATCTCATTGTGATTTTCATTTGCATTCCCCTGATGATGATTAGTGATGTTGAGCATCTTTTCATGTGCCTGTTGACCATCTGAATATCTTCTTTGGAAAAAAACTTTTATTCCAATCCTCTGCCCAGTTTTTTATTAGGTTGTTTGTGTTTGTTTGTTAGATGTTGTGTTGTATGAGTCCTTTGTATATTTTGGATATTAAGCCCTTATCAGATATATCATTTGCAAATGTCTTCTCCCATTTATTAAGTGGCTTTTTCATTTTGTTGATAGCTTCCTTCACTGTGCAAAGCTTTTTAGCTTGATGTAGTTCCATTCGTTTCTTTTTGCTTTTGTTTCCCTTGCTTGAGGAGACATAGCCAAATATATACATATATATATATATATGTATGTATGTATATATATATATATATATACACACATATATATATATATATATTACTGATACTAATAGCAAAGGAACTACTGCTTACGTTTTCTTCTAGAAGTTTTATGGTTTCAGGTCTTACATTTAAGGCTCTAATCTATTTTGAATTTGTTTTTGTGCATGGTGTGAGAGAGTAGTCCAGTTTGATTCTTTTGCACGTAGTTGTCCAGTTTTCCCAACACCATTTATTGAAGAGGCTGTCTTTTCCCCATTATATACTCTTGCCTCCTTTGTTATAGATTAATTGTTCATATAAGCATGGGTATATTTCTGGGCTCTCTATTCTTTTGCATTGATCTATGTGTCTTTTTTTGTGCCAGTACCATAATGTTGATGACTGTAGCTTTGTAGTACCGTTTGAAACCTGGGAGGAAGATACCTCCAGCTTTGTTCTTCTTTCTCAAGGTGTTTTTGGCTATTCAAGGTCTTTTTTGTTTCCATACAAATTTTGAATTATTTGTTCTAGCTCTGTGAAAAAATGTCATTGTTATTTTGATAGGGATTGCATTGAATCTGTAGATTGCCTTGAGTAATATGGTCATTTTAACAATAGTAATTCTTCTACTCCATGAACACAGTATATCTTTCCATATGTGTCATCTTCAATTTCTTTCATTAGTGTCTTATAGTTTTCTGAGTACAGGTGTTTTACCTCCTTAGATTTATTCCTAGTTATTTTATTCTTTTTGATGAGACTGTAAATGGGATTGTTTTCTTAATTTGTCTTTCTGATAGCCCATTGTTATCATATGGAAATGCAACAGATTTCTGTATATTAATTTTGTATCCTGCAAATTTATCAAATTCGTTGATGAGTTCTAGTAGTTTTTGGTGGCGTCTTGAGGATTTTTCTATGTATAGTTATCATGTCATCTGCAAACAGAGATGGAGTTAATTTTCCCTTTCCAATTTGGATTCCTTTTCTCTCTTTTTCTTATCTGATTGTGGTGGCTAGGACTTCCAGCATGTGATCTTTTGGGACTGGTGTTTTTTTCACTCAGCATAATTCTCTAGAGATTCATCTAGGTGTTGTATCAGTGGTTCATTCTTTTTATTTACTTTTTTTTTGAATTTTTGACTTTTATTTTTTTATACAGCAGGTTCTTATTAGTTACCCATTTTATACATATTAGTGTATATATGTCAATCCCAATCTCCCAATTCATCACACCACCACCACCACCCCACCACTTTCCCCCCTTGCTGTCCATACGTTTGTTCTCTACATCTGTGTCTCTATTTCTGCCCTGCAAACTGGTTCATCTGTACCATTTTTCTAGGTTCCACATATATGCATTAATATACATATTCTTTTTAACTACTGAGTAGTATCCCATGGTATACATGTACCACAGTTTGTTTAACCATTCACCCACTGAAGGACATCCAGGTTGTTTCCAGTTTGGGGCTATTACAAATAAAGCTGCTATATATATTTGTAAACAGGTTCTTGTGTGAGCATTAGTCTTCATTTCTCTGGGGAAAATGCCCAGGAGTGCTATTACTGGGTAGTAGTTGCATATTTAGTTGTTGTTGTTGTTGTTGTTTTTAATTGCCAAACTGCTTTCCTATACCATTTTACATTCCTTCCAGCATTGGATAAGTAATCCAGTTTCTCCTCATTCAAAAACCATTTGGTGCTGACACCACCCTTCATTTTAGCCATTCTGATAGATGTGTAATGATATCTCACTGTGGTTTAATTAGTATCTCTCTGATGGATAATGATGTTGAACATATATTTTCACATGCTTATTTGCCATCAATAACCTCTTCAGTGAAATTTCTCTTCATGTCTTTTGCCTATTTCCTAATGAGATTGTTTGATTTTTTTTTTTCCTGTTGAGCTTTGGGAGTTCTTCATATATTCTAGCTACCAGTCCTTTGTTAGATATGTGGTTTGCAAACATCTTCTTTAACTCTATAGCTTACCTTTTCATCCTCTTAACAGGAGCTTTCACAAAGCAAAAGCGTTCAATTTTTACAAAGTCCAATTTATAAAGTTTTCCTATTATATATCATGCTTTTGCTGTCAAGTCTAAGAACTCTTTGCCTAGTGCTAGATCCTAAAATTTTTCTATTTTTTTCTAAAAGTTTTGTATTTCTATGTTCTACGTTTATGTTTCAATCAATTTTGAATTATTATTTGTATAAAGTGTGAGACTTAGTTGGAGGTTCATTTTTCAACTTACAAGCATCCAATTGCTCTAGGACTATTTGTTGAAATGCCAAGCTTTCCTCCATTGATCTGCTTTTGCCCCTTTCTGAAAAAAAAATTTGAGTACTTTTTCAGCCCTGCCCTCTTGCTTCTCTCCCTCTGGGATCCTGACAACATAAGTATCAAATCTTTTGTCACAGTCTCACAGGTCCCTGAGGTTCTGTTTTTTGTGATTTTGGGGTTTTGTTTTGGAATATTATCTCTGTTGTTCATATTGGGTAATTTCTATTGTTTTACCTTTCCCCTGTTTCCTCCATTCTACTGTTGAACCCATCACTGAGCTTTTATTTTGATTACTGTAGTTTTCAGTTCTAAAATTTCCATTTGGTTCTTCTTTACATCTTTTATTTATTGGGTGAGACAATGTATTCAATTTCTTTGCTGAGGCTTTCTATTTTTCATTTGTTTCTAGCATTTTCATCATGACTGAATTAAACTTTCTCAGATAATTCCAACAACGTCTCTGTCATCTCAGTATTGGTATATATTGTTTGTCTTTTTCATTCCGTTTGAGATCTTCCTAGTTCTTGGTATAATTAGTGATGTTTGACTGAAATCTGGACATTTTTGTGTTATGAGACTCTGGATCTCACTTAAATCTTGTTTTAGTTGGCTTTCTTTGACAGTGCTCTCACAAGGGGAAGGGACACTACCTTGTTATTGCCGCGTGGAGGTAGAGGTCCAGGTTCCCCATGAAGGCTTCCATTGATACCGAAAGGGAGGGGAGCTCCTTGTTACTTCTCGGTGACGGGGAGTTCCAGCTCTCCTTGTGGTCTCCACTGATACCACACTGGAGGTGGCCTCATTGCTGCTGAGCCATGTGGAAGTCCTAACTCCTCAACAGGCTCCTATGACACCACTACAGTGAGGATGGGGAGACATACCTCATTACTGCTGGTCAATGAAGTATGCCAGCTCCCCCATCCTGTTCTCTCAGGTCTTCTCCCATTTGTCTTCTCCTTTATCTTTGGTCACATTTCTGTCTGTTGTTGGTGATAAGCTACTCTAGGTGTTCTGTCTTTCAGTCTTCCCCTCTGCTGGTCATCCCATTCTACCCCAGGAGGCATTGCCACCACTGGGGTTGGGGCAGGAGGAAAAGGGTGAGAAAAGCTCTATCCTCTTTGAACTCTCACCACCTTTCCCAGGGCTGCTGACTCCCATCTCCTTCAGCCCCTTACTGTTGGCAGGATCAGTGGGCATTTTTCCCAATACTCTGACTTCTGTCCTCTCTCTCCACAGCTTCCAGTCAGGGTGGAAGCAGGTGCTGCTTTGTCACAGGGAGCTGATCTCTCCTTCCCTTTCAATAGTGAAGGCTTTTGCTGTTATTTGCTTCACTTGTTCAAACCCCCTTGTTCTTCATATTCTTTGGGTTTGAGGGTAGCAAGAAAAAGAACTGGCTTCATCAAGCCTCCTAAGCCAGATGTGGCTGACAACTCTTCAAAGGCGTGGAGTAGTTGCTTTGATCCCTAGCTTACGGATGAGGAAACGGGGGATTTCCTCCAGAGCCACAGGCAGTGAGTGACGGGCTATGCGTGGAGCCTTCTCACTCACATCTTATACTTTTATTTCTTCAATACAGGAGGGGCAGAACCAACATTTTCTGATCAAAAATGGAGAGTGGTATATTCAGTAGGAGATGTCTTGGCAGAAAGAACACTCACTTTCTTGTAAAAAACTCCTTGACAAGCACTAGGGTAGGAGGGCAAAGGGGTCGGCCCCCTCTCCTCCCCCTGTGACCAAGGAGGGCAACAGGGCTTCAGAAAAGAAAGGAGGTGATGTGGAAGTACACCACAGTAGAGAGGAGTTTAAAGTCACCGGGGAAAATGTGGGAGGGAAGGAAAAATGCAGGGACTGTGTAGGGACTGAGCGTGGGGGAGAGCAGAGTGGACTTCAGAAGGTCAGGCACATCTTAGTGTTTTACAGGAACCCCTCCTCCACCACCCATGTAGCACTTGGTATGGTCCACAATGCCCACTGAGAACTTTTGATGGGTACCAAGATGTAAGGAGTCCTGCTCCTGGTGGACCCGGTGGATGTAGAGTAGGACTGGGGACAGTGCACAGGCCTGTGTGCTGTGGCACAGAGGTCAGGAAATGAAAGTGCCCATGAATTAGCAGGAATTCCCAGCAGAAGGCTTTGGGTTTTCACCTAGCTAAGGTCAAGCCTGGGTTTTCACCTAGCTGAGGTCAAGCCAATTGTATCTGGATCCTTGCAGAATTCCAACTCAAACTTGCTAGCTTCCAGACGTTAGCCCTTGACTGTTGTGCCAGAAGCACTAAGCTTGACACTTGAGAGCACGGGATCAGGAGCTGACCACTTGGACTCAGAACTCGGCCTTTGGTGCCTCCGTTTGCTCATCTCTGAAGCGGGAGCACTAACGGCAGCCATGGTAGACTGCTCTCCTGATGGTTACAGTGACCTCTGTAAAGCAGCTAGGCAGTACCTGGGCATGGTAAGTGTAACGGAAAGCATTTAACTCTGCACATCCAATTAAAGTGTCTATCCCATGGCTGTGAGATGAAGGGACAAGGGGATGGTAACCGCACATTACCCTCCAGAAGCACTCAGAACATACAAGCCACCACCGTCCACCATCTTGCCTTTTGCAAGGCCATTCCTAGGTCAGATCCCCACTACTTTTGCCTTAGTGCTGCTTTTCTGTGGGTTCTGTCCCTGTGCTGTGCATGTTTGTTCATCTTTTGCCAGTTGGCTCTAATGAGGTTTCCTCTCAGGCTTGCGTTTGATCTCCGCTTCTCCCATATGGTCCCCAGATGTGGCAGGAGAGGCCGTGGGAGTGGCTGTGATAGTGTTATTCAGACTTCCCTCCCTGGCAGAGCACGTGCGGGATGTCTGCGCTGAGGATGGCAAGGCTTGAACTGCTCCAGGAGACAGAGGGCAAGACATATGACTGACTCTCCATGTGCCGGGCCACACCCCACCGACGGGGTGACCACGTAGACCCAGAACAAGAAGTTCGCAGAGAACTGGAGCAGCACGTGGACTCCACGGGCTGCCCTGTCTTCCAAGCCCTCGGAGCAGAGGTTTTCCGCTGGCTTCTAGGCAAAGAGTGGCCGCGTGGGGAGGGGGGCCCTTAAAATCTGCGATGCCAGGCCCCGCCCCGTCCTTGGGCTGGAGCCTTGGAAGGAGCGCAGGTGACTTTAACGAGCAGCCTCTGACTTGGAAGAGGCCTTAGCATTCCTCACATGCTCTGGAAGCTACGGAAACCAAACAAAACACTTCGTCCAAACGCCACTTGGAGGAAGATGAGAGCCGCTCCCGCTGCCCCGGCATTCCTGCCGTGGGGGACGAGCTCCCCACCGGCTTTCTGGGGAACTCGGGCTGGCAACGCTGCTGCAACGCTCCCTGTCTCACAGACCAGCTTCCCAGACGAAAATCCCTCGGACACCGGACACCGTGGGGCCGGAGCGTGTCGAACAGGAGCCGCAGGAGGGAGGCTCCGGCTGCCCCGCAGACGCTGACGGCTCCCGCAGGACCCCGCCCGTGTCACCGAGTCCTGCCGGGACAGCGCACCTCACGCGACCCCGCCTCACGGGGTCCCCTCCAGAGACCACTCACGGGACCCCACTCGGGACCACAGCACGCACACGCGCCCGCACAGCCCGGGAGCCACTCCTCCGGCTCTGTCAGAAGGAGAGCCCTTCCCAGAATCCCCCCGGGGCCTCGTCCTCACATCTCATTGGCCAGAGAGGCATCACGTGTGTGCGTGCGTGCGTGTGCGTGCGCGTGTGTGTCTCTAAGCCAATCAGCCCCGGCTCCGCTGGGGACTCCCCGCCTCAGGGACCCCGGCAGACGCGCGCTGAAGCTTCTCGCGCGAAGTGGGGCTTGTGCCGGAGTTGAGCGCCCAGCGTGAGGCTGAGTGTCCTGAGCCTGGGCCTGCGGCCGCAGGGGTAGCTGCCTGGACAAGGTGGGACTCTCAGAAGGAACAGGAAGCCCTCGGCCTCGGACCCCGAGCCTGTGGGCTTGAAGCGCTTACATTTCCCGGTGGTTTGTCCAGCACCGATAACCTTTATTTGAGGCCTCACAATGTGCGGGACGGACGCAGCCCTAGCAGTTTACTGCCCATTAGGTGGTGTGACCCTCACAGCACCCCGTGTGACAGGCTTGAACGTGCTCGTTGGACAGATGAGAAAACTGAGGGCAGAGCCCGGATTTGAAGCCGAGGCTGCCTGATTCCAAGCCTGTGGTGTTGATGACTCCACTGATAGCGCCCTGTGGTCAGTCACATGGTCAGCATCTCTCACATGTCTGCACCTTGCTCCTCGCTGGAGATTCAGTTAGGGATGAAAAGCACAATCATAACTGTGTCAACATTACAGTGGGCTATTGCTGGACACTGTTCTAAGTGCTCTGATACAGCCATCTTATAAAATGACTCCCGTTCCTTTCCATATTTAGCAGATGAGAAAAATGAGTCCTGGACAGGTTAAAGGTACTTACCCAAAGTGACATGGCTAAACAATTGGGGACCCAAGATCTGAATCCAGGATGACTGAATTCGGGCACTTCACCACAGTCTAGGGTGGGTTTCAGAATGGTTCCTGGGCTGGGTGTGTCATTCACGGGTGGTCAAATCAAATCTTTCCTAACCTTCCAGTGTTTGGATGGACTCAAAGCTCTCTCAATATCAGGAACTTAAAAAGGAAAGAGTCCCTCCAAGTCTAAATGTAGGAGATGTCCCTGACGTGAGCAGAGAAGAGGAATCCCCATGACGGAGGTTTCTAATTTGCATCTTAGCAGCATGAATCACGTGGGGTGGATGGATGACTGGGACTGACTACAGGACCTGAAGTCTACAGGAGGACTTCTTAGCTGCATAGCTTCCTCTGATGGGCTTCTGCTGTTGCTGGTCTGCTTTGCTGCAGTGACAGGCAGCAAAACTGTTTTCTTTAAAATGCCTTGCTTAAAAGAGCACTCAGGAAAATGTATCCTACTCATGCTGATATCAGAGGAAATGGGGACCCCAGGAAAGAGCATTTCAAGGAAGAGAAGACGATATACGTGTAATCTAAAATATGACACAAATGAACTTATCTAAAAAACAGAAACAGACTCACAGACATGGAGAAGAGACTTGTGGCTGCCAAGGGGTAGGGGGGTGGGAGAGAGATGGATTGGGAGTTTGGGATTAGAAGTTGCAAACTATTGCATATAGAATGGATAAACAACAAGGTCCTACTGTATGGCACAGGGAAATATATTCAATACCCTGTGATAAACTGTAATGGAAAAAAAATGAAAACACATATATGTGGATAACTGAATCGCTTTGCTGTACAGTAGAAATTAACGCAACATTGTAAATCAACTATACTTGAGTAAAATAGAAAAGAAAGGATGAAAACGCAGCTTGAGAAGGCTGGGCTCAGCATGGGAAAGGCCTCATGTTTCTATGATGTTTGGGTTCAGGGTGGCTGTGTTCCATGAGACAAGGCAGCATAATTCTGGACAGGTGACTTGTGGACAAGCTGTAAGAGCTTTGCATGACAGGCTTGCTCCCTTGAGCTTTATACTGCAGTGCAAGTGCCCTGAGACCAGAAATACTTGCATGTGGGCTCTAAGGTGTGGGTCAAGGGTGTGTAATGCCACAGTGTTTTCAAAAATTAAAACTTTAAAGATAATGTCCATCAATAAGGAAATGGCTAAATAAGTTCCGGAACATTCATACTGGAGAATATCATGCAGCCGTTAAAAAGAATGGGACACAGTCATGGAAGTACAACTTAAAAATTAATGAGGCTCTACTATACACCCAACCGAATGGCAGAAATCTAAAAAGACTGATAATACCAAATGTTGGTCAGGCTTTAAAACAACCGGAACTCTCATACACTGCTGGAGTGTAAAATGGTCCATTACATGGCAAAACTGGCAGTTTCTGCTAAAGCTATATATGCATCTCCCTATGAATTAACAAGTCCACCCAAGGTAAAATTAGAAAAAAATTGCATATATACCTACCAAAAAAAACCACCAAAAACCTACAAGAACGTTCATGTTGGCTTTGTTCATAACAAACCAAAAACTGGAAGCAATAGTCCATCAATTGGATAATGAATAAATAAACTGTGGTATGATTCATTGATGGAATATTACACAGCAGTAAAAGAAAAAAAAAATGGACACATGACAATATGGATGAATCTCACAGACATTGAGCAAAAGAGGCCAGACACAACACGGTGCATACTATATGCTTTCAATTGTATTAAACTTAAGAACTGGCAAAACCAATCTATCGTGCTAGAAATCAAAATAATGGTTATCTCTGGGAGGGAGTATTGACTGGGAAGAATCATGATGGAAATGTCCTATATCTTGATCTGAGCGCTGGTCACAAAGTATAAATGTATGTAAAATTCATTGGGTTATAAACTTAAGATTTGGGCATTTTGCTCTAAGCAAAAGATTTCTCAATAAAAAGGAAGACAGGAGAAGTTAACAATGGTTAACTTAGAGATTGTTTTTACTGTGTTATTTATTTTTGGAAAAAAAAAGTAAAAGTGTTTAAAATTCTAAAATTATGAGGTAAACCTCTTTGTGTTCACAAGGTAAGATATCCATGACATACTGTTGACTGGAAAAAGCATGTAACGAAACACAAAGTACAGGAGATTTCTGATTCAGATCAGAATGGGAAAGACCTTCATTCCCATAGGGACAGCAAGAAAAACCAAGACAAGATAAAAATTGTACATTTATATAAGAGTAAGAAGAGGGGAAGACAGAAGGAAGCCTTGAGAACTGGATTCCAGAAAGAAACAACCATGAGTGAGCAGAGAGACATGACAGCTCCCTGCTTCCACACTGAGGTCTGGGTGGAGTTGGCCTGCCATGGATGAAAAACCTTCATGGTAGCAGAGGTCTGTGAGCTGGATTTGGGTGGCAGTATGGACTGATGGCACGAACTGGAGTCTAGAAGAGCCACAAAGGCAAGGATAGAGGACTCAACCTGAACAATTCTCCTCCCCCACTCCAGGTCTTGCCATGAAAGTGGCATTGGAGTAGGGGTTGCTAAGCAGAGAGAAATCAAAAAGTCCCATGCTTTCTTTCAGTTAATAGAGTTGAAACTACAAGCAGCCCTTCCCAGCCCAAATACTGACAAGATCCAAAAGACTATAGCTCAGGATTTGAGGTTGGGCTAATTCACAGGTTAACTCAGTCTGAAGAAAGATGCAATTTCTCTGGCTCAACTAGACGCTAGGAGAAAGCTGAGTGACTAGCTCCTCACCTTAACTGCATTCAGAGGAAATGGACTTCAGTCTCTAAGGAACAAACAGGACAAAACAAAAATACTTCACTCTTTATTATTCTTTTCTACACAGTGTGCAGAATACAATAAAAACAATTATAAAACATGCAAAAAGCAGAAAAATGTGACCTGTATTTAAGAGAAATTACATTCTTTAGGAGAGACCATTGATGGTTCAGTTACTGGAGGAAGAATAAACTAAAACAATTATTTCAAATCTGAGTGAACAGATGGTATATTTTAGGAAGTGAATGGAAACACTAAAAAAAAAAAAAAAAATGGATGGGCTTAGGTTGGACAATGCAGAAGTCAGCATCAGTGAACTTGAAAAAAAGGTCAATGGAAATTATCCAAATTGGCAAAGAGAGAGAAAAAAGATTTTAAAAACATGACCAAAACATCTGTGAAATGAAAGATCCATATCAAGTAGTCTAATATCAAGTAGTCTGAGATACAAGCATTTTGGAGTCCAAGAATAAGAGGAAAGAGAGACAATGGAAGAAAAATATTTGAAGAATTATTGGCCAAAACATTCCAATCTTATGAAAAGCCACAAACTGCTGAAAGCCAAATATAAAGAGAAAAATCTGTCAGAGAAAGAATATGCATTACATAGAGCAATGGCTTTTTTTAAATGGCTGGTTTCATTGGAAACATTTGGAGGCAGAAGGCAATGGGGCAACACACTTAAAGTGCTGAGAGAAAAGAAACTTCAATCTAGAATTCTGTAACCAGCAAAATCATCCTTCAAAAAGGAAGGCAAAATAGAAATCTTCAGATAAACGAAAGTTAAAACAAACAAACAAACCTCTGTAGCAATTGAACCTCCACGACAAGAAACACTAAAGGTAGGTTTGGGGACTGAAGGGAAATGATACTGAATATAAACATGGAGCCACAGCAGATGCTCAACTGCAACACTGTTGACATTTGGGGCCAAATAATTCTCTGTTGTGGGGACTGTCCTTTTCATCATCCCTGACCTCTACCCACTAGATGCCAGGAGCACCAGCCCCCGGTTGTGACAACCAAAAATCTCTCCGGTGGGAATGAAGTCTGCAGAAGAAAATGAAGAACATCACAAAGGGCAATGGATGGAGTGAATGTGTCACCCCCCAGATTCATATTTGAAATCCTAACTCCCAGTGTGATGGTATTAAGAGGTGAGGCCTTCGGGTGGAGCCCTCATAAATGGGTTTAGGGCCCTTATGGCAGAGAGCTGTCTGCCGCTTCTGCCACTTGAGGACACAGTGAGAAGTCGGCCATCTGCACCCAGAAGAGGCCCCGCAGCAGTACACCACCCTGCTGGCACCCTCATCTTGGACTTCCAGCCACCAGAACTGTGAGAAATAAATTTCTGTTGTTTATAAGCCACCTACTCTATGGTACTTTGTTATGGCAGCCCAAACTGACTGACGGTAACTTTGTAGGTTAATATAAAAGAATATTTTTCTGGGTTTTTAGTTTTTGAAAAAAACTGAGTTAAAAACAATGATAACAACAGCGAATTTTGTGGTTTGTAATTTATTTAGAAGTAAAATAAAAAAAAAAAATAGAACAAGGGTCAGAAGAGGATAAATAGAAGAATACTGTTGCAAGGTTTTTATATTACAGTGAAATGGTGAATGTTAATTCAAAGTAGACTGATAAAATAAGTATATGTGTAATTTATAAAACAACCACTAAAAATATATAGTTAAAATCCAATAGAAGAGAAAGAGTGGAATAGTTATTTTTTAAAAGGTGAGAAAGGAGGAGGAACAAAAATAAACAAATAATAATAAATAGCCAGGCAGTAATAAGCAAACCTTATTAATAATTTGAGTAAATGAAAATGGCCTAACTCGTCCAATTAGAAGGCTGAGATTGTCAAACCAAATTTTTTTAAAAAGTAAAAGCCAATTATATGTCATTTGTAGGAGATATCATAGAGATATAAATAGGTTCAAATTTAAAGAATGAAAAAGTTTGAAAACATTAATCATAAGAAAGCTGGAGTGGCTATATTCATAAAAACTGAAGTAGATTTTAAGACAGGAAGTGCTAGTTGTGACAGAAGAACACTTCATAATGATAAAAGCATTACTTCATGAAGGAAACAACAAATCTAAATATATTTGCACCTAATAATCCACTATTATTGTTGGAGACTTAGCTCTCGTCTCTTAGAAAATATTAGTAAGGATATATAAAACCTGAACAACTATCAATTAACCTACTTGACAAATATAAAACACTATACCTAATGTTTGAAAAATATACATTATTTTCAAGTTCACATTGAACATACTCCAAGATAGGCTATACTTTGAGCCATAAAATAATGTCAATAAAAGTAATAGCATTGAGATAATATAGAATATGGAATTGGTTAGAAATCAATAACAGAAATATATCTGACTAAGCAGCTTTAACACACTAGAGGCATAATTCACAGCAGAGGCAATGACTCTGTACTGGGAATATTACTTGATGGGTCTTTGGTTGTGGAAGGTGAGCCCCATCCCCACCCTCCTATTCCCAGGGGCCAACTAGAAAGAAAGATGCAACTGAGAAAGCTGCATTTCTGCATCAGGAAAAAAGTTAATATACTGGGAAATCCCCAGATATTTGGAAAATAAACAATATACGTCTAAATAACATATCAATCGAAGAAATCACAAGGAAAATCAGAAAATATTTTAATTGATTGATAATTTTTCTTTGAATGACAATTCTTTTAGAGTATGTTTACAGCAAAATTGAGAGCAAGGTACAGAGGGTTCCCATATCACACACACACGCACAGCCTGCCCTGTTACCAACATGCCGCACCAGATGGTACATTTCTTACCAATGATGGGCCTGCATTGACACATCATTATCACCCAAAGTCTGTGGTTTACATTAGGGTTCACTCTTGGTGTTGTACATTCTATGGGTTTAGACAAATACATAACGACATGTTTCTGCCTTATAGTATCATACTCATTTTCATGAGTATGATATACTCATATAATGTATCATTTTCACTGCCATAAAAATCCTCTGTGCTCTGTCCATTCATCCTTCAATGGTAATTATTTAAAACAGCACACTGTGACACCAAAACCACATGTAATGAAAGAAAAAATAGATAAATTGGGCTTCATCAAAATTTAAAACTTTTGTTCTTTAAAGGATACTGTCAGGATAGTTAAAATACAACTCACAGAATGAGAGAAAATATTTGCAAATCATGTATCTGATAAGGGACTAGTATTCAGAATATATGAAGAACCCTTACAACTCAACAATAGAAAGACAAATAACCCAATTTTTAAATAGGGGAAGAATTTGAATACACATTTAACCAAAGAATATGTACAAATGGCCAATAAGCACATGAAAATATTGCTCAAGATCATTAGTCATCAGGGAAATGCAAATCAAAACCACAGTGAGATACCACTCTCACCAACTAGGATGGTTGTAATCAAAAAGACAGACAAAAGCAAGTGTTAACAAGGATGTGGAGAAATTGGAACCCTCATGAACTGTGGTGGAAATGTAAAATGGTGCAGGCACCTTGGAAACAGTTTGGTAGTTCTTCAACATGTGAAACACAGAGTTATTATATGATCCAATAATTCCACACCTAGGCATATACACAAGAGAATTGAAAACATATGTTCACACAAAAGTTGTACATGAGTATTTATAGCAGCATTATTCATAACAGCTAAAATATGGAAACAGTCCAAATGCCCATCAAGTGGTGACTCAGTCAATGACAGATGGAATATTCCTCAGCCATAAAGAAGAATGAAGTACTGATTTATGCTACATATGCTAAGTGTTTGAAGCCAGTCACAAAAGACTGTGTGATTCCAACTGCATGAAATGTCCAGAATTTGGAAATCCACATAGACAGAGAGTAGATTAGTGCTTGCCAGGGACTGGGAGGGTGTGGGATGGAGAGGGACTGCTAGTGGGGATGGGGTTCTTTTCAGGGTGATAAAAATGTATTAGATAATGGCGATGGTGCACAAGTTTGTGAATATACTAAAAACCACTGGATTGTATGCTGTAAAATGTGGATTTTATGGTATATGAATTATATCTTCAGAAAGCTGTTACTAAAAAACGGTGGAATATTGTAACAACCTTATTCCAATGATGAAATGGATAAAAACCTTGAAAGACAGACCTCACCAAAACTGACCCAAGAATAAATAGAAGTAGAATTCACACTTAAAAACATCCCAATGAAGAAAAGGACAAGTTCAGATGGCTTCACTGGTAGATTATAACAAACATATAAGGACTAAATATTACCTATTATCCACAAACCCTTTCAGAAAAAAAAGCAAAGGAGCATGGAATGCTTCCCAAATCATTTGATGAGGCCAAAATAACCCCAACACCAAACCCTTACAAAACTAAAGAAAAACAACAGAGCAACATCCTAAGTGAGCATAAATGAAAAAAATTAACAAAATGTTAGCAAACCGAACAGCAACACACAAAGAAAGGACAATTCATCATGACCAAGTAAGGCTGACAACACCCAATGTCGGTGAAGCTGTGAGTAGCTGGTCAGGCACGCACCAGTCATGATACGATGCAGTGAACGAAGCTGTGATCAACAAATCCCGTGTCCTTAGGTTCCCTCTAGATAAGGTATTCTTGACACACGCTATTGTATTTTTCCCTCCTGTTGCAAACTTGCAAATTCAGCCTTAAATATGGAGTGTTTGGCACGTGGCCTCCAAGCCAGATGTGACCCCAGTGAGGTTATCGCAGAGCTTAGGGAACATTTTCAAAGCATGAGGCAGGGTCTGGCATCTCTGACAAACAGCTTCATTTCCAGGGAATCTGCTGGATGGAGGGCTGTCTGGCCTGCCAGGATTTTCATGAGAAGACATCTGGTCTCTTCCTCTGCTCTGACCCATGGGCTTTCCTCCTCTCTGTTGGCATCAGCCTCAGGTGGGTTGCAGCACCAGCATGACAGACTGGGTAAATTGGGCACCTGAAGCACCTGCATCAGTGTAAGTCGTTATGTTTTAAGTCAGTTAATTTGTCTTTTCAGAGCCCTTCGGTGCACATGCTTTGTTCTGAAGGAAATAAATTCCAAATGCTTTTTAAATCCACGTGTGTATCACCCTGCTTTTAAGCAATTGTGAAACAGGCAAGCATATTCATGCAGGGACCTAGATCCAGTTGGAGGCGGCCATTCGCCTCAGTGTTAGAGAAAACGAGCCGACCTCCAACAAAAGCCAGCAAACACTGAAACCTCACACGTGCTCCCCCTTCTTCAGGGCTTGCTCAGGGGCTTCTGACGAACATTACTTGGAGGCTCTGGAATGAACTCACAGAGTAAGCCAGGGACTGGCGAGCCAGCTTTCCTTCTTCCATAAATCTCCTTCCCTCTCAGAAAAATAAAGGAGGTGGTAGCCAAAACCAGCAGCGCCATCCCCCTGGTGGTACCAAGAGAAGCCAGAGGCGCCCTCGGGTCTGCAAATGCTCGCGGAGCGAGGGAAGAGAAAGGCTCTTTCCTCCCATTTCTCGTCCTGTCTCTTCCTCCGGACAATGTGGCACCTGGGGGGCTGGTTATAGCCCGAGCCTCAGCCAGCAGTCCAGCTGCTACGTGCCCCGAACACCTCCATATGCCCTTTAAGGGAGATGGTGCTATCTTCCATTTACAGATGAGAACAGTAAGGTTCAGGTAGTAGCAGTTTGCCCAGGACCACAGCTATCAGTGGCAATTTGGATTCCAGCCCAGGTCTGCACAGCTCCAAATTCTGTTCTCTTCCAAATGAGCACAGTACCATGCTCCATGGCACTGCATTGTCGACAGGGTAAGAAAAGAGGAAGCTGGAATCCCTGCTAAGGTACAGAAGGACCTACGTTTCGGTGTGGCTTTTGGCTGAAGCAGTTTATGTGAATTGAACCCCACACTGTTTTTAAGGGAATATATCGGCTTAGTCTAAAGGGAACAGAGTGGTACAAAATTAAAAGAAGTCTTCGGGTTCCTGAACTTCTACAGAAAGGAAGCAGGCCAAGAACACTCATCTGCAAACACTGGTCATTTCTTATGGAAGACGAGGATGACTCAGGGGCCAAAAAGGGCTCAGAGAACAGAGCTGAGAGAGGAAAAGTTTCTCACAAGATGTGGGTGGGTCCGCGAACGGGCTGTAGGCGGACGCCCAGCCAGACTTGAGACTTCCCATGAACTAACAACCGCTGTGTTTCTCGCATGTCACTCCCGTTTGGTCAGGGGTGTCCACTGAGATGGGCCCGTCCCTGCCCACCATGGCATGTTGAGTGTGCGGGGAAGACAACTTGCCCCTTTTTCCATAAGCCTTCGAAACAAGAGGAGCTTTTCCCCAGGGAACCGAACCTGAGGGGTCTTATTCACACGTGGACTTGATTGGGGAAAAGGTCCTCAGCTCTCAGCATGTGCCTGAAAGAAGGATGGAATGAGCCTGTCTGGGGGGGAAAAGAGTCTACTCTGCTCCGGGGAGAAATACAGATAACTTCTGTCCAGAGAGCGATTGTGGCAGTTATAAAATGTGGCCGCAGACTCTGTGACCCTTCTCCCTTCAGAGATGGTCGTTCGTGACCCGTTCTTCTGAATCTGCATGAGCTTGTGACTCCTGCCACTAACGGAGCACAGTGGGAGGGACACGATGGGGCCCCTGAGGCTGGACCTTCATAAAGGGCGATGCCACTCCTGCCCTGGGGCTGGATGCTTGCCCCGGGGGCTCTGAGCCACCACGGGAACCTCCGCCTTGAAGCTGCCGTCTTGTAAGGAGTCCGTGCGGGTATGTGCTCCCGGCAACATTTCCGGTTGCGCCCATCCTTGGAGTCCCCCCAGCCCAGACACCATGCATGTTGTGTGAAGAAGCTTTAGTTGATTCCTGCCCTCAGCGTTTCTTGTCTTGCCCCAGACATCATGGAGGGAGCAGAAACAAGCCATTCCTGTTGCACTCTGTCTGAATTCCTGACCTACAGAATCTGGCACTGATAATCTTGTATTATCAATAGTGCATTTCATCATGATTTGCTAATCAGCAATAGAAAACCACAACAAAAATTGAAAAACCTTTCTATTTAAAGGTCCTCACTAGCTAGTGGGAATCAGCCACATAGCACAGGAGATCAGCTCAATGCTTTGTGACCACCTAGAGGGGTGGGATAAGGAGGGTGGGAGGGAGACGCAAAAGAGAGGAGATATGGGGATATATGTATATGTATAGCTGATTCACTTTGTTATAAAGCAGAAACTAACACACCATTGTAGAGCAATTATACTCCAATAAAGATGTTAAAAAAGTAAAATAAAATAAAGGTCCTCACTAAAAGAAAGATTAAAGGATATACTTCAACCAAAAATAAAATTAATTTGAAGAAATGGCATGGGTTATAAAAAAAAGTGGTTAACTTGTGGCATGTATAATAAATTACTGTTTGAAAAGTTTAGTCTTTTAAAAAGGTAAAACTAAAATAGACAATAATAACAAGATAGGGCAGAGTTCAATGAATAGTTAAAGCATGCTAAGGTTTCATGTTCTAGAAAAGGATAGAAATACTGAGTAACTTTAGAGTTTCTTAGAAATTTTCTAATGTATAACGTATGATAAAAATTTAAGATAACTGCTAACAATATAGAAATATTAATCTTAGCTTCCAAACTAGCAGAGAAAGAGAGAAATATATATATATATATATATCCATCAGAAGTCAGGAAAGAAAGAAAAAAGCAGAGGAAAAAAATCCTAGTAAATAGAAAATCCAAAATAAAATGGTAGAAAAAAATTGTTACGTATGTCAGTAATTACTGTAACTGTAAATGGATTAAACTCATATTTTAAAGGATAAACATCAATAGATTGTATGAAAATAAAATAAGATAATATTCAATTAATGCTGCTTACATGAGACACACCTAAAATAAACCACACTGACAGACTAAAGATAAAGATAAGGAAAAATATAGACTAGGTAAACATTAAGTAAACAAAAAAAGTCTATATTAATATTAGACAAAACAGCATTTTAAACACTGTTTTTAAGGATGAACAGCCTTGCCCTCTCTGGCTCCTAGGTAACCACAGTGCGTAACTTGGGGCTTATCATTTGCAAGCAGGTGGGATGAGAGCGTCTTGTGGCCTCTGGAAAATACACTCCCTGTGGTGGGCAATTTCGTCTTGTTCCTGACTACAATGGAAATGTTCTAGTTTCACTACTATGTTCAGTATTAACTATGAATTTTTGATAAATATCCTCCTCGGGTTAAGAACATTTCCCTCTATTCCTACTTGCTAATAATTTATGTTTTGAATTAGTATCAAATATTATTAAATGCTGTTATTGCACCTATTATCATGATTGTGTGGATTTTCTCTTTATTCGTGTTGTGCTATCAGTTAGTATGTTTTCTAACGCTGAACAGGATCATTATCTCTTCTTTAAAGGATCAGTGCCTTTTGGAATCAGGGAAGAGCACACGAAGGCTTGATTTTGTTTACAATGTTTTATTTCTTAAAGAAAGCAAATATGACAAAATGCCAACTTACATTAAACCTAAGTGGTGGCTCCATGGGTGTTGACAACATTGTTTCTGTATTCCTTTTGTTTGACATATTACACCATTTTTAAACTACGAAGAATGAATAGCAGTTTGGACTTTATAGAAAACCAGATCATTTCAAAGAAAAGCTCAAGAAAATTTCCTAGGATACAGAAGACAATATGAATTGAAAAAATATGAGAGAAAACTTAAGATGTATTGAGAACAGATCTGAAACATCGTATGTAAAAATCCTTACCTCACACCATACGTAAAGATAAACACACATAGATAGTTGGACACTTAGAGACTGGTTTTATCTGATAGAGAAATAAATTAAAAAATAGAAACTCAAGAACAGGGAAGACACACTATAAAGAAACAGTGGTGAGAAGTAAAAATTTAGTGAGAGGTGAGTTGGGTTTAATTAATTGCTGTTTACCTGGTTATAAAATTTAATTCAAGTAATTTTTTAAAAGAAATTATATATTTAAACTTTATTATAGTTACTAGTTCAAAATTTTACGTATAAAATCTCAAGTCATTTCAACAAAACGCGGAGGTATGGGGTATAAAATTACACTAGATTTCTTTTCTTTCACACCTGAGTTCAAAATCACTTTTGCACACTTGTGCATCACTTTCTGTGCCCTCTCGATATTTGTTAGGCATTTTCCCACCACCTGTTGGAATTTGCTCGTGGGGTGGCACCTGGTTCATACTGAGAAAAGCAACAGTTGCTCGTGTTCCCATCCTTGTGTTCTAAGGGCTGAGCACCTTCGTGCTGGTGGCCAGTGCTCTCTCCCCTTCACGTCTCCATCTAGTGAGTCCTACAAATTGCCTGGGCGCCAATTTTCTACAGACTCCAGAGTGGGACCACTGGAGAGATGAGATCCAACTATGGGCAGAGCCCATGGAGGAAGGCAACCCTAGGAAAGGGAGCTTATTCAAGTGGAGGAGGAGAAATCCCACCTCCTCAGGGGGCACATAGGTGGGGCAGCTCTGTGGGAAAGGAAGGCAGGCTGGACACCCAGGAGGGAAGTGACCGACAGCCCGAGGCCCTCAGTGGCCAGAGCTCCCATCCGAGGTCTGAGGGTCTCCAGAGAAAGGAGGACCAGGGGGAGGGGGTGGGAGAAGATCCATCCTTGTCCCTAAAGGCCTCAATCTAGAAGGAACACGGTCCACTTCCTTTAGCAGTGAGCTTCTGGGCCCTGCACTCTCTCTAGCTCCTGCCTGGAACTATTTCCAAATACCTGACCCGGCAGGCAGACCTGATGGCCAATGTCTCCTGGCATGTGCCTTCAATGTCCCCTGCCACGCCCCTCCACCGCCTCTCACCTGCCACGTCCCATCCCTCGGCTGAATCACTGCCCCAGAGAGTAAAGGAGTCTGGGGGACGTAGTCCTGGCAAGGACGGCAGAAACCTTCCTCTCCAGAGCATGGAGGGCTTTGCTCAGCCCAGCAGAACTGTCCCAGACCCTCCCGCCTCTCCCCTCAGAGCTTCTGCCCAAAGAGAAGGGTGGTCCCCCTCCCTTCCACCAGAAAACGTGGATCCAGCCTCTGCCCAAGGAGATGTGGACGCTTCAGCCTCTGAGCTTTAGCCCCAGTGGGGTCCTGGCCTGGGTGGGGGAGAGGGTGGGACTGGGAGCCTGGAGTCTGGGAAACCTGTGGCTGCATCCATCACCTGAGCAGATAAGAGAGCGGGGCCCATGTGCACCTGAGGGGCGAGTCCCGGGGCAGAACCCCAGTGTCCTCCTCTGAGTGTTGGTGTGGCCGGCTCTGCTCTCTCCTCGTGGAAAACCTGTGGCGGTGGTCGGTGGTCACCCCCCTGGCCCTGTGAGCCAGTTCACAGGCCCCTGTGAGGACAGGGCCAGGGTCCCACTGGCCAGACACCACTTCCTGGTGAGAAAGGACAGCCACCTGCCCGCTCTCCCTAAGGGCTCCCAAAGGGAGGGGGTCTTGCTCTGTGGGGAGCTGTCTGTCCAGGGCAGAAGCACCAACCTCAAGGCCAGTTTGGGGTTCCTGCTGCAGAAATATGGTTCCTTTCTGGAAGGAGAAGGACCATACCACGTGCAGGAACCAATGGCCAAGAGGAGCAGTGCTGGCCCTGGGCCTGGTCGTCACGGTGGACACAGAGCCCAGAGCCCAAACCCCAGTGCCCACCGCTTACCCCACCCCGTGCTCCACCAAAGCCGGCTGTTAAATGCAAGTGACGCTACCGCGGCGTGTCACAGACGAGAGCTGGTGCCTGCACTTCAGAAAAGCCGCCCCATGCCTGTGCCAGGACAAGCTGACCCACTCCCGCAGGCGCCCAACAGGAACGTCAAGTCTCCATTCGACTGAGCCCCGCGTGCCCATTTAGGACGGAGTAGCGGATGGAGGCAGATTCACAGGAAATCTATAGGGTGACGGACCACGAGGCACTGAGACTGGGTCTCTCAGATGCCGTGTTCACAGAAGAAGCCAGATTCTATTTACAGAAAGTTCAAGGCCAGACAACACCACAGGTCTGCTAGAAATCAGGACCGCGGCCGCCCTGGGGAGGGGGCAGCTGGAGGCGCCCGATGCTTTGTTCTCCATCGGGATGCAGTGCACCAGGCGCCCATCCCAGGAGCTGGCTGCCACGTACAGTCGATGAGTGCACGTTTCCACGCGTGCCACGCTTCAGTAAACCGCGTGTGAGCTGCGGCCGACACCGGGCCAACGCGATGCTCTCCTCGGTGACAGCGGCAGGTACGCTGACCCTCCCGAGAGCCTCTCACTGCCAGGTGCCGTGGTTCTCAGGGCTTTCTCCGCTGAGGCAGCCCACGTCCACCCGAGGAGGCCGCCGCTATTCTAATCCCTGTTTCAGAGGGAAGGAAGCAGGCTCGTGGAGGTTGAGCTGCACCCGCACGACCCCTCCAAGCCCCGCTGGCCACTGCTGTGCTGAAGCCGGCGGGGATCACACAGGGGCTGGCAGGGGCTGTGGTGCAAAGACGGCCCGCAGGCCTCAAGCGGAAGCAGCTGCCGGCCCAGCGCCACACCACACATTTCAAGCCCACGAAACAAAAACAGTCGGGAAGGCGCACAGAACCACAAGCCAAAGTCGCTTCCTTGCTCCTTCTCCTGTAATTGCTTCATCCATATGGAGGCCCTAGTCATCCATTGCACTCTGGGGTATCTGGGGTCTGAGTCAGTCAGAGGGGCTAGGAAACAAATATCCACAAAATATCAGAAGCTGGAAACAGAGGTTTCATTTTTATGTCTTATTTGCTCACTACATATCTGGTGACCCGGCCCGAGGCAGGCTCACTCAGAAGCCCACCAGGGCATCTCATGTTTCCCGTTGCAGAGGGAAAGACCCAATAACTCCCAAGGTCTTCTGCCAACCTTGCAATGTCGCCCCAGCTCCAGGGGTCAGAGGCCACCTGGTGACAGCACCAAGGTCACCCAGGGGCTGGACAGGGGAGGGGCTCGCCCACCTGCTGTCAGAGCGGCTGCACCTGCCTCTTGCTGCCGATCAGAGTCCAGAGGTGACCCTGGTCTGGGCACTTGGGCCCACGTAGGGCATCCCATGGCGTGGAAGGAAGGAGGAGGATGCCAGTCGCCGGCCCGCACAAGGCCCCCGCTGGGATGTGGACCCCACAGGGCTGAGGTCTGGGTCCGTGGGCCTGTCGCTCCCCTGTCACCTGCCCACTCCTGCTCACCATCGGGACAAGGTCGGGCTTGGTCTCCACCCCAGAAGCCTGGGCCTCTCGTGTTGCATCAGGAGCCAAGAGGTGCTGTGAATCACCCCTTCCCTGTAACATGTCACTTGACTCTAAACAAACACGCTGAGGAGAACACATCTGCAGGAGGATTTCTTCTGGATTAGAAGAAAGGAAATGGGGCCTTTGAGTGGGGAGAGTGCCAAGCCCCGCCTGGGGTGCACGAGGGGACATGGAGAAGCAGGGGTGAGGCAGGGAGCACCTCGGCCAGCTGCCTTCTCGGCACACGGCTGCCGTCCGGGGTCCCAGGCCCTCCCTCACCCACCAGAGACCCACGGGGTGGGGGGATGGCGGGGGACGCACAGCAGAAGCCAGGCCTGGCCACTCCCACGCCTCCCCTCCCAGATTCCTAACCGCCACTCTAACCCTAGCCTCCACCAGATTCCGGCCGGAGCATCTGCTCTGGGCCTCGCAGCCTCGGGTGGGCGGGGACTCGTCCAGATGGAGTGACCTCCTGACTTCCTGGAAGCCGCCCCAGTCAGCCTTGGAGGTGCAGACGAGATCACCCCAACATGGGCTCCTGGCAGGTCACCCCGCAGCTCAGGCCCCAGCTGGTGGGCTCAGATCCAGGGTTTGCTGGGAACCACCGACCTTTAGCAGAGGGTGGGGACCTCCTTCCTAGATGGCCCAGCTTACTTCCTGGAGTAAAGCATCCTCCCCCCGGGCCCCCTGATGCAAGGAGCCTGCACGTATGCTGCGTCCAAGCAGGCAACAGGCTCCCACGCTGTCACAGTGGGGTGAGGACGCCCTTCCAGGGAAAGCTGTGATTTCCCTGAAACCGCACAGCTGTTAGGTGCCCTGGGAAGGCCTCGAGTTTGCAGAGCCCAGGGCAACCCAGAGGAGAGGCCATGAGGCTGGACAGGGTCAGGGGACAGTGAGGGCTGCCCTGGGTGATGCCAGACGGAGAGGAGCAGACGCCCAGGCCCGCTAGCCAGGCGTTCCCAGGACTTGATGACACCGAAAGGGGTCATCTGACTTGGTGGCCATGGCAGAGCAGAGGGGTGAGGGCCTCCGAGTGCCAGTCTGAGCCGTCCACAGCCTGACAGCAGCTCGGGGGTGGGGGATGGTGTCACTGTCCCCTCCAAGGACAGAAACCGAGGCACAGAGTGGCAGGCACACGGCAGGTGAGCTCACCTGGCTGGGTGGTCCTACCCTCACCCCTCACCGAGGTGTCCACCAGGGACAGGGGTAGGGGCCCTGGATGACAGACTGGGTGGCCGTGGACGTCAGGGGAGCAGACCGGGCAGTTGAACCCAACGCCTTCCGAGTCCAAACCCGGAATTCTTCTGCCACGGCAGCCGTGATCTTCAGGCACCTCCAAGGACTTGAGGGTCACCAACAGGCCAACAACATACATATGTTTATTGTATTGTGTGACCGGGCAAAGGTTCCATGGTTCATCATGGACCCAGATGACCCACACGGGGACCCACCTGTCCGTGCTCTCACTGGCACCCTGAGTGCAAGCAGGCCTCCCTGCAGGTGCATCACCCTCTTCCCCTCCATGTCTCTGCCTCAGTGGTTCTCTCTGTCCCATCTCTCTGTCTTACTGGCACACACGTGTACACACATGCACACACATGCACACGCACACACGCCACGTGCACGGCCACAAACAGATGAACAACATGCCAAGACCCTCCCGCCCCTACCTCGGACATGCCCCATCTCCCTACTGAGCTGAGAACGCAGTGCACGGCGGGGCTGGCGAGGCCACCTGGGGGATGACCCAGACCCCTCGGAGGAGGCAGCTCTCTACATGGGGTAGAAGGTGGGAGCCACAGGCCAGCTGCTGCTCTGGAAGCCTGTAAATATTTAGATTCTCGGTCTCCTGCTGGTGAATTGTGATTTTTTCAAAGCCCTTCTCCTGCATGTGAACATAGAGACAGCCCAGTTGGGCCATGTCCCATGACTAATATTTCTTTTTCTGTTTTGATAACATTTTAATCCTCCCAACTAGTGAAAAATGAAGACATGAAGCACTTTCCCCATACACTAGAGCACTCTGGAAGGCAGACAGGCTCCTCCCCATCCCACCCACAGCGCAGGGGCTGAGCCCCAGGCCCTCCGTACATCCTGAAACCCACCCATACCTGCTCTGGGGTCGGGGCCACCCTTCCCCTCCTGGCTGGGACCCCCAGGGGCTGTGAGCTCGGCGCTCCCTGTGGCCCAACTCTCTCTCAGTGGCCCCCACTTCCCTCTCATGTCTGTCCTGCCCTCTGCAGACTGAAGCCAGTCGGGCTAAGAAGGCCGGAAGGGCTGCCTCCTTCAAGCTGTGGTCCTTGTCCTTGGACAGTGCTCGCTTTATTTTTTTATTTTTTTAAAACAGCAGTGTATATTTACTGAAATGAAAGAGGTTTGTATTATATTGATACATGGGAAAAAAGCAAGTTACAAACAGGTACCTGCAGAGGATCCTGTTTTTAAAAACAACGTATGGATGTGCAAATGTACGCACGTGTGGAAAATACTATGGAAGATTATATACAAAATATTCCAAGTGGATAGGATGGGCTGCTGGGTGATTTATAATTTATTTTTTTATACTTTTCATTGACTCACATTTCTCAGGGGACCTGTGCAACTTCTTTTTCTCTTTTCTTTCTTTTTTTTCTTTAAACCAGGACTACAACTAAATTTTTTTGCGATATAATTCACATACCATAAAGCTCACCATTTTAAAGTGTAAAATTCAGTGGTTTTCGGTATATTCACAGAGAGGTGCCCCATCACCATGATCTAATTCCTGAATATTTTCATCCAAAATGAAACCCTCTACTCATCAGCAGTTGTTCCCATTCCCCACCCTCACAGGGCCTGGCAACTATTCATCTACTTTCTGTCTATGTGGATTTTCATATTCTGGACATTTCATGTACATGGAATCATACAACATGTGGCCTCATGTGACTGGAGTCATTCACTTAGTACAATGTTTTCATGGCTCGTCCGTGTTGTAGCATGAGTCAGTACTTCATCCCTTTTTATGGCTGAATTACGTCACTATGTGGACAGACCACCTTTTGTTTATCGAGTCACCAACTGATGGACATACAGATTATTTCCATTTTTTGGCTATTATGAGTAATGCCGCTATAAACATTGGAGTACAAGTTTTTGCGTGTACGTTGTTTTCAATTCTCTTGGGTGTATCCGAGGAGTAGGATTTCTGGGTTATATGGTAACTCTATGTTTAACTTTTTGAAGAACTGGAAAACTGTTTTCCAAAGTGGCTGCACCATATAACATTCTCACCAGCAGTGGATGAGCTCCCAATTGCTCTGCATCCCCCCAACACTTAATAATACCCGCGTCTTTTATGCTAGCCTTAGTGAGTGTGAAATGGTGTCTCTTTGAGGTTTTGATTTACATTTCCCTAATGACTAATGATATTGAGTATTTTTTCACGTACTATTAGCCATTTATATGTCTTCTTTGGATAAATGTCTATTCAAGTTCTTTGTCCACTTTTTTTTTTTTAATTTATTTGATTGAACTGGGTCTGAGTTGCAGCAGGCGGGCTTCTTAGTTGCAGCACGTGGGCTCCTCAATTGCAGCCTGTGAACTCTTATGCAAAGTCTTAGTTGTGGCATGCGTGTGGGATCTAGTTCCCTGACCAGGGATGGAGCCCGGGCCCCCTGTGTTGGGAGCTTGGAGTATTAACCACTGCACCACCAGGGAAGTCCCCTTTGTCCACTTTTCTTTTTTTTTTTACAATTTTCTTTTCTTTTAATTTATCTATTTTATTTTTGGCTGCATTGGGTCTTCATTGCTGCATGCAGACTTTCTCTAGTTGCGGTGAGCGGGGGCTACTCTTCGTTGCGGTGTGTGGGCTTCTCATTGCAGTGGCTTCTCTTGTTGTGGAGCACGGGTTCTAGAGCACAGGCTCAGTAGTTGTGGTGCATGGGCTTAGTTGCTCCGCGGCATGTGGGATCTTCCCAGACCAGGGTGAGAACCCGTGTCCCCTGCACTGGCAGGCGGATTCTTAACCACTGAGCCACCAGGGAAGCCCTGCTTTGTCCACTTTTTATTCGGTCTTTTCATTGTTGAGTTTTAAGGGTTCTTTATTCATTCGGGATATGAGTCCCTTACCAGATATATGATTTGAATTTCCATATGAACTTTAGGATCATCCCATCAATTTCTGCAACAACAAAAAAAATCCAGGTGGGATTTTAATATGGATTTTGATGAATCTGTAGATCAGTTTGGGGAGTATTGCCCTCTTAACAATATTATGTCTTTCAATCCATGTACATGGGGTGTCTTTCCACTTACTTGCATCTTCTTTAATTTCTTTCAACAATATTTTGTAAATTTTGGCATATAAGCCATTCACTTCCTTTGGTAAATTTATTTCTAAGTATTTTATTCTTTTTCATGCTATTGTAAATGAAATTGTTTTCTTAACTTCATTTCAAATTGTTCATTGCTAGTGTATAGTGTATACAGTTGATTTTTTATATTAATCTTGTATCTTGTCACCTTGCTAACTCACTTATTAATTCTAATAGTTTTCTGCGTGTTCTTCAGAATTTTCTATAAACAAAATCATGCTAACTGCAAATAGAGAAATTTTACTTCTTCCATATACTGTCCACAGATATTAACTTCAAATATAATGATATAGGCAGGTCGAAAGTAAAAGGATAGATAAAGATATATTATGCAAACATTAATCAAGAGTGACTATATTAATATCAGATAAAGTAGACTTCAGACCAAAGAAAATAACCGACAGAGAGGGACGTTACATATGATGAAAGGATCCATCTATCAAGACGACATCACAAACCTAAATGTGTATGTAGCAAACAAGAGAGCTGCAAAATATAAATATATAGAGCAAAAAAAAAGCTGAAAGGAGAAACAGACAAATCCACAATTGTAGTTGATTACTCCAGCACCCCTGTATTAGTTTCTTATTGTTGCTATAACAAAATACAAAAATTTGAAAGAACATAAATCTATCATCTTAGAGTTTGGGAGGTCAGAAGTCTTAAATGGATCTCCCTAAAATCAAGTGGTCAGCAGATGAGGTACAGCTATACAACGGGGTACCACTGAACAATACAAAGGAATGAACAACTGGCACACACACCAAAACTATTATGCTGAGCGATGGAATCCAGATACCAGAGCTCATACTTTATACGCAGTTCTGGGATGGGCAAAATTAACGTACAGCGATAGAAATCACAACAGTGGTTACTTGCAGGTGAAGTTAAGGTACTGAGAAGAGGGGCTGCTTCTGGGGGTCGGGGGACACCTAATCTGGGAGGTGGTGTGTGAGCAATGATAGGGAACGTTTACAGAGCTGTACACTCAGGGTTTGCACTTTTCCTATTGGAAATTAGATCTTGATTTAAAAATAGGCACAAACATCCACAAAATTTCATTCCTCTGGAAGTCAGTAACTCTTTTTAAGAATATTTACTAATAAATTAGTCTGAAATGTAAATATTTACTCAGATTCTGGAGGCAGTGTAAATGTCCAACATCACAGGAAACCTCTCAGCGCAGGGAAACGTGCCCTGTGAGGGAGCATTCGGGATCCCAGCGTTCGGGTGGGGGCGACCTCCACAGAGGTGAGGGCCCGGCTCGTGGCACTGACCACACGGCCTATACTTTGTAAATGGTGGGGACCCAGCAGCGTGAGGATATCAGCAGTGACACAGGGGTGAATGGCTCATGCCAAGGGCAGAACGGCAGTGGGGACTTGGCCGCCACGGCCAGGTTCAGGTGGCATGGCAATGGCTCTGCCCCCAGGCTGGGTGAGGCCAGGCTCCAAGGTGGCAGAGGTGGGTTTGGGAAAACCTCTCGGAGGAAGGAAGGAAGCCTGCTGCTTGGACACAGACCAGAGGACGCTGGCCCGCGGGGCTAGGCCGAGAGGATGGTGGAGCTGGAGATCTGACAGCAACTCAGAGGTGCTGCCCCCAAGGTTCGAAAGTGGCTGGAGGGCTAGTCCTCTGTTGACCCAGCAAGGGGACACACTTGGCCTCGACTCGGGCCTCCTGGAAACCACACTGGGACTGGAGACAGTAGGTCCTGGAGTGAAGGACGTAGAGGGAAGGGCAGGGTCCAGACCACTCAGAGGACAGACAGGATCACCGGACGTTGGAGGGACTCACCAGGTCTGGTCGTCCTAGACCCAGAATTCGAGCAGGGGGAGTGGCGGTGGGGAACGATGCCCCAAAGGGACCAGAGGGGACGGAGAAGTGAGCCCGCCGGACTTCTGTCCCGAGGACAGTGGTGGTGGGCGTCCTAGGAAGTCCTCTGCTTGGAACTGCTGGCGTTGGGCGGGCTGAGCTGGGGACCCCGGGTCCGGCCCACCACCAGCCCTTCCGCTGTGGAGCTGCAGAAGCCCGTCAGCTGATGCAGGGGCAGGCGGGGCTGTTTCCTAGGTTCTGCAGGCCGCCCTTCGGTTCTGGTCTCTGGGCAGGCTCGGGGAAGGCCCGGGGCCTTTAAAGGATGGAGCTCAGACAACCAGATTCTGGAATCACACTCCTCCAGTTTCCCACACCGCACCCAACTCTGGGCACTGTCCCACGGAGCGTTCAACTTCTGCGGAAAGCTGGGGTTAGGGAGGACGGACTCTTGGCCTGAACGTGGCCCCAGATGGCTTCCATCACGCCCCCTGACAGCTCTGGGAAGTCCCCCGCTTCTTGGCCTGTGGCTTCTTGAAGGAAAGAGGCCAAAGCATTTCAGCTCTGGGACTGCGGGTTTTCTGAGGATTTCGGCAGTTTGCCCGGGAGAAAAGGAAGCTGACCACAGAGAGGGCCGTGAGGGCCAATGGGGGGCAGAAAGAAACCAAAGCAGCAAAAGGGATGAAGAGCAGAGAACGAGCGAAAGAACCCAGACAGAAGGGGGCTGTGCGGGGCTCAAACCCCAGGACAGACAGAAAGGCCCGGGGCTGCCTGGGGCCCGGGAGCCCGCAGTCCAGTGGGGGACAGGCATCTCTCGGATAATCCCCAATCCAAGAGCCGCAAACCCTGAGAGGAGGCAGGGGGCCCAGGGCTGGGTGGGACGACGAGGGTTCCTTACAGCGACAGGCTGGGCCCGTCCACAGGGAAAGGGCTGAGGGGAGCCCGCTGCCCGGGCACCACAGCCCAGACAGCGGCCCTGATTCCGGGCAGAGGTGCCCTCGGTCCACGGGAGATGGACAGGGTCCTCCCGCTGGCTGAGCAAATCCCAGACGCCTCCTTCTTCTGGTCCAGGAAAGGGAGCGGGAGCTGGACCTGCCCTGGGCCCAGTAATGGGTTTTGGGGTTCTCCCATGGGGTCTGGAGAGGTGACCAACTCTCCACAAACAGAACAACTAAAACACCCAGAAAAATCACCAGCTGGAAGATGTCCTTGAGTTACGAAATTAACTCCCATTGTCAATGTGCAATAATGTTTTCTCTGCAAAGACTTCTTTTTCACACATTCGCTCCTTCAGCAACTTCTGGGTGAGTGTTGTCGCCACTCACTGTCAGCTGGGCTGAAAACAAGGCCAAACTCATAGCCAGACGGGAGGAGCCAGGACTCAAGGCCAGGGTGGCCTGACTTCAAATGGCTGCAAAGATAACTTGCCCAGGATGTGATGTATGGATCAAAAACACATTGCTGAAAGCAAAATAAAGTGAGAGTACAGCGCAGGACCATTGTTTAAGTGCACACAGCAGGTAGAGGTGTGACTAGGGTCTGTTCGCGGGCCTTGCGGGGTGACGCGGACACTGCTTAGTGCTCCCTGCCCATCAGGCCGCCCAGCGGTGCGGCCCACGGACTGCGGCCCACGGACTGCGGCCAGCACAGGCCACCTGTGACTGAGTGGGCTCGGGCAGGACTGAGTCTTGTCCCAAAATGTGCCGTTCATACCCCAAGAGGAGAGGGCACCCGGGTGCTCAGAAAAGAGCTGTTGAAAAAAGACAAACGAGTGAGGGAGGCTGAGGCTGGTGGTCAGTGTGGCCTGGGACAGCCTCGGGGCCTCGGGGATCTCAGCACCTGGCCCCAGGGCGCCCGGCTCCCCCTGCTCGGAAGCTGGTGGCGGGCCCAGGAGCTGGCCCAACTGGGAGGATGCCAGGGGCCTCCGAGAGGCACTGGGACGTCAGCATGAAGCCATGTCCCTCAGATTTGAAACAACGTGGAGGCGGCGGCAGCCAACCCGTTAGTCATGAAGAATTGAGCGGCCCAGAGCAGCCAGGGGCCCAGGGAGTCAGCAGGCACAGGAGGCCCCGAGGTCCTGTCCCTGTGGAGCCGGCAGCAGGCATGAGGCCCCTCGGCCCAAATCTCCTTGTGTCCCCCGAGGCGCACGGCCCACCCCGACCACCACGACGGTCTCCCCACTCCCCACCCGCACCCAGCGGCGCATCAGAGCCCACGTGGAGGCTGATACGTGTTCAGGAATTTTGCAGTTGCCAAACACACCCACTACCGAAAACTAAATTATATGAGCTTACAATTCACTAAGTTGTATTAAAGCCAAGGTAGTGAATACTCAAAGCTCCTCATCACGGGACTCTGTTTTCCGGGCATCGTGCTCTGGAAGGGCTTTACTTCTGTGCGTGTGCTGTGTGGCAGCCCTGCCCCCAGGCCGCCCCTGACAGCGCATCTCGGCCCATACTCGGCTGCAGTGCCCACTCCACAGTGTGGATCCACAACCCTCCACCCTCCCCTCCAGCCCCACCTCCCAGGGAACCCCATGCGCCACTGGGCCCCGAGCCTGGTACCCCCCTGCACCCTGCCCAGGGGAGCACACGCCCTAGGTGGGCTGCCCAGCTGCCCCCTGGGCCTCCAGCTTCCTAACCATCTGTGCTGCAGCCAAGTCTCCTCTTGGGCATCTGCATCCACTCAGAGGTCCCAGCCCAGATTCCGGAGTCTCCCAGAGCAGCTCTGCCTTTAAAATCTTCACCTGGGGGTGTCCTCTCCAGCAGCCCCCACTTTTCCTCTGGCACCAATGCCAAGGAGTGCCCCACCCCTCCTCCTGCTCAGTCTGTCCCCTCTGGTTCCAGCCTGTCCTCACCCAGCCAGGACACGTGCATTCATGTCCAGGCAGACTGACCAGCAAAGCCTCAGTTCCCGGAGTGCCAGGTAAGACAGGTTGGGCCTGGGGAGGAAGGTGGTCTGAGAGGGGATGGTAGCGGGGAGCAATGGCTCCAGGCCACCTCTTTAGACGTCTCTTGACTGCATCACATCTGTTTATTCTCTTCTCCGCCTGGACCATCTCTCCATTGGCCACTGCCGCATGCTTCCCTCCATTTATGCCCACCCCAGCCAGGCCCTCAACAGGCATGTTAACTGCCCTGCACATCTGGAGGCATCCTTGGGAAGCTGGCCAACAGATGCCCATTGACTTCATCTGTTTAAAGTTCCCTCCTCCCACATCAGTGATAAGAAAAAGGGTCATTCCAAACTCAAGCCCTTTAGGCCACCATGGGTGGTCCCAGTGACCAGAGAATCATGTGCAGAGAGGCCAATGGCAGGCCCCCAACAGGAGCTACAGCACACATTCAGACCCTGGAACTTCTATTGTCTCCATCTGCTTGGCCAACCTGACCAAGACATACCTTGGAAAACACCAATATAATAATTATCTCAGTGGGGCTTCTGTAGCTCCTTTTTGCAGAACCTTAAATTCCACCACATGTAGCTCTGTAGACAGGTCTGGCTGAGGAGTTTCTGCCCATATCACAGGCAGAGCCTGACCCTCCCTCTTATCCTTCTCTCCTTCTCAGGTTCACAAAGCTAAGTGAACTCCAAACATGAAAAACCCAGAAAAATTCACACTCAGACCCTCACAATCAAACTTCTGAAAACGAGGGCTTCCCTGGTGGTGCAGTGGTTGAGAATCTGCCTGCTAATGCAGGGGACACGGGTTCGAGCCCTGGTCTGGGAGGATCCCGCGTGCCGTGGAGCAACTAGGCCCGTGAGCCACAGCTACTGAGCCTGCGCGTCTGGAGCCTGTGCTCTGCAACAGGAGAGGCCGCAATGGTGAGAGGCCCGTGCACCGCGATGAAGAGTGGCCCCCGCTTGCCACAGCTGGGGAAAGCCCTCGCACAGAGACGAAGACCCAACACAGCCATAAATAAATAAATTAATTAAATTAAATTTAAAAAAAAAAAAACTTCTGAAAACGAAAGACAGAAAAATATCTTCATTGCAGAGATAAATGACACATTGCCTATAAAAGAACAGTAATTTGAATGACTGAAGATTTCTCTCTAGAGACCATGGAGGCCAGAAGGAAGTGGTACATTTTCCAAACACTGAAAGAAAAGAAAGTTAACTCAGAATTCTGTACATAGCAAAAATAACCTTCAGGAATGAAGGTGAAATAAAGACATTTTTAGATAAAGGAAAACTAAGATAATTTGCTACCACCAAAAATACCCTATAAGAATAACTAAAAGAAGTTCTTTGCACACAAGGGAAACCTAGGAAGGAAGAGCAAAAAATATGGTACGTATCTGGGAAACTCTTCTTCTCCACTTGAGTTCTTTAAAATATGTTTGATGATTAAAAGCAAATATTATAATATTGTCTCATGGAGTTTTCAGGCTATGTAGATATATTACATAAGACAACTACGACATAAAGGATGGAGAGCCCAGCAACATACATGGTGGTAGGGTTTCTACAAGACACTTGAAAGGGTAAAACATTTATTCTAAGTAGACTGTCAAAGTTTAAGTGTGCATATTGTAATTGCCATGAAACTACCAAAAAATGTACAAAGATACATAATCAACAATGCAATAGATGAATTAAAATAGAATACCAACGAATGTTCAAATGACCAAAACTAAGGCAAGAGCAAGGAAACGGAAGAATTTTTAAAAGGGGGAGGGGGGACAAAAAGCAAATAATAAAGTGGTGGGCCTGAATCCAAACAGATCAATAGTTACATTAAATGTAAGTAGTCTAAATTAAAAGACAGGGATTAGAGTGAAGTAAGTCAGAAAGAGAAAAACAAATACCATATGCTAACACATATATATGGAATCTAAAAAAAAAAAAAAAAAAGAAAATGGTTCTGAAGAACCTAGGGGCAGGACAGGAATAAAGACGCAGATGTAGAGAATGGACTTGAGGACACGGGGAGGGGGAAGGGTAAGCTGGGATGAAGTGAGAGAGTGGCATGGACAGATATACACTACCAAATGTAAAAGAGCTAGCTAGTGGGAAGTAGCCACATAGCACAGGGAGATCAGCTCGGTGCTTCGTGACCACCTAGAGGGGTGGGATAGGGAGGGTGGGAGGGAGATGCAAGAGGGAGGAGATATGGGGATATATGTATATGTATAGCTGATTTACTTTGTTATAAAGCAGAAACAAGCACACCATTGTAAAGCAATTTTACTCCAATAAAGATGTTAAAAAAAAATAAAAATAAAAAAATAAAAAGATTAGTTCCGAAACCAAAAAATATTTTAAAATAAAAAATAAATAATAGTATATATACACTATATATATATAATAAATATATAAGTATGTAAAATAAAATATAAATATATTAAATATATATATATATAAAAATAAAAGGCAGGGATTTTCAGGATGAGTTTTTTAAAATCACCCACCAATATACTATCTACAAGAAACTCATTTCAAATATAATATTGGTAGGTTAGTGTTTAAAGGATGGAAAAAGATATACCACGCAAGCACAAATTTTAAAATGGGGTGCCTATATTGATGACAAATAAAGAGGACTTCAGAGAAAAAAATTCATAAATTAACTTCAGAAAAATATATCATAGATAAAAAGGGAAGTTGATGATAAAAGTGTCAATTCACCAAGAAGATACAACAATCCTAAATGTATATGCACCCAATAACACAGCTTCAAAATACATGAAGCAAAATTTATGAAGACAGAAGTAGAAGGAGAAATAGACAAATCCAGAATTATAGTTGGAGATTTCAACACTTCTCTCTGAAAACAAATAGGTTAGAAAATCAGCAAGGATAAAGAACTGAATATCACTGTTAACCAGTGGGATCTAACTGATTTTATTAAATACTTCACCCAACCAGAGCAGAACACAAGTATTTTTCAAGTGCACATGAAACATTTACCAAAATAAATGATACCTAGAGTCATTAAAAATCTTTAACAAAGCTAAGAGAATTGAATCACACAAAGTATGTTCTCTAATAATAATGGAACCAAACTAGATATCAATAACAGAAAGATAAGAAATATCTCTAAATGATTAAAAAGTAAATAACACACTTCTAAATAATCTATGTAAAAAGAGAAAGCCTCAAGGGAAATTAAATATTATATTTAACTGAATGAAAATATAACATATTAAAATCTGTGGTATGCAACTAAAGCAGCACTTAGAAGGAAATTTATGACACTAAATGTTTATATTAGAAAAGAAGAAAGATCTCAAAACAATAATCCAAGCTTTCACTTCAAGAAACTATTTTAAAAGAGCAAAATATGTTCAAATCAAGTAGAAGGAAGGAAAAAATTAAAAAAAAAGAATCAATGAAATTTAAAACAAGGCACTATGGAGAAAATCAATGGAAACAAAAGCCAGTTCTTTGAAGTAATTGAGATCAATAAAACTTTGGCAAAACTGACTACCAAAAAACAAAAGAGAGTAGACATGAACTACCAATATCAGAAATAAAAGAAGAGATATCAAAATTTCAGACCTTGTAGATGTTAAAAGGAAACTTGGCAAATACTACAAACAACTCTGAACACATAAAATCAATAACTTAGATGAAAGGAATCAATTCCTCAAAAACTGCAAACTACCAAAACTTACCCAAGATGAAATAGATGATCTAAATAGTTCTAAAACTCTTAAAGAAATTGAATTTGTAGTTAAAACCATTCCAAAACAGAACTATCCAGAGCCAGACGGTTTCACTGGTATATTCTACCAAACAATTAAAGAAGAAATAACACCAATTCTACGTAATCTCTTCCTGAAAATAGGAGAGAACGCTTCAAATAATTTCATGAGACTAGCATCAGCATCCTGATGTCAAAAGTAGATAATGAAATCCCAAAAAATAGAAAACAACGTACCAATGTTTTCCATGAACAAAGATGCAAAAATGATCAACACAGTATTAGCAAATAAAATACAACAATATATCAAAAGAATAATAAATTATGACCAAGTGGGGTTTATTCCAGAAACGCAAATGTCCTTCAGTGGGTGAATGGATAAACTGTGATATATCCATAAAAAGGAATACTGTTCAGCAATAAAAAGGAACAAACTATTGATACATGCAACAACTTGAATGGCTTACGAATGTATTATACTGAGGGAGAAAAGTCAACCTCAAAAGATTAAATACTGTACGGTTCCATTTATATAATATTCTTAAAATAGCAAACTTATATAGATAAAGACCAAAATCGTGGTTGCCAGGGGTTGGGATTTGAGAGAGAATGTGACTATAATGGGATAGTATGGGAGAGTTTCTTCGGGGTTATGAAAAAGTTCTACGCCCTGATTCTGGTCATGGTTACACAAATCTATAAATTCATGAACTCGATACTGAGAGAGAGAGGGAGGAAACTGGTGAAATTCAAACAAGTTGCTTAATTAACAGTTTGGTACCAATGTCAGTTTTCTGGTTTTGATATGCTTTGATTTGATAATGTTATATAAGATAATATCACTGGGGAAGCTGGGTAAAAGTACTAGGGAACTCTGTACTGTATCTGCAACTTTTCTGTGAATCTAAAATTATTTCAAAATAAAAAAGTTCTTTTTAAAGGGAGGCAAATGATTAGAACAGACACTTCACAAAAGAAGATGTACAAATGGCCAGTGAGTCTGTGAAACAGTACTCAACTTCATCAGTCATAGGGAAATGCAAATTAAAACTGCAATTAGGTGGCACTTCACATCCACAACAATGACTAAAATGACAAAGACTGATGTAGCACATGTTTGATGAGGGTGTGGAGGAAGTGTAACTCTTGCCACTGGTGGAAGCATAAACGGTGCAATCGGCAGTTTTAGTCAGTCGCTTACCATTTAACCCGGCGATTCCATTCTACATATTTACCCATGAGAAATGCAAAGACACATCCTGACAAAGGCTTGAGCAGTTTTATTCATAAAAAGTGGAAACAACAGGTTGACAGACTGGAAATGTCCATGAACAGGTGGATGGATAAACAAACTGTGGGATATCCACAGATTAAATACTCACCAATTAAATTTGGATGCACCTCAAAAACATGCAGAAGCCAAAAGAGCACACATTGCCTTATTCGATGGATATGGAATTAACATGGAAAACTAATCTATAATTACAAAATGTCAGTCAGTGATTATATGGGATGGGAGCACTTTATTGCAAAAGGATGTGAGGGATCCTTCTGGGGTGATGGGCATGTCCTCTGTCTTGACTGTGCTAATAGTTACACAGTTATATAAATTGGTCAAAATGCATCAAACTGTACACTTAAAATGGGTGCATCCTATTGTATGTATATGTATATGTAGACATACGATACATACTATATCTCAATGCATTTGATGTTTAAAAGCCCCTCCTACGTTTCTCAACGCCCCCATGGCGTAATAAACCGCACTGAGAACCGTTGCTCTCCAGTGACTATTATTATGGACCCCTTGGGACTCGCTTATGACTTTGCATCTTGCGCGAGTCTCTCCAGAGCGCGACGGTCGGCCAGCTGTCGCTACAGCAGAGACTTGCCGTCCATCTGCCATCCGCTACCCCTTCTTCCTCGTAACCGGCCCCCGTGGTATTCCCTCATCCACCTTCCGCGCACGGCTCAGCTCCAGGGTCAGCCCCAGAGCAGGGAGGACAATTAGGTCCTCGTCGCCAGGCTCTGCTCAGGCAGGAGCGCATGACCCACACATGGCGAGGAATCTGCTGGGGCTTCTGGAAAGGCATCCTGCTCCGAGGAGACATCGCCAGGGAGAGCCGGGGCGCCCAGTGCCTCTGGCCCAGCTCCGCTGGCTGGCAGCCCGAGGAAACGCCTTTCCAAGCCTCCTTGAGTGACTTCCTTTGCCAAAAATGGGACAGAGTCTTGCATAACCAGACATCTGTATGAATCAAAATCCAGAGGAAATGCAGGCAAATGCTGCGGCAAAGTTAGAGGAGCTTCGCAGAGAAAAGGAGGTCAGCAGAGGAGCCAACCCGGCCCCTCTTGACTTGGGCCTGGCGTGTTCTGTGGCTGTTTATTTGGGGAGAAGGCATGAACCCTGGGATTCGAACGGCAGTTTCACAGTTTATTACAAGTTTTAAGAGTCTTTTCCAAGAACATTTCATCAAATCTGTTCTTTGCACAATCATCTATTGCTTCCTCCCAATGGGGAGTGAATTTATTTATTTTTTCACTCTTCCTATAGATCTGTTATTCATTAGGTGTGCTACTCTTATTTTTAAGTATGTAGATTTTTTTCAACCAGAAAAACATTTAATTCAAGATTCGTACTTGGAGACTTCCCTATTCCTGAGGAGGAAATGTTAGTTTTGCTTGGCAAACTGCAGCTTTTCATGGGCGACACAGATGGTCATATTATTTTTTAAAAAGCAGGTGATGGCAAAGGGCCCAAATCGGTCCCAGAATCAGGAGGTCGGGGACAGGCCAACAAAATGAACCCCTTCCTTCCTCTGGGCAGGACATGTCCCCACAGAATGAGCCCACCCGTGACCCAGGCTCTCAGGACCTGGTGACCAACCAGGGGCCTCGCCTCCCTCAAGGTTAACCCGTCAACGTCCACTCAATGGGTGACCTGGAAAAGAGGGCGTAAGGCCCGGCCCCCAGCTCAGAATGAAGGGGAAATGTTCTCAGAGTGGACAGAAAAGCGGGTGCCAGGGTCACCATGCCCGGCAGGCTCTGTGAACACGCTGGCAGGACAGAGCTCTCTGCCCCCTTGCTCCAGGAAACAGGGCAGGGTCTCTCAGTCAGGAAGAGCGGCCTCGCCCTGGACCACCTGGAGCATCTTTTCCCAGGGGCTGCACAGGTCACGTGGAGGTCCAGCCCCTGCCACCGCACCACCCCACGGCCCAGCCCCCCAGGCTGGCACGGGGACCGTGCAGGACACGGATGAAGCTCCAACTCAGAGGGCTGTAGACGGTCCCTCTTGTCAGCCTCCCCATCAGACACCCCCAGGCTTGGAAACCAGGTGGCCCAGGGCAGGGGGTGTTCAGCAAGAAAGAAGAGTGACAACACCTCTGCCGTGGGCTGCAGGCGGGGAGCTGAGGGAGGGACAAAGCAGGTGACAGGCAGGGGTGGTGGCCAGGCCAAAGCTGGCCTGGTCCCAGCAGGCGGCAGGGAGCCTCCCCTGGGGGTCCAAAGGAGGGACAGATGGGCCTCAGCTGTGCCTGAGGGGGCGGGACGGGGTCAGAGGGTGAGAGGAGGGGCGTGGGGCCTCCATCGGTCTACACACCCGATTTTAGACAGAACCCCCTTCCCAGCCATTCAACAGGTAGAACAAAGCCCTCTGGCTGAAGTTGGGGAGACCCTGGGCCCCTGAAGTGCTGCCAGCACTGAGGTTGGACAGGCCCTGTCCGCTGTGGAGGTGGCCTGGAGGACCCTGGGGCCAGGCGGAGCTCTGGGCTGCGCGGGGGAGTGCAGGGTCCGGAGGGGCCCCAGGTGGCGCGGTTCTCTGTTTACTCCCAGCTTCTCCCTGACAGGCGGTCAGCGATCCCTGACACAAGAGACCCACCGAGGCCTGTGCATCCGTAACCCACGCAGACCGGCAGATGCGCCTCGCCTGCAGCCCCTCCCCCGGGGAAAGACAGCTGCATCGCCCTGGGCCCTGAGCCCCCTCCTCTAGTCCCTCCCCCGCCCCGACGCGCAAGGACCACGCGGGAGGAAGCCGGCTGGGGTGCGCGGCCTGGAGCTTTCAGAGGCTGCGCCGGTGGCTGCGAGGGGGGCGAATCCCAGCGCAGAGGGACGGACGCGGGATGGGCGGGACAGGCGGCTGCGCTCCAGCCCTGGCTGCACAGGGCGTCCCTAATGCAGCCCAGCCACTCCGTGAGCCACGCGGAGGCCCACATCTGGAACGACTGGCTGGCACGCAGGCTTCCCGTGGAGAGCCAGCCGCCAGCCGCGGACCGGATGGGGTGATCCTCCGGGCCCCGCCCACTGCCCCCTCCCTCTCCCTCTCCCTCTCTTATTCTTCTTCCCCTGAAAAATGGAGCTCAGGGCTCTGCCTTCTGATGTGGTGCTACTGGGAGGGATGGGGGTCCGGGGACATGATGGGGAGTGGCCTGACTCACCTTCAAAACGTAGAGACAGCAGGAACGCCAGGGGCTCAGGGCCCGCTGACCACGCCAGACAGCCCAACTGGTGCGTCCGGCTGGCATGGGGGAGGGTCTTACAGGGAGCTGTGGGGACTCTAGACAAGCCCCCGGGGTCAGGCGGAGTGGAGGCTGGTTACCTGTGTCCTATAGAGGGTGCTCGGGACCAGAGTCAAGGCCAGGGAACCAGCCTGAGTCTCCCTGAGGCCAGGTGAAAGGGGCCCTGGAGCTCCCAGCTAGGCCTCTCATCCAGCAGAGCACATGGAGGAGGGTGAGGCTGCTGCTTACCCCACACCTATCCTGCCCTTCTTCCTGGGTGTTCAGGACAGCAGCCCCTTGAGGATAACATGTGCCAGCCTTTCTTGCAGCTAGTGGCCCATGAGCTGTCAGTGGAAATATGGGAACATCACAGAGGTCACTGGAAGGAAATCGAATTTTCCAGTAAGAGCTCCCTCGGGTCCCTCCCTGACGTTTCTTGCTGCTGTCCTGGGATGCAGATGTGAGGGCAGCAGCTCCAGCAGTCATCATGAACCATGAGGTAACTGTTATATAGAGGGTGACAGAGCAGGGAGACAGGATCTGCGTCCTCCCTGATGGTGCTGTGGAGAAACCAAACTAAGTAAGAGAATAAACACTGCGTGGTCTGGTCACCGCCGGGATCTGACCGTTAGGAAACACTCTGAGTGCAGTTCTGTGTTTGGCTGGGACGCTCCATGGTGGGTGAATGAGGGTGTAGGGCTGTGAGGTGGGGGTGTGATGTCCCACCTGCTCCTTACTTATCATGTCTCCACAGGGCTCCTTAAGTGTCTGCTCCCCACAGCGGTGAGTCCTGACGCCAGCTGATCACAAGACTCACGGGAGTTTCGTAGGAATATCGATTCTCCAGCCCCACCCGATGCTCCAACAGGTCCAATTTGCCCAGAGAATATTTCCGCCCCTCTGATGACCTAGCATGGTGGTTCTCAGTGTGGTCCGGGGATCGTAGGGGCTCCCGAGATCCTTTCAGGGGGTCTGTGAGGCCAAACCTGTTTTTTTTTTAAATAAGTAAATATTTATTTATTTATTTATTTGGCTGTGCCAGGTCTTAGTTGCGGCATGCGGGATCTAATTCCCTGACCAGGGATCGAACCCGGGCCCCCTGCATTGGGAGCGCAGAGTCTTAACCACTGGACCACCAGGGAAGTCCCCCAAACCTGTTTTGATGACCATGTTTCCCTTCTTCATTCTCATTCTCTCACAAATATATGTTCAGATCCCACATTGCAACAAACCATTAAGAAATGACCTTTTATTAGGTTTTGGTGTCATATCAAAGAATATCCAGAATTATCTGAAAAGATTCTCAAAATGGTTTTCCCTCCAACTCCATGTGTGTATGAGGCCAGATTTCCGTCATAGATTTTACCCAAAACAACCTATCAGGACAGCTTGAAGACAGAAGCAGATCTGAGAATCCAGCTTTCTTCCGGATGTTACAGTCTTGTACAAATGGACAGCGTGCCTCCTCCCACAGGTTTTGGTTTTTTTTGAAAATATAGTTTTTTCATTTAAAGTGTGTTATTTATGTTAACATGCAATGGGTTTATCCTTTTTAATTAGAAATGGATCAATAAATGGATATTTTTAAATTTCTGTTTTAATTTCTAATATAATAAATATTGGCGTACGTGAAGCTCTGTGCAATTCCCGCATCTGTCCTAGTGGAAGGGGTTTGTGGTACCAGATGTGGCTGTGGTTGAGGTCAGGGGGGTGGGAGCCAGAGTGGGGGCGCCTGGATCCAGCACCCCTGCAGGCGGGAGTCACAGGACACGGGCCCCCAGAGTGAGGGCTTCCAGACCTTGCTCAGCATCTTCTTCCGGAAGAAAACGCCGGCCCTTCTCTCCCAAAGAGCCGTGACATCCTGGGCCCAGCAGCCCGACTCCCTCACCCTACCCCCGCCCCTTTCCTCCCAGCTCTATGGTTACTCCCTCTCTTCAGCCCCACAATCCTTACGGAAAAATGTAGTGTGTGTCTGGCAAAAGATGCAAGACCGCAGGACTATGGCTTGCCTCCCCCTCAAATCCCTACCGGATGCCACGATGTGGCTGGGGCTCCGCCACCGTCGCTCAGCAAAGGGCAAGCAGACCTCACTTGTACTGTACAAACAGCGGTGCCTTCCTTATAAGTTTTATGATCAACCTTAGTGACGTACAATTCAGACAAAGCAAAGAGTATGTATGTAAAGCATACGGTCTCACGACTTTTTACAAATGTGCGCAGCGTGTGCCAGCCACGCTCAGGTACAGGACGCATCTGTCCCCCTGTCCGCCCAGGTCCCCACTCATCTGCTCTCAGTCACTAAATATGGCTTTGCCTGTTCTAGAATTCACAGGAACAGACTCGCACGGCACACATCCCTCGGGGTCTGACTTCCCCCGCACACCCCGGGCTGTCACGTGTATCAGGAGCTGGTGATCTGATGGTGGAGCCATGATCCACGGTGTGGAACAGACCAGCCTCTCTCCTTGACAGGCTCGGGGTGTTTCCACTTTTCCACTGTTACGAATAAAGCTGATGTGAACATCCTTGCAAAAATCTTTGTGAAGACATGTGTTTTTATTTTTCTGGAGGAAACACTCAGAAGTGGAAAAGCTGGGTCACCAGGGAAGTGTAAATTTAACTTTATACAAAATTGCCAGTTTTCCAAGTGGCCACACCACTTGAAACTCCCACAGTCAATGTGTGAGTTCACTTGCTCTCACCCACAGTTGGTAGTACTGTCAGTATTTTTAACTATAGACAAACTAGTGGGTGTTCAGTGGAATCTCACTGTGGTTTTAATTTACATTAAGTTAATTACTTATGTTAGCTGTGATCTATAATACATATTATATATGTTAAAATTAGTATATCTTTATAGTAAGTCTTAAAATCAAGTGGTTTAAAGCCTCCAACTTTGTTCTTCCATTAAAGATTATTTTGAATTTCCATATAAATTTTAGGACAAGCTTTTCAATGTCTACTTAGCTTGGTGGGGTCGGCTGAGATCACATTAAATCTAAAGATTAGTTTGGGAAAAACTCTAAGCTTAATAATATTGAGTCTCCCAATCCATGAGTATGGTCTATTTCTCTACTTTTTAAGTCTTCTATATTTATCAGCAGTGATTTTTAGTTTTCAGTGTTTTGGTCTTGCATCTATTTTCTTACATTTATCCCTAAGGATCATGTATTCTTTGATGCTATAGAAAATAAGATTTTAAAATTTTTCATTGCTTGAATATAGAAATCCAGTTGAATCCACGTATCAGCGTGGCATCCTGCAGGAGAGCATGGGTGTGAGGTCTGCGGCGTCAGCTCTGCTCAGACGGAGCGAAGCAGTGGACGGTGGTAAAGGACTCCAAAGGCAGCAGCCGACGCCCAGGCCCTACTGACCTGCGTCCGGTGATGGGATGGAGCACTGTTCCCTCAGCCACCCTGATGCCCCAGAGCCCAGAGCCCCGGAAGTCAGTCTGTCCCTGGGTTTGTCTCAGCTGGAGCCCTCTCCCTGCCCCAAGTGCCCTCTGGCAGGACTTCAGAGGGACTGCCAGCTTCCTCTCCCACATGGCCCACATCTGGCCCAAACACACGTGTTCCTTACCCCCCTTCCCTGCGAGGATCTCTGCTGTGTCCCCAGCCAAGCTCTTTGCCTCCTCTGCCCTGTGCAGCGGTTTGGCTGAGCCCCCAGCAAGCAGGCTCCCCCAGGTGAAGGCCCCGCAGCAGCTGCCCCCAGAGAAACGGCTTCACCAAACCTCCCCTCCCCACCCTGGACCCGTCCAAGACAGTGTGTGAGTGTGGACGCGTCCTAAGGGCTCTGCCACCGGGCGCAAGACTTGTGCTTGGCGATCTGGACCTTCACCCGAGAGTTTCTCTTCTACTGCATCTTGGGCTCAACAGAAACTTCAGCTTTAACGTCGTCTTATGCGTCCTCTATGGCCCCGAGCCTCTGCAGGTCAGTGCTCAGGACCCAGTCACGTCCGGAGCCTGGGGGGCAGGGGGTGCAGTGGCAGGAGCTCTCAGGCCAGCTGCAGGAAGCTGTCACCGTCACAAGTGACTAATGGGTAAGTCACGTCTCAGCAGCTCAGCACGTAAGGGCTTACTGCTGTTCCCGCCACAGTTCAGAGCAAGCTGACCCATGCGATCACTCAGGGAGTCAGACCCTCCCATCGGGGGGCGCTGCCCCCACTGGTGCCTCAGGGTCAGTCACTGGAGCCCTCTGCGCCCAGGCCGGTGACAGGGAAGGGGAGCGTGGGGCTTGGCCGGAGGAAGTTCACAGGCCGGGGCGGGAAGCAGTGCTGCCGCGTTCTCAGTCCACGGCCAGAGCCCAGCCACGTGGCCCCGTCTAACAGGAAGGAGGCGGGGGAAGGGTGAGTCGCCACGTGCTGGCTGCACACGCAGTGGGCCTAGGTTCAAGTCCCAGACCTGCCACTCGCTACCTGTGCAGCTCAGCACGAGCTGCCCCTTGGGTCGGGGTCTCCTGTGCACCAGGGAGGTGCTCTGTCCCTTCCTGACCTCCGCTTTGACTCTCTGGCCACTTGCTGCCCTGAGACCCTCAGTGGTCCTCAGTGGTGACAGAGAGGCTGCAGCTCACGTCAGGAGGCCCCCCTCTGGTGGTTCCACCCGCACGCCCACCTTGCGAACACGCACTGGCCTGACGGACATCCAACTGGAGAAGCCCAGAAACCCGCCACTCTGTTAGGAGTTAGCTGTGCCTGCCCCACAGGCCTCAGCTTTTCCCCAGCCTATGAGTCTTTTCACACATTTTAGTCACTGGCTCATTTTTATACAAATTGTTCTATAAGATATCAGTGACCATATCAGTGCTGTGCTGTAGTATTGTAGAATTCTAGGCAGAAAACTGGGAGAAATGGGAAACAAAGAAAGAAAGAAAATGCCATTTTGCAACTAAAAAACTGAGTCCACATGGCAATAGATGAAAAACTTAAAAAAAAAAAAAGAAAAACTAAGCAATTACCTCTCTTGCCTGTTCTTCGTTAAATTGACCAAATCTGTTGGTGCTTGATTGTGGTATGGACAAAAATACCACGTCCAAGTCCATGTAGGAATAGCTTCGCTTTGATTTTTGCCAACTTCACTCAGTCTTAACTTTGTAAAAGAAAGTACTTTTTCATTAACCTTCAACTGACTCTAAAGAGGTCAAACCTGAGATTTCCTTTTACCAACTGAGAGTCTTCCGATTCAGCCTTTACCAGAAGGCGCTCTCTGCGGAATCTCTGCAGCTGGTGTCATGTGACTCACACGCTGTCCCTCTGCCCCATCCTCCGAAAAGAGAGCCGGTGCATCTGGGCCACGAAACATCTTTCCTTCCCTCGCTGCTTAGTCATCTCCCAAGTCATTTGGCAGTTGTCTGGGGCCCCCTCGAAATGTTTCCATTTATGGTTAGAATTTGGTCTTCCCAGTTTGGTCACACAGATGGGAAAGCTTAAGTGAACAGACAGCATCACAGAGCAGCCAAAGCGAGAGCCCAGGGGGCTGGTGGCGGAAGGGGGCTCCGCGGGCAGTGACGGGACAGACCCCGGCCTGGCGAGCGGCTGGCCGGGGGAGGGGCCCGCGCCCACCGGGGGTCTGCACCGTTGCTGCGCTGCCAGACACACATCGCAGACACCGTCACGCACGGAGCACACGCCTGCTGGGGCAGCAGTGCCACCACAGGGCCTGGAACAGTGGGCTTATCGCCCGGTGGGTTCTGTGTTTATTTCTTGTCTAATGGCCCCAGGAGACTATAAGTCTCGCTGGGGCAGGAACCACCCTGCCCACTTTGGGGAGGGGCAGAGGGTGAAGGGTGGGGGGCCCCCAGGCTGGTCGCTGCCTCAGCCCCGAACGCACCCCTGAATGAGTCTGGGTGCCCATGATGGTCCCAGACATCTGGAGACCAGGGGAAAGGACTGCCTGCCCTGGGAACCGGCCCCCAAGCCCTGGCGCCTTCTTCGCGCCCGGAAACCTCTCTCCCATCTCTTCTCTCCAAGGGCCCCAGGCCGTCTGTGCAGGCCACTCCTCCCCCGCCTCACTCCTCTTCCACGCAGACCGCGAGGGCCTAGGTGGGCAGGCGTCTCCTCCACAACCTACACTTCCAGGAAGGAGACCCCAACCACAGAGGAGTCTTTCCTCAGAGGAAATCTCCCATCCTTCTTTGAGCTATCAGCTAAAGTGCAGCCAATTTTCAAAACAGTAGTTTCTCCCTTTGTGTTACATTAAAGAGAAAAGTACTCAGTCTTTGCGTCTTAGTTCTGTCACCAGGACTAGAGCGCCATGAGAGCTGGGGCTGTCTTCCCCACCAGGCCAGGGGCTTGGTGGAAGGAAGGAGGGCATTAAACTTTCTGTCCGTGAGCTTTACTCCACGCCTCCCCTCAAGACACTCACTCTCGTGCCCAGAATTACCATCCCTTCCTAGAAAGAACAAGCTTTCCCATTTTTGGCTGGGCTTTCCTCGCTCGCCCAGGGAGAGGTTTGACCTGTCATCACGGCCTCGATAGCTGTCTGCGTGCCCAGAACACGTCCGGATGAAAGCAGGTAGGGCTTCTCTGCCCCAGACTGGTCCTAGCGTCCCATGACTTGGGGAGTGGGTGACCTGGCCTTGCCGCCCTCATCTGCAGCTGCAAAGGCTGCTCGGGGACCTACTCGTCTTCACTGTCAAAATACAATGACGTGCCCCTCACATGAACAGAGAGTGAAGACATGGCGGAGATTCTCTTCAGCTCGCTGGTGAGAACAGGGAGAGGGTAGGGCTGGTTCCGACAGGCCTTGAAGGAGCAGGGATGGTCTGTCCATGAGGACGGACTCTCTGAAATGAACGTGCTGAGTTACACCCTAGGAGTCAAACCATAACCTTTAGAGTTATTGCAGTGGAAACCCTGACAGTGGGTTTTTTAATCTTTTTTGTAATTTGAGTGCCTGACTTAAGCTTTGATCGCCTAGGCAAGGCATCCACTTCAAAGCCTGCTATCTCGAATAAACACACTGCCGGCCACAGACTAGACATAAAGAGCCAGGCCACCTTCCCCACCCCACCATCACCCACAGAGGCTCCTTTTTCTTAGAGGTCGTGCTTGGTTTTCAATAGCTAACTGACCCTTTGGGCCTCTCGCTTTTTCTCTTCCCACTCTTCAAATTGCCACTCTTATGTTTTAAATTCACCAATAAAGAGTGAGCCCAAGAAACCCTAGGCCTCCACCCTTGACCCCAGTAAAAGCAGAACCCCAGGCCCACACATGCTCTCTCTACCCACAACCTTGCTATGTAGCCCCAGGTGTGCTGTGTAATTTCCAGGTCCTGTAAGTAATAAGCCTTGACTTTTCCAAAGTTTCCTGATAGTTATTGCTGAAAGGTATCTTGCAATTATAATAAGAAACACAAGGGCAGGTCCAACCACAACATTGCTTATTGATATAGTGAGACGGGCACAAAACAGTTATCCTTTTGTGGAAGGAAAATCACAATGGAGTCGGTGTTGCTCTAAATAAGCCGGGAAGCCACCGAGGAAGTGGGGCTCATGCCCATCTCAGCCCAGATGGAATCTGACCTTTTGACCACTTATTGTCCCAACAAAGGCATCCAGCACATCTGACAGAAACTCAAGATACTCACTGGACCCTTACCCTAAAATAACTCATGATTCCTCAGGACAAATGTTTCCTGACTTATGTCAATCACAGTTCTTGCTGGGCAACTTTAAGGACCTCATAGCCTTTTGTCTTTAGAAGCCCCTGACTCTTTTTCTTCCCCAGTACACTCTTTCGGTTTTACCCATATCTGCGTCTCCAGAATTGCAATTCTCAGGACCCCCCAAATAAAGTTCTTTGTTTTTCGCAGCCTAGATACTGATTATTTTCGACACTTTCAACCAAATACAGATTATTTGCATCTGTCCTGGAAAGAACCTGTGAGCCAGCATGAGACATCACAGAACCTGAGCCCTTGGTGAATGGTGATGTCAAGTACAGGTGCACAAGGACACAGACCTAAATAACCGTGGGGTGCGCTGGTTAAACAATACCCCAGAATGACACTGAGAGGACATAGCACTCACCTTCTTGCTTTATTTCTAAGTTTTAAGTAACCAAAAGCTACAAGTAGGGGTGTTAGAACATCAGTGCTTTCCTGACCTCCCCCATCCTTCAGTGTTTTTACTTATCTCTAGTTTTTGTTCTTTTTCTCACATGTGGCCACCTCAAAAATATCACAATATTGTTGTTATTCATAGTACTTGCTTTGCAGAGTAATATGTACCATATTATAAATTTTGAAAAATTAACAGAATGTTTTATATTTCTAAAGGGAGTGCTTGATAGTGATCAATTAAAAGTCAAGTTCCCACCCCAACTTCAGCCCTCCAAGAGCTCTGGGAAACACACCAGGGCACAGATGGGTAGACAGAGAGCTGGAGTACCTCATACTGGAACTCTCTGAAGGTCAAAGGGGTCATGTGGATGAAGGCATTTGTTAAAAAGTCACACCTACGAATTCACATTTAGATGATCCTGGGGGAGAGGAAGCACCTAACTTTCCCTGACAGAACAGCCACGTGGCTTGAAAGTAAGAGCCCTTCACTTCCAGTCCTGGACTCACTGCTCACTGGGCAAGTCGCCTCCCCACCCAGCCAGGCTCCTTTCTCCCGCTTGTCACAGGACTTGTGGTTCTAGGAAGACATGGAGGAAACTACTTAGTTTTGGAGGAGAAAAGTAACCAGGTAATGCCACAGTATTGTGGGACCTGCCTTTTCCTTTCCAATTCCCTTTTCCCACCCTCAAAAATGGCGTTGTGAAGCTCAGAGTTTCCAGCGACTGCTTCACTTAGCCTTGCTTCTTCAGTGATGAGGTGCCCATGGTGAAAAGGAATTATCATAAAAATCCACTCAGCCAAAGCTCACAGTAGAAAATGGGTCACAGGGTGACCACAGTGAGTCATTCTGGATGGGGTACAGAACACACATACCCGCCCCCGGCTGACTGGGTCCTCTGGGAATTTCCAGTGGAAAGTCTTCACTTCTGACCCAAGAAGGATGGATGACCTGTCCCAGTGGAAACACTTAATGGATATCAACGCAACTCTATTCAATTTAAAATTAATGCTTGTTGCGTTTTTACATATCTACTTCTGCTGAATCCTGTGCATTATCTCAAAGGAGGGGGGTGGCACATAAATTTGGATGATATCAGGAAGAGTTTTCATGCAGGAATCATTTTTTGGTCTTGAAAGGTGGTCGAGATTTGGATAAATGGAGACCATGGGAAAGGCATTTCAAACATTGGGAAGAACTTAAGGACCTCCTGCCCTATCCCTGGGGACTGGAGAGCATCTGCTTTGACAGAGCAAGTCGCCAACTCTCAGATTCAGGCTGCTATTGGGTGGAGAGCATCTCCTCATACTCTCCCCTTTATGCCAATGCTTTCCCTCCTTTCTGACTTTCTTAATTCTGTCCTGGTTCCCAGAGGCCCCAGGCTCAGTCTCAGAGCTGCGCTTGACTCTCCCTCACCCTTAAACCATCCAAGAAGCTGTTGATATAGACCTTGCCTCGGTGGGGACCGCTCATCTCCACTCCCCCTTTCCCCTTCCCATACCTCTTCAGGCCCTCTACATGACCCCTATTTTGGTTGTTGTAAGACATTCTTTTGTTTTTTCCAAACCAGGCAGGAATTTCCCTAACTCCCAGCTGTAGTGATCACCCCTCTGTATACAGCATGGACTCTGGTTCTGGTTTTCCAGAATGGTACGTCGTCTGAGATCTGGGTTTCAAGTGTGGAGTGCTAGGGGTGAAATTAGATGACTCAGCTCCATCGTAATGGAAAAATGCAAGTGTACTCTGGTCAGTAAGCATGGTCCTCTAGACACAACTGGCCCCCACACAGGAAACATGTAAGTAGTCCAACTGTAGCAGGTTCTACTGAGGAGAGCTAAGGTGACATTCCCTCAGTCCCCCCTTCACCCGCTCGTTTCAAATACTGTCTACAAAAGAGGCAAATGCAAATTTGGAGGAAAGAGAGCCAAGTGGGGCCAACATTTTAAGAATATGAATCCCTCATCGCTTTGTTTATGAAATTTATCATCAGTTAAACTATGAGAAGGGCGCAGAGGAACAACCAAGCACTCAACAATTGTCCTAAATCTTTGGATAATGTGTCTCACTCTTCAAGGCTAAACCCTAGGCTCTGATGATGTCACCATCAACCTTCCGCTGATCCTTTCCCCGCTTCTTCTGCACAGCCCACTGCGGCTTTATCACCCTTTCTCGTTGCTTTTCAATTACTGGCCTTAATAAGCCCGAAACAACCCTCACCTGTGGTGTTGCCCAGCACCACCAAGAAGTGGCCCCGGTGTCCGGCCTGAGATCGGGGGAGCAGAGCTTAGGAGAAGCACATCCCCGTAACCACCCAGGGGGCGTCCGACCCTAAATACGCTCAAGAAGAGGCAGGGCAGGCAGGCCTCCCTCCTGGAAGGAAGCCGGCATCTCCTCCCCAGGGAAGCGGAAGCACACGCCCCCGCCAGAAGTCACAAGTCACATGGGCCCTGGTCAGGCAGGCTCCTGGGAAGGAAGTCCTGGGAGGGAAGTCCCGCCTCTGCCGGAAGTCACATGGGCCTGAGCTGGGAAGCCCCGGGAAGCTTTGTAGGTCCCAAGCCTTGGACCCCCTCGCTGGTGGTGGAAAGTCGACTTGAGTGCTGAGGGTCCCTCCAGCCCTGCCTGGGCGCTTGTCCAGAATCAGTTCTGGGTGAAATAGTTCCTCCTGCCCATCTCTGCTTCCCTTGCACAGCAAATGGGGAGAAGTGAAGCTAATATTACAAAACTTGCAAAAGAAAGGGTGGCCATTGCTGCATTATTCACAACAGCCCAAAGGTGGGAACAACCCAAGTGTCCATCAGAGGGTTGAATGGATAATTAAAATAGTATATCCACACAATGGGATGTTAGCCAAAAAAAGGAATAATGTACTGATAATGTGGATGAACCTTGAAAACATTATGCTCAGTGGAAGAATCCAGATGCCCGAAGTCACATATTATATGATTCAATGTATATGAATTGTCCAGCAGAAGCAAATCCATGGAGATGGAAAGCACGTTGGCAGGGCTTGGGGGGAGGAGGAGTAGGCAAGGGAGCACTGCTTAACCCGTACAAGGTTTCCTTTTGGGGTAGTGAGAATGTTCTGGAACTAGGTAGAGTTGATGGTTGTTAAAATGCTGGGACTGTACTAAGCACCACTGAATTGTACACTTTAAAATGGTTAAAATGATGAATTTTATCTGGAAGGAAGGAAGCAAGCCAGCCTAAGCCAACCATCTGCGTGGTAAGTGCCTTGAGGCCAGGCACTGTGTCTGAGTCTCTTTGAGGAGCGCTTCCTTGGAAAGCATCAGTGATGGTGCCGGTAGTTGTGCAGGAGTGATGGAAATGTACATGCTGGGGCGGGGGGCAGCCATCTTACAGGGAGACAAGAGGCCAGTGACCGCCCAGAGGGACCAGCTGGCAGCAGAGCTAAGATCTACCCACTGGCATGCTTGCCTGGCACACTGTGTGCAGTGCCCTTTTCTCTGGGGCCTGGTTAGAGGAAGACTGGTCCCACCCCATTCCACGCCACGGAAAGGGCATTGGCAGTACGTGGCATCTCGTCTACTCTGGAAAGACCTGCGTTGCAAAAGAGCTGGTGTCAGGTCCTGTGAGGTGAGTTACAGCTCCACTGGCCTGTCTCATTTGGTGTTCTGCCTTTTCTTTAAGTTCACAGCTTCCTCCTTTCCGGTCCTCTGATTCCTAATGTCTACTTGCTAATAGCAATCCCTCCCCGCCTATTCATACCACTTAATAAAGCATCCCAGTGTCTCTCTGTGGCTGGGTGGTTCCGTTTAATCCACTTAGCAATCTAACACTCATAGTCCGAGCAGTGTGTCTCTCCTGACCGTGGCTGAGAGTGACTTCCCGTCGTGGCACTGCTCCCGGCACTGAGGCAGAGGGGCCCACGTGGAAAAGCCAACTTGCTTTCCCGCTTCCTGTGTCTGAGTGTGCCAGGGTGGGACGGGGTGGGGACGGCCGAGGCAGGACAGAGCGCACTTTTATTGGAGCCTGGGCTGCCTGATTCTGCTTTCTGCATGCACACAGACTTTTTTGAAGTCAGTTTGGGTTTTTGTGGAAACTTTATTTTTGTATTTTTCCCTCTTGTTTCTCTGGTAACATCAAAAACAAACACACACACAGCTGTGTCACCTGGCTCCCAGCTACATTTTTCCAGCAGGCACCTAGGGCTGGAAACTCAGCAAGACTTGGACTCCAGAAATCCAAACTAACTCTCACTTAACTCCTTCTCCCCCATTTCACGCTGTGCCACAGCGCCGGCTGGACAAATGTCTCCTTCTGGGCCACCAGGGGGAAAGGGCCGTGGCTGCTCCACTGGGAGCAGCGTTCTCTCCAGATCAGGGCGGTGTGGGGGGGCCCCTGCTCCCATATCTTCCAGCCCTGCTCGTGGTATAAATATAGGAGCAACACAGCTCACAGCACTTGCCTTTTCTCCTTCCAACAACCAGAGCTTTTGATGGTGGAATAGACTTTCTATTCCCTGAAGCTGAGGATTCCTTGTCTCTGGAAATCACAGAATTTGGTTGCTAGGAAAATATTGTTCCTTTATTCCAACTGTTTCATTGTAAAATGAAGCAGCTAAGGAGCAAAGAGAAGGCCACACGGCAAATCAGTGGCAAAGCCCTCGGTCCTGCGCGCCAGTGTCTCCTTCCCGCCATTTGGCTGGTCCCCGCCGCGGAAGGCTGCTGCGTGCGCAGTCCAGATGGCCCCAGGCTCCAGGAACCAGCTGCTTCACTAATTCGGTTTTTGCTGACTTGTTCTATTTTTGTTCTACATAAGGAATTTCACACTTCCACCCAGTTTTGAATCTCACATATGTACTCTGACGATACAGAAACTGTCCTAACACACACTAGCATATCAACCAAATTCCCCTCCTATTCATTAGTTCACCAAATGGTTATTCAACACCTACTAAGAGCAAGGCTTTGTATGGTGAGAATGGGAGGGGCGGAGGAGACCAGGTCTCTGCTCTCAAGAGCTTGAGGGGCTTCTGGCCTCCTGCAGGGCAGACGACCGCTGATAGGTGATGCAGGCCACGCCGACCACAAGGGCGAACACAGATCCGCATGGAAGTTTGCTCCCCTCCACGGTAGTTTCCAGGGTCAGAATATTTGTTGCTTTGACCTCTCAGCAGCACAATTTAATATTTAACATTCAAAGGAAACAGGATCGTAAACCAATTCTAAAAACTCCGAGTGTCTTGTTATTCTTCGTGCAGGGGCTCTTCGTAGCCCTCCTCTCACCGGCTCACCTTTGGTAACTGCTCAGTCCAGACCTCTGCAGGCTTGGATAAGCAGGAAGGAGACTCTCAGATTATCTTATTCTTATTTGCTGAACATGATTTTATTGAGCACCTACCATACATTCAAAGAGAATACATACAAAGATAAATACAATGTAATTTTACAGTACTTTACAGCTGACAGTAAAGTTTGGGGAGAGAATTTCAAGCAAAATAGTAATTTGAAAAGCAATATCTAACTCTCCCAACCAGAAGCCCTTTAAATTATCTGGGCTAGAAATTCCCCACCCCCCTTAAAAATGTGTTCAGGCTAAAAGCCAAGGGAGAGGCTGTCTGTGGCCCAAGTCTCTGTGTAAGTGACAAGCCAGGCAGGGCCCACTGAGGCTGTCTGACGCTCTCCTCCTGTGAGTGACCCCAGCCCAGGACCCAGCGCCAGAGGGAGGGCAGAGCTGGGACAACTCTCTGCTGAGAGGTGGCGGCCTTTGGGTCACATCAGCAGCTGGGGAGACCTCAGGACTGTACCTGCACTAGCAACCCTCGGTGGCACAGATTCCACTCCCTTCCAGAACAGTCTGCAGCTCCTGCTGCCATGGCCCCCCTCACTGCATGCTGGATCTCAACCTACACACGGAAACGCACGGTTAACCTGCCTCCCTTCATCTGGCTGTGGAGGAAAGCTGATGGGAACACACTTCAATCTCGAGCAGGGCCCATCTGAGTTCTAACATGACTGTAAGCCATGCACCACTTAGACGTATTTCCAGCAAAAACACCGAGCAAAGAAAATCGCTGGCCTTAATAAAAAATGCTACCATTCGAGAAAAAGAAGAGGTGCTAGTTAGCGTCGTTCAAGAAGCAGATACCAAGAAAGGATGCAGGAGATATCCTGGGGAAACATCTGTGGCAGATGAAGGGTGGAGGAGCCGGGGAAGGCGAGGGGGAAAGAGGAGGAGGGGGCAGGCGGTGGAGGGTTCTGGAGCCCAACACACCCCTTTGTAAAGTCTGTGCGTCCCAGGAACGACCTGTTCCCACAAGCGGAGTCGTCGGGCTGGAGCATCCCAGGGCACCATGGGGTCCAAAAAGGGTGCCAGGGGGCGGTCAGTCACCCCTGCTCCCCCAGCACACCCTCCACGGCCGCCTGCCCTGCGCTGCACAGGCCTCGCTTCTGGGGGACACTCAGAGGAGGGGTCAGTGGGGTGGACCACAGCCCCCATCGCTGCAGCAGGTCTCAGGGCCGTGACAGACCCTGGTCCTCTCCCTCCTCCACCGTCCTTTCTGAGTCCCCTCAAGCTAGGCAACCTTCAACCCGCAGGTCTCCCCGGCTTCCCTGGGGGTGTGACTCAAGCCTTCATTCTGGAGGAGTCTGAGCCCTTGTCCATGAGTCCGTTCACAACTAGGACTGGGAAAGGGACTGCCTAGAGGCACCCAAGTGAATCACAGGTGTCTCTCCCAGCCTCCATGGCGGGAAAGTGGTCCTGCTTTCTGGTGATCAGCGCCAGTCACCCTGCCAAGATGGTGACTCCTTTTCTCGTCTGCTGGACCCTGGATATAAGCCATCCAATGTGCCCTGTTGGTCCAATGGCACCCTTTGGGGACTGGACCTTCAACCCTGTAGAGTCCAGAGTTGCAGGGACAGGAAGCCCCAGACCCTCCAATGGGCCAGAGGGAGCGATGGTAGGTGCGGCTACTTCCGCTCACACCCTCAGTTCCTGAGCCCACATATTCTTCCTGCTGGGGACACAGCGCCATGTAAGTGTCTCTGATTTAGCACAGACGCTGCATCCTGAAAGAGGGCACGTCTCTTTTCAGTGTCGCCGCCTCACCAGTGCGTCAGCTCGCCCTTAGAAAGCTGTTCGAGCCTCCTGGGAGGCCGCCTGACCCTGGGAGGTGCAGTGGGTCCCATGGTCATGTGCCCAATCCCACACTCCTGCGCTGTGAAGTGGGCCCCCTGATTGAATGCTATGCTCATGAGATTCCATGCCTGGGGACCATGTGGGCTGAGGCCTTGTGAGCAGGTGAAACTGTGCCTGGAGTATCTATTCACCAAGCTCTCCCAGGATGGACGTAGCCCAATGTGGCTGACTTACCACCAAGTATTCTGTTGTCTCCTGAAGAATAACGGGGACCCAGTGCTGTTCTCTGTTGCTGGCAGTTTGGACATTCAGAGGTAGCTGAATCTTCCTTGGAAGTGAGTATGCATACTGCTGGGTCCATCTCCACTATGGCCTGCATCTCTGCCCTGTGCTCATTCCACTTGTGTGCCCATCACCCTGGTTCTGGGGTAACTGATAGTGAAAACTGGCTGGTGTCTACTGGCCGAGTCACAGAGCCTCTTCTGCGGTGAGTGTTTCCTGGTGGGTGTTAACGAGTGATACAAAAATCTTCACACTTCATGTCCACTCCCAAATGTCCATCCACATGCCTCTAGCCCAAAATCCTCATCCCTGATCCTGCGGTCTTTTCCTTCTGGGTTCCTGACCAGACAACAATACAGTGCCTACTGCCTGGGAATCTGTACATATTCTCATCTTGGCCACACCTCCTTCCCCACAGAGTGGATGGCCAAGTGCCTGGAGCACTGCCCACTGGGCAGCTGTCTCCTCCATTGCCTTCAGAGATGCCCTTGCCTCTGGCGGAGTGCAGCCGCCATCCATTTTCAGCCGGCTCCTTACTGAGCTGACTGCACTGTAAACCAAGCTCAGCCCTTTCCCTCCTTCCGCACCTGGTCGACAGAGCCTCCCCCACACAGGTGTGAGCTGGGGGAGAGGTACCACTGTCACTGCTGGGGTGACGTGAGAGTCAACACTACCTTCTCACACAGCTGAGTCATCCCCTCCTTTCCATTTTTTGAAAGACCGCTGCTGAACACATGTGGCTTTATGACATGGTGAGTCCAACAGGCTCTGCCTCTGAATGGGTTTTCAACACATGGTCAGTTGTCCACTAGTCAAGTGCTCCATCCTATCAAGACCCTAAAGCATTTCTCTGAGTGCCTATGGTTCTCAGCTATAGATGGAATGGGCTTGATCCAGAATCCCTCTTTCTCATCTTGCCTGATCAGCATGAGGTCATGGTCATCAATGTAACTGATCAGTGTCATTATGACAGAGGACAGAAAAGTCAACGGAACCTGAGGCAAAACAATAAGTGGGTATTTTAGTCCATCCCATATGATTACAGACTTTTCTGCTAGTCTCTTTAATTGAAATAGAAAAGAATGAATTCATCAAATCAGTGGCCACATATCATGTACATGAGGTCTTATTAATCTGTTCTAGCAGCAATACCATGCCCAGAAGAGCAGCTGCATTTGAGTTACTGCTTGGTTACTCTTGTGGTGGATTATAATCATTCTCCAGGATCCATCTGGTGCTGCAGGGGTGAATTTAAATGGAGCTACGAGAGGGAGCCTACATATTTAAGGTCTTTAATGGTGGTGCTACTCTCTGTCATCCCCTTTGGAATGCGATATTGTTTCTGATTTACTATCTTGAGGGGGTGGGGAGCTAAGAGAATCCTTCACCTGCAAAATTGTGCCTATAAGAAATGAAAAAGGAAGTTCTTTAGAAGGAAGGGAAATTATACCAGATGGAAACTGAAATCTACATAAAATAATGAGTACTGTAGGTAAATATAAAAGAATTTTTTTCATTTTAAAATTACTTAAGATAATTCACTGTTTAAAGCAAAAATAATAACAATGTACTTTGAGCTTTATAACATATATACACATAAAATGTAAAACAGCAATAGCCTAAAGGGTAGGAGAGAGACATGGACGTTCACAGTTATGAGTTTATTACAATACATATGACACAGGATAATTGAAAAAAGTACAAGATGCATATTTCAAACCATGGCACACCGTAGGGGGAAAAAAACAAATGTATAGCCAATAAACAAATAGAGGAGGTAAAGTAGAATATTAAATACTCAGTCAAAAATAAGGCAGAAAAAAAAAGGGAAGAAAGAAGAAAGAAGAGATGGGGCAAATAAAAAATAATTAACAAATTGGTAGATTTAATCCCAAACATATTGATGATTACATTAAATAGAAATGGTCTAAACACTCTTACTAAAAGGCAGAGATATCAGAGTGCACAGAAATGTAACCTACAACAATATTTAAAGAAATATACTTTAAGTTCAAAGACACAAGCAGGTCAAAATAGAAGGATAAAAAATACATATACCATGCAAATACTAATCATAAGAAAACTGGAGTTGTTATATTAAATCAGACAAAGTAGACTCAGGACAAGCAATATTATGAGGAATAAACAAGAGTGTTACTTAATCATAAGATTGCCAATTCATCAGAAGACATAATCTGAAATATTCATCTAATAAAAAATCTTCAGAAAACATGAATCAAAAACTGACAGAATTGAAAAGAGAAATGAACAAACCCACAATTATAGTAAAGATTTCAACACCTCTCTCAATAATTGATAGAACACATAGGGAAAAAAAAATAGACCATCTGCTGGGCCATAAAATGAGCCTCAACAAATTTAAAAGGAGTAAAATCATACAGAGTATATTCTCTGACCACAATGGAATAAACCTAGATGTCAGTAATAAAAGATATCTGGAAAATCCCCAAATATTCTGAAATTAAACAGTACTCTTCTAAATAGTACTTTGGTCAAAGAAGAGATCAAAAGAAAATTAGAAAATATTTTGTAATGAGTGAAAATTAAAATCCAAAATGTCAAAATAGGTGGTAGAGCTAAGTAATGTTTAGAGGAAAATACATAGCTTTTTATGTGCTTATATTAGAACAGAAAAAAATCTAAAATCAAAGATCTAGATTTCCTTCTTAAGAAGCTAGAAAAAGAAAAATTAAACCAAAAATAAATGGAAAGAAGAAAATTAAAAAGAAAAGAGTAGATATCAATGGAATTGAAAACATACCAAAAAATAGAGAAAAATCAATGAAACCAAAGCTGGTTTAATGAAAATATTAATAAAATTGATAAATATCCAGATAAACTGATCAAAAGAAAAAACACAAATTACCAATATCAGGAATAAAATAGAAGTCCAGCGCTACAGATCTTGCAGTTATTAAAAAGATAAGGGAATGTTATAAAGATCTTTATTCCTCCCAAAACTGACAATTTAGAAGAAATGGAAAAATTCATTGAAAGACACAAATTACCAAACTGAATCAAGGGGAAAAAAAAATAGAAAATCTTCTACGGGCCAGGATCCCTTATGAGCATAGTTGAACAAGTCCTTAACAAAATCAAATCCAGCAATATATTTTTTTTAATGTATCATGATCAAATTCAAATTTGATCAAACTTGTTGAGATATTTCCAACAAATGCTAGATTCATTTAACATTCAAAGATTTAACAATGCAATTCACTATATTAATAGAATAAGTCTTTAAAACAATATGATCATTTCAACAGATGTAGGAAAAACATTTGTCAAAATTCAACAGCTATTTGTAATAAAAACTCTTAGAAATCAGGAATAGTAGGAAATTTCCTCAACCTGATAAAATATATCCACAAAAATCTCATAGCTAATTTCAATGTAATGTGAAAGGCTGAATGTCCTCCTCTTAAGATAAGGAAAAAGACAAAAATGAACTTGCTATATTAATATCAAAGTAGACTCACCATCCTTATTCAACATTGTATTCAAAGGCCTAGCCTTGCCCTAAGCCTGGCCTTTTTCCAAGAAAAAGAAATAAAAAGTATACAGATTGGGAAGAAAGAAGTAAACTTGTCCTTATGCACAGACAATATGACTGCATACCTTAAAAATCTACTAAAGAAATCTACTAAAAAGCTACTAGAATTGACATATGAACTTAACAAAATCACAGAATGCAAGGTCAATAAGTGTCTTCCCCCAAATAAATTGTATTTCTATATTCTGGCAATGAACAATCAGAAGTTGTAATTTTTAAAATGTAATTTATGATAACCTCAACAATAACAAAAAAGAAAAATGCTTAGGAATTTGACAAAATTAGTTTGTACTCCTGAAACAGCAAAACACTGCTGAGAGAAATTAAAAACCTAAATAAATGGAGAGCTATACCATGTTTATGAATTTTAAAACACATAGTGTTAAAATGAAACTCTCCCTAAAATAATCCAAAGTAATTTCAATCAAAATCTGAGCAGGTTCTTTGAAGAAATCAACAAGCTGGTACTAATATTTATATGGACATGCAAAGGACCTAAAGTAGCAAAAACAATCTTAAAAAAGAACTAAGTCGGAAGACTTTACCCTACCTGATTTTAAAATTCACTGAAAAGTTGCAGTAATCAGAGGAAAGTAGTATTGATATGTTGCTATATCCATGGAAAAGAATATAGAGTCCAAAAATAGACCCACTTATATATAGTCAAATGATTTTTTACCACAATGTCAAGGTAATTCAATGGGGAAAGAATAATTTTCAAAAAAATGGTGGTGGAACAACTTTTTATCATGATGGAAAAAAAGATGTATCTTGACCCTTACCTCCCACCATACACAAAAATTAACTCAAAAGCATCACTCACCTAAATAAAAATTTAAAACTGTAAAATTTCTAGACAAAAAGATAGGAGAAAATGTTTTGCAATCGTGTGCTAGACAACAATATCTTAAATAAGACACAAAAAGATGAACCATAAAATATAAAAATTGTTAAATTTGACTTCATCAAAATAAATATATTTTGCTCTTCCAAAAGCACCATTAAATAAAAAGAAATTTTTAAAAAGCCACACACTGGAAGCAAGTGTTTGCAATGCATATATCTGATAAAAGACATGTATCCCAAATATCTAAAGAATTCTTACAACTCAGTAATAAGAAAACAAATATTTCAATAAAAAATGAGTAAAGAATTTGAATAGACACTTTTTCAAAAAACATATACAAATTGTCAATAAGCACATTAAAAGATGTTCGATATCATCTGTCATCTAAGAAATGTAAATTAAGTCTCAATAAGATACCACTACATACTCACATACTAGATTTACTAAAATTTGAAAGAGTGACAGAATTACATGTTGGCAAAGATGTGAAATAACTAGTAGGAATACAAAATGGTACAACTACTTTGGAAAAATTATAGTTTTTTATCCAGTGTAACATATGCTTACTTATGACCTGTCAATTGCACTCCTAGATATTTACCCTAGAACAATGAAAATATATGTTGACACAAATATTTATATATGGTTTATATTTTTATGTATTATTTATATATTGTTTATAGTTTTATTTATAAATAGCCAAAACTTGAACCAAAATGTCCACCAGCAGGAGACTAGATAATGTAATTGTGGTGCACCCAAAAAATGGAATATTGTGCAGCAACAGAAAGGAACCAACTACTTTTTTGTTTTTATTGGAGTATAATTGCTTTACAATGTTGTGTTAGTTTCTGTTATACAGTGCAGTGAAGCAGCTATATGTATACATATATCCCCTCCCTCTTGGACCTCCCTCCCTTCCCCCATCCCACCCATCTAGGTCGTCACATCACAGAGCACTGAGCTGAGCTCGCTGTACTGTACAGCAGGAGAAAGGAACCAACTACAGATTGACACAACATGGATGAATCTCAAGTTTATGCTGGTGAAGAAAGAGTACTATATTATCCATACGAAAGTCAGGAAAAAGCTAAATGTAATCTATAGTGACAGAAATTTAATTAATGTTTGTCTGAAGGTGAGGGCGGGCACAAGTGGGGCAAAGGGAATGTTCTAAAGCTTGACTGGGGTGCTGGTTACAGAGGTGTATACATTTGTCAAAACTCATTGAACTTTGTGCTTAAAATTGGTGCAATTAGGGGAGGTAAATTATACCTCAGTAAATTTTTTTTAAGTCATGGATTTTATTTATTTATTTATTTATTTATTTTGGCCGTGCCACGTAGCTTGCAGGATCTCAGTTCCATGACCAGGGATTGAACCCGGGCCACAGCAGTGAAAGCCCAGAATCCTAACCGCTAGACCAACAGGGAATTACCTATTTATTTGTTTGTTTGTTTGTTTGGAGTCATAGACTTTTCTTTTGCCACCATCATATCTTTACTGACAGGGTTGGAAAAAAAGGCATTTGCCTGATTAATAGCTGCACACCAGGTCCCAGCGGATGTGCTAATTTGCTCAAGCAATGAAACCACATCTGGTACAGCAGCTGCAGTTGGGGTTACCTCCTCAGTAAACTTACAACAATCCACTGTCATTCTCCAATACCCGTCTGTCTTCTGCAGAGGCCAGCTGAGAGATTTGAATGAGGATGTGGTGGGAATCATTGCCGCTGCATCTTTCAGGTCTTTGGTGGTGGTACTAATCTCTGCATCCCTCCAGGGATGTGGTACTGCTATGATTTACTATTTTCCTGGGTAGAAGCAGTTTTAATGGCTTCTAGTTGGCCTTTCTCAGCATAATAGCCCCCACTCTACAGGTCAGGGAACCAATGTGGGAATTCTGCCAGCTGCTAAGTATGTCTATTCCAATTATACTTTCTGGAACTGGAGAAGTAACCACAGGTTGTGTTCAGGGACCCACTGACCCAACGTGAGACAGACCTGAGCTAAAACTCTATTGATCACCTGACCTCCATAAGCTCCTCCTCTGACTGGGGGGCCACAGTGACGTTTTCTTCTCCTGAAATCAGAATCAGTTCAGAGCTATTATCCAGTAGCCCCCAAAACATCTGATTATTTACTTTTCCCCAAAGCACAGTTATGCTGGTAAAAGGCTCTAGGTTCCTTTGGGGAAAGACTGGGAGAAAGATTAACTTTTGGATAGTGTGCCAGGGTCCTTCCTCAAGGGGACGTGACCTCCCCTTCATCCAAGGGGTTCTGGGTCTGTAAACTAGCTCAAGTCTGGGAATTGACTGAGGGGCCATAACTCTGTTTTTATGATTTGAGTTAGACTTTTGTTCAATTGAGCTAGAACTTTTCTGCTTATGCAGGGCAAGGAGGAATTTAGTAGACTTCCTATGTATTTCTCTCCAGGAACATCACGAGTAACCAGTCAGTGCTGTAGGTCTATGTGAATCAGACAATTCTGATTGCTTTCTTGATTCTGCTGTTGTTGTGGGGACCATGCCCATCTTGCCTTTGGTGATTGAAAGCTACCACTTGGCCCCTGACACCCCAGCATCCAAATACTCCATTGCATTTAGGTTTTCCAGTTGGATGGCTGCCGTTCCCACTATAAGGTCTGGGCTACAGAGAAGAATTATCGAGGAGCTCTTCAAGGATGCTGGGGCTCCCCTCAGAAATTCATTTCTCATAGTGGTAGTGAAAGGTATGTCTTTTGGACCCTCCCAGGATGAATGTGTAGGTCTTAAATGACAAATGCACTCGGGCACTGCAATCTCCTTAAGCCTCTGAATCATTTCCTTTACTTTCAACCAAGAGAGGTCAGGCATTTCTGAGTTGCAGAGGGTGGGCCATCTTTTGGATCATGTTTCAGCCAACCAACCAACCAAACACACTGAGAGCCCTTTCTAGCTCCTGGGGCAGTAACATTAAATGCGGAATCTCTGCCTAATGGACCCATATCCATAAATTTGACCTGGTCCAGTTTTATACTCCTTCCATCATGATCCCACACATTTAGGACCCATACTCACACCTGTTCCAGGATTTCTGCTTGTATAAACTAGAAAACTGAAGTCATTCTTTTGGGGTGCATGTAGCACACTTCCTTGTGTCACACTTTGTTCCTTACCTTTAGGGGCCTCTTGGGACTTGAGTCTAGATACAGGTCTAGAAGCAAAGAAGAGCGGTGGGGTGGGTCCTGGGGACAATCAGCATCGTCTTGTGGAGCAGCTGCCTCAGGGGAGGCCATTAAGGTTTCCCCAGGGATTGCAGGGTCAGCCCCCTTAGATGAAGGTGGGAAGGCTGACACCACCATGGACGAAGACTCTTCAGAGAAGGCCGTTTCTGCCGGGCTGGAGACGTCTCTGCCACTGACAAAGAAGACTCACCGGATTTTAGGGGCTTAATGTCCACAGCTTCAGCAGGGTCTTCCCACACATCCCCACCCAAGTTACAGGACCCATTTCCTTCACATTCAATGCCCTCACGTTAACAGTAGATATTCTATGAGGCTAGGGGCTCAGCTTGTGTTGTAATTCAGACGATCACAGGGGTGAGGTTCTGCATTTGATTTTGAGCAGTTTCATCCCTCATATCCTTCCGGGCAAATCCAGAAGCTCTTAGATCATCATGCACAGCTTGAGCTGGGAATTTGAATTCCTGAGCTCATCTTTTTCTTTCATCGCTTTGTCCAGTGGTATTAGGAGCAACCAACTAATGTCTTTATATGCCTTAGTTTTCCAAATGTTTGAAAGTATCATATACAGAGTCACCCAGCTCTTTGTTTTTCATAAGTGGTTGATTAGGAGTATCCAATGCAGGTATTTTGTCCATCTCTATGTCCATGCCATGGACTCTCAGTGCTCTCTTGACTACTGAAAATAGTCTTTACTGTTTTTAAAGCAAATCAGATTAGAGAGCTAATTCCAGAAACCCCAGAACTAATTCCCCTGGGATCTAGTAAGCAGCTATTAATCTGGCAAATGCCCTTTTTTCCATTCCTGTCAATAAAGACCACCAGAGGCAGTCTGCTTTCTTCTGACAAGGACAGCAATACAAGTTCCCCCACCTAGCTCAGGGCTACGTCAAGTCTCCAGCCCTACCTCGTAACTTAGTTCACAGGGATTTTGATCACCTTTACCTTTCACAAGCTATCACCCTGGTCCATTACACTGATGATATTATGCTGATTAGGCCTACTGAGCAAGAAGTAGCAACTACTCCAGACTTACTGGTAAGACATTTGTGTGTCAGACGGTGAGAAGTAAATCCAACAAAAATTCAGGGGCCTTCCACCTCAGTGAGATTTCTAGGGTCCAGCAGGGTAGGACAGGCTGAAATGTCCCTTTTAAGGTGAAGGGTAAGCTGTTGCGTCAGGCCCCTCTTAGAACCTAGAAAGAGGCATGATGCCTTGTGGGCCCCGTAGGATTTTGGAGGCACCGTATTCCTCCTTTGGCTGCTACTCAGGCCCATCTACCAAGTGACGGACAACTGCTGGTTTTGAGTGGGGCCCAGAACAAGAGGAGCCTCCTCGCAGGTCCAGGCTGCGGGGCAAGTTGCTCTGCCCTGCACCACAGATCCAGCAGATCCAACAATGCCTGAAGCGGCAGTGGCAGAAAGGATGCTGTTTGGAGCCTTTGGTGTAGGTGAATCGCGGTGCAGGCCTTTAGGACTTTGGAGCAAGGCCCTGCCATCCTGTGCAGACAACTACTCTCTTTTTGAGAAACACCTCTTGGCCTGCTACTGGGCCTTAGTTGAAACTGAATGCAAACGTGGGCCACCGCGTTACCATGAGACATGAGCAGCCCGTCGTGAACCAGGGGTCACCTGGCCCACCAAGCCCTACACTTGGAGATGCGTGGCAGCACTTCGTCATCAAATGGAAGTGGCGGGTGTGTGAGGGGCCTGAGCAGGCCCTGAGGGCACAGGGGAGTCACGTGGAAAAGTGGCTCAGATGTCCATGGTCCCCACGCCTGCTCCTCTGCCTTCTCTCCCCAGCCAGCACCTATGGCCTTGTGGGGAATTTACTTCCCTAGGATCCGTGACAGAGGAAGACAGGACTCGGGCCTGGTTTACAGATGGTTCTGCACGATACACAGGAGCACCCACAGGTGGGCGACTCCGGGACCGCAGCCTCGGCCTGGGACATCCCCCGAACACCTGGTGAAGGGAAACCCTCCAGGGAGCCGGACTTCAGGCAGTGCACCTGGCTGTGCATTTGCTTAGGAGGAGAAGTGGCCGGCTGTGTGGTTATGCACCAGTTCACGGGCTGCGGCCAGTGGCCTGGCTAGACGGTCAGGGTCTTGGAAGGACCATGACTGGAAAACTGGTGACAAAGAAATCTGGGAAAGAAGAGTACGGATAGACCTCTCTAAATGGAGAAGAAATGTGCAGACACTGTCCCGTGAGAATGCCCCCCGAAGGGTGACCTCAGTGGGGGAGGATTGTAATAATCAAGTGGACAGGTGGCCCGCCCTGTGAGTGCCACTCAGCCTCTTTCCTGGCCAGCCCTGCCGTCGCCCAATGGGCTCTTGAGCAAAGTAGCCATGGTGGCGGGGTGTGGGGAGCGGCGCGTGGGCCCGCACTCACCAAGGCTGACCCGGCCACGAGCACTGCTTAGCGTCCAGCCTGCCAGGAGCAGAGACCGACACTGAGCCCCTGATGTGGCACCACTTCTGGGGTGAGCAGGTTGATTGCACTGGGCCACTTGATCACGGAAGGGGCGGCATTTTGTCCTTACGGGAATAGACGCCGTGGATTCAGATTTGCCAAACTACCACCCATGGGCTTACAGAACACCTTATCCATCACGCATTCCACACAACATTGCTCGCTTCACAGCAAAAGAAAGTGTGACAACGGGCCCATGCTCAAGGAGTAACTCGCTCTCGCTTGTTGAGTGGACGTCCACCTTCTCCTGCCCTCAGACATTGCTGCTCCTGGTTCTTGGGCTTTGGGACTCAGACCAGGACTTACAGCATCAGCCTCCAATTCTCAGGCCTTTGGGCTTGGACTGAAGTACACCACCAGGTGCCCTGGGCCTCCAGCTTACAGAGGGCAGATTGTGGGGCTTCTCGGCCTCCATAACCACGTGAGCCAATGCCCATAATAAATCTCCTCTTATGAATATCTGTATATAAATAGATCCTTATACATACACCTATAGGACATATTTATATATAGGATCTATAGATCTATAAATATCCTATAGATCTATAGGCTGTATATAGATCTATTTATAGATCTATAGATCTAGATATGAATCTAGATATAGATCCTATGGTCTGTTTCTCTGGAGAACCCTGACTGATACTCCTGCCAAGGTCCCACAGCCTGGAGGTGAGAAGCCAGTGACAGGCCAAGGCCTCGTCATCCTTCCGGCCTCTTCCTGGCCCAGATCATCATCCTGTACCTTCCTCTCCACGACTCGGCCCACCCCGCATGGCCCGTGGGGGCCGCCGTGGCCGGAAGTGTCGGATGGGTTCCCTGTGCTGCCGCTTCCCCATCGGAGGCCCCTCCAGCCCTTCTGCTCCAACCAATACAGGAAGGAGGGCAAACAGACTCTTGCCATGTTCGTATTTCCAAGTCTTAGTCCCTGAGGGGACTAGAAGGACCTAAGGTAAGGTGGAAGGTTCCGGAAAGATCCTGCTCGCAGGCTGAGCCTGGGAAAGGCGGCTTTGGCAGGGGAACTGGCGAGAGCCACCCACGTCCACCTGGCTGGGCAGGTGTACGGGCCCCACAGCAGGGTCCCCTGGGCCGCAGCCTCCCGGAGTCCCCACCCCGGCACGGAGTCAGAGCAGAAGGGCATCCACAGTCCCCAAGAGGCCCCGGCAGACAAAACGCTGTGGCCACTGGGGCCCGGGGGCTGGGCAGGGCATGTCCCTGGCTCTCACCAGCAGAGGCCCCACTGCCCCCTGCCCGTGCCTCTGCCCCCAGGGGCCTCCTGGGATTCTCTGGAGAGGGTCAGAAATTCGCGGTGACAGAGATTTAACAGCCGTGGTCCCCGGGGCACGAAGGCTGAGCTGTGAGGAAATGAAGAGCGCGGGCCCCGGCACCACCGCGTGTGGCTGCAAAGTGCCGCAGGGGCGCCCCAGAGAGGACCGGGCGCCGCCGGGCCGGGGAGGCAGGCCCGTGCAGCCGCAGCCCTGCGCTCTCAGGAGCGGCCCCGGCCCGCCACGCTGCAACTCATCAACCAAACCAAGGGTCCAGGCCAGCTGTCCCAGATGTGGGGTCAGAAGTGCCGACGCAGCTGCACTGGAACCGGACCCCGTCGGGTCACCAGCCTCCCCCATCCCAGCCCTCTCAGTGGCCCGGGGTGGACAGGGACGCAGGCCCCTGTGGGTCTGAGCATCCAGGAGGCTACGCGGAGCTGCTCCCAGACTCCAGCCCCCTCACACGGCAGGCGCTGTGCCGGCGGGACCATAATTAGAAACAGACCCGCGTGTGACTCAGAGGGAGCGGGCGCCACCCTCCCCCACCAGCTCACACGGGCTTTTTAACTGGGGGCTCACTTCCTGTGAGCCCCCGCTTCGGTCTGGCTGACATGTGTAGGCCACAGAGCTGATCTCATCCAGCTGGGATATTCTAGAAGGCTCTGTTCCCATGCATGTCCGGCCTGCCTCCGGGAGAGGGGTCACCACAGTTCCTCATCCTTCCCAAGAGCACATGATTACATACATACCCATGCATACATGCACACACGTTCCCTCACATACATGCACACAGACACACGTAGATACACACGTACACTTACATACATGCACACAGATGCACGTGCATATACACATATACAAAGACGTTACACACGCACATGTGCACACATGCATACGTACGTGAACATGCACACAGACATACACGTATATACACACATGCACATGTACATACATGTGTGCACACAAACATATGCATGCCCATATGCACACATACATACATGCGTGCACATACCTGTGGAATATGGATGCATACACACATGCATGTACACATACATACATACACACAGCACATTCCACCAGCTCCTGACGCCTGCAGGGACGTGGGATCCCAGATCACTGAAGTGACCACTCAGGACTCCCGGGACCCTGCCCTGGGCCTCTCCAGGGGCTCTGCTTTGGGAGAACGCAGTAGAGAGCAGGCCGTCTGCAGTGGGGATGGAAAGGGCACCCAGTCCCTCCTGCCAGCCCATGGCCTTCCCTCATGCCCTGTCGAAAAGCAGCCTTCATGCTCACAACAAGTCAGTCCTGCTCTGTGGTGTGCACCATGGGGTGTGTGCCCTGGGGTCTGTGCCATGGGGGGTGTGAATCATGGGGTGTGTGTGCACCATGGGGTGCGTGCACCAAGCAGATTAAACAGGACACGTGCCACCTGCTCCTAAACCTGCCCCATCAGCCTGAGCACCTTCTGTACCCCATCCTTGTGTTACCTGCTCTCATTCCCTGGAGGATGGTCCATATTAACTGTCCTGGCCACACCCACATGGCCTCTGGCTTCCCAGCTCTAGAACCCACTACCAGGTGAGCAGGGAATAGCCATGAGTTTCTTTTTTTTTTTAATTGAGGTGTAATTGACATAACATTAAAATAAGTTTCAGGTGTACAATGTAATAATTCGATATTTGTATACATTGCAAAATGATCAGTACAGTAAGTCCAGTTTACATCCATTACTACACATACTTACAAATTTTTTTCTTGTGATGAGAACTTTTCAAGATCCACTCTCTTAGCTACTTTCAAATATTCAACACCCTATTATTAAGTACATGACATCCCTGTGACTTTTTCATTTTACGCTGGAAGTGTGCATCTTTTGACCCCTTCACCCATTTTGCCCACACCCCGCCACCCACCTGAGGCAACCACCAATCTGTTCTCTATATCCATGAGCTTGGTTTTTTGCTTGGTGTTTTTGTTTGGTTTTGTTTTTTTTAGATTCCACATGTAAGTGAGATCATACGGTATTTGTCTTTCTCCGTTTAACTTATCTCAGCATAACGCCCTCTAGGTCCATCCATGTTGTCACAAATGGCAAGATTTCAATCTTTTTTTATGACTGAGTAATATTCTATTGTATATATATACCACATCTTCTTTATTCACCCATCAATGGACACTTAGGTTGCTTCCATGTCTTGACTATTGTGAATAACGTTGCAATGAACATGGGGGTGCATATATCTTTTTGAGGTAATGTTTTCATTTCCTTCAGATAAATACCCAGAAGTGGAATTGCTGGATCACATGGTAGTTCTATTTTCAGTTTGTTAAGGACCCTCCATACTGTTTTCCATAGTGACTGCACCAGTTTACATTCCCACCAACAGTGCACAATGGTTCCCTTTTTTCCACATCCTCTCCAGCACTTCTTATTTCTTGTCTTTTTGGTGATGGCCACCCTGACAGGTGTGAGGTGATACCCCTTTGTGGCTTTGATGTGCGTTGCCCTGATGATTAGCAGTGTTGGGCGCCTTTCTTGTACCTGTTGGCATCTGCATGTCTTCTTTGGAGCGTGAGCTTCTCTCTGGGGGTTTGGAGCACATGCAGTAGGTGCCAGGCGATGCCAGCCCTTGAGTCCAGTGGCGTCAGAAAACAGCAGCTAAACCTGCAGGGCAGATGCAGAGAGGCTGCCAGCCTTGCAAGGACTTAGCAGAAGGGAGCCCCAGGGAGCGTATTAGTTTTCTACAAACTGCGGCTTAAACGCACCCACCCTTAGCCCACTGTCTCTGGGTGAGAAGCCCAGGAGGCCGGCTTGTCCTCACACGCTGAGAGCAAGGACAGATGAGCTAGGGTGCGATCGGGGGCTCTGAGGACCCTCTTCCAGGCTCATTCGGGTCACTGGCTGCGTTCAGTTCTCTTTGGCCGTAGGACTCGGTCTTCTGGCCGCTGTCAGCTGGGGCTGCCCTCAGCTCCTGACACGAGGTCACTCCATCTCTGTGACAGAGAACCCTCACCTCCCTCACGCCAAATCCCCCCGGCTCCAGCCGGAGAGAACTCAGCTCTGTAAGGGCTGTGTGGTCGGGTCAGGCCACCCGCATGGTCCCCCATGCTAAGGTCGGCTGATTGGCAACCTCAGCTACGCTGCAAACGTGCCGTGGCACTCAGGCCTGGCCCAGGGGCCATCTCAGAATCCTGTGCCACGGGACAGAGCTGGCCTCCGAGCTGGACGCCGGGAAGGGCGGGTCTCCTGGGCAGCAAGGCCCAGACAGCCGCCACGCGGCCCCCGAAAACCTCATGGGGCGTAGAGCGACTTCTCCGGGACAGCGGGACGGAGGAAAAGACACAAAGACATCGGCCAAATGATTTCGTCTCCACCGGGTACCAGACAAGGGCTGGTTCTGCAGAAAATGTGGGCGTTTCGCTGTTTCCACAGTTACTCACAAACAACCCGAATTCCTTCCTGATAAATTTGCTGTGACACATTCACCTGGACCCAACTGCCTTCAGAACGTTTTTTTGGAGTGACTAATAGGGCTCAGCAGCCCAGGTTCTGGAAAGTGCGTTGTTACAGGAGCTGCCGTGGCCAAGTTGTCTGGCCCCGGGGAGGTCCGTGGCCATGTCTCTCCCCAGCAGTGTGATGCTTCCCTGGTCCCCAACCCTAGGGGCTGAGAGGTGGGCCCCGAGCAGGCAGGAGGGGGAGCGGACCTGCCTCAGTGTCCCTGCTGGCCCGTCACCCCATCTCTGGCGCCCAGATTCCTGGTGCTCCCTCTCTCAGCACCCCACCCAAGAGGGCTGGGCGGGCAGGCGCACCCCGAGCTCGAGGGCAGGCGGATCTAACCTGACCAGCGTTCAGGACTGACTGCTTGACGGAATCTCCGCTGGCGGCACAAGGGGTGGCAATGTCCTTGCCTTCGTGAGTCGTTCCCTTGTTCTCGGGCGGAGCCCCCTTACGTGGGGACTGGAGAACCTCAGGTGACAGCCAGGGCATGTGCTGTGTCTCACTGACCGCCTCACAGGACGTGCCTGCCCTTTTTACAGGCGGGAAGACTGAGGCAACGCGGAGCCAATGCCTGGCCTCTGGCTGCACGGCAGACAAGGTGGGGCCCCAGGAGCCTGGCTCTCCGTCAGCGCCGTGTGTGGGTGGAGGTCAGAGGGCTCGGGCACTGAGGCGGACTCTGGAGACCCTGCCCACCATTCAGTGCCCAGAACCCGGGGTCCAGGGGGAGCCATCCCTCCGCCCTGCTGCAGCCATGCGGCCCAGAGAGGCTGACCATGAGTGTCCAGCACGGGCTGTGCAAGAGCCCACGCTCAGGAGGGCAGCCCACGAGGCCAGGCTGAGAGGCCGGGGACCTCAGGGGCTTTGTGTCAGGAATGGTTTTCTGGGTCCACAAGCCTGGTCACCCACCCTGGCAACCACTCGCCCCGCACCAGCCGTGGCTCCAGCCACAATGCTGAAGGCTGGGCCACCATGGCAGTGCCCCTAGGAGGCCAAGGTCAGTCCTGGAGTGAGCAGGCAGGGCCAAGCTGCGGCCCCTCCTCCTGTAGGGAGTGACCTGGTCCCTCACCCACTCGCTTAGGACCCACCGCTGCATCCTCCGGGCACCACTGGGCCCTCCAGGGCCACCAGCAGCTGCCTGCCCCTCTCCCCCTCTGACCACCAGCCCAGGGGACCTTGTTCTTGGGCCACGCAGCTTTCCAGAGACCCTCCCAGCCCTGACCCACGCTGTGGGCCAGGCCTCGCCGGCAGAGCTGGGCAGGGCACCGGGGGCTCTCGCTTTGGGTCCCCGTGCCACCTGATGCTGAGCCTAGACTCCTGGCTGTCAGGCAGCCACTTGCACCGGCGGGGGGAGAGGGCTAGGGAGGGCCTGGGATCTGGCAGGACAGAGGGGACCAGCTGGGGGAGAGGGCTCGGGAGGGCCTGGGATCTGGCAGGGCAGAGGGGACCAGAGCCTCCTCCAGGAAGGCCACTCAGAATGGCGAGGCCAGGTCACCAGACGCAGGCCAAGGGAGAGGACAGGTTGCCAGGGACCTGGGATAGGGCGGGGTGGCCGGGGCAACCACATAAGGGGGTCTCGGAGCTGGTGGAAGGGGGCTCCAGGAAGAGCTGGCCGGGGTGGGGCTTCTCCACGGGCCAGGCTCAGACGTGGTGATGGGCACAGGCCCTGCAGGACGGGCGGGGTAGCTGGGCCGCAGCCAGAGGAGTACGCAGCCCGGCCAGACACTCAGCAGCTGGACCTGAGCTTGGAAAGGTGCCCGAGGGAGGCCGGGCTGCTTCCCTGTCGGTTTCCCGGGTGGGCGAGGGCTTCCCCTCAGGAGGGGCATGGTCCACGCCCCCCAGGCGGAAACAGTGACCCCAGCACCCCTCCCACACCTGCCACCGCGTCCCCACGCCCGGGGGGCTAAGTGTGTGGAATAACTGACTGGAGGGAGGGGTGGGGGGGACATGTCGCTGGCCTCCCTCAACCTCGTCCTCGTGACCAGGACGGGCCTGTTCAGCGGGGCTGGACGTCCCCCCGGGCCGCTCAGGGCAGGGCGGTGGCAGCAGCGGCCTGGGCCCCTCCCGACCCCAGGAGCCCTTGATCTGAGGGGAACTGGATAGGGCTCTTGTGGCATTTCAGAAAATCCCACACCCGCGATTTCCCTGAGCCCTGGAATCAGGACTCTCTTGAAGTCCCTTCCAACTCTCAAATCCGTTCCAGTCGCCGCCCACAGAGCCGCTCCCCCCCACCCCCACATGTAGGTCTGTAGGAATTCCGCGTCTCAAGGCTGTTAATCCGCAGACAAGCTGGTTCTGTTTAAGGCTTGATTTGTCAGACAATTTTGAATTTTCTTCCTGCCAGAGGCGGCTCCATCAAAGGGAAGGGACCCTCCTCTGGGGCTGAAGTTGCTGGGCTTCCCTCCCAGCTTCGGCCCACGGAGGGAGGAGGGGCCCGAAGGCACCAGAGTGGGCGCACAGCAGCGGAGGGGTCTGCGAACGTCAGGCGACTCCCATCCCAAGGAAAGCCAGCAGGGCCCCAGGCCGGCTCGGGTACCACTGTCACCCTTTCTGATCGCAGGGACCTCGCAGTACAAGCGGGGTGGTGGTGAGGACGCAGAAGTCCCTGAGTCCTGGCTCTGCAGGGGAGGAGCTGGGTGGGCCGTGAAAGGGGCGTCCCTCCAGGGGGCCCCTGAGGTCCCTTCCAAGCAGGGGGTGCTTTATTTATGATGCTTGGGCTGCACCCTGTGCTCAGGGGCCCCTTCCGCCTCCCGACCTGTCCCCATGTTGGGCCACGGGCATCTAAACAGTAGCAGCCTGACTTTGAGGGTCAGTGTCCAGTCTCTGGGTCTAAATAACCCCAGGTCAGCTGTGGCCCCAGGCCTTGCAATCCAGCTGTGGGAGAGGACCCAGGGCCCTGTCCCAAGCTCTGTGGTGTCCCCTCACCTCTCACCACGGCTCCCGTGTTGCCGGCAGTCTGCATCTGCAGACTCTCGCCATCCGGGGTGGCCAGGCCACAGCCGTTCGGGAGGAGTGGGGAGCGGGTGGGCACCATGGAGGGGGCTGCCAACCAGATAAGGCGCTGACCCCTCACGCCCGACGCAGTAGAGGCACAGTGGGAGGAGCAGGGGCGAGCCCAGGGAGGAACCAGTCGCCACGCCAGCGGGAAAGTGGGGAACACACGGGAGTGCACGCAGTTTCACTGCCAAGCGTGAGTGTGCATTTCTAGAAATGTGAGCATAGGGCTCGTCAGGATGGATGCTGGGTGGTGTTAAGAGCATTTTTGGCTCTTCTCCTCCTTTCCATATGGGACGCTCAGATGTGCTTCCTGGGTTCAGCTGGACAGCTTCCACCTGATCGTGCCAGACAGCACACATGTCCACCCAGTGGTGCCAACACCTGCCAGGTGAGCAGGGGAAGATGCCAGAGGGGTCAAGTCACAAACCAACGCTGTCCTGACCCTGGCACCCTGCAGAGTCACTTACATGGGGCAGCTTGTCGACACGAGTGCTAGGAAGATCCCTTTGACAGAGGAGAAGCCACAGCTCGGGTGACTCCGAGGCCTGGCCAGCATCACAGGGCACAGGTGGGACTCTGGAGTCGTGCCCTTTGTGACTGGTCACTTGTGTGCCTCGGCCCCATGATCCTGACCATCCTGTCATCATGGACCCGCCAGAGGCACTGATCTCGCAGACGGACTGACCTCATCATCTCAGAGAGACAGGCCCAGCCACACAGGGAAGTCCCTGAAGTAGAAAACAGACAAATGAAAGATAAAGTCAACAAAACAAAAAGCTGATTGCTTGGAAAGATCAATAAATTTGATAAAACTCCACATATACTAATTTTTAAAAAAAGAGATGTCACAAATTATTAATACCAGGAATGAAAGAGCAAACGTAACTATGGAGCCAACAGACACTAGACAGACAATAAGGAACAATAAAGAAACGCAATGATAAGAGAGAAGCATAAGCAAAGTCCTCACCGAACCGTCAACGCAATAGGAATCACACTCGGAAGACTCTGGACTTAGATTTCAGATTTGTTTTATCCCTGGTTCTTAAACACTAATGTAGAGAATTCTTCTCTCTCCACTTCCTTTTCAAAAGAACGAACAAAGGAAAGAAGAAAAGAAATATAATGACCATCTTTATAACAATAAAGTTAGACAACTTACATGAAATAAACAAATTCCTTGATAGACACAAATTTTTCTAAACTAACTCAAGAAGAAATAGTCTGACATTTATTAAGGAAAATAAATTCATTATCCTAGAGGGCGTCACTGGAGAATCCTATCAAACATTTAAGAAAGAAGTAACACCAATCCTGTATAAACTCTTCTAAAATATGGAGGAAAAGGGAACACTTCACAACTCATTTTATGAGGCCAGTATTAACCTGATACCAAAACCAGACAAAGATATTAAAAGAAAAGCACAGACCAACATCCCTCATGAATATAGACACAAAAATCTTTAATGAAATATTAGTAAATTGAACCTACAAATTTAGAAAAAAGATAATATACCATTACCAAGTGGGTTTATCCCCAAAATGCAATTTTGGTTGAAAATTTTTAAAAATCAAACAATATAATTCACCATATTAACAGAATAAAGATGATGAACCCATTTGACCTCCTTGATAAATACAGAAAATATATTTGGCAAAATACAACATCTGTTTATGAAAATACTGTAAGAAAACTAGGAATTGAAGGTAACTTTCTCAACCTAATAAAGAACATCATCAACAAAAACACCAAAATTACCCCACAGCTAATATTGTATTTAATATGAAAACAGAAGACTTCCTCTCTAAATTCGGGAACTGAGTAAAGGTGTTCACTCTCACTCCTGCTACTTGACATCATACTGGAGGTTTAAATAGTGCACAAAGGTGAGAAAAGGAAATAAAAGAAATCTAGATTGGAAAGAAGTAAAACTGTCTATTCACAGGTGATATGATTGTGTACTTAGAAAATTCTACAGAATCTACCCAGAAAAAGCTGCAAGAACTAATAAGTGGATTTAGCAAGGCACAGAATCAATATACAAAAGTAAATTATAAGGCAGGACTTCAGGAATGCTGGAGTGAGAACCTCTGCGAATCTACTCCTTCTTAAAAGCAATGAAATCACTAGCAAAATTATCTAAATTAACTTTTTCTGAGCTCTGGAGATTAACCAAAGGATTACAACAATCTGAAGATTTTATTCAAGAAAAACTACTGTACTTTGGTAAGAATAAACTACTGAAACATGCTATGACATTAATGAACCTCAGAATCATCATGCCAAGTGAAAGAAGCCAGACACAAAAGCCCACATATTATATGATTCCATTTATATGAAACATCCAGAAAAGGCAAATATATAGAGAAAAGTAGACTAGTGGTTTCTTGGGGTTGAGGGATGGAAAGGGGGCTAACTCTAAATGGGCATGGGGGCTCTTATTGGGATGATGAAAAAGTTCTAAAACTGATTTGTGATGATGATTACACCACTCAGCAGATTTACTGAAAATTATTGAACTGCATACCTGAATAGGATGAATTTTGTGTTATGCAAAATATACCTCAATAAATCTGTTTTTTTTTTTTTAAGCTATGCATAGCCTTTGCTATTCTCTCAGTTCAACACCTAGAACTCTGGACCTTCAAAGAAATGGGAGCCTTGGTAAATACGCCAGGCTCTCAACTGGGTCACTTAGAAAGTTATGCTCTAAAAGTAATGAAGAACTGGTAATATACCAGTCTTCACAAAGGCATAAACCTAGATTTGAATTATATCAATCCCTGACTGGAGAAAGGAATCCAGGCCTAAACTAACTGCCCACCAAAATAAAATTAAATCCTATAAAAAGGAAGATAATATTAAGAAGAACCTCTACAATCTTTCACTAATAATGTCCAGCATTTAATAAAAAATCATCAGGTTAGTCAAGACACAGGACTATATGACTCTGTGGGAAAAAAAAAAACCAACAAGAGAAAAAGATCCACAAGTGGCCCTGGTTTTGGAGTTATCATACATGAACTTTAAAATAAATGTGGTTAATATCTCAAGAAAATGGAAGGTAAGATAGAGAACTGAATAAGAGGACTGTAATCTAGAAATTGAAGATAAAATAGAAATTCTAAAAATTAAAAATACAGTAACTAATAGTAAGAACTCAATGGATGGAATTAACAACAGATAAGACACAGCAGAAGAGAGGATAGACTCATTGGAAAATTGGTCAATAGAAAATGGTCAAGACTGAAGAACAAATTAAAAACAGATAGAAAATACAGAAAAGAGCACAAGAGATAAATGGAACATGATGAAAATGTCTAACATGTGTAAAATTTAAGGCCCAGACGGAGCATAAAGACAGAATGGAGCAGAGGCTATACTTGAGGAAATAACAGCCAAGAATTTTCTAAAACCTATAAAAGATATACACTGCAGACTCAAAAAAGAAATCTACGTAAGCCAAACAGGGTAAATACAAAGAGCACCACGCCTAGGTATATCACAGTAAAACAGCTATAAACCAAAGGCTGGGTCTTGAACTTCTCATCCCACTAGTGGTGGTGGTTTTCCCCCTCCGTCACCTCTGAGTACATCTAAACCAAATGGAATTAGTTTACAAAATGCCTCAGAATATTTATGCCTCCTCTTGACCAGCTGTGCGGTACTGAATTGAAAGGGCCCCCAGAATGTCATGCAACTCAGTTTCTGCTGGCACAGGAAGGCCGCGCCACCTTCTCAGGTTTTCTTCCCCCACCTGTCCTCCCTGTGAGCATCTATCTCTCGTCTGCGAGGCTCTCGTGACACAGGCTCCATTAGATCAGGTGTATGAAGGGAGCTCTGTGGATGCCACCTTGGGGAGCTGCTATCCTCAGGCTGGCTTCACTTCCCGAGAAATGACCGGACGTGCAGGGGAAGTAAGGACCCTCAGGAGTGTCGCATGGCTGGGGGGAGGCCACCGTGCACCCACAGCCTCTTTCCATCAAGGGGGGCAGCTCTAGTCCAACAGCACGTGTCCCCCAACCTTCCTGCCACTGGTGCCCTGGCCCCACGCGGGCCCCTCGCCGGGGTCCGCCTCTGTCCTGGCTCGCACTGGAGATGTGAATGGTGGTCCATGCCAAGTTGTCACAGCGCCCTAGGTTGTCATGAATACAAGCGCTCTGCTGCCCAACACCCGCTAAGTTTATCCAGACCAGTGAGGTAGCTTTGGCTTAAAACCGTAAAAGGTGCCGCTCTCCCACCAACTTGGAACACACACTGTGACACACTGACTCCCAGGCATTGCCTGTTAATGGCGGGTTTTGTCATTTCTGAGTCTGGAAAGTGAAGAGTGGAGTTACTCTGTCCGCCCCATGAGTGAAGAAAGGAAAATGTGGGTCCACAGTCATCTTCTAAATGCATTTCTGAGGCTGTGAAAGCCCCACCCCGCCACCCAGAACAGTCCCACAAGAGCCACTGAGCATGAGAAAGCCACGGAGGGCTTGTCCACATGGAACCACTTAAGGCCTCCCGCGGCCTGAGAACATGTGGGCAGAGGAGGAAACGACACTTCTTTTTTATTTATTTATTTATTTTATTTACTTATTTAATTAATTTATTATTTTTGGCTGTGTTGGGTCTTCGTTGCTGCGCACAGGCTTTCTCTAGTTGCGGGAGTGGTGTTGTGGTGCACGGGCTTCTCACTGCGGTGGCTTCTCTTGTTGTGGAGCATGGGCTCTAGGTGTGCGGGCTTCAGTAGTTGTGGCATGCAGGCTCAGTAGTTGTGGCTCACAGGCGCTAAAGCACAGGCTCAGTAGTTGTGGCTTGTGAGCTCTAGAGTGCAGGCTCAGTAGTTGTGGCACACGGGCTTAGTTGCTCCGTGGCATGTGGGATCTTCCCGGACCAGGGCTCGAACCCGTGTCCCCTGCATTGGCAGGTGGATTCTTAACCCCTGTGCCACCAGGGAAGCCCAGAAATGGCACTTCTTAATCCCTCGGGCGGGGCCCGCAGGGCCCACAGCCAAGGGCAGCTCCTTCCCTCACTAAGGGCACACTCACATCTTCAGGAATCGCTGGTCCCCAGGCCTCAAAGTGCGTCTTCCCCACAGACAGGAGTGACCCTGGCACCTGGCTTCCTCCCGAACACCCCTCGGGGCCGTGAGCCCCCAGCCTCGGGCCTCAGCCAGGCCCCTCACGGGACGCTGCATGGATCGGGCAGCGTGGCAGTGCAGACAGCAGCCCGGGGCCAAAGCTGCCAGGGCCGCTGGACTCAGGACACCTGGCTGGGGTGGGGCTGACCCGGGTTCCCCTCCGTATCCTTCTGCACCTCAGAATCCTGGGGGAACAGCCGTGCAGGAGCAAGGGGAAGGCTCCTCAGGCCCAAGGGACCGTAAAGGCTAAGTGATGCCTCCAGAACTCTCTAAATACAGCCGCAGCAGGAGGCCCCGGTGGTTTTCAGGGGAACGCGGGGTGTCTGCTTTCACTGCATCTGACACCTCACAGACCCCAGCCGAGATGGGCTGGACGCAGAAGGCAACTCTGAGGGTCTTGGTCCCCACGAATCTCCATAGAATATCGGGGCCCTGCAAAGCCTGCGTCTGAGGCTCAGGAATTACCGGTTCAGCAGCGCCCCCCACCCCCCGTGCTGAAGCCGGGTCCTGCCCTGCAGGCAGAAAGGCACAGGGGGCCGGCCTCGCCTCCCAGGCTGAGGTTCTTCCCAGGAAGGTTACCTGTGCCCTTGGGCCTGTTTCCTGTGCAGCCGAGGGCGCCGGGCAGCAGGTGCCATGAGCCGTGTGCGTGCAGTGTCTGGCAGGAAGTGGGAAGCCATCCAGTGACCGATGCTGTCACGACCGCCTGGATCGGCAAACAGAGCCGCAAGCACGGCAGGTGCTGATGGCCCCCCACGGAGGACGGGGTAGGGATGCAGGCTCCCAGCAAGGCCACAAAGCGCCCAGCCTCCCCCGGAGCCTGGCGTCCCCGGTGCAGAGCTGCGAGGCCCGGCTGCTCCCCGAGCTCGGGAGTCGGGAAGCGTCTCCCTACAGGTCAGGATCATCCACAGACACACGGCCGGAGCCCAGGGACTGCCCAAAGCCCGCAGAGCGCTTCCCACTGACACCTCCGACGCCAGGGGTCCAAGCGCAGGGCCGCCTGCACCCAGCCCGGCCTGCTGCGCAGACATGCCTGCTCCCCGCCCCTCAAAGCTGCCTCTGAGTCACCGGAGACACGGGGCGGGGCGATGTTCCTAAGAGTGGAAGGTGCGCCTTCAGAACCCAAAAGGCCTGCCGGGCCTGTGCTTCTTCCTAGAAAGGGGACGCAAGGCGCAGCAACTCGTCTCTCACTTTGGGGGGACATCCTGGCTCACCCCTGACCCCGGGCCCTGCAACCTGCCTGAGGCGCAGCTCTCTGCATCTCGCAGGGCTCCCCTCCCTCATCTGGGGCACACGTGTCCTAAGGCCCTCTGCTCACAGCCTCCTGGCTCGTCCTGCCCAGCGCCTGATGTCCTCACTGCGACGGGCCTGTGTCCTGTCCTGGGGGACGTCCAGGGGCCCAGTCTCCTTGACTGTGTTAGGACAGAGGGGACAGTTAGCACAGCCCTGAGGCCAAACCGTAAATGAGCTATGGTCCCTCCCACGTGACCGCAAACAATTTCTGGTCCTCTCTTTCTCTAATTGGGATGGAAAAGAACGTGACCACTGATCCACGGCCTTACTAACCTGCGACAAGGATGTCACAAGGTTGTCACACCTGGCACAGCAGGTGCAGCTGGGTTGCTCCCTGGCTAAGCCTCAGGGGTCTACACTCTCCAGGACCAGCCAGTCTCCGCAGCCCTTGTCACCACAGAGACCGACAGCCCACCCCGCCTGCCTCCTCCTGGTCGTGACCTCCAGGACAACACGTAGTTTGTGGTTTATCTACTGGGCCACGAGGGGGCAGCGTCCAAGCTTCCCCTTGGGCTTCCCTGCTGGGCTGTCTGTGACCACACTGGCAGGGAGCCCCATGTGCAGTTACTCCAGTGGCCCGCTGCACACTTGGGGACAAGGAAAATGACCACTGAGTGGTCTGACCAGCACTTTGGCCAGGATTCTTTTATTACCCGGCCTGGTAAACCCCTCCTCTGACAGGGAGGCCATGGTGACATTGTGGGTCTCCAGGTGTCAGTATCCACTCAGATTCTGTGTCCAATTGTCCTCAAAACGTCTTGACAGTTCCCTACCAGAGCGTTGGGGCCACCCAAGTAAATGCTGTAGGTCTCTGGGAGAATCAGGGAGCCTCACAGTAAAAACTGACCAAGGCGTGGCCCGGCCCTTCCTCCTGGCCGCCCGGCCGCCTCTGCAGTTAGTGGTTCCGATGGGAAATTCGTGAAGTCTGGGAACGGAGTCGGGATCCCGCCTTTTCACTGGAGGCCCTGCCCTCAGCCTCTTCGTTCCTTCCTCTGCCATCTACCAGGGCAGCTTCAGCACTTCTATTCTGCTCACTGTGGGCCAGAACTTTCTCCAGGCCTCTGTGAGTCATCCCAGAATTGAGTGTGCCCTGTGACCTGAAGACTTGCCAGGAGATTAAATCCTAAGTTCCGAGTAAGTGTCTCCAAGCTGAGAACTCCTGCTTTCACAGTCTTCTGTTCTGGCCTCTGGGTCAAGGACCCTCAAACCCAACCCCAGGACTGCTGCCCGGCGCTGGCAGGTGGGCCGGCTCTCCCGCAGCTCCTCTGACGTACGACCTCTGTCCTTCTGACCCGGCCCACAGGTCCCCATCAGGTTACACTGGACTCTCTCCCGGTCATTGGCCTGGCAGCCAGGAGATGGGCCGGGGTGGCCTCCACGGGGGGCATCTGTTGCCTTGCGACAGGGAGGCGCCTGCAGCGACTCCCAGCACAGTGAAGTGCCGGCTCTACCAGGGAAGAGCGGGGGCCCCGCCAGCTCTGAGGGCTCAGGGGTCTGCAGAGCCCCTTCCTCAGGGCTTCCACCCGGATGTCCCCACCAGGTTCAGGGTCTCAGGTTTACTCGGCCGGGGCCTGACCGTCACCGACCAGCGACGGCCGAGCAGTCACGGCGCCTGGAGCCGGGTGCTCCTATCGTTCTCAGCCGCTGCTCAGCCCTCAGTTCTTCCCCCGAAGGAGACGGGATCTCTTTTTAGGACAAAGAGACCCCTGGCTCTCACCCTGAGCCCTTAACCGTTGGCTGACTGCCTCGGTCTCCCGTTACCCCCGCAGGGCCGTCGGTGCAACTCAGCACTAGCCAGGTAGCCCTCCGACCCCTTCAGACTCCTGCGTCGTCACACCTGCAAGGTGCTCCTTGTAACAGGACATTTTCCCAGGTCACGCCTGGTGGAATCTGGCAATTGGGCCTCCACCTTGTGCCAAGGACTCCCTGCCCCCCACACACCAACCGGGACGGGGTCACCAGTGGTGGGAGAGGCAGCACCAATGCCCCCTGCACTCCTGTGTCCGCTGGGGCCCTCCGAGAAGGAGGCACCAAGGCAGGCGGGATGTGACTAGAGATTTCCTGGGGCAATGGCTGCGAAGGATCCAGGGGAGGAGGCTGAGGATGATGGCGGAGCCCTCAGACCAGAGGTGAGACCCCTGGGAGGACACGGGGAGGGCGCTGGGGAAGGCGAGTGGCCGCCCACAGAGCAGCTCCTAGACTGTCCTGGCCATGTTGACAGGGACACCTGGAGCCAGCTTAGCCCCTTAAAGGATTTGGGTCTTGTAGGAATGGGCCTGTGTTCATAGCCCTGGGAGCAGCCCCCATGGGAAGTGTGGCCCCAGAGGGCACAGGTGGACCCAGCGGGGCGGCACCATGCAGGGCCCTAGGCAGCAGCACTCCAGGGCAGGGAGCCTGGGCTCGTGTTCCTGGCCGCCACGCAGCTGCCACACTCAACACACTTGCACACAGACACACAGCACACACACTGCACATCCACCCACACACTCACACACAGATACACACACTCACACAGCCACACCCCCACCTCAGTGCCCCCTGGCTCCGGCGCCCATCCACACGGGAAAGGCCCCTGGGGAGGAGACAGTGACTGGTGCTGCCAAGGGACGGGTGGGCAGTGGGCGGTGTAGTGGGCACTGATGGGGGTCCAGCCGGAGGGGCTCCGGGAGGGGCAGCAGGTGGAAGGCAGCGTGCCGGAGCCAAGGCGTAACTTGCAAGCCCTTCAGATGGCAGAGCAGGGGCGGCCTGTCTCGAGGCTGCAGGGACTGCGTGTCCCTCCCCTTCTGCTTCAAGTCACTACTGCTGGGCTCACTGAGGACACAAAGACCCCTGGCCTCGGCCACCGTACTATCCCAACAGGAGATGGGACCCAGCTGCACCAGAATCAGGGCACAGACAGAAAGAGGTGGTCAGGAAGACCAGCGGGGCTGCACGCAGTGGGGCTGCACGCCGTGGGGAAGTCCTCCTGGGCACACACAGGTGACCAAGAAGCTCTGGGGTCTCTCTCCTCCTGGGTGGAGGGGCTAAGCCAGAGATTTGCAAAGCTGCTCACCTAAGGCTGGAGCCACATCTCCCGCTGCCTGGGCCCCCTTCAAGGATGGCGGTGGCAGGCCTATCCCAGAGCCCAGGGACCTCGGCCCCAGTCCCGCCTGCACCCTCCCTCGAGGAAGAGCAGTGGTCTGGGGGGCTGCCGCTCCAGGGCCGGTGGGGGAGTGGCGATCCCCCCCCACAGCCCTGACAGGGACCCTGCTCACCCTCTCCCAGCCTCGGCTCAGGTAGGGCCATCACAGTGGCCCCAGGGCCCAGCCCCAGGAGCACCTGTGGGGTTCTTGCAAGGAAACCCGGGCCCAGCCAGCACCGCTAGGCCCTCGCTCCCCACCCAGAGCGCCTGAGGCTCCCACTGTCCTGGCTGCCCTTGCCCCTGCCCGGCCGGCCTCTCACCCCTGAGGGGCGGGGACCCCACAGCGGGACACCCGTTGTGATCAGTGGGTCACAGAGCTGCGTGTCCCTGCATGAGGAAGAAGACCCCAGCCCGCTGGTCCTGAGCAAGGGGGACATGGGGAGGGGACGCCGGGCGGGAGGACCCTGCGGCCTCCCAGGGCTGCTCCTCCAAGGGGCGAGTGAGTGGGGAGTCCGAGGCGCCCCAGGCCCGGGAGTAGACGCCGCAGGTCGCGGGGAAATGGGCGGGGTCGGGCAGCAGGCAGGGAGGTTGGCAGGCGTCCAGTCGGAGCAGCAGTCCGAGCGAGGGGAGGGGTCCTGTCTTCCAGGGGCCGCTCTCCCGCCCCGTCCCCCGACTCCCCGCACCCCTGCCCCCTCCGGTCCCCTCCCGGCCGCTCGGGTCCCCTGTCGGCCCCGCCCCGCCGCCATGCGCGGGGCCGCAGCGCCGCCCGGTGGCCTCTGTGGGCGCGGGGTGGGGCGGGGCGGGGCGGGGCGGGGCGGGGTCTAGCAGCGGCCCCTCCCCCTGCCCACTCGGCGCCGTCTCGCACCGACGGGACCCGGAGCCTCTGCGCTTGGGAAGAGTCCGGCGAGGGGCCCCGACGCGCGGTCAGGTAAGGCCCTGGGCAGCGCGGTCCGCCTCGGCGCCGGGACTCGGGGACTTGGCGTTCGCCGGGGGACGCGCCCGCCGCGGTGCCCGCACTTGCACCGCCGGCCTCGCTCGGAGCCCCCGGGTCCGCGCCTGGGGCGCCTCGCGCAGGGGCCCGCCCGTCTGTCCCCACCTCTCCTGGGGCCGAGCTGGGCTCCCGGTTCCCGGCGCGGTGCTGAGGCCACGGCGCCTGCCGTCCCTGCCCGGGTCCCCCATCTGCAGCCAGACCCTTGGCCGCTCCTGGGAGGCTTGGTTCTGTCTCGGGCCGGAGACATCTCCGGAGGTTGAGGAGCCCAGCTCACTCCCACGGGAGGACCCCCCCGGAACTGAGCACAGGGCCTCCAGGGGTGCTGGTCCCCCTCCTCGGCTCGGCTGAGAGGGAGCGGATGTCCCTCCTCCCCCTGGAAGGACTGGCCCCTGGAATGAGCTCTGAGGGGCCAGCTTCCCGGCACTCGGGCTGCAGGCGAGGAGGGGGTCTCTGCTACCCGGAAGCAGGGGTGAGCAGGGAGGGGGAGAGCACAGGTCACACCCCACCCCACCCAGGAGTCAGCAGGAGCCCAGCCTGCCCCCATTCCTCTGAGGCTGGAGGGGCGCACCGGCATCCGCCCGACAAAGTCTGCTAAGGGAGACTAAGGGGGCGCTGACTGGGACACAGGGAGGGAGGTGGGAGCCCAGGCGGACTGTGCCAGGGCGGCTCCCCTGCTGGTCGGGCCCCACACCCACCCAGGGCTCCTCACGGGCCCAGCGCCCACTGTGGGGGTGGGGAGGTCAGCCGCTGAGAGTATCAGCTGATGCTGGTAACAACCAAAAACGGCAGGGCGCAGGGCGGCGCCCTGGGGTGCCTGCCGTCCTGCCCGGGGCCCCGAAGAATGGTCCCCTGAACCCAGGGAGAAAGCTGATGGCCCCCACACCCCCAGGCCACCCAGCTGTCCCCAAGGGAAGGATCTGCACTTGTAGAGGGACACCCAAAAAGAAGGAGGCTTGAGGTACACAGATTTCCCTGGGTTTTGTTTCCCGTAAAGGAGTTCTGGCTTGGAGGCCATCTTACGTTGGGGTCTATTTCCTGTCTGCCTCACCGGGGCCAGGAGGCTGGATGGGCACTGGGGGCTCCCAGGAGGGAGGGAAGTGGTCTGCCTTCCTTCCGTCACTCTTGAGGCAGCAGAGCTGGACGGGGGAGAGAGCCTGGGCCCCCGGGGCATAGGTGACTGGAGGGGCTGGATGCAAGGGGCGCAGATGTGTCCCCTTGGCAGGACGTGGCTCTCAGTGGGCCACTGGGCCACTCTGGCCACTGGGAAGCTGCCACCCTGGGCTGATGAAAGTGACCTGGGAGGCCTGTGAAGACTGCGGCAGGTTGGGGGCAGTTGTTGGGCATGTCCACAGTGGAAACTACAGGGAAGGCAACATCCAGGTGAAAGCCAGGCTCCAGCCGCTGGGTCACCTGGTCGGGTGGAGCGCGGCCCTGCACCGGGCAGGGCACATCCACGCCCAGCAGACTCTGCATCGCCAGCCAGCACAGGCAGCTCTGTTGTGCAGCAGACCCGCCTGAGGTCCCTCAGGTGTGAGATGAGCTCCCTGAGATGGGCCGGTGCCTGGGAGAGGAGCAGGACCCAGGGGTCTTCCCGGGGCCTCAACAGGAGGTGTGGGCCAAGGCCAGCCTCCTCTCTGGCGCTGCTTTTTCATCTGTAGAACAAGGTCTCCAGGTTCACAGGGTATAGGGAGACCGTGTTTGTGGCCACAAGTGCTTTACAATGCTGGGAAACCTAGCTCTTGTGATTATTTTAAGAAAAACTCAAATAGTTTGATTCTTTTCCTTTAAACACGGCCCCGTGTTCCAGTGGGTCTCTCCTTCCTGTGGCTCCTTTCAAACATTTGTGCAAAGCCGGGGGACCGTGGTGTGGGGCACACCTGCAAAGAAGCAGGGCTCGTGGGGTGCTGCTCCCTGAACAGGACCTGGGGGGCCAGCCCCCGCCCTGAAGCATGTGCTGGGATTGGGCCAAATCGGAAAGCGACACCCTGCAAAGACCGGGTGCAGATCCGCCCCAGAGATCTGAACAGGCCGGCAGCCCCACGCCCCGCCAGCGGGTAGCCTTCGGGGGCCCAGTGTAGACCCTGTGACGGGCAGACGGAGGGTGGGCAGCCCAGCTGTGGGGGGCTGCTCCTTGGAGAGCAGAGTCTGGGTCACAAGTTCTGAAAAGTGTCAAGGCTTCCAGACCTGTTGTCAGAGCCACCAGAGGAGTGGAGACGGGCCCTGGTGCTCTGGCTGTGGACAGTGTCTGGTTTTCTGTCCTATTTGCCAGTTTCATAGATGAGGGATGGTGCCTTGTTGGTTTGTCTCCATGTCCTTGGTTTTTGTGCAGCTCGATCACTGACCATTTGTACTGCTGTTACTTTCCTGGTTATGATTTCCCCATCTTCCTAATGGGTGCTCATTTTTTACTACTTTGTAAGAGATTTTTTTTCCCCTAATTTTTTAAAATTGTGGTTAAATACACATAACATAAAATCTACCATCTGAACCATTTAAAATGTATAGTTCAGTGCTATTAAGTACCTTCATATTGTGATACCATCACCACCATCCATTTCCAGAACACTTTTCATCTTGTAAAACTGAAACTCTGTCCCATTAAACACTAACTCCCCAATCCCCCCTCCCCCAGCCCCTGGCAACCACCATTCTACTTTCTGTCGCTATGATTTCTGAGATATTCTAAGTACCTCATATAAGTGAATCATACAGTATTCGTCTTTCTGTGTGTGGCTTATTTCACTCAGTATAATGTCCTCAAGTTTCATCCATGTCATAGCATGTGTCAGAATTTCCTTCCTTTTCAAGGCTGAATAATATTCCATTGTATGGGTGGACCACATTATGCTTATCCATTCATCCATCGATGGACACCTGGGTTGCTTCCACATTTTAGTTATTCTGAGTAATACTGCTATGAACATTGATGTACAAATATCTCTTTGAGACCCAACTTTCAATTCCTTTGAGTATGTATAGCCCCAGAAGTAGAACTGGTAGATCATATGGTAATTCTATTTTTGTTCTTTGAGGAGCCACCATACTATTTTCCATACAGCTCTACATTTGTACATTCCCACCAACAATTCCAATTTCCCCTTATCTCTCCAACATTTCTTGTTTTTTGATACTGTCCATCCTAATGAGTGTAAGGTGATATCTCATCGTAATTTTGATTTGCATTTCCCTAATGATTAGTGATGTTGAACATTTTTTCATGTGCTTATTGGCCATTGGTATAACTTCTTTAGGGAAATGTCTATTCAAGCCCTTTGCCCATTTCTGAATTGGGTTGCTGGGGTTTTGGTTGTTGAGTTTCAGTTCTCTATATATTCTGGATATTAATCCCTTATCAGATATATGATTTGCAAGTATTTTCTCCAATTATGTAGGCTGCCTTTTGACTCTCTGGATAGTGTCTCTTTTGTATTGTTCTGCATTTATTATTAAAACCAACAGTCAAGGGTAAATGACAGACTGACTGCCCGTCTTTGTTCACTTTGGACATTAAAGACTGGAATAGGAACACAGTGTCACTTTTCCACGGCAGAGGTTACCCCTGGCCTCTGACCCCCAGCAGCAGGTAGAGTCAGACTTCACGGCAGTGACAGTCACCATCATGGGAGACACCCTCCCTTTTCTTTGGGATCTTCTGTAGTGGAGAGGAGCACCCAGAGTTGGGCTGAAGACATCTGAAGACAGGGAGAAGAGCCGAAATAATCAGACCTCAGAGGGTACTTACGTGCTAAGAGGTATGTATGGACATTTTTTTTTTAATAAATTTATTTATTTATTTATTTATTTTTGGCTGTGCTGGGTCTTCGTTGCTGCGCACGAGCTTTCTTTAGTTGTGGTGAGCAGGGGCTACTCTTCGTTATGGTGCGCGGGCTTCTCATTGTTGTGGCTTCTCTTGTTGTGGAGCACGGGCTCTAGGTGCATGGGCTTCAGTAGTTGTGGCACATGGGCTCAGTAGTTGTGGCTTGCGGGCTCTAGAACTCAGGCTCAGTAGTTGTGGTGCACGGGCTTAGTTGCTCCGCGGCATGTGGGATCTTCCTGGACCAGGGCTCGAACCCATGTCCCCTGCATTGGCAGGCGGATTCTTAACCACTGTGCCACCGGGGAAGCCCTGTATGGACATTTATAGTGCCAAAACAGGCGTGCTGTGGGGACCATCAAGTTAAAACTTTTAAACTTTATTCCTATCAGAGACAAGTCAGACTAAAGAGGCTACTGCTTTAGGGCCAACTAGAGAAAACTGGTGTCACCCTGATGAAAAACAGTAGCGATCACAGTGATTCCAGGACTTCAAAGCTCCACAAACATGATGTGTTTTCTTTTGCTTGTTTAGGCTTTCTTCTCTTTCTTTTCTCTTTATTCTTCATTCTCTCTTTCTCCGGTCTCCATTAGGTTCTACCCCCACTCACTGCAGGTATCTAAAAGCTCACTTCTTTCTCCTCTTCATCTCTCTTGCTACTTTGAGGAGCGGCTATTACAACACGTCATAGTAGAGCAACATTCAAAATGCTCCTCTATCATAGTTCTGAGTCTGGAAACTGGTGGTTTGGTGAATTGGGTCAGCTCATTTTGAAAAAGGCAAGCAAGTTGTAAAAAGGGGGTTGGGAGCCTTGAGGTCAGACGCTATGAACTCCCCAAGTCCACCAGCCAACCTAACAGACTGGCCAGGCGTGGAACACGTGTGTGCCTGTGTGATGCCACGTCGTCCTTTGTCTTCTCATGGGACCTGACAACGTCATCACAGAGAAACTAACACCGTGGAAGGGTTTCTTTCAAACGTATGATGACCTTGCGTTGTTTCTATTCCTGAGTGGTGTCTGCGTCAGTGTTAGGACTGACAGACTGACTGAATTCTTACTGCTGTCACCTAACTTTTTAAGCCTATTTAAAGGTTTACTGTTTCTCTGAGTCCACATTTGCTGTTGATAACAGCAGCAGAAGCAAGAGTCCCGCTCTGGATTTAAAAGCACCAGTTGCCATCTTTCACAAGTGTAACACTCGCAGAACTCATTATTGCCCCCCAGAAAACCCACCTCCATAGTAGCAAGAATTTCTTCTCCAGGTTCAGTATCTCTTAGAGCCTTCGCACTTGCTGTGTCTTGGCCAACTGGCAGAAACTCACACTTAGGTCTGCAGTCATGGTTTGTAAATGCAGCAGGACCAAGGCAAGCTGAGCACAGTTTTTCCTTCTGGAATACACAACACTGAAGTCGTTTTCTCTGGGTCCAAGTAGGATGTTCTCCTCAATTTCTGAAAGCTCAGCAACACAACCCACCAGTAATTCTATTTTGTCATTTCATTTCCACTCTTTGGTTGCAATTATTTTGGCTCTATTTTGTTCTAATGAGTATCTATTACAAGGCATTATTTCAAATCCACTGTCAGTTGCAAACATTCGCAAGTAAATAAATACGTGTTCCTTGAATAAATTCTCCTGCATCATTTTTTTTAATAAATTTATTTTATTTGTTTATTTATGGCTGCGCTGGGTCTTCGTTTCTGCGCGCGGGCTTTCTCTAGTTGCGGCGAGCGGGGGCTACTCTTTGTTGCAGTGTGCGGGCTTCTCATTGCGGTGGCTTCTCTTGCTGTGGAGCACGGGCTCTAGGCGCGCGGGCTTCAGTAGTTGTGGCACGTGGGTTTCAGTAGTTGTGGCGCGTGGGCTCAGTAGTTGTGGCTCATGGGCTCTAGAGCGCAGGCTTAGTAGTTGTGGTGCATGGGCTTAGTTGCTCCTCCTGCATCATTTCTGTTGCAAAGTCAGACATTTGACGGCTTTCTCCAAGTGCTCATCTTTCTTAAAATGTTCAATCACTTCCTTTAGTTCTTCTTGCCTTCCTGTAACAGACCGAAAGCTAGTATTCATTTTGTGTGTTTGAAAACCAAAATAGGGATCAAGAACCAAACTGGTTGCTAGGTCATCATTTTCAGAGTTCCTTGGTGGACATTCCAGAAGATGGTACATATCGACTCTGCCCTTCGCATCCTGAGTTACAATAACCTCGCCTCTTGTGCTACTCTGCGGTCCCAAAGGCAGCGGCTGGTCTGGGGACTCCGTGTCCTGGGTCCCAAAGCCTCGTGTTCTGAGGCTTCGCTGCTGCCTCTGGTGTCAGGCTGCCCTCCTCTCACAGCCCCAGAGCCTCACTGCCCTCCCCAAAAATGCATCTCCACCCCCAGTGAACCGCTCAGACCCTGCCCACGACTGGTGGAAGGACACGAAAAGGAGTGCCCTGGACCAGGCTGAATAGTGTCTTTTGATGCACAAATTTTTAAAATTTTCATGGAATCCACTATGCCTCTTTTTTTCTTTAGTTGCTTGTGCTTTTGTTGTCATATTCAAGAAAGCATTGCCAAATCCAGTATTGTGAAGAGTTTTTCCTTCTGTTTTCTTCTAGAAGTTTTATAAATTTAGGTCTTACACTTAAATCATGGATCTGCTTTGAGTTAATTTTTGTGTATGGTGTTAGGTAAGGTCCAACTTCGTTCTTTAGAATGTGGATATCCAGTTTTCTGGCACCATTTGTTGAAAAAGACTGTCTTTTCCCCCACTGAATGGTCATGACACCCTTGTTGAAAATCGTTTGATTACATATGTGAGGGTTATTTTTGGACTCTATTCTATTCCATTTGTCTATATGTCCCTTTATCCCAGTACCATACTGTTTTGATTAGTGTAGCTTTGTAGTAAATTTTGAAATCAGGAAGTTTGTTCCTCAGTTTGTTCTTCACTTTTAGAATTGTTTATGCTATTCAGGGTCTCTTGATATTCTTTGCGAATTTTAGAGTGGTCTCTTCCATTTCTGCAAAAGTCATTATTGAGATTTCAATGGAGATTGCATTAAATCTGTGAATCACTTGGGGTAGTATTGACATCTTAATATTAAGTCTTCCAATCTATAAACACAGAATATCTTTCCATTTATTTATATCTTCTTTAATTTCTCTCAGAAATGTTTTATATTTTTCAGTGAGTCTTTCACTTCTTTGGTAAAAATAATTCCTAAGTATTTTATTCTTTTGATGCTAATGTAAATGGAATTGTTTTCTTATTTTCCTTTTTGTGTTATTCATTGTTAGTGTATAGAAATGCAACTGATTTTTGTGTGTTGACTTTGTTTCCTGCTACTTAGCTGAATTCATTTATTGTAACAGTTTCTTTTTGTGGACTCTTCAGGATTTCCTACCTATACAATCATATCATCTGTGAACAGAGATAATTTTACTTCTTCCTATACAGTTTGAATGCCTTTTATTTCTCTTTCTTGCCTAATTGCTCTGACTAGGACTTCCAATACTATGTTGAATAGAAATGGGGAAAGTGGGCATCTTTGCTTTGTTCCTGACCTTAGAGGAAAAGCTTATAGTCTCTCACAATTGAGTATGATGTTAGTTGTGGGATTATTATAAATGGCTTTTATTATACTGAGGTAGTTTCCATCTATTCCTAGTTTGTTGAATTCTTTAATCATGAAAGGATATTGAATTTTATCAAAAGATTTTTCTGCATCAATTGAGATGATCATGTGTGTTTTTCTTTCATTCTGTTAATGTGGTGTGTTACATTAATTGATTTTCATATGTTGAATCATCTTTGCATTCCAGGAATAAATCCCACTTGGTCATGATGTTTAATCCTTTTTCTATCCTGTTGAATTCTGTTTGCTAATATTTTGTTGATGATTTTTGTATCCATGTTGATAAGGGATATTGGTCTGTAGTTTTCTTTTCTTGTAGTGTCTTTGTCTGGCTTTGGTATCAGGGTAATGCTGACTTCATAGAATGAGTTTGGGGGTATTCCCTCCTCTTCAATTTTTTTGAAAAGTTTGACAAGTACTGATGTTAGTTCTACTTTAAATGCTTCCTAGTATTCATCTGTAAAGCCGTCATGTCCAGGCCTTTTCTTTGTCAGGAGATTTTCAATTACTGATTCAAACTCCTTACTAATTACAGGTCTATTCAGAATTTCTATTTCTTCATGGTTTTGTCTTTGTAGGTTTTGTGTTTCTAGGAATTTGTCCATTTCATCTAGGTTATCTAATTTGTTGACATACAACTGATTATAGTATTCTCTTATAATTCTTTTTATTTCTGTAGAATCAGTAGTAATTTCCCACTTTCATTGCTGATGTTAGTAATTTGAGTATTCTCTTTTTTTCTTAGTCCATCTAGCTAAAGATTTGTCAGCGTTGTTGATCTTTTTGAAGAACTGACTTTTGGTTTCATTGATTTTTCTCTATTGTTTTTCTACTATTTCATTTATCTCTGCTCTAGTGTTTATTATTTCATTCCTTCTGCTAGCTGTTAATTTGTTCTTTTTCTAGTTCCTTAAGTTGTAAAGGTAAAATTAGGTTGTTAATTTGAGATCCTTCTTGTTGTTTTATGTTAACATTTGTAGCTATAAATTTTCTTCTTCATACTGCTTTTACTGTGTTTCATATGTTTGGTATGTCTTGTTTTCATTTTTATCAGTCTCTGAGTATTTTCTAATTTCCCTTGTGATTCTTCTTTGACCTATTCTATTGGATTTTTAAGGGTGAGTTGTTTAATTCCCACAATTTTGTGAATTTTTCAGTTTTCCTTCTGTTATTGACTTCTAAAGTCATCCCATTGTGATTAGAGAAGATACTTTTTATGTTATTTTCTTTTTCAATTTATTGAGGCTTCCACTGTTGTTACACTTCTCCTCATCATTGCAAGCCTTGCCCTCTCTGGTTGAATTGACTTCCAGGAGATTTAAAGGGCTGGCACCTTTTTTCCTCCATTCATTTTTCTCTTTTTCTCCTTTTGAGAGCCAGACATTGATGATTATGACATTCAAAAGCAACTGCATATACAGGGGAAATTAAACAGGAACTGCACATGCCTGGGGGAAAGTGCAGGCTCAGGAAGGAAATGAAAAGACCTTACCTTTACTCCTCAGGCTGAACCTTGGCACGGAGACAGCCTACAATAATCAAAAACAAATGTCCAGTTTTTAACAAAAAATCAAAAGGCAAACAAAGGAACAGGAAAGTATGGCCCACTCAAAGGAAAAAATATAAACTCACCAAAACTGTCCCTGAAAAAGACCTGATGGTGGATCTACTAGACAAAGACTTTAACACAACCATCTTAAAGATGCTCAAGGAACTAAAGGAAGATGTGGAGAAAGTCAAGAAAATAATGTATGAACAAAATAGAAATATCAATAAATAGAAAACCTAGGTAGAATCCAAAACGATATAATAGAGCTGAAGAGTACAATGACTTTTAGTTATTTATTAGAGGGATGCAAAGGCCAATTTGAGAAGACAGAAGAAAGCATTAGTGATGTTGAAGATAAGACAATGGAAATTATGAGTCTGAGGAGCAGAAAGAAAAAAGATTAAAGAAAAATGAACAGAACCTAAAGGACATGCATACTTGTTTTGGGAGTCCCAGAAGGAGATGAGAGAGAAAGGGGCAGAGGAAATATGTGAAGAAACTTCCCAAGTTTGATGAATGACATGAATATAAACATCCAAGACAAGTAGGATGAACTTAAAGAGACTCCCAGTGATACACATTATAACCAAACTGTCAAAAGACAAAAAGAAAGAGAGAATTTTGAAATCAGCAAGAGAGAAGTGACTCATCATATCCAAGGGATTCTCAATAGGATTACCAGATTTCTCATCAGAAACTTTGGAGACAAGAGGCAGTTGGTTGATATATTCAAAATGCTAAAAGGAAAAAAAAAAACTATTGCCTGAAAATTCTATATCCAGCCTAATTGTCCCCCAGAAGTGAGGGCAACCTTAAAACATTCCCGGATAAACAAAAGCTGAAAGAGTCCATTACTGCTAGACCTGCCCTGTAAGAAATGCTCAAGAGGGTCCTGAAGGTGAAATGAAAGGACACTAGACAATAACTTGAAGTCATATGAAGATATGAAGCTCTCAGTAAAGGTAAATACATGAGCAATTGTAAAGCTATTATTATTATAACAATAATTAATGTAACAATGGCATGTAACTCGCTTTTTTTCTACATGATTTGAAAGACTAATACATTTTTTTAAATTATTAATCTAATATATACCCAAGAGTGGAATTGCTGGGTCATATGGTAGTTGTACTTTTAGTTTTTTGAGAAACCTCCATATTGTTTTCCACAGTGGATGTACCAACTTACATTCCCATCAACAGTGCATGAGGGTTCCCTTTTCTTCACATCCTCACCAACATTTGTTATTTGTGTTCTTTTTGATGATAGCCATTCTGACAGGTGTGAGGTGATATCTCACTGTGGTTTTGATTTGCAATTCCCTGATGATTAGCAATGTTGAGCATCTTTTCCTGTGCCTGTTGGCCATTTCCCCTTTGGAAAAATGTCTATTCAGTTCTTCTGCCCATTTCTTTTTATAATTGCTTCACAATACCGTGTTAGTTTCTGTTGCACAACAAAGTGAATCAGCCATATGCACACACATGTCCCCATATCCCCTCCCTCTTGAGCCTCCCTCCCATCCTCCCTATCCCACCCCTCTGGGTCATCACGAAGCACCGAGCCAATCTCCCTGTGCTATGCGGCTGCTTCCCACCAGCCAATGATTTTACATTCGGTAATGCGTATATGCTGATGCTACTCTCACTTCACCCCAGCTTCACCTTCCCACCCCATGTCCTCAAGTCCATTCTCTATACCTACCTCTTTATTCCTGCCCTGCAACTATGTTCATCAGTACCTTTTTTTTTTTTTTTTAGATTCCATGTATCTGCGTTAGCAAACAGTATTTGTTTTTCTCTTTCTGACTTACTTCACTCTGTATGACAGACTCTAGGTCCATCCACCTCACTACAAATAACTCAATTTCGTTTCTTTTTATGGCTGAGTAATATTCCATTGTATATATGTGCCACATCTTCTTTATCCATTCATCTGTTGATGGACATTTAGGTTGGTTCCACGTCCTGGCTATTGTAAATAGTGCTGCAATGAACATTGCGGTGCATGTCTCTTTTTGAATTATGGTTTTCTCAGGATATATGCCCAGTAGTGGGATTGCTGGGTCATATGGTAGTTCTATTTCGACTTTTTAAAGGAACCTCCATACTGTTTTCCATAGTGGTTGTATCAATTTACGTTCCCACCAACAGTGTAGGAGGGTTCCCTTTTCACCACACCCTTTCCAGCATTTATTGTTTCTAGCTTTTTTGATAATGCCCATTCTGACTGGTGTGAGGTGATACCTTATTGTAGTTTTGATTTGCATTTCTCTAATAATTAGTGATGTTGAGCATCATTTCATGCGCCTCTTGGCCATCTGTATGTCTTCCTTGGTGAAATCTGCCCACTTTTTAATTGGGTTGTTTGTGTTTTTGATGTTGAGTTGTATAAGCTGTTTATATATGTTGGATATTAACACCTTATTGGTCATATCATTTGCAAATATTTCTTCCCATTCAGTAGGTTGTCTTTTCGTTTTGTTGATGGTTTCCTTCACTGTGCAAAAGCTTTGAAGTTTAATTAGGTTCCAGTTGTTTAATTTTGGTTTTATTTCCTTTGTTTTAGGAGAGAGAGCCAAAAATATATTGTTGTGATTTATGTCAAAGAGTGTTCTGCCCATGTTTTCCTCTAGGAGTTTTATGGAATCTGGTCTTACATTTAGGTCTTTAATCCATCTTGAGTTTATTTTTGTATATAGTGCTAGAGAATGTTCTAGTTTCACTCTTTTACATTTAGCTGTCCAGTTTTCCCAGCACCACTTATTGAAGAGGCTGTCTTTTCTCTATTGTATATTCTTGCCTCCTTTGTCATAGATTAATTGACCATACGTGCATGGGTTTATGCACTGGGCTGTCTGTTCTTTTCCATTGATCTATGTGTCTGTTTTTGTGCCAGTACCATACTGTTTTGATTACTGTAGCTTTGTAGTATAGTGTGAAGTCAGGGTGCGTGATTCCTCCAGCTCTGTTCTTCTTAAAACTAGTATTATTGTAACTCCACATTTTGTTTTCTACATAATTTAAGGGACCAATGCATTAAAAATAATATTTGCTTGTGTTTTGGGACACAAAATGTGTAAAGATGTAATTTTGTGACGTCAGTAACTGAAAGGGATAGGGAGGGAGCTTTTAAAGAAGCAGATTTTTTTGTATGTTGTTGAAGTTAAACTGGCATAAATTCAAATTATATTGTTATAACTTTAGAATGTTAAATGTAATCCCGTGGTAACCATAAAGAAAGTACCAAAAGAATATGCACAAAAAGAAATGAGGAAGGGATATACATGTTTTGCAACAAAAATCAGCTGCACACAAAAGAAAACAGTAATGCAGGAAATGAGGAACAAAAAAGCTGTAACTACCTAGGAAACAAATAGGAAAACTACAGAAGTAAGTCTGTCCTTATCAGTAGTTACTTTAACTGTAAATTGATTAAACTGTCCAAGCAAAAGACAGAGACTGGCAGAATGGATGTTAAAAAAAATGAGATCCAATTATATGCTGTCTACAAAAGATTCATTTTAGAACCAAAGACACAAACAGGTTGGAAGTGAATGGATGGAAAATGTTATTCCATGCAAATAGGAACCAAAGGAGAGCAGGGGTAGCTATACTAACACCAGATTAAAATGGACTTTAAATCAAAAAGAGTTACAAGAGGCAAAGAAGGACATTATATATTAATAAAAAGTTTAAAACAACAAAAATATATTACACTTGTAAACATTTACACAATAATGGGCCATCAAAATTTTTAAACCTTAAGAATATGAAATCTTGATCATGCATTGGGAATATGGTTGCCTGGCTCTTGGTATGTTTCCACTCTGCTCATGTTGTTTTGTTTTAATGAAGGTGATATGCGGGAGCCCAGTTATCATGAGTGTGGACTCAGAACCATGCTGCCTGGATTTGGATCTCAGCTGTTTTCTGAGCACCGAGGACAAGTTACCTGTCTCAGTCTCAGTTTCCTCATCTATGAAATGGGGATTATAATAGCACCAGTGTGCTATCCACGAGGGCTCTTGTGAGGGTTAAAAGAAAAGATGTAGCATAGTGTCTGGTGCAGAGTAATCATAAGACATTTCACTGTCATTTCATCTTTTCTATTTCCTTCAAAGACTTTTTGGTCCATGTTTTACACTCAGTTACTTACTTCTCCTGGACTTTATTTGGGTGTACTGTGTGAGGTGGGATTACTTTATTTCTAATCACATCGTGACCCCTTTTCCCAGCCTTCTCTCAGTGCTCTGAAAAGCAGCCGTCTCATTTCCTCAGTTCTCATATGGTGTTATGCCACTGCTGTATGGTCTGTTGACCATTCCAGCACCAAAACCACTAATGCTTTATTACTGTAATTGTATTCCATTATTGCACTTGATAACACAAGTTTCATCACCCTTCATTTTTTATTTTTCTCAGCTACTCTTATTTTTTCTTCCAGGTAAATCTTAGATTCATTTTGTCAACATGTAGTGGCAAAAAAAGCAAAAAGTTTTATTGGAAATTTTAATCAAAATTACATTCTATTATAGATTCAGTTAGAAATAACTGATATTCTTAAATATTGTGTCTCTCATCCAAAAACAAGGTTTGTCTGTCCACTGTGTTCCTTAGAAATTTTTGGACTTTTTTTCATAAGTCCTGCACATCTGTAGATTCTTATTAAGTTTATTCCTTGGATTTAAGTTGTTTTTCTTGCTAGTGTAAATAGTATTTTTTCCATTACATTTCCTAATTGGTTGTTGCTGATAGAAGAAAATCTGTAGATTTTTGTGTATTTTTTTTCTTACAATTGCCTCATTGAATACCCCTTTCTCTCTCCCCTAAACTTTGTTCGATTGATTTTATTGGATTTTCTAGGTAGACAGTCCCATCTTTAATAAGGACAGTTCCTATCTCTTCCTTTCCAAGACTGACATTTTGTTTCTGTTTACTGTCTTATTGCATTGGCTTCCAACACAACAGTGAATAATATAATGAGATCAACACTCTTTGTCTTTTTTATTTTTTATTTTTCGTACTCTAATGGTCATTCTTCAAGTGCAGGAGTTTTTAATCCAGAGTCAGTTCCATAGATGGACCCCCTGAATTAATGAGGACTATGATTTCTCCATATGAGTAATCTGTGCATATGTGTCAGGTGAAACTGTCCAGATTCTTAAAGGAGTCTGTGACCCACAAAGATAAGAACACCTATTTAGTTTTTGTGTAAAATTTGATACTGGCTGTTGATTTGAAATTTATATCCTTTATAATATTAATCCAACACCTAAGTTTCTTATGAAGTTTTACTTTTATAATGTTAATCCAACTCCTAAGTCTCTTATGAGGTTTTGCCTTGTTTGTTTGTTTGTTTGTTTAACCACAAATGCATGTTTTGGGGCCCTTTTAGAGCAGTTACACACATACCTCATTTTAATGCACTTCACTTTATTGCACCTTGCAGATGTTTTGGTTTTTACAGATTGAAGGTTTGTGGCAACCCTGCATCGAGCAAGTTTATCAGCGCCATTTTTCCAACCACGTTTGCTCACTTTATGTCTGTCACATTTTGGGAATTCTTGCAATATTTCAGACTTTTTCATTATTATCTTGTTATGTTGATCTGTGATCAGCAGTCTTTGATGTTACTACTACAACTCACTGAAGCCTCATATAATGGCTAGCATTTTTTTTAGCAATAAGGTATTTTTAATTAAGTTATGTACATTGTTTTTTAAGACATAACACTATTGCACACAATAGACTACAGTATAGTGTAAACATAACTTTTACATGCACTGGAAAACCAAAAAAATTCCTGCAACTCCCTTTATTGCAATGTTTGCTCTATTATGGTGGTCTGGAACCAAATCCAGAATATCTCTGAGGTATGCCTATACATGATTTTCTTTTTTATATTAATGTGACTTACATTAATATGTTTCCTAATGTTGCATCATTGTATTTTTAACTAACTTCATCTTAGTACTGGTTTAGTAGTCCTTAATATGCTACTATATTTTATTTTCTAATATCAGTTAGGATTTTTGCAACTGTATTCAAAAGTGATATTTATCTATAGAGTTCCTTTTAGGGGTATCTTTTACCAAGTTTTGGTCTTAGGTTTTGCCAAGTTAACAAATGAATTGAAAAGCTTATCATTTTATGTTCTGAAATAAGTTAAATAAAGAAGTGTTTGTTCTTGAAAATGCAAAAGAACTCACCCAAAATCTGTTTGGGCCAGAGTCTTCGGGAACGTGTTTCCTTCCCGTGTTTCCATTCCTTCCAAGTCAGAGTGCAGCCGGTTCCTCACCTCCTCTCTAGAGGTGAGGCCACTTTCCCAGAAAACGGTCTTTTCGCATTTACTAGCTCACTCAAAGCTGCACTTGGTATACTCTTAAAAACAAACAACAAGAAAAACTCTCCTCATCTATCATTATTTTACTCCTTAAATTTGTATATTTCTATATTTGTGTTTACATCATTTTTATTCTTGCTTAGACTTGCTAAAATTTTTTCTATTTTATTGGCCTTTTTGAAGAACCAGCTCTTAGATGTATTTATTATTCTACTGTGGGTTTTTTTTCAACCAATTGGTTTTTTTTTTTTTTACCACTTTCTCTCTTTTGCTTTCCTGAGATTTATCTCTTTAAGTTTTTTTGTCCCTATTCTCTAACCACATGCCTAATTTGTTACACTAATTTCTTATTTTATAACATAAAGCATCTAAGGCTATGTATTTTCCCCCGATTATAGTTTTGGCCTTCTCATATTTGTTTTTATGTGTACATCGTCATTGTCACTAATTCCTATGTAGTTTTTGTGAGAGTTTTTCAATTTCAAGTGCTTTGTTTTGGGGTTTTTTTTCCTATGTCTTACTAGTGACAAATTTGGCATTGTAGCTCAAAGAATTTTATCTGTAAAATTTCCATTTTTTTAATAAATTAAAACTTTCTTTGTGGCTTACTCTAGGATTGAATTCTGTAAAATTTTTAAAAGAGTGTATGTTCCCTACTTGTAGGTTTTGAAAACATAGGTATATATGTAATATGTGCACGTGTTTTATGCACATTATCCAAATCCTTTATGTTTAGAAAATACATATTCCCGGCTTGTTACTATCAAAGTTTTATAAAACATGACATTCAGATCCTCTGTTTTTTTTAATATGATCTGTCAGTAACATAAAAAGATGAGTTAAAGTCTACTTGGTTGCAGTCTGTCAGTTTTTTCTTTGATTTTTCACAGATTGTGCTTTAAGTAATATTGTGTGTTACGAAATTAGGTACATAAAGATTTATAACTGGAGTGCCGCAGCTTTTATCTTTCCCTGGGCCCCATCCCTCATCCTCTGTCTTAAATTCTAGTGTCTCAACAACACTGCCCCTGTCTTTCTCTCCATTTGCATCCATCCCTCCCCACTCCATTTTCTTTGCACCATCTGTGGCTTTCTATTTAAAGTGTGACTCTTATAAACCTCATGGCGATGGGTTTCATTTTTTGACCCAATTTAGGAAAGTTTGTCTTTACAGGAGAATTTAAGCCATACACCTTGATTGTCACAACTGATCTATGTGAAATTTCTGGCTTTTAATTTTATGCTTCAGTTCTTTTCCCTTCATTTTCTATATTTTACTGTATGTCTCAAGTTTCTTTGCTTTTCATTTATTTTTATTCATTTCTCCATTGTCTGCAGAAATTCCTTGCAGAATATTTTTAGGAACGGTGTGTGGGTGGCATAGATCTGAGCCCTTTTACATCTGAGATGTTTATCCTTTTTTTATTTTTAATGGAAGTATAGTTGATTTACGATGTGTTAATTTCCGCTGTTTGGCAAAGTTACTCAGTTATACACATATACACATTCTTTTTTATATTCTCTTCCATCATGGTTTATCCCAGGATATTGAATATAGTTCCCTGTGCTATACAGTAGGACCTTGTTGTTTATCCATTCTATACATAATAGTTTGCATCTACTAACCCCAAACTTCCAATCTATCCCTCCCCCATCCCCCATCCCCCTTGGCAACCACTAGTCTGTTCTCTGTGTCTGCGAGTCTGTTTCTGTTTCGTAGATAAGTTCATTTGTGTCATATTTTAGATTCCGTATGTAAGTGATATCATATGGTATTTGTATTTCTCTGACTTACTTCACTTAGTGTGATAATCTCTAGTTGCATCCATGTTGCTTCAAATGGCATTATTTTGTGTTTTTTTATGGCTAATATTCCACTGTATAAATATACCACCTCTTCTTTATCCATTCATCTGTCAGTGGACATTTAGATTGTTTCCATGTCTTGGCTATTGTGAATAGTGCTGCTATGAACATAGGGGTGCATGTATCTTTCTGAATTAGAGTTTTGTCTGGATATATGCCCAGGAGTGGGATTGCTGGACCATATGGTAGCTCTATTTTTAGTTTTCTGTGATGTTTATCCTTATACATGAAAGATAAGTTGGCTGGGGAGACATCCTTGGGTCATTTTTTTTTCCTGTCAAAATCCTGAATTATTGTCTCATCTTTGTCTACAACGTTGTAGAGAAAAAGTTTTATGCCTCTGTTAGTGGTCTATTGCTGTGTAATAAAGTACCCAAAACTTAGTGATTTAAAACAATAAGCATTTACTATCTTGTAATTTATTCAGGCCAGGAATTCAGGAGAGGCTTCGCTGGGTGGTTCTCACTCAGGGTCCCTCATGAGGTGCAGTCAGGATATTGGCCACAGCCTCGGTCATCTAAGTCTTGGCTGGGGTGGCGGGTCTGCCTCCAAGACGGCTCACTCACCGCTGTCGGCTGTAGGCCTCATCACCTCCCCCGTGAGCTTCTGCAAAGGCTGCTTGAGCGTCTTCACGTTACAGCAGCTGGCTTCCCCCATAGCAAGTCAAGAGGGGACCAGGCAGAAGGCACCCTTCCTTTTATGAGCCAGTCGTGGAAGTCACACAGCATCACTTCCATGTCTTTCTGTTGGTCATACTGGCCAGAGACAGTTCAGGGGGTAAGAGGAGTCTGCATGGGCAAGAGTAATCGGGGGCCACTTGGAGGCTGCCTACCGCAGGCCAAAGTGATTTTTCCCTTCGGGTGTTTTCTGTATTTTGTTGTTGCTATTGTATTTTTCCCCTGGGGTAGATATTTTTAGAATTTTTCATTACATTTGAGAGTAAGATTTTCCACCAGTACACTTTATTATGTGGGCCTCTTTTAATTTATTATGTGTGTTTTTGTGTGTGGTGTATGATGTGTGAGTGTGTGTGCTGTATGTGTGCTGTGTGTGTGTGGTGTGTGGTGTCTGTGTGTGGTGTGCTGTGTGTGTGTGGTGTATGATGTGTGAGTGTGTGTGTGTGGTGTGTGATGTCTGTGTGTGGTGTGTGACGTGTGTGTGGTGTGCTGTGTGTGCTGTGTGTGTGTGGTGTATGATATGTGAGTGTGTGTGATGTGTGTGTGTGTGGTGTGTGATGTGTGTGTGTGTGGTGTGTGACGTGTGTGTGGTGTGCTGTGTGTGTGCTGTGTGTGTGTGGTGTGTGTGTATGGTGATGTCTGTGTGTGGTGTACTGTGTGTGTGCTGTGTGTGTGTGCTGTGTGTGTGTGCTGTGTGGTGTCTGTGTGTGGTGTGCTGTGTGTGTGTGGTGTATGATGTGTGAGTGTGTGCGATGTGTGTGTGATGTCTGTGTGTGGTGTGTGACGTGTGTGTGGTGTGCTGTGTGTGCTGTGTGTGTGTGGTGTATGATATGTGAGTGTGTGTGATGTGTGTGTGTGTGGTGTGTGATGTGTGTGTGTGTGGTGTGTGACGTGTGTGTGGTGTACTGTGTGTGTGGTGTGTGTGATGCATGTGTGATGTCTGTGTGTGTGTGTGCTGTGTGTGTGTGGCGCGTGACATGTGTGCACATGGAGAACAGTGCCAAGCTGGGCAAGCCTCCCCTCAGGTCTGTCCCCTCTCACCTGTAGCACACAGGACATGGTGGGCCTTATGGTGCCCTCTCTGCGGTCTCTCCTCCATGGGGCAGCAGGGTGAGGGGTAGTGGAGGACAAAGCTGTGCCCACATCCTAGTGGTCAGCCCTGACTGGCCCCCCTGACTGAGGTCCCACAGTGGCCGTCGCCAGTGGTTGATGGCTCTGGACCCTTGGCTCTGGCTGGTGCAGCCCGACTCCCTCTTGGCTTCTGGGTGCTTCAGAGCCCCTGGCCTGCCCCTCACCCCACCTTCTTGGTCCTCACCTCAATCGAGTGTTGCCCCCAGACCTCCCTAGACCAGACTCCTCTCGGCCAGGAGCTTCCTTCCTCTGGCCATTCCCTCAGTCTGGGCACATCCATCACCTCCTGCAGGAAGCCCTCCTGGATTTCCTGATACTCCCACGGGGCTTGCTTTAATCTCAGCAACTGTCACCACCCTTCGGGGTCATGACTGTTACCTGTAGCCTCACAGCCTCTTGAGCTAACCATGACCCCATGCGGAGGGAGGCAGGACCATGTCCTGTGCACCCCTAACTACGCCAGGAATAACCCCTCTCACCTTAAACCAAGTGCAAATTCACCTTCTCTCAAAAATGAGACGTTTCCACAGTGTTGAGGGGCATCACCAAGAAACAGCACCAAAGTGCCCCTAACGCCTCTGCTTCCCTTCAGAGCTCTCCAGGTGCCTCCTCTCGCCCCCAGCCATGCGAGGGCCCAGGTTGCCAGCAGAGCCCAAGTCCCCGGCAGGGCTGCATCTTCAGCAGGTTCACCCTCTGTTCCAGGGGCGCCAAGTGAACCAGTTTGCAGGGTCCCCACTGGAACAGCAGGGTGACAAGCCCCTTCCTCGCCTTCCCACGAAGGGTCCCCCTTCCCCTCACACCGTGTCCCCAGAGCCCAGCCAGCCCACCCACGCCGCACCTCGAGGTCCTCTCGCTGCATTTGTCCGGCAGAGGGTGCCCCCGAGTGCAGAGGCCACAGCATCAGGACCACCCCAGGCTCCGCGGAGACACGCCAGGGCGCAGTGACCTCTCTGGAGAAGGGTCTCCTCCACCCTGTGCAGCTGTCCCCACGTCCCTCAACAAAGCAGGACCCGGAGGCCACTGCCTGCCGGCCCTCCAGGCCTGTCCTCGTCAGCGCCCACGTTCCGCTCCCCAGGCCGTCCCCCTCCGCAGTCAGCATGGCGTCCGGTACCAAGGCGCGCCCCGGCCCAGCCTGGGCCCCTCTCCCCTCCCCGGGTGCCCCTCCTCCCAGTCGCCCCCAGCGACCCCTCTGCCCTGCCCACCGCAGGACCCCCTCTGTCCTCACCGATGCCGGTCACTGGCTTTTCAGTTCCCAGGCCGCGCCTGTCTGCCCAGCGCACCCAGGCTCTGCAGGGCAGGGAGGAGTGGCGAGCGTCCCACCCGGAGCGGAGCCCAAAGCTTGCGGTCTCTGCTCCCAGTCAATGCTTGTGGCCCATCCAGGGCAGGGGGAGAGGGGCCCCCGAGCCCAGCTGCTGGCCGGCCGCGTGTGTGCCGCCCCCACCGTCTGGGGAGGAGGGCTCGGACCGTGCTGTGCGCGCGGGGCACCGTCTGCAGCGCCGCTCTCCCCTGCTGCAGGATGTCGGGGCGCACGGGCGCTGCCAAGATGCTCCCAGGCCCCTGCTTCGCCCTCCTGCTCTGGGGGCTCCTGGGGGCCGTCCACGCTCAGCAGCAGGAGGTCATCAGCCCCAGCACCTCCGAGAGGAACAGCTGCCCAGGTACCACCGGGGTGGGTGCGGCGAGGCCTGGGCGGGGCCGGAGGGCGGGGGCGGGGCGGGCTGCGGGGAGGCCGGGCGGGCAGAGCCCGGCACCAGCCCGCGCAAGGGCCCCCGGCGCCACGGTGACTCGTGTGCGTCCCCAGAGAAGGCCGACTGCCCGGTCCACGTGTACTTCGTGCTGGACACGTCGGAGAGCATCACCATGCAGTCCCCCACCGACAGCCTGCTCTACCACATGCAGCAGTTCGTGCTGCAGTTCATCAGCCAGCTGCAGGACGAGCTCTACCTGGACCAGGTGGCCCTGAGCTGGCGCTACGGCGGCCTGCACTTCTCCGACCTGGTGGAGGTGTTCAGCCCGCCCGGCAGCGACCGGGCCTCCTTCACCAAGAGCCTGCAGGGCATCAGCTCCTTCCGCCGCGGCACCTTCACGGACTGCATGCTGGCCAACATGACCCAGGAGGTCCGGCAGCACGTGGGCAAGGGGGTGGTCAACTTCGCGGTGATCATCACCGATGGCCACGTCACGGGCAGCCCGTGCGGGGGCATCAAGCTGCAGGCCGAGCGGGCCCGCGAGGAGGGCATCCGGCTCTTCGCGGTGCCGCCCAACCTGAAGCTGAACGAGCAGGGCCTGCGGGACATCGCCAACACGCCGCACGAGCTCTACCGGAACAACTACGCCACCATGCGGCCGGACTCCACCGAGATCGACCAGGACACCGTCAACCGCATCATCAAGGTCATGGTGAGTCGCTGGGCCGGGGAGGCCACCCCCACCCGCCAGCAGCAGGGACGGAGCGTGGGGCCCAGAGCCCTGGGATCCGCTCACCCGCGTGGCAGGGGGCAGTCCACCGCTCCGGGCCTCAGTTTACCCCCTCTGAGTGAGGTGGCTGAAGAGGGTGGGCCCCGGGCAGGGTCCTGTCTACTCCGATGTCCTGCATCCCCGCCCAGACTTGGAGCTGACCGTGTCTCCAGGTCCCCCCTAACCAGGGTTTCTGTCTGGGTCTTTTCCTCAGAAACATGAAGCCTACGGAGAGGTGAGAGCGTTTCCATCCCTGCCGGCCCTGCCGGGAGCTGCTTGGGGCCTCTGAGCCAGCAGAGACGACCACCCGCGCCCCACTCCCTGGGGCTCCCAGGGTCTAGGACAATGAGGGGGGGGCCGGCCTGGGAGCAAGACCCCTCAGCTCCATGTGGGGCCTGAGACTCGAGTCTGGACAAAGGGCTCCTGGCCACAACCAGGCTGTTTAAACGCAGGAGGTCAGCGTTAGGGTCTACTCAGCCAAAGGATGAGGGTCGAGGTTGAGGGTTGCCCTCTGGGCTGATGGGCTCCATCCACCTGAGGGAGGCCAGGAGGAGAAGGGAGGTGGCCAGCTGGGTGCCCAGCACATGACCTGCAGCACAGGACCTGAAGCCTGTGCTTCCCAAGCACCAGCTCACAGCCCAGGATACTACAAGCACACCCTTTCCCAGCTGCTCAATACCACAGCGATTTAATGTGCAAGCGCAGTGGGGACTGGCCAGCGGCGATTTAATACTTTCTACTGTTGGTCATTGCTTAATGCAGCCTTGATTTCCAAAACTTGCCTAGAGCACTGGTGTGGACCCCTGAACCCGCCCCTGGTGGGCACAGGGGCCTCCTGGGCACCTCCCAAGTCTGTTCCATCACGCAGCCCCCAGCTCAGGATGGCCCAGTGTCCGGTGGGCCCCAGGCTGCACCGTCTCCCTCCCCCCTGGGACTTGTGGTGCTAGCCTCACACGCTGCCCCTTGCTTCCTGTTTCAGTGCTACAAGGTGAGCTGTCTGGAGATCCCCGGGCCCCCCGGCCCCAAGGGCTACCGCGGACAGAAGGTAAGATGCCCAGACCACCCGAGGGGTCTGTTTCCCAGGAAAGCCCCCGACCTGTCTTGAACTCCAAATTTAGGGCCACTGCACCTCGGATGGACTCACCACTTCTCACCCTGGCAGAACTAAAATTCAGCTTTTATCAGCTGCATTTTATATGGCATTTTGAGAAAAGTAGGAATACTTTTTAATTAAGATTTGCCCATAAAAGACTCCTGTAAAGTAAACAAGCATGCTCAAGTACATAAGGAAACATGAACTGCGTTACTCTTGGTAATATGGTGCTAATTCATACAGGGCACTCACTGCTGTCATTTGTTAACTAAGTAGGTTTTAAGAGGTTAGGTTGGCCCTGCGTTTTCGTAACAACACAGGTGTATCAGATGAAATCCTTCCACAATGACTGCCAGGGTATCAGAAACACCAATGATTCATGTCCAACACTGTAAAGGCAGGAGAGGGAAGGAACCTCTGCGGACATGAGACAGCGCGTTTGAAGTACTGTTAACGGGGAAGTTACTACTAAGTGGCTTCTTTCTAAATTCGGGGGAGAGGTGTCTGCCCGGCTGCCAGGGCGCTGGCCAGACGCACCCTCTGCCTCCCCACCTTGATTTATTCCTTTTTCTTTCGTCTGCTTTCAGGGCGCCAAGGGCAACATGGGTGAGCCCGGAGAGCCTGGACAGAAGGGGCGACAGGTGAGTACCCTCCACACCCCGTCCCGGCGGCCCCCGCTCCCCACGGCTGAGGGTACATCCACGGCCCTTTGCTCTTCCACAGGGAGATCCAGGCATCGAAGGCCCCATTGGATTCCCAGGACCCAAGGCAAGTTGCTGCGGACCCTGCCCGGGGGGCGGGGGACATGAGGACAAGCCAAGGGCTCCCTGGCTCCAGGCGGGGCCCGCCGCCGGTGTCGGGATGTGTCTGGCGTGGCCCACTGCTCCCGCCCCTGCCCCAAGGAAGTGAAGCGCTGCTGCATTTCCAGCGACGTCCCTGGTGGTGCCTCTGCACCCAAGCCTGACGACCACCACCCCACCCCCATCGCCCCCACCTCCCCATCCCCCCTTCTTCCCCCCCAGGCCTGCTGGGTCCCAGCGCACACACCCTGGTAACGCTGCTTTACTTTCCTTCCGACCTCAGGGTGTTCCTGGTTTCAAAGGAGAGAAGGTGAGACTGGGCTCTGGGCGGCCAGACCTCACACGGCCCCAACCCTGGCAGCAGTGTCCAGTAGCGAGCCGGGTAGCGAGCCGGGGGTCCGTGCTGGGGCATGGGACCCGGTGTCGTGCCGCTAGTAGCCTTCTGGGGCCGCTCTGGCCTCGTGTTTTGTCCAAGGGTAGACTTGGGCCCCTAAGGCAGTGGCGTCTGTGATGTGTTAGCAGCGCTAACTGGCCTCGTTTCCTCCCGTGCAGGGCGAGTTTGGAGCCGAAGGGCGGAAGGTGAGCAGACAGGCGGGCGGGGGCGGGGTGCCTGCCTCCCCACTGCTCAGAAGGAAGGAGCAGCGGGGCTAACAGGGTCCCTCCTCCCCTCTCCTCCAGGGCGCCCCCGGCCTGGCGGGCAAGAACGGGACGGATGGACAGAAGGTAGGGTGCTCTGGGGCTCCGTCCCCGGGCAGAGCAAGGGTGCCCGTGAACTGACAGCCACGCCCTCGAGACTCTCAGGTCCCTCCAGGGGCCAGGCCTCTGGGCCTCTCTGGCCACTGCGCACAACCTGTGGCTTGGGTGGCCCCTGGTTGCATCTACCCGGTGGACACAGGACACACAGGAACCTTGCAAGAGCGGAAGTGGACATTTGCTCCTGAAAAGCAGGGCCCGGCCTTGCAGGACTCTCCCTGCCTGTCCTGCAGACCCCACGTCTGGCCTGACTGGTGGTTCACACACGTGCACAGGTGCACACAAACAGCACACACACACATGTCACAGGTGAGCACGCACCATGCATGCACGCACACGCACACGCCTGGAGGGGGCACCACAGACACTCATGCTCCCGGCCGCACCCCGGAGACTCTGGACCACCACCCTGACAGCCACTGACGCACACGTCCACAGTGGGGTGCCCGGTGCACGTAGACCCGGCACCACTGACCTCTGTCGTCGGGGCCCATGTCCTCCGAATCCTGGCCTTGACGCATCTTCTGCTCCCCTCTTTTCCTTCAGGGCAAGTTGGGGCGCATCGGACCTCCTGGCTGCAAGGGAGACTCCGGGGATCGGGTGAGCACAGCGTTGCGGCTTTGCGTCGAGCCCCTGGCCCCGGGAGGTGCCAGGCGCCGGGCGGGGGTGGGGAGTGCAGCCACCAGCGCTGCAAGCTGCGGCGGGAAGCCAGTAGCTGGGCTCCTCCCTCCAGCCCCTCCCCCGCCTGTCCCGGGACCCCGCCAGCGTTCAGCCGGGGTTGGGGTCACAACATGACGAATGGCCTCAGCGGCTCCCGGGTCAGGTGGCGGGTGGCTGCTTCCAGAGTCCCGAGGGGCTCCCGTGCCAGCGGCTTGTCCGGTCTGCCCGCCCAGGCCGGGGGTCCCGGCAGCCAGTCCAGCGATGGGGTGCTGGTCACCCTCCCCCTGGTCAGCTGGCCCTGACCCCACGGGGAAAATGCAAGCACAGCTCCTGGCCAGAGCCCCAGCACAACCCTCTCCCTTCTTGCAGGGCCCGGATGGTTACGTGGGGGAAGCCGGCAGCCCTGGCGAGCCAGGAGATCAAGGCTCCAAGGTAGGCAGCCTGGCCGAGGTGGCGGGCCGGCCAGAGCAGAGGGGGTCGCCACCCTCCTGGGGGCCTTCTCCCTGCCTGCAGCACCGGGCCGAGATGCCCAGCAGAGAGGCCCTGGCCCCGCAAACCGGGCAGGGGGCCGTGGGTGCCCACACAGGGGGACCTGCTCCACAGACGCGGGCGGGGAAGCGCGCGCCCCCAGCCCCGCCGGGGTCCTGCCCCACTGCTGGCATCTGAAGAGCACGAGGCTGATTTCTCCAAACCCTTCCAGGGGGACCCTGGCCGCCCCGGACGCAGAGGGCCCCCGGGGGAAAGCGGGGCAAAAGGAAGCAAGGCAAGTGTTCCCGGCGGGCTCCGGCCGCACGCCCGTGGTGCCCCATGGCGGGGGGTGGGCAGGCAGGCCGGCCCTGGGTCCTGAGCGCCCCCAGCCTCTCTGTCCCTGCTGCCAGGTGACGGCGCACCGCACCGCGAGGGAGACACGGCCCCACCGGAGACGGCGGGCATGCGTCCGCACGGGCCGGGCTCTGCCCACAGCCGTCCGTGCGCCTGGGCAGATCACGGCCGTAGCTGAGCTGTCTCTTCCCCGCAGGGCTACCAAGGCAACACCGGAGCCCCCGGAAGTCCCGGCCTGAAAGGAGCCAAGGGTGGGCCTGGGCCCCGAGGCCCCAAAGGCGAGCCCGTGAGTTCACCTGCCCACAGGCCCTGGGCACCCTGGCCGGCCCGCCGCACCCTCCCACAGGGCTGCCTCGACGCGCGCTGCTCTGGGCCTCTGTGAGCCCAGCGTCCTCCGGCCTCTCCAGCTGAGCCTCCTGGCCCCCACACAGCAGCTGCCACGGAGGGCCGCTGGGGAGTGGCTTGCGGGGCCCAGGCACACCCCTGCCGGACGCTCGGTGCCCATGAAGTGGCCCCGGGGCCCCACCTTGCCCCCCCCCGGCAGGACCCCCCGAGGGCTCAACCTAGACCCAGGCACACACTCTGCGGGTCCACACGGCGACCCCACTCAGCCGTCCCTGAGGGTCCTGCCACAGGGTGGGTGGAGCCCAGTCCCAGGGCTGACCCCCAGAGGGGACTCATCATCCCGATCCGGGGGGAACAGAGGGACTTCGCGAAGAGCTGGTCCAAGCTCGGTCCCAGTCACGTCACCTGAGCTCCTGGACTTACAAGCTCACCAGCCCCCATCATTTCCTAAATCCTCGTCTGGGACCAAACCGACCCAGCAGAGGACAGGGTCTCGGCTGAGGCCCTCAGGAAGGGCCCCCAGACCCCACAGCCAGAGTCCTTGTGGGGAGAACAGACTGGGGGGTTCCAGTGGGGCTCCCACGCTGGAACCCCACACTCCCACGTGCCTGTTCTCTGCAGGGGCGCAGGGGAGACCCTGGAACCAAGGGCAGCCCAGGCAGCGATGGCCCCAAGGGCGAGAAGGTGAGTGTCCGCACGGGGGAGCCTCGGGCACTGTCTGCCGTGTCTGTGTCTACACCGGAGTCTCACCGTGGTGCCAGTGGAGCCCCTGTGATGAGGGATGACCAACACCCCCTCCACGGTCCACCTAGGAGACAAAGGCAACCCCCGGGGCCTGACCGTCAGGGGGCGCTCCCTGCGGGGTCTGGGAGAGCAGGAGGCACTCCCTGATGAGAGGCCTGGGCAAGGACAGTCCCACGCACGTCATGCACAGCTGCTCCACCCCCCAGCGCCCCCCCACACGTGCTCCTGTAGCTGGCGCAGGAGGTCTTTGTGGTGAAATCCGAGGGCAGCCATTTCCCTGTGAGATGTGGGGGAAGGTCGCAAAGGAGGGGCTCCCTCCTCTGGGACTCGTGGCCCCTGCCCTGCTGCATGAGGCCGAGCGGGCAGGCCTGCTGTTCCAGCTCCGCCCTCCACCGTCTGGGGCCTCATCCCCGGCGAGCTCATGATCCCCTCTCCTCACCTCCCGCAGACTAACCTGGCCTCTCTTCCCACAGGGGGACCCTGGCCCTGAGGGGCCCCGGGGCCTGGCTGGAGAGGTTGGCAACAAGGGAGCCAAGGCAAGTGGGGCAGCGGGTGGGCCGCCACAAAGGCCACATACCCTCCTGGGGTGGCACCGCCAGGGCCCCCTGCCCCTCTCCTGCCCTCCGCCCTGCAGACCCTGCCTGGGGCCACTGGGGTCAGGGCTAAGGACCTCATGGAGGGCAGCAGGGCCCCCTGCCCTTGCCGAGGTCCACAGTGAGTGACAACAGGGTCTCTGAAGCGCCCTCGTCTCTTTTCTTTCCAGGGAGACCGAGGTTTACCTGGACCCAGAGGTCCCCAGGGGACTGTTGGAGAGCCCGGGAAGCAGGTCAGTAGCAGGATGCCTGGGAGGGCCCATGGCTTTGGGTCCTCCTGTCCTCGGGGGGGCAGGATGCTGTCCGCACAGTAAACCTGGGCAGCGGGAGAGGGAGCCGAAGGCCCCCATGCACCTCACACCATCATCCTGCCCTGAGGGGTCAGGCTTTACCGGGGGGGGGGGGATGTGCCAGGGGGAGCCGGGACGTGGCACGCGGAGAGGAGAGACCCTCGGGACGGCCAGCCCTGCAGGGCAGCGATGCTGCCCGGGGGTCAGAGCTGGATGAGGTCAGCCCCGTCTGTGCCGACTCCCTGCTTCCTTTCTGCCCTCAGGGATCTCGGGGAGACCCTGGGGACGCTGGCCCCCGCGGAGACTCAGGAGAGCCTGGCCCCAAGGTATGCCCCCTCCCCACCCGGCAGGCAGCATGGGCCAGGGCTCCTGAGTAAGGCTGCTGGGAGCATGCCGGCCCTGCCCCCTTGGTGAGGGAGGACATCAGGGGCCTGGGCAGCAACCTCCCACCCCAGCCCGTGTTCTCACCCTCAGGGGTGGCGTGTCCTCCCAAGGCGGGCCCTGCCCACCCACCCCCAGTCCAGGCCGACTGACTCAGTCTCCACCTTTTCCACTGGCCCTGCCCTGACTGGCCTCCCGTGTCCCCCAGGGAGACCCCGGCAGGCCTGGCTTCAGCTATCCGGGACCCCGAGGAGCACCTGTAAGTCCTGGGGTGGGACAGGGACTGGGGGAGGGGGCGGGCATTGTCGGGAGGGCCCTGACTGGAAGGTTCCTGCTAGCTCCTGCCAGGGCCCCCCGCCGGGCCCAGGGTGAGGCTGGGGTGGGGCGGGGGGGCCATCAAGAGCAGAGGCGGGTCCCCTGGGAATCTCAGACGTTCTCCCATAGCCTCTGCGGCTCTGTACAGATTTCGATACCCAAGCCCACCCGTCAGGGAAGGGAGGGGGCTGCACAGCCATCAGTCCTCAGCTCAGTGCTGAGTGACCCCTGTGCTTGCTTCCCAGGGAGAGAAAGGCGAGCCTGGCCTCCGCGGCCCCGAGGTACGTACCGCGGGGCGGTCTGTGCAGCGGGCCTCTGTGCTGAGCTCTGCTGGTGGGAGCGGGCCGCGCCCTGAAATGCCGCCGTGTGGGGCTGCATCTGACCGCCCCGCACTGCTGAGTACAGGTTCCTCCTGAAAAGGCGTGTTCCTCTTGGGCAGATCCCTGGAGGGCTGGGGGGCGGCAGGGAGCAGTGCCAGCTGCCGAGCTCTCTGCGTTGTTAACACGGGTGTCCTGTGTCACAGGGGGGCAGAGGTGACTTCGGGTCCAAAGGAGAACCCGGGAGGAAAGGCCAGAAGGGCGAGCCTGTGAGTACCTCTGCTGCCTGTTGACGGTTGCCGGGGGCAGGGCCGCGTGGGGGGACCACCCAAGGTACTGCCGGAGCCCACCTGCCCGTTTCCTTCTCAGGCAGATCCTGGTCCCCCTGGTGAGCCAGGCCCGCGGGGGCAGAGAGGAGCGCCAGGACCCGAGGTAGGTCAGTTGCCCATCCCTTTGGCCCTCGGGCCACAGTCCCTGGGCCAGCCAGGCCAACAGGCAGCCCGAACCATGCAGGGGTCCTGGAGTGGCCGCGTGAGAACAAGTCCAGCCCTCCCAGCCTCGGCCATGACAGGTGTCACATCTCACAGATACCCTTCCTCCTTCCAGGGAGAGCCTGGCCCCCCAGGAGATCCCGGCCTCACGGTAGGTGTCAGTCGGGGTGGGACTCAGGGCCCTCCTCCCTCTTAAAAATCTGAAGGGCAGGTCAGCAGGGGTGAGGTCAGAGCAGGAGGTGGGCAGGGGCCACAGGCTTCCTGCAGAAGCGCTTCCAGCCCCTCCCCAGGGTTTGTGCTCTGGGCTGGGGGCTGACCCCGCTGTGTCACAGGAGTGCGACGTCATGACCTACGTGAGGGAGACGTGCGGGTGCTGTGGTGAGTCGTGGCCCCCGCGCGGCTGGACTGGGACACTTGTGTCCTCGGGGGCTCTTGTCCCGGGGTCAGGGTCATCCATCCGAGTCCTACCCTCCCGCTCACATTCACTGTTTCCCACGGTGCACCTGCCTGCACGCCCCTGGGGTCTTAGGCTGTCTCCCTGGGCCGGGGGTCAGCGCTGTCACCCGCCCGCCCCTCCGCTCACCCCTCCCTGCCTGCTCACCCCGCCCCGCCTGCTCGCCCCGCCCTCCGCTCGCCACGCCCCCCGCTCACCCCGCCCCGCACGCTCACCCCGCCCCCCGCAGACTGTGAGAAGCGCTGTGGCGCTCTGGACGTGGTGTTCGTCATCGACAGCTCCGAGAGCATCGGCTACACCAACTTCACCCTGGAGAAGAACTTCGTCATCAACGTGGTCAACAGGCTGGGGGCCATCGCCAAGGACCCCAAGTCGGAGACGGGTCAGCGGCCCCGCAGTGGGGTGGGGGTCCGGCGGGGCAGGGCTCGAGCAGAGGGGCCGCAGGACGCCTGAGGTCCGGATAGAAATCCACGGGAGGGGTCCCGGAGGGGTCCTAGCCCTGCCGAGGGCCGCCCTCACGCCCGCGCCCGCCCGCAGGGACCCGCGTGGGCGTCGTGCAGTACAGCCACGACGGCACCTTCGAGGCCATCCAGCTGGACGACGAGCGCATCGACTCACTCTCCAGCTTCAAGGAGGCCGTCAAGAACCTTGAGTGGATCGCGGGCGGCACCTGGACGCCCTCGGCCCTCAAGTTCGCCTACAACCAGCTCATCAAGGAGAGCCGGCGCCAGAAGACCCGCGTGTTCGCGGTGGTCATCACGGACGGCCGCCACGACCCCCGCGACGACGACCTCAACCTGCGGGCGCTGTGCAACCACGACGTGACGGTGACGGCCATCGGCATCGGGGACATGTTCCACGAGAAGCACGAGAGCGAGAACCTGTACTCCATCGCCTGCGACAAGCCGCAGCAGGTGCGCAACATGACGCTCTTCTCCGACCTGGTGGCCGAGAAGTTCATCGACGACATGGAGGACGTGTTGTGCCCGGGTGAGTCCGGAGGAGAGCAGGGGAGGGGCGCGCGGCCGGGGAGGGGCCGGGTCTCCGCAGGCCTCCAAGGGAGCCACCGGGACCCCCGCCTCTTTTCCTCTCTCCTAGACCCCCAGATCGTGTGCCCGGACCTTCCCTGCCAAACAGGTAACGCGGGCGCCACTGGCCCCCCAGGCAAGCCGGCAGCCAGGGCCGGGGGGAGGGCCGTGCAGGGACCCTAGGAATTGCCGCCGCAGCCGCCCCAGCGAGAAGCCTCAGATTCCAGACCCGCGGTGGCCCGGCTCCGGGACCCCGGCACTTCCGAGGAGGGGCTGGGGGTGCAGTTGACGTCTGGAGTCACTCGGCCGCCCCACCCACCTGGCGCATGTCGGGAGGGGGTGCGCTAAGCTCTCGGGCCGCTGGTCTCGAACACAGATTCACGGCCTCGTGGGCTGAGGTGCCCAGAGGCACAGACACCCCAGGGCCACCCCGGTCCTGCAGGCGGAAGCCCTGGATCCAGTAAGTGAAATGGCTGGTCTTAAACCCTCAGGGAGGCGAACGCATCCACAGCCACGGGGGCGGCTGCAGAGCGGGCCCCTGCCCTGACGCCCTGCGCTGCTGCCTGGCGGCTGGGGTTTGGTCTTCCCTCCGGAGCAGACATGTTTAGGGGGCCGTGCCTCGAGCCCTACGTGGTTGCACTAGAGCGGGAGGCTGGGGGCTGGGGACCCACGGAGGCTGCCCCCAAGGGGTCCCTCGGGGCGGGGAAGGGGCAGGATGCGTCAACCAGCTCCTCTGGGCATTCTGCTGCTGCCTCGGAGGGGCCCCTGGGGCCGGCTCTGGGTGGTGGGGGCCCCGCAGCAGGCGGGGGGCAGGGTGAGTCGGGCTGGACCGTTGGCAGGTCCCACACTGATGGGAACCTTGGGGCCTGCGTCCACATCCGTGTCTGCCACGAGGTCAGCGGTCCGGCAGCCTCCTCCCAGGCGTCAGGGGGCCCCGGGCAGGTTCAAAGGCACCAAGGCAGCCTGAGGTAAGGGACCGTGTTGAGTTGGGGACAGGGGTCCGCACACTCATTCTGACAGAGAACTGCCAAGGAAGTGCTCGCCGAGATTGTACCAGTGACTGTGCCATGGCCATTGGCAAGCTGTGGGGTCATCCCAGAGACGGCCTGGGCCTGGGGTCCCCAGAGCCAGCTGAAGACGGTTGTGTGTGGCGCCCAGAGCCACCCCAAACCCCAGAGGCTGGCCCAATAGCGCCAACCCCAGTCTCCCCCGGGGGCTAAAGAGGGTGGGGTCCGCGCAGAGACCCAACTAACCCCTGGTCTGTGCCCCTGCCTTCAGGGCGCCTGACTCCTCCCAGGCTGCGGTCCCGTGGTCAGCTTGGCCCCTCGAGGGCAGAAACCTGACCCAGCCCCTGGTGCCAGGGCCCAGCGGTGATTTTGCTGGGGAAGCTGTGAGTTTCTCGCCATGGGGAGTCCGCTGAGGGTCTCTGTAGATGTTCCTTATCAAGCTGAGGGTGGCCCCCCATTCCTAGGTACTGAGAGTCTGTCGTGAACGAGTGTGGGATTTTGTCAGATGCTTTTTCTGCACCTGTTGATATGATCAGGTGGTTTTTCTTCTTTAGCTTGCTGATGTGGTGGATTGTGTTCATTGAGTTTTGAGTGTTGAACCAGCCTTCCAAGACCTGGGATAGATCCCACTTGGTCATGATGTATAAAACATATATATTGTTAGAGTTGATTGCTAATATTTTATTGAGGATTTTTGCATCTGTGTTTGTGAGACATCTTGGGCTGTCGTGTCCTTTCTTGTGATGTCTTTGCTTTTGATGCTAGAGTAGTGCTGGTGATCTCACTTCCCCTGAGCCTCCAGGACCTGACAGTGAAAGGGAACAGCCCCCTTAGGGACCCCTCCCCTGTTCTCCTAAGTCCCCCCTCTGCTAAACTCACAACCTCATTCTCCTTTAAAGTGATTTGAAATTTCCTAGTAAATTAGACATTGTGACCAGAAGGGAAGAAAGTAAATGTTATCTACAGAATATGCTTTTACAAATGACCTCCTTGACACGAGTGGACTCTGGCATGCTCGCTGAGGGCTGAGCAGATGGGGCGCTGTGTGGACGCCGCCTGCTCTGGCACGGCCCTGACCTACTGGACCAAATGGCCCCTTCCACCCAGAGGCTCAGCCGCATCTGGGCTTGGACCAAGCCAGGTGGGCAGCTCAGCTGGGACAGAACCACGAGGCTGTCAAAGAGAAACAAAGGCAGACACCAGTCAAAGGCGGCCAAGGCAGGTTTTCTTCCGCGACAGCTGCTGCAGGAGGGGGAGAGCCAGGGGGACCTGAGCCCTGCTCCCCACGCCAAGGCAGGAGGCTCCGGTAGGCTGGGCGCCCCAAAGGAAGGGCGCGGGGCAGGGCTGGGGCCGTGAGGCCAGGCCACCCGGGCGCGCTAACTGGACGTGCCCTTGGCACCCTGCGGACAGGAGGCCGTGGTGCGCCTGGAGCGAGGGGCCCGGAGGGTAGGCCCTGACCTGCCCGGGACGGGACGGGACGGGGAGAGCGTGGGGCGCGCTGAGCGTTTGCTCCCTGGTCCTCGGGGCAAAGGCTCCGGGCGGGGAGGTTTACGTCTGACGGTGAAGGGCGGGGGAGGATTTGTAACCACAAGCCGGCGAGAAACCGCCCTGAGAGGGGCTCCAGGGGCCCCCGCCTATCGCCAGGCGGGGCTGGAACAGGCAGGGAATTCTCCCCGCAGTGCTGAGCGTTTTAAGGGGGCTGGGGTCGTCCCTGGGCAGGGCCCTGAGCTGCCAGCAGCCGCCACAACCTGGTTAGTCTCAGCAGCCGTCTGTGCCAAGAGTCTTGCAGTTCTCGAGCTTCTGTTCCCCGTCTCCTCCGGGCTCCCCGAAGCCCCTTTATTTAGCTTTGGCACCCCGCGCTGACCATGCGGGAGCTGCAGCCTCCCCGGCTCCTCATCTGACGCCCTCGCTGAGCTCTTGGTCCCTCCTCATCTCCGAGGAGAGAGGCGGCTGGAGCCCCGATCACGCCGACCAAGTCCCTTAAAGACTTCTCTGGAATCCCCCGCAGATGGACCGCGGCCTGGCGGCGAGCCCCCGGTCACCTTCCTCCGCACGGAAGAGGGCCCGGACGCCTCCTTCCCCAGGACCATCCCCCTGATCCAACAGTTGCTAAACGCCACGGAGTTCACACAGGACCCAGCCGCCTACTCCAGGCTGGTGGCTGTGCTGGTCTACACCGCGGAGCGGGCCAAGTTCGCCACGGGCAGCGAGCGGCAGGACTGGATGGACCTGTTCATTGACACCTTTAAGCTGGTGCACAGGGACATCGTGGGCGACCCCGAGACCGTGCTGGCGCTCTGCTGAACCCCCGGGCTGCAGCCCCGCCGGCTGCATTAGCTCCCAGGCACTGCCTGCCTTACACTGCGGGGCTTAAGACAGCAGGAAGCTGTTCTCTTGGTCCGGAGGCCAGAAGCCCAAAAGCAAGGTGTCCCAGGGCCGCGCGCCCTCTGGGCCTCTAAGGGAGGGCCCTTCCTGCCTCTCCAGCTCCTGTCTCTGCCTCTGTGGACACATGGCCTCTCCCCTTCCCCCCACGCCCTGCCCCGGCCTGCCTCCTACAGGGACACTTGTGGCACTTAGGGCCAGATAATCCAGGAGAGTCTCCCCATTTCAAGGGAGTTATTAATTGAATTCCATCTGCAAAGTCCTTTTGCCATATAAGGTCATATTCACAGGCTCCAGGATTAGGACGTAGGCATCTCTTGGGGACCGTTATTTAGCCAAAAAGAAAGAGGGAAGACCAGAGCCTCATAAGCAACTCCAACTCCCGGCTTCACCTCTGGCCTCTGTGCCCAGGTCACCCCTTGTGCACTTCTCTCGTCCCCCTGGTTGATACATTGAGAAACCCCCCCAAACCAGCAGTCCCTGCGTTTCTGACTCTGACCGCAGGGACTTACAGGCCCAGGGGCACACAGGGAACTCGCTGGGCAGTTTCAGCTCTAGCTCCAGCCCTGTGGGTTTAAAGCCAAAGCTGCTCTTCATCTGCACTGCCATATAAATAAGCTCCTTTAAAAAAAAAAAAAAATCTGCCAGAAACACTCGCTCCTCCGCGGGTAGCCCAGTACTGCAGGCGACACACCAAGAGTGTCCTTCAGGTGTTGTGAGCGCATCTCATACATTCTATAAAAGCTGCAAAACGAGGAGTGTGAATGTGTGCTGTGGTCAGCGACTTGCTGAGGCCAACTGCTGGCTCGCCTGGACCTCGGGGGTTGCCCATGCAGTGGGGCACCTGGGGCCTGCGGGGCCCAAGCGGGATCCTGAGCCCCTCGTGGTTGGTGCCACAGGTCAGGAGCTCCTTCAGATGGGATCGCTGTGCTCCCGGCCCTGGCTCAGCACGCCTGGGCTGTGACCAGAGCCCTTTCCTGCCCCGGTCAGGAGGGTGCCCATGGGGCTGAGGAGCTGGACCCATGAGGGAGGACCAGCCCCGCCCCTGCCGAGCCCCGTTGGCCGTTAGAGCTGAGATCTCAGCAGTGCCTTGGGCGAGGGGCTTGGCTGCACGCTCCTGGACGGAGACCCAGCCTGTGGTCCCGCGTGTGGAGCAGGTTTTCAGGCTGTGCAGAGGCGCCCACGTCCCTCAGAGGCCCAGCCTCAGCCCTGGTGGCAGGCTTGCCCTCACACTGTCCAGCATGTCCTGGGCTGGTGACTGGCCGGATGAGGGCAAGGGTCTCAGGTAACAGGGAGTCACCCGGGCTGCCACAGGGGTCTGGCCACACCTGTGCCCACTGCCCACCAAAGCCTTGGCCAGTTGAGGGGACACAGGCCCCTTCTCTCCCTGATGCTCCCAGGGCTGAGAGAGATACGGCCCAGCCTCCAGAGGTGGGTCCTTGCGTCTGGGGATCTTCATGAGGTCTTTTTACACGATCACAGGTGTGATGACACCTCTCTCTCCCACTCCTACTCCCCATGGACCGTGGTCCTTTGGGGCACATCCAATTCTTGGGCCAAAAGAAGGGGCTTTACTGATCCCTGCCTGCCTGCCCACGAGGCCTGAAGGAGGTCGCTGGGCAGAGATGGTGCTGGGAGAGTGGAAGGGGACCCCTCAGCCTCAGGTTTGGGGACATTTCCTGGTGGGAGCACAGCCAGGAGAGACGGTGTCGGTCCCAGGGAGACAGGGTAGGAGCCTGGACCCACGTCCTGGGCGCTGTGGAGGGCTCCCGACCGCCGGTGATCTTGGGTGAAGCTCCAGCGGTCTGAGTGGCTCCTGTGGACGGGTGCGCGCAGAGAGGCGGGCACGGGGCGTGGCCTGGGCGGGCGTGGCCCGGGGGGCGCGGCTGGGGCGGGGCAGCGGGGCCTCACCCAGGTCGCCCGCGCACCACCCCGTCTCGCCCCCAGAGCTGTACGTGGCCCAGTGCACGCAGCGGCCCGTGGACATCGTCTTCCTGCTGGACGGCTCCGAGCGGCTGGGCGAGCAGAACTTCCACAAGGCGCGGCGCTTCGTAGAGGAGGTGTCCCGGCGGCTGACCCTGGCGCGCAGGGACGACGACCCGCTCAACGCGCGCGTGGCGCTGCTGCAGTTCGGAGGCCCGCGCGAGCAGCAGGTGGCCTTCCCGCTGACCTCCAACCTGACCGTCATCCAGGAGGCGCTGGCGAGCGCGCGCTACCTCAACTCCTTCTCGCACGTGGGCGCGGGCATCGTGCACGCCATCAACCAGGTGGTGCGCGGCGCGCGGGCCGGGGCGCGCCGCCACGCCGAGCTGGACTTCGTGTTCCTCACGGACGGCGTCACGGGCAACGACAGCCTGGAGGAGGCGGTGCACTCCATGCGCAAGCAGAACGTGGTGCCCACCGTGGTGGCCGTGGGCAGCGACGTGGACGCGGACGTGCTCTCCAAGATCAGCCTGGGCGACCCGGCCGCCGTCTTCCGCGAGAAGGACTACGACAGCCTGGCCCAGCCTGGCTTCTTCGACAGGTTCATCCGCTGGATCTGCTAGCGCCCCCTGCCCGCCCCCACCACCAGCCCCGTGACCCCTGCCCCGTGGGTGCTGTCCTCCTGTCCGTGGTGCTACTCAGACCCCACCTGAGAGGTCCGGCGCACTGAGGGCTCAATCTCTCCACATGTGGGTGTGAAGTCAGGAGCGGAGGACCCCCGCCCACCCCAGCTCCTACCGGGGATCCCGCAGCCCTGGACACCCTGAGCGCACTGCCCCTCTTCACCATCCACCCTTGTCCTGCCCTCTGTGCCCTCCTGGGACCCCAGAGGCTTCCCGGGGGGCACATCTGGGGCTGGCCTCCCTCAGCCCAGCCTCATTCCCAGGCTTGTCCTCCCCCGAGTGCCCTCCAGAGGCTCTCTGCCAGCCCTCCTGGCCCCGCTCCCAGGTCTCTGGGCGTCACCTGCCCCATCAGACTGAGCTGTGACAGCAGGCCCTGCACCTCCCTGTGTGCACACACCCCAGTCCAATAAAGGCTTTGAACCCCGCTTGCTCCCCAGCTTGCAAGTGTCTGTGCCAGTGGGGATGCTGAGACCGTTCACATGAGCCCCAGGACTGATCATGCCCCGGGGTCCCCGGAGTGCTCTGTGCACCCAGAGGGTGCCGGGCCCGGCCTCCTGTCCTTACAGGCACCCGCTCCCAAGGGCACCGACTGGACGGCTTCAGCCGTGGAATCCACCTCTGTCTGGTTGGCTTTGGGCTGAAAACAAAGTATTTGGTCAGTGAAGTCTCACTCTGTCCCCAGAACGGGGCCAGAGCACTTTAGGGATGTTTGTTGGTTTGCATGAGGATACTTGTGGATAGAGATAGGTGATAGAGAGATGACAGATGATAGAAAGAGAGGGGATACAGATAGATGGTAGACAGACGACAGGTACACAGATGAGAGAGAGGTGATTGATATATAGATAATAGATAGATGACAGGTACACAGATGACAGAGAAGTAGATAGATAATTGATTGATACATAGATGATAGATAGATAGATAGACAGAGGAGAAATGAGAGAGAGGCTCTTTTTTTCTGGCAGCCTCAGTGACTTTTTGTCCAGACGCCCAGGTCTTTTAAGTTCACCCTCTGGGAAGTGCCCTGTTAAACCCCAGGCTGTTTAGTCTGCTGGGCCTGGCCTAACAAAGTACCTCAACCTGGGGGCTTAAACTACGGTCTGGAGGCCAGCAGGCGGCGCAGTCCAGGTGTCCTCAGCGCCGCGCCCCCGCTGAGCTCTCGGGAGGGGTTGTTCCAGGCCCTCCAGCCCCTGTCGCTCCTCCGCTCGCAGCGTCCCTCGGATCTTCACACGTGATCTCCCCGGGCCCGTCTGTGTCCACGTTTCCCTTCTGGACACGGACACAGCCATTTTGGATTAGGGCCCATTCTACCCCAGGATGAGCTCATCTCAACTAATTACAGATTATGTTGCAACGACTCTATTTCCAAATAAGGTCAAATTCTGAGGTACTGGGGGCTAGGACTTCGACATGGGAATTTGGGGGAGGGGGACACAGTTCAGCCCAGAACACGATGACACCCTGTTGACCCCCCCTTTGGGGGTGACTGACTCACTTCCGCCTCTCCTGTCGTCTGCCTACACAGCCTGCAGCTGAAAGGCAGGGCGTCACACCAAGTATCTTCTCTTCCTCTGACCCCCTCCCTCCCCGCAAAGAACCATACAAAACGCCTGCACGAGAAAGAAAGAGAAGAGCCGGCAGCCCCAGGCCTCAGGCCGGAGGGCTGGCGCCTGTGAACTTCCCGGGGGCGGGGGCGGGGCCGGGGGGGAGGCAGGGGCCCCTCCCTCCACGCATCTGGAGTTCTGCCCGCTGGACCCTGCACGGTGTCCCCTCTGCAGAAGAAAGGACGTCCCTCTCCGTGACTCCGGCCTACGACCGCGGCGAGCGGGTGGGCAGGGTCCTTCCAGGGCGCAGGCCACCTTGGAGACCTGCAGGGTGCCCTCCACGCTGGTGTCCCCCGCGCCCTCCGCTGGGGCCCCGACCTCCCTGGAGGGCAAGGGCACCAGCTCCCTCTCAGGGCTGTTCCTTGAGGCCCCACATCCCCAGCCCTCAGCCCCTTGGTGGGGCGCTCAGACACACTCCCTGCCACGTGTGGTGTCTGAGTTAGGGTTCTGCGTTTTCCTACAAGAGCCTTCCCTCTTACACACGGGACACCCGCAGGGCCTCCTCTACAGCCGGGGTTAGCTGGGCCCCCGCTCTGCCTGCTCCCCGCCACCCAGCCCCACTCGGACATGGATCCTGTCCCCTGAGAGCCGGGGACGTGACTGAAGGAGACTCAGCACGGATGAACCCAAATGGGCTCACCTGGGGCCAAGGTCACAGAAGGAAGCCAGCAGAGTGGCCATAGAAGCCGCCCAGGACAGCCGCTGTGCAGGCACCACGGGCGTGCAGCCCTCGGGGGAGCCCAGTGGACTCCCCAGGCCTCAAAAGTGTGCACAAGGCCATGGGTCCTCATGCCACGCCCTTATTCTGTGACCGAGACACAGTGTTCGAGGTGGTCCCTTAGCCTGAGTGGATGTCATGCCTGTCAACTCCACCCCCCACAGGAAGGACAGACGCAGGCCAGAGCGCTCTAGGCCCTCAGAGTGTCCGTAAGGAGCCAGCCACGGTCCTGCCTCTGAGAGTGGCGTATCCCTCACCAGCACCCCCAACCGACACCCCGCATGAGCAGCCCAACACTAGGGCCCCTCAACAACATCTCTGCACAAACACCCCTCACCCAGGACCCTCACCAGTGTCAACATTCTAATGTCCCCACACCCACGTCCCACATTAGTGTCCTCTCATTACCATCCGGTCATCACTCAGCAATGGCCACACAAACGTTACCCCGCCGACAAGCCCTTACAATCGTCCCCACACTACTGTCCCCTCAATAACTTTTCACAGCACCTCTCAGTAACGACCCATCCCCAGCCTCCTCGCCAACACCCTTCACTAGATCCCCACACTAGCAGCTCCTAGTGTCCCCTCAGAAATGTCCCCTCAGAAATGTCCCCTCACCAGCATTCCTCACTAACGTCATCTCACTAATATACTCCCAGTAGCGTCCCTCACAGACACTCCCTCAACAATTTCCTCACCAACGGCCCCACAGTAACACTCACACTGTCTCTACCATTATCCCTTCACCCGTGTCCTCGCACGAATGTCCCCTCACCAAGGCCTCCCCACCAACATCTCCTCACACTGTCCCTCACGAACATTCTTCAGCAAAGTCCCCAAACCAACATCCTTTCACTAACATACCCTCAAAAATATGCACTCACAAACGCCATCTCTTAACATCCCCACAAGAACGGCCCCCACTAACACCGCCTCAGCAAAGTCCCGTCACTAACACCCTCTCAGTAGCACCCTCTCAGGAACACCCTGTCACCCACATCCCTCACTAAGGCCTCCTCGCCAGATCCCCCGCGGTAACATCTCTCCCCATCACCCCTCACACAACACCTCACCAGTGTGCTCCCACTGACACCTCCACACTAACATCTCTTCCCAAAGTCGCCTCCCCAAACCTTCCCCAGGCACGGGCTCAGCCTCCAGCTGTCCCTAGAAAGGCCTGGGCAGGGCGCAGGGCTGGGGGACAGGGAGAGGACAGGACAGGGCTGGGGCAGGGCCCCATCAGCTCTCAGGCGGGGTTGAAGCAGAGCTGCAGCCCCAGCGATGAGGCCACTCCGGGGCCGACAGGACACAGTCCCACAGCTCGACAGTGGCCACTCGGGCCTGACTTAGTGAGTCCCCACCACGGCTGCCCCCGAGCACCTGAGGCCCTTCCCAGACCCCTGGGACAACCCCCTCCAGGTCCAGGACTGGTGCTCTGACCAGGCCCAGCTGACCCTCCCAGGGCAGCCTCTGTGCCCTACCCTACCTGCACTCAGCTGCCTCCATCAGGAAGTAAGGTTCTCCCAGGACCACCCTGTCAAGGTGTAGCTGTGCTCCCCAGAAAGAAGGGCCCATCTCCCTTCCCTGCCCCCAAGGCCCTATGCCCCACCTCCAGGCAGCCGGGGACAGACCTGTGCTCGCACGGCTGGGCCTGCTGCTGTCTAGGGAGGTCAGAGGCGAGGGGCTGATGCCGGGACCTCCGGCCATGGTGTGAGGGGCCCGGGAGGGCACCCACCCAGGTGGGGATAGTGGAGGTGGTGGTCCTAGTAGCATTCTCAGTGAAAAAAGAGAAACAAAAACCATGATTAGATCCTTCTCCCCTTCCCTGTAGTTGATAAGCATATATATAATAAATTTGACTGTAAAATTTTTAAATGACTCTATAACCAAAATGCTATTATAAACAGAATTAGAAACAAACTGGAGAGGAGCAATTGGTTCAAGATGGCGGAGTAGAAGGACGTGCGCTCACTCCCTCTTGCAAGAGCACCAGAATCACAACTAACTGCTGAATAATCATCGACAGGAAGACACTGGAACTCACCAAAAAAGATACCCCACATCCAAAGACAAAGGAGAAGCCGCAATGAGACGGTAGGAGGGGTGCAATCACAATAAGATCAAATCCCATAACTGCTGGGTGGGTGACTCACAGACTGGAGAACACTTATACCACAGAAGTCCACCCACTGGAGTGAAGGTTCTGAGCCCCACATCAGGCTTCCCAACCTGGGGGGCCGGCAACAGGAAGAGGAATTCCCAGAGAATCAGACTTTGAAGGCTAGTGGGATTTGATTGCAGGACTTCGACAGGACTGGGGGAAACAGAGACACCACTCTTGGAGGGCACACACAAAGTAGTGTGCGCATTGGGACCCAGGAGAAGGAGCAGTGACCCCCATAGAGACTGAACCAGACCTACCTGCTAGTGTTGGAGGGTCTCCTGCAGAGGCAGGGTGTGGCTCTGTCTCACCGTGAGGACAAGGACACTGGCAGCAGAAGTTCTGGGAAGTACTCCTTGGCGTGAACTCTCCCAGAGTCTGCCATTAGCCCCACCAAAGAGCCTATAGCCTCCAGTGCTTGATCATCTCAGGCCAAACAACCAACAGGGAGGGAACTCAGCCCCACCCATCAGCAGACAAGCAGATTAAAGTTTTACTGAGCTCTGTCCACCAGAGCTACACCCAGGTCTACCCACCACCAGTCCCTCCCATCAGGAAGCTTGCACAAGCCTCTTAGATAGCTTCATCCACCAGAGGGCAGACAGCAGAAGCAAGAAGAACTACAATGCTGCAGGCTGTGGAACAAAAACAATATTCACAGAAAGACAGACAAAATGAAAAGGCACAGGGCTATGTACCAGATGAAGGAACAAGATAAAACCCTAGAAAAACAATTAAATGAAGTGGAGATAGGCAACCTTCCAGAAAAAGAATTCAGAATAATGATAGTGAAGATGATCCAGGACTCTGGAAAAAGAATGGAGGCAAAGATCAAGAAGATGCAAGAAATGTTTAACAAAGACCTAGAAGAATTAAAGAACAAACACCTAGAAGAATTAAAGAACAAACAAACAGAGATGGGTAATACAGTAACTGAAATGAAAAATACACTAGAAGGATCAATAGCAGCAAAACCGAGGCAGAACAGATAAGTGACCTGGAAGACAGAATGGCGGAATTCACTGCCGCAGAACAGAATAAAGAAAAAACAATGAAAAGAAATGAAGACAGCCTAAGAGACCTCTGGGACAACATTAAATGTACCAGAATTCACATTATAGGGGTCCCAGAAGGAGAAGAGAGAGAGAAAGAACCCGAGAAAATATTTGAAGAGATTATAGTTGAAAACTTCCCTAACATGGGAAAAGAAATAGCCACCCAAGTCCAGGAAGCACAGAGAGTCCCAGGCAGGAAAAATCTAAGGAGAAACATGCCAAGACACATAGTAATCAAATTGGCAAGAATTAAAGACAAAGAAAACTTATTAAAAGCAACAAGGGAGGGCTCATCTGGTGGTGCAGTGTTAAGAATCCACCTGCCAATGCAGGGGACACGGGTTGAAGCCCTGGTCCCAGAAGATCCCATATGCTGCAGAGCAATGAAGCCCATGTGCCACAACTGCTGAGCCTGCGCTCTAGAGCCTATGTGCCACAAACACTGAGCCCGTGTGCCACAACTACTGAAGACTGTGCGCCTAGAGCCAATGCTCCACAACAAGAGAAACCACTGCAATGAGAAGCCCACACACCACAACGAAGAGTAGCCCCCACTCGCTGCAACTAGAGAAAGTCTGCGTGCAGCAATGAAGACCCAATGCAGCCAAAAATAAATAAATAAATTTATATATTAAAAAAAAATGCAACAAGGGAAAAATGACAAATAACATACAAGGGAACTCCCATAAGGTTAACAGCTGATTTCTCAGCAGAAACTCTACAAGCCAGAAGGGAGTGACACAATATATTTAAAGTGATGAAAAGGAAGACCCTACAATCAAGATTACTCTATCCGGCAACGATCTCATTCAGATTTGACGAAGAAATCAAAAGCTTTACAGACAAGCAAAAGCTAAGAGATTTCAGCACCACCAAACCAGCTCTACAACAAATGCTAAAGGAACTTCTCTGAGTGAGAAACAGAAGAGAAGAAAAGGACCGATAGGGCTTCCCTGGTGGCGCAGTGGTTGAGAATCTGCCTGCCAATGCAGGGGACGCGGGTTCGAGCCCTGGTCTGGGAAGATCCCACATGCCACGGAGCAACTAAGCCCGTGTGCCACAACTACTGAGCCTGCGCATCTGGAGCCTGGGCTCCACAACAAGAGAGGCCGCGATAGTGAGAGGCCTGCGCACCACGATGAAGAGTGGCTCCCGCTTGCCACAACTAGAGAAAGCCCTCGCACAGAAACGAAGACCCAACACAGCCAAAAATAAAAATTAATTAATTAATTAATTAATTTTTTTAAAAAAAAGAAAAGGACCGATAAAAACAAACCCAAAACAATTCAGAAAATGGTAATAGGAACACACATATCAATAATTACCTTAAATGTGAATGGATTAAATGCTCCAACCAAAAGACACAGGCTCGCTGAATGGTTACAAAAACAAGACCCATCTATATGCTGTCTACAAGAGACCCACTTCAGACCTAGGGACACATGCAGACTGAAAGTGAGGCGATGGAAAAAGATATTCCATGAAAATGAAAATCAAAAGAAAGCTGGAGTAGCAATACTCATATCAGATAAAATAGACTTTAAAATAAAGAATGTTACAAGATACAAGGAAGGACACTACATAATGATCAAGGGATCAATCCAAGAAGAAGATATAACGGTTAAATATATGCACCCAATATAGGAGCACCTCAATGCATAAGGCAAATGCTAGCAGCTATAAAAGAGGAAATTGACAATAACACAGTAATAGTGGGAGATTTTAACACCTCACTTACACCAATGGACAGATCATCCAGACAGAAAATTAAGGGAACACACGCTTTAAATGACACAAAAGACCAGATAGATTTAATTGATATTTATAGGACATTCCAGCCAAAAACAGCAGATTACACTTTCTTCTCAAGTGCACATGGAACATTCTCCAGGATAGATCACATCTTGGGTCACAAATCAAGCCTCAGTAAATTTAAGAAAATTGAAATCATATCAAGCATCTTTTCCAACCACAACACTATGAGATTAGAAATAAATTACAGGGAAAAAAACGTAAAAAAAACAAACACCTGGAGGCTAAACAATACGTTACTAAATAAACAAGAGATCAATGAAGAAATAAAAAAATACCTAGAGACAAATGACGATGAAAACACGACGATCCAAAACCTATGTGATGCGGCAAAAGCAGTTCTAAGAGGGAAGTTTATAACAATACAATCCTACCTCAAGAAACAAGAAAAATCTCAAATAAACAATCTAACCTTACACCTAAAGGAACTAGAGAAAGAAGAACAAACAAAACCCAAAGTTAGCAGAAGGAAAGAAATCATAAAGATCAGAGCAGAAATAAATGAAATAGAAACAAAGAAAACAATAGCAAAGATCAATAAAACTAAAAGTTGGTTCTTTGAGAAGATAAGCAAAATTGATAAACCTTATCCAGACTCATCAAGAAAAAGAGGGAGAGGACTCAAATCAATAAAATTAGAAACGAAAAAGGAGATGTTACAACGGACACTGCAGAACTACAAAGCATCATAAGAGACTACTACAAGCAACTCTATGCCGATAAAATGGACAACCTGCAAGAAATGGACAAATTCTTAGAAAGGTATAACCTTCCGAGACTGAACCAGGAAGAAATAGAAAATATGAACAGACCAATCACAAGTAATGAAATTGAAACTGATTAAAAATCTTCCAAAACCAGACAAAGATATCACAAAAAAAATTACAGACCAATATCACTGATGAATATAGATGCGAAAATCCTCAACAAAATACTAGCAAACAGAATCCAGCAACACATTAAAAGGATCATACACCATGATCAAGTGGGATTTATCCCAGGGATGCAAGGATTCTTCAACATACGCAAATCAATCAATGTGATACACCATATTAACAAATTAAGGAATAAAAAACATATGATCATCTCAATAGATGCAGAAAAAGCTTTTGACAAAGTTCAACACCGATTTATGATAAAAACTCTCCAGAGTGTGGGCATAGAGGACATCTACCTCAACATAATAAAGACCATATATGACAAACCCACAGCAAACATCATTCTCAATGGTGAAAAACTGAAAGCATTTCCTCTAAGATCAGGAACAAGACAAGGATGTCCACTCTCACCACTATTATTCAACATAATTTTGGAAGTCCTAGCCACGGCAATCAGAGAAGAAGAAGAAATAAAAGGAATCCAGTTTGGAAAAGAAGAAATAAAACTATCACTGTTTGCAGATGACATGATACTATACATAGATAATCCTGAAGATGCCACCAGAAAACTACTAGAGCTAATCAATGAATTTGGTAAAGTTGCAAGATACAATATTAATGCACAAAAATCTCCTGCATTCCTATACACTAACAATGAAAGATCAGAAAGAGAAATTAAGGAAACAATCCCATTCACCATTGCAACAAAAAGAATAAAATACCTAGGAATAAACCTACCTAAGGAGGTAAAAGACCTGTAGTCAGACAACTATAAGGCACTGATGAAAGAAATCAAAGATAAAAAAAAAAAGACAAAACAAAAAAAAAAAAACAAAAAAAGTCAAAGATAACACAAACAGATGGAGAGATAAATGATGTTCTTGGATTGGAAGAATCAGTATTGTGAAAATGACTGTACTACCCAAAGCAATCTACAGATTCAATGCAATCCCTATCAAACTACCAGTGGCATTTTTCACAGAACTAGAACAAAAAATTTCACAATTTGTATGGAAACACAAAAGATCCTGCATAGCCAAAGCAATCTTGAGAAAGAAAAATGGAGCTGGAGGAATCAGGCTCCTGGACTTCGGACTATACTACAAAGCTACAGTCATCAAGACAGTATGGTACTGGCACAAAAACAGAAATATAGGTCAATGGAACAGGATAGAAAGCCCAGAGATAAACCTTCACACATATGGTCACCTTATCTTTGATAATGAAGGCAAGCATATACAATGGAGAAAAGACAACCTCTTCAATAAGTGGTGCTGGGAAAACTGGACAGCTACATGTAAAAAAAATGAAATAAGTACACTCCCTAACACCATACACAAAAACAAACTTAGAATGGATTAAAGACCTAAATGTAAGAATGGACACTATAAAACTCTTAGAGGAAAACATAGGAAGAACACTCTTTGACATAAATCACAGCAAGATCTTTTTTGATCCACCTCCTAGAGTAATGGAAATAAAAACAAAAATAAACAAATGGGACGTAATGAAACTTCAAAGCTCTTGCACAGCAAAGGAAACCATAAACAAGACAAAAAGACAACCCTCAGAATGGGAGAAAATATTTGCAAACGAATCAACGGCAAAGATCAATCTCCAAAATATATAAACAGCTCATGCAGCTCAATATTTAAAAAACAAACAACCCAAATCAAAAAGTGGGCAGAAGACCTAAATAGACATTTCTCTAAAGAAGATGTACAGATGGCCAAGAGGCACATGAAAAGATGCTCAACATCACTAATTATTAGAGAAATGCAAATCAAAACTACAATGAGGTATCACCTCACACCAGTTAGAATGGGCATCATCAGAAAATCTACAAACAACAAATGCTGGAGAGGGTATGGAGAAAGGGGAACCCTCTTGCACTGTTGGTGGGAATGTAAACTGATACAGCCACTATGCAGAACAGTATGGAGGTGCCTTTAAAAATTAAAAATAGAATTACCATATGACACAGCAATCCCACTACAGGGCATATACCCAGAGAAAACCATAATTCAAAAAGACACATGCACTCCAATGTTCATTGCAGCACTATTTACAATAGCCAGGTCACGGAAGCAACCTAAATGCCCATCAACAGACAAAGGGATAAAGAAGTTGTGGTACATATATACAATGGAATATTACTCAGCCATAAAAAGGAACGAAATTGGGTCATTTGTAGACAAATGGATGGACCTAGAGACTGTTATACAGAGCGTAGTAAGTCAGAAAGAGAAAATCAAATATCGTATATTAACGCATATATGTGGAATCTAGAAAAATGGTACAGATGAACTGGTCTGCAAGGCAGAAATGGAGACACAGATGTAGAGAACAAACGTATGGACACCAAGGGGGGAAAGCGGGGGTGTGGGGGTTGGTGGGATAAATTGGGGGATTGGGATTGACATGTATACACTAATATGTATAAAATAACTAATAAGAACCTGCTGTATAAAAATAAATAAATAAAATTAAATTTTTTTAAAAAAAGAAAAGAAACAGACTGGAGAGACATTACAGGACATATGACAAGCTGAGGGTTGTGTCTGCGCTATAACAAACCCACAGATTCATAAGAAGGAAAGCGACTCCAAGGAAACGGACAAAGAACATCAGCAGACAGAAAGTGAAGCAGGTATAAATGGCCAACAGGCACGCTTTCATAAGACAAATCATTAATAACCAATTAGACCCGAGCGTGTGCTGGAGCGTCTTTCCAGCAGCATCTGGAAGCACAAGCATTAGTCCCGAAGCTTGTGAAATACCTGAGACCTGGGAATGGCCTCCTGTGGGGGGGTCAGCGTGCGGACACCCCTGGATTTGCCTGGCAGAGCCTCTTCCAACTCAGGTGGGGGTCCCTTGAAGACAGGGTGTCCCCAGGCCAGAGTCCCCCAAAGACAGGATCTCCCCAGGTCAGAGTCTCCCTGGGGTCAGTGTCGCCAGGGGAGAGTCCCTCCCATCTGCCCACAGGGCACCCCCTGGTCTGTCACAAGAAACAGGCCACATGGTCGCTGCTGAGGATGAAAGGTGTCTGGAGGCAGAAGCCCGGCCCCCTTGGTCTTGCAGAAGGTCGTCCCACCATGGGGTGGAGGGTGCAGCATCTGGGGGGGAAGGGTGTGGAGCAGCGTTGGGGGGCCCTCGGGGAAGGCGGGAGGCGAGGCGGGCGGGCTGCAGGGCCTCCCGTGAGCGCCCCGGAGCTGGATGAGCCCCCCAATCCCAGTACCCGGTCCTGCGGGAGAGGGTGGGCGTGGCGGGTCTCCCCTCACTCAGGGATCGGTGCCCAGGTCCCGCCGTGCGGTGGGCGCCAAGCAGGGTCCTGGGTGCCGCCCTGAGATGTCCGGGGTCAGCTGAGCCGGGGCCGTGGGGAAGGAGAGCGGAGACCCCGCGTTTCTGAGCCGCCACACACACACACACACACAAACACACACACACACACACAAACACACACACACACACATGGCGAGACCCCAGGCGCCTCGCCTTCCAACCCCTCAAAGGCAGCAGAGGAGGGACCTGGCAGAGACGCGGAGAGCCAGGACCAGTGGGCTGGGGTGGAGGGGGGCCCGCGCAGCGGACGAGCTCCCGGATCACGAGGAGGGCCTCCTGCTCAGGGACGCTGTGACTTCCACCAAAAATAACGACCACGAGCAATTACAACTGCCTCAGATACAAGCAAGAAAGAGCGGATGAAGGGAGTCGTGAAGGAGCCGCGGTGCCTCCTGGGCAGCCTGGACCCTCGATGCGCCATCTGGGGGGTGGATTTTAAACCCACTTGCAGTTCTTCCCCTAAGCCCCTTGGAAGGAACTCCGTCCCTCCCCATACGGGCCTGCGGGTCCCCTCCCCAGGACAGCCCCCCACCCCCGCTGCTCCACGTGTAGACCGGGCCCCTACGAGAGCCTCTGGCCTGCGCCCACACTCCACTGGGAGAATACGGTAGAGGTAAGGGAGACCCTGCACCCCAAGCTCACGCCCTTTCCAGAGTTCACCCCTTGAGGACTTTCCTGGAGCTGTCCTTGCATTTGCACAGATACACGCACACCGGCTTGCACACGCAGACAAGCACACCCACCGCACACCTGCTCAGACATTGTCCTTGTCAGTTTAATTTGTAGGAGCTTTTCTATTGGTCATACTAACTCTACCTGTTATCTATGTTGGGTTTTTTCCTTCCAATAGGTTCTTGACATTTACTTTGGGATATGATGTCTTTTACCAAAACAAGTTTTGGGGGGGTTTTGGGGGTTTTTTAAATAAATTTATTTTATTTATTTATTTTTGGCTGTGTTGGGTCTCATTGCTGCGCGCAGGCTTTCTCTAGTTGCGGCGAGTGGGGGCTACTCTTTGTTGCGCTGCGTGGGCTTCTCATTGCAGTGGCTTCTCTTGTTGCAGAGCACGGTCTCTAGGCGCACGGGCTTCAGTAGTTGGGGCACGCAGGCTCAGTAGCTGTGGCTCGCGGGCTCTGGCGCACAGGCTCAGTAGTTGTGGCGCACGGGCTTAGTTGCTCTGCGGCATGTGGGATCTTCCCGGACCAGGGCTCAAACCCGTGGACCCTGTATTGGCAGGCAGATTCTTAACTACTGAGCCACCAGGGAAGCCCACAAAACAAGTTTTTAAATTTTCAGATAGTAAGACTTCCCTGTAAAACATTTGGGTTCTCTGCCTTGCTCAAGGAGGATATACTCCCCAAATCATTTTCTCTTAATATCTTGTATGGTTACCTAGCAAGTACGTTCATACTTTTTGTTTTTCCGTGTGCACAGCCTGTCTGGAAGGAATTTCAGAGTGTGATGACTTTTCCAAATTATTTTTAACGGGAACTTCCTGGAGGCAGGAGGCTACAAACACAAACACGTGAACATATATTCTTCATTCTTCCTTCACTACATAAAGAGAGCAGATCAAATGCAGCCGAGGACGCCCCCCAGGAAGGAGCTGGAGGCTGGTGGATATTTAGGGCCAGTCTAGTGCCCAATAGAAAAACAGGCTACGCACATGAACTGACTACAGAAAAGGAAATCCATCATTAATGATATGAAGAGACAGTCAACCTCAGATACAACAAAAGATAATTAAACCATACTGACACCCATCTTCCACCTCTCAAGGCAAAACCCCCAAAGCTTGACAATATACTCAGTTGGGAAGTGTATCTGTCAGCTGCTGCTACATAACAACCAGCCACGACATCTCATGGATGGGACAGTTGAAATTTATTTCATTCCTGAATCAGCCAGGGCAGCTCTGCTTAAGACCCCTGGGGCTGCCTCAGGCCCGACTCTCGCCGAGGGGCTGTGGGTCAGTGGGGAGGCTCAGGCCAATGGCAGTGGCCACCTGGGGAAATCCGTCCTCAGGTGGAGGTCAGGGGTTCCCAGACAGGCAACAGGTGAGAAACAGGGAGTCTCCTCTGGCCCGGTGGGCACCGTGCTCACCCCCTCAGCCCCCATCCCAGCATCTGAGAGCTGGGGACACACTCCACCGTCAGTGGTGAGAACTGGGGCTCCTCCGAACTCTGCCACAGGGACAAGGGGGGATTGAGTGCAGTGGTGCAGCTGCTCGGGAGGGTGACACCCCGGGACTCAGCAGTCCCCCCACCCTGTAAGCCTTGTGCAAGATGCACGCAAGGTGGAGAGACACAGCAGATGCCGAGGGCACACACGACCCCGTTTACCCAAATGTCAGCCCACAGGGAAAACTGAGCCTTTGTGTGGGAAGTGTGCACTTGTGCCGGACGGCCTACAGGAAACCAGAGTGCGGTCACCGTGGAGCAGGGCCGTTGGGGTCAGGGGTCAGGGTGAGAAGGAGTCTGTGACGGGGAGAGGGCCGATCAGGACATGCACCTTCCTGAATGTATCTTCTATTTCACAATGAAATGGTGAAGGAAATACGGGGAAAGGACGAGTGAATAAAGTAAGTATTAAGTAGTAGTCTCTAAAATAAACGCTGATGTGAAAGGGCTCCGGGCTATGGCCTCCAGGCTAGCGTGTTAACTAGGAACAAAAGTCTGCATTTGATCTGCTCTCCTAACGCAGTCAAGGAAGAATGAAGGGTATATACTCACATGTGTTTGTGTTCGCATAAACACTGAATGGGCGCAAAGAGGGAATTCAGTGATTTCCTGAAGAGGTTACGAAAGGGCTGCCGGGGGCCAGGTGGTGGGGACTCCGCTCAGCCCTGGTGTTTGAACTACGCGACGCGTTGCCTATTTTAAAAGACCAGGTTGGGGCCCTCCTGCAGCTCCTGGTGTCGCCTGGATCTCCTATAGTAGCGCCGACGCTCGCGCGCTTACAGCTCCAAGCCTCAAGGATGCTGCCCTACCGGGGCAACACGGCCGCCTGCTCGGGCCTCTCCTGCGATCCCCGCAGGGCCCCACACACACCTCCCACCCCCCCAGGATCCCGCGGCCCTCCCTCCAGCATCACCGGCTCGGCAGCCCCTGGACCAGGTCGATTGCCCCCAGCCCAGGGGGCTCTCCGCCACACCCCCACCTCCCTCACTGCCCAGGCCCTCAGGGACCCTCCTGGGACCCCCACCACCGGGCCTCGGCCCCCGAGCTTCCACTGAGGGAAGTCAGTGCCCAGTGCCCGGGACCCCCCTCCCGGAGCCCAGGTCCAGCGCTTCGAGCTCTCCCGCCAGGACGCGGGACCCGGTCACACGTCACCAGCACCTCCCCAGGGACTCCCGGCCCTCTGCTGCTCCTCACCGTCTCCTGCCCTGTGAGGAGCTGGCCTGGCCACCCTCACCTTGGCAGGTCCCTGCCCATCAGGCAGCGCGGCCTTCATCCCTCCATGTGACGCGCTCTTTCCCCCACGACCCCAGGTGCTCTGGGATCCTGTGTCACCTTGGGCTGCGCCCCCATTTCCCCCAAGCTGCCTCCCCACACTGGCACCTCACGGGGTCCCCGTCCCAGCCGCTCGGCTCAGCCCTCCCCCAGCCCGCCCACTGATCCCCTGCGTGCACCCCACAGGCACCGGTGTGTCCTCACTTTACTGGAGGCTCCAGGTGACGGAAGGTGACACCACGAACCCCAGACACAACTGCCCCCCACACCCTCCCCTCTCTGGGCCCCATGGGATGTGTCTGGAGTGGCCTCAGGGGGAAGCGGAGTCCAGTGAGGTCCCCCGCCCGGCCGTCACTCCTGCCGGGCCTCCAGCTGGTCCAGCACCAGTGCCACCTGCGTCTTGGCTTCCTGCAGGAGGCCGGAGATGTGCTGACGGACCTGACAGACACAGGGGCCCCGTCACCACCCCGAGCCTGCCACCAACCCCACTGGCCCCGCCTCCCCGCCACCTCCCTGGGCTGTCCACTCTGGGTGACCCCAAGCCCCTGACCTAGGGGCCCCCAGCTCCTCATGGGTCTCTTGGTGGTGACGGGAGGGGCCCCTCTGTCTTTCCTGAGATTTGGGGCCAGCCAGCCCCCACCCTCCCGGTCTCCCCACTTTAGCCATGACTGCCAAGGGCAGGGCTGTGTCTTGAGGCCCTAAGGGCCAGAGCTCAAGCGGCCCGTCCGTTATCTCAATGCCCCCATGGTGGACAGGGCCTTCCCTGATGGCCAAGCCCAGCTCGGCTGGAGAGGCAGGTGGGGACGTGCTGACCCTCGAAAAGGCCGTGCCGCTCCCATTCCGAGCCGCGAAATCACTTTTTAAAGATTGTCACAAAATCACAGAGACACTTGGGCAGTGGCCGGGGCTGGGAATGGGGGTGACTGTGGGGCATCCTTTGGAGTGATGAGAATGGTCCAGATCTTGATAGCGGTGGTGGTCTCGCAACCGCGTAAGTGTGCCTAACGCCACTGAATTGCATCATCTAACACAGTGAGCTGCGTGTTTCGTGAATTTTCCTCCAATAAACAGTAACAATGAAATTATCACAGATGCTGAAGTGGGGTCATTGCTTAGGCTGGAGACTGTCCTTTGAGACCCTGTGCTGCCAGTGCTATAGCCCAGCCCCCCTGGGAGAGACCCCAGCCCTGGCCAGAGCCCCCTGGGAGGGAGCTAGGGGGTACCGGCAGGCCCCCAGGCCACCTGCCTCCACAGAGACGCTGAAAGACGGCCCCGGCCATCCCTGACGCCTGCGTTCTGCGGGCCAGGCCTCGTCCACCTGCAGGAGCTGGAGGAACTTCTCGTCTGATGGACACTTCCCTCCCCGAGGGCCTGCTGGCCAGGTGCCCTGGGCCCCCAGCCCAGGGGACTCTCCGCCACACCCCCACCTCCCTCACTGCCCAGGCCCTCAGGGACCCTCTGGGAGCCACGGCCCGAGGGCAACCTCCAGTCCCGTCGGTGGGCCCGGCCCGCACCCCTGCCCACCTGGTCCTTAAACGCGTCATCGGTGACATCCTTCAGGTTGATGAGCACATTGAAATACGCACCAAACACCCCCGTCTCCAGGGCCTTCACTGCCACCTGCAACCGCCAAGGGGCAGGGCCGGCGTCGGTACCAGGGGGGCAGCAGGGCCTCGCCCTGCCCACTCCTCAGCCCAGGGACGGGGCCTGGGGGCCTCACGCCTCAGCCGTGAAGACGGCAAACTGACCAGCCCAAGGGCTCCCTCCCGGTGGCAGGGCCGGCCCTCTCCCCACAGAGACGAGCAGCTCGGCCCGGCCCCTCCAGAGACGGATGACGACCAGCCCGAGGAGACAAGGCTCCTCCCCTCAGGACGGGCTGCGGACACGCAGAGCCGGCCCTGCTGTTCCTGGTGCCCGGGCCTCCGCGCACGGGCTGCGGACGGGGGGCCTGTGCACGTCTGCAAGCCCCTGGGTTTTCTGGAAGAGGGGCGGTGGGAAGGAGGGAAGGGACGGGGTCTGGGGGACGGTTAGGGGTGGCCTCTGGAGACACACTCGAGCTTCTGCTTCTCTCTGCCGCGCGACCTTGAACAAGACCTTAATGGGTGACGGAGCCGGCCCTGCGGGCTGAGACTGACCGAAACGCCCCGTGAGCGCTTGTGCCTGCCCGGCTTGGCGAAGAGCTGTAATGCCCAGTGACCCTCCGCACGTCGCCCCTGCAGCGGGGCTCCGCCGCGTACCTGCAGGTCCGACCGGCAGCCCAGGTTCACGCACAGGGCCAGCTCCTGCAGCGCCGGCCACAGCGACGTCACCATCTCCGCCAGCGCCAGGGGCACGGCCACCGCCCGCTTCAGCCCCTCCTGCAGGGCAGCCGCGCGTCTGGAAGCAAGAGGGTCAGTGGTTAGAGCCCAGGGCGCCCGGGCACCGCTGGACCCACCTGATGGCTCCGCTCTGAGCAGACGGAACCAGGGTGGGGACCACAGGGAAGCTGTTCTTCAATCACAACACACCCCAGAGGGGGGCTGACTGGCGCCCGGGCCTCCTGAGGCGCCCGGATGTCCGCAGCCGCCACTGCGCTCACCTGTCCTTGTCCTCAGGTGTGTTCTTGGGCATCTTCGTTGCTTTCTGCCGGAGCAAACACAGAAACGTGCGGCTGACTGGCTGTGATGAGGGGACACGGGAGCCTGGGGGAGGGAGGGGCTTCGCGCAGGGCCCACACCACCCCCGAGGTCGGTTCCATGGATTAGAGCCCTGGGCCCCCGACAGAGGAGGGCAGGCGACCCGGCGCAAGGCCCTACGTTGTCAGTGCTGGAGGCTGGAGAGGAGGGTGGAGGGGAGCGGGTTCTCCAGCCCCAGGCCTCCCAGCCTCCAGGCGAGGCAACCGCACAACCCCCGAAGTCCTGGTGTAATGGTTCAGGCCGTGTCCCCGCATCCCCGAGGGGCCACACAAGCCAGGCCTCCTCTGAGGAGCCATCACCCCGTGTGTCGCTCTCCTCGCCGCTGCCAGGAAGGCCTCCCCGGTCCCGCACCCCGCGCTGTGAGCACCCGTCCAGGCTCGCTCGCTCACACCGGCGCCCGAGGCCTGCCCACGTGCCAGGTCCAAGGGCATAGCTGGTGGGGAACGTGCCTTGCTGGTTTTGTAGGTTTCGCCAAATCTCCGCCCAAAAGCTGTTAACAGTCAGCTGGTCCATCAACCCTGCACGAGCGTAAAGGATCCCTGGACCCGACCTGAACCAGATTCGATCAGCATCCTGACCCGACCAGAACCAGATCCTGTGACCATCCTGACCCGACCTGAACCGGGTTCTGTCACCATCCTGACGTCCCCTAGCCTCCCCGGGCACCCCTCTGGCCGCCTGTCTCCGGTGACACGTTTCTCTTTTCCACGTGGACCCACAGCAACTCCTCACGAACACGGGAACCTGCTGACTCCGCTGCAGACCCAGGTCGGGGAGCGGGGGCACGGGGGGCTCCACTGGGCAGAACTTTGCTGATTTTAGTCAAGTCTGACTTTCACGTGGCCACGTCTGTGTCTGGCTGAGGAGGGCTGCCCACCGCAGTTTGATTTATTTTCTGATTCACTGTGAGGTTTGTTTGGTGGGGAAGGAGGTACACAGCTAGCTTCCGACTCTGCCTAGAGATTGCTCATGTATTCGGTGGAAGATAAGGATGTTTTCTTATTTCTGTTCAAAAGTCTGTCTTCTTGTTGCTCGGTGGGGACATAGACCAGTGCAGTATCTACCACACTCACATGTGTGTGTGTGTGCATGTGTGTGTGTGTGATTGTTGGTCGGGTGTGTCTTCAGTCTAACCATTTTATTTTAGGTTTTCTCTAAACCACACCTCTTTGCTGACTATTTTTCTTTTTCTTTCCTGCCTTTTGATTAGATTTTCATTTTTCTACTGCCCCCCTCCAGTTGTTTTATACTTGTCTTATTTCTAATCTCTAGTGGTCAGAATTTTTAATATTTGTTTTTAATTATGTATTATTATTTATATGCACGCTGATGCTTCTACTCGAGCCCCTCTCAGCATCTGAAGTTCTTCAGACCACAGATGGCTAGAGGTACCCGGAGAGAAGTTCAATAATTCTGGCCTGGGGAGGCCGTTTAAACTAGGACACAACACCAAGGAAAGAGCAAAAGAAAGACTGAATATTCGACGACATAAAAACACAAGGCTCGTATGGTCAGAAACCAGTACAAGCAAAGTTGAAAGTCAAACAAGCTGAGACTCCCTGGCTTATGAAAAGTCCTAGTCAGCACTAAGCAAAACAGAGAAGAAAAGGACACCTCACGTTCCTGAAAAGGAAAGAAAACCGCTGCAAAAAGTATGAAAATGCTCCTGCCCCACCCACATGAGACTCTCGCAGCAGGGCAGCAACAAGAGATGCACGTGACAACCAGGCCCAATGGCCGCGGCGTCGGGGTAAACGGCGGGAGGACCACTCCAGGGCTCGATCCACACAACCTCTGCCAGGGCCCCTGGGCAGCACCCTTCAAGTGGGGAACACACCCACCCTGGAGGGAAAGCCCTTCCCCGAGTCGCTCCTACAGCCCGTCCACCGAGTGCCCAGCGACGGAGGCCAGCTGTCCACACAGCCTGTCCCAGGTGCCGACTGGACCTGGCCAGAATCCCCAACGGGGCTGGTCCAAGGCCTCCACTCCAGGCGTCCCCAGAACCCCGGGCCACTGAGCCGGGGGTGTCCCTGCTCCAGGAGGACGTCAGGTGAAAGACGCACGCTGCAACTGGACATCTGCCTGCCAGCATTTGTGTAAGAAAGGAAGAGAAAGGGGAACCCAGTTCTGCCCGAATGCACACAAACATCTCAGGGAGACGTACGCACTGGGGCTGCACCTGCTTGGGCGGGGGGACGGGGCGGACGGGGGGCAGCTCACCAGCTGCCCTCTGCCCCTGTGAACTCTGAACCCCTGAGGCTTTCACCTATTTTAAAAAGCAAATAAACGAAATTAAAACGTAAAAGCGCATAGGGGAAAGGTGATCAGTCTCTGTACCCCGCCCCCAGGGACCCAGCTTCTGTCACAGGGTCACCTCCTCCCTCAATGCGACATCCTAGACTGTCCCCGTGCAGATGCGGCACTCACGTCAGGGCGCCCAGCCCAGCAGCCCCCGAGGTCGCCTCCCGAGGTCGCCTGGCCCAGGTCCTCCTGCCCCGTCCCCACCCCCACCCCCGAGGCGGCTCTGGATGCCTGCTGTCTGCTGGGAGCTCATTCCTTCCCAGGCGTGTCTTCCTACCCCCGTGGGGTCCGAGCGCCCTCACTCCCGCCCCTCCCGGGTCCTCTCTGCTGGATCTGCCCTCAGACACGCCTGGGGCTTCTTGACCTTCCTGCAAGTTCCCCATCCCCCGCCCGGTCTGATGGACGTCCCTCCTCCGCTGCCCCCTGGATGGGCACTCCCTGGAGGCAGCCGCCCACATCCTGTGCTGCTGAAGGTGCCCGGCTCCCCGGGGGCCCTTTGTGTCTCGTGGCTGAACGTCTTCTCTGATCTCCGAGACCATGACCCTCAGCGTTTCTTCTGTGAAGATTCCTGTTCCCGCCCTTCCCGGGATGGGAGCTCTTCCTTGGGGACCTTGCTTTTCCTCCGGCATCTGCAGGTCTGGGTGTCGCCCATCAGCGGGACTCAGGGACGTGGGCAGGGGGACGCTGAGCCTGGCTCACCCTCAGAACAGGTGCCCTTCTCGGCCCTCCCCCAGCCTGCAGAGACCCCGACCTGCAGTCACGCCTGCACCACACCCGCCGGGCTTGGCCCTGCACGAGCAGGGGAGGGGGGCCCAAGAGGGGCCAGACCACTGTCTCCTCCCTCCAGCCCCCGGCGTCTACAGACACCTGTGCTCGTGGCAGCCCCTCCCCCTCCCCCTGTGACCCTGACCCACTTGTCTCTCCTCCGGACCCCGTACCGTCCACCGACCCCACTCTCCCTCCCTCGGGGCTGCCTCTGCGGGGCTGGTGGTGGAGGCCTGCCTGCACGCTCACCAGGTAGGCCTCGAAGGCCCGGGCGTCGGCGTCCACCATCGCCGTCAGCTCAGCCCAGGCCGCGTGGAAGGGGGGAATCAGGCGCCGCAGGGTCGCGTCCAGGTGTTCGAACTGGCGCCGCCCGTAGGTCATCAGGCCGGCCATGGAGGCGAGCGCGGCGCCCTGGGGAGAGCGCCCTGTGCGTGGGACCGGCCCCAGGCCGGGCGACGCCCCCAACCCCGGCCGTCCGCCCCGCATCCTCGCCCCGGCCCCACTCACCATGGCTGCACTGGCTGCGGCCACGGAACCGCCCCCTGGGGCTGCCGAGCGGGCGCCCACCTCACGGACGAAGGTGCGCAGGGGCTGGTCGACCAGGCTCTGCTCTGGGCCAGCCTCGGGGACCAGGTACCTGCAGGGATGGGGCAGCTGGGAGTGAGGGTCGGCGTCGTGCAGGGGCGGGGACAAGGAGGGGGCGGACAGGGCCCCGGGCCGTTGCAGCCAGGCCGCAAGCGTGGGGCTGGCCAGGCCGGGAGCCCCTGACTCGCACCAGTGGGTGGGGGCAGGGATGTGGGCCCGATATGCAGAGTGGCTGCCCCGGGGAGGGGCTGTGACCAGCCAGGAGCTGCGTGAGGACAGAGTGGCACCTTGTCGCGGCCCCACTGGGCCCCCCAGCAAGCTCCCAGCCCCACGCCTGGTGACGGAGCAGAGCTCTGGCGGACTGAGGGGGCCTCCACGCAGGGGCGGGGGGCGGGGGCTGCTCACTCGATGATCCGCTCCTTGGGGTTGAAGGGGGACAGGGAGTCCAGGCCCAGCCGGTTCACCACCTGCAAGAGGGGCCGGTGACTGGAGTCCCCTTGATCGCAGGTCCCACCCCTGCCGCCCGCGGGGCGCCCTGCCCTGGTCGGGAGCCTGCAGGGGCACAGCTGCCGCACCCCATGCCCGCCAGCAGCCCTGCCGACTGAAGGCCTCGCCCAGAGCAGGCGCCCTGCCTGGCCTCCGGACACACCACCCACCCACCGTGCTGCTGCAGCGAGACCAAGGCCCGTGGTGACCCCATCCTGCCTGCACAAGATCCTGCGCTGGAAAGGGGCCAAGAAAACTGCCTCTTTGGACAGGAGTCCAGCTCCTCGGGTGTCAGGGTCTCTCTGGTTCTTAAACGCCGGGAGCTACCTGATCTGCCCAAATGTGAGACTTGACATGTGAGGAAAAGTGAATTTTACCCGAATTCAAAATCAAGTGGGAAATATCCCCATTTCGGAGTAGAATTCTTTCCACCAAAAAACACTCAGGACACTTTATGTTGCTCGATGCCGTCAGCACAGTCCCAGCCCCTCTGAGCCACACAGGTGACACGTTCCACACAAAATAGAAAGTGACAAGTGCAGCTTGAGGAAACGAAGCAGCAGGTCCCAGGGGACGGTCATGAGGTCTCCCTGAGGACGCGGAAATGAGCCAGAGAGCGCCCGAGAGCTGGCGGTAGAGCCAGCAAGCGGCCCGTCTGCCGCAGAAAACCTCAGAATGAGGAACAGGACTGTCAGAGTGGAATTCAGCTCCCAGCAAAGCCGGCAGAACGTAAAGGAAGCCATTCACAGCCAGAAGCGACCAGAAATGCCCGGAAAGACCTCCTCTCCCAGAAGCTGGGTCCACCCTGGAGACATCTGAGACCTCTCACGAGCAGGGGAGGTCTCGAGCCCTCAAGAGCTGGGTCAGACGGGAGACCCTTGAAAGAGGACATCTCCAGGGATGAATTTGGGAAAACCGCCCATCACAGGAAATATTGGGATACTTCCCAGTCTCGGCCTTCCGTTTGGTGAAGCACAGAAAAAATCTTTCCTGGGAATTCTAACCTGACGGGGAGGTGGGCCACCGTTCACACAGAATTGTCTTCCTGTGTGGCTCCAAAGCTCTAAGCAAAGGGCTCATCTAAAGTGGTCCAAGCATCTAACAGAGGCAAACACAAACTAAACCAGGTGACCAAGAATTACCGCAGACGAAACTCTAAAGAACAGGCAGTCACAACCAAACATCACCAAGCACAGGAAGAAGCATCACCACGAGAATCCGCAGACACACAGTTTGCAGAATCAGACCTGCAAAGACTGCAGACCTCAGAACTTTCAGTTAAAAAATATAAAATAATATGTTTTAAAAGACAGTAGACAGCGTCAAACACATTAATAAGGAATAAATAAATGTGGGAGAGGTGAAAGCTTCTTACAGAAAAAGGATGAAGTTAGAAAACTCTCCATGCTCCTAATACTTGTGGCTGGAATTTTAAGAGGAACAGGTCATTTACACATTCTTAAACTACCTCCCCAGGGAGTTCTTATTAACAACAAAAGGAAAACAGAAACATTGCAGTGATAACCCTGGGTCGGGGATACCAGCTTGACCAGAGGACCCAGGTAACGCCCTGAGGGGGATACTCCGTCACATCTGAGCTGCTTCTGCCAGAAACGCACACGTACACCCAGCGCTGAGACAGGTCAGACCAGCACCCAGCGAGCGGCGCTTCACAAAGCCACCAGCCGGTGCTCCACAGCCCGTCACGGTCAAGGAAAGACGGGGAGAACTGGGGACCTGATCCAGATTAAAGGCCATAAAAGACAAGCCACCCGAACCCACTGCTGGTCTGGGGCAGACCATGGAGAGGGGGGACACTGATGCGATTTGACTACGGTCTGCAGATTAGATACCAGATTGTACCGTGCTGGATTTCCTGGTTTTGATCATTGCACTGTGATGGGTAAGAGAACTTCCTTGATCTTAAGAATTACACCCTGAATAAACAAGGGGTAAAGGGCACAGTGTCTTCAGTCTACTTTAAAATGGTCCAGGAAAAAATATGATTATGCGTGGAATACAGAAAAAGAGTGATACAGCGGATGGGGCAAAATGCAACAATAGGTGAATCTGGAGAGTATAAAAGAGTTCCTGGTACTGTTCTTGCACCTCTTCTGTGAGTAGGAAATTACATCAAAATTAAAAGTTACACAAAACTTTGTAACCGCTAGAAAGAGAATAGACCCAGCCATAAACTGCATCAGTGATTGCGAAGTGAAGCCTGAGAAAACCACAGTGAATACGGGGGAAAGAAAGTACAAAAAAGACAGAATATGTGGAAGAAAATGCTACCGCGGTGTAACGGGTGTCGGTAAAGTGAAAGGACCAAAAACTGGATCAAAAATACAGTAGAAGAAAATATTCCTGAAGCTAAACAAGAATGAACCTGTGAATCACAAGAAACCCTGTTCCAGAGAAAAAAATGATGCAGAATAATCCACAGCAAGACTCTTATGGCAGAGTCATTGAATTTCAAGGATAAAGATGGAATTCTTCAAGCATCCAGGAGAAAGAACCGGTCACCAGGGGTGGGGAGATAACTAGATGCCCTTAGACCTCCCCACGGGGACACTTATTCCAAAAGGTGGTAAAGATGTGTTTGCAACATTCTCAGGAAAAGACATGTGACTTGAGGTTTTGGTTGTCCTACTGTCTTGCAAGCATAAAGTCACAGAAAGACATTCCCAAACATGCCAGAACCCACAGAATAAAGCCCCTATGAGCCTTTCTTTAAAACTCTGCTTGTTTGTGAAATCCAGCCAGACAGATGGGAAAGGACAGAGATGCATAGTGACCTCACTCGTGTATAGAACCAAGATTAAATATCTGTGGATATTTAATATGTGTGGATATGGTTACAGAAGGTAAATGTTATACAGCTGACAATGTAAAAATAACAACAAAGCAATTTAAATCTGGAACAGAGATGACCACTCACACAAGTGCATTAATTTTTTTGTCTCTCTTCACCAAGAGTCAACAGACATTGTCTAACACTGATAAAGCGCTAAAGGATTAAATACATTATTTAAACTTAAAAAGTTAAACACCTAGAACTAATAAGTGAATTCAGCAAGGTAGCAGGATACAAAGTCAACACACAAAGGTCAGTGCATTTCTAAACGCTAACAGTGAACAATCCGAAAAAGAAATTACAAAAACAATTCTGTTTTCAATAGCATAAAATACTTAGGAATTAATTAACTTAACCAAGGAGGTGAAAGACTACAATGAAAACTACAAAACATGATGAAAGAAGGCAAAGACAGGTGAAGGGGAACACAGCCCACGTCCAGGGCTGGAAGGACGGTGCTGTAAGACAGCACCACCGCCCAAAGTGGCCTGCGGAGTCAGTGTGAGCCCCGACACGTCCTGACAACGTCTTTTGCAGAAATAGGAAACCCCATCCTGGACACTGGTGACAGCTGCACAACTTTATACACATACACCAGTGGCCAGTACACTTAAAAATGGTTAAGATGACAAATTTTATGTCATGTCTATTTTACCATAATTTAAACAACTGAAAAAATATTTAAGCACCAAAATAACCAGCTCCCTAAAAAAGAGCACAAGTCCAAAAAATGAGGAAATAGAGAAGGAAGAAAAGACAGCAGTAAATGCTGTGTAGTTACTTTCTCATTCATTTTCTGTGTCTAATGTTACGGGAATGTAGATTATTTTCTTAAAGTGTATATTATGCTTTCAGATGATTATTTCTTCAAAGCTACACAATTGAGTATAAGTTCTGTTGGTTTCTGCCAGCCAGCAAAAGGCAGACCTCCCTCTACCGCACTTCACAGATAGTACGTTTTTGACAAATTGAAGGTTTGTGGCAACCCTGCTTCAAGCAAGTCTATTGGCACCATTTTTCCAACAGCATTTGCTCACTTTGTGTCTCTGTGTCACATTTTGGTAATTCTTGCAGTATTTCAAATCCTCCACAAAGATCACGACTCTCTGTAAGCTCAGATGATGGTTAGCATTTTTTAGCAATAAAGTACTTTTAAAGTAAGTATGTACACAGCTTTTTTAGACATAATAGTATTGCACACTTAATAGCCTACAGTCTAGTGTAAACATAACTTTTATACACACTAGTAAACCAAAAAAATCGTGAGTTGCTTTATTGTGATATTCGCTTTATTGCAGTGGCCTAGAACCAAAGCTATGCTATCTCCAAGGTGCCTGTATTGACAAAAATTAAGTCAAACTGATACATTTGGATAAAGTTTTTAAATTAATTAATCAAAAAATAGAGATAAATATATTATTATAGGGTAATTACCAGAATTCCTAAAAATAGACTCCTCCATACAGCCCAAAGGAAACCACACACTCTCATGCCTAAAACTAGGCCAAAAGTAAGTCCAGACATACCTGCTAAATTAGCAGATACAAAAGGATAAACCCAACTACCAAAAGACAAAAGCTTTCAGAAAGGGCTTCCCTGGTGGCACAGTGGTGAAGAATCTGCCTGCCGATGCAGGGGACACGGGTTCGAGCCCTGGTCCGGAAAGATCCCACATGCTGCGGAGCAACTAAGCCCGTGCGCCACAGCTACTGAGCCTGTACTCTAGAGCCCCTGAGCCACAACTACTGAAGCCACCGCAATGAGAAGCCCACGCACCGCAACGAAGAGTAGCCCCCGCTCGACACAACTAGAGAAAGCCCGTGCGCAGCAACGAAGACCCAATGCATCCAAAAATAAATAAATAAATAAATAAATATAAATTTTAAAAAAACTTTCAGAGAAATCCAATCACGCGTTCATTGTAAGAAACGCCCTCAAGACAAAATGACTCAGAGGCCAGAGCAACAGGACTGAGAAGGACGGCCACACCCAGAGCAGGCGGTAGGACCTGGGACCAAAGGAACAACTTTGTGAATAACCCATGGACACTAGATTCACGCACCCAAATCCCAACAGGCAGGGAGCGGACGAGGGGCAGGTCTTTCCATCCGCAGGATGCGGCTCCAGGACCGGCACCAGGCCCGTCCTCTCCGCTGAAGTTTCACAAGACTGAACACATTTTAGGTCACAGAGAAAACCTCAACAGTGTCCCCCAAGTGAAAACAGTGTGATCTCAACTTCCAGGCACAGACAATAAAACAAAGAAGGAGGAGGAGGAGGCCTGGGCCCGCAGACAGTGCCCCAGGCCTGGGGTGCAGGTGCCCGGAGCCCCCGACCTGCTCCCTCTCCCTGACACACCCCCTCTAGCCCCACCCACCAGCCGGAGCCGCTGCCCCTCCTCCAGGACGAAGAGGTTCTCCTTCTCGCAGTAGAAGGCGGCCACGTCCAGCAGGGCCTTCAGAGGCACCAGGCCCACCAGCTGCGAGCCCACCACCGGGAGGCTCAGCCCCTGCAGAGGTCAGAGGTCGGAGGGGGGAGTCAGCGCCCAGGGGGCTGGGCTTGAGAACGGGGGGAGGGGACCCACCGAGGGGACCCACCCTGCTCACCTGGGCTTCTCTGCAGGTCTCCTCGTAGACCGTGTGCAGCCCTGTGACCTCAAAGTCCAGGAGGTTCATAGACACCTGAGCCAGGTTCTTCTCATCCAGGTACCAGCCGATGCCCTGCACCTTTCTCAGGCGTCCTGGCTGTCGAGGACAAGGCTTGCCCAGCCCGGCCCGGCCCAGCCTCTCCCGCGCCCCGCACTGACAGCCCCTTGCCCCTGCATCCCCCAGCCAGCCCGAGGGCTCCCTCCCACCCCAGACACCCGGACGAGGGGGGCCGTGGCCTGAAGACTGTGCGGTGCGGCCGGGCAGCCGGCCTCAGGCGGGTCTGCGCCTCACTGTCCCGTTCCCATCGGAGCCGGGAAAGGGCCCGCCCACCACGGGAAACCAAGGCCCCAAGGGGTCAGTGCCGCGGTGCCCGCCCCGCACAAGCCACACGCTCAGACCAGGCCCTGCGGCCCGGGCATCCCCGCCCACAGCCCTGTCCTGGGCGCGGGGCCCTGCCTCCCACCCCTTCCACCCCTTGCCCCAGAGGCCAGCTCCTGGCCCTCACTCCCTGGGGCGACTCAGTCTACCTTTCGGGGTTAGGTAGACTCTTGACTTCAGCAGAGCACAGAGAAGGATTGGGGAGTGGCTGTGTTTTTGTATTGTGCTTGCAGACACCTGAGTGTTCGGCACGGAAGCTGGGCTCCCAGGCCCTCAGCTGCCTGGTAGGCCCAGGTCTCTGGGAGTGGGGCCTGACAGGTGGGCAGGGCCTCCTCCACCGGGTGTCTCTGTGTCTGTGTCCAACTCGAACTTTCTGCAGGAGCGATGCTCACACTAGGTGACAGCTATGATGGCCGACTTGGTGGATCAGGGCACCTGGGGGTACCTGGAAGTACCTGAGGCATCTGGAGGTACATGGGGGCACCTAGGGGTACCTGGGGTGCAGAAGCGGCTGTTTTCCTATCAGTGTGGAAATGATGCAGTATTTTAACCACAGCTGCAGCCCTGCAGCTTCCATGGAAAATGTCCTTAAAGACCTGCTCCCCAACTTCAAACCCTGGAACCCCGACCCTGCCGGTCCCACGTGGCGTGGACACCGAGGTGGGCTGCTCAGCAGGTCCACACGCGGTGCATAGCCTTGGCCCTCTCCGGCGGCACCCCGGGGTGCCCTCACCCGGTCCTTGCCGCGGCCCTGCTCCCGCAGGTCGAGGGCGATGCGGTGCGCCTGCTCCCTGGTGCTGAGCAGGTTGACGTTGAACGCGATGAGGAACTTCCGCGCCCCCGTGACAGTGGCCCCCCAGCTGGGGACGAAGGAGCTGGGGCCGAAGTCGGGCGCCCACTCAGCCTGCTTGAGCTGGGGGGAGACCAGTGGGTGAGGGAAGGGGGGAGGAGGGCCCACCCCCAGCCCGCCCCCTGGTAGGGGACACCGCACCTTCTCAGGCAGGGCCTCGTACTCCCCGGCCCGGATGGCCGGCAGAGACTGGCGGCTGGCCGTCCGTGCTGCCTCGCCGTACAGGTACACTGCAAGGGGCCTGGCCGGTCAGGCCCTCGGCCGGCGGGCGCTGCGGGACCCCCATTCCCGCAGCTCCGTCTTGCTGGCAGCGACCCGTCTCTGAGCCCCGTCAGATGGGTGTGGGTGGTCGCTGATGGGCACTCTGTATGGGCCAGGACCCCTCCTCTGCCCACCCCCGCTGCCCCTGCACAGATGCCCCAGAAAAAAGCCATTGCCCGCCCTCAAGAGGGGCTGGAAGGATATTCGTGTTTCTCTCCAAAGTGCATTTTCGTTGAACGATCAACACACCCGCAAATTAAGGAACGAGGAGGAGAGAAAACAAAACTCACCACCAGCTCTGACACCTGCACAGGGCAGGTGACACCCGTCCCCCAGCCCGTCCATCAGCCACATCGCAGGGGGCTGGACCCGTGCCCGGGCTCACAGGTCCGCCAGCTGCCCTGTGCTGGGCTTTTCCTTGATTTGGTTAATTCCCCAAAGAGACTGTTTAGGGCTCCCCATCCATCCTGCTCAAGTCCTTTAGAGAGCGGCTACTCGGTCCCACTGCCTCCCTGACAGCTGGGACCCTGTCCCTGTGGTTTGTCCCATTGCAGGAGAAGCAGGACATTCCTGCCTGTCAAAAACCTGCATGGTAGTGTTTTGGGGTTTTTTTCTTAAAATGCATTTTTAAGGATGCAAGAGCAGAGAACCTCAAGGGATGGCTGCTGTTGCTGCTGATGGGAACTGAAGTAAAGTGAGGAGGGGCCGGCTGGGGGAGCCCCTGGGATAGGCCCCCCTTCCCCAGGCACGCACCTGGCACACCCAGCTCCTCTGCCAGCCGCTGGCCAAAGGCCTGAGCACAGAGCACGCATTCGTCCATGGTGACGCCCCGCACTGGGATGAAGGGGCACACGTCCAGGGCGCCCATCCGAGGGTGCTCCCCTGCACAGAGATGGGGGCTGAGGAAGCGGAGGCCCAGGTGCAGAGCTCGGGGCGGACCCTGCCCTCCGGCCCCCCGCACACGCACACCCGCACTGACCACAGGGCCCCGGGAGAAGCAGCCCCTGATTTCTGCGGCATCTCATGGGTAAACCCCTCCCTCCCCTAAGAGCCGAGAGGATAGCTCCGAGCCCTCAGGGAGGGGCACCTTCACCCGGCTGCCTTACAGAGGTTCCTTCTCAAAACCCGAGTCCCGCTGCGGGTCAGATGGCGGCCCGCGCGCCCCCCTCTCCCCAGGCGGTTCCTCTGAGATAAGCCTCCATCTCTCTTCACCAGTTGGGATCTCGTGTGAATTCCCTCCCCCGCTGTGGGCGTCCAGAGACCCTGCCCTTTTGACCAGCTCCCCGTGTGTCCACCGATCTTTGACCCTGCAGCCCAAAGAATGTGTTTGGCTTGTGGGCTGTTGACAGATCGGGCTGTGTCCCCCACCCCCGCCCAGGGCCTGCACAGAGCGCGATCACCTCTCTGCCAGCCACTCTAGGGCCCCCTGAAACGTGGACAGGGTCCAAGGAGCATCCAGCCAGCCCCATGGCCCCATGCCCTTGGCGAGTCCTGCGGGCGAGGCCGGCCGCACGCACTCGGGCCCTCACCTCTGTGCCTGCCCATGTCGATGAGCCGGTGGGCGGCCCGGGCGGCGTTGAGGGCCCCCTCCACCACGTCCTCGGGGCGCCCCACGAAGGTGTAGACGGTGCGGTTGGTGGAGGGGCCAGCGTCCACGTCCAGCAGCACGCAGCCCGGGGTCTGCACCACCGCTCGGGAGATGGCGTCGATCACCTGGGGACAAAGCCAGGCCTGCGCCTCGATCTCCCCACGCGGAAGAGGGAGCGGGAGCTGCAGGGGCCGTGCCCGCCCTGCCCCCATTCAGACATGACGCGGGGCGAGGACCTGGGCATAGGGGGGCAGGCACCCGGGCAGCACCCTCCGGAAGAAACCGAGGCAGGAAGCAGAACCTGGGCACAGGGGCTCTCAGGGCCCCGAGAAGGTGACCCACAGGCCAAGGTTACAGAGGGTCAGAGCCCCGGCCCCCAAGCCACTTGTGTCTGGGGTGGGGGGAGGGGGAGCGTGAAGGGCCCGGAACCTTCCGAGGCAGCAGGAAGGCCTGCCCAGCTCTCTGTGCCTCAGTTTCCTGCAGGTCACGTGGGGATGAGAGCGGCGCCCGCCTCACAAGGTGGGGAAGGGAGACGGGTTACCCCCGGGGGACCCTGAAATGGCCCTGGGGGTCGGGCTTCAGGGGCCCTGTTTTCACACAAGAGGCCAAGTGACCCGCCCAGACCCCAGGCCCAGACCTGGACCAGGACCTGCCTGCCCGCCTGCTGCCCCCTTCCTCACCCTTTCCAGAGAGGATAATCCCCAAACCCCACACTGAGCCGCGTTCTCCTTGCCCTGAGCCCCCTACACTGCCCCCCACCGCCCCAGGTGCCTCACCTCCTGGTTCTTCCCCTCCGAGAAGTTGGGGACACATTCTACCAGCTGGGACATGGTCCAGGCCCTGCTCCAGACGCTCCTCTCACCAGCAGAGGTGGGAAGGAGGCCAGCGGGGCCTTTATGCCCTCGGGTGGCGCCCCACCCCGGGGCCAGGCTTCTTATTAACTGAGTAGATGGGGGAGGGGCAGAGCCAGGACCCCGAGAGGCTGCCAGCGGAGGGGGAGGACTGAGGCCTCCACCCACGTGGGCGTGGGCTCCGCCGAAGGAAGTGCCTGTGACCTGGACCCTCGGGGGAAAGTCCTCAGCAGGCTGCGGCCTCAGGTCAGCCCAGGCTTGAGGCCCAGCTGGGTCCAGGGTCCCCTGGTGACCCTCCACGCCTTTTGTCTCTTGGCAGAACAGCCAAGCCTCAGGGCTGCAGGGGGATGAGAGGGACCGGCTGTGAGGCCCCAGCACTGGCCCTGGCTCTCAGCAGAGGTCAGCGCACCTGGTCGGGCAGGAGGCGGGGCAGGGGGTGAGTGCGTGCAGGTGCGTGTCGCTGCCGGAGGGGCCCCACAAGGGCGACGCACCCCAGGTCAGCAGCACAGGGCCCTGAGCCCAGAGAGCCAGCTCGAGTCAACGCCGTCTTGAAGTCCTTCGTGATTTTTGAACAGGGCAGTGTTTCCATTCTGCAAAGGCCCATGGATCACATGGTCATCCTGGCAGCACACGGACCCCCACAGACCCCTGCCCCCCAAGAGCAGACTGCACCCATCCATGGGCCTCCCGGAAGCGGGCACCCCACGCGGCCTTTGTGGAGTCAGCGTCTGCAGCTGTTTCACCCCTCGCAGTCACCACGGGGCCAGGAGAGGGGATGCCCAGATCTCTCGGGCCAGCAGCTGTCTGGTCCTTGGGAAGCCCACCCCTCCAGCAGCTGCTCACGGGGACTGGGAGAGGCAGAAGGGCTGGGTGAGCCCAGAGACCCTGGAGGCCAGGGGCAGGCCCGTCCTGTCCAGCTGTGGCTCCCCGGGCTGACTGTGGGTGGACGTGGGTGATGGCCGTCCTGCCCCCCGGGTCCCAGGAGGGGACGTGGGCACCCCGGCAGCACCTGGTCCTTTGCGAGGGCTCAACCAGGGCAGCTCTCCAAACTCAGGCCCCGACGCCAGGTCCCACCCGAAAGAGCCCGCAGGCCCAGGGGTGGGGGCCCAAAGTGCCCACCAGATGGCCCTGCATGATGCAGAGGGCCCCCAGGTGGTGGGGAGTCTCAGCCAGGGTAGTGTCTGGCGGCTGGGAGGGATGAGGTCTGTTATGGGCTCAATTGTGACCCCCCCCCCCAAATTTATATGTCGAAGCCCTAATCCCCAGCGTGACCGTGCCTGGAGACAGGGCCTTTGCAAAAATAATGAGGTTAAAATGAGGTCACTAGAGTGGGCCTGATCCCACAGGACTGGCATCCTTATGAGATTAGGACACAGACGCCCACAGAGAGTGATGACCACGTGAGGACACAGGGAGGAGACGGCTGTCCACATGCCCAGGGGAGAGGCTCCAGGAGGAACCAGCCCTGTGGCACCTGGATCGCAGATTTCAGCCTACAGAATTGTGAGATGATAAATTTCTATTGTTTAAGCCGCCCTGTCGGTGGTATTTGTTACAGCACCTGAGCTGACTGAGACAGGGGCCAGTGCATCTGGGACACACAAGGCTGTGACAACCAAGGGACAGGGCGCCCTAGCACCTTCATCCTCATACCTACAGCAGAGAAAGAACCAGGAAGGTGTCCTGACTGCAGAGCCCCAGGGGGCCACCTGCCCTCTCCAGGCTTCAGGAAAGTCAGGGGCTAGAGGGCTCTGGCAGGAGTGGGGCTGTGTGTCCTACGGAGACGGTTCTGGGCCAGGGCTTGGCCACGGCTGGGAACGCAAGATGCAGGGACAGGACCCAGTGTGATGCTGTGACCAGTTTTTTTTTTTTTTTCTATTATTTTTCTATCTCAGGGGAGTGGGACCAGTTCTTGGGGGCAGTTTTGAGACATTAAAATTTTTGGCAGGTGCTAAAAATAGCTCCTGAATAGCGGACCCTGGAAAGCTCCACCATTTACAGGAAAAAGCCATCTCACCAGCACCCGATTGCTAGTTTCTACTACCACCTTCCAACCAAAGGGACCAGGGCTCTCCATCCCAGAACCAGGCAGAAAATCGACGCCCTTTGCACACTGGCTCCCCTCCCCTGGGGGCTCCTGCTTCCTCCAATCATCTCCCAAGTAAACTGCCTGTCCTGCGCCAGCCTCACTGGCAGGGCACACCCACACAGCTGCACGCGGGCACGTGGTTTAAAGCGCTGCAGTCGCTGTCTTGCAATTCCTGACTTTTGAAAAAGGGGCCTGTGTTTTCACTCCGCCCTGCAGATTCTGCGGCTTCCCTGCCTGCTGCCGAATCCTTGCCCCGGGCTCCGCCTTCGGGTAAACCCCTAGGGGGACGGACCGCTGCCCTTCCGAGAGGAGCACTGCGACCCCAGGGGAGGGGGCCAGGCGCCGTGTGTGCGGGCGGGTCCTCGGGGTTGGTGGCCCCGTTCCAAACACAGCGGGGCCTCCGCCCTTAAAGAGCAGCGGTAAAGGAGGAACAGCAAACAGACGACTTTTAATAGAGTGCGACTCGCCGCGCAGGTGTGGGCGGCGGGGCGGCGGGGCGGCGGGGCGGTGGGGCGGGCGGCCGGGCGCCGGCCGGCGGCGCACCGGGCCCCGGCGCCCTCAGCGCGCCCTCCGGGGAGCGGACGAGGAGCGCGGCGCCCGGGTTGCAGCACGCGTTTATTGCAGGGAGGCGCGGGTCGGCGGGTTCACCAGGCGAAGAGCGGGCGGCTGTCCTCCTTGGAGAGCTCGCACAGGCAGTTGAGCAGCAGCAGCGAGTCGCCCAGGACCTTGGGGGGCACGACGTCGATGACCAGCTTGCGCAGGGCGGCCGGGCTGCTGTGCCGCGGGTTGGCGCGCAGGTCGGGCCGCCGCTTCAGGACGCCGTAGGTGTTGATGAGGAACTCGCTGAACGCGGGGTGCACGTGGCGGCTGTAGCCCAGCCTCTCCAGGCGCGCCGTCAGCGTCAGGAAGCGGTGCGTCAGCTCCCGCCGCCTCTTCTCATCCACGGAGCCGTCCAGGGGCTTGATGGACGTCTGTGGGCACAGGCGCGGGTGGGCGGGCACAGCCCGGAACCCGCGGACGGGGGCGTGGAGGGGGGCGGGAGGCGAGGCCCAGGGCCGGGGCGGGGCAGGGGCTAGATTCCCCGAGCGCGGCTGTGTAGGTGGTGACACTGAGGCCCACAGCCAGGCCCCCGCCAGGGGAGCCGTCTCCCAGTTTCCCTCCAGCACACAGTGTCAGGGAGAGCAGGGAGCTGCACCGCAGGCGCGCAGAAGGTGTCTTGCCAGCCGGGGCTGAGCGTGAAAGTACTCCCCGGCCTGGAGCCACTCCTGAGACTGTCCCAAGCCAGGAAGCACAGGGACTCATGGGACCAGCTCATCGTGTCCCCTGGCACATGTGCCTCAGACACCACTCAGGCTCGCCCAGGGCTGCAGCTGTGTGGGCACCACATGTGACGGGGCAGCAAGGGGACCCTGGGGCAAGGGGGAGTCCTAGGGCAGGAAGGGGACCCCAGGGCAGGGAGGGCCCCCAGGCAGGGAGGCGCACCTGCTTGATCTTCTCAGGGATGTTGGACACAGTGAAGCCATAGAGCCGGGTCACCCCTGGGAAGACGTAGGCCAGGATGCGCCGGTCCAGCTGGAAGGCGATCTCCCCAACGATGCGCCCGTCCTTCTCGGTGCCGGCAAAGCTCTGGATCTCTGTTGGGGGGGGGCGGCCAGTGAGACAGGCCGGCCAGGACTCGGAGGGTCAGGGGCCACCAACCTTCCTCCTGCCTGTGCTCCAGGGTCCATTTCAGGGAGAGAACCGACCCAAACGCAGACACTGTGGGTTTGGGGTGAAGCCTCGGGAGCCCGGCAGAGCCTTCCCGCAGGACCCTGGTCGTGACCTGAGGGGGCACCCTCCTCCCCACTGACACCTGCCCTCCACTGTGAGGCAAACACAAATTTAAAAGGAAACTTTGAATTTTCTGTTGCCAAAGGGGAAAGAGCTTTCCTCTCCTCCCTGTTCTTGGCATGTTCTGTGAGCACCCTGATCCCAGGTCCTTTCTCCATCCCTCCCCTGCTCCCCAACACAGATGGACGTAAACACTTTAAAAGCCTGTTTCACAGCCCAGGATTATTTTCTTGTCCCCGAGTCTGCTCAGCACCCAGTCAAGGTTGACCCCTCAGAGGCCCCAGCCCTATGACCAGGTGAACTCGGGATGGGCTAGGCGTGTCCCCCACCTAAGCGTGGGGTCTGGTTAACTGAAGAACACGTAAGTAACACGTGTGGGTCCAGTCTGCGTAGCTACGTGAAACGGTGAGGCTCTGTCTTGGCAGCCTGTGTACATCGCATGCTGGTCTAGTGCTTATTCAGTAATAAGACTTTCCTTCGTTGTGAACAGGATTGCTGCGTTGGCAGGAGATTCTAATTTTAATTATTTCCCACCATCGCCCCGGCACATCAACCACCCTCCCCTCCAAAACCTGCTTCCAAATCTCCCCTCCCCACAGCAGTCTCCGATGTCAGCAAGTCTTCCACCTGACAACCGTGATACGATCAATACCCTTCAAAACCACTGTGATCTTTGAAGATCACACTGCCCACTGTTATCACCAGGTGCACCTGACCTTGAGAGACGGCCAAGTGAGAAAGGGCCTGCCTCACAATGCCCGGGGCGCCCTCACTGACCAGGACATGCCCAGCTGGGGGGGTGCGGGCTCTCGGCCCAGGATCCTGTGCCTTCCACGCTCTGCCCTTTCTTCTCCACGGGAGACATTTAATAACGTGCCCGTTTCTAAAGCTTTTCCTAAAGCCCTGCAACCTTCAAACCCGCCCGTGATCCAAACCCCTTCCAAGGGTGTTGGATGGTGCAGCCCTGCCAGGTCTGTCCACCGGGCGGGCAGTGCACAAACGGGCTGGGTGCTCCGCGTGGAGAGCCGGCCCCCCGGTCCTGTTACCCACAGACACCTGTGCCCACCAAAGGCTCAGGACCCCCAGCACGCAGAGAGGTTGGCCTGACTCCCCACCCATGCTGGCAGGGCTCAGTGGCCCGGGGAGTTGCTGAACTGCTCCTGCGGGCTGTCTGTGTGGGCATGAGTGCTGGGCTCCAGGACCAACCCTGCCTGTGACCGCAGGAAGCTGTTCTGCTTCCCTCGGCCCCATCCTGTGACTGTCCACACAGCCCCCCATCCCAGAACCCCGCCCGGTCACTCTCCACAGCAACGTGATCGCCAGTCAGCACGGGCTTATCGAGGCCAGGTACTGGCAGCCTCCTCCTCTGCGGACACCAGGAGAGGCTGGGAGGACATCCGTCCTTCCGCTCCCTCGGCCGGGCCTGTGCACGTGCTGAGCGGGGAGGACGAGGCTGAACTCAGAACAGTCCGGGTCTCAGGGGATGTGGGCCGGGCACATGGGTGGGCCGAGGGGGTGTGGATGCCCAGGGCAGAGGGCCTCCCCTGAGCCACAAGACCCAGAGCCCTGTGAGGGCCCTGGGGTCACAAGGTCACAGGGTTGGGGGCGGCAGAGAGCCAGGTGTCCGAGGGCCCAGGAGAAATGCTGGGCTGACCCTGTGGAGACAGGGAGCCACAGAGGGTGTCGAGAAAGTAATCTGGCGGCTGCGGCCGGAGTGGCAGGACAGGCTCTGGACTCAGGGTTAAACCGGTGGTGACGGGGAGCTTCCTGGTGACAGGGGCTCGGACCGCCTCAGAGGGGCCCTCGAGGCCGCCAGCAACCAACCCAGCTGAGGCCGGGCTGCGTCCGTTCCCTCCTCCAGGAGCAGCTCTGGTCCTTCCGCGGTTTGCTCATCCTCACGATGAGACTTCGAGGGGCCTCAGACTCCACTCACACACAAAGGAACTGAGGTTGAGGGGCTCGCTGCTTCCCAATGACTTTTAACTCTTTTTATTGAGACGTAATTCACATGATAAAATTCACTCTTTTCAAATATGCAATCCAGTGGCTTTTAGTACATTCACCAAGTCATATAACCATCACCACAGTCTACAAAACCCTGTACCCAATTAGCAGTCACTCACAGTTCACCGGGCAACCACACATCTACTTCTGTCCCTATGGATTCATCTACTCTGGACATTTCATATCAGTGGAATCACACAATATGTGGTCTTTCGGGACTGGCTTCATTCAGCCAGCATGTTTTCATGGCACGTCCGTGTTGTAACGTGTGTCAGAACTTCAGTCCTATTTATGGTGAACAACATTCCATCGCACGGATACAGCACATGCTGTGTGTCCACTCCCCCACGCACAGGCATCTGGGCTGTTTCCACTCGTTGGCTAATATGAATAATGCTGCTATGAACGCTCATATAAACGTTTTTGTGTGGACAAATGTTTTCAGTTCTTTCGGCGATATACCTAGGAATGAATTGCTGGGACACGAGGTGACTCTACATCTAACTTTTTGAGGGACTGCCCAACTGTTTTCCACAGTGGCGATGTGTGTAGGTTCCGGTTCCTCCACACCCTCTCCAACACTGGTCATTGTCTGTCTCTTTTATTATAACCATCCTAGTGGATGTGAAGTGGTGTCTCACTGCGGTTTTCATTTGCATTTCGCTGATGGCTGAGGATATTGAACATATTTTCAGGTGCTTATTGGCCATTTGTTTGCCTTCTTTGGGGAAATGTCTATTTAAATTCTTCGCCCATTTCTAATTGGATTGTTTGTCTTTTCCTGATGAGTTATAAGTGTTCTTATGTATTCTGGATACTGTTCCCTTCCTCATCGGATACATGATTTACACATATTTTCTCCCATTCCATGAGTTGACATTTCGCTTTCTTGAAATGTTCCTTTGAAACACCAAAGTGTTTACCTTTGATAAAGTCTGATATATCTGTTTTTTCTTTCGTTGCTCATGCCTTTGGTGTCACAGCTATGACTCTATTGCCAAATCCAAGGTCATAAGAGTTATGTCTATGTTTTCTTCTAAGAGTTTTATGGTTTTAGGTCTTTTAAGTCTTTGATTTATTTTGAGTTAATTTTCATACGTGGTGTGAAGTCCATCTTCATTATTTTGCACGTGGATATCCACTTTCCCAGCACCATTTGTTGAAAAGACTCTTCTCTCCCCACTGAATTGTCTTGGAACCCTTGTCAAAGATCAAACCTGTAAATGCATGGGTTTATCTCTGGACTTATTCTATTTCATTGACTTGTATGCCTGTTCTTATACAAGTACCACGCTGTTGATTACTGTAACTAACTTTATAGTAAATTTTGAAATTGGGAAATGTGAGTCCTCCGATTTAATTCTCCTTTTTCAAGATTGCTTTGCCTATTCTGAGTCCCATGCATTTCCATACAAAGTTTAGGATCAGCATGTCAATTTCTGCAAAGGAGCCAGGTGGGATTTTGATAAGGATTGCATTGAGATTTGTAGATCAATTTGGGAGGTTTTGCCATCTTGATAACATTAAGTCTTTTAAGCCATGACCGCAAGATTTCTTCCATTTATTTAGGTCTTCTTTAATTTCTTTCAACCATGTTTTGTAGTTTTCAGTGTTCTCCTTCCTTAATCACTTAGCAGTGCTGCAGAAGGTACCCAGGAATTAAAGCTGAGAACCAGATACACTGCACAGAAACATGTTAGGGAAAATGGGGCCCATGGAGGAGCAGGGTGCAAACTCCCCCTTCTGTATTAATACATTTATCTCATCAGGAATCAGTCCTTCTCCCTGCTTCCCTCTCTCCCTAAAGTATAAATTAGGCAGAAGAAACGAGCTACACCTGAGAGGATCTAGAAATCATGTCTAGCCAACTTGGGTCTTCCAAGATCCAGCCAAAAACCTATTCCTCAAAGAAAAAAAGTCAGTAAGATTGATAAACCTCTACCCAGACTTATTACAGAAAAAGAGAAAGAAGACAAAAATTACCACTATCAGAAATGAGAGATGGCATCACCACAGATTTTACATACATTAAAAGGATAATAATGTAATATTAACAACACCTTTATGCCAATAAATTTAACAACTTGGATGAAATGAACCAATTCCTTAAAAGATACAAAAGCTCACTTTTGTATCTTTTTTTGTGAGTGAACTACCAAAGCTCACTCAAGAAGAAATTTAAAAAAATTTGAACAGCCTTATATCAACTAAGGAAATTGAATTTGTTGGGGTGGGGAGAGAATGTTCCTACAAAGAAAATTCAACGCTCAGATGGTTTCAGTGGTGAATTTTACCAGACACCTAAGGAATACATAATGCCAATTCTACACAAACTCATCTAGATAATTAAAGAGAATGGAACACTTTCTTCCTCAGTCACTGAGGCTGACATTAACCCAATATCAAAGTCAAAAAATGACATTATAAGAAAACTATAGACCAATATCCCTCACAGACTGCAAAAATTCTTAACAAAAATTTAGTAAATTGAATCAAACAATACAAAAAAGTATAAATACATCATGACCAAGTGAGGTTTATCTCAGTAATGCAAGGTTGGTTTATAATTCAAAAATCAATCAATGTTATTTACCATATTAACAAACTACAAATGAAAACCAAATGCTCATCTCAATAGGTGCAGAAAAAGCATTCAACAAATTCCAAAATCCATCCAGGATAACTCTCAGCAAACAAGGAATTAAAGGGAACTTCCTCAACCTGATGGAGGGCATCTACAAAACTCAGCTAACATCATACTTAATGGTGACAGACTGAATGCTTTCCCCCTAAATCCAAAAAAGACAAGAATGCCCACTGTCACCATTTCTATTCAGGCCTTCAACTGATTGGATGAGGCCCACCCACATTAAGGAAGTCAATCTGATTTACTCAGTCTATTGATTTAAATATTAAACTCATCCAAAAACATCCTCACAGAAATACCCAGAATAATATTTGACCAAATATCTGGGCACCTAATGGCCCAGTCAAGTTGACAAATGGGGTCAATATACAAAACCAATTGTGTTACTATATACTAGAAACAAATAATCAGAAATTCATATTGACAAAAACAATGCTATTTATTTTTCAGCATCAAAAACATGAAATACTAAGGGATAAATTCAACAAAAATGTGCAAGATCTGTACACAGAAAACTGTAAAATATTGCTGAGTGATATTTTTAAAGAACTAAATAAATGGAGAGATATACAGGCATACCTTGGATATATTGCTGATTCAGTTCCAGACCACCACAATAAAGCAAAATATCACACTAAAGCAAGTCACATGAATGTTTTTGGTTTTTCAGTGCACATAAAATTAGGTTTACACTATACTGTAGTCTATAGTGTGTGATAACATTATGTCCAAAAAAAAACAATGTACATACCTTAATTTTAAAATACTTTATTGCTAAAAAATGCTCACCATCATTTGAGCCTTAGTGTGTCACAACCTCTTTGCTGGTGGAGGGCCCCTGCCTCAGTGCTGATGGCTGCTGACTGATCAGGGTGGTGCTTGCTGAAGGCTGGGGTTGGTGTGGCAATTTCTTTAAAAAGGTAACAATGAAGTTCGCCACATTGACTGACTCCTCATTTCAAGAATAATTCCTCCGTAGCATGCAATGCTGTTTCATAGCATTTCACCCACGATAGAACTTCTTTCAAAATTAAAGTTAATCCTCTCAAACCCTGCCGCTACTTTATTGACTAAGTTTATGTAATGTTCTAAATCCTTTGTTGTCATTTCAACAATCTTTACAGCATCTTCACCAGGAGTAGATTCTATTTCAAGAAACCACTTTCTTAGCTCATCCATAAAAAGCAGCTCCTCATCTATGAAGGCTTTATCCTGAGATTGCAGCAAGTCAGTCACACCTCAGGCTCCATTTCTGATTCTAGTTCTCCTGCAGTTTCCACCACATCTGCAGTTATTTCCCCCACTAAGTTCTTTTTTTTTTTTTTAAATAATCGAATATTAGGGTTTTGTTTTGTTTTTGGCTGCGTTGGGTCTTCGTTGCTGCACGCAGGCTTTCTCTAGTTGCGGTGAGCAGGAGCTACTCTTTGTTGCGGTGCGAGGGCTTCTCATTGTGGTGGCTTCTTTTATTGCGGAGCACGGGCTCTAGGCGTGCAGGCTTCAGTAGTTGTGGTGTGCAGGCTCAGTAGTTGCGGCGCATGGTCTTAGTTGCTCCACAGCATGTGGGATCTTCCAGGACCAGGGCTCGAAACCGTATCCCCTGCATTGGCAGGCGGATTCTTAACCACTGCGTCACCAGGGAAGCCCCACACTGAGGTCTTGAACCTCTCGAAGTCATCCATGAGGGTACCAACTTCTTCCAAACTCCTGTTAATGTTGATATGTTGACCTCTTCCCGTGAATCATGAATGTTCTTAATGGTATCTAGAATGATGAATCCTTTCCAGAAGGTTTCAATTGACTTTGCCCTGATCCATCAGAGGAATCACTGTCTGTGGCGGCTGCAACCTTACGAAATGTATTTCTTCAATAATAAGACCTGAAGGTCAAAATGACTCCTTGATCCATGGGCTGCAGGATGGATGTTGTGTTAGCCGACATGAAAACAACCTTTACCTCATTGTGCATCTCCATCAGAGCTCCAGGGTGACCAGGTGCATTGTCGATGAGCAGTAATATTTTGAAAGGAATCCTTTTTTCTGAGCCGTAGGTCCCAGTAGGGGGCTTAAAGTATTCAGTAATCCATGTTGCAAACATATGGGCTGTTATCCAGGCTTTGTTTTCCATTTATAGAGCACAGGCAGAGTGCTCTTAGGATTTTCAGATGATAAATGCATAATTCTTAAGGGCCTTAGGATTTTCAGATGATAAATGCACAATTCTTAAGGGCCTTAGGATTTTCAGATGATAAATGAGCATTGGCTTCAGCTTCAAGTCACCAGCTGCATTAGCCCCTAACAAGAGAGTCAGCCTGTCCTTTGAAGCTTTGAAGCCAGGCAGTGACTTCTCCTCTCTAACTGCAAAGTCCTAGATAGAATCTTCTTCCAACAGAAGACTGCTTCGTCTACACTGAAAATCGGTTGTTTGGTGCAGCCACCTTCATGAGTTATCTTACCTGGATCTTCTGGACAGCTGGCTGCAGCTGCTACATCAGCACTTGCTGCTTCACCTGGCACTTTTATGTCACGGAGATGGCTTCTTTCCTTAAACCTCACGGACCACCCTCTGCTAACTTCAAACTTCTCTTCTGCAGCTTCCTCACCTCTCTCAGCCTTCATAGAATTGGGGAGAGTTAGGGCCTTGCTCCGGATTAGGCTTTGACTGAAGGGAATGTTGTGGCTGGTTTGATCCTCTATCCAGACCACTGAAACTTTCTCCGTATCAGCAATAAGGCTGTTTCACTTTCTTATCATTCGTGTGATCACTGTAGCACTTTAATTTCCTCCAGAACTTTCCTTTGCCTTCACAGCTTGGCTAACTGTTTGGCACAAGAGACCCAGCTTTAGCCCATCTCAGCTTTTGACCTGCCTTCCTCACTCAGCTTCATCATTTCTAGCTTGTGGTTTAAAGTGAGAGACATGTGACTCTTCCTTTCACTTGAACACTTAGGTTATTAATTGGCCTAATTTCAATATTGTTTTGTCTCAGGGAATAGGGAGGCCTGAGGAGAGGGAGAGAGACAGGGGAGGGCTGGTAGGTGGAGCAGTCAGAACGCCCACAACATATATGCATTAAGTTTGCCGTCTTGTATGCGTATAGTCCTTGGTGTCCCAAACAGTTATAATAGTAACATCAAAGACCACTGATCGAAGATCACCACAACAAAGATAATAATAATGGAAAAGTATGAAATATTGCAAGAATTACCAAAACGTGACACACAGACATTAAGTGAGCAAATGCTGTTGGAAAAATGGTACCAATAGACTTGCTCCACGTAGGGCTGCCACAAACCTTCAATTTGTAAAAAATGCCGTATCTGTGAAGCACACATAAAGCAAAGTGCAATAAAACAAGATACGCTAGTACAGTGTTCACACATCTGAAGATTCAATATTGTTACAATGCCATTTCTCTGAAAAGTGACCTGGAGGTCCAGGACAATTCCAATCAAAATGCCAGCAAGGTTTTTTTGTAGAAATGGGCAAGTTGATTCTAAAATTCATATGGAAGAACCTAGAATAGCCAGAACAACTTTGACAAAAGGAACAAAGTTGAAGAACTTATACTATCTAATTTACAGTCTTATTATAAAGCTACAGTAATTGAGACAGTGCGTATTGGAATCAATACTGACACAGATAAATTCAGCAGCACAGAGCCCGGACCACGCGCCCCAGCAGCAGCCTCCCACCCCTCACCCACCCCTCGCCCGCTGTACCGTTAAGGTAGTAGCTCCTCCTGGTCCTGTCCCCGGAGGGCAGGCTGCTCTCCAAGAAGCACACCTTCTTGGGCCGGCCCACCTCCCTGGGCTCCAGCAGGGTCTTGTCCGCCAGCAGGTCCTGCAAGGGACTCAGGAGCGGGGACAGCTTCCAGTCAGAGCTGTGGGGTGCAGACAGCTCCGGGGAGCTGAGGAAAGCCTTGAAGGGCGCCGGGGAGGAGGTCGCACAGCCCGGGGAGGCATCGTCCTCGCTGGAGAGGGGTGTGTGTGAGCACAGCAGGTCCTCCAGGGAGGACGCCTGCAGCTGGGAGGGCGCATCAGGGCCACTGTTGAACCTTCCAAAATCTGGAACTGGGGCAGGGAGGAGAGGAAGGAGACGTCAGGCTGAGGTTCCCGAAACATCCCAAGAAGTGTAGAGACCACTTTAAGAACACGCACACACCCTGCCCCGGCTCTGACACCTGCTCCCATTTCCGCTTTGGAGGAGGTGACGGACACGTGGGTGAAACAGCTATGGGCACCAGTGCCCAAGGACACTAGCAGCCTCGGGTTCACAGGCACAGTGAGCGTGGGTGCCTCTGACGCCTCCTCCCACCTGTGCATCCACACACTATGACAGTGACTTTTCTGCGCTTCTTAAATTTTACATAAATGGTATCATCTGACACACGTTTTATTCTGAAACTTATCTTTGAGATTTATCCACATTGACTGAGTCATTTGGTAGCTCACTGGTTCATTTAACCATTTCCCGGCACACGTGCACACACACTTGCACACACAGATTTTTTTATCCATCATCCCATTGATGCATGTGGGGCTGTTTCCAAGTTTCCTTGTAAAAGCAAAGCCGTGATCAGCGTCCCTTGATGTGCATCCCCTGCCAAACACACAGCCCACAAACTGTCTATGGGACACACCTCAGGAACTTAACAAGGCTGAGGCATCAAGGGTCCCCAGAGCTGGATTCTTCCTCTGGCTCAGCCCCAGAGGAGCCTGGAGCCCTGTGCTCAGGACGCAAATATTCTGAGGGGAGGTGGGCTGTTCCAGCAGTGGGCAAGGGCTGGAAAAACTCACCTCATGGACTTGGGGAAGAGCCATATCTATGACCCAGTTTTAAAGGGATTGTTGTGTGGCCAGGTGGGTTGGCACTTTTCATTTAGTTTCTATTTAGTGAATTGAAATTCCCTTCTGTTATTCCCAAGGCTTAATAAAGTTGTGTTAATCGTTAAAAAAAAAAATTTATTTAATCCTCAGTGAAGTCCAAATTTTCAGGTCACATTACAATAAAACTGTAAATGAAAAATGAGAGTCAATAGAAAAATCCATCTCCTCAGAATTAAAAGCATTCTCTTAAGTAATGATCAGATCAAGGAGGAAATAAAAATAGGAAAAAATGATTATTGAAAGATAATGAAAATCAGAACACTATATATGTTATGACATCAGTACATTTAAAACTGTGTTTAGGCGGACTCTGGGAGGGCTCACGCCAAAGAGTACTTCCCAGAACTTCTGCTGCCAGTGTCCGTTTCCTCACGGTGAGACACAGCCACCCCTACCTCTGCAGGAGACCCTCCAACACTAGCAGGATTTCAGAGAGGATTTAACATGTAACGGGAAGAACTCTGCTCTCAGTTTGAAGACAGGGTTTTCGATCAGCAGTGGTCCCTTGGTATCATTAGATTGACTATTGATTCATTTTCTTCTACATCAGTCAAGATCTATCATCTGAGTTTCTGATGCTGCTGACTCTACGTCTCAACCTGGATGTTTTAAGAGCATTACAAACTGAGCAAGTCTGAAAATGAACTGGTGGATAAAAGTAATCATCTAAATTCTCCTCAGGAGAGGGCAGACAGCAGAAGCAAGAAGAACTACAATCCTGCAGCCTGTGGAACAAAAACCACATTCACAGAAAGATAGACAAGATGAAAAGGCAGAGGGCTATGTACCAGATGAAGGAAAGATAAAACCCTAGAAAAACAATTAAATGAAGTGGAGACAGGAAACCTTCCAGAAAAAGAATTCAGAAAAATGATAGTGAAGATGATCCAGGACCTCGGAAAAAGAATGGAGGCAAAGGTTGAGAAGATGCAAGAAATGTTTAATAAAGACCTAGAAGAATTAAAGAACAAACACCTAGAAGAATTAAAGAACAAACAAACAGAAATGAACAATACAATAACTGAAATGAAAACTACACTAGAAGGAATCAATAGCAGAATAACTGAGGCAGAAGAACGGATAAGTGACCTGGAAGACAGAATGGTGGAATTCACTGCTGCAGAACAGAATAAAGAAAAAAGAATGAAAAGAAATGAAGACAGCCTAAGAGACCTCTGGGACAACATTAAATGCACCACATTCACATTACAGGGGTCCCAGAAGGAGAAGAGAGAGAGAAGGGACCTGAGAAAATATTTGAAGAGATTATAGTTGAAAACTTCCCTAACATGGGAAAGGAAATAGCCACCCAAGTCCAGGAAGCACAGAGAGTCCCATACAGGATAAACCCAAGGAGAAACACGCCAAGACACATAGTAATCAAACTGACAAAAATTAAAGACAAATTATTGAAAGCAACAAGGGAAAAACGACAAATAACATACAAGGGAACTCCCATAAGGTTAACAGCTGATTTCTCAGCAGAAACTCTACAAGCCAGAAGTTGAGTGGCATGATATATTTAAAGTGATGAAAGGGAAGAACCTACAACCAAGATTACTCTACCCGGCAAGGATCTCATTCAGATTCGACGGAGAAATCAAAAGCTTCACAGACAAGCAAAAGTTAAGAGAATTCAGCACCACCAAATCAGCTCTACAACAAATGCTAAAGGAACTTCCCTAAGAGGGAAACACAAGAGAAGAAAAGGACCTACAAAAACAAACCCAAAACAATTCAGAAAATGGTAATAGGAACATACATATTGATAATTACCTTAAACGTGAATGGATTAAATGCTCCAACCAAAAGACACAGGCTTGCTGAATGGATACAAAAACAAGACCCATCTATATGCTGTCTATAAGAGATGCACTTCAGACCTAGAGACACATACAGACTGAAAAGTGAGGGGATGGAAAAAGACATTCCATGCAAATGGAAATCAAAAGAAAGCTGGAGTAGCAATACTCGTATCAGATAAAATAGACTTTAAAATAAAGAATGTTACAAGATACAAGGAAGGACACTACATAATGATCAAGGGATCAATCCAAGAAGAAGATATAACAATTATAAATTTATATGCACCCAACATAGGAGCACCTCAATACATAAGGCAACTGCTAACAGCTATAAAAGAGGAAATCGACAGTAACACAATAATAGTGGGGGACTTTAACACCTCACTTATACCAATGGACAGATCATCCAAACAGAAAATTAATAAGGAAACACATGCATTAAATGACACAATAGACCAGATAGATCTAATTGATATTTATAGCACATTCATTCCAAAAACAGCAGATTACACTTTCTTCTCAAGTGCACATGGAACATTCTCCTGGATAGATCACATCTTGGGTCACAAATCAAGCCTCAGTAAATTTAAGAAAATTGAAATCATATCAAGCATCTTTTCTGACCACAATGTTATGAGATTAGAAATCAATTACAGGGGAAAAAACGTAAAAACAACAAACACATGGAGGCTAAACAATACGTTACTAAATAGCCAAGAGATCACTGAAGAAATCAAAAAATACCTAGAGACAAATTACAACAAAAACATGACAATCCAAAACCTATGGGATGCAGCAAAAGCAGTTCTAAGAGGGAAGTTTATAGCTATACAAGCCTACCTCAAGAAACAAGAAAAATCTCAAATAAACAATCTAACCTTACACCTAAAGGAACTAGAGAAAGAAGAACAAACAAAACCCAAAGTTAGCAGAAGGAAAGAAATCATAAAGATAAGAGTAGAAATAAATGAAATAGAAACAAAGAAAACAATAGCAAAGATCAATAAAACTAAAAGCTGGTTCTTTGAGAAGATAAACAAAATTGATAAACCATTAGCCAAACTCATCAAGAAAAAGAGGGAGAGGACTCAAATCAATAAAATTAGAAATGAAAAAGGAGAAGTTACAACAGACACCGCAGAAATACAAAGCATCCTAAGAGACTACTACAAGCAACTCTATGCCAATAAAATGGACAACCTGGAAGAAATGAACAAATTCTTAGAAAGGTATAACCTTCCAAGACTGAACCAGGAAGAAACAGAAAATATGAACAGACCAATCACAAGTAATGAAATTGAAACTGTGATTAAAAATCTTCCAACAAACAAAAGTCCAGGACCAGATGGCTTCACAGGTGAATTCTATCAAACATTTAGAGAAGAGCTAACACCAATCCTTCTCAAACTGTTCCAAAAAAATTGTAGAGGAAGGAACACTCCCAAACTCATTCTATGAGGCCACCATCACCCTGATACCAAAACCAGACAAAGACACTACAAAAAAAGAAAATTACAGACCAATATCACTGATGAATATAGATGCAAAAATCCTCAACAAAATACTAGCAAACAGAATCCAACAATACAGTAAAAGGATCATACACCATGATCAAGTGGGATTTATCCCAGGGATGCAAGGATTCTTCAACATATGCAAATCAATCAATGTGATACACCATATTAACAAACTGAAGAATAAAAACCATATGACCATCTCAATAGATGCAAAAAGAGCTTTTGACAAAATTCAAAATTCATTTATGATAAAAACTCTCCAGAAAATGGGCATAGACGGAACCTTCCTCAACATAATAAAGGCCATATATGACAAACCCACAGCAAACATCATTCTCAATGGTGAAAAACTGAAAGCATTTCCTCTAAGATCAGGAACAAGACAAGGATGTCCATTCTCACCACTATTATTCAACATAGTTTTGGAAGTCCTAGCCACGGCAATCAGAGAAGAAAAAGAAATAAAAGGAATACAAATTGGAAAAGAAGAAGTAAAACTGTCACTGTTTCCAGATGACATGTCACTATACATAGAAAATCCTAAAGATGCCACCAGAAAACTACTAGAGCTAATCAATGAATTTGGTAGAGTTGCAGGATACAAAATTTATGCACAGAAATCTCTTGCATTCCTATACACTAATGATGAAAAATCTGAAAGAGAAATTAAGGAAACACTCCCATTTACCACTGCAACAAAAAGAATAAAATACCTAGGAATAAACCTACCTACGGAGACAAAAGACCTGTATGCAGAAAACTATAAGACACTGATGAAAGAAATTAGAGATGATACAAACAGATGGAGAGATATACCATGTTCTTGGATTGGAAGAATCAACACTGTGAAAATGACTATACTACCCAAAGCAATCTACAGATTCAGTGCAATCCCTATCAAATTACCAATGGCATTTTTACAGAACTAGAACAAAAAGTCTTAAAATTTGTAGGGAGACACAAAAGACCCTGAATAGCCAAAGCAATCTTGAGGGAAAAAAAACAGAGCGGGAGGAATCAGACTCCCTGACTTCAGACTATACTACAAAGTTACAGTCATCAAGACAATATGGTACTGGCACAAAAACAGAAATATAGGTCAATGGAAAAGGATAGAAAGCCCAGAGATAAATCCACACACCTATGGTCAACTAATCTATGAAGAAGGAGGCAAGGATATACAATGGAGAAAAGACAGTCTCTTCAATAAGTGGTGCTGGGAAAACTGGACAGCTACATGTAAAAGAATTAAATTAGAACACTCCCTAACACCATACACAAAAATAAACTCAAAATGGATTAGAGACCTAAATGTAAGACCAGACACTATAAAACTCTTAGAGGAAAACAGGAAGAACACTCTTTGCCATAAATCACAGCAAGATCTTTTCTGATCCACCTCCTAGAGTAATGGAAATGAAACCAAAAATAAACAAATGGGACCTAATGAAACTTAAGAGCTTTTGCAAAGCAAAGGAAACTACAAACAGGATGAAAAGACAACCCTCAGAATGGGAGAAAATATTTGCAAATGAATCAATGCGCAAAGGATTAATCTCCAAAATATATAAACAGCTCATGCAGCTCAATACTAAAAAAACAAACAACCCACTCCAAAAATGGGCAGAAGACCTAAATAGACATTTCTCCAAAGAAGACATACAGATGGCCAAGAAGCACATGAAAAGCTGCTCAACATCACTAATAATTAGAGAAATGCAAATCAAAACTACAATGAGGTATCACCTCACACCAGTTAGAATGGGCATCATCAGAAAATCTACAAACAACAAATGCTGGAGAGGGTGTGGAGAAAAGGGAACCCTCTTGCACTGTTGGTGGGAATGTAAACTGATACAGCCACTATGCAGAACAGTATGGAGGTTCCATAAAAAACTAAAAATAGAATTACCATATGACCCAGCAATCCCACTACTGGGCATATACCCAGAGAAAACCATAATTCAAAAAGACACATGCACCCCAATGTTCATTGCAGCACTATTTACAATAGCCAGGTCATGGAAGCAACCTAAATGCCCATCGACAGAAGAATGGATAAAGAAGTTGTGGTACATATATACAATGGAATATTACTCAGCCATAAAAAGGAACAAAATTGGGTCATTTGTAGAGACGTGGATGGATCTAGAGACTCTCATACAGAGTGATGTAAGTCAGAAAGAGAAAAACAAATATCATATAATAACGCATATATGTGGAGCCTAGAACAATGGTACAGATGAACCAGTTTGCAGGGCAGAAATAGAGACACAGATGTAGAGAACAAACGTACGGACACCAAGGGGGAAAAGTGGTGGGTGGGTGTGGTGAATTGGGAGATTGGGATTGACATATATACACTAATATGTATAAAATGGATAACTAATAAGAACCTGCTGCATAAAAAAATAAATTAAATTAAATTAAAAAAAAATTTTAAATCCCTGTATTTAGAGGGACCTCCCTGCTGGCACAGTGGTTAAGAATCCGCCTGCCAATGCAGGGGACATGGGTTCAAGCTTTGGTCCGGGAAGATTCCACATGCTGTGGAGCAAGGAAGCCTGTGCACCACAACTACTGGGCCTGCACTCTAGAGCCTGCGAGCCACAACTACTGAGCCTGCGAGCCACAACTACTGAGCCCACGTGCCTCAACTACTGAAGCCCACGCGCCTAGATGCCATGCTCTGCAACAAGAGAAGCCATGCAATGAGCAGCCCGTGCACCACAACAAAGAGTAGCCCCCGCTCACCACAACTAGAGAAAACCTGCGTGCAGCAACAAAGACCCAACGCAGCCAAAAAATAAATTTAAAAAAAATGCTTTATAAAACAAATAACTGTATTTAGAGTGAAATTAGTAACTTAAATCCTTTAATTACTTCTAAAACATCACCAAAAAATTAAACATTCATATGGGAATGAACTCTTGAAGAAAGAAAAAGTTAGAAAACAATAAAAATGGCAGCAGAAATAAACTCGACACAGCTCTATGGAAAGTCCAATAAGATAGCGAAACTGTGGAAAGCTACTTTAGAGAAACAGAAAACATAAAGGAATAAAATTGGAAATAAGAAAAGTGATATAAGAATGACTAGGAAGATAATGTTTAAATTATAAAAGTATTGATATTATGTACAATTGAATATTAATTGAAAATTTTAATAAAAGGAGAGATCATCTGGGAAATTATTTTAAATGACTCAGAAGTAGAAAACCTAAATGGACCAATAAGCAAAAAAGAAAAACCTAGAAGTTACAGAATAATTATGCTGCAAAGGGCTGCAGGCCTGGGTGATTGGTTGGTGAGTGAGTTCTTTCAAGTTCCCAAACAATCCCTACATCGTATAAATGAGGTTGGAACACTGAAAAAATTAAAAGATGCTTGACTATTAAGGTTATAAATTGTCACAACTCTGATATCAAATCCCTGCAAAGACAACCCACAGAAAGAAAACTGTAGCCCAGATTCATGTAGGAACAGGGTCCAGAGATCCTAAGCAAAGCCCCAGCCAAACAGATGCCACAACTGACACAGCTCAGGCCCAGGACCCACGGGGTCTCTCAACGAAGCAGCATAACAAGACCCCACAGACGAGCTGCGAGAAGCAGCTGAGGGCACTTCTGCCGATGCCAAAACGAGGTCATAAAAATTTAACAAAATGAGCCGTTTCTCAATTCTTTTTTTTTGTTCTTTAAAAATAAGGACTACTTCCCCAGCACCCAGACTGCACCCAGACGGCATTCCCCTGACCCCTGGGCAGACAGGGCCATTCTCTGCCCACCACCCGCCAGGAGGGTAGGGGAGGCTGCCAAGGCCAAAGGTCCTGGACGTTCTGAGGAACAAAGACAAAGACAGAAACAAGGGCATGAGCTGCCAACCTCGTTTAAAATGATCGTTTGGAAACAGAGCAACTACAGACTTAGAAAACATAGGAGAATGAACTGAAAAACTTAGCAGAATAAAACACCTTATGAACGGGCTGGATATAGGATAAATATCTACAAATCAACAGCTTTCCGAAACATAGCAACACTGATAACCGAAAATACAATGGAAAAAGAATTCCCATCCATGATTGCAACAAGTAACATAAAGTGCTCCAGGAATAAACTAATTAATGGGAAAGATTTATGTGTGAGAAATGTCTAAAGAGACTTGAAGAAACAGAAAATAGCTTAATAAAACTGCAGTAGATGAAATCATCCTCTGGGCAAATGTAAGCAGAAGAAATGTGAAAAAATTACCCCTGCCTTCTGAGCCAGTGATTCTACTTTTAGGAAAACATACCCTAAGGAAATAACCCTAAATATAAAGTATTTTGCTGTGGTATTTACCTCAGGGTAAGAAAAAAGAACTGTCATTTCAAACATAAAAAGAGTTCTTTAAATTGTGGTTCATCTGATTTTTGGAATATTACACAGCCATTTGAAATATATTTATAACAATACAGAAACAGCTACATCACGGTGTTAAAGGGAAAGAGGGGGAGAGATACTCAGAAACTACTGAAACCACCTGACGCTCCACCCAGGACAAGGAGTCCAGGCACCAGCGGAGGCTCCGTGACTCGAGGGGCTCGGGGACCAGCATGGTCTGAAGGAATAAGGCCCAGGAGGGAGGGGCTGGGACGGTCAAGGCCGCCCCCGCCTCTGTCCCTTGGCTCATGTGTGCCATATGCTCGAAGCGGCCCCAGGAGCCCCCGGTGTGGCCTGGCTCAGCTCCCACGGGTAAGGCCGTGCACTGGGAAGGTGCAGGGTGTCGAGGCCGCAGCCTTTTGGAGAGGGTCCCAGTGTCCTCTTCAACGTTTCAACTGCACGCGGCCTTTGACCTAAGGGCTTCCCGACAGCTACCCCTCGGCAGGCCGCCGATGCACACGTGAGGCCATCCGCGGTCACAGGGAGCTGGAAAGGCGCTGCTGCCGTGGGGTCCAGGCTGAAGGGCTTGTGGTGAGCCCACAGGGAACAGTGTACCCTCCAGGAGAGGGCCGATGGGCAACGACAGCAAGATGGACGGTCGGGGAGATCAACGTGTAGAACGGCTCAGCCCCACTTATGTCAACCAAAAGGATCCCTAGACACACACACATGGCCACCGACAAGGTCAGGGAGACGCCGAGTAGACGCTGACAGCGGCCGCCTCTGGGAGCGGGGCCAGGGGCTCAGGCCCAGCCTTGGGGTACTCATGTTCCCTGAGTGACGCCGGTAAATGAGAAAAACGGGTTTTCAGAGCACATCCTGTTTGGAATGCAGACAGTGAGCCGCTGCTGCGGGCAGCTCTCTTCCGTCTGTACCTTGAGCTGCTCGCAGGAACTCCTGCTGGTTCTCCAAGTCCAGCCCCAAGGCCAAGGCCACACCCTCTGCCGAAGGCTGAACCCTGGGCATGGAGGTGACCCTGAGGATGGCTGGGGCCCACGCCCTGCAGCTGAGGCTCCAAGGCTTCTCTGTGGAAGGCCTGGTGGCCGCGGGCTGGCCAGGGGCTGGGGCTCCTCCTAAGACTGCTGTCCGGCAGGATCTGGGCCTGCCCACAGGCGGGGTGCTGGCCACGGTCCCGGAGACTCCGGGCCGACTTGGAGTGTGACGGGGAACAGCCCAGCCTGAGCGAGGGCCTGCGCCTCGCCCGCAGCCCACCCTTCCGGCCCGGTGAGGCGGGGAGTGAGGGAGGGCCCAGCGAGCCTGTCCCCGGCTGACCGCGTGGATGGCTCTGAGCCCTGAGGCTAGGCCCTGGCACAACTCAATTCTTGGGATGAAGGGTGACAGAGCGGCACAAGGCAGGTGACTCTTGACAGTTGCCCCAGTGCAGACGAGGCCTTGGGACCAGTGCCTCATGAGCCACCGTGCACGAGGCGTCCCTCGTAGGCTGCGAAGGCGGCACGGACCCTCTGCAGGCGTCACATGTGGGACACAGCACCGTGAGGCCAGCCCCTCCTCAGCAAGTGCCCGGGGACAAGTGTGTGCCTTGACCACCGGCAGGAGCTCAGGACACGGGCCCCCAGGTTTCTCCAGCTGCCCCTCCTTTACCCTCCATCCCCCCACGAGGAACCCCTGCTTATCTGAGCTCCTTCCTCAAGGCCCCCTGAGGCTGAAGGTGTGGAGATGCCGTGAGGGACCCTTGCACCCTGGGGACACACTCGCTCACGGGGCCCTGCGCCCACAAGCTGCGTGCAGGAGGCTGATGGGTGACGGCACCACCTTCCACGTGGGTCTGCTTGCTCAGGGTGGCAGCAGGCGTGCGGTGGACTCCAGGAGGCGACCCCACAACGGAGGTCCCCGGAGCAGCCCGCGCATCCTGCTGCAGAACTGGCAGCAGCTCAACTGCTTCCAGAAGGAAAGGAAAACATCTCAGGCCCAGTCGAACGGCTCACCCCAAGAGAGGCGGGTCCACGGGCGCGGGCACCCCGAGGCGAGGGCTGGGGTGTGGACTCTGCCCGCCCTGCTGGGCAGTGAGTGATCGCCGCCTTGGGGACAAGGAGGCTGCCCGGTCAGGGGCCCACCGTCCACATCCCGACCACTCAGGCCAAGGCCAGGGCTCCAAGCACGCCCTAAATCATACTCCACGCGTGAAAACGTTTACAGCACAGCCAACTAATTCCACAGAAAGCGCCGCGGCCTCCGGAGCGGCTCCCACAGGGCGCGCTGCTTCACGGCTCCTCCCTCACCTCCTGCCCGTGACGCTGCAGGTCCTACCTCCCCGGCGCCCTTCCCGCCCCGGCTGCGGACCCGCCTGAGGACACAGGCCCGGGCTCACCTGCACTGCCAGCGGAGCAGGCCTCGGGGCAGGCAGGCGCCTTGGGCATGAGCAGGCCGCAGCCCCCGCGCCCGCAGCTCTCCTGGCAGCTCTCACTGAGCAGCCGCTTCAGCATCTGGTTCTCCTTCACGAGGCGCACCGGCTTCTTGAGGTCCGCGTTCTCGCTCATGAGCCTGTTCGTCAGCTCGCTGCCCTCAGCCATGGCCGTGTCCTCAGGGCTCATGTGCGGGCCGTGGCCCCATGGAGGTGGGAATCCGGAGCCCAGGGGCGCCCCAGAAACACCAGGAGCCCGGAGTTCCACACGCCTGGCCTTCCGCAGCCTTGTGATGTCGCCCTTAAAGCAGCGGCGCCCCGCGGCCACGAGGGAGCGGAGGGGAGGGGGCGCCTGCGGCCTCGCGGGACGGACACCCCAGCGCAGGGAACAGCGCAGGCCGAGGCCCAGACAGGAATGTTCTGGCATGTCCCAGGAACAGCCAGAGCTCTGGGCCGCACCCCTGAGGGAGAGGAGGCCGTGGACGCAAGGAAGGCGGGCCGGGGAGCCCCCCAACGGCCCCCGCGGCCCGCACAGCTCCAGCGGGCTCGAGGGGCTGGCAGTTGGAGGCCACCTGCCGACCACACTTCCCTGGTCCAGAGGGTCCGGGCGGCACGTCAGTGTCCCCACACAGACCACCAGCACTGAGTGTCGGGGACACGGACCATTACCGGACCTGAGGAGCCCTGGCCAGGGCCCAGGGCCGTCCGGACCACCCACCCACATGCAGAGTCCTGCCAGATTCCAGTCCTTGGTCAGGGTGACCTCCGTGAACCCCCCACTCCCACTAACTACCCGGGAGGCGCACAAACCCAGCACTGTCTCCTGGCTCCAAAGGCCGCAGCCGGGTCGCCTGCGTCTCCGCCTGAGGACACAGCCCAGAAGAGGAGCAGCGTCTTCTCTCCCCTTCAGCCGACGCCTCGACGCCTCGAGGGCAGGGGGAGGGGGAGGAGCCTCCAGGCAGAACGCAGCCCTGCCTCCCCAGACTCACAGCTTAGCGTATCGTCGCCCACCCAGTCTTGGGGGGGATCTGCGAAGGGCTGCATGCCGAGACAGAGCTGACAGGACGGCGGGAACGTGGACAGCGCCCACTGAGGAAGGCCCCAGGGCAGATGTCCCGCCAGCCTCCTGAGAACAGGGCGGGGGGGGTGAGGAGCTCCCCTCCACCGGCCCCTCCCCTCGCATTTACAGTGCCATTTCTTTCCCCCCACAAGAAAACCCTCTCCAGGTGGTACCCTCCAGCCAGGGACCTGGGAACATCCTGCCAGTTTCTGATCATGATGCACTTCCCTTCTAACACATCACTGGATTCAACTTCTAATATTTTAAGTATTTTCTATGTTCGTGAGGGAAATTGATCTGTATCTCCTTTTCTTGTAATGTCCTGGTCTGGTTTTGCTATCAAGGTCATATTGACCTTATACAATGAGTTGCAAAGTGTTCCCTCCTCCATTTTCTGGATGTTGTGTTACATTGCTATTTCTCTCTTAAATGGTTGATAAATTCACCAGCAAAGCCATGTGAGCTTAAAGTTTTCTTCCAGGAAAGCTTTTAGTTTCTGATTCAATTTCTTAAATAGATATAAAATCACTTACATTTTCCATTTCTTCTCATGCCCATCTAGATAACAACCGTGTCTTTTGAGGAATTTGTCCACATCATCTACCTTGTGGAGTACTGGCATTACACAGCTCGTATTTCCTTATTATCTTCTCTGAGGTGTCATGCCTCTGAGGACAAATAGGTCCAGCCGAGGCAGAAAACCAAATGTGAAAGTGCAGAAACAGTGTTAGCAGGTTTTTGCAGGAGCATGTAAAGCAGATCATGTGGGAACCATGTGATCCAGGGAGAAGGGTGGCCAGGCTTAGGGGGCAGGCTGGACGACTTACTTCTGCAGGATCTACAGTGAGGTACCCTTTTGCATTCCCGATATAGGTTGTTTTCTTTCTTACTTGGTCAGACTAGAGGCTTGTTACTTTTCTCAAAGCATCAACTTTTGGTTTCACTGATCTTCTTTTATGTTTTCTGTAGCATTTGACTTCTACCCTTTTGTCTGGTATATCCTTCCTTCTACTTACTTTGGTTTTAAGATTTTTAAGATGGACACTTAAATCATTGATTTTAAACCTTATCTACAGCATGAATATGTAAGCCTGTAAACATTTCTCTAAGCACTGCTTTAGCTACATCCCACAAATTTTGATGTCATGTTTTTATTTTCATTCAGCTTGAAATATTTTCTAATTCCCCTTGTGCTTTTATTTTTTACTATAGATGATTTAGAAGTGTATTGTTTCATTTCCAAATATTTGGGATTTTCTAAGTCTTTTTGTCACTGATTTCTAATTTAACTCCACAGTGGTCACAGTACACTCTGTACAGTTTCAATCCTTTTGAATTTCTTGAGACTTGTCTCATGATCCAGCATATGGCCTATCTTAGTGAATGAGCACTAGGAAAGAATGCTGGGAGCTGTACAGATGCCAATTCCTCAAGTTGGTTGAAGGTTTTGTCTACAGTTGCTGAGACAAGTATTACAGTCTCCCACTTCAATTGTGTATTTGTCTAATTCTTTCTTTAGTCCCACCAGTTTTTACTTCGTGTACTTTGAAGCTCTGTTATTAGGTGCCCATACATTTAAGATTGCTATGCCTTCTTGATGAATTGACATTTTTATTGTTAGTAAATGTCTTTTTATTTCTGGTACTGTTCCTTTTCCTGAAATGTACTGATATTAATATAGCACTTTTTCTTATTTGTGTTTTTATGTTATGTATTTTTCTAAACTTTCACTAAAATCCTGTCTGTATCTTTATACTAAAAATTTCTATGGACAACATTGATGGGTCATGCTTTTTCATCCAATGTTAACAATCTCTGGTTAAAGTCTCTGCCTTTTAACCAGAGTGCTTGGCCTTTACAGTTAATAAAATTATTTAAATGGTTGGTGTATTAGTCTTCTAGGGCTGCCATAACAAACCACCACAGACTGCGTGGCTTAAACAACATTTATTTTCTTACAGTTCTGGAAGCTAGAAGTCCAAGACAAGGGTACTGGCAGGGCTGGTCCCTCCTGTGGCCTCTCTCCTCATGTACAGACGACCGCCCACCCTGGGTCCTCATGTGGTCTTTCCTCTGTGTGTGTGTTCCTGGTGTCTCTCTCTCTTACAAGGACACAAGTTCTACTGGATCAGGGACCCACCCTTAGGACCTCATTTAACCTTAATTATCTTCTTAAAGGCCCCATCTCCAGATGCAGTATCATATGAATTTGGAGTGGGGGGGCACAATTCAGTCCATAAGAGTTGGGTTTAAGTCTATTATATTATTTGTTTTCTATTTGTCCCATCTGTCCTTTGTTCTTCTTTTTCTCACCTTCTTTTATTTTAGGAGGGTTATTTTACCTCCTTTATTAGTTTACCAGCTGTACTTCTTTCTTTTTTAGTGGTTTCCTCTAGGGTTTACAGTAGGTTTCTTCTGCTTATCACAGTCTACCTTTACATAGCATACCACTTTATACACGAGGTAGGAGCCTCCATCCTCCTTCAACATCCTTTGTGTTGTCATATCTTTTACTTCTTATGTTAAAACCACCATTATTATTTTTGCTTTTAAAAGTTAATTTTAGGGACTGCCCTGGTGGCACAGTGGTTAAGACTCTGCCTGCCAATGCAGGGGACATGGGTTTGAGCCCTGTTCCGGGAAGATCCCACTGCTGCGGAACAACTAAGCCCGTGTGCCACAACTACTGAGCCCACGTGCCACAACTACCAAAGCCCGTGCGCCTAGAGCATGTGCTCCGCAACAAGCCACCGCAATGAGAAGCCTGTGCACCGCAACAAAGAGTAGCCCCCGCTCACCACAACTAGAGAAAGCCCACGTGGAGCAACGAAGACCCAACACAGCCAAAAATTAATTAATTAATTAATTAAAAGAAAAAAAAGTTAAAGAAAAAATCTTTTAGACAAAGGGGGAAAGCTTCTATACTTACCACACACTTCCCACCTGGTGCTCTTCATTCTCTGAAGATCAGTTTCCACACGGTATCTCTTTCCCACACCTAAACAAATGAACATTTCTCGTAAGGCAAGGCTGCTGGATGATTCCTTCAGCGTTGGTTTGTCTGGAAAAGGTCCACTCTGCTTTCATTTCTGTTTTCTTTGAATATGGAATTTAAGGTTTCAACACTTTGAAGATGTCATTCCAGCATGTCTGTTCCTGATGAGAAGTCGCTTCTCATCCTTGTCTTTGCTCACCAGTACATAACGTGCCTGTTTCGTTTGCTTTTAAGATTTATTCATCCTTGGTTTTCATCAGATTATCATGAGCCTTAAAGTGGGTTTTGGTGGGGTTTTTGGTCTGTCGCTGAGGTTCATGGACCTGTGGGCTTACACGTCTTGTGTTAGGGAAAATTTCAGCCATGGTTTCTTCCAATGTTTTTCTGCCTGCCTTCCACCCTCCCTCCCGCTTTTCTAGGTCTCAGATGACACGTATTGGACCACTCAGTATCATCCAACAGGCCGTTGAAGCTCTGTTTGATGTTTTAAGTCTTCTGGCCACCGTCAGGCCGCTTCAGCGCTCACCTATGCCTAGAGGGCCCAAGGGCAAGCCCTGCTCCTCCACCTTCCCAGGAACCAGGGCCACCAGGGAACATGAGGTCTCCGGCTCGCTGCTTCCTGCACAAGAGGCCTGGCCGTGGGACAGGCATCAGCGGCTGCCTAAAGCCACCAAAGTAGCTGTTCTCCACCATGTGCAGCATGGGTCTCAAATGGCCCCTGGGGCACCACCGCCCTGGGAGGAAGGCTGGAAGTCACATACCAATAATAGTCATCACGTAGAAACTATTGGTTGAATTATTTTCCCTGAAGAAAACAAGTAACTCTGAAGTTATCGCTATCACCCTAATCCTGAGCGAGGAAAGAGGGTTTTTAAAACAGCACCAGAAATTCCAAGTGAAAATGCCAGGCACATGTCTTTGAGGGGAGCCCAAGGTCAAGACATGCTGCCCCAGTGCCCCTAGTAAGTTTACTGAGCTCTTCAGAGCTGCGTCTTCAGCTTCCTACGGCTGCCACTTGCGAGGGCGGTTCTTGTGAATTCTGCTGTGACCAGACACCTTGTGGAGAGGCGCAGCCCAGACGCCCCCTTCCCACAATCAGTGAGAAAGCTGAGCGCTGACTTTGGAGGCCAACGACAGCAAGTGAATCAAGCCCCTGGCGGGTACCTCATGTGTGACATCCCTGCCACTCCCCTCTAACTTTCTTGCCTTCATGTCCCCTTGTCTTGTGTTTCTAACCTTAATTTCTTTTTGAAACGAAGGGAATTATAAATAAAAATTTATATTGCAGAGGGAGAGATGAACATAAATCAAGCTGACCAATTAACCTATAATTAGTTGCTGAGAGAAGAATGAGGAAGCAACAGTTGATTGTATCAATTGTTCAAACATTTTTATTGTCCGAATAAAATTTAAATCTACGTATCGACATTGGTTATGTTCAGTAAGGAAAGCATTTTCTTGGAGATAAGTTTCCATTTTGAGTTAAGCATTTCCAGTTAGAGAATCCCTCAAAGGGTCAGATCTGAAGTTTACATCCTGCTGAACAAGAAGAGCTACCCTGGCTCCAGAGAAAAGTTCCCAGCACAACACTCAGAATTTGCTCCTGACAACCAAGAATGAAACAATTCGAATTCAAGACATGTTCATCATTCACCCAGGGTACAGAACCTGACTTTTAATCAGGTTGAGGCAAATATTTTCCCCTCAAATAACTAGAGGTGTATCCTGCTTATCTGGGAACAATTTCTCTTGTTCCCTGAGACTGAGGGGTGGTGGTCCAGCGTCTGACGTGGGGCACAAGGGACCCCAATCCATGACGGTTTCCAGGATGAAACAAAACACATGCACGACAAGCCTCTGCCTAAGGGACTCAAATGTCTGTGTATTAAGGTAGCTGGTAAGATAGGTGACGTTCAAAAATGTTTCAGTATAACAGTGGATTTTCATTTCTTTCCTGGAAGCTTTATGTTTCGTCCAGTGATCTGATCATGGCTGGGCAGTGACCGCTGCAAGAAGCAGACTGTTGGAAATCACCGTCTGCGCTGCTGGTGCAAGAGCAACTACGACAGATCTCAAAGGGGCCCAGCGCAGCTTCCTCAGCAAAATAAACCCTAGTTTAAAAATGTCTGGGGCAAGTGCTGACATCCAACTAGCACCAGCTGAACACCCGCTACGTTCCACAGTGTGGCAGCCGGTGGAGCCAGCAGGACCTGCCAGGGCGTACACGCGCCCAGGCCCTGCGGGGCTCAGAGCAGGTAGAGCACCACCTGGGGCAGGAGGGCAGTGGGGGGCAGCTCAGGCAAAGGCCGGACGCAGGCGAGCCCCGGGCAGAGTCAGGGAGAGCGCTCGGGGGCCACGAGAGCTGCGGAAGCAAGGCCATGTGGTGGAAACCTCGGAGAGAGCCCTAAGGGTCTGGGCAGGTATGGCGGGAGCAGGGGGGCATCCAGGCGTCTCTCTGGCTGTCAGAGGGAGGGCGGTCCGCTGGACCAGGCAGCCAGGGCTGCCGTCAGACAGGGAGAGGCACAGAGGAACAGCAGACGGAGAAGGCCCTGGGGGGGACGAGAAGCAGGTGGGCTCCTGGGGCGACACCAGGCCTGGGTTTGACCCTCATCAACGCTCTCAGTGACCCTCACAGCCACACTCCTGCTCATCCTCGTGGGTCAGAGGCAATTCCAGGATTTGGATTTTCCATCCTGAGCCCCAAGCCCATGCACGTTAAGCCAGACGGGTTTAGAAGCCAGAGGGGAATTCAGAGGCTCACCACCTGAGAGGCAGCACCCTGGAAATCTGACCCTCCCTTCACCTTAGAGCACAAAGGGGGGTGACGGGTGTCCCCAACACACATCAGGGCCCCACTGTTGTGTGGCCATTAACAACCCCTCACCCTTCCTTACGCTTGGCCTCCCATCTGTCACAAGACGACTACAACCTCTGGAGGTAGCGATGCTGGCGCCCCACAGGCTGGCTGAACCATGACGCGGCGCTGGCGAGCTCAAGACCTGGGGCAGGCCAGCGTGCAGCGTCTGGTCCCCGATCCTCGCCGAGCCTGAGCCGCCACAGTGAACAGGGAGGCCCAGTCTCTCCTGCCAGGCCGTTCGGGGCGGCTGTCCCATCCCTCAGCCAGAGACAGAGACAGGAAGAGCCAGTCCTCCAGGGCCCAAGGCAGGACGCGGACGAGGCACAGCTGCTCCGCTCCTGAGAACTCAGTCACCGGTCAGGAAAGCCCTCCCAGCCCCACGCCCACAGAGGGGACACGTACCACGCCAGGGGGTACCACGGAGCGCACTGTGCTTTACCCGCCCTCATGGCTCATCCTGTTCCTTCCCTCACCCGAGCTCGACCAACTGTTCTCAGAACTAACCCTACGCTGAAAATCGGGTCTGGAGGCACCAGCCCTGCCCGTGCCACAGGTCCAGGCTCAGCGCTCCCGCCGAAGCGGGCAGGGAGGGGGCTGCCTCGGCCCCTCTGAGATGCCCCAACCTCGCCTGGAACTCGCATGACCAGCCCCCCCCCCAGGTGCCCACAGACGTGCTCTCAAGGGTGGCCGGCCAGGGCGCTCTCGGGGTGCAGGCGGGAGAAGCGCCCAAGGGCCCAGATGGGGAAGATGTTTCTGTAGCTCGTGTAGCTGATGGCACAGGACTTGTTGAAGACCCCAGCGATGTTGTCCTGAAAGGACACAGGGAATAAACACAACGGCTCCACCAGGGGGCTGGACAGCTCCCTGAACCGGGACCCTGGCTGGAGGGCTGGCCGGCTGACCTCAGCAGGCGGGCCGACCACCACCCCAGCTCTCGGACCCCAGGCCCTGCAACAAACCTTCCAGCCCGGGCCACCAACCCCTCGCAGCCCCACCAACCCCAGACTCATCCAAGGCGGGGTCAGCCTCATGTGACCTCGTGACCCCATGCCCTTCCACACTTCCTTCTGAGTGAGGGGCTGTCAGGCTCAGCCCAAGGGTGTCCTGGCCCGTGGGCTTCTCCCCCGCCAGCTCCTTCCCCGACACCACCAGCCCTGCCGCCAAGCCAGTGCTTCAGCTGCAAACGGCCCAGGCCTTCAGGACCCGCCACCATCACAGACCTGCTTCCAACACAGGCCACTCACCGGTGGTGTTTGTGACTCTCAAATCCCCAAGGTGAAACCCCACCCGCTGGGCCCACGAAGGACGTGGGGCCAGGCGCGGGCCCACTCGTACCTGGGGCCAGTCGCCATTGGGCAGCTGTTTCCCAAGCAGGTAGCTGACTCCCCTCTCCAGGGCCGCTACGTCAGGGTGCCTGCAGGGAGAGGGGCACTGAGCACTCCCACCCCCACTCTGCACGAGTCCACCTCCGGCTGTGGACAGACCTGCGTCCTCACCCTCACGCAGCCAAGCACAGGGACAAGGATGTGAAACGCTGCACGATGACAGACAGACCTGAACTGCAGACCCGCCGGTAACAGTCGGCCCACCAGACACCCCGAGGGAGCAGGAAACGCCACCAGGGCAGAGGCGAGCGGACAGGAGGGCAGCCCACGCGTGGCCGGGCGAGCGGTCCCTGCCATGAGGTGCTGCTCTCCTGTCCCCCCGGCCACTGGTCCTCAGGGCCCTCTGAGGGCCACCGAAGCCACATGTGCTAAGCTTGCTCGTCCCGGCCTGATGAGCCACCAGAAGGCTCGATGGCTCAGGACGGAGCTCAGCCTGCCCGCTCCTGCCCACGCTACCCGGCCTTCCTTTGAGGGGGTTTTAGGGAGATTTCCCAGTGGCCCCAAACCCAACAGGGCAGCACAGGCTGGGACGCCGTGTGCACGTCTGTGTGCACATGTTTGCGTGGGTGTGCTGTGTGCATGCACCTGGGCACGTGTGTGGCTTAGGGCCGGCTGCGGACACAGAGCAGCTGCAGGTGCTGTCACACCTCACGCTGCTGACGGCCCTGCTCCCCTGGCTGTCCCTGTCGGTGGCCTCTTTGCAGGACCTGCCACCTTGCCCTGGGAGCCTGTTGAGGGGGCCCCGCAGGCCTCGCCTCCTGCCACTGCTGCACTCGGAGCTCAGCTGCCGTGCCCGCCCAGGCTGCCGGCTCACCGCCCTTCCTTCGCCCAGCCCCGCGGCTCTGGGACAGGCCTCGTCGCCCCCACCTGACGGCCATCAGCCCCATCAGGGCCCAGCATGTGTTGTGGATCTGGGAGCGGGCGCTCTGCACGTAGCGCCGCTGCTCACAGGACTCGAAGTCCTCCCCCCAGCCTCCATCTGCCATCTGTCGGGACAGCAGGAAGTCGCAGGCCTGGGAGACCTCTGCACAGGCAGCCCTGCAGAGACCAGCAAGACACGAGACACCGTCATGCCGGGCGAAGTCCCTGCCCCCCTTCTCGCCCTGGCCAGGCCCCTCAGGGTCACGGAGAGGGCCGCGTGGGCCTCCGCACTCAGGCCCACCCCACCGTGGGACGTGAAGGGGGACAGGCGCCGGCACCGCAGGGCCGTTGGAAGGTAAAGGGAGATGCTGTGCATCTGCAGATGGCCTCCCAGACGTGGCCCGCCAGCAAAGCAGCCCTCAGGGAGGCAGCTGGAGACAGCTGACCCGAGGCCTCCTCCCTTCTCCCAGCCAGCATCCTGGCCTCGGGCCGCTCCTGCTCCTACTTGGGTGTGGGGCTTGGGTACGGGCGGGTGAGCTGGGGGAGGGCAGAGGGCCAGTGGCTTCCCTCCCCCACACGAGCCGGGAGGCTGCGCAGTGAGGCACAGTGGCTCACACATTTTCCGGAATCTTGATCTTATCTCACTGTTTAAAAACATGTAAGAACACCCCCCAAATCAAACAACAAAGGGAGAAACGCCTCCAGCAGAGTGTCATGCTGAGAAGACCCCCATCCCGCCAAGGTGGGAATGTCCACACTCACCCATCGCAGTAAGTGTGCCCCATGCAGGCGAAGGCTTCCAGCCCAAAGCAGGTGCCGTAGGTGAAGCACACCCCCCAGGAGCTGGAGGAAGAAGGGGACAGCGCCCGGCCCCTGAGTCCTCGTTCACAGCGGGGCAGGGACTCCCTCCAGCATGGGGGTGCACGGGGGGGCTGCGGCTATCTTCAGGAAAAGCATCCACAAGGCCTTCAGCACTAAGACAGACCTACCCAACCTGGCCTCCGTGGGCGGCTCCACGCGCTGGATCCAAAGCCAGATGAGAACGGATCCAAACACAGAGGAGGGGTGGAGCCACCAGGCCACGGCGCCCTTCCAGCGCCCTCACACAGAGGAGGGGTGGAGCCACCAGGCCACGGCGCCCTTCCAGCGCCCTCACCACACTGCCTTCGCAGCACGCTGCGCGGTCACCACCGGGGGAGGCTGCGCATTCATAAAGGAGCAAGGCCCACCAGGAACACGTCCAGAAACCCCTGGGGCAGCACAAGCACCCCACACGCATCTGCACCCACAGGCATCACTCACCCTTCCCAGGAGCCATCAGGCCTCTGCTTCTGCCGACAGAACTGCAGGCCCCGCTCGAGGGTCTCCCTGGAACACAGCAGGATGAACATGCCCGATGAACATTCCAGCAAAACAGCAACTTACCTGCTACCCCCATTGCCCCCACTCTACGGCCTCAAAAGAATGAGCATGGTCTTCCTTAAAAATATGTAAAAACAAACAGTTCAGGGAGGAGATACAAGGTCAAAGAAGCAGCAATTACAGGCTACAGGAGGGGAGCAAAGTGGCAGTGAAAAGAAATTAAGGAGAGGAAAACCTCAGGGACGAACCCACATTAGAAGCAGCTACAAACAGGATCGATACCACCGAAAACAAGGTCAGTGACACAGGCTTGAGTAAATCACATAAACGAAAATTTTAAAATAAACAAAAAATGAGAGAGAAAATGATACATTCAGAGGACAAAGAAGATCCATCACAGGTCTAACTGGTACTTCCAAAGAAGACCTGGTTCTCTGAAAGGACTAGAGGGGAAGGTACGAATACAGCCTTTAGGGTGATCCGCCCCCCATGACGCTCACTGGCCTCCAGGTGCTCAGCCCGTGTCATCCCTCTCGAGCGGCAGCCTCGTGTCCTGTTTGTAGCCAGCTGATCCCTGCACCGTTGATGGTCGCTGCTTCCAGCTCCCACCTGGCTGGCAGACAGACTCCCTGGCTCTACTGATCCCTCCCTTGCTGGCTCTCCTGGAGCCGCCATACAGAAGCCCACGTGGCAGGAAACTAAGGGTGGCTCCAGCCAACAGTCAGCAAGGAAATGGGGCCTGAGGTTGACAATCTGCAAGGGATGGAAGCCTGCCAACAACCGCACACGCCTGGGGCAGACCCTCAGTCAAGGCTCAGGTGAGGCCCCAGCCCTGGCCAGCATCCTGACTGCAACCCGGGGAAACCCCAAAGCAGAGGGCCCAGCTCAGCCATGCCTGGACTCCTGACCCACAGAAACTGCGAGGTGATAAACGTGAGCTGTTTTGAGCCACCAACTCAGCAAGACATGTTAATACAAAGAATGAAAGTACAAATAAACAACATTAGCAATAAAAAGAGCGGTATGACTATAGCTTTACTGGAAATTAAAAAGTGAAGAGAAAATAAGAAAAACTCATGCAATACATCTGAAAACTTAGACAATATGTACAAATTACTCAGAAAATTAATGTATTGAAACTGCCTCAAGAATAAAGAGCCTGAATAGTCCTACAACTACTAAAGATATACGTAAAAAACATAAACTTTGCCCAGAAAAAAAACTCCAAGTCTAGACATTTTGTAAGTGAATTCTACCAAATTATCAAGAACAATCATTCTAATCTTACACAAACTCTCCTAGGAAATAGAAAGAGGAAGGAACACTTTCCCTAGTTCATTCTGGGAACTCAACCTAAGCTTCTCAACAAACCAGACAAGAGGGATATGGTAAAGTAAAAATTTCAGGCTGTTCATTAATGGACACAGATGCAAAACTCTAAATATTGGGAAACTACATACAGTAGAGATATACCAATACTAAGTGAGGTTTATCCAGAAATGCAAAGGTGTTTTAACATTAGAAAAATCTACAATAATTATCTACAACATTAACAGATAAAGGAGATAAATGTATAATCATCTCAATAGAGACAGAAAAATCATTTGCTGAAATACAACACCCATTCACAACAGAGAGAAAAAACAACTTAGCAAACTAGGAAGAGAAAAGAGCTTTGTTAACCTGAAAAGGGATAATTACCAAAAACCTACAAGAGACGTCATTCTTTTTTTTTTTTTCGTCCACATCACACAGCTTGTGGGACCTTAGTTCCCTGACCAGGGACTGAACCCAGGCCCCCTGCAGTGGAAGTGCGGAGTCCTAACCACTGGACCACCAGGGAATTCCCAAATGTCATTCTTAATGGAGAAATATTAGAAGCATTCCCCTTTAAAATCAGGAAATATGACAAAGATGGCACTATTACCACTTCTGCTAAGCAGAATACTGAAGTCTTAGCCAGGGCAATGAGACAAGAAAATAAACTATAGGCCTATGGATTGAAAGGAAAAATATGTCATTTACAAGTGATATGACTGTCTACAGAGGAAACCCAAAAGAATCTACAAGCAATTAATTAGAATAAAAAGAGTTACCCAGATGGATTCGCTGGTGAATTCTACCAAACATCTAAGGAAGAAATTGTACCATCTCTACAATCTCTTCCAAAGAACAGAAACAGAGGGAATTTTGCCTAACTCATTCGATGAGGACAGCATACCAAAAACAGACAAAGACATTATAAGAAAGGCAAGCTAGGGATAAATATCTTTCAGTAGCACAGATATAAAAAATCCTCAATAAAATATTAGCAAATCAAATCCAAAAATGTATAAAAAGAATTACATATCACAAACAAGTGGGATCTATACCAGGTATGAAAGGCTGGTTGAACATTCAAAAATGCAATCTATCAAATCAACTTCTTTTCTAAAGAAGAAAAAAAATCACATGATTATATCAATAGCTGTAGAAGAAATATTTGACAAAATCTAACACCTATTCATGATAAAAAAAAAAAAAAAGAAAACTTTCAGCAAACTAGGAACAGAGGGGAAGTTCCTCAACTGGATAAAGAGCAGCCACAAAAAACCCACAGCTAACATCATACTTAATGGTGAGAAAAACTAGATGCTTTCCTGCTGAATCAGGAACAAGAATGTCTACTCTCACCACTTGTATTCAACTTCATACTGGAAGTCCTAGCTAATGCAATAGGATAAGACAAGGAAATAAAAGGTATACATATTGGGGAAGAAGAAATAAAACTGTCTTTGTTCACAGATTACATGATTATCTATGTAGAAAATCCCAAAGAACCGACCAAAAAACTCCTGGAACTACTAAGCAATTACAGCAACGTTGCAGGATAGAAGGTTAATATACAAAAGACAACTGTTTTCCTACCAGCAATGAACAATTAGATTCTGAAATTAAAATCACAATACCAATTATGTTAGCACCAAAAAAATTTTAAATACTTAGGTATAAATCGAAAAAAATATATACAACATCTATAAGCGGGAAACTATAAAATTATGATAAAGAATCAAAAGATCTTCCCAACTTGATCTATATATGCAACACAATCTCAATCAAAATTTCAGCATATCATTTCATAGATATCAACAGATTCCAAAGTTTTATGCAGAGGCAAAAGAACCAGAATAGAAAACACACTATTTAACGGAAATAAAGTTGGAAGACTGACACTACCCCACTTAACTGTAAAGCTACGGTCATCAGGACTGTGTGGTATCAGTGAAAGAATACACAGATAGATCAGTGGAGCAGAATAGACAGCCCAGAAACAGACCCACACAAATACAGTCAAGTAATCGTTGGCAAAGGAGCAAAGGCAATCCAATGCAGAAAGGAGAGTCTCTGTGACAAATGGTAATAGAACACCGAACATCACATAAAACATAAATATATCTAGGTACAGACCTTACACCCTTCACAAAAATTAACTCAGAATGAATCACAGACTTTGTGTTTTCATGTAAAACACAAGACTATAAAACTCCTAGAACATAAACATAGGAGAAACTCTAGGTGACCTTGGGTTTGGTGATAGCTTCTTAGGTATAACACTCCAATCACAATCTATGAAAGAAAACACTGATAGGCTGTACTTCATTAAAATGAAAAACTCCAGCTCTGCAGAAGACATTGTTGACAGAATGAAAGTGTAAGGAGCTCTTCTGCCCCTTTCCTGTTTGCCCATTTCTGTTGCCCTCAAACCTTACAGAAATCAGGTCACTAGGTGACATTCAACCTAACTCCTGACTCACGCTCTACTGAATGCACACCATGCCTTGCCTAACCTGTCGGTCCTTTCCCTAGACGAAAAGAAGTAGGAATTAAGAACTGAGCAGTTAAAGAGTGACTAGCTGTCTACCCCCAGCAGCCTCCTTAGCAATCCTGCAGGCAGGCCGCGTGGGCAAGACGACATCTGAAGAAAGCTCATGAGGAGTCAGCCAGCCTGCACACGAGGAGAGGACACAGAGCTTGACCTCCTGCCTTGACGGTTCACTGAGATTCTTTCCCTTTTTCCCCTTTAAAATCTGTCAGGGCTGAGCAGAATCTTTGGAGTTGATTCAGGGGACATGAGCCCACCTCCTCCCCACATTGCCAGCCTTCTGATTAAAGCAACCTTTCCTTTCTACCAACACTTGCCTCTCAAGTATTGGCTCTTGAGCAGAGAGCAGCCAGACCTGAGCTTGCCACAGACTGAGAGAAAATCTTTGTAAAATACATAGCTGACAAAGGGTTGCTATTTAAAATATACAAGGTACTTCTAAAACTCAACAATAAGACAACAACACAAATTTTAAATGTGCAAAAGATCTGAATACACACCTCACCAAAGATATACACACGGCAAATAGATACATGAAAAGATGTTCAGCATTATACGTCATTAGGAAATCACAAATTAAAACAATGAGATACCACTACACACCTATCAGAATGGCCAAAATCCGGAACACTGACAGCACCAAATGCTGACGAGGATGTGGAGCAACAGGAACTCTCATCACTGCTGGTGGGAATGCAGAACGGTGCAGCCACTTTGGAAGACAGTTTGACGGTTTCTTACAAAACTAATATTCTCTTACCATATGAGCCAACCATATGCTCTTTGGTATTTACTCAAATGAGCTGAAAACATGTGCACACAAAAACCTGCACAGGAATAATTATAGCAGGTTTATTCATAGTGCTAAAACTTGGAAGCAACCAAGATGTCCTTCAATAGGCAATGGATAAACAAACTGGTACATGAAGATATGAAGAAACTTTACATGCATATTACTAAGTGAAAGAAGCCAATCTGAAAAGGCTACAGACTGTATGATTCTAACTATATGACATTCTGGAGTGGTTCCCAGGGGATCGGTGAGGGGGGAGGACGAATAGGCGGATCATGGAGGATTTTAAGAGCAGTGAAACTATTCTGTATGATAGAGTAATGATGGACACATGTTGTATACATTTGTCAAAACCCACGGAACATACAACACAAAGAGTGAATCTGAACGTAAACTATGGACTTTGGATGATAATAATGTATCAATATTGGCTCATCGATTGTATTTAAAAAGTACCAAATTAATGCAAGATATTAATAACAGGGGAAATGGGGTGGGAGGGGGAGCAAAATGGCTAAACAGGAACTCCCTATGCCATCTTTCTGTAAACCTAAAACTGCTCTATAAGACAAAGTGTATTAATTTTTTTTAAGTTTAGCAGATTGTCTAGCTATAAGATCAATATCAAAATCAATTGAAGAGGCTCCTGGAAAGATGGCAGAACAGGCAGCACTGGGAACCCCTGTCCCACCTGGACAACTACTGCACAGGCAGAATGTGCCTGATGTAACTATTCTGGAAGTCTGCAGACTGTTGAAGGCTTGCAACTTCCAGGGGAAGGTTTGGAGGGTTAAACTGCTCTCAGCTCTTAGCACGGGAACAGCTACCCATTCCCCACCCCAGGGCCCAGCAGGCAGCTGTGCATGTGTCCCTGCAGCATTCTGCAGGACCTAGGGTGGGCAAAAAGGACCCTATCCTCCAAAAACTGGGAATCTGTTCTGAATGATGCTTCTGATCACAGAGGAGTAGGCAGAGAGGCAGGAGGCCACGGCTGCTGCACCTGCCCCCAACTGTTCCAGCCCCTGCCCTTCTGGCTGAAGTGACTTTCAGGGGATTTAAATGCTATTCACAGTAGCATTACTCACAATGGCTAAAATGTGGAAGCAACCTAAGTGTCGACCATAGATGAACGGATAAGCAAAATGTGGTTCATCCATAGAGTGGAATATTATTCAGCTTTTAAATGGAATGAAGTACTAATAATACCTGCCATAACGTGCATGAACCTTGAGGATATTACTCTCAGCGAAATAAGCCAGACACAAAAAGACAAATATTATATGATTCCACTTACACACGGTACTTAGAGTAGTCAAAATCATAGAGACAGAAAATAGAATGGTGGTTGCCAGGGGCTGGGAAGAGTGGGGAAATGGGAGTTATTATTCAATGGGTATCAGTTTTACAAGATGAAAAGAGTTATGGGGATGGATGGTGATGATGGTTGCACAACAATGTGAATGTATTTAACACCACTGGATTGTACACGTAAAAATGGCTAAGATAGTAAATTTTATGTTACATGTATTTTAACACAAGAAAAAAAATTAGTAGCATAAGAATCTGTGAGTCCACACTAACAAATAAGCAAATAAGTAAACAGGGGCAAAGTAAAGCTCTTAATAGAACACCAACTAATACATATGAAAGGAATGACAATTTTGCAATCGTTATATGAATAACTGATGCAAGCAAGAATCATCATCAGGTGCTAAAACTAATGGGTAGAAGTTTGATGAGAAACACAATATTTACATAGTTTAAAACTTTCTCCCCGAGAGGGCAGACAGCAGAAGCAAGAAGAACTACAATCCTGCAGCCTGTGGAACTAAAACCACGTTCACAGGAAGATAGATGATATGAAAAGGCAGAGGGCTATGTACCTGATGAAGGAACAAGACTAAACCCCAGAAGAACAACTAAATGAAGAGGAGATAGGCAACCTTCCAGAAAAAGAATTCAGAATAATGATAGTGAAGATGATCCAGGACCTCGGAAAAAGAATGGAGGCAAAGATCAAGAAGATGGAATAAATGTTTAACAAAGACCTACAAGAATTAAAGAACGAACAAACAGAGATGAACAATACAATAATTGAAATGAAAAATACACTAGAAAGAATCAATAGCAGAATAACTGAGGCAGAAGAACAGATAAGTGACCTGGAAGACAGAATGAATTCACTACTGCGGAACAGAATAAAGAAAAAAGAATGAAAAGAAATGAAGACAGCCTAAGAGACCTCTGAGACAACGTTAAACGCAACAACATTCACACTATAGGGGTCCCAGAAGGAGAAGAGAGAGAGAAAGGACCTGAGAAAATATTCTAAGAGATTACAGTTGAAAACTTCCCTAACATGGGAAAGGAAACAGCCACCCAAGTCCAGGAAGCACAGAGAGTCCCATACAGGATAAACCCAAGGAGAAACACGCCGAGACACATAGTAATCAAATTGGCCAAAATTAAAGACAAAGAAAAATTATTGAAAGCAGCAAGGGAAAAATGACAAATAACATACATGGGAACTCCCATAAAGTTAACAGCTGATTTCTTGGCAGAAACTCTACAAGCCAGAACGGAGTGGCATGACATATTTAAAGTGATGAAAGGGAAGAACCTACAACCAAGATTACTCTACCCGGCAAGGATCTCATTCAGATTCGATGGAGAAATCAAAAGCTTTACAGACAAGCAAAAGCTAAGAGAATTCAGCACCACCAAACCAGCTCTACAGCAAATGCTAAAGGAACTTCTCTAAGTGGGAAACACAAGAGAAGAAAAGGACCTACAAAAACAAACCCAAAACAATTAAGAAAATGGTAATAGGAACATAACATATTGATAATTACCTTAAACGTGAATGGATTAAATGCTCCAACCAAAAGACACAGGCTTGCTGAATGGATACAAAAACAAGACCCATCTATATGCTGTCTACAAGAGACCCACTTAGATTTAATTGATATTTATAGATTTAATTGATAGATTTAATTGATAGATTTAATTGATAATTAAATTATCAGATAGATTTAATTGATATTTATAGCACATTCCATCCAAAAACAGCAGATTACACTTTCTTCTCAAGTTTTGGAAGTCCTAGCCACGGCAATCAGAGAAGAAAAAGAAATAAAAGGAATACAAATTGGAAAAGAAGTAAAACTGTCACTGTTTGCAGATGACATGATATTATATATAGAGAACCCTAAAAATGCCACCAGAAAACTACTAGAGCTAATCAATGATTATGGTAAAGTTGCAGGATACAAAATTAATGCACAGAAATCTCTTGCATTCCTATACACTAATGATGAAAAATCTGAAAGAGAAATTAAGGAAACACTCCCATTTACCACTGCAACAAAAAGAATAAAATACCTAGGAATAAACCTACCTACTAGACACAGTGCCCGCCAGTGCCCCCTGGTGGCTGCACCTCCTGCCAGAACAGATGGAAACCAGCAAAAACATGACTGGATACTCCTCCAATTTTTTTTGGGAAATAAAGCAACATGCTCCTAAATAACTCATTGGCCAGAAAACTTACAATAGAAATAGAAAATGCTTTTAACTGAATGATACATCAAAACTTACATATAAACTTAAGTGTACATTTAAAAAGAAAGCCTGGGGCTTCCCTGGTGGCGCAGTGGTTGAGAATCTGCCTGCCAATGCAGGGGACACGGGTTCGAGCCCTGGTCTGGGAGGATCCCACATGCCGCGGAGCAGCTAGGCCCATGAGCCACAATTGCTGAGCCTGCGCGTCTGGAGCCTGTGCTCTGCAACAGGAGAGGCCGCGATGGTAAGAGGCCCGCGCACCGCGATGAAGAGTGGCCCCTGCTCGCCGCAGCTAGGGAGGGCCCTCGCACAGAAACAAAGACCCAACACAGCCAAAAATAAATAAATTAAAAAAATTTTTTTTTAAAAAAAGAGAAAGCCTGAAAATCATTTATCTAAGCATCCATCGAAGAGAGCTTTCTCCTCTGTGGGAGGATTTACTGCAACTTCTTATTTTTCAAACACCGGTCATAGACCATTGGTGAGTTATGATTAACATTTATTTAAATTGAAAATATACATATTATTTATACCTATATAAAGGGATAGTATACATCTTTAATTTTAGCTATACCTTATAGATACATTTATTAACAGATTCATTTATTATCTGTATGTAAGCAATAGTTTCATAAAGTACAAAATAGGATGCACGCATGCCACATACTGAAAATAAGAAATACATGTCCATTTATTACACTGCTGCCTCAGTTAGTTGTTCAGTTTTATACACAAAGGTATGGGCACGATATACACTGCGTCTCTCATTAAGGAATGGCCCATCATGCTGGAAAACGGCCACTCCTACGCGACAGCAAACCGAGCAGCAGAAGCACCGCGCGGCCAGCTGGACAGGCCAGCCCGACCACAGCCACCCTTTCTGCCCTGTACACACAGCGATGGCTCCTCAAGGCCAGGCTGCAACCTCTCTGACAGGCTCAGGCTTTGTTGTCTTGCCTTTTCAGATTGCAGCCAGGGAGCAATCTTATAACTACGTGCAAGCCTGGGAACTCTGGTGGCGTTTTCCCATACAGTTATAGCTCAGCCATCTGTTTAGAGGTTGTTCTCCATCCTTCAAATCTTTATTCTGCCTACTCAACACAGAGCAACCCTCTTCAGCAGTGACGTGAGGATCCTGCAGCCCCTGCCTGTTCTATGCTTCCCAGTCTAGTAGAGCAACATTGGGATGAACGTGTAGACACCAGAGAATCTCATAATGTAATTTCCAGAAAGCATATATTTTATTTTAACTGTATTATGTAGAAAGAATTTATATTCATTTAATGTCATTCACAGGCAATTATGCTATCCTCTAAGAGTGAATGTGTAATTATTCTGTATCAACTTCCTTGCATCATTTTTTCTCTAGGTAAGCTTTGTAAGTTTTTGAAATTGAGAAAATAACATTTGAACTAATAAAGTTGAAAAATCAGCATTTTTTTTAAAAAGAGGCTTTTAAAAAAAAATACAGACTGCTATAGAAGTTCCCTTGCCAAAACTGATTCATAAAAGAGCTAAGGTTTGTTTGTTTACAAAACTACTAGAAAATACAGATAAAAGAAAATGACTATATATGAAAAGTTGGATGTGTGTTTTCAGTAGAAGGTATGAGAGGGACTTCCCTGGTGGCTCAGTGGTGGTTAAGAATCCGCCTGCCAATGCAGGGGACATGGGTTCGAGCCCTGGTCCGGGAAGATCCCACATGCCACGGAGCAACTAAGCCCGTGCGCCACAACTACTGAGCCTGTGCTCTGGAGCCCGTGAGCCACAACTACTGAGCCCGTGTGCCACAACTACCGAAGCCCGCGTGCCTAGAGCTCATGCTCCACAACAAGAGAAGCCACCACAGTGAGAAGCCCGCGCACCGCAATGACGAGTAGCCCCTGCTCACTGCAACTAGAGAAAGCCCACACGCAGCAACAAAGACCCAACGCAGCCAAATATATATTAAAAAAAAAAAATTACACTGGTACTAAATTAGAATTTGCTTTTCTCTATTAAAAGGATAGTTTTCTTAGATTATTGATCTGCTCTTAATAAGAAAGGGTAAACAAATGTTTTTCTTTACCTTTAATGCAATATGTCTAGAAAACTAAGATTCTATGATTTGTCTTTATCGGGTCTTTGATTACTTAAGAAAACTGAGTCTTCTCTATTAAAAGAGACAAGCTTTTTTACAAGTATGTAACTTTTCATATGTGTTAAATTTCATGGGAAGCATTTTCAAATAAGAAGTGATGCTGAGCTTTTTTTAGGAAATATTTATGTGGAAATTATTAATAAATATTCCAGGACTTCCCTGGTGGCGCAGTGGTTAAGAATCTGCCTGCCAATGCAGGGGACACGGATTCGAGCCCTGGTCCGGGAAGATCCCACGTGCCGCAAAGCAACTGAGCCCGTGCGCCACAACTACTGAGCCTGCACTCTAGAGCCCATGAGCCACAACTACGGAGCCCACGTGCCACAACTACTGAAGCCCATGTGCCTAGAGACCGTGCTCCACAAGAGAAGCCACCACAATGAGAAGCCTGCACACTGCAATGAAGCGTAGCCCCTGCTCGCCGCAACTAGAGAAAGCCTGTGCACAGCAACAAAGACCCAACACAACCATAAATAAATAAATAAATAAATAAATAAATAAATTTATTGAAAAATAAGTAAATAAAATAAATATTCCAGAAATCATATGAAATTCCCAAAAATCTGGTATGCCCTGATATAATTCCAACTCTTTTCATTTACAAATAGTTATTGTTTGTCATTTGCAAACAGTTATTATTTTACTCTGATGCTTTGGCAAAAATGTTCCTGCAAAAGTGCTTCATCTTCAAAGAGATTCATGGAAAAGGCCCTCACAAGTACTCTAGAATGTAGGCTTCTGATAACTGCTCATTCTTTAGCATTCTATTTTCCAAAATTAAAGGACCCTTTTTCTCCTCTTTTAAGCTGTCTACAACTTACAGCAATTTAGTAAACATTTATCTTTTTCTCCCTACCTGGTCCCTCAAGAATTCTGAAACTCCTATTAAATATTCTTATTTTTCATAACAATACATATTTGCAAAAGTTAAGTAAGAATCTGTTCTTGTAACAGGACACAACTGGACAAGTCCTTGTCTTGGCCTCTTAGCCTAAAGAGACTTTAAAGATCCAATATGAGATTCCTCATGAAAAGTTCCAACGAAACAGATTTTAAAGAGCCTATATGGTCAGTCGCTATTCCTGCTGCACTTATATAAATAATCAGGCCAAGTTTATTGAAACTAGACTCGGTTATCTTTGATAGAAATGGAGATGATTATAAAGAGAAAAATTATGTTTCAATAATACATCTTTATGTACATCAGATTCTAGTACCATTAATTGTCTTTTAAGTTTGTTTTCTAAGTGTAAACTGGACTGAATCCTGAATTCTTCTGATTTCCTCCAATATGTGGCTAGAACTCTCCAAACTAACATTTACAATTTTCTTCCACTCTTTTGATTTTTGAATCACTATGAAACTAAAACTGCCCCTTTCCCGAAGCCCTGCAAGCAAAAGCTGGACAACTTGATACAAACTTCAACAGCTCATGTGAGGACGATCCTCATGCCTGTTGCTGTGTGGCCACTCAGAAAGATCACCAGAGACATTCACACTGAAAACCAGGAAAATCTGTCTAATTGCCACACTTGTCCTCACTGCATCTGAAGATGCTTAGAACCCAGCATCTAGAAATCATCTCAACTAGCTGCTCTCCAAACTCAGAAACTGAATTTATAATTTGCTTGAATTATTTACCATTGTTTTTCTTTTGTTTCCATAGAAATGCCTCTCATTGAATTACCTGATTGCACAGATCATATAGAGGTCTAATTTAGGTGGAAAGACAACTACGATGCTGCCTCCTGAAGTAAATACCCAAGGTGCATCCTGTCCTGAGGAACACTGAGGACATGTGATTGCTGACACAGCATGTGCGCCTCCGTAAACAACTTTTAAAGTTTTTGTAGACTGACTCAGAAAGGTAATACCCGAATCTGATTATAACCCATTTGATTTATTTAATTGATTAAATTTGGGCTCTGGGAAATTTTTCAGTCTTGATTATTGATCTTTTTATAGTCATCACATTAATTTCGCAACAGTTTTAAATGCCTACCGGCAGCCACTCACATACCAAATGGTATCCATCGGATCAGACAACTGGATGAAATTTGCAATAACCACATGAATGACGAAGATGGTGACTACATGGCCCTCCAATCCGTCAATTCAACTAATGAAAACAGCAAATATGTGACTCTTCAGCCTGACTACACCAACGGTGGAGAGAGAGAATAACACTACACTGGTTGGTGATACTCTCAGCCAGCTGAGACAATGACCAAAAGAGGGAACTGTTAAAATCAAAAACAAACAGAGCCCAGCCTCGAAAATTCCCTGAGCAGACAAAACCAGTTTAATCATACAAACAAAGACTAATTTAGCTTATTTTGCAAGACTAACTTGACCTGGGTCATTTCTTGTTTACACCTCTGGAAATCATAAAGAAAACTTGAACTGCTTCCCAAGGTTGATACGAGGTAATCACTGAAAATTCTAATATTGTAACCAGTCACTGTGAAGAATAAACAGTTACTGCTTTCTCACAATATAAGCTCTTTATAACAATATATACCTGAGCCTCATTCAATGTTTTGGTTTGTGCACTCCTGGTTTGCAAACTGTCTTCGTGGTGTGTGCATGATAAATTTTTACTAATGATTCACTGGCTTTACTTTTAGCTATTTATGAACCTTTGACAAAATCCTAAACAAAATACTTATTAAATTGAATCCAACAATATATAAAAAGTAAAGCACATCATGACCAAGCTGAATCTATACCAGGTTTACCAAGAGCCATGAAACAACAGAATCATACAAGGATGAAGGAAAATCTACAAAAACTGCACAGAAGCCCCATAACACAGCAAGTCCACATCTACATCCTCAAGAAATGGGAACCTCTGTGCCCCAAAACACAAGTCTGAGATTGTTCACAGCAGGATGATTCATAATAACCCACTGAGAGGCCCTGAAGGATATATGACAAGCACACGCATAAACAAAGCGTGGCATCTGCATTCGACAGTGGAGAGAGACAGACGTGGGATTCCACGTTGGGATCACAGTGGGCAGAGGAGAACCAGGAGGGGAGCTTCTGGTAATGTGTTTGCCTGACGTGGTCACATGGGTGTGTCCACTTCATAATTAATCCAAGGGCTATATGTATGGTTTGTGTACTTCTCTAAACACGTGCCAGACTTCAACAGGAAAGGTTTATTTAAAAACTACCATTATTTGGACACAGGTGGAGCCGGGGGTACAGGCATACCTCATTCTATTGTGCTTTGCTTTACAGCACTTCACAGACACTGTGTTTTTTACAAACTGAAGGTTTTTGGCAACCCTGCATCGAGCAAGGCTATCAGTGCCATTGTTCCAACAGCATTTGCTCACTTCATGTCTCTATCACATTTTGGTAATTCTCACAGTATTTCAAACTTTTTCATTATTATTATATCTATTATGGTGATCTGTGATCAGTAATCTTTGATGTTACTATTACAAAAAGAATTTGACTTGCTGAAGGCTCAGATGATGGTTAATATTTTTTAGCAATAAAATATTTTTAATTAAGATACGTACATCGTTTTCTTAGACATAATGCTATTGAACACTTAATAGACGACAATATAGTGTAAACGTAATTTTCATATGCCCTGGGAAACCAAAAATTCACGTGACTCACATTACTGTGACATTTGCAGTGGCTGGAATTGAACCCACAGTATCTCCTAGGTACACCTTTATGTGTCTTCTTTTAATGTTATTAAGAAGATGCAAAAACTAACTCATTTTTGTGTTATAACTGTGCTACTCTGACCCTCAATACACACATTTGATATACTACAGGGCCTACAGCAGGATTCAGGAGCATCTGAAACCTCTTCCATTTTTAAATGAGCTTTATTCCAGAGCCCCCTGTCTGAGATGGGCCCCCGGCCTGAGCACCCCAAGTGAGCAAATGGCTTGCTCTCAATGACATCAAGGTTGTCTGATTTCTTGGCCCCAAGTTGATGGTACCCATGCTGCGTGACTGAGCATCCCTGTGCCAAGGCCGCCCTTACCTGATCTCTCCGGCCCTGTGGTCTGGGAACTGCTTGTGGAAATGCTTCAGCGCCTGCATCACAGCCGAGGTGCACTCCACATATGTGTAGTCAATCATGATGTCCCCTGGGAAAGAAAAGGAAGGCTTGAGGAATGTCAACTTTACCTCAGCTGCCCAATTTGGCAATTCAGGCCAAACCGTGACACAGGAGAACGCCATAAAACGCAGAGCCTGTACAACACATCACAAGCCTGACCATCCTCCAAAGGAAAGGGGGAAGCGTCACCAGCGACCAGCCGGTGACATGGCCACCAGGTGGGAGGGAGGCACCTACACAGGTGACCCGGAGGCCCATCTGTGCTGCAGGACAGCCAGGCCAGTGGGAGGGTAACAGAGAAGCACACACAGCAGAGCTGCACCCCACCCTGAGAAGGCCTCCACAGGAGTACATTTGCCAGTTACAGGAGCCCGACAAATGTAAACCCGGAAGGAGGGTACGGGGCGCACACAGACGCAGCAGGAGGACACAGGCGAGCGGGTCCCCACTGTCACCTCCCTGTGAGGAGCTGTGGGCTCCATGAGGAGCACTCAGGAGACAGGCCGGCCTCTATGGACGACAGAGCAGGAGCCGGCCCAGGCTTGGGCCAGAGAGCCGGTGTGAATCCCACCCACCTCCAAGAGGCAGACTGCAGCTTTTCTATCCACAACCAGGGTCACCGCACCCTGCGAAGTCGAGAAGCATGGAACACTCTGGTGCTTGGGGGCTCCTTAGAGCATCTGCCCGCATCTGCCAGAACATTTGTTGGCACTGCCCCCCGCCAGGGGAAAGAGCTCCAGGCTCTGGCGGGAGATCCGGCCTCAGGCACGTGGGGCCCCTGAGTCTGTGGCAACTGGCCGACCACTCACCGAAGATCTCCGAGGGGTTCAGAAGCTCCAGAAGGTGTCCCCCACGCTTGGTCTCGTAGGTGGCAAACCCTCCATCGGGGTTTCTCATGCTCAGCAACTAAAACCAGAGGGAACATCCTGAGAATTCGCCCATGCGCTGAGCACATGCAAGGGCCCACAGGCTGTGGCACAGCTTTCTAGAAACACCCCAAGGCTAGGAACCAACGAGCAGGGATGGGAAACAGGGAGCCGGTTTTCATGTTAAACCAGGACCCTCAGGCGCCCAGAACAGTGGGCTGCAACCTTTATCAACCAGGTACTCCGTGACCACCCAGGACCACTCCCCGGCACGTGCATGCTTACCACTTATAAAGCACACGTGCGCCACCAAACTATGTGATCTCCATCATAAAAACCGGACAAAACTTGGGTGTGCTAAGAGGGTCTGTGGTGGGGTGGCCAAGACTCCACGTGCACAGCGCCCTCGGCTGTGCGACCAGAGTCCCACACCCAGCAGCCTCACCACAGCGACAGCATCGAAGAGCCGCTCTCGTGGGACGTGCTTAGTGACAAAGGGACACTTTTCCTGCAGGAGAAGGAGGGACTTCAAGGCCTCAGCAGTGCAGTCGGCAACAATCCAGCCACAGTCCAGTGTGCTGAAGGAGAAGCCGCCCTGGAAAGTGTGGGGCTGTAAGGGTGGAGGCCAAGCCCACACCTGGCCACCCCAGGCCATGGCGCCTCGCACGCCTGCACAGAGCCGAGGCCCATCCACAGCGGAGGCACAGCCACAGCCCCAAGCCACACACACGTGGACGACCTCCAACTTCCAGCACAAGGACTGCAGCCTCTGCCCGTCACCGCCTTCAGGCTCTACTGCGGGACGGGCACAAGCAACCCGCTGTGAGAACGCACCATGGCCACGTTCACGCCCCCACGCGCTGCAAGAACTGCCCTCCCCACTCCTCCCCTCATCGCTGTCATTCATGTTCTGACAGCTTATTTAATGCCTGCACGTGCTGCTGAGTGCACACAGTGTGTGACGTGGTGGGGTGAAGCCCACATAGCTCAGCTACTGCATTTATGCACAACTCTTCAGTCAGGAATATCTTGGGTACATCGGTGGAACCCCACACTGTGCCTCTATCAGAACAGGAAGCCGAGGAGAGAGCCCTCCTTGAGGGCAAGGCCCAGCTAACCGGGGCGCGTAGAGTTGGCCGCGGTACCTTGCTCATCTGGCGGTAGTACTTCTGGTAGTCGGGGAGGTTGTCTGGGACCTGGTGAGCATCCGAGGGGCAGGAGGGAACACATCACCACCATAGTACGCAGACACCGGGCAGGGAGGGGCCAGCACAGCAGGACATGCGGGGACCCATTGCCGCCGCCCTCTCGGTCACCAGTGCCAGTGGGAACCCTCCAGGCAGCACCCACGTGGCCCACTGCCCCCACCCACAATCAGGGCACGCCCTGGGCTGGAGGGGCACCCCACCTGTGCGAGGCACGGACCAGGCCTGGTCTCACCTGCGAGACCCGGAGATACTCATGAGCCTTCTGCAGGCAGGACGCAAACTCTGGCCTGTGTTGTGCACCCGCCTGGGAAAGAGCAGGGGGTGAGCCGCTAGCCGGCACATGCCTGCGCGCGTGGCTGGTCCCTGGACGACCCTGGTGATACCCGGCCACCACTGGGAACCAGGAGCAAACCCACCCAAGTCTCGGGGCGCTCGGGTTTCTGCCGCCAAGTCAGAAAGACACGGTGGAGCGACAGCAGAAGAGGTGGTCCACACCACCTTAGCCCCAGCCCCAGCCTGTGCCCACAGGGTCCCTGCCCATCTAAGGCAGGCCCCCACGTGGCCCAGACTCCTCCCCAAATCCTGCCAACCTCATTCCCACCAGCATAAAAACACGCTCCTATTTCTCTCTAGTACATGCTCAAAAGTATCCATAGTGAGCAATTTGAGCACTGAGAAGAGCCTGGAGCCGCTCCCCCTTATAGAAGACACCAGCACCTCGTCACCTCGGGAACAGCCCTCACAAGCTCCTTGCCCCTGAAGACTTCAAGCCAGCCCCACACCTAGAGCTGCCAGGCAAGACCACTGTCTCGGAGCCCAGGTAAGCAAAGGGTCAGGGCCGGCAGGTGCCGTGTCCGGCTGGCTGCAGGGGTGGACACACGGGAAGGGCAGACGGAGGCTGGAGAATGAGCGACAGAGCCACATACCTCCAGCAGAGCCTGGATGGCGAACGCGGTGTCCCAGATCTGCGAGCCATTGGTACCCTGTGCAGAGGGGACAGCATTACAGCAGCCACCTCCCACCCCCACCCCAACTTCCCAGATCCGATGGGTGCCTAGAGGGCCAAGGAAGGGTGCAGGGGCTTCCACCAGCTCCTACAAAGAGGTAGGAGCCCAGCCGACTCCTCACCCCGGGCTCTGGGCTCTGTACCCCTAAAGCCCATGAGGCCCTGAGAGGGGCTGGTCCTGCAAGGAGACGTGGGTCAGGCAGCCCCACCTGCCTTCACCAGGCCACCAGCCAGGACAGGGCTCCTCAGAGCACTTCCAGGATTTGGATGAGCACCGCCATGGCCTCCACTGCTTGCCCACTGGCACGGAGCCCAGACCAATCGGTGGCACTAAGGGACACGAGACACTGCAGCCTGGCGGGACAATGTGTGGGAAGAACACACACAGCGCCTGGCCAAAAAGACCTGAACCGGATCAAGCCTCAGGGCCTAACCGCCAGTTTGCAGAAAATCTGGGGTGCAGAGCAGGCAGAAGATAGACACGCTAGGGACAAATGACCCAGGAGAGAAGGGCACCGGGAGATTGTAGGACAAAGGTGACATCAAAGATCAGCCTCCCGGATTGAATCCTGATACCAGTGAACACACAGCAAAACCCCACCGGGGGCTGCCGTGAACCCAGTGGGGACGGCACAGCAGTTTTGCCAGAACCAGAAGCCCTTGTAAGCTCCAGGGCTGGAGGTGTCAAAGGGGGTGGGGAGCCACATGAGGGCTCGTCAGCCTCCTGCACTTCACGTGTTTCAGGAATCTTTTCACACGAGATTGGCGGCGTGGGGGCCAGGGAGCTGCAAGTGGGGCTCAAGTGTGCTTGGCAAGGGCACCTGGGGGGGTGGTCTGCACTGGGCGGGGCTGGGCCCACGTGCACTCATCCCAAAGGGCCCAGAGTTCAGTGTGACGCAAGGACATTGCTGGAGGCACCACATTTGCACACTGAGTGACAGGAGACAAAAGCCCTACAGCTCCCGGCTCGCTGACCCCAGGGCCCCCTGCAGCCGGGATAGGTCCAGGTCAGCCCAGGCTGCCCAGTGACCCAGGAGTCCCACCCCCAGGGACATGCACAGGACGTAAGCTGGGGGAACAGCATCTACAACATCCAGACACTGGAAATCAGCAAACAGTACAAAACAGAGGTGCGGTGTACGCGGAGAGGGGCCACAGGGAGTGCGTCTCAGGACTCTGAAGGGGGTACCTCTGGGATGCTCAGCTCGGGGCAGCAGAGGGCACGGGTTGTGCTCTGACCACATCCTGCTGCTGTCCTGACCCCGCTAACCAGACCCAGCAGGCGAGCTGTGAGATCAGCTGTCCAGCAGCAGTTGGGCTGGCGTCTGAGAACCACCGTGGCCCTCATCCCCTGCCGAGCTGCAGCTCTGAATGACTTTGGTGTACAGACTGCTCCCATGGTGAGGCTGCAGGCCTTCAGCTCTCCCACCACCCCCCAGGGCCTGTCAGCATCCCTGCCAGACAGCACACACCCAGGAGGTGCCCGGCGGTGCCCCTCAGATGCGGGACAAGGGGCACCTGCAGCCACTCACCACACGCTGACAGAACACGTCGGGAGGAGTGACTTGGGATCTTAACAAACCCAAAAGGCAGGAACGGTTGCAAGGAAACAAGCAGCTGTGGCCCTACAGCCCTTACCTGCACTTTCATGCCATCGAGGCCCAGCCTGCGAGGAGAAGAGCCCAGGTCAGGGAGCACAGGGCAGAGCCGTAAGTCAGGGGCCCAGAGCCCGTGTCCCAAGAGCAATGCACCCATGCAGCAGGGGACACGTGAGGACAGCTCCCACCCCCCACCCAGCTGTGTGGAGGGCCCACCAGGGGAAGAGGCCTCCCTCAAACACAGAATTCCCTGCATGGGACACGTTGGCCTTCAGGCTCTCAGCCACGCCCTTCCCAAGGGCCACGCCCTCCCCGCCACACTCACCAGAGGTAATCGGGAATCCTGGACAAGTGCTCCTGGAAGGCAGAGGAGGCCGGCCCTTCCCTGTGCCAGCACGCAAGCATGTTGATGGTTTTCGAGATCTGGAGGAGACAGCCCTGTCAGGGCTCTGCTCCACACCTGCCGGGGTTCCCGGGCTTGAGGGCCGCAGCCCTACCCCAGCAAGGCCCCAGCACGGCCTTGCTGCAGGCCAGGCCTTCTGTTCTAACCACTTTCCCAAGCACTCACTGCTACCAGGCTGCAGCCCTGCCCTGGGAAAGGTGGGAATGGGCCAAGGCACGTGTGCCAAGGAGGGAGGGGGACGGCAGCAGGGCAAAGACAGGGTGACCCATAGAGGTGACGGGAGCCCAGCCAGCTAGTGAGCAGAACCGCCACGAGGGTGACGGGCAAGGCGGGGACCCGAGCGGGCACGTGGGTTGTGGTGTGTCCTGAGCTGCCTGAGGTAACTCAGGGGACGGAGGACAGGGCTGAGGGCCACGGGAGAGACGGAACGACTTGGAGGCGAGACCAGCGGCGCAGGGCCTGACTGCTCAGAGCAGATGTTCTAGAGGCCCAGCTCTCCCAGCCCGGGACCTCCTAGGCCAAGGTCGATTACAGCGCATTTCTAACTTGCTTTATGCAGCGTTAGGTCAGAGCCCACGCAGAATCCCCTGGCGCTAAAGGGAAACAACTGGCCCCTCGGTGGGGCGGTGGCAGTTGACGTCCCCCGGTACCACCCGGCCTCGAAAACACCTGGGAGCAGGGTCACGCGTGGGGCTCACGGACACTGCGCCCACTGGGCTCACACAGAGAAGCCGTGGGCTGACCCAGCACGGCGGCCACAGTCACAGCCGCCCGAGGCTCGCTACAGCGCTGCCTCCTGCACCCAGTGCCCTAAGGCTGCGGGCCAGCCTCCCGACCCTGCACTGGCCGCCCGGGCTCACAGCCCCACGGGGCAGAGCAGGGTCAGGAGCCCAGAGGTTCCGAGAAACGAGTCTCGAGCCACCAGCCTCAGCAGGAATCAGGAGTGGAACGCAAGCACCCTGGTCCTGCAAACCCCATAGGAGAAAGGCAAATGGTGGGTTATTAGGGGTGGGGAAGGGGAGAGGACCAGGGGAGGAAAAGCAGCCCACCCCACCGGCCAGAAAGACCTCAGGAGGCAGCCGCAAGAAGCAGTGCTCCAGACACACCAGGCGGTGGGACGGGAGGGCGGGCCAAGCACAGGGGTCCTGGGGGATCAGAGGCCCACGTCCCACGTAAAGGTGTGGCAGCCTCCAGCGGGAGACCGCACCTCCAGGGAGACCCCCACTCCCAGCTCCACAGACACAGGCCTCTGGGCAACCCGCCCCCAGTCCTCGCCCACCCCAGGCCCAGACACCCAGTGGGCGAGGGGCGCTGACCGGGCCGATGCTGAGGTACTTGGTGAAGCGGTCGTCGGCTGCGATGTGCTCGTACAGCTTCTGGATGGCCCGCTGCCGCAGGCTGGCGCTGTGGTGGCGCTCGTACAGGTTGAGGATCGCTGCGAGGGAAGGGGGCGTCAACGGGCACCAGACACGGAGAGGAGTCCGGCCCCAGCACAGACCCCCCAGGGCGGTCGGCCCACGGCGGCCAGTCTCTGGGCCCCCCCTTGCCACCCCCCTCACCCACTCTCCTTGCCTGCTGGTGCAGCCCCCTCCCTGGCATCCTGGTGCCGCCCTGCGGCCCCCACAGCCGTGCAGAGCGTGCTGCCTCCCAGTGCTGACAGGGCGGGTCCCGGCTCCCACCCCAGGGCCCGTCTGCAGGACCAGTGAGGGAACGAACGAATGAACGAGGGGGAACGTGGCCGCCTGCGCCCACAGCACCCGCCAGGCTCCGCGGGGAGGCCACTCGGCTCTGAGCAGCCAGGAGGACCCACGGGAGACGGGCTTGGACTGGGCCTGGTGGGGTCCCGCCCCTTCTCTCCCACTGAGGAGGAACCACCGGCCCCTCAAGGCCCTGGGCTCCGAATCCTCTGTCCAGGAGCCCGAGCCCCAGGCGGGTCTGCTGGACACGAGGTGTGCACGGCCGGCCCCATTGTCCCCGCCGGACCCCGACGCCAGGACTCATCGTGGGGCCGTGTCCCTCCGCTTTCCCTGTCACTTTAGGTGTCGACCGACCCCCGGGGGGCCCAGCCAGCCCCTGGGGGCACCCACCGTACACCACGTGGAGCAGCCAGCTGTGCGGCGTGTACAGTTCATCGGGGGCCACGCTGTCCCTGTGCGCCGGCCAGTCGATGCGGCCGTAGTCCTCCACGTAGAGCTCCTGAGGGCGGCAGCGCCTCAGCCCCGGACCTGCCCGTCCCCTCCGCTGCCTGCCCGCCCGAGGGCGGGCCCCGACCAGCAGCCTGCTCCCCGAGCCGCACGTCAGCGCTGCTTCCCGGGGACGCGCTGGGGCCTGGCCCTTGCTCACAGGTGCCCTGCAGCCCACCCCACTGCACAAGCCCCCGGCAGTCATTTAGGGACAGGAGGTGGGGGCTCCACTCTGTGGCGCTCTCGGCTCCGTGGGCCCCCCGAGAGCGGGCGTACGTGGTCAGGCTCACCTGGCGGAGGCTCTGGACCAGCGGGTCCTCCTCGGCGCTCAGCCGGGTGCCGTAGCAGTAGGCCATAGGCAGGTACACCTGCCGGCAGTGGCACCAGATGGTGGAGGGGTGCGCGGGCATCCAGTCAGGAAACAGCCTGGGGGGACAGCGTGTCAGCAGGGCCCCCCCCACCACTGCAGCCCGGGGCCCTTTCAAGCCGGAACACAGGGTGGACGGCTGTCTCCGGCCCAAGTGGGCACAGCCGTGCTCCCAAGGGGCACGGTCCACAGAAGCCGACAACTTCTCCTGGCTCACCAGGTGCCTCCTAGAGCCAGGAGACTTGGCTCCTAAACGGCGAGGACTGCCTGCGGGTTCCCAGTTGTGACGAACGCGCCACAGCAACAAGAACGTTAATCACGGAGATACTGAGTGAGGGGTCTACAGAAACGCTCTGGACTATCTTTGCAACTTTTCTGGAAATTGAAAACTATTCGAAAATAAAAAGTTTACCTAAAAACCTTCAGGACTGCCACATCTTCTCAGAGCCTGTGTCTTTGATCGTTACCTCTGCTGTGCTTCACCCAGATACGCAGCCTGACGTGAGCACAGCTCTGCCAGCCTCCCAGGCAGGGGCGCGCCTGGGCTGTTTTCTCCACCCGCCCCTTTCAGCCTCCGTCCTCGTGTGAGAGGGGAGGCCACGTGGAGGCCACGGGGAGGTGAGCCCGCCTCCCCTGCTCCCAGGAGTAAGGGTTGGGCAGGTGTCCTCAGCCCCACCACCCCTGGCCTCACTCTCTTGAGGGCTCCTCCACTCACCTTAAAGGGCGTTTGCTACATTTTGGGTAACATTTCCAGCTTTCCTGCAGCTGAAGTGGTTCAGGGTCTCTGGTCCCTCATCCTGCACACCTGCCCTTTACACTCCAACCTACGCCCTCCAAAACAACTTCCGCCAAGACTAGCAGTGCCCTAGTTACCGAGAGGCCCGGCACCCACGGCCTGGGCCCTGCGGTGCGGGGATGCAGCCAACACAGTCCCCCACAGCCGCCTCTGACACCACACCCCTCCCAGCGCCTGCTCAGCGCCTTCCTCTGCGGCTCCTTACACACCGGCTAGGTCCGAGGTCCAGCCAGCAGCCCACCGGTGAGGAATGCTGGAATGGCCCCAGACCACTTCCCGCCCCTTCCATTGTGGCCAGCCTTGGGCAGGTCTGCCCCGGTGAGGCTGGGCCGTCGGCCCTTTCATCAGGCCCCTGCTGTCATCTCCTGATTGGCCCCTTCACCTCGCACCTCTCCTCTACCGAAGTCCCCTAGCGCAATGGCCCCCCAACCTCCCTGACAGCTCCCTGCTCCAGGGACCTCACCTCCTGAAGGTGAGATTGGGGTACTTATATGTATATGAATGTATTCGGGACACATGTCCAGAGATTTCATTAGATATTCACAAAATGTTTAAAATCTCTGGCTTATAAGTATCACACAATATGGAATTAATGTTGATTTTGCTGAGTTTTTAAGCAATATCGTAGTTCTGTTGAAAGAAAATTCTTATCTTTTAAAAACACACACTGAAGACTTCACAGGGGAAACAGAATGTCTGGGATCAACTTTAACATTCACTAGCAAAAAAGACAAGGGGGACTGTCAGCACGGCACACCCAACACTGGGCTGGGGAGGGCTGCATGGGCTGTCACCTCCTTTATTTCTATAGATGCTCAAAATGTCCAAAACGAGACACAGTCACAGGCATCTACGCAACAAAGGCAGCGCGTCACGCCCCACACCGGAGGTTCTGTAACCAGCAGGCAGGACCCCAGCCACCTGCCACATGGCCCAACCCCACGGCACCTCCCTCCTGCCCAAGCGGGAACCCTCTCCTACAGTCTGTAGGACTCAGCCAAGCAGGGGCTCTACCAGGAGCCTAACGCCACCCCACTCCACTGAACGGACAGCCCCTCATCTGACTAATAGGCAGCAGGTGACCCAGGGCGGCGTCACTCTACTCGCTAAGAGAGTGGTGACCGTAGATGGGGAAGCATACCACATTTCTGGGAACAGAGTGTTGAGGCCTTCCCAGCTGTACACGTTCAGGACAGCCAACCAGAACTTCCCCCAGGAGGGGATGAACACAGCGCCACCTGTGGGGAGAGAACAGGCCCCATCACCTGCCTCTGACTGTGAACATGAGACCCTCAGGAATCGGGTCCCCTTCAAAAGGCAGGCCTGCTAAGGATCCTCTCCCTGTCGTAAGAAGCAGGCTCCAGAACCACTCGGGACCACCCAACACCAGGGCTGCTGGGTGGAACCGACGTCTTCCCCAGAACAAGCCCGCCTGGCCCCTGCCCCCAGGAAGGAGCAGCTGGGAAGGTGAGAGGCCCAGGTGCACATGGCAGCCCGGGTCCCCACGGGCCTGGAGGTGATGAGGGAGCTGACCGTGCACGCTCGGCCTTCTCCCCCCTGGGGTCCACCTGGCCGTCCCGCGCCGCACTGCACCCACGCGGCAGACGGATCTGGACTGCGGCTGTGGGGATGCTTGTGGCCCCATGTTGGAGCCCCCCCCACCCCCGTAGCACTGGTCCCAAGCACAGGAAAACCATCCTGGACACGGTTCACAAGGAGGCCTCACCCCGAACCCAGGTGTGCAGAAGGCAAAGACCCACAAAGCTACTAGGGAAGCGTGGCCTGAAGACATTCCTTCCCAGACAAGGAACCAGAAATCAGCCTTGGGACCTCACACTAGTGAGCCCAGAAGCTGACGATGGATTCGTTACAAGAGCAACACACGTGTGAAGAATGCAGGCTCGTGAGAAATTGCAGCAAGAGGCGTCACCCAACATGGCAGGTCAGGAAGTGACATGCAAGGTGCCAGGCGAAGGGTGAGCAGGAGTCCCTGAGGCAGCGGGGTTGGGTGGCAGGTGGGACAGCCCAGGCAGACAAAGCGGCACGTGCAGAGCCCTGAAGCGGGAAGGGGCTTCGAGGCGCTGACGGGAAGCCGCTGTGTGTGAGCACAGAGCACGGAGGGCGAGCAGCCTGGGGAGTGTCCGTGAGCGGAGGGCAGGCGGGCGAGACGCACCGGGCTCTGCAGAGGAGCAGCGAATACTCTCGGAGGAGCAGGAGAGGAAGGGCCTCCCCAGGGCGAGGGCAGAGGAGTCACCCCAGGAGCCCTACAGGACACACAGGAGAGCGAGGGTGGAGGGTGCAGGCAGAGCTCCACCAGCTCCCGCCACTCTCGTGCGGCCAGGCTGCCCTCTGGGAAGGAACACTCCCACAAGCAACGCACGAGCGTGTTGTTCCTGAGTCCTTGCCCATTTGTGAAACAAACAGAATTATACGGCAACCTTAATTTGTGTTTTAAAAATTTACTGGCAAGGTTAGACAGTTTCCTCCTGCTCCTGCTTTGACGCCTTCCTGGTTCACGTGTTTTGCTGTATGTGAAGTGCAGGTGCACCTTTCTATTTCCCATTTTCGAGCACTCATTATGCTGAGGTAACGTGAACTCTTTATTACGTAGCACGTGCTATGCAGGGTGTACCTTTCTTGTGAAGAATATTCCGGGCTCGCACCAGGTCGGGATCGTCAGGCCCCACGCCCAGAATTCTCAAAGACACATAGTTGAGCGCAGTCCCAAACACCGTGGACTTGTCCTCAATGTGCCTACAGGAGCAGGAGACAGGTGAGAAAATGACGTCTTCCATTACTTGTAAGAAATTAAGCAATGCTTCCGTTAAATTTCCTCAGCAAATCAAGAATGACATAACAACACGAGAAACATCCAGGACAGCCATTCTCCAGTAAGAGCTCCTGCACCTCCATGACAACTGAGCAGTTCCAAAACTGCCCTCAAGTGACTTTCCTGGCGGTCCAGTGGTTAAGACTCCGTGCTCCCAATGCAGGGGGCGCAAGTTCGATCCCTAGTGGGGGAACTAAGATCCCGCACGCTGCAGAGCACAGCAAAACTTCCCGTCCCTGTCTGTTTACTTCCCATGCCTGAATCAACATGACCCCAGGCAGTGGCCCACAACAGACCCTATATCACTACGGCCCACAGAGCAAGCTCCAGAGACAGCATGCCAGGGCAGGCGAAGGCACTGGTGAGACCTCAGGTCTGTCCCAGGACCCAGACGGCAAAGAGCTGGGATCTCAAGCTCGAGATGCCCACGACCCCATCCAGGAGGCAAGCAGAGCTAAGCTGTCCTCCTAGGGTTCTGTAAGGAAGGCTGGTGGTGTGGAGTTAGCCAGCCCAGGAGGGGCGCACATCCTGGTTGCAGGGCAAGAAGCACCAGGGCCCCACAGCCAGGTGGGCAGGCAGTTGACCACCTTGGGACAGGGCCCTGCTCCCAGAGCGAGCGACACCACAGAAAGGCAGGCTGAAACGCGGGGAGAACTGCCCGGCCTGCCTCTCCCTGCTGCCATCCCAGGGTCAAGGACAATTTTCTTCTGCCTTAGTGATGACAGCAAATGGTTTTCACTGTGGTATATGGGTCTCAGGAGTCTCTCAATCAGTCATGAAACTCATTACAACACGAGCTGCAAAACCAAGGCCCGGAAAGTGAACAGGCCCATTCTGAGAGCCCCAGGGAAACCCGGACCCAGCCTGCACGTAGCCTGCAGCCCATCTCCCTCCTGACAGGCTCTCCCCGCCCACCCAGGGCCAGAGCTACAGTCACCCCACCCCTTGACAGGTGCATCTCCCACATAAGAACAGGTGTGCACGTGCATGCATACACACGCAGCGACGCAGGGCTGGGCAGACTCACAGGCCCCAGCCGCCATCAGGAAGCTGCACAGACCGCAGGTACCGTGTAATCTCTTCTCTGTATCCAGCCGGCAGAGGAATGTGCGCCACGTAGCACGTGATCAGGAGGCCTGTGCGGCAGAAAAGATACTCCTCAGCAGGCACTCAGCACTGCTAAGCCCAGGCCCCATTCCTCCTGAGAACCCCAGGTAACAGGCAGCTGTCCGCTAGGGTCTCCTTCCTGTGGAAACAAGCCTGGGAAGGCTATTACTCCCGGTCCCATCAGGGACTTTAGAACTGGGGCCCCAGGAGTAGCAGCAACAGCACACGTGACACGTATCACATGGGGCGTGCAGAGCCCACCCAGCCACTCCAAGGTCCCACACTACTGACACGCCTACTGGGAAAGAAAACACTCAACGGATCATCCCTGGATGGGGTAGTTTACTCGCTTACATTTACGTTTTCCTGTTTTATTAACTTTAATAGCACACATCACTTTGCAAGATGGACAACAATAAATATTACCCACAAAGAATCTTCTGTTCCCAGCCTAGCCCTCCTGAGCATGGTGTTCACAGGCCCCCCACCCCGCCCCTCCACCCTACCCCGGGCCCAGGCTCCATCAGCCACGTGCCCATGGCACCGAGCACACGGGGTCTCAGGCAGGCCCCAGCAGCAACGTGTCATGGAATGGATGCCCAACTATGGCCAGAGGCATGAGAAGCCCCAGTAGACACACCCACACAGACACACTCTGGAAAGGCAGATAGATATGGAGACACCATAGAGGTTCACAGAAAAAAGCCCATCTCCTTTCATAACAGGTATGATGCTGTCAAGACAGGGAAACACAAAAGCAGGAAGCAGAGCCGGTGTCTTCCCCATTTTACAGGCAAAGAAACTGAGGCACAGCCCCTAAGTGGTGGGGCTGGGGCCGGAGCCCAGGAGGTCCAACCCCAGAGTCAGGGATCAATCACCACAGTGATGCTCAATGCCACACGGGCCACACAGAGTCATGACCTCCAGGAGCATTTGCCAAATTAAAGCAGAAAAAGACCGGTCAAACTTCAGCCAGCCATGGAAGAACCCTGAGATGGCACCCCCAAACAGGCCAGTGTCCACCTGAGAAAGATGGCCTGTCCAGAGTCCAGAGGGAGAGAGGAAAGCCCCAACCTACAGCCTGCAGAGGGCAGGTGGGGCAGCAGGCTGAGCCCAGAGCTACAGCAGCAAGCACAAACCAATGCAGTGTCCCCATGACCAATCACCACTGAGTGCCTGGTGCCACGCACATGTGACCAAACCCGATCCCCACGATCCCCACATCACAGACGAGTCAGCCAAGGCATGGTGAAGTCCTGCCACCTTGCCCAGGGCCAGAGCAAGCCAGTGCAGTCACTGCTTCCCCATGAAGATCCCTGGGAAAAGTCTCAACAGGCTCCAGGTCCGACCAAGGGAAGAAAGCCCAAAGCCCTGCCCCCAAGCATCAGGCCCCTGGGTCCCTAGTCAGGAAGATACAAAGCTGTACAGTCCAGCAGGCAGCAGGACTTGGAGTCAAAGCAGAGATGGGAGCTGGATGGACTCCCAGTGCGACTCCCACTAAAGGAAAAGGTCCTTCTGCATAAACTCAGGGAATTTTCCGGATTACAAAGCTGAGCATTTCTTTAGAGAAACATTCCCAGGATGCAAAACAGACTTGTCTAGCCAAACCAGTTCAGCACCCAGGGGCTCCAACTGCGGTCCTCCTACAACTCACCAACCCGCACCTACAGGTCCCATCTGAGCTCTCCCGGCCAACACTTCAGGTGAGTTCACACACACAAGCTGCCTACACAGGAGTTAAAAGATTCCTACCCACCTCTGCACCTTGGCATAGGCTAGGCCCTCCACTGACGCCCCTGCTCTGCACTGGGACTCAAGAGCCCCCCCGGCCCCCACAGCACCCCCCGCTTCCTTTTTCAGAACGCTAGCTAGCTGAGCCTTCGCTCCCATCCCCTGGCAACAAGAGCAGGACCACTCAGGCACAGGGCGCAGGGCAACCTCCCCGGCCCTTTTCTCTGTGAGCTCCCGGCGTGTCACCTGTCCACTCATTCACACCTCAGACGTTCACCCAAGGCCTGAACCAGATCAAGCCAAGATGCCAAGGATGCCCCAGGGGGCCTCGCCCGCAGGCCACGACAGCACCCTCCTACCTGGCAGGAGGAAGAGCGGGCCACCGTAATCACCGGCCCAGTGCCCGTCCTCAGCCTGCAGGGCGGCGTAGAACGTCATCCCATTGAGAGCCCCCGCACGGGCTGTGACGGCTTTCGGCAAGTCCTTGAAGTGACTCCTCTGCCAGGAAGAGAAAGGAGTTGAGAGCTCAGTGGTCTGCAGCCAGGCCAGAGGAGCCCTTGGCACTTCGAGACCAGTTCAAAGTAACAAACCTGAACTGCTTTCAAAGTTTCAGCTGTTTCAGTCAAAGGCCTAAAACTCTGATGACGGCATTGCCAATCTTAGCAAATGAATGGTTCCACGTCCTCGTGGTTCTGCGTTCCAGTCACGCATTTGCAAATTTCTTCACAGCTTCTCCAAGACATCTTGAATGAAGCAGGTGCCCACGTGTGTGGGGCGGGGCATTGATGCCCACCCAGACCTGGAACTCAGGCCCCCCTCGGGCAGGGGCCACGGGATGGCGCAGTGACAGGGAGACCCCATTTCTATGTCACACTCTCTAACTAACTGAATTTCTCTTATGAAACTCACTAGATCAGAAACTTCTTTTTCTGAACAAAAACGAAGTTAGAGCAGTTTCTTACACGCAGCTTAGTGATAAAGGGATTGAAGCCAAGGGCCCACTCACTTCACGCTCCATCTTTACCTCGATTAACTCCGGCAGGAACCAGCTTTGGCGACACGAGACACAGGTGCCCAGTACACATCCCTTCTGTTTTACCAGAGGAGAAAACGCCCTTCACGTCTAGCTGTTTAAAGCTCCCTACTGGCTCCCGGTGCCCACTGCTAAGAAGGGAGGCAGGCGGGTGTCTGGTGGCGTCCCAGACCCCGCACGTGGCGAGCAGAATCAACACTTACGGTGTCCAGGCCCAGTAAGTGAGCTTCCAGGCCAGACTGCCCTCGGCCAGGGTCTTCTTCTCCTTGGAAGTATGTCCACGTCTGCCTCCCCCTCTCATTGCTGAGTCGCCAGCGGCTGAGGTCGGTGGCGGGCTCTGTCTTATAGGGTCCCCCTCTTCGGCGCAGACACCTGGAAGCGATCATGCTCAAGTGACCTGCTCGCCAGGTCAGAGGCCAGAGGCGCAACGAACTGCCCGTTTCACCCCAGCGACCTGCGAGCAGACCACTGTTTCCCTTACCTTGAAAAATAAAAACCCTCTTGGCGCGCTTCTGCACCTAAACACCGCGCCATTATTTCTCCGGGAGAGGAGACACATGCCACAGGGACCGCCGCCCACGTCCCAGTCCCCACCCCGACCCCCAGCCCCACCCGGCTCTCCTCGGCCCGGCCCCAGGAAGGTCCCCGGGCGACACCCCCGAAGGAGAGCCTGCCCCTCACCGCCCCTCACCGCCCCCAGGGCCGGTGCCGCAGGTCTCCACAGACCGCGGGCGAGGCCGGACGGCGCAGCAGCCTCGCTGGAAGCCCCCGACCCAGTGAGACCCCCTCCGCGGCGCCCCCGACCGCGCCCTCCCTTCTCGAGGGGCGCGGGAACTCACGTGCCCTCCGTCATGACCGCCGCGCGCTCCCGGTTCCCCTCAGCCTGCGCCCCGAAACCGGACCAGCCACCAGCCCGCGAAGGCCTTCGCCTCTGCAGACCGGAGAACGCGATGGGAAGATGACCGCGCAGCCAATCAGAGCGCGGTGAGGGTGGGTCCGGGGCGCGGCCGGCTAGCTCAGTGGTGGAGCGCGACGGTCTGAGCGTTGGGGGCGGGGCCGGGGAACCTTGACGGAAGCGGGATCTGGGGGGCGGGGCGTTGAGTGGGCGGGACTGGGTGGGTAGGCGGGGCTTGGTGAGTGGGCGAGGCCGGGAGGGCCGCGACTGCCAGTCACGGCTGCCGCCGGAGTCTGTCAGCCTCGGAGCGACTTGTGGGGCGATGCGCCAGGACGAGGCCACCAGGGGGCGCCTGAGACTGAATGACACTTGGGGAGGGTCCCACCTGAGGCCGGAAGGCAGGGGGTCTGGGGAGCGGCTAGTGCCCTTGAGGAAGAGCCAGAGGCCGGAGGCTGTAGGTGAGTGAGTGAGGGGAGACATGGCCGCGAGGTCCCGCGGAGGGCGCGACGCGGGGGGGAAAGGCTTCCGGGGGCAGAAGGGGCGCTGGCGGGCACCTGAGAGGAACTGACAGGAGAGAGCTGATGGGAGGGCAACTGACAGGAGGGGAGATGACACCAGAGGGGAGATGGCAGGAGAGGGAAGGTAACAGCAGAGGGCTGGCAGGAGGGGAGAGGGCAGGAGAGGGGCTGACAGGAGGCGGAGGGCAGGCTGGTGCTGACAGGTGAGGGGCGGTGCATCTTCAGGCAGGCTGAAGGCTTTGCTGTGGGGCTTTCGAGGTAGCGGTGCCAAGCACCTACTGGCCCTGGGAGGGAGCCACGTTGGGAGAGCTTGTGCCACTCAGGGAGAGCCCTGCAGTTTTGCGGTCCCGGCGAAGTAAATGTGGAAGGCCTGGACTGTAAAGGGAAGCGAGAGAAAGATGGAGAATGTGCTGAAAGGACTGGGGGTAAGTCGGGTGGGGATAAAGTGGTCGCAGGGTGTGCAGCAGGAACCAGGGGCTCCGGGGAGTTGGAGGAAACTGTGCGGACACTGAGGTCCCAAAGGCGGCTCTGCAGGAACTCACGGACAGCCCCACCATTTCTTCATCTTCCCCACAGAAGCCCTGACATCAGGTCACAGCTTCCCCAGTTAGGCGAGTGTTTCTGTGCCCATCCCTGAGTCCTATCCCCATGCCATGAACCCCAGCAAGCCAGGGGGCAAGGGGGGATTTGCAAAAGGAAACACACGTACACCTTCCCCCAGTGGAACATCAGGCTGTTAGATGGTCAGTAAAGGACACTTACCTCTTCCTATCCCGGTTCAGAAACCAATGAAGAAGACGCAGCAATAAGAGGTTTGGATATCAAAATACCAGCCTTGCTACAGAGAAGAAACTAGTTTGGAAGACATGGCTTAGATTGACGATCAAGACGGCTAGCTACTTCCACCTCTAAATCAGACACATACACCTCCCAGCCTCTGGCCCAGGGGGACAACGGCAGCTTCCACAGAGCTGCCCCACCGAGCAGCATGCAGCCAGGTGCCAATGAGAAGGTGCCTGTCAGCCTGCTGACCCCAGGAAGTGTACCCAGAGGAGCCTGAGCACGCTTAACCCTGTCTGTTCTCCCAAATTCACCAATTCACACTTCCCTGGGAGAGGGGAAAAGGCTGGAAGTTCTTCTCCAGGGACGTCCCTCCAGTGTGGAAACACAAAGCATGGGAATAAGGGCTCCAGCCTCCCTGAACATCTCAAACTCTGACTCTGGTCAAGCTAAGGGAGGAAATAGGTTTCGCTTGGAGCAGAATTTGAGTTTTGATATTTTACTGGACTGGACTTTTTATGAGCAAAACAATAATCCTCTTTTTAAAATTTCTAAGATAGGAAAAACCTATAAAATCTATCTGAGAATCACAGATAAGAGTTTCTAGGGAGAGTCATCGGAAAAAATAATGCTTCTCTCCACTTGCACCGTACCAGTTCCTGCTTGTCCAAGAAACAGGACACGGAAGACTCTGAGGTTTTTGGCATGGACACCTGGGCATATGATAGTGTCATTTCTAAGGTAGAGAAGAAGGTTTGGGGAAAACTTTCAACTTAGATTAGGGACATGTTAAGACAGAGATGCCCATTAGACATTCAAGTGGATAGGCTGGGTAGACAGGCTGGTATTCGGGAGAGAAGACAGAACTAGAGAGAGGAACTTGGGAGTCGCCTGTTTTCAGGTGATGTTTGAAAACATAAGATTGGATGAAATCAGCTAGGGCATGAGTGTTCCAAAGAGAAGAATTTCCAGGATCAGTCCTAGGGCACCAACCATTTCCAACCTAGAGGAGGAGAGGTGGCCAGAGAGGGGAGAAAAACTAGGGGAATGTGGAGTCAGGGAAGCCAGGTGAAGACATGGTGATCTGTGCAGAGATTTTAAAGGGATTGTAAAATGAGGTCTGAGAATTGGCGACTAGATGTGGCAAGACAACTTACTGGTGACTGACAGGAGCAATCTCGGGAGATGTGAGAAGAAAAGCCCAGAAGTAGTTAAAAAGCGGGGGGGGGGGGGGATTTCCAATTAAACATGTCAGGCTGAGCACAGGCATTGACTTCCGTTTCCCACCTAAACCCTACTTACATAAAGTAATGAAAGAGATAAAAATGCACAGTAGTGAAAGAATGGGAGAGGAAGCACCAGTAAACGAGAGAGGTCAGCAAAATTGGAGAGGCCAGGAATGCAAGGAGGAGTACTCACTGCCTTAGCAAGCCAGAGGAAGCTGCAACCCATTGTCGGGGTGAAGCCATTGAGGAAAAAGACCATTCTTGCCCGTGAGCCCCAGGAAGGTGCAGAAATTAGAACTGGTGTAAAGTTTGAACAAGAAGCAGTCTGACAGTAGACCCCTTCCCCTACCTGGACGGAAGCCTGCAGCAGTGGAGTCAGAGCAGGTGTGAACTCAGGCACAAGGCATAGCTGAGGGCCACTGAAAGCAGGGTGTTGAGTGAAAGTCTCCACTGTTGTGGCAGTTCCACTTCTCCCACTCAGCCGTATAGCTCCGGGCAATAGGAGGATTTCTCTGGAGCAAATGGCCCTCCCCCAAAAGACCTCCAAACATTGGCAGCTGGGACCCAGTGGAAAAGCAGAGAAGCCTATCAGCTGGCAGGCTGTATCTGTTGGCACAGAGCTTCCAGCAAGCTCCTCAGAGCCCCATCATCAACATGAGCCAAACATTTGAGGAAAACCTCTACCACGAAAGGCAACGAAACACAAAGAAAAAGGAAATTTTTTTTTTTTTTTTTTGGCTGCGTTGGGTCTTCGTTGCTGCGCGCGGGCTTCCTCTAGTTGGGGTGAGCCGGGGCTACTCTTTGTTGCGGTGCGCGGGCTTCTCATTGCGGTGGCTTCTCTTGTTGCAGAGCACGGGCTCTAGGCGCCCGGGCTTCAGTAGTTGCGGCACGTGGGCTCAGTAGTTGTGGCACATGGGCTTAGTTGCTCCGGGGCATGTGGGATCTTCCTGGACCAGGGATCGAACCCGTGTCCCCTGCATTGGCAGGAAGATTCTTAACCACTGCGCCACCAGGGAAGTCCCGAAAAAGGAGATTTTGAGAAATGGAGATGATTGAAAGTTGTAGAAGAGGACTTTGACAAAAACACATCCTCACAGAGATAGATGGTTCTTGTTTCATGAGTGCAACATCCTGACATACTCTTTCCCTCCCTGCCTTATTTTTTTCTGTGCTGATCACCAGTTAGCATACCAAATGTTTTGCATAATTATCTTGTTTATTGTCTATCTCCCCACTAAAATATAAGCTCTGTGAGGGCTGAAATTTGTTTCATTTGTTGCTATATCCCCAGCACCTGGAATAACGCCTGGCATATAGTAAACATTCCAAAAGTATATACTGAATAAATGAATGAATGAACAGGAGTTGTCTCTAATAAGAAACATTAAGAAAAAGACTCTCAGAAATTAAAAATATGGCAGCAGTTTAAAATTTTTTAAACTTTTTTTATTGAAGTATAGTTGATGTACAATATTATATGTTACAGGTGTACAATATAGTGATTCACAATATGGTAGCAGTTTTAAAATCACTAGAACAGGGAGATAGAGAAGTTTTAGAATAGGAGGATAAAAAGATAAAGATATAAAAAAACTGAAAAGAAAATTGGAGCATCAATACAGGTAGTCAAACATCTGAATATTAGGAGTTCCAAAGGGAAACAGTGGAGGAGAAAATTGTATTAAATAATTTCCAAAAATTCCCAGAATTGGGGAAAATTTTCTGGATTGAAAAAGCATGGGAGAATATTTTCTAAAGATGCCTGCAAAATCTCCCATCTCACATGCTCTTTTACAATGTGGTCTTACCACTCATCCCCACTGAGAAATAGGACCTATGTCCTGTCCCTTGAATCTATAACCAGATGCTTGTAACCAATACAATGCAGTGGAAGTGATCCTGCAGATTCCAAAGCTGGGCTTGCATTTCGCTCACTGGGGCACTTGCACTTGGAGACCTGAGATGCCATGTGAGAAGTCCTATCTGAGGCCACCTTGCTGTGAGGAAGCCAAGCCACATGATGAGGTCACATATAGCTACTCAGGTCGAAAGCCCCAGCTGAGCCCCTAGCCAACAGTGCAACATCACCTGCCCGCTATGTAAGTGAGCTGTCTCAGACATCCAGCCAGAGTCAAGACTTTAGATAACCACAGTCCCAATGCCTGCAGTCAATACCTGACTGCAACTGCATGAGAGATCCCAAGAGAAAGCTGCCCAGCCTATCCTTAAAGCTGCCCAGCCTATCCTTCCCAAATTTAAGCTATGGTTGGGGTAGTTTGTTACACTGCAAAAACTACTGGAAAAAAGCACTACAACGTGCTGAGCACAGTAAGTTCGGCAGGGAATAGGGGAGGCAAACCAATACGTCAAGCATGTTGTTGAGAAATTTGAGACCACCAGGGATAGAGATGATCTTAAAACTCCCAGTAACAAAAAACAAAAACACAGAGGAATAATTTCCAATGTAAAATTCTACTTCCATTCAAACGATGAATCTAATGTAAGGGTAGAAATAAAGACCTTTTAGATATGCAAGCTCGGAAGGCTCTAAAAGATGAGCTCCATCAAAATGAGAAAGCAGACCACAGAAGAGGAAGATATATGACTCAGAATCCAGGAAACGTCCAAGGTGGCACAAAGACGGGGGGGGGAGGGGGGGGGCGTTCCCAGCGGTTCATTTCCAAAAGAAAATGGAGCTAGCATATTACCTGAGGCACCTGAGTGTTGGGAGGAGCTTTACACTTAGCGAGGAGAGGTTTGGGTGAAGTAGTGCTAGGAACACAGAAAACCAAGCAAATGAAAAAGCAAGGCAGTTGACTCCAGGTACAACTGAAAGTTGTACCTAAAGGAAATGTAATCATAAACCAATACAGGGCTCGATAGCAAACGGTATTAATACAGTCATACTGAACTCTGAATGCAGATTTCAGCTAACATCTTAAATCGTTTTGGGAGACCAGTGGGAGAGGAAATGTAGTATGCATGTGTGGGTGATACACGTTGCAGAGAGGATAGTATAAGAGAGCTGACTCATTTTCTATTGTAGGAAATCAACAGATAATGTCTAATATCGAGGTTAAGAAATAGCATTACTTAAGTCTTTACTGATAAACATGAAGTTAATCACTGAAGAAATCCCTAAGAGTTGATTAGTGTTTGTTCTGGCGGATGCAGGGTTTGGCTGGTAGATTTGGTGGTGGTAGGATGAGGAAGTTCTGTTCCTGGTGCTTCTTTTTTCTCAGTGAAATAAGAAGCAGGTCATCATCTAGGAATGTTGTAGATTTGAAGAGAATAAGAAGATATGAAATAGTTTTCTCAGAGAGTCTAGGGGATGTGGGATACAGTAGGGAGATGCTGAGTGCCAATTTAAGACTGATGGTCATACTCAGCATCAAGTCTATTAATACCTCTTTCTGTATATGGCTCAAATGTCTCCCTTCTCTCCACACCAACTGCTAGCAGACTCAGGATTGTACCCTCTTCTTTCACCTGGACGGCTGCAGCATCCCCCTTTCGAGACCCACTGCTTGTCTTGCTGTTGTTCCCCATATGCAGTTTCTGAAACAAAATGTGACCAGATCACTTCTCTGCCTAATATCCTCCAATAGCTGATTCCCATAGCACTCACAGTAAAGCAGCAAGGGTCTCGGCGGTCTGGCCTATCCCCTCACTTGGCAGTAATACCAAACTGGCACCTCCAGGTTTTCATCACATCCTCTCGGGTATACCCCTGCACTCCTCTCCAAGAATTCTGCTCTGTCCTCCGCCCAATCCCCTTGTCTCCCCCTGCTTCCAATCCTGGCACATGCCCCGTGCCTCAGAGAGCTACGTACATATACAGTTGGCTCAGTACATCTGTTGGCTCTCTGAGGTGTGAGCTGGGCAGGCCTGGTGGGCAGGGTCCCTGCACCTTATTCATCCCTGCACTACTGATTCTGGCACATCAGGGACTGCCACTGCTGCTAAGACAATGAATGACCACCATTACACACTGAAATGTAAGAGCACGTGTTGGTGGACAACAGAAGAGATCATGAAAACAGGTAAGAGTATCGAAGACATTACACAGGAGAAAACAGCCTTTCATTCTGAAAACTGAGGAAGACCTCATTAGATATTCCAGTGGTTTATTTGCATGATTAATAATCACATTCCAACATGCATCAAGCATCTGAGAGTAACATTATTTTGAGTAAAAGAAAATCTTCTAGACCCTCTCTCAGGTCCAGCAGCTCAAATGTCCACCATGTCCAGTAGTGCAGAGAGATGGAGCTCAGAGGCAACGTCCTCTTCCCTTGAACTCCAGATCAGCCTTTCTAGGTGCTTCAGCCGTTGGGTCAGCGATGTGCCTGTTGCCTCTGACATCTGCAGTTGCTCCCCTGTCCTGTCATTCTATTTGAACAAAAAAAGAAACTAAAAATAGTTTTGGGATATCCACAAGCCAAGATATATTTTCTTTAAAGGCACTAGATCTGACTCATGTTAGAAACCTCTTCTGGGGCCTGCTAGGCTCAACAAACCCGTCTCTTGGCATCTATCACACATCCTTCCAGCCCCTTCCAGCACATACACATACAGCTGGCATCATCTGCCATGGAATGTTTCCTCTTCTGATTCTTTATTTATATTTTTAAATTTTCTTTTCTGGCCGTGCCGCGTGGCATGTGGGATCTTAGTTCCCCTACCAGGGATCAAACCCACACCCCCTGCATTGGAAGCGCAGAGTCTTAACCATTGGACTACCAGGGAAGTCCCTCCACTTCTGATTCTACCATGAACAACTTCTAGTCGTTTTTATAAGATATTGTTATCAAGAGCTACGAACTATTCCATCATATGTATTGTAATCGCTGAACCAGACTCTCATCTTTGGATGTTTAGTTTCCACTTTTATGTACTATAATTAATGCTACAGTGAACAAAAATACATTAACTTTTGTCATCAGTAATTTCTTTAAGGCAGAATTGTTAAGTCAAAGAGTACAAATATTTTTAAGGTATCTGCCAAATTAATAATTGGAAATAGTATGTCATCTTAATTTCTTTTTCTCCGCAGTTGAAGGGCTTCCTAAAAGCCAATCCAGGAGCATACATTTTGCCTGTCCAGCATTATACATATAAACTCTGCTTTTGTTTCTTTTATCACTGAAGGAAGAATGGTGAGGTAGAAAGACCGTGAGCTTCGGAGCCAGTTGGGTCTGGCTTTAAAAAGCAGCATTGCCACTGACCAGCTGAACGCTCTTGGGTGAGGCCCTTGACTTCTGTGAGCATACCCTCCTCATTCATTAATTTTCCTTAGGGAAAATTAATACCAGAAGGGAGGTCCGGGTGATGCCAAAGCTTGGACAGTATGTGCTCCATAAACCGAACCACTGTTGTCACCTTTGTTTTTCTCCTCAAAACTTTACTGCATGTCAGCATAACATGGTTATGGGTTTTGTTCAGTTCTTAAGCATGTTTCAATTCCATTCTTCATTCATTTCATAAGCAGAAACTGAGAATTAGTTGGGCCACTATAATACTGACAGATTAAGTTTAAGAAAATATCTAATTTAAGCTAATAATTTATTGGTCATCATGACATCATACTATGACTCGAGACATTACTTTTTTCCCAGTCATTCTCTCAGTTGTTAAGTCTAATATAAATGCCAAATGTACTCTCTTCTCACCTGAAGGCTAGTAGTTGTAGATGTTTTCATCACAGGTTCGAGAGTCTGAGGCAGAGACACCAGAGTATGAGGAAGGTAGAGTGGAAGGGAAGTTGAATCTGTAAATGCTCCCGAGTCCTCTGACAACCACTGCTGAAGTTGATCTGCAAACCTGAAACATTTGCGCATTAGGAAGCAAAAATTTAACTATCACTCACTTTTCTCCTATATATGCTTTAAATTTTTTAAAGCTTCGCTTTTTACTAAGGGTGGAACTAAGTTATGACATCAACTAAGAAGCAGAAAAGCACCGTTTAAAAAAATTTAGTATCTTCTCTTTAACTTATAAACCTGATTTATATTTAAAGAAAAAGGTGGCATTTATCCAAAACAACTGGTTTTTAACAGTACTTGTACTTCTCTCATTTGGTTTATCTTCTCTGGCTTATTTTGCTATTATGTGTCTATAATTAATTTGTATCTCTTTGGATTATCCAAAATGTACGGATTGCTGCTTTAGTTTAAAATTAACCCAAAATAACATCGCACTGCCACCTAACATACTCCAGAGCTGTCCACTCCATATACTTGTTTTCTAAAGAAAAATAATCTGATCCAAACTGCTTAAATGATACAGACCTAGGAAAATCTACTTTTAGAAATCATGACACATTCATTCACTCCCCCAACACATCTTTATCAAGGCTCCACCAAATGCTAGACATCATTCTGGGTACCAGGGACACAGCACTGAGACAGAGCAGACAAGGCCCAGCTGGAGGCAGCTGACACTCCAGTGAGGGAAGACCAAGGAGACGTCTGAAGACAAGAAAGACAAGGCAGAGACATGGAGACAGGGAGGACTGGTGAGATGGGTAAGGAGGTCCTCACTGAGCAGATGTGAGCAGAGGCCAGAAGTGAGCACAAGGTGGGCCACGGGGATATTAGGGGGTGGCTGGGAGTCCCAGGCAAAAGGAACGGCTAACACCAAGGCCTGCCTGTGCACTGCCTAGTATGATGCAGCAAGGAGCAGAGGTCAGAAAGGAAATGGGCGGTGGATCGCACAGGGCCTTGCCCCCTTGTGAGGGTTCTGCCTTTGATTTGGTGAGAGGAAGCCACTGGAAGGTTGTGAGCACAGGAGAAACATGACCTCTGCCTCACACTTGAAAGGCTCACACCAGGTCTGCTAAGACTGACTACAGACTACTGCAAAAATGGTCCAATTCTGAACATATTTTGAACAGAGCCAATGGGATTTGTGGGTGGACTGGATGTAGAGGGGTGACTCCCGGGCGTCTGGCCTGGGGAGCTGGAAGGGTGGAGCCGCCACCAACTGAGACGACCACGGCAGGAGGGGCCGGTTGGGAGAAATCGGCAACTGGATTTGGGATATGTTAGCTTTGAGATGGCTATCAGGCAGCCAATAGATGTCTAATGAAGAATTCAAGGAAGAACTACAGTATTCAAATCTGGAGTTCAAGTCTCAAGGTTTGAGATGTAATTTGGAGTTGTCAGAATATTGACGCTTCTTAAAAAATCCATTAAACTGGATGAAATCCCTGGGGAGTAGGTGCAGCTAACACAGAGAGAAGGTCTGCAGAGTGAGCCTGGGCAGGTCGGCAGGAGGCGGGAGGGAACACTTGGGGCTGCTGGGGCCTGGGGTTCATGGTCAGTTCAGCCGTGTGCGGGCTGCAGTACCCTGACCACAGCAGACACCCTGGGGCAGGGATGGGCTGCAGAAGGCTGGGAAAGAGGACTGGAGAAGTGAGAATCACACTGTTTTTGAGGAGTTCACTGTTAAGGGAGCAGAAACATGGGGGTGGTGACTAGAGAGGGAAATGGGGCCAAGACAGAAGTGGCAGCCTGTTTTCACGTTTGTATGCTGATGGGGGAGTGAAGGACTCTCACTGGACTAGTGTCCTTGAGTGGGTGGGAGACGAGAGTCCAGCCAAAGGGAGGGGCTGACCTTGCCTACAGGCTGGACACGGAGGCTGCTGGAGAGGACGGGGCAGGGGGAGGCATGAGGACGACAGGGGAAACTCCCTTCTTGCCGTCTCTTCTTCCTCAGTAAAACCATGAACACAGGTGGTGGGAGAGGCAGAGGAAGCCCTGCTCCAGCTCCTGCACACCCGCAGTGTGGGAATGCACCAACGCCCAGGCTGGCCAGACGGGCAGAGCGCACGCCAGCCACGTGCCACAGAGGCTTAGTTAGCCAGCTACACTCACTCCCCACTAGGAGACTCAGGACTTTCAGTGATAAACAATCAACAAAACCGATTTCAAATAATAAAACAATCGAAGGCACACTATCAAGGGCACTGCCTCTGTCCTCAAAGAGCTTACCCTTCACACGTCTGACCTGCCTTCTTTTTTAAACAGTCTTGTCCCTGGGATCCTTGCTAACCCAGCATGAAGCGGCCTAAAGGACAAAACGAACCCCGAAAACGGGCTTCACCTCTTGCTCTCCTCTTTCTCCAGCAGCAGGCTGCTAGACAGACACTGGGCCAGGAGCTCCTGGGCAGAGGCTCCGTGCATCAGGTCCTCGGTGCTGGGAATCCGCCCCTCTCGGCCACGCTCCACACCTCTCTTCCCTTTGCGGTGCCCGTGAAGTAACCGAGTGGGAAGCTTGTTTGCAGAAGGATGAAAAGACCTTATCCCCAAACTGTAAGTAAACGTTTTGAAATGCTTACGGTCAGGAAAGAGAGAGAGAAAGGGTTCCTCTGGCATCAGGTAGAGTGGGGTGCTTTGGGGTCAGGCACGGGCGCAGAGGGAGGGCAGCCTCTGCCTTGCAGCAGCTTCCCCTCTCCTGGGCAGCAGGGCTCCCAAAGCTTCTCTACTCTTTGAGTTTTGCTTCCCATTCCAGGGTCATCAGCAGTCTCTGTTTTTCCTTAATACTGGCAAGGTTCTTATTTTTCACGTAGCTCCTAAATCCATCTGGATTTTTTTTTTTTTTTTTTGCTGTGATGCGAGGCCTGCGGGATCCTAGTTTTCTGACCAGGGATTGAACCCGGGTCCTGGGCAGTGAAAGCGCCAAGTCCTAACCACTGGCCCTCCAGGAAATTCCCCTGGAAGTAATGTTTACAGCAGCAGGAGACGAGGGTCTAATGCTTTTTCTAAACAGAGGCCAAAGTCTGTCCTCTCTGCATTAATTTCCCTCATTTGGCGTGGTACTTTTATCACATATGGTTCTGTTCTTGCACTTTCTATTCTGATCCATTTGTCTACTGTAACTTTATTATATGTTTTGAGATCAGGCTGAGCAGACCTTGTTATTCTTATTCAAAATTTTCTCAGCAATTGCTACACATTTTCTCATCCTGATGAATTCTAGAATTAACTTGTCAAGACCAGGCGGAAACATCCTTTTGGGCTTTTGATTAGAAATGCCCTGACTTCATAGTTTGAGAACTGACATCTTTATAGCATTGCGTCCTCCAGTCAGCAAAGCCTAGCCTGCCCCTCATTTATTCAAGGTTTTCTTTGCACCTTCAGGGCCCTGAGAATCCCCTTCACAGGGGTTTAGCACCTCTCCTGGTCAGTTTGTGTCCATATGTTCTAGATTTGTTGCTGCTGTGAATAAGAATTTCTGTACGTTGTAGGTTGATCTGTCTGATCACCTTGCTGAATGCTGAACAGTTCTAAGGGTGTGACTGTCGATGATCCTGAACTGACAATTTTACTGTCTGGAAATAATAGGTCTTCCTCTCTTGATATTTATGCCCTACACTGGGCAGGGTCTCCAGGACAACAGTGAACAGCAGTGATGTCAGGGCAGCTCAAGTCTGGTTCTAACTTCAGTGTTTCTGATGTTTTACCAAGAAGCATGGGGGGTTTTTTAGTAGTTTTATGGTAGACAGCCCTATCAAGCTAAAGAACTTTTTTACCCAAGTTTCATAAGAAATTTTATCAGGAATGGGTATAAATTTTTTTCTTGGAGAGAGGGAGAAGGCATGGGTATAAATTTTAAGGAAAACTTTTCAACACCTAGTGAAATGATCGCTTATTTTTCTGTTATGGCAGCCAATTACACGAATAGATTTCTACTGTTGATATTGTATAGCATGGTATAAAGCGAGCTTGTGAGTTTTTTATGTACTGCAAAACTGCATGTGCCAACATTTTACTTAGTATTTATGAACCAGGTTTGTAAGTGAGATCAGACAACAGCTTTCTTTTGTCTGCACTCTCCTGGTTATGTTACGACTTCAGGGTCAGGTTTGTCCAATAAATGCAATGAGATTCTTGTTTCCCTCTACTCGACAACAGCTTCTACTCCATGGGAATGATCTGTTCCTCGAGTATCTGTCTGAATCTCCCCACAATGGGCTGCATTTCACGTATAGGATGTGAATTTCTGCTGTATACTCTGTTAGAGAATACAGCTCACTCTCTTGGCTGAGGGATGACAGAAACACACACTGAACACAGATCTCACCGGCTCTGACTGAACTGTAGCTCCTTCTGCGTCTGCATTCTGGCTTGTTCCCACGACAAAGGAACGTCGTATTTTTTCAAATGGTTTTTAAAAAAATACACATATATCTGACCATCTTTAGTCAGTGCCTCTGAGAAAACGATACAAAAATAAGAAGAGAAAAGAATATCAAAAGAGCGACAGGTGACCACTTGACGTCTGCTTAAATTCACTGACTTAAGGACTAGCCCTTCCAATTAAAGTCGCACAATTATGTGACTCCCATGCTTGAGCTAAATATGCTCCAAGTGTCCATGGGTCATTCAAGGTCCAGAGAGGCTCACGTCCAGACCTGCATGGCCAGTGTGACTACTCAGAGAAGTCTCTCTAAAGCCAGCCTTGGGGGCCCATTTCAGGGAGATGAGTGCAGGCTCTCCTGGAACCTTCTTAGCTCTTCCCAATGTTTATAAGTCACCTGGAGGTCACTGGCTTGGAGAGGTAGCCCTAAGGAAAGGAAGGGTGGGGACCCGCAGGAAGGAAACAACCGTCAAGTAAACATCTTCCTTTGCTGAAACTGGACCAGGAAAGTCTCCTGAGGAGCCGGCCCACGGCACCAAGCACTAACTACCTGATGTGACGGGAAGCCTGGGGGGTGTCCAGTCCCTCAGCCTGTGGTTGATGCACAAGGCGATGATGTCATCCCACGGGATCTCGGCAACTGAGGGCCGCGCCCCCGGGCCTGGGGAGGGGCTCTTGCTCTTCCACCTGCGGTACGTGCTGTGGAGCAGGCTCTCCACCTGGGACTGCAGGACGGGCCGCGCCTGGAGAGAGCTGGGGATCTGGGAGGTGTACTGCACAACCATGGCACACACGGGGAGCCAGGGAGCTGGAGAGAGAGCACCGCGTGAGTCACAGGGCTTGGTGCAAATCTACGTGCAAGGTTCTTCCCTCTGTATTTTCCCAGGAAAAGGCAACTATGTAGCTGAGAAGTCTGCCTTCAACTCTGAATACAACAGAACCACAGCTGTTAAAGAAAGAACATCTCCCTCCCCATGTCCAGGTAGGGGATGCAGCCACCCAGGTCAGAATTCACAACAAAGGGTCCATCCCAGAGGCTTTGACTGCACAGGCCTGCAGATGCGTGCAGGAATCCGTATTTGACCAAGCACTCAGGGAGGTCTGGTCCCAGAGGCACGGGCTTCACTTGGGGAGCCCCGACCTAGCTCACGGCAGAGGATTTGCGCAGTGCGGTTTGTTTCCCTTTGGGTTCCTTCAGCAGCAAATGCCTGTTAGGCCTACTGGAGACTGCACCTCAAGATTCAGAATGATGCCTGAGGCCTCCGTTCCACATGGGCTAAAGGAGATGGCCCCGCGAAGGCCATGTGCTGCGTCACGTGAGCACACCCAGCCTCGTTCCCTGCTAACAGCATCGGCAAGGGAAGGGGCAGCCTCCTCACAGCACAGGGACCCATAAAGGCTGCGTGAGAACAGCCCGAAAGCCTCACTCGGGCACAGCCGGAGCCACAGAACGAACTTCTTTGACAAAGAAGGAACACTGGTGTTAACGCAGCACTGAGTGCCGTGGCCCCAGCAGAGCCAGCAGCGTGGGGACGGGACCGCACAGCCCCCATGCCTCTTGCTCCCAGATGCCGTGGCACAGGCAGGACGGGACCTGCTGTTGACTGAGGATCCCAGCCTGGGGCGCAGCACTCCTCCTGACACCTTCCTCCCGGGACGGAACAGGTGCCCCCAGGCCGCTCAGATGGTGGTGAAGGGCCAACAGGGCTCACTCCACAGAACCCCAGCTCGTCCTGACTCCCGCATCCAAAGGCAGTGTGGGGCCGGGGTGCCCAGTGGAGGAGGACCACCTCACACCGGCGCCCAACACCTGCCAGGGCGTCTCTACAGCAAGAAGGAGACGGGGAACTCGGCCGCACCACACTGCTTCCCAGCCAGTACCCCTCAGCACGAGCACGCACCTCCCGGGGGCGGAAGGTCCATCTGTGGGAGCTGGAAGCCAAGGACAGCCTGCCTCAGCCAGGCCAGGTGCTCCGGGGTGTTCCAGTGAAGGTGAGGAAGCAGCCGGCTGCCCCCTGCCTCGGTGAACTCAGTGACAGGCCAGGACAGGTCACAGAGCTGCGCGGAGGACACTACAGAGGCCAGGAAGCTCAGCACGCTGTTGAACAGCTCGATGACGGCGCTTGGCTCCTGCGGGGCCAGGCCGCCTAGCCTCCGCTCTCTTCTGTCGTGGAAAAACCGGCCGCTAAACTCCCGGCTAACGCCATCTTCCACGTACTGAATGAGGGTCTGGCAACAAAGGTCAAGGGCACTGGGGCAGTGGGAGACCAGCCACTGCACAGCCTGCGAAACCTGAGAAGCAAAGACAGTGGGGAGAGATCTGGTTCAACAATTCACGCTGTTTTTCAGGAAGAGACTGCTGAAGGCGCCCCTCCCACGGCTGCCACAGCAGGTGCCACGGGAGCAGCGGCCTCTCAACCGCACCAGGAGGGGGAGCAGACGCTGCCACTGCAGTTGAGTTTGGTCTCCCAGGGCCCTGGAGACCCACACAGCAGGGACCCCGAGAAGGGCTCCCATGGCCCTCGCCCCCGAGGGGCGTGGCCTGAAGGATCGCCCCGGAAGGGCTGGAGGCCCAAGGGAAGCCAGCCCTGCACGTGCTCTTCACCTCACACGGAAAAGGAGGCCGCGTCTTCCTGTTCTTAGAGGGACTAACAGCTTCACTGCATGCCTGGATGCTTTCACAGCCTGTAGTTACCTTTCTTCCTGTAGTTACTTTTATTTTAACTCCTGGCACTTCTTTCCCTAAATGTAATTGTCAGCACAGACTTCCTTTTTTAAGGAAACTTCTGAAAACATTATTTCTTCATATTCCAAGGACAACCACTTACAAAAATAATTATACATCTGACCCTCATATAGAAGACATGAATTGTCATATTTTAAATCCATAACAACAAAAGCTCTAAAAAAATTTACACAAACAATTTAATTTATTGCCGATAGCAGGACTGTGGGTAAATTTTATCTTTTATTTTGATTTCTGCTTATATTTTTAGAAAGTTTCCTGTCAAAACATAAAATTAAAAATGCAAGCAGTAATATACACTAAATTCAAGATAGAGTGAAAGGGAAAAAACTGAAATATCTTGTTGGACCTTTAAAAATGATGAAACCTTACCTTAGTCGTGCCTTGTAAATCACTAATGGAATCAGGGATCTCAATAACGGTATAATCTGAAATCAGCTTAGCTGAAACCAAATCCTGTAGCATCAGACCTTTAAGACAAACAGACGCAGGTCACCTGTCTCCTGGTAGAGGTCTGCAGGCGAGCAAAGGCATCTCACTGCTCTGACCCCGCCCAGCCCTGCCCCGCCCCCAGTCACTGCAGCAGCTGCTGTCACATGACTCCAGACACCACACTGCCAGCACTTTCTCATACCCCCAGCTCTACCCACTAATTAAACATGCCAGCTCATAAATGGAACTGCCTTCACACACCAGCTTCCACTTCCTTCTCCACGGCGTCCCCTCCCGGGCTGGACACAAGAACCACCAGCGGAAGCGCAGGCTGGAAGGGCTTGGCCTGCAGGAGCTGCTTGATCTGCAGCAACGCCGACAGCCAGTACACGTCCTCCTCCGCCAAGTCCTCGCTCTTCACTTTGGGAGGAAGCAGCAGCATGAGCCCACTGGCTCCCAGGAGCTCCTTCTGTGTCTCCACAGCATCGAGGGCACAGTCGCTAAGAGCACCGTGGGCCACCTGGAACAGCACCCAGACCATCAAGATGGATGCACCAGGGGACAAATCAACAGTGAGCTTCGGTCCCAGAGTGAGCAGAGCCAAATGCTCACCGCACGCCAGGTCAGCCTCCCTCCGTGAGGCTGAGAATTAGTATGAAAATTAGTCATAGGTAATTCAGCCTCTGGCTAGACTTGTGTTGGAGCAATTTAATCTTAACAATTACCTCAAACAGGCTTGTAAAAAACGAGTAAGCCGGGACTTCCCTGGTGGCTTCCCTGGTGGTTAAGAATCCGCCTGCCAATGCAGGGGACACGGGTTGGATCGCTGGTCCAGGAAGATCCCACGTGCCGTGGAGCAACTAAGCCCGTGCACCACAACTACTGAGCCTGAGGTCTAGAGCCCATGAGCCACAACTACTGAGCCCACGTGCCATAACTACTGAAGCCCACACACCTAGAGCCTGTGCTCCGCAACAAGAGAAGCCACCACAATGAGAAGCCTGCACACTGCAATGAAGAGTAGCCCCCACTCACTACAAATAGAGAAAGCCTGTGTGCAGCAACAAAGACCCAACGCAGCCAAAAATTTTTTAAAATTAAAAAAAAAAAAAGAAAGAAAGAAACCCAAAGGAAACAGATACCGCACGGCACCTAAGAAAACTTATGCAAAAATCCTAATTTCCTCTGAGGATGCCTCCCTCTGGAAACAGTCATAAGATGATATGAAAAAGTCAAATAAGGACAAGAAAAAGGAAATCAATAATATATATATTATTAAAAACTCAATAGAACATTTGGAATACAAAGTCAAGGAAATCTCCCAGAAAACAGTATTAAAAAACAAGAGAGAAAATGGGATAGAAAGGATTAAGAGGCTCAGAGGCTCAACTGATGAGGTCAAACATCAGTCTAATAGGAGTTCAAGAGAGAAGAGAATAAATGAGAAGGAAAGCAGATGTCATCAAGATGGAAAAACGTCAGTCTCCAGCCCACAAGGACCCACCAAGCCCAAATGATGAGGGAAGGAAGTCAGCACCAGAGCGCCAGGGACAGAGTGCAGGCTTCCAAAGAGAAACAAAGTGGGCCACAGAGAAAGGAACAGAACAGTTTCAGACATCTCAACAGCAATGCTGGACGGCAGGTGACAGTGGAGCAAACTAGAAGGAAAATAACTTCAACCCATAATTCTATAAACCTAGCTAAACTATGAAGCAAATGTGAGGGTAAATACATTTTCAGACAGGCAAGAACACCAAAAATTCTCCTCCCACGCACTCTTCCTTTGGAAGAAAGTGGAAAATGTGCTCCATCAAACAAGAGACTAAACCAAGAAAACATCTTGCTGCTGCTGCTGCTGCCGCCAATGGCAGCACCGAGCAAGTGCCTGATGTGTCGGACTGTGCGCTCTGTATGTATAACTCACTTCGTCCTCAAGGGTCCCTGTGCACAGTGGCACCACGGAGCAGCTGTGTGGCCCCAGGCTATTTGTTTTAGCTCCTCCCTCCCTGGCAAAACCGAATCATGAGTAAGAGCACTGACCCACAGGCGGCGCCCGGCCACGAGGACCCTGCCCAAGGCCAGGGTTAGGGGTGGAAGAGCAGGACTGAGCTCTTGGTCTGGAGGCCCCAGCGGCAGCCACACCCTGGGACACTTTATCAGCCTCAAGGGGAGCAGGAGGATGGCGCCTTCTCAGAGGGAGGGATAAGGTGAAGTGACAGGACATTTAGAAAACTCTACTAAGACATGGACAGCCCACGTGCCGGCACGTTTGGGTAATTATTAATGAAAGATGAAGGTAAAACTACTTAAGTAAGATAATGAGACAACTACTACTTGCAAAAAAATAAACAAATGTAGTCACAGAACACTTGCCGGTTCTGGGGCAAATAGCCGTCACACAGCGCGCGCGCACACACACGCAACACGCGGACCCACATGACCCCACTTGCTGAGATAATATAAAGTAATGATGTAGCCACCTGGAAGATGGGGAGGCTGCGAGGAACTGGGGTATGAAGAGTTCACGCCTCCCATAGTGGGGTGTGCAGCCCCAGGATGGCCCCCACGATGCCACCTCTGCGTGCTGATGTCCATGCACCGTCACCTGCCCTGAGTGTGAGCTGGGCCTAGTGACACGCTTCTAACAGTATCAGACAAACGTAATGGGATGCCACCTCTAAGATTAGGCTACAAAGAGATTATGCCAGCTTGCTCAGCCGACGGGAGCCAGCTGATGCCCTGTTGTGAGCTGCCTCACAGAAGCCCACGTGGCGTGGCCTGCAGGGAAGTGAATCCTGCCAACGACCACGAGAGTGAGCTTTCCGAGGAGACCAGAGCCCTGGCCTACATCTTGACTTACACCTGGTGAGGAATCCCGAGCCAGAGGGCCCATTTAAGCCACACCTGGACTTCTGCCCCACAGAAATTGCGAGTAACGAACGTTTGTTGTTTAAAGCTGCCACATTTGGATGTTTTTTGTTTTTTGGTTTTTTTGGCCGTGCTGCACGGCATGCGGGGTCTTAGTTCCCCAACCAGGGATCGAACCCAGGCCCCCTGCAGTGGGAGCGCGGAATCCTAACCCCTGGACCGCCAGGGAAGTCCCAAAGCTGCCACATTTGGAGGTAACCTGCTATGTAGCAATAGATAACTAATACACATATTTTAATGCAAAGTCAGCAGAGAACATCTAAAGTGGATAAATAAGAGAAATGGCAGAGTAAGGACATGATATGGAAACAGGACAGAAGTCAAGCCTTGGGGAAAGGAGCTAGAAGAAGGGGCAGGGGCTGCAATTTCTCATCATAAATCATGTGGTGCTATCTGAGTTTTTAACTACCTGCAAGTATTATTTTGACTTAAAATTTTAAGAATAAAGGCAAGAACAAACTAATTGTCCAGTAGGTGAAGTTTGACTTTGTCATCATAGGAAAAAGGGAAGTACATGCCCCAAGATGTTTCTGTTACCTCTGAATGGTGAGAGCTTAGATGGCTCTTATAATCTTTATACTTCCTCTGTATTTCCTTATATTTTTAAAGTTTTATATACGTATTACTTTCACATTTAAGAAATACAATAAATAGTATTTAAATGGAAAGAAACAAACAAAAATCCTATAGTCAAACTACAATTTGAAGCAGTTCCAAGGACAGAAGGAACATGCAGTGGAGTGTCACATGCAGATGTCCGGGTGTGCCATGAAGGTGACTGTCAGGAAGAGGAGAGGTCTGGAGTGGCGACCTTCAGGTCAGGACGCGGTGGGGAGGGCCGCTTCCACTGGGCCCTGCTCTGAGCACGCCGCCGGTCGTGATCACCACACTGTGGAAGGCACCAGGCCCAGGCTGGACAGCTGGCCACCGCAGCAGCTACCAACACCAGGTCTGCTCAATGCTGAAGCCCACACTTCCTGCCCTGCACTGCTATTTTCTAAGTAAATAAAATACACATCTGGTTTTATTTCTGAACACACAAGTAAAACCTCAAATTCATTTATGCAAGTCTGAATCTAATGAGGAAACAGGTTCTCATTAAACAAGAATCTCTCAGGGAACCAATTAAGCTCAGTATTGTACAAACACCTATAAAGAACAAAAATTAGGGACTTCCCTGGTGGCGCAGTGGTTAAGAATCTGCCTGCCAATGCAGGGGACATGGGTTCGATCCCTGGTCTGGGAAGATCCCACATGCTGTGGAGCAACTAAGCCCGTGCGCCACAACTACTGAGCCCGTGTGCCACAACTACTGAAGTCTGCGCACCTCGAGCCCGTGCTCCGTAACAAGAGAAGCCACTGCAATGAGAAGCCCGTGCACTGCAACGAAGAGTAGACCCCGCTCGCCGCAACTCGAGAAAGCCCATGTGCAGCAACGAAGACCCAACGCAGCCGAGAGAGAGAGAAAGAAAGAGAGAGAGGGAGAGGGAGAGAAAGAGAGAGGAAGGAAGTAAGGCAGAAAGGGAAAGGAAACGAAAGGAAAGAAAATTAGAACTTATAATCAAAAACTGAGGACAACTTTAACGTAAAACAAAAACAAGTAACCTGAAATGCCCAATACTGAACCTATGTGAAAACTGCATAGGATTAAGAAGCATTAGTCTTTTGGTAAGACCTGATATATCAGGAAGCTATTTTAACAAAGATTTCAGCAGCTGACAGACCATATGAGATGCAACAGCCACTGCATTTTTTTGTAATGCTCTGTCTCATCCCTCTTGGGTTAGTTACCAGAGGTCCGTGGAATTCAGGGCTTCTGAATTATAGGTGAACATATGTACTTTTCAGGATTGTTCTGGGTTTTCACCAAGTTCTCAAAGAGAGGTCTGTGACCCAAGACAGTTAAGATTCACTGCACTCCTGAGAATCTAGCCTGGTCTCTCACACCAAGGGGGTGTGCATGGGATGTCATCAAGACGCAAGGAGGAACAGATACGACACTTGCTTCTGAGCCTCCCACATTGTTTCAGGGCCACTTCAGGGAAGTTACATGATTCCAATCATGCCTGGGAGTGAGTGCGAATGAGAAAACCACAGAAGTAAATACACTAAGTGACGGTCACTCACCTTGATGCACACACTGACAGAAACTGTCTCATTCCCCTTGCTGCTGAGAGTGTTAAAGAGAGTGAGTGTCTGAATGCCACCAACATCACGGCATGTGTCATCCACTGAGCCATCATCTCCTATGAACTTGACCTTTAACCAATTTGCTAGAATTCTGTGAATAAAAGAAAGTAACACTTGAAGGAGAGTCTAATCCTAAATTCGAACTACAAAGAGAAATATTACACAGATGTAAATCCACAAACACCAAATCTTACTATAAAGTTGATCTGAACTAATAAACAGGCTGTGATTTTTTAAATGGAGTTAGGAACTCTACTGGGTTATATATTTGAGAAGCCACTCATTCTAATGTGATTTATGATTTTGAAGCACTAAGAAAAGATTTTGAGCAACAGAAAAGGTCCTTAGAGTCTACCATACAACCCAGCAATTCCACTCCTAGGTATGTAACTAAAATAACTGCAAACATATGTCCACACAAACACTTACACGTCAATGTTCACAGAAGCATTATTCATAATAATCAAAAAGTGGAAACACCACAAATGCCCATCAACTGATGAACAGAGAAATAAAATGTGATATATTCATGCAATCAAATATCATTCGGCCACAAAATGAAGGACTAATATATGCTACAACATGCATGAACCTAGAAAACATTATGCTAAGTGAAAGATGCCAGTCATAGAAGACTACATGTTTTCGGGTTCTATTTGTATGAAATGTCCAGAATAGGCAAATGAATAGAGACAGAAAACAGATTAGTAGTTGCCAGGGGCTGCAGGTAAGGAGGGATGGACTGCTAATGGGCATGGATTTCTTTTTAGGTGAAAAACTGTTCTGCAATTAGATAGTTGTGATGGTTATACAACTCTGTGAATATACTAAAACCAGTGAAATGTACACTTCAAATGGGAGAAATTTATGATATGTGAATTACATCTAAAAAAGAAAAGTAACACGTTCTGTAGTTGCTTTAAAAGTATGGTTTCTGGAAGCAACTTGGTTATAAGAAATTATGCTATGTCAACTTTTTCTATTTCTTTTTAAAAACGCCAGAAGTTTTTTACCTAAGGAAAAAATGGAACTATAGCAAACAAACTAAACTGTCTTCCCCAAGAGTCTAAAATGAAGCAGGCTCTAATCAATATACCTCAGCATAGCTTTAAGTCACAATCAAGTCTGAAATGTTTTTGGACAAAGACTGTTGCCAACTGTACAAAATAAAAATGTGAAAAATCTAAAGCGTCAACTTCAAATAACAAACAAAACAGCCTGCAAAACTAAGCATCAAAATGAAAGCAGGCGTCAGGGTCCCCCGGAGGAGAGGAGCACACTGGGCTGACACCCGGCCACCCCCGTGTGCACCACTCAGCTCCCAGATGCTCTGGAGAAGTCACTCCGCCTCCCGGCCGCGTGCTCAGCACCCAGCCCCACAGGGGGAAACCTCCCTGACCTGCCAGGACTCCCTGGGGACTGCTCTTCTCCATCAGGCAACACCAGCACCAGCTTCCAAAACACGCGCTCCTGCTGCCCCGGGAGGTGCTCAGCCACGAGGGATGGCAGGTCCAGGGGCGCCCACGCCGCGTCCCTGGAAGGGACAGAGCACCACAGGTGAGCCACCACGCGAGCCCCCGGCAGGAGCAGCGTACACGGCGGGCGGGGGGTGACCAACCTCAGCAGCTGCTGGTAGAAGTGCTGAACCTTCATCTGGTGCGCCACCTTGTTTCTGAGCCGCCTTAGCCTGCGAAGGAAGAACCACACAGAGCCTACGTGAGGCCCACTCAGCACCCACGGAGGAACTTGATAAGCACTGAGTGATGTTCTGAGTGCACAGTAATTGGTTAGTGAGTGTCTCCCAGCGGGGAATACTTAGGAGGCCAAGAAACTTTTTCTGATAGAGAAACAGTTTAGTCAGAGGACTTGTTCATTCCATAAACATCAAGCAATTATCTACTGTGTGCCAGTCATGGCAGATCAGCAGTAAACCGACAAAAATCCTGCCCCGCTAGAACACACGCTCTTGTAGGGAGAGAAGGGCCTCTGTTAGTGGATGGCGTGACAGGCGCGGTGGGCATGCTGTGGACTTACACAGGGTGGTCAGAGGTGATACGGGAGCAAAGACTGAAGGAAATAGGGGCGCCAGCATGTGAGTTCTGGGGGACAGGCCAGACCAAGTCAGGAGTGGGCCTGGCACGTACACAGAATGAGCACAGGGAGAGCAGCGGGGGCCAGCCAGAGGGCAGGGTGTGGGCCACTATGAAAGGACTCAGAGAGCAGCCCAGGGACATCAATAGGGACGTGAGGCGACCTGACTCTGATGTGGTGGTGAGGACACCACGGTGCAGGGGTCAAGGGCGGAAGCCAGCAGACGGACAGGTGGCTACGTGAGAGGGGTTGGCAGTGGAGGTGGTGAGGGTAGAGCCGCAGGATGGTGGGTCTGAGTCCAGGTGTGACCCAGCCCAGGGAGGACAGGCTGGCATCCTGTGAGCCAGAGGAGGCACCGAGTGCAGCAGGCCAGGTGAAGATTAGGTTCCGATGTTGAACTGGGGACACGGGGAAGAGGCATCAGCTGGAGATGCACGAAGGGAGCTGTCAGCGTGCAGGATGGAAAAAGATTACCAGGGGAGGAGGCAGAGGGGAAGAAGAGGGGACGGGGGTTGTGCTGGAGGGCAGGGGAGAGGACAGAGAGAGGGCCATCCTGACACAGGTGACACAGCCAGGACTCCAGGAGGCAGCCGGGCCAAGGCTGAAGGCCCCGACACGCACAGCACATCAGAGACAGGCCAGCACCGTCACCACCCTGCTTGCAGATGCAGGCACAGGACCCGGGGACGTGGGCAGCTACACAAAGTTTGTTAGAGGCGTGGAGCTGGTGACAGCCCAGGAGAGGACAAGATGTGCCTCGAGACCCCAGCAGGGTGGGCTGCCACTGCGCCTCTGTGTCGTCTTCCTAGGCCCCCACTGGGAAGTTCCTCTCCAGAGGCGACAGTGGCCTGGTCTGAAGAGAGAGGCCGAGCCCTGCATGGCCAGGATTGGGCAGCTGAAGCCAGGACCTGGGCAGGGAGCCGGGCACATGCGGGGTGGCCAGGAGGAGCGGCAGGGAGGGCCATGAAAGGGGACACAGGGAGGGAGCCCGTAAGAGGAGAGACCTGACGGCGGGAGGGGGAGTCGCTAAAACGCTGCCACCGCAGACCCAGGGTAGCAGAGGGGTCGGGGTGGTGGTGGGGGTGAGGCCAACACGGACCTCTGGCTCCACCACTGAGAATGGACATGATGTGTCCTTAAGCTAGGAAGGCAAGGAGAAAACAGGTAATTCCAGGGAAGATTCGATTAGCAGGACCAGGAGTGTTTTAAGGGGAAAAGGCAAGTGAAATCACAGCAGGTAAAGCAACTCGCACTCCAAAAACGTAATCCTGCATCTGTCTTCACCTCCTCTGACTCCACCCATCTTCCCTGCAAACAGACGTGTTAATCCACACTCTCGATAAAGCCAGTTGGGGCAGGAGGCACTTAGGAGGCCCCGGGCCGCTGACCTGGTGCAGGAGATGCCCACTCTCCCTGCGTGGCCCAGATCCAGGAGGCCCCTGGCCAGGTTCTCCTCTGCAATGGGGCACTCTGCGCTGGGCGCCAGTGCCCTCAGCCGGTCGTTCACGTCCACACAGCAGGGCGCCGCAGGGAAGGCCCGCATCTGGCGCCTCAGTTTCTTCCGGGCTGCGACAGCTTCCCTCCACCTAGAGGAGAGACCAAAGTGTCATCACTGGGTGTTTTTGCCATGGGGACGAGGCAAAAACATCTCCAGCATGAACATGGGAAACATTTTCTGCCAGTATGTTTAGGTCTTTTTCAGCAACAGATCTCAAACTGAGAAATGGATCAGAACTGAAACTCAAGGTACAGGGGATGGATGATAGCCAATGAGTGGTGGGCAACGAAACTACTGAACTTAAGAGTGAATGCTGAGGGACTTCCCTGGTGGCGCAGTGGGTAAGACTCTGTGCTCCCAATGCAGGGGGCCGGGTTCGATCCCTGGTCAGGGAACTAGATTCCACATGCATGCCGCAACCAAGAGTTCGCCCATGCCCCAACTAAGGAGCCAGTGAGCTGAAACTAAGGAGCCTGCGAGCCGCAACTAAGGAGACCACCATGCCACAACTAAGACCTGGTGCAACCAAATTAATTAATTAATTTAAAAAAAAAAAAAAAAAGAGTGAATCCTGAACAGTCTCTGGAGGCCAACTTGCCAATCTGGATACAAACACAGATCCATATACCCTTTGACCCAGCAGACACCACCGACAGGATTTTCCCTCCAGACATGTGTGCACCTGTGTGAAATGTCTGTACAAGGATGCCACTGCAGCACTCTTTGTCACAGCTAGAGAGAGAAAGCCATGTGAAAGGCTACCAGTGGGACCAGGCAGGTCATCTACCATGTGCTCTGGCAACGCCACCTCAGTGCACTGACGGCAATGGGGAGAGGCCACCGTGCTGCTGCAGTCAGGTCTCCGCCCTATGTCACAGAGAGTCAAGAAGAGTCTGGCACAGAGTAGGGAAGGTGCGCCCACCTGTGCCAGCCACCACACAAAGGTCAGAGGTCCTCGTGGGACGGAGACTCATTTCTGACTGAGTCCCCTTTTACACGGCTGCAACTGTCAAGTACACTATTACTTTCTTTAAATGTTATTATGAAATGAATTATCATATAACATACGTTAACACATGTACACCCATTTTAAAGATTAATGATAAGTCAAACACCCACATCCTTCCATGCAGTTGAGAATGGGTGGCCAAGACCAGCACCTGATGCCCACGGGCCCTGCTCAGTCACACACCCTCTCATTCCCAAAGGTGACCACTATGTTGGGTTTATGTTTGTTATTTTCCTTCTTTAGGGTTGTACTACTATACATAAATCCAAAACAATCCATTTGGTTTGAATATGCAGTTTGTATGTTGCACACATTTCCCTAACAATTGCTTTTTTTCACTATAAATTATGTTTTGGAAATTCATCCATGTGGGTGCATACAGCTGTCATTTGGCTTGTTCATGGCCCTCTCCCTGTGTCTAGCACGTTGGGTAAACAGCAGAAGGCTACCTATAAACATCTGTCGAAATACAGAGCGGGCCCCCCACCCCAATCTAATTCTTTACTTAGTTTATACCCTTTAGGAAGGAACGTGTTACATGTGCGTATTATCAGCTGCTTCTGAAAGTATAATCTTTGTAAAAGGCTCCCCTGTATGCACTGATTTTATCTGTAAGGACATGGGACTCACCGCTGGAGATACTTGCAGAAGCACTGAAGTTCCTGGAGGGTCTCTTTTGCAGTGTGGAAAATTTCCTCCCCAAGAAACAAGTCCACCAAGTGGGCACAGACGTCCTCACAGCAACGGGCCATGCGGAGCCTCTGCTCTGTCTCCACTGCACTCCTAGGGAAAAGGGCAATCAGCATGAGAGACACTGCGCCCAAGGCCCCACCCTGAGGGCCTGCCGTAAAAGCATGAGTCCACGTCCTTAATACTGAAATGTAATGATATCTTTGCTGCAAGAAAAGCTTGAAGATTTTATTTTATATAATGCACAGACATCTGGAAATTTAGAGGAAAAAGAACTAAAGTGGTACAGGGTACAAGATTATAGATCCAACAGGGCCCTTATAGATAGTCAAGAGATAACCCTGTATCTTATAGTGAGAAATTTAATTTTTAAATGACCATTGAGACAACTGAAATATCTTCTCATCAACAATATCTGACGTTTGCTATTAGAAATGTCTCGGGCTTCCCTGGTGGCGCACTGGTTAAGAATCTGCCTGCCAATGCAAGGGACACGGGTTCGAGCCCTGCTCCAGGAAGATCCCACATGCCACGGAGCAACTAAGCCCGTGCGCCACAACTACTGAGCCTATGCTCAAGAGCCCGCAAGCCACAACTACTGAGCCCACGTGCCACAATTACTGAAGCCTGCGTGCCTAGAGCCCGTGCTCCGCAACAAGAGAAGCCACCGCAATGAGAAGCCCACGCACTGCAACAAAGAGTAGCCCCCGCTCACCGCAACTAGAGAAAGCCCGTGCAGCAACAAAGACCCAACGCAGCCAAAAGTAAAAACAAACAAATAAATAAATAAATTTATAAAAAAAAAAAAAAAAAGAAAAGAAATGTCTCAAGGATATGATAGCTGGCTACAGAGGCTGACAGCCTAAGGTCATGTGACAGTGGCCCTCAGATAAACCAGAATCTGAAAGAGATTTTTTACAACAAAATCCTATCAACCAAGGGATCACAGAGGCCTTTATCAAATATATTTAGCCATTAAGTCAAAGAAGCCCAGACAGGCAAGACCCATTTCCGATAGCCATCCTCTGTGGCGATAGAGACAGCCCTGGGCCAAGCTGTAGTCCAAGCCTTCTGGAACTGCAGAGAACAGCAGTTTCCCTGCACGTCAATGAGTCCTAGGTTTTACTTCTCTCTTAATACCCCTTCCTGGGATTAAGAACAGACAAACACCCATCATTTGTGAAGTCTCTTGCTTATAGTAAACAGTGAAATAGACTCCCAATTAATAGAAATGGAAAGAAATATTAATTAAACAATATACTCTGCCTCCTGGCTATATTCCCCATCTGCACCAGAGGCTGCAGGCCTATCTCAGGGGAACTTAAATGCAAGGACAGATTTCCCAGCACAACTGAACCTCTTTCTTCCCTGAAGCTTGGCACTGAAATTAATAAAGTTCTTAAGTGAAATAGCTCAAAGGAATCTTTTAACATACAAAACAAAGGAAAGGATCTTCTACTTGAGAAAAACTAACGGTAAGTAACCTGGTGTGGAGAAGACCACCAGCGAATTCTTTCGCTAACAGAAACATCCCCACACCCAGGGCTGGGTCAACAAGGAGGATGAGAGTGAAAGTGAGGGCCTCCCTGGAAGCAACGCACACAAGAACAGGGAGAGCCTGTTAGTGTCTGGCTAACCCGAAGATATGCTCCTTGTCAAAATGAAAGCCAGCTAGCCTGAGCTGGACCAGCCTGGCCATGGTGCCTCTAACCCTCCTCCCGCCCGCCCACCCGCCTCACGCTGCAGGACACCAGCGCTTCACTTACTTCAACTCCTGGGAGCAGGTTTCCCTCACACGTTCTGTCACCACGAGCTCTGTCAGCTCTGCAGCTAGGTCCTGGCTCAGCTGAGTTAACACCAGTTCCCTCTCTTGTTTCAACCTAAGGGAAAAGGAAAAAGGGAACAAGAAATAACAGTCGTCACACTCTGTGACCTTGCGAGTGGGGATTTGAGTTGTGCTCCCTGGCCCCTCCGGCAGGCCTGACACCTCTGGTTCCACCAGACAGGCCCCACAGCCACGCCCACTCCAGTTCCCAGACCACCACCCACACTCCCTCTGGCTGGGGAGGGGCTGCTGCTTACAAGGTGGGACCTGCCCGCTCCCTGGGCCACAGTGTACGAAGGCGCAGGGCGAGCCGTGGGTCTGATAGAGTGCAGTGGGCAAAAGCGAGAGCACCCTAGGCCAGGGCAGGCTCTCCCCCTGTGCACACGCTCCACCCCCCACGCGCACTGCAGGGGCGCGACACCCTCACCTCTCTTCTTCAGCGCGCCGCCTCTCTTCCTCTTTTCGCTCCCTTTCCTTCGTCACTTCTTCAGTTGCCATGTGCCTCAAAATGCCCACGGTCGCAGCTGTTAACAGCTCCTCCACAGCAGCACTGGAAACACTAGACAGAGCAAAGTGGACACGGCTCTAAGTAAACAATAAAAGCCGCACAAACCGTATCACTAGACTTCTAATACGAGCAAGGGAAAAAATACCTATTTGCCTTCCAGCATAAAAATCAAGCCCGTGGTTAGGAACACACAATCTATCAAAACTGACTCAGGAAAAAAAGAAAATCTGAATAAACCTATAACTAGTTAAGAGATTGACTCAGTATTTAAAAACATCTCCCAGCAAAGAAAAATCCAGGATGAGATGGCTTCACTGGCAAATTCTACCAAACACTTAAAGAAGAACTAACACCAACCCTTCTCAAACTCTTCGAAAACACCGAGGCACAAGGAACACTTCCTAACACCTCTACAAGCCCAGCATTCCTCTGACCTGATACCAAAGCCAGACAAAAACACCACAAGAAAACTAGTGACCACTATCCCTTGTGGATGTTGAAGTAAAAATCCTTAACAAAATACTAGCAAACCAAAATTAAGCAATATACCGAAAGGATTATACACTACCAAGTGTATAATCTCACGCTACCAAGTGAGATTTATTCCTGGAATGCAACAAATGAAAATCAATATAATACAACCACATTAATAAACTGAAAGGGAAAAAACCCACACAATCATCTCAATTAATGCAGAGAGAGCATCTGACAAATTCAATACCATTTCATGATAAAAACACTAAATAAATTAAGAAGAGAAGGGAACTTTCTCAAAATGATAAAGACCGTATATGAAACACCCACTGCTAACATCATATTCAGTCGTGAAAGACAGAAAGCTTTTCCTCTAAGATCAGTAACAAGACAAGAGTGCCCTATCTGCCATTTCTATTCAACACCGTATTGAAAGTTATAGCCAGAGCAATTAGACAAGAAAAATAAAAACATCCAAACTGGAAAGGAAGAAGAAAACTATGTGTATTCACAGATGACAGGATCTTATATGTAGAAAATCCTAAGGGATCCACTCAAAAGCTATTACAATAAAAAAAAGTTCAACAAGATTGGAATATAAGGATCAACACCCAAAAATCAATGGCATTTCTATACACGAGCAATGAGCGTTCTGAAAGTGGAATTGAGGAAACAATTCCGTCTACGATAGCGACAAAAAGAATAATATAATTAGGAACAAATTTAACCATAGAAACAAAAGACTTGTACAATAAAAACTATAAAACGTTGCTGAAAGAAATTAAGGAAGACATAAACAAATGGAAAGACATCCATGTTCATGGACTGGAAGACTTAATATTGTTAAGATGTCAGTACTACCCAAAGCAAACTACAGATTCATTGGCATCACCATCAAAATCCCAACATAACTTTTTGCAGAAACAGAAAAACCCATCCTAAAATTCTTATGAAATTTAAAGGGTCTCCAAATAGGGAAACAGTCTTCAAAGAGAAAGTTGAAACAAAGCTGAAGGACTTGCACTTTGTGATTTCAAAACTTACAACTTACTACGAAGTTATAGTAATCAAATTAAAACAATATGGTACTACCATAAAAACAGACATATATGCCAATGGAATACAGAGCCCAGAAAGAAACCCTCACATATATGGTCAACTGATTTTGAACAGGGTGGCAAGACCATTTGAAGGGGAAAGGACAGTCTTTTCAACACTGGTGCTGTGAAAACTGGATACCCACATACAAAAGAACAATGTTGGATCCTTATCTTACACAATATATAAAAACAAAATCAAAATGGATCAAAAACCTAAATTTAAGAGCTGAAACTATAAAACGCTTAGAAGAAAACCCAGGGGAAAATCTTCACAACATTGTTTGACAGTGATTTCTTGAATATGATACCGAAAGCACAGGCAACAAAAGAAAAATAGATAAATTGGACTATATAAAAATTTTAAATTTTTGTGCATCAAAGGACACTATCAAAAGAGTGAAAAGACAATCCACAGGTTGGGAAAAAAATATTTGCAAATCAAATATTGAAAAAGGATTAGTATCCAGAATATGAAAGAACTTCTACAACTCAACAACAAAAAAATTCAAGAATGGGCAAAGGACTTAAGCAGACATTTCTGCAAAGAAGATACACAAGTGGCCAAAAATTACATGAAAAGATGCTCAACATCATTAGTCATTAGAGAAATGCAAATCAAAACCACAGTGAGTTACCACTTCACACATTATAATGGTTATTATTTAAAAAAACAAAAAAAAGGACAGCAAGTGTTGGCAAGAATGTAGAGAAACTGGAACCCTTGTGCACTGCTGGTGGGGATGCAAAAATGGTGCTGCCGTTGTGGAAAACAGTTTGGTGATTTCTCAAAAAAGTAAAAATAGATCATATGATCTAGTAATTCCACACCTAAACATATACCCATAAGAACTGAAAGGGACTCAAACAGTTATTTGTGCCCCAGTGTTCACAGCAGCATTATTCACAATAGCCAAAAGGTGGAAACACCTTATTAAGCACAGGTGAATAAATAAAATGTGGCATATATACATGTGTATGTGTGTGCATATATTTAACAAAGTATTGTTCAGAAATAGATCTGAAAGTAGACAATGGTGATGAATACCCAACATTGTAAATATACTTAATGCCATTGAATTGTGAGCTTAAAAATGGTTAAAATGGTAAATTTTGTTATGTATATTTTACAATTAAAAAAAAATCCATGTAAGTCTTACTTATTTTTAGCTCCATCAAATAGAAAGTATGTACCTAATTCTAGTATATAAAAAACTGAACAAACCTATGAACAAGACTGACCCTTTTGTGTAAACTACATTTATACAGGGAAATATCTGGTTGGCCAAAAAGTGCCTTCGGTTTTTAAGTATTGATAATACCCTTTCGTATAATTGTGTCACTTTATATGTACTAGAATTTTTTTAAAAAGTTTGAAATCCTTAAGAAAGTCTGACTTACTAAACTTGACAGATTTTAATTAACTATTAACTCCAAAAGTAGCTTAAGAGTTTAGAAAGATTTTGATTATTAAATTTATCAAGACTAGATGCTTAAAGTGTTCCACAAAATCAGCTTTATAAAATTTGTAAGTGTAGTTTGAAATGTCTAAGGAAATTTCATCATGGTGTTAAATGCAAATGGTATAAAATGTTTAAGGGAATTTAATCTGTCAAATTTATAAACTGCGACTTAATCCAAGATCGAGTAAAGTGACTGTTTTTTTTTTTTAACAGAGAATGAACTAATTATTACTAGATTTTTTTTATTACTAGATTTTTTATCACATTTAAAGTTTAAAGAAAAACAGGTTTCTAATTTACAACTTTAATAAACCTAATGCTACTCAAAAATCATACACACATAGAAACTACCTGCAAACGACAAACACAGGTCAGGAACGTGAGGGATTATACCCACCAGCGAGCAGGACCGACATTTAAGCCTGTACAAAGGCGTAGCTGTGATCTCTCGTTAGAGACTGAGAGCAGCTTTATGAGAGGAAGCGTCTGGAGGGAGTGCAGACAGCCTCAGAGCAGGACAGGCACCACACTTACCCCAGGGCTGCGGCTGCGAAGGCCGCCCCAGCGGCGCCAACTTCCTCGCAGTCCCCCTGAAGAACCTCCTGGATGAGCTCATCCACCACCTGCACCAGGTCCTAAGGAGAGGGCAGACGGGCGTCAGGAGCACTGGCTGGGGAAACGCCGCCTCGATCCAGACCCAGCTTATCACCAAGCAGTCCGCCTCCACAGCCTAAGGTACTGAAGGTCTTCACGGAACCAGAGACATCATGGACTGTCCCGCCCAGCTCAGAAATCCCTCCAAGACCTCATCACTGAGAGCTGTTTGAAGGCGTCTGATGACCCTTACACGGGGGTCGGCTGTGCGCTCCTGGAAAGGGTTCCTGCTAATAACCAGAGAGGAGCCTTCTGGACATGCCAGGACAAGCCTGCTGCCTGCTCAACGATGGCCATTCAGACGGCCACAGTGCTGCACCCCAACGTCACACGTCCCCAGCGTCTGCGGCCCTTCCTCATTCCCCACCTCGGGCCTCCTTGATCCCCCAGTGGGGTGGTGCCCAGTGCCTGCCCAAGCAACAGGGTGGCGAGATCAAGTCACACAACCTGTGTGGTGGGTAGGCCCTGCTCGGCCCCGGGGCCACCTGTCAGAGGCATGCTGACCCCAGGGACACCCCAGGGACACAGACAGTGGTCAGACTGGACATCAGAGGCAGCTGGATGTTTGCCCACGATGGGCTCTCAGAGCCCTGACAGAAAGGTTCCTTACCTCGTCCGAGTACACAGGTGCAGACTTCGGGGGAAGGAGCTCCAGCTGCACGGGGGGCTGCACGGGGGGCTGGAAGAGGCTGGGTGCCATGCTCAAGGGCAGTGCCGGGAGGTGTGGAGGAGAAGCTGGCACAGGGGTGGGCAGGGCCTGAAGGAGGAGAGCCGGGGGGGTCTCGTCCCCCTCCGCACCACACTCCTCTCCTCTCCCTACACCTGGAAGGAACAGGCAAACGTGGGCACCGAGGACAAGCCCTGGCCACCCTCCCCAAGCAGACCACCACCGGGCGCCTCCTGAGCCATGAGCCGGGGGACCGTGTGCGCTTCACCCGTGGGAACAAAGCACTGTGGCGCCAGGGAGCCGTTCAGGCAGCACCGAGCTGATGTCCGCCGGGCCCCAGGATGAGGCCTCCCAGAGGGGAGCACAGCTGGTGCCTTCCTGAGACCGCAGCCTCACTCACCCGCCACGTCCAAGCCGGGTCTCTGAGTGCCCGTGGGCAGCTCCGCAGCCAGGCTGTCCCCGACGTACTTGTTCTGGGAGTTGAAGCTGCACACGGGGGTGTGACGGGGGACAGGGGGTAACGGCCCTCCATTCATGATCTCCCCAACTGACACCGTCAGCTTCCTGGTAATAAACACCGACTTCCTGGCCTTGGATAAACCCTCTGGTTCCAGGAACGAGGACCGGTTCAGCTCGACACAGCTACACAGACCACAAAGAACCCACGGAGAAGCGTTACACAGGCGAGAGGCCGCCCTTCACCTCCTCAGTGCCCTGCGGTCACTGTGTCGCCAGACGGCCACGTGGAAATGAGGGGAGGCAGCAAAGGCCGAGCCCAAGGCCCGGCCCACGGCATCCACCACTGCCAGCGTTTCCTTCTGACACGGGAGCCACCTGGCCTCACTGTTAGCGGCCCCAGGTGCAGCCACGCTCCCCTACACGCTCCCAGCTCATCCCGCGAGGGCAGCTCTGCAGGGAGCAGACGGGGCCAGGGCTGAGGAGTCAGAGGAGGATGGGTTCGGGGAAACCCCAGATCCGGACACGACAGGCTACACGTCATGGAGCCATTTTCTGGGAGAGGGTCCACAAGTTCCACCACGTTCTCAAAACTCTGAGTGCAGCAGAGGAGAAGTCCTGGCCTGGCCAGAGAGGCCATCTTCAGGGACAGAACAAGGAAGGCCCCAACCTCGACCATCAGGTTCTTGAGTACCTTGGGGAAAGTCAGGAAGAGCCTGAACCCCAACCTGCTGACGAACAGCGTGTGGCCTGGGGACCCCCCGCGGTTCTGACCCTCGCCTGCTCCCCGGCACCCCGGGCCGCGGAGCGTGCCTTCTCCAGGGCCGGGCGCGCAGCTGGCACTTCCCAGCCTTCCCAGAACTAAACGGGAGGAAAGGAGAGAGGCCCGGCGGTGCGGGCCTCGGTGCTTACCCGTCGGAGACGGTGAGGCCGTGGCAGCTGAGGAAGTCTGTGGCCTCCTCGCCGTCTCTGAAGAGCAGCATGCGCACCACGCCGTCCAGGGGAAAGGTGGTGGAGCGCTGAGTGCTCGCAGTGTAGGCCACGTTGAGCGCTCGGAGCGCGTCCTTGCGGATCTGCGAGGAGAAGCCGAGCCACTGAGTCGCAGAGGGTCAGGCGCTCCCTGACCGCAGACGGCTCAGTCCCTCTGGAAAGCACCCCGGGTCCCAAGCTTAGCGCTCATCGGGCCGTCTGCTCAGCAGGATGCCCAGAAGTGATGCAAAGCAAACAGTTTCACATACAGAAAAGGCTGGGCCATGAAGGCGTTATTTGTAAGAAAAACTAGGAAACAAACCACCCACCAGCAGGGCCGGGAGAGTACACTGTGCATCCGCCACTCAACAGAAAGCGCTACAGCTGCTAAAAATTACTGCAGACATGACGGAACGCCATGGAAAGTGTGTGACGTGAAACTGAGTACAAGTCAGAGAGAAAGGTGCTTCACAGCATCACACTGAGCATTTTAAGCACGTGGACAGAGGGAACCATGAAGGCGCTGACTGCTTAGTCTGACCCCAGGACTCCGGTGGCCCTGCTCCTCCTCTTCAGTGTGCTTTAACCAGTTCAACCCAGATCAACGGTGTGACTTCAAGGCTGGCATGCATGTCCATGCTGAGTGTCCAACAGTGAACAGACAAGACCCCTGTCCTCACGTAGCTGACGTGGCAGGAGACACCAACATTGAACAAAATGAACGTACCAAATGCACAGTGCGTTTAACGGTGATAGAGCGGCAGAAAGAACAGCTGAGGAGGAGGACGGGGAGCGCCCTGCCGAGAAGGGGGCAGCCAAGCCAGGCCCCGCAGGAGGGGAGCACCGTGCACTCTGTGAGCAGGGAGGACAGCAAGCGCAAAGGCCGAGGCAGGCGCATGCTGGGGGCTGCGGGCGCCGGGGGCGGAGCCAGGGAAGACGGGAGAGGAGACGAGGTCCAGGAGACAATGGGCCACTGTGGGCCGCTGTTAGTGAAACACTTTGTCCTTCTAAAGAAAAACACTTAGATTTCTTTTGAGTTTAAAATTATTAAAATGGGTACAAAAAAAAAAAAAAATGGGTACAAATGGTCGACTATCACTTGTATTTATCAACTGCACAGAGTTCCCCAAGCGGCACATTGTTAGAAATCTTTTCATTTGTTCCAGAATTTCAGTTCTCTTGGAAACTGTCAGATCTGACAGTGAGCAAACTTGCAGAAGACTTTGCCTGGGATGTGATGGTGGGTTTAGTCACTGTTTACAGGAGGACTTCTGACCAAAGAAGAAAAATGACCTGGAGTCACAAAACCAGCCAGGCAGGTTCCCGAGATCTCCCAGGCAACCTCCTCCCCACCCAGCGGCCACCAGGGGCTCCCAGCAAGGACTCCAGGTGGCATTCTCCCGGCATTCCCCCGCCCCCCGCCCGCCCGCAGCTACAGGACAGCACAGGGGCATGCTGTGTGAGGTGGGCATGCAGGCTGCTCTATTATCTTCCCCAAGTGCTTCAGAAGGTGAAGACCTGACTCTGGAAACCTGAGACCAGGAGTTCACACTCTATGCAAATCCTGAGGTAAGAGACTGGTCTTGCCCCATCTTTGTAACCCCAGTGCAACAAAGAACAGGCACTTTAGATATTTACCGAAATGAATTTAGCAACATCAAGCTCACTCCAAAAATGAAGACTGATAACACTAACAAGTTCTAGATTAGGGGTTTGTGCATGCAGTTTGCTTTTTGGCTTCTCTGTTTCCATGGAAGATGATAGTTCTGAACGCAAGTTATCATTCTGAAGAGATTTCTCTCATCTGAACCAGAAGAAGAGTATTTCCCACTGCACAGCCTTTCCATCGGTGATCAATGGTGCCAACCCCATAAACAGGTAACAGCAGTATCCCCTCAGGGGCTGCTGCGCAAGACTTAGCCCAGGACCCGCTGAGATGCTCCTGTCACAAAGAAGCTCTTAAATGTCACAAGTAGCAACCAGCTTTCGTCAATTCTGCAAGTACAGTGTCAGTACTCACCTGATTAAAGTAACAATGCAGAAGACAAGCGTTCAGATAAGAAGCTGATAGGACCAGTTTGAAAAATCGCACAAAATTATTACTGTTCAATGCAGCAAAAGCCTGAACAGCGAATTTCACCTCAGAGGAGTTTCTAACGGCAGGATGGAACTGCTGCACTTCTCTGTTAATTAAAGGAGATGAAAAGGGTTAGAATTTGATCTTTAATTAGACAAAATTTCCATGAAAATAGGTCTGACAATAAAACAGATTTCAACTATACTGAAAAAGAAGGTCCTGATATGGTCACATGTGCCAATATGTTCATGGTTTACCACTGTCAAAGCCACCACTCTTGGGCTGGACTGGTAACAAAGATTTTCTTTAAAAACATGATGAATAATAAAGTAAACAAACTGAAGCAATAATTTAAGAATGATTTTCAAAGAGTTACTTTAATGCCAACTGACTGCCAGCTGTATTTGAAGATGTTGTCTAAGAAACAAAGATTAACTTTGTTTTGTTTATAAATAAACTGATTTGGGGACTACCCTGATGGTCCAGTGGTTAGCAGTCCGCGCTCTCTCTGCTGAGGGCCCGGGTTCCATCCCTCGTCGGGGAACTAAGATCCCACAAGCCGTGCAGTGTGGCCAAAAAAAAAAAAATTATTAATTATTCAAGAATTACTCAAGATAGGGGACAAATGCCCATCATATATGAAAAGACTACACAGCCATTTTCCCTAACTAGTTTATCTCCAAGGCTTAATTTAAAATCAATCACACATCTAGATATTCTGCAAGCTGAAAAAGAGTTTCAGCATAAATAAGGGAAACTTGGGATCCGGTTTACCAACAACAGGAATGGAAGGCTAGTGGACTCTAACATATTTCTCATGTAAATGTCTACAGATAGATCAGGGCAAGGTTTAAAATTCATCCTTAGTATCCCACCCTTAGGGCTTCCCTGGTGGCTCAGTGGTTAAGAATCCGCCTGCCAATGCAGGAGACACAGGTTCAAGCCCTGGTCCGGGAAGATCCCACATGCCGCAGAGCAACTAAGCCCGTGCGCCACAACTACTGAGCCTGCGCTCTAGAGCCTGCTAGGCCACAACTACTGAGCCCGCATGCCACAATTACTGAAGCCCATGCGCCTAGAGCCTGTGCTCCACAACAAGAGAAGCCACTACAGTGAGAAGCCCGCGCACCGCAATGAAGAGTAGCCCCCGCTCGCCACAACTAGAGGAAGCCCGGGTGCAGCAACAAAGACCCAATGCAGCCAAAAATAAATTTTTAAAAAATTAAATAAATTTAAAAAAAAAGAAAAAAAAAATCCCACCCTTAGCATTTCTGTTTCACACGATTTTTTCCTCTCCTATGACTCAGACCTTTGACGAGGTTTGTGTGCACACGTATACGAGGAAACACGCTGACAGCTCTGACAGGGGACCCTGAGCTTTCCCGTCCTAGTTCACTCGCCTCTTCTGCTCATACAGCAGATTCCTGCCTCGTGCTCTCCCACTGACAAGGAGAAGCCGTGCTCAGGAAGGGCCTGGGGCCCGCTCTGGACGCCCTGGCGCCGGCAGGCAGCCCCAGCCTCCTGCCCCCAGCGGCTCAGCTCCAGGGGCTGCACAGCTGAGCCCAGCTTTCCCACGGACGTCCCAGCGTGCGACACCAGAGAAAACTCGTGCTCCCAGCACCGCTAATCCTAAGTGCTCTCTTCCTGGTTAAACCCTGCCTTTCCCTATGGCTTAGGCTGGCTTCTGAACTGGGAAGTTCACCTTAGGATGTCCCCCTTGTTGAGATTGAGCAGAACGTTGTAGCCCTGGAACTCTGCTTCACTGGCACAGAACACGCCCTTGTTTCTCAGGTCTTGGTACATTTCCTTCAGACTCTGAAGGCACTTGGTCATGTTCTCATTGTTGATCTTGGCATCAAAGGAGGACATGGGCTCCTCACACATGAAGTGAGCACAGTGGATGTGAAACCGGGTGCACTTCTCAATCAGAGACACCGTCACTGGGTCGCACAGGTGCTGCTGCGTGATGTCCTGGACACGAGTGAGGCGGAAAATTACACACGCGCATGTGCTGTACGCACACACGCACACACACCTTACATACACGTTTCTCGTACACACACAGATCTCATTAACGTATTCCCATACATAAGAATCAACTATTAGAAAAATCATGCTTATTACCTGAATTTCTCAGATTTCAATTTGAAACAAAGCCCATGAAGTACATTTTAACAGGACTTTGTAATGATTTTAAGTAACAGTGTATTTTTTGTTACAGATGAAATGTAACTGAGTAAAATGACAAGAACTCTCACTTTCACTCTGGACTTGACAAGTGCCCGATACCTTCCGTATGCCCCGCGTGCGGTTCCACACGAAGTCGTACCAGTCCCGCAGGCTGCCCTCCTTCTGGTCCATGACCTGGGTCACCAGGTAGTCCATGGTCCTGCTGAGCACCGCCGACGGGCGCAGCTCGTGCGGCAGGGGCTCCTCCTGGTCTGCTGAGGAGCGGCTGTACTCCTTCACGGCTGCCGCGTGGTCCACCTGAGGGCGGGGAACAGGGGTGAGCGGCTGGGTGGCAAGCGCTAGACCAGCCTCCCAGCTGCTGTGCCCGAAAATGGGGAAAATCACACATACACGCTTAAATAAGGTCAATACTACAGGATACAGTTTTAAAACGTAAAATTTCTCTTTGAAGGTAACAAAATTCAAAGACAAAATAGAGAAACTTGTTTTTGGCAAACATGACAAGAAGTGAAGATAAGAGGCTATCCCATCAACACACACAGGAATTTTAGTGAAGACACACCTGCTTGGCTCCAAGCACAGAGGTGTGACAGGTAAAGGACGTTAAAGATTCTAAAAGGTCTCAGCCACGCTCAAACACCAGATTAAGTCTACACGGACCAGAAACGGAGCCGGCAGTGAGGAGGGCGAGGAGGGGCAGGGGAGCAGCAGGGCCTCGGAAGGCCCTCAAGAGTCTGGAGCTGCATCTTCCACCTGCAAGAAGAGGCTGAAGAGGTGCGGCCAAGGGTGGAGCAGAGACGCCCATAAGCCCAGGCCCTGGGCACCGGCTGTGAGCTGTCACCACCATCTCCTGGGGCAGGAGCGCTGGGCCTTTGCCTTGACAACTGCTGCCTAGCTGGGGACCCTGAGTCAGGCGAAGGCTGCTGTGTGAAACCACCGGCCAGGAAGGGAGCAGAAGCCCGCAAGCAAAATTAACAGAGAGCAAAAGAATCTAAAATGGTGCAGATTTCTGGGGAAACAATTGGGAACGTGCACTGACACATATTCAGGAACCTTAAGAAAGGTCACACATCTGATACAGCACTTCATGCGTAGGATCCATCAGAAGGAAGGAAGCTGAATACCTCAGAGGCATTACACACAGCATGCCCAACAGAATTCTTAATAACACTGAAAAATCAGAAACAGCCTAATGATTGCAAAATGGGGAGTTTGGACAGAGCTACATAATCAAATAATATGCCTACCTTCAAAATTTTGAATGCTTATAAAGAGTTTACCATAACAGAAGAAAATGCTCATGATAAAATTTTAAGTGAAAAAGATTCACACAAAATCATACCTAGAGCATCCTCTCAAATGCACAAAATATAAACATAAAAAAGGACAGGAATAAAACTGTGAAAAGAAAAAATGGGAAAATTTTTTTTTAATTTATGAAACAAATCTGTATCTATTTCTCTAGGGAACCATGTGGTCCAGTCACCTTATGCAAGACTGCTTCCTACACACCTCACAATGCAGACAATGGAACACGACTGTTCATAGCACATCCCCACTGCCCTCTAGGAAAGTAAACACCAGACCAAGTATGTACAGAAAGGACCAGTGCAGCCTTCCCTCCCCTGCACACGCCCCTCCACCCCAGTGATTAGTACGGACAGCAGCCTGGAGAGCACCCTGGGGGCGTGGCACTCTACCTGGTCAGTGCCTGGGACCACTTCAAACACACTAAGCTGGCTCCGGGTCTCCCGCATGTATCGCTCCTTCTCGGGACACATATCCGGGCACGTCCCAACAAAAGTCCTCGCTTTGTCCAGGTCGGTCCTTTTCACCCGAGCTGAAAGCGTCAAGTAAAAAGAATGCACCACACAGTTACTAGGAAGCCAGAGAAGTGCACTTTCATAATGATAAAAGGAGAAATAAAAATAAGCATCAAACTGCAAAGGAAAAGAAAGAAATTTTAAAAACACCGGGCCTTAGAGAAAGGAAAGCACAGCCTACCACACCACGTGACAGGCCATCGAGGCCCATGAAGACCCTCCAGAGCTTCTCCCCTTTCCAGATGGGTCTCCTATAATGACCTCAGTGACACACAATCATGCTGCAGTATTTTTGTTAAAAGGATCAATTTGTTAAATGAAAATATTCAAAATTTGCCAGTATTCTAAAACTCTCAGTATTTCATCATGTTTTTAGTATAACAGGAATCACATAATGGAAGTTAGCTGGGTCCTGACCTAAATAAACCACTATGATGACCCACAGAATTAAATAGTTAACAAAAGCATCCTTCAAATGAAATGGAATGCAACCTAAAATTTAAAACATTCACATCTTATTTTTATTTTTAAAAATTCCAATATCTAGTAATAACTTTTTTTTGGAATACAACAATCACACGTCAATGACGTAACGTATGATGGCAGGTTTTACTACCGTGTTAAGGAGACACTGTGATTATTCCCTTACAGCCTCTCCACAGAGGAAAATTCTACAGGTTAAGCTTACTTTTGAAAAAACTTTGCAAAGAAGGGTACACGTGCTGTTTTATTTTTGGTCACTGCACATACTGCTTAGTGTTAATAGGACACTTGCTTTTTGAGGAGGTTTTAAATACATTCGCGTGGTTCAACATTCCAAAGGTGTAACAATGTCCAAGACTGGACGCCCCCCGCCCCTTGCTCCCCCGTCCTGACCATCAGCGTGAGCGATCCTTTCTCACCTCCATGACTTTTACACACACATAAGCAAGTACGCTTACGTATTTACGGACACACACACACTTCCCCCTTTTCTGTACACAACTGGTAGACATTTCCCACGCCTTGCTTTTTCCACTTCACAATAAATACTGATCATTTTTCCATAAAGAATCCCCAGTCTTCTTTCAGGCTATTTAGAATCCCACTGTATGGACAGTCAGTTTCCAATCTCTTGTCATCACAAACAACCTTGTGAGTGAATCGCACACACGTGGGGCAGTCTGTGGGACGCACTCCTGGAAGTGGAATTCTGGGTCAAAGGCGTGAGTGTCCCCAAGCCTGAAGACACTGCCAACTTGTCTCCTCCGGAGCAGCCTGCACAAGGATGCAGCGCTGGGGCCCGATGGGGAGATGCCGCCCTAGCGGGTGTGGTTTGCGTCTCTCAATCTCTTGATGCTGTGTGACGGACCGAGAGTATCTGCATCTTTCCATTTCTATTTTCCATGTTTAAGAGCCAACTCTTTTTTTTTTTTCGGCCACACCGAGCAGCTTGCGGGATCTTAGTTCCCCGACCAGGGATTGAACCCAGGCCCTCGGCAGTGAAAGCGAGTCCTAACCACTGGACCACCAGGGAAGTCCCAACAGCTCTTGACACTTCCTTTCCTGAACCTCTCAGATCTTACTCGTTTTTCTACTGGATTTGGTCTTTTTCATACTGACTCTACAGGACTTTCTGTATCTGGGAAATCAGCCCTTTGTCTGTGATGAGCTACAGATTTTTCCCCTGGATTGATATCTTTTGTAGTTTTATTTGTGGTGATTTCTGTTAAATAGGAAGTTGTAATTTTTTTAATGTGTGGTTTGTCAATATCTAAAAACTGCCCTTTTAAATTATTTAATCTAGCGTGGATCAATGGTTGGCTTTCTTCCGAAAATAAAATTACATTACAAACACATCTGCACTATTCACTGCCTCAGGAGACTAGAAAGCAATAGAGATCACACGTGCAGACTCAACGGCAGTGGAGCCCACAGACGGAGGTCACCCCTTCCCTCATGGCTCCCGAGAAGCCCGCCTCAGCCGAGACGCAGCCCCGTACCTTGCCGCATGACTCTGTCCCTCTGGTCAAGCAGGCGGTACTTCTCCTCGGATGTCTCAGCCACAGTACCTATCAAGGCACTGAGAGACGACACACACGGCCCAAGACCCTCGGAGCCCTCGGAGCCCTCGTCAAACGGGTCTCCCTCAAATTGAGGGGGCTTCAGAAGACTCGGCTTCTTCACTGGAGAGCTACAGGGAAGATGACATGCTAAGAGCTGTGTGTCCATCAGGCATTCGGATCATTTCCACATCCGAACACTTCCCTTATCCTCCAAGATACCCTGCTCCTCTACAGCTGGGAAGCCCAGCGCTGAAGACAGGCGGCCTTGACGACGCTGGCGATGACCATGAAGGCATTACTCATACTGCGCGTAATTCGTGTTCTTCAAAAGTGAGATGCGCCCATTTAAACAGCTGAAATGAATTACCTGTAGATTTCTATCTCAAAGAAATGAAACTAAGAGTGGAATAAAAGAACGTTTTAACACCATGAGGAAATACCATGCCTACACGTTTTCATACACAGCTCCCCTTCAGTAGAAGCATGTACTAAAAAGAACCGGGCGTTCTCTGTCAGCTTCCCCATTTTCTAGCTGGCTTTCAACATTCCATGAACTTGAACGTCAAAGAAGATGTAAGGAATGGAAAACACAAAAGCAAATCCGCAACTAAACTGTTGACTGCAAAACGTGAGGAAAACTATATTGACCAAAATGTGCAAAACGTGAGGAAAACTATACATTGACCAAAATATGTGAAGGATTGAACAGAAGCAGGCCTGATGTGAAAAGGAAGGTGAGGTCACACAGGAGTCTGAGGCCACGAGCCAAGGGGAGGGACGGAGGGAGGAGCCTTTGGGGACAGAGGTTCCACACACACAGGGAGGTCTCTGAAGTGCACACTGAGTGCCAGACCTGGCCTGAGAGCTGTGCACACGGCTGCACAGTTATAACGATTATTAGGAACACGTGGTTTACAGCCAATTACACGTTTTAAGGGGAAAAGTGATTGCCTATACATGTATACATCAGACAGGCTGTAAGACAGCAACTGCGTGGGCTGTGGGACTAAGGGAGTTGAGGGGCCCGGGCCTCTTCAGGGCCACCTCCCTCTTCTCCTTCCGCAGGCCCTCTTCCCATCCTTCAGCCCCTACTTAGGTGTCAGCATATCACCCACTTCCCTTTCATGCTCTGTCATGATGGCTATGAAATCCCTCCTGTTTAGTGATAGTAGAAGTCACAGAACCCACTTGCCCTGTAAAACACAGGCATTCAGAAGGACCAGCCACACCTTTTATTCAGGCTGCCGGCTGCAGCCCTGGCCACGGGCTTGCCAAGAGGGGAGTGCTGAAAAGGTGTGTCCTCAGTGCCCGGGCCAGCGTCACCGTCACCTGGCTGCTTCTCCTTGAGGGAAAAGGGTTTCTTGTTGGGACCTGAGGACACAAGAGTCAGAACAGAGTTTATGATATCACAAGTCACTCGACACTGGACTTTACTTTTTCTTGAAAAAGTAATATTGTAATTGTGACAGGATGTTACAAAGGATCCCAAGGAAATATTACAAGGCAACCCCACCCCACCCCCACCCCACTCAAAGCTCGAAGGCCTTGCACACAAAGCAGCAGAGACTGTGCAAAGATCAACTGAAAACTCACCTGTTTTTTTCTTGTGCCAGAAGATGGCCATATCCTTATGCAAACCTTTCCCCTTCTTCCTAGCTAGGGCTGCAGATGCCTGGAAAACAGTCCACAACACAAAGTACGAGGACATCAGGAGGCCAAAGGAAATGAAGCTCTCAAATGCAATTAGCAGAATTCTATACAGCGGAGCTACACCTCTGCCAGCCACATGTTCTGACCACACCATCCGCCTTCAGCCGCGCCAGCCACAGCCCTTACCTACCTTGCCTATCTCACAAGCATGTATTTGCCCTTCTCCTTTTCAAAATTAATCACTTTACTGTGATAGAACCCACAAACTTGGCCTTACTGGCATTTGGTGAGATGAGTCTCACCAGCTGACTTACTGTACGGGAACAGAAAGACTGCCAAGTCACTTAAACCCAAAAGGAAGCTGCAGAATGACACACATGGGGTACAATTTATCATAAAATATACATACACAAAACCAACTATATGTTAGTATACATATAGATGTACCTATGAAAAAGTTTAGGAAAACACTCACCCCGCTAGATAATGGTGCTTGCTCTAACGGGAGACATGGGGGTGATGAAGGACCTCAACTTTCCATTATCGATGAACTGCTTACAATGACAATGTATTTATATATTTTATTTTTTAATGTATTTTTTTAGGGTTCAGCTGGAAAAAAAGCACATTGCAATAGCTAGAAAATAACTTTAAAAAAATGAGGATTGCTGTATGACCCAGCAATGCCACTCCTAAGTATATACCCAACAGAATTGAAAGCAGGGTCTTGAGGAGATATTTGCACACCATATTCATGGCGGCATTATTCACAATACACAAAAGGTGGAAACAACCCACATCCACGGACAGATGAATAGATAAACAAAATGTGGTAACACCCATACAATGGAATAAAGGAATGAAATATAACCACATGAATGAACCTTGAAGACATTATGCTAACTGAAATAAGCCAGACACAAAAGGACAAATATTGCATGATTCCACTTATCTGAAGTATCTAGAACAGGCAAATTCATAGAGCTAAAAAGTAGATGAGAGGCTTAATGGTTACAGAGTTTCTGTTTGAGAAGATGAAAAAGTTCTGGAACTAGATACTGTGATGGCTGTATAACATTGTGAATGTAATTAATGCTGCTAAATTAAAAAAAAAATCAACAGAAGAGAATAAATAGCAAAACCCCTAAAACTGCACATATATTTTGGCACAGAACTTCCACTCTCAGGAATTTAAACAAAAGATATATTCAGAAATATATGCACAAAAATGTCCACAAACAGAAAGTTAGCCAAGTAGGTAAACAGGATAGAATGCCATGTAGCACTTAAGAACCCCATTCTCATCTACACCGTTCATGGATTTCAGAAGCTACTAAAGATCACCACATGAAGAGGTTACCAAACGGTGTATGTGGTTGTGATCCCATTTGTGTAAAAACAACGTGACTATAAATTTACAAAGACGTCTACCATAATCTTCATAGTTGATATCTTAGAGGATAGAACTATGGGTGATTTTGTGCCCCCTGCCATAGGACTTTCTGTTTTTTTTCCCTATGTTGACAGGTAATACTTCTATCATTTAAAAAAGTATGAAAACATGCTTTCTAAATTTTTATAGAACGTAATTTTTCCCCACAAGGATATTCAGAAAAAATAACAAAATATATAAAGCTACATAATGTGAGCAGCTCATGTAAGTGTACACCCTACAACCAATGTGTTATGTGTATATATGCATATACACAAATTTAAAGTCAAGGTATATAAACGATTAACAGCAGTTCTCTCTGGAGGATGGGATTACAAGAAGATTTTACCTTTTCTGTATTGTTCTGAATGTTTACAGTCATCATGTACTATGACCACATAAAACAAAATCAAAAATAAAACAAGAAAACTCAAGTCTGAAAAAGTGCTATGTGGTTACAGGGACACTCCCATGTGCTTTAGAGAAATCTGACTTCGCGGGAATCATTCACCCAGCATTTCTAGAACACTGCATTCAGTGGGGACTGCAAGCTTTCCACAAATGACTCTAATTTATGAAATAAATAGTGCTATTCCAGTCTAAGTTAAGACATTAGAGTACTTTTCTAAATTCTAGCAAGCAAATAACTGATAGATTTTAAAAAACAGGTTTTAAAGTGACAAAGTTCACTCTAACTTTGCCACTTTTTTCACTCACATGAACTTTGTCGGAGTACTCACATGATCAAAAAAATACACCACTGCAAGCTTTTTGCTGCGCCTGATATAGATGCGCTGCACTTTAGCAATTTTGCCAAAGTGGTTCTCCAGAGTGGTTCTGTCATTGAGATAGTCAGGGATGTTCTTGCACTGGATCGCTGTGACTTCAGGAGACAAGCCCCCAAGACTGTCTGTGCTCTCACTTCTTTTACTCTGACGGCCAGGAGTTCCTCGTAGAGAATCTAGGGGATCAGAGAACGGGCACAGATGTGTATCAGATGCAATGTTTTCAAACAACAGGAGGCATCAACCAGGTAAGAGCAAAGGAAATTTTCATGGATGTAAGACCTGCTCTGAGATCCTATGGTATGTTAGGATCCCTAATGTTTACAGGGGGTTTACTACGAAATTCAAACTAACACCCAGGGAAATTTACCAAGAACTTGCCAGCAGGATTTACTGTATTTTGTACATTTTTAGAGCGCACCTTCTTTTTTATCTCTACTTTCAGTTTCTTCCTCTTTATTCACACCTGGAAGCCGGGAAGGTGCCAGGACACACTGACTGCCTCCTGGGACGGCCAAGTGGTCATTTTCCCCAGACTCAGCACAGCCAGTTTCCTTTTTAGATTCCTTGTTGCCCAGACGACCTACTTCTTTATTGCTTTTGAAGACATCCTGTATTGTCCGACCGAACAAAGTGCCTCCCCGGGGTCGATTCAAGCGGACGGGTCGTTTATCTGGAGGATGATCGCCCCTCAACAGAGGGTCCAAATCTTCTGCCGCATCATGACCGTGCCTCCTTGGGGACCGATCCTGGTCCTCCTTCCTTTTCAGTCCTTTCATGAGGCTGGGAAGTGGCTCCATTTGGGAAACAGCTTCTTCGCATCCTTGTCTGACACCTGTTTTGCTAACTGGGAAGGGTTCACCCAAGGACCCTGAAGAAGATATGGGGAAGCTAGTAAAGCCACTATTAGAACTTCCAAAGAGTGATTTTGGGCCTCTCTTCTCTTCCTCCACATTTTGACTTGACAAAGCAGGAGTAAAGGCAGATGATGATGAATTATTATTACCTGGTTTTGAAAAGGTAAAATCTGAATTGGTGGCTGAACTACTTGTCACCTGAGAAAAACAAAATGGGGCCAGTCCCCCAGGTCCACTACTGACTGGGTGGGAAAATGTAAAAAATCCGGAAGTAATTTGGTTCTGTGTTTTTGCTGGCTCGGATTCAGCCCCCAATATTGGTCTGAACACTGAATTTTCCAGAGGTTTAAAGCTAAATTCTGTTTTCCCAAAACCAGAGCTTGCTATTTCTCCAGTCTCTGGTCCAAAAGTAGAAGTACTTGGGAATGCTCCAAGGTTGGGTGATTTAAAACTAAATCCTGGGTTTCCAGACACAGATGAACTTGAAGGCCCAGAGGTAGCTACAAAGGCCGGAATGTGTTCAAGTCCAGAAAAGAGTCCAACATTTGAGGTTTGGGAGAATCCTAATGTTTGCACTGAAGAAGAAGGACTTTGTCCAGAAGATGCTGGAAAGCTGGACACCTGTGAAAATCCTGAGCTCTTCCCAGATAATGTATTGTTTTGTCCAAAAAGAGAGGGCTGACCAAACCGAAATGGTGGCTTAGCTTGAAACGTCCCTATGGAACTACTGGAAGATGGTGGAAAAGCACTAGGCTGCTGCCCACTGAAAGGATTAGCTGGATTCATCTTCTGATCCAATTATTGGAAGGTAATAAATAAAACGCACAGAAACAGTCCCCTTCCTCAAACGATCTGTTCAGCTAGGGAGCTCCCCCTCATCTTCACAATAAGCTGAAAGACAAAAATTCAGACCATCACAGCTATGTAGTGCTGGAAGACCAAGAAAAGAATTTTTAATCACATGTCAGGTAAAGCAAAGGGCTAAGTATTCTTATTTTCTGAGAGCCAACTGGTGGGGTTGTTTTGTTTTGTTTTGGTTTGGTTTTGAGTGCGGGGTAGAAGTTGGTACAAATAAATTACTTTGTTACGGAGCTTTAAAGCATGATCGCTTAAAACTAAAAACAAAAATTCAAAACATTTTACTGAATCGGTAAATTCACGGAAAACCTCAAATAGCAATATGAAAATACAAGCCGTTACTCTTTTCAACTTAAAGACAGGAGGTTTCTGACGTCTTTCAATCTCAACAGCCAGAATTAGAATGCAACACTATTAGAAAATTAGTGTTTCAGTGTTTCCTCCCGTCTAATTTTTCTCGCAGTAACCAGAGCACCAAATACTCTTTACCGACAAATAATTTGCGTTTTTACACGCGGGCGATTACTCCCAGGAGCTGGCTTGAAAAACAAGAGTGCTCACGCAGAGAGGCTGCCCCACCCCAGACCGCCGCGGGACAGGGGCACCGGCGCAGCGCAACCCAAACCTCGGGCGGCGCGGTGGGTGGCCCCGCACCCGCTGTGTTCCCCCCCGCGCCCGCAGTGTCCTCCCGGCGCCCCTGGCCCCGCACCCCCGGCCCCCACTCCGTCAGCGACACGGGCGCGGCGGCGGGAAAGGGGGAGACCTCCGCCCGCCCGGGCCCCACGCCGCGCTCACCGTCCGGCTCAGGGACGCCGCCGCCCGCCGTCCCAAGGCCCCTTGGCGCCGAGCCGGAGCCGCACGCAATGACCGCGGCAGCCAGACTCACCCCTTCACTGCGCGCAGCGAAAGAAAGCTAGGCGGCCCCACTTCCGGTCCGTCCCGCGCCTGGGGGCCCGACGCGCTCGGGTTCCGCTCTCTGGCCGGGCGGCGGCGGCGGCGGAGCTTCCGGTACGCGGCGTCCAGGCCCGGCCCAGCCGGCTTCCGCCCGGTAAGTTCCTCCTCCCCAAAGAGGGGTGGCGGGTGTTCCCCGCGGGCGGCCCGGAGCCGACGGGGCGCCCCGGGGCGCCCCCCGCCCCGCCCCCACCCGCACCCCTTCACCGTTGGGCCCTTCCTCTCCGCCGCCCCGGTTTCCTAGTGGCTGTTGACGTCTGTCTGGCGCGCCTGACTCCACGGCCTGTTCACGTCCTTCCGTGTTATGGCTTCCTTGTAGTGAAAGGCACATTCCATGACGTTTTTCCACGAATTCCACCAAACAAGATGAATTGAGTGTGTGTGCGCGGGGGTTTCTACAGAACTTAGGATGGCTTTCTGATTTGTCTGCCTTTTCTAGGGCGCGGTGGCTCCGGCCGCGATGAGCTTGGTGCTGAGGAACCTGCAGCGGGCGGTGCCCCTGAGGCGGGCGCGGCTCCGCGAGAAGGTGCAGGCGGTGCGGAGAGCCCTGGGGGTGCAGCGCTTCGACTTGGGGGTCGTCTGTGTCGACAACAGAAAGATTCAGCAGATTAATAGAATCTACAGAGACAAAAATACCCCAACAGATGTGCTTTCCTTTCCATTTCACGAGGTAAAAGCTGTTTTCCTGTTCCTGTCTGGCCTGCCTTCCTCTGTAAATCCCTGTTAATTATACCACAGGCATGATTTTAAGTTTTACTTTGAAAAATTTCAAATACACACAAAAGGAGAGAGTACCGTGTGACCATCCCCTATTGATCAGATCCTGTCGCTAGAGGAGGGGAGGTGATTGCCCCCCTGACCCCACGTTCTGTACCAGTGAATTAAAGAGAAAGTGCTTCTGCAGTTGTAAGTGTGATTCAATAAGGCATATGTATGGATTGAAAACTCTTAAATAACTCTGAGAATAAAAGGACAGAATTGGGTGAATATTTTAAACAAATATGTGACATGTATCAGGTCACTACCTACGTTATGTGAATGATCCACGCGAAGCTCCCCACACTGTTAGTAACAGCGTAAATTGGGGCAGCCCTTTTGGAAGGCAGTCTGGCAGTTTACTTGAAATAAATCTTGATTACTGTTTAATCCACTAGTGTCACACCTAAGGAAATAAATGGAAAGAAAATAAAATGTTCACTGTGTAGTATAAAACTGTATTAAAGTATCCACTTATCATTTTCCCTGATAGGAAGTAAAAATATTAACACCCGAAGTATCAAGCCATAGGTGACTGGCTTAGTGTGAACAGGCCTCAACTGAATGGACTGGTCTTTATGGTCTTTATGTGGGAAAATGAGAAAGATTATTTGTTTAGGACAAAACAACAACTGGAAAAAACAGAAATGTAAGCTTGTATCGATGTGGTGATTTAGCTCCTTGGAAGTTAGGGAGCTGGGTGGTTGTGCCTTAGGAAGGAGGAAAGAAATGGAAGGTTCATTTGACAGGGTGGGAACGTCTTCAGTCAGTCGTGTGTAGCGTCTCTGCCACTGTTCCCGACTTGTCTGCCTTGGGACTAGTGACACAGGGTCTTTCGGGGTGAAATCTGTAGGCCTGTGGTCGGTTAGTGTTCTGAGGTCGTGTTCTCCAAATGTGTGTTTCCTCATTTTCAGAATCTGAAAGCAGGCGAAATTCCCCAGCCTGATTTTCCAGATGACTATAATTTAGGAGACATTTTCCTGGGAGTGGAGTATATCTTCCAGCACTGCCAAGAAAATGAAGATTACTATGATATCCTGACTGTAAGTGCTGAAATGACAGATCCTGATTGGCAAAGCAAAGGCTGATGTCCTCCATCCAGGCCGTGAGAAGAGGTGGAGGCGACACGGGCATACACACCATCGTCCTCATGTAGGACAGAGGTCACTGGGGGAGACCCACAGGCAGGGGCAGCACCCTCTCACCATCCCTCAGAGAGGAGAGCCTGGGCCGTGGGGTCTGCATGCCCCGTGGCACCACTGGGTGAGGGGAGAGGACAGGGAGCATCTATGTATACAACTGAGGAGAGGGAGCCCCAAAAGTGGCCTTGTTCTTAGCTTTACCTCTGGAGATCAGCAGGTTGTGTTTAGCGAGCTCAGACCTGCTGCATGAGCTTCTTACTGAACTGCCCGAAGCAGGCAGGATTCTGGCCTCCAGGACCTTCAGATCTGTCTCCTCAGCTTGGTGCCACGCAGGGTGGTGGGAGTGTTCTGAAAAGCGGTGTGTGATTGAGTCGTGTTTTAACGTTCCTGTGGATTCAATTGAGGTGTTTTCCTTTGGCCGAACAGCCACACCCTGAGTTATCATCTTGGGGGAGCCTAGTGCTTCCGAGGCTTGAAGCAGAGCGTAGAGCTTCCCAGCGAGACGCCCTGTGCTCAGGCGTCAGGGTGCTGCCAGGAGGAGGGTGTGCTTTCCCCCTGGGACTTGGGGCAACTGCAGCATAGACAGGACTAGTCAGCACAGATCTCAGCTCTGGGACCTCTGTGGCCAGCAGCTGTGCACCCCTGGGGGCTCTGGGCTGGGGGGCAGTTGTGGACCTCTTCCACTCCCCCACATCCCCTGAGGATTCTCTTACCCCCAGCGGAGGGCCAGCCCACACTCCTAGGGCCCTCATCCCCCGGCACAGGGCCAGGCCAAGCCACTGTCCTCCCAGCTGGTGCCCAGCTGCACGTTGGCACCTTCTAACAGCCCGGGGTAACTTCCCCCTTCCCCTGCCCTGGTCCTCCATGTCTCCACAGCTACCCACCCTTCTGCCCCTTCCCTACCCCACCCCAGAGGAGATCATGATCTTCACATCCTGCCACAGGGGCCAGGCCTACTGCTGCTCCCCAAACCCCACCCATGTGACCTCACCACCTGCCCACAGCCCTGCCTGGGCCCAGAGGAGGCTTCCTAACCTCCCACCAGGCATCCACTGAGCTCTCCCTGACTTCCTCCTCCTCCTCCTCTTCCTCCTCCTCCTCCCTGGCTCGTGGCTTGGTCCTGACCACCCCCTGAGGCAGCTTCTTAATTGTTCTGACAGGTGACTGCCACCCACGGGCTCTGTCACCTGCTGGGCTTCACACACAGCACGGAGGCCGAGTGGCGGAAGGTAGGAGCCATCCCCTGTCCCCAGCACACACACAGGGGGCATTGCAGCCCGAGGCCCCGGGAACCAGGGCTGCACCACCTGCCCCTTGCAGTCAAGTATGAAAACCAAATGGAGAAATGCAGTGAAATAAGGAACTTATAATGCCTGCTTTATAAAAAAGACTCACGGTGTTTGTCTTAAATATTGGACTCTCTAAATGCTGTTAACTGCGTTATTTATTCACTGTTGAAAGAAAGGTCTGAGGAGAGACACTACATTCTATAAATTCTATAAAATTCAAATGGCTTAAAGTTAAAAAACCTTTACAAGAGACATTGGGATGGTACTTGTCAATGGAAACAGGATTTAGAGCGTGCAGGTGTCTGATCCAGACCTGTTGGGTAAAGTTCTGTCAGTTTGTCACCTGGAAGGCTGCCTGTGTTTACTCTGTCTATGAAGGTCTGTGTTGGTAGATGCACCGTATTGTGTATTATTAACTCGAATTATATTCGTAATCAGACGGGTTCCCTGAACAGCATAGAAGAAAAGCATATTTTCCTTAACAAGGTAGTCTCCGGGCAGCGGGCCTCCCCGCCGGCCTTCCTAGGCTGCTGGGTCCACACCAGCCACACCCTGGCTCCGCCTCGCCTCCCCCACCCCCAGCCCTGCTGTGGCCGCCTGGCTCCCCTCCTCAGCCCCGCTGCTTCCCACACGCCCGCCGGCAGCATCTCAGGAAAGCCTCCAGCACGCTTCCCCCACCCACCCCCACCCACCCCCCCCCCCCGCCCTGCCCTTTCCCCGGGGGGCCGTCCTCACACACCCCTCCGGTGCTTTCAGGGCCGGGCCACCCAGTCTGGCCCCTTCTCCTGCGACCCAGGCAGGCGCTCCTCTTCATCCACGAGACCACCGCCTCAGCACCCGGCCCCAGCCCCCTGCTGGCTCCGGGGTTCACACGCCACCGGGCAGCACGTCGGTGCTCCCTGTGCACTGGGACCGCGGCCTGCCTTGGGCTGCGTGGGAGGCCCCGGGCCTCGGGGAGGGAACCCCAGGGCCCGAGGAGGCCAGGCCTCTGGGCCAATCTGGAGCTGTTTCCACCCCTTTCTTTCAGATGTACCAGAAGGAGAAGCAGGCTCTCGAGGAGCTGAGCGGGCACACAGGGACCAGGCTGCAGCCCCTGAGCAGGGGCCTCTTCTGACCGAAGTGCCACAGTGTGGATGGGAAGTGGGTACCCCCCCGGGCCCCAGGGACCAGGGCTCCCCACGCTGAGGTCCCCGCTGGCCACTGCTGGCCTGCTGCACAAGTGCCAGCCCTAGCAGGCGCTGAATTCCACGAGTGGAACTTGCTTCTTAAAACACGAGAGAAATTTTCACTCATTTCTTTGTTCAGGACACAGTGGGTGTGTTATTTTCAGTGTTGTAAATAAAATAGTTGCAAGTGCTCAGGATGCAGAGGTGTGTCGGGCGTGTCAACCGCCTCCTCCCTGGGGCCCTGCCTTTGACAAAGAGGCATCTCCCACGTCTGCATCCCTTCAGGACAAATCAAGCAGCCCAGGTGGGCCTGCCCCCACTTCCCGTTGGAATCCTGCTGGATTCGGTCCCATCCAGCTCTCAGGAACGCTGGGGCGTGGAGCCTTTGCTTGGTGCCTCTGCAAGGTGAGGGACAAGGCTGACCCTCGAGGTGGCCGCAGGGCCAGGCCTACCCCCCGCAGGGGACCCTCAGCACGCCTCCTGCCATCACCCACCCCTACCCATCGGTCCCGGTCAGGCAGTTGCTCACAGACTGTGCTCGAGTCCTTGGTCGTGGCCCCGGCGTGGCAGAGCTCCGACTGCCATGTCCCATCCTCCTGTAGGAAACCCACCCTCCTGTCAGTATGTCCTGCCGTGTGAATATGAAAATAAACCCAGGAGTTTACCCCAGAGCTTTATCCAGAGCTGTGCACAAGCTTCGGGCATCACGGGTGGGAGCAGATCTGGAAGGGGCGGGCGCCGAGCCACCCCGGGGCCTCCAAGCGCTGACCACAGTGCCACAGACCCTCCAAGGAGCTCTGAACTGGTCATGGCAATAAAACAGAGCCTCTCGGAGACCCTGAAACCCCAAATACTATGATTTGAAGAATCTGGTTTCTCTCATAAATCGATTTCAGAAACATGAAAATGTGTTTCCCCCTGGATTTGTGTCCTGAGCCTGGACTTTCCCTGGCTCTCGGGGACACGGGCCCTGTCACGTTCCTGAATCATTGGCCACATGACCTATTTGTCATCAGTTAAGCTTGTTCTCGGTTTAAAGTCTAACATGGCAAAGACCAAAGATAACCCCACAAAGCTCTTTGTTCCCCAGGCCTTTTTAAGGGACCGAAGGGGTCCTGAGACCCACTGGTCCTATCAGCGAGTATTCGGAGGTCTCCACCTGCCATTAGAGCTGACCCTCCAGAACCTCTGGTCATGTCCGGAACACAGGCAGGGTTTCTCCTGGGTATGGGCCTGAGCAGAATTGCTGGGAGCTGGAGGTGTGAGGTCCAGCTTTATAGGCTGATGCCTATGAGTGTTTCCCCAGGGCTGGATGATTTGTCCCCGCCGGCAGCCCGTAGTAGTGGCCCCCAGGTCCTGCTACCTGGTGTCAGGTACCGAGCAACCTGCGTGTGCGCTGACCCTCCACTTGGACGGTGTCCACGTGTGCACCGTGGCTGTCCTGCGTTTCTCTTGTCACCAGTGACCCTCTCCATCTGCATCCCCTCCACCAGAAGGGTGACTGCTCAGGTCTTATTGCCCATTTTCTACTGGTTTTTCTTTTTTCTTGTTAATTCTGGGGTGTTTTTATATATGGTTGAAAACATGCCTTGAATTTTAGTACAGAATACGAGCAAGTGTTCTTCTGACCTGAATCTGAGAGAAGGCCGCCCCACGGTCTGTCAGCAGCCGTGCCGTCTGCCGGCTGTGCGGCCTCTTGGTTCTGTTTCATTCCACTGGTCGTTCCTGCCCACCCTGCCCGGGCACGTGCTGTCACGTCCCAGAGCTTCCTGCAAACCCAGCATTGCCAGAGCAGGGCCCCTGCTCTGGGTGTCGCTGGCATCCCCAGCCCTTTACTGTCCTAGGTGTGTTCTAGATTCAGCTCCCAAGGCCATGACGCCCCGGAGGCGCCGTGCCGGGTCCGCAGGCCGCCGAGCACGTGCAGTGCCTCTCGCTTCGTGTCCTCAACGTCTTGCTGAGGGGACCCCCGCCAGCAGCCCCGCCAGGGTACCAGGCACAGCTGGTAAAAGGCAGTTTTCTCACAACACTTGCCACTAACTGCCAGGAGCCAGTGCAGAGCCCACAAGTGGAGGGCTCAGGCCCACAAGACTGCCCCCACTCTAGACCAGGGGACCCACTGTCCAACGTCACCAGAAATCGGGTTCCCACGACCCCCGCCTCTGGTTCAGTAATTTGCTAGAATGGCCCACAGAACTCAGGGACCTAACACTGGTTTCTTACAAGGGACACAGATGAACAGCCAGATGGAGGCGTCCGTAGGGTGGCATCTGGGAGCTTATGTCCCCGTGGAGCTGGGGTGCACCCCCAGATGTGTTCACCAGCCCCGTCTTCTAGGGTTTTTGTGGAGGTTCTGTTACGGTGGCATGGCTTGATTAACTCACTGGCCACTGGTGATTGGCTCAGCCTCCAGCCCCTCTTCCCTCCCTGAGGTTGGGGGTGGGGCCTAAGTTCCAAGCTCTAATCAGGGTTGGCTCCTCGGGCGACCAGCCCATCCTGAAGCTCTCCAGCGCCCTCAGTCGCCTCGTCAGCGCAGTCACGAATCACAGAGGCTTTCCGATCCCTGTGCCAGGAGCCAGGACAAAACCAGATAGACGTGTTGTCTTCTGCTGCAGTATCACGCCATGCCACCACTGTACTCCCGGCACCTGGACCCCAGAGCCCGCCTCCCCAGCAGCCCCACCCTCACCCCCAGGGCCTGCTCAGACCGCTTCAGCTTCCCCAGGTCGGCATGCGTCAGGGCGCTTCCCCCCGGGCCTCCTCAGCAGTGACCGCCCCTCCTGCAGGCCCCCCCAGTGGTGGCCTTGCCGGGCTTCTCCCGGCCCCGGGCTCTCCCGGACTCAGGAATGTGTTTCCTTCATCCCGGTTGACCCAGCAAGGCCAGGTGTGCGGTCGTAGGAAACACGTACGTTGGTCTCTGCCCCTGGCTCCTGACATGGGGCTCCTTGTAAATTCCCAAGTGACAAGAGCACCAGGAGCCCCATTTGTCCTAATAAGGTGACTCTGGGTGGCTCCTGGGCGGAGGCTGGTCGCCAGGAAGACCAAGCCAGGATGAGAGCCTTGGAGCTTACAGGGCCACCCCACGCCCATTCTCCGGAGTAGGGAGGGGACTAGAGATGGAGTTACCCGTGGATCAGGCCTCCATGCCGTTCCCGCAGCATAAGGCTCGGGGGGGCCGGGTCGCAGACACATCCACATACCAGGAGGGTGACACCCCCCACTCCACGGGGACACAGGTGGCAGCCTGGCTTTGTGACGGGTGTCTGAAGCGAGGACAGTCCTGTGGGACTGAGCCCTTAACCTGTGGGATCCGACACCATCTCCAGGTGGGTGGTGTCAGAACTGGACTGAACTGTAGGACACCCATGCGGGGGTCACGGAGGACTGCTTGATGTGGGGAAACCCCGCACATGTGGTGACGGGAGTGAAATGTTCTGTGTGCAAGTAAAGGAGACTCACAGGTGAGAAAGACACAGGAGGGAAGAGCGGGGTTTTCCCGACTTGGGAGGTAAACAAAACTGAGTTTTTCCAATTTACCAGACCATCCAAAGATGATGAACTTCTGTCAAATCTCTTCCCTCTTTTGAATTAATGATTACGTTGAGAAATAAAACCAAAGGGAAAAGCCATGTTAGAAGACATCAAACTGAATGGGAATTCCCTGGTGCCCACCCACCCCACCCCCTGCAGGCCGCAGTGCTGGGGGAGAAAGAAAGAAAGAAAACATCAACGTGAAAATAAGGAAATTGGCTCAAACATTTAGCTGCATGTTTAACAAGACACCGGCTGTCTGTTGAGACAAGCTGCACTCAGGCACCCAGGCCGCGGCCCTCTCCTCGCTGGGCAGCTGCACGGGGCGAGGTCAGCCCGGCGGGAGCCTGTGTGCAGCCAAAGGGCAATTCCGAGGTCATCTCGCTTCCTCCGACGAGCCTTCTGGCAACTGCGAGGGTCCAAAGACGCAAGGCCGGAGCAGGGCTCCTGCTCGTGTGGAACTTGGGGAAAGAGACGATGTATCCCAAAAGGGGCCAATGAAAACATGCATAATACTTGAAAATGGCATTTGCGAGAAAATTATATTAAAGCATCCAGGAAGCATAATTCCACCAGAAAAAAATAAAAGCGGAGCAGAGAGTGGAGTAAAGGTAACTCGTCCCGTGGGGAGAATCCAGACAGAGGCAGATGGGAGACGGCCCTGCCTCGGCCCGGCCTGCGGTGCTTTGCTTCAGGAGGAGAAGCTACGTGAGTGAGCCAGCCTGCAGCTCTGCCCTCACACACACACACCAGGCACATGTCCTGCGGCTGCTCCTTTCCTGCGAGGAGCCGGAGCCTCTCCCCTGGGCCACCGGGCACCACGAGTGTCACTCTGCTCATGGCGTTTTCCCCCAGGAAGGTTTAAGCTCTGTGTGGCTACATCAGTCGACCTTTTCTCTCCTGGCTCCTGAGCCATGTCTCCTGATGAACCCCCGTGTCTCCTCGTGACCCTCAGCCCCCTGGGGGCGCACGAGGGCCTGCCGCTTACCCGAGCCCGCCGTGGGGTCACAGGCCTGGAGCCTGTGTGGGCAGGACGCCGTCGGACACCGCCCTAAGAGGAAGGAGGGTGTCTCTGGACGCAGCTGCTGCCCTGGTCTGGTTCACAGACACCATGCTCAGGTGGGTCTCGCCGCCAGGGCTCGGTGGGGACCCTCACAGCCGGGCTTATACTGGGCCCTCCCCTGCTGGGCTGGACAAATGACCCACGCCTCGGGCAGCTCCCCTGGGAGGAGGGCATGGGGTCCACACCCAGGCGTGGCAACTAGGACTGAGGCTGCCATGGTTACCTCCCACCGCCAACCCCTCCCTCAGGAGCTGGCAAGGCCTCCCCAGGCTCCTGCTGCAGCTACAGGCCTGACAGAGGGTGAGGAGGGGCGACCCAGGCCCTGGGGTCCTCCCGCCCCGCAGGCGCAGGAGGCTGGCCTGGAGCCCAGCCCGGACTTACGTGCTAAGGGCGGCCACTGAGGGACCGGCCACGTGCCACACGGTGGGCAGGAAGCTGGCAGCAGGAGGGAGGGCAGTGGCGGAGACCACCGGGGGCCACGTGGAGTAACCCGCCGGGGAGCCAGGAGTGGGGCTGGCCTGCAGCGGGGCTGGGGGCGCGTAGTGGTAATGGTGGTGCACAGAGGGCGGCTTCTGCCTCTTGGCTCGCAGGACGGCGGGGCGAGCCCACTGCAGGTCCTCAGCATGACACACACCAGGGCGTTTCAGCGGGCCCCCCGCTGCTCCTGGGCTCCCCTCCCCCCCACGCGGCTCCTGACTCGGGATGGGGTCAGGGTCAGAGCAGCGGTGGGCAGGGGTCCAGGAGGGCAGGAGGGTGGGGGCAGGCTCCAGCAGAGCTCATCCGGCTCAAGGGGGCCTGAACTGCGCAACCCCTTCCTCATCTGGGTGGGACTGGGGGCGCTGGGGAGCTTCAAGCTGGAGCACAGAGCCGGAGCCAGAAATGTGTTTCTCAGAGCTCCACAGATGCGTGGATTTCTGGAGGAAGAGCCACCAGCTCCTCTGGACTTGGTTTGGGGGTGGAGCCTACCTGCGGGGGGCGGCGCGGGGGGCCGGGCGCGAGCGCTGACGGGGGCAGGGCTCTGAGCATCAGGTTCTGCATGAGGATCTGGTGCATCTGTGCGTTCTGCATCAGCATCATCTCCGCCACGTCTGGGGGAGGGCACGGAGGGCTCGGTCACGCACGGACGGCCGCCGATGACCGGGCCGCTCCCGGCACGGAACTCAGGTGGAGCAGACGCAGAGCTCTGCGAGCAGGCGTGGAGTCCTGTGGGCCTGCGGGTCCCAGGCCGTGTTCGCAGACGTGTCCTCTTGAGCCCTATTGATGGTGGAGCCTTCTTGCTACTGGATTCCTCACGTGCGTCCGCTGGGCTGCGTGGTGGCCCCGAAGGTATCCACATCCTAATCCCCAGGACCTCTGAATGTGGTCTGATTTGGAAAAAGGGTCTTTGCAGGTATGATAAGGATCTTGAGATGAAATCACCCAGGGGAGCCCTAAACCCAAGGTCAGTGTCTTCCTGAGCGAGAGGCAGACGGAGCTCTGAGACAGAGGAGGAGGCAAGACACAGAGGAGGCGGGCAGAGGCTGGAGGGACACCCAGAGCCCCAGGAGCTGGAGGGGCAGGAAGGACCCTCCCTGGGCGCCTTCGGAGGGCGCACGGCCCCGCCACACCTTGAGTTTGGACCTCAGCCTCCAGACTGTGAGCAGACACATTCCTGTGGTTTCAGGCCACCCGGCTTGTGGCGCTTTGTTGCAGCCACCCGGGAAGGTAATATATTCACCAACTCAGGACACTATGAAACGCTAATTTTGGTCAGAGTGGGACATAAATGTTGCTTCTTTCCACAGCAACTAGGCCCTGGAAATTAGGTGGCCCTCCAGGCTCTGTTGGCCTCACCAAAGGAAGGCGAGCCTCTAAGGACCACTCACACTCGCAGCCAAGCAGATGGGGCCTGCAGGCCTGGGGTGGGGCTTCGGCAGGCGCTTTGGGGCTGCGGCTGCAGCAGACAGCCTCCCACTCAGGCCGCTCTCCCAGGCCTCCCTGAAGGTGTGGACTCGCCAAGCCTCCACAATCACGTGGGCCAATTCCTTAAAACACGTCTTTCTTGCTGTATTACACACCCTGCTGGTTCTGTTTCTCTGCAGAGCCCCGACTGGCACAGATGTCGGCACAGGGCCGGGGGGGCTCTGGGGAGGGGGCCAGAGCCAGACTGCTAGTGCAGAAGCTGAGTCTGGCAGCCCCACAGGGGGCAAAGGCCCTTGAGGAGACCCACGTGGGCCTGGGCCTGGGGGCAGCCCCGCCCACAGTGAGCCCTCTGAGAGGGAACCCTCCCCATCAGCCCTGCAGGCCCCCAGGTAAAATCGAGCGTGACAAGATTAGTCGACAGGTGGGGGGTAGAGAAATGGACCCACGTCTGCAGCCTCACCACAAGGGCACACGTCAGTGCAGTGGGCAAACAGTCTTCAGTAAAGGGCAGGGGGTCAAACTGGTATCCACGGCAAAAATAATTGCATTGATCCCTAATTCACAACACACACAGAAGTCCATTGCAGGTGGATCGTAAATCTAAATGTGAAAGGAAATACAGCCGCAGAAGAAAATACCGAAGAACGTCTTCCTGACCTTGACGGGTAAAGACTTCTTAAACAGGACACAAAAGGTACCAACCATAAAGAGTAAAGCCTGAAAAACTGAACTTCACCAAAATTGAGAACTTCTCTTTATCCAAAGACACCACGAAGAGAGTGCAAGGGCCACAAAAAGGACTTGCTGTTTGCAATACATATGTCAAAATGACCCATTTTTAGAATACATAAAGAATTCCTAGAAATCAATAAAAGAGGCAGAAAACCTGAAAGAAAAATGGGCAAAATACTTGAATGGGAACTTCACAAAAAAGCATGTTCAAATGGCGAAAAATATATGAAAAGGTGAAGTGCAAATTAAAACCAGAATAAGCTACCATGACCTGCCCACCAGATTGGCGAAAATGAAAAATTCTGAAAACGTCAAGTGTTGGTAAGTTGCTGTGGGCAACCGAAATTCTCCTCCCCTCCCGTGCGGTGTACATGGGTACAGGCACTTTGGAAAACTGTCTGGCAGTATTTCCTAAGCAGCCATCCCCTCCCCGGGTGTGTGCCCCACAGACACGGGCACGTCCGTTCACCAGAAGGCACGCAGAGCAGCACTGCGGCTACAGCCCAGCTGCACAGAACCGGAACGCCCAACCCCCCAAATGGGCCCACGGTTTGAGGGACTGAATAGCGTGGTGGCTAAAGAATGGCCCCAGCGATGTCCACACCCTGATCCCAGAACCTGCGAACGTGTTCCGTTACACAGCAAAAGGGACTCGCAGATGTGACGAAGTTAAGACTCCTGAGATGGGATGGAAGCGACCTGAGTCTCCACCCACGGATGAAGGGGTAAGTAAAATGGGGTCCATCCACACAGTGGGATATTACTCAGCCTTAAAAAGGCAGGATGCTCTGACACAGGCTACAACATGTATGAACCTTGAGGACGTTATGCTCGGTGACATATGCCAGACACAAAAAGACAAATACTGTGTGATTCCACTCTTACGAGGCATGTAGCCCAATCAAAATCAAGAAGATGGAACACAGACTGGTGGGCGCAAGGGGCTGGGGGAGGGGGCTGGGAAGCTGTTCCCCAGGGACAGAGTTTCAGTTTTACACGACGGAAAATTCTAAAGATCTGTTGTACAACAGTGTTGAATATAGTTAGCACGACTTAAACATGGTTACGATGGTCAACTTTATGTTATGTGTTTTTTACCACAATTTTTTAAATTAATTTTTTTTAAAAAGGATCTTCAGATAGGGAGATTATCTTGGATTATCTGCGTGGTCCCGATGTCATCACAGGGGTCCTTAGAAAGTGTTGGGAGAAAATAACTATCAACCTACACTTGAATATCCAGCAAAACTAGTGTTTAAGAACAAGGGGAAATAAAAGGAAGGTGAACACTAAGGGAGCTTCAAAAGCCTCTCCTGCAGGACCTTGTAAAAGACTTGTTCCCAGATGATAGGAAGGGATTCCAGAAGGACGGTCTGAGATACAATAAAGGGTGAGTTAATTCAAATGTATTTTCTGTATGACGTTATACCAGTGTCTTTTTTGTGAAGTTTTCCGAAAAGGTAGAACTGATGTGGAGAGGAGTCACGGGGAGTGGGGTGGGGTGAAGCTCCAGAAACTGCGTGTCCAACTTCATAGGAAGCAGCCCAGCAGTTCTCCAAAGGGGTTGTTGTAGTACTTTTGAGATTCCCTATTTTTACATTCAAGTATTTGATCCAGTTGGAATTTGTTTTGGTATAAGGAGTGGGGTAAGGAACGTGACTTTACTTTTCTGAATAACTAGCTACTTACTGACTGTTTCATTTTTACCAGTGATTTTAAATGCACTTTTTAAAGCCACACAGACACTTGCGTGTGCGCGCGCACACACACACACACACACACACACACACACACGGTATGCTGGGTTCACCTCTACACACACACACACACGCACAGGGTATGCTGGGTTCACCTCTACACACACACACACACACACACACACACACACACACACACGCACAGGGTATGCTGGGTTCACCTCTAGAGCCTGACAGTCACTAAAGTTCATCTGGAAAAACCAAGGAGGGTGGTGAGGAGAGACCAGTGGGCTGATCTCTCTGCACCTCCAGGCCACCTTCGTGTGTGTCACGGTGAGAACGGTCCCCCTGGGGGGCTGCAGGCCGCCATGGACCAGGCCTGGCATGTACCACGTACACGGTGGTGCTACAGTCACGGGGACAGAGTTGAGAACACTCATCAGGTGATTCTACACACAAGTCTGCCTCGGACTCTCAACACCTCCCATCGTTAGGGAAACGCAAACTACAACCCCAGTGACCGACTACCACCCCTACTAACACGGCTGACCGCACCACATGCGGGCGAGGGTGTCGAGGAACTGGACCTCTCACACATGGCAGTTTTAAGCACACACCTGCCATGATTCAGCCATTCCAGTCCTAGATATTCACCAAGGAGAAATAAAAATGTACATCCAGACTCAGATGTGAGTGTCCATGGAGCTTTTGTGGTGATAACCAAAACTAGAAATGACCCAGATGTTCATCAGCAGGTGAAAGGATAACAAACCAGTCCATCCACACAATGTAAGGTCACTGGGCAATTTCAAGGAGCCATGGTTTGCTACACCCAACAAGAGCGATGAGTCTGAAAACAGTGCCACTGAGCGAAAGAAGCCACACAGAAAAGAGTGCATACTGTGTGATTCCACCCATACAAAAATCTAGGAGACGCAAACTGACGCAGAGTGACAAAGCAGGTAGGACGGCGGGAGAAGGCGCCTGAGGTGATGCCGTGTTCACTGCCTTGATTTAGTGATGGGTTCACAGGTGTGTACAGGTGTCAAAACTATCAAATTGTACACTTTAACAGTGTGCAATTTATTCTATGTCACCTCAATAGAGCTGTTCTAAAATTCAAGTATTTAAAAGTTACTTAAAGAGAAAAGCAGTTTAACCAAGGGTTTTTGGAAGCTAATCACTGGATGAGTTGGGTTGGAACACAGTTCTTTCAAATCTGAGTCCAGGCTTCTTCCCTCAGGGATATCCATCAGTAAGGATTTTTCAAAGTGAAATTATTTTCACGTTGGTAAATACATAGCTTCAGTTGAGTAGTCAAAAGCTGGCCCTAAAATACTACCCTGCTTACAAAACTATTTTTTCAGTAGAGAATTGCGTAAACCAATGACGACATTCGTTATGAACACTTACCTTCCTTGATGCTTCCTGACTGCTGAGTGGGGAAGGCCTGGGGAAGGGGAATCTGTGCGATGAGTGGCTGCTGAGGCAGCTGCTGGATGATGGTGGTGGGAGGTGGGGGTGCCTAGAAGAGCCAGACGACCCATTACCTGAATGTGCCCTGGGAATAGTGACCTACAGAACCACCCACCACCCATCCACCCACCATCCACCCATCCATCCAACATCCACCCGCCATCCATCCATCAATCCATCCCCCACCCATCCATCCATCCATCCACCCACCCATCATTCCATCCCCCCATCCATCCATCCATCCATCATCCATCCATCCATCCATCCATCCACCCATCATTCCATCCCCCCATCCATCCATCCATCCCCCATCCATCCATCCATCCATCCATCATCCATCCATCCATCCACCCACCCATCATTCCATCCCCCCATCCATCCATCCATGCCCCATCCATCCATCCATCCATCCACCCATCATTCCATCCCCCCATCCATCCATCCATCCATCCACCCATCATTCCATCCCCCCATCCATCCATCCATCCATCCATCCATCCATCATCCATCCATCCATCCATCCATCCACCCATCATTCCACCCCCCCATCCATCCATCCATCCATCCACCATCCATCCATCCACCATCCATCCATCCATCTACCATCCTTCCACCTACCATCCACCCATCAATCCATCCATCCGCCATCCACCCATCCGTCCCCCCATCCATCCATCCACCCACCCATCCATCCATCTATTCATCCACCATGCAACATCCACACACCATCCATCCATCCACCCATCCATCCATCCATCCATCCATCCACCATCCATCCATCCATCCATCCACCCATCCACCCACCATCCATTCATCAATACACACATCCATCCACCAGCTATCCATGGGGGACTTTAAATGAGAAACCCTAGAGGTTAAACAGATGGCTGAATAGATAAATATTTGAGTCTGGGTATCACTTAGGACGTGGAATGTTATGGACTGAATGTTTGTCCCCCCTCAAATTCATATGTTGAAGCCCTAACCTCCAAAGTGACTACATTTGGAGATGAGGCCTATGAGGCGGTGATAAAGGGAATGAGGTCGTAAGAGTGGGGCTGTAGTCCGATAGGGCTGGTGTCCTTGTAAGAAGAGAAAGAGACACCAGATGCTGTCTGCCCCATGAGGATACAGTGAGAAGGCGGCCACCCACCAGCCAGGAGAGCACGCTCATGGGAACTGCATTGGCTGGCACCTTCATCTGGGACGTCCAGCCTCCAGACTGTGAGAAGGTAAACGTCTGATGTTTAAGCACCCAGACTGTGGTATTTTGTAATGGAGCCCAAGCTGAGTAAGACAGGGTGTTTTTCATGTTTCCCACATTTCCCGGCTTTAGTGGGCTAAGCTCGTCCCTGCTTCCATTAATTCTGCTTTAATAGAGGCATCCAAGGATCTTGGCTTGGAAATACCCTCTGGCTTCCCTCCTGAGTTAAAATAAATGCACAAAAATTTTGGGCGCACACCAGGTGTTGATTTCTATTTTAATCCTCTTCTGGATGCACAAGGCCCTACCCTGTCCCTTCTCTCTCGGTTCACGGAAAGGATGGCATAGACCAGGGTTGGCAAACTTCCTGTGAAGGGCTGGACAGTGTATCGTTCCCGCTTTGTGGCCACACGGCTTTGGTTGTAACTGCTCACCTCTGCCTTTGTAGCTGGAAAGCAGCACCAGACATGTAAGCACTTACTAACCCTGAGATGTGTGTTTCATATCATTTTCATGTGTTACAAACTATCCTTCTTCCCCTGACTCTTTCCCAAACATTTAAAAGTGTACCACCCCTCTCGGTTCACAGGTCGTACTGACACAGGTGGCAGCCAGCTTGGCCTGTAGCCACAGTCGGCCGCCCCCCGCACACCACCCCCCGCCCCGCACAGACCAGCAGGCAGTCCCAGCGGCGGTGCTGTCGCGGCAGAGGGGACCTCCTACCCCAGAGTCTGTGGGAAATTCAAGGCCCCTGCTTGCTCTCGTGGTGTCACTGGGGCTGAGACTGAAACACCCAAGCATGACTGGGCCTGAGGAACTGCAGTGAGTATGAGCACGTTTGGGACTGGGGGAGCCTCCAGAACCTACACCCTCAGCCCACCATTCCTGGGGCAAAGGGGGCTCTGGGGGCTCTGCTGGCACGCCCCTTCCCTCTCTGTTCCCTCCACATGGGCTGCCAGGTCCCCTCTCAGAGGATAAACGCCCTCCAGGTCACGGACCCAGCCTGTGGGCACCACCAACCTCCCTGGCCAGCCGATCCAGAACCTTCTCAACTTGGCCCTGCCCACCTCCTGCCTTGTCTTCTCCGCAGGCACTCAACCCCCGAGGCCGCAGCCCGCCAGGCACCAGCTGCCACCCTTCCTTCCTCTGGGCATCCAGCTGCCCCCGATACAATCCCTTTTGCTTAAGAAAGTCAGAGTTGCTTTCCATCGCTTGTAACCCAGGATGCTGAACGTAGGCGTGAGGATCTCAGAAGTGGAGCAGTCTTCCACCTTTTACAGTTCTGCCCTGGAGACTAGCGGCTAAGCTTCCCCAGTCATTATGAGGTTTCGGAAAGGAGCTGACACACTTCTTCCCCAAATTCAGGCCCTCCTGATACTGAAACCCCCTAATACTTCTGCTCCTAGCACAAAGGTTAGGACATGGGGCAGAGCTGGGACCCCAGCCTCTCACCTGTAATGAGGAGATAAGCACCCCCTACCCCCAGCCAGTTCTCAGGGCACCTGTGAGGCCTGATGACACACGTGAGCCCCGACAGAGCCAGACACGGACTGCAGCCACTGCTGCCGCTTAGCCCACGGCCCCTTCCGCGTACTTCCCTAAGGTGCTGAGAGAGGCGAGAGACGGAGGTGTGGAGACGCCGCCATCCCTGCTTAGGTGAGAGGTCTCTGGGGGCGTGGCACCCTCCCTGCGTTGGTTCTGTCCCCCAGATTCACCGCGAGGAAGACTTACCGGGTGTTGGGTGATCTGCGGTGGGTCCAGGGTGGGTGGGGCCGGGGAGACAGCGGGGTGGACGCCCACGGGGGGCACCTCTGGGGGCAGCACTGACCCACGGGCTCCTCCGTCCAGCCCCCTCCAGGCGCGGGCCCTGGAGACCTCTTCCAGGAGGTGCTGTTCCTGGAACGCCAAAGCAGAGCCTGTGCTTGGAGGCGGGGAGCTGTGACACCCGGAGCGGGCTGGCGTGTCCCAGGCCCTCACCCTGCCTGGCACGACAGCGCCAGCGCACAGGCGTGTGGCCCCCTGTGGGGGAGCGGCCCCAGGACCACCTGCCACCCCCGTGCACCAGGCTCCCTCCCACCCCCGACCCGGGCGCACGATCAGATGGTAGGCCCAGGGCACAGCTGGGTCGGAGTTGGAGCCAGGCCCTGGAGGCAAAGCCTGAGGGCCCTTGCATGGTGCACACAGGAGAAATTGACCCCAAACGACTTTTTCCAGCCTATAGAGGATATTCTTTCTCTCCAGCATGCTTCCAGGTCGACTTCACTACAAAGCAGTGAGTTTATCACAACTATCGTTTGGACCCGAACGCACCCCTTCCCATGGTCATTCCCTGCTGCTGGTGCCTCTGGTTTGGATGAAGCCCTGGTCATCTTGGAATCCCACTTCCGGGGGAACCGGACCGTTCACACGGCATTTCCACCTCTGATCAAGTGCAACCAGAGCAGTTTTTTTCAGCTAACAGCCCCCTGCGAGAGCCCAGCCTAGGGGAAACAGGCGAGTTCGCCTCTCTCCATGGAGTCCGTGACTGGGGAGTGACGCCCCTCAGCTGCTCAAGTCCATCAGCTGTCCACCCCCAAGTCGCAAACATCAGAACCAGCATGGGTTCCAGAAGGGCCCCCACCTCCACTGGCCCGTGTTTGCTCTGAGCTCAGGCCGCAGTTTCAGCTGCAGCGAGCTCAGGCCAAGGCTCCCTGTGGCCGCATGGCCTACCCAGAGTCTCTGCAGAAGGTCCTTCCTCATCCGCAGAGCGCTCCGCAGGGCGGCCTCTGGCCCATCCTCATTTCCTGGAGGGAAGTGCGTGCTTCAGGGCTCAGCACTGCGGACCCCAGCAGCGCCCATCCCCGGGACCTGCACGCCTGTCCCGGAGAAGGAGGGAGGTGCCTGGGGACGGAGCTCGGGGGGCTGCCCCGTGGGGATTACGTGGGCAGTGGTGGGGGGCATTCGGGGAGCTCAGTCTCTCAGGGGGGTCTGTCTTACTCCTGGAAAGGAGCCGGAAGTTGCAGAGTGACCATTTCCCCTGGGGCCCGAGCACCCTGTTGCTCCTGCGCCTTTGCCAGAAAGTCCCTCGGGCTCCACAGGACGCGGCGAGAGGAAGGAGGCCCGCACAGGATTCGGGATGGGGCCGAGAGCCCAGCCTCCTGTCACCTGGAGCCACCCCGCAGCCCCAAGCGGCCTGGAGGCTGGCGCGGTCCACGGAGCCTCAGGGAACGGTTCCTGCAGCGTCCTGGAGACCACGCCTCTGGTGGTCCCTGAGCTCCTTTCCTCTGGGTGCACGGGCCTGCCCCTCCCCCCAGGCCTGCCGCCTGCCCCTAGAGCTGGTGATGCCCGGGCTGCCTGTCCTCTGGGGTCCCCACTCCCCCTCCAGGAGTCCCCACTTCCCTGGCCCCTTTGTACTGTTCCATGTTCTGCGCTTGTCCTCGGTCATGTGACCTGGTTTGGGATTTATCTTTCTATCTGGATTTGGGCCCTGGGCTCTGTCTGCTGCACTTGGGAGCTGCCTGGAACCCCCGCAGCCCAAGGGGCTACGCCATGTAGTAAAGAACAAGCAGCGTCTCCCCAGCACCTCGCCTAGATGTCCCTGAGCCCGGAGCCCGTCACCAGGGAAAGCGGTCCTTGCCCTGGGTCCTGTGGCTTGAGCATCGGACCGCCAGCCAGGCTGGGGACGACGGGGCGTCTGGTCTGGGCGCCCGAGGATGTGCAGGCCGACACGGATGGCGTAGGCCCTCCACACCCACACCGCAGAGCAAGCTCAGGGCAACATGGTCTGATGCAGGTGTGGCCACTTCCGATCGAGCTGGGCAGCCTGGGCTGGTTATCGAACCTCTCTGGGTCTCTAGCGCTCAACTGTGCAACAGCAATGATGAACGGGCCCTCCTGGGTATGCAGACTGGATGTGGTACGATATGAGGGTGTGTGTGTGTGTGTGTGTGAGTGTGTGTGTGTTAAAGACACAACAAAGGCCTTGCCGCTCTGAAAGTAAAGAAGTTCAGAGGACAGTCTCGCCATAAGCGGAGGTTGCTCCGGGGCCTGTGCAGCTTCAAGCAGCCCGGGGCTCTTACCGGGCGTGAGGTGGGGGTCCTCAGAACCCGCTTCTACATCCTCGCGCTCCTGCTTCAGCTTCTGTGAGGAGAAGAGAGCAGGACGAGGTGCGTGCTCTGGGCGCAGGCTCGGTGTGGGGGGCCAGGCCGGGCGCCAGCGCCCAGACGGAGCGGCTGGGAGCAGGAAGCGTGTGAGGCGGACCGCGGGGCAGTAGCCAGGGTGGGACCCGGAGGCCACGCTCCCCATGCGACGCACACACGCTCCCCCCTGAAACCCCCAGGCCCCTGCAGGAGGCTGTCTGAAGAGCCTGACCAGGCCGGCCCTGTGTCCTGACCACCCTGACTGCCGCACTGAGCCCTGGGCCGAGCAGCCGCTGTCTGGGCCAGTTCTGGGGTGAGCCCTGCTGCCCCTGTGGGCAGCCCTCGGGGGCAGAGGAACAGAGCAGGCAGGTGAGGTGGGGGGAGCCGTGAGGGGCCCGCAGACCCTCGGAGGAGGAGAAGGAGGCCGGCCTGAGGGCGTCCACTGGCTGCCCGCCCCAGGCCTGGCCGAGACGCCGCACCCGGTAGGGTCTGTCTTCCCTTAAACTCGGAAGCCGGGAGGCCCCGAGGCGGAGTGTCAGGGCGCCCTGGCAGTGCTCTGGGGGTGCGGGCCTGCCTCCTGGCTGCAGAAACTGCCAGGAGAACCTACTTGGTTCTGTACAAACACAAAGAAGAAAAACCAAGGAACCACAGTTCTTCACTATGAGGCTAAAACCGCTGAAAAGGGTTTTGCTTTGGAAGTGGGCTCATTACAGGCATAATCTTACCTTTCAAAGCTGTGCTTCTGTAACAAGCTGTTAAAAACACGAGTGCCCAGCTGTCTTACCTTCTCCAGGAGTTTCAGGGTCAGCCGGGTCAACCGATCTGCCACCGAGGAGTCCAGCATCCTGGGGCCACAGGAGGGGACGCCGCGGGCCCACCCCCTCCCCGTCTCAGTTCCCTCTGGAAGAACTGCTCAGCCAGAGAGAAGCAGCCCAACCCTGGGGTCACTGAAGGAATCCCACGCTGGGCTCGGTTTACCTTCTGGCCTCTACGGCCAGAGAAGAGCTTGGGGGGTGGGGGTGGCACACGCCCTGGACGCACAGTGTCGGGCATCGCCATGGTGGTTGCTAGGAGCCGCAGACATGGCGAGGCCCGGTTGCCAGGTTTCCACTGAGAGTCCTTCCCAGGCCCCGCCTGTCCCCATGCAGGGGTTACCAGTAAACACTGCTGATCCCCAGGTGTGGCCAGGCGGGGCTCCTTGGGAAGGAAAAAGTGGGCAGCAGCTGGGGCCCGAGGGGTAGAGCGCAGCCCTGGCGGGGAGGACAGAGCCCAGAGGATGGGGTGGGGGAGGAGGCATGGCATCCGTCCCCCACGCACCACAGGGGCCTGCCACCCCTGCCCTCAGTCCGTTATGGCCTCCAGGAGGCCAGCAAGCCCCTGGCCTTTCTTAGGGATCCTCCCAGCCAGACGGGAGTAAAGGCCAGAACACTGGAAGACAGGGTGCGACCACCACCTCCCTGCAGACTTCAGGAAACTCTGGGTGGCAAGGGGGTGGCACCAGGGAGCTGGCCAATGAGGTGCCTGGGGGCTTCTGGAACTCAAGGTGGGCTCACCCCACAGGCACCCAGCTGGCACCTCAGAGAACATGGGGCCACCCCGAGGCACCACCCCTCAGGGTGGATGTGATTCCAGCAGGGGGACTGCCCAGCCGGGACCCATGCCCAGAGAGGGGCAGGGGTTCCTAGTGTCTGAGGGGCAGGGGCACCTGGGAGGGGGACTATCAGTGGGTGACCCACCTGCCTGGCAGAGGGCATGTCCACAGGGCTGGCATGGGGAGGGGGTGTGAGGGGAGGGGAGGGGGTGTGCCCATCAAGGGAAGACTTTTCTAAATGATGCTTCACTTCAATGCTTCCCAGGAAGGGCAGTTTTGAGGAGTACTATTGTATTTTGTTTTATATTGTATCAATATGTACTGTATCTGGCATTTCGTAGGGTGTCCCTCTACTATTGGGATTTGTTTGATGATTTCTCACAATTGGACTGGGGTTATGGGTTTTTGGGAGGAAGACCACAGAGGCAAAAGGCCCTTCTCATCACGCCCCATCCAGGGTGTGTGCCGTCAACATGACCTACACTGTGGATGTTGACCTTAGTTACCTCGTGGAGGTGTGTCTATCAGGTTTCACCACTGCACAGCTACTACTTTTCTCTCCCTTTCCACATTGTTTTTTTCAGGAGGAAGTAGCTATGCACAGCCTATACATAAGGAGTGGGGGGTTATGTTTCCCTCCTTGAAGGTGAGTATCTACATATTTGGACAGCTGTTTAATTGTTAAAAATAAATTAAGAGTCAGATCCAACATTTACAGAATATCTAGAATAGCCATGGAAATGATTCTGGGGTTCCTCGGAACACAGTTTGAAAACCACTGGCCAAAGCAGCGTGGGCAAACACGTGGGCCCCCCACAAAGTTTTAGATGTACTGCAACATGTAAAGGTTGAGAGATTCAGGCGTAGATCTGAGTCTCTGACTGCTCTTGGGAAATCCGATCCTGTAGTCAGCTAGTGTTGCCTGCCTACCCCTGGTCTTATGAGGGCACCGCCTCATGTCTGTGAGCCAAGACTGGAAGCTCCACTCACCACACAAAGGGCTGTGGTCTGACTCAGGAGGGGGTTGAATTTCCAGGGCTCCCTGAAGATTTGTGTAAGTTGCAGCTGCTTAGACTCACACGTTCACACTGAGGTTGAAAGGTGAGCTTGTGTCAGTAAAGTCACTATAGCACGTTCGTGGAGGAGCATAGTTACTGCCACTCAGTCTCAGAGAGCAGACAGGGAGCACACGGCCTGCTCACAAACCCTACTGCATTGAAGGCACAGGAGTGAAGGAAACACAGAAACCCACAGTGTGTTTGCTGGACACCCCTGCACAGTCACCCGCGCCAGTGCTGCTTGATATGCCACCTTTCCTCTAGTTGCCGCTTGCAGCACTGTCATCCTACCCAGCTCTACCCCGGCCAGATCTGACGCAGGGGCAAGTTTGTGGGTGTTTTCACTTCTCACACAGGGAAACCGAGGCACAGCTGCTTAGGGTTTTCCTGTGTTTCTTCCTGAGTTTATGACCCCCCCCCCCCATTTAGGTAACCATAATCAGTCGGTGACAGCATCCCCACACCCCACACCCCACCCTCCGCGAGGGAACGCTCACCCAGGCACAGTTAAGCTACAGTAACAAGAGGTGCCGACAACACGCTTTGGATCAGTGTCAGTTAGTCAGAGCTTATCAGCTTCCAATGAGCTTGATAACTGTAGCAGCATTTGATTGTTAATCAAAACCGTAGGCTAGGAATAAAAACCTCGCCTTGCTTCCTCATCTGGACAAACAGGCTTAAGTGGAGTCTGAAACTAAGGAACAAACAATGATTTCGTGAGACTCCAATTCCCACACGGACCATGAATTCATAACCCACGTCACATTCCTTTTCTTTTAAAAAAATTTTTTAACAGACTCTCTTTTTGAGCAGTTTTAGCTTCACAGAAATTTGAACAGGAAGTACAGCACATTCCTTTTTAATAACCATTTACAATATATTTGGAATGATTTACCCAAACGTTTCAAGGCCTTAAAACTTTTCCATGTGAGAAGAGACTTTTTGCCTTTCACTGAAACAGCTCTCTCCCTCTGGTGATCTAGAACTGTGTACAATTACTGTATCATTTAAAATTGCATCCTTACAGGCCCCTTGGCAAGTTGGCCCTATGGAGCCCCTTCCACGCTGGGGTTCCAGGGGCTGTCCTAACAGGAATACACTTGTATTCCGGGTGTGGGTTTGCCTTTCCTGCCCGCAGGGCCTCAGCCTGACCCTCTCTCAGAGTTTCCCACCGCATGGGGTCCCTCCTAACACTCTTTGACGCAGGGCACTGCTTTATGGCAGAGGTGCCAGAGTGGACCCATGACTGTGCAAGCTGGGGGCAGACGCATTAAACCCTCGATATGGCACTGTGTCCCCAGTGGGAAGAATCCATGGGTCCAGGAGTGGCAGCACCGCCGGTGGCTTCTTGTCCCTGTAGCTCTGGGCTCCGTGGGTTGGGGGTGCCGGCCCCGATTCCCACTAACTCTGGTCGCCCCCCCGGCACTCCGGTTCTGTGGGTCCAGGCGCCAGCGGGACCCAAGGGAGGGACTCCTAGGAACGGAATCAAGTGATTTTGCTGCTGGTTGGCTGCGATCGTGACACGAACAGGGCCAGCATCCCGGTCGGCGAAAGGACCCCTGGAGACGAGAGTTTGGTTCCCGCCACCCCCGGGCACGGCCACAACCCGGAGCGACTTTAGGGGCAGCCCTGAGCTGGCGCACGCAGGCAGTGGGGCCCAGCTTCCTGGGCTATCCCCGGGCGCTCGCGAAGCTTGACTCAACTGGACACCGGCGCAGACTCCCCACGGGTGGCCTCAACCTCGCGGGAACGCGAACCTGCCTCCGCGCCAGTCAGCCGGGCCAGACAACCCACGTGCGCGGGGCCCTTCAAACCGACCAACCACAGAGAGCGCCGAGGCTGCCGCGCCCAGTTCAATGGTCCTGCCCGAAGAGGCGGGAGCGTCCGTGCGCCAATCGGAGGGACGGACTCAGGGGCGGAGCTCCGCCGGGCCGCGCCTCCTTGAGGGCACCGCCCTGAACGCGCGTGCGCGAGGGCAGGACTGCGGCCTCTGATTGGCCGCGGGCCGGGGGTGCACGCCCCGGGGCGGGGCCCGGCGCGGGGCGGGACCACGTCTGCGTGACAGTTGTCGTAGGGGGAGGGTGAGCCCAGGCGGTGGGGAGGGAGTGTAAATAGAGCGAAGGCGGCGCCGCATCGGCCCCGCCACCTCCCGGCGACCTGCGAAGAGCCCCGGAGTAAGATGGAAGAAGATGAGCGAGAGCGGCGGCGCAGAAAAGTGGAGGCCGGGAGAGCGAAGGTAAACGGCAGCGCCTCCTCCCCCCGCTGTCCCGGCGTGGGCTCCACAGGGCGGGCTCCGGCGCCTGCCACCGCTCCCTGCCAGGAGCGGACGCGGCCACGAGGGGACCGCTATCGCCACACTCTTGCCCTTTCCGCCGACTGGGCTGGAAGTCGCCCCTTGGCCGCCGCCATCTTGAATCCGCCGCCCTCTACCTGGGCCCGCCCCCGCCGTAGCCACAGCCAATCAGCGGCCGGGGGCGCGCGGCGCCTGGTGGAGAGGTCGGGCGCGGGGTACGTCGGGACTGGTGGGGCTGCGCTTGTGCTGGGCAGGGGCGGGGCCGTGGGAGCCGGGCGTCCCCTCCCGCCACCCCCCCGGGACCCCCCCACCTTCCCCCGCCCCGACCACCCCCGGGGAGCTGCCAGAGGAGCCGGCGAGGCGGCTTCATTGACAGACAGTGGTGTCCTCCGGACGCGGCGTCCCTGACGGCCGCCCGTTCCCGGAGCCCGAGGTGCCGGGACGGGCGCTGTCACCACACCTGCGCTCTTGTGCACACCTACTGGCACTTGTGCGTCTCCCTGTCCTTGCCCGGATTCCTGAAGGGCTTGGAGGCCGGGATTCCCTGCAGTTGGGCGACACGGGCGCTCCCCCTAGGGCTCAGCTCAGCTTCCATCCGATTAAAACGACGTGCAGAGATTCGTTTTACACGGAATTCTGCAGTTCTTTTTGCTACAGAAGTTCGGAGTGGTGTTCCCGAGCACGGGACTTGTTCACCCTGTGGAATGCCTCCCACCGACCCACGCCCTGGTGTCGGGGCTCCTGAGACGCTTGTGCCGCCTCCTCGCTGCTTGGGGCCCAGGTGGACGGTCCTGGGCAGGTGAGGGCGGAGGGCCTCTGTCGGGGCCGCCCCTCGCGCCGGGCCTGGGAGCTCCAGACGCCCGGACGGAGCCTCCCGGGAGGTGTCACGTCCCTGCGCTGCGGATGCCCCCTGGAGCTCTGTGCGGTCCCGGAGTGGCCTTTGTCATCCACGTAGGCACCGTCCGGTACTCACTGTTCTGGGCGTGTTGTGGCGATTGAGCCGTTTGCCAACTAGACGCGGGCCCTAGAGACAGTGGAGAAAGCCCGGGCGCGTGTGCTGTGCCGCCCTGGCCCACCCCGTTCCGGCTGTGGGGGGGAGCCGCTGTGCAGTGCCCGCGATTATTAGGCAGAGCCCTCTGAGGTTGCTGTTTGAGGTCAGACGCGGTCAGACATTGGGAATTTCACGTGGATCAGCCCTCAGGGGTGTTCAGTTCCGTGCTAGTTCCTTCCCTCGAGGAAACCACAGGGCCACTGCATTAAAGAGACCACTCAGAACACATGGTGAGTGGTGTGAGGTGGTGACAGGCAGAGGACAGAGCGGCCTCCTCAGGCTTCCTGTGCAGGTCAGACTTCTGACTGGGGTTTGAAGAGTGAGGCTGTTGTGTGTTTTTTCCCCTTTGCATGTGCCTGGCACATAGGAAGGAGATGGAAGCGAGCCGGAGTTTAGTACCCACCGTTTTCCCTGAGCTCACCATGGTCTGTAAATGTGCCGAAATGTTGCTTGAAGGAGCATTAATGGTGATGAGAAGATTTCACCTGGGGAGAAGAAACAGATGCTTCTTGTTGGGTGACCACAGGCCGGAGACTGGGTCTGTGATGCAGGAAGGGAACTCACAGACGGTTAGAGTTGATGGAGTTGGGCACAAAATCAACGAATCTGGGGCTGGTTTTGAAGGCAGTGTCTGTTCTTGAGAGACGGTTTCTCTCACTTAAATTGCCTCTTGTGATTTTCCTATGTCCATGAAATTGTGCACTTCTGTTATCATTTATACAAACATTTGTTAGATGCATTTGCTTTTATGACCAGAGTTGTCATTTGAAGGACCTTGTCCTCCTGTGAAAAGCTGACGTTAGCTATCATACCTTTTGAATAAGGTGTTAGTGGGAGATGGTGTGTGAACAGTCTAAACCCTCAGATTTGTGGGACTGAACAGAGCCAGGTGTGCCTTCTGATAGGGACATTCTGCGGAGGTCCCTGGTGCTTTGGTGAGCTGCGTCATGAAAAATAGAACATCTGATTCCATAAAGGAGGATGTTAGATTGACCTAGCTTAATTAATTTTTTGCTATTTTTGTACCTTGTCTCAGAATCTATGGCAAGGAAGTTTTGGCTAGGCTATGTATTTCCCTGATTGGGGGAAAATGGGGCAAAAAGGGAGAATTTAGCTTTTCTATATAGTTTTAAACCTTAAACATGCCTTGATTAAGCTGTCAGTTTTTAAAATAGATGTACTTTTTAATTTTTGAATTTTTCTGTAAACTGTCAGGGGCTGGAAAAGCTATTCTGCCAGTCAGCCTTATTGCTTTCCTTTGTCTGTAGGCATCATTAACAGCCCTTAATGTTAGATTCTTCGGGTGTCATTCTGAACCTTTAACTCCCAGTATCGTAGATGTTAATGGAGGTGGTGTTTCTGGGTCGGGGCCTGGTTGATGTGAGTCTGGCCAGGTGTGGCCGTGTGGACTGAGCCAGCCCCAGAGCCTCATGTTCCCCACAAGCTTGCTGTCTTTGTGGTTCTGTTACTTTTTCCTCACTTACCTTTGCCTCTACTACCTCTCTACGTTTTTGCGCAGCTTGCTCACTTCCGACAGAGAAAAACAAAAGGTGACTGTGCGCATTCGAAGAAAACGCCGGCGAAGAGGAAGGGCGCGGCTGTCGATGCGCCTGACCAGGAGGAGAGTCCGATAGCTGCGGCCGAGGCCGGCGGACTCCTGGGAGGCCGGGACGTTGGCCAGAACACGTCGTGCAGCGACACCCCTGATGGCGCAGGAGTCCCTCAGGTAGATTTGCTCGGCTCTGTGTTTTCACGTTTTGCTTATCTTCTGGTTATTGCTAGCGTAATTTACTAAAAGTGGTCTTCGGTCTGTTTTTGCCTATCAAAAGTGGGGAAAGGGAGTTTTATTTTATCTTACAAAAGGGGCGTATATTTTTGTGGTTTTACTTCTAATTAAAGTTTTTTCTTCATCCCATGATTTTGAGAAATTTGGGGTGAGCTGTTTGAAGGCAGGGGTCAGTATTGGTGCTCAGTGTGGTAACGGGAGTTTGGAAAGTGTGGGTTCCTCGGGTGTGGCTGTGCCTCAGCCCCCCTGACGGGTATCTCTGGACACTTAAGCCATAATATCCCTTCACCTACTGTCAAATCCACCTACTTGTGGGTCTTTGTCTTTTCCCTTCTTTCTGAATGTGGGGTGAGGAGGGCAGGGCTGAAGGTGTCACAGAAATGGTGTCTTGTCTGCTGTTTGAGACCCTGTGAGCTGCAGGGGCGGGTGTGGACCTGGGTGTTGAGGGTGCATGGCCTCCCTGGGTCTCCTGGTTGCCTGCATGTGGGTCTCCTTGGGGCCTCCTCTCCTTGGGGCTTCCTCTCGTGTGTGTACTTAAACTGGGAGTACCCCTAACCTGTGTGCAGCAGGGCAGGGGCAGGTGTTTGCTAGAATGAGCTGAAAACTGGTGGTTGAGAGCAGAATTTGACTCAAAGTCATGCTGTGTCTGGACTGCCTTATTGGAAAAAAAGGAATGATTGCTAGCATATAAAGTTTATGATATTCTACCTACAAACGTATTATAGAATGTTCCTTCTTCTGACGAATTGGAAGACCTCGCCATGGCGCTCCGACTTTGCCCGGGGAGCAGCTGCCCAGAAAGAACTCTGGTGCCTGAGTCTTTGGACCAGCCTGTGCCCAGCTCACTCTGCCTCCACTCCCCGTGGTCTGAGGGACCTGAGGCTGGATATCAGTTTCGGTTCATGTTCGTCCTCTTGTTGCTTCTCTGGGGTCGGGCTGTGGGTTCTCAGCAAGCTTGTCTCGTCACAGCTGAGTCCACGAAAGCCACGTTGAGAGTGCTGAGCCTTTACTCTCAGTGGCTTTTCTCTGTATGTTTCCTGCTTAGGCTCTTTGAGGAGAAAGGCTCGTAGTATAAATTAACATTTATTAATTTCATATGTTTATTTTCAAATCAGACAAGTCTTTTTTAAGTTAAAGGTTTTGTGGTTTTTAGCTTTTTGTTTTAAGGTGTCAGACCCACAAAAAGATTGCAAAAAATAACACAGAGTTCCTGGAGATCCTCACCTAGCTTCCTGAAATATTGACACCTATGTAATCATAGTATAAATCGCAGTCAGTTTTAGTTAACATTGAAACAATACTGTGAGCTAGTTGATAGAGCTTATTCTAATTTTTCCGATTTTTCTGGTCCAGGATTCTGTATTGCATTTCAGTGCCTTGTCACCTTAGTCTCCTCCAATCTGGACAGTTTCTCAGTCTTCCTTTGTGTTTTATAAGTTTGATACTTGTGGAGTACTAGCTACTTATGTTGTAGGATCCCTGTCAGTTTGGGTTTGTTTGATGTTTCCTTCCGATTGAAGTCAGGTTGTGCATTTTGGCAGGAACACGGTGGAAGTGATGACGTTGTCTGCTGAGTGCATCCTGAGAAGAGGCACGGATGGTGTGGTGTTAGCTATGTCTCACTACTGGGGGGCCTGCCAGATTTCTGCTGATAGAGAAGTTTTTGTTTTCCCCTTTGTAGTTAATAAGTATATTCTGTGGAGGTACTTAGAGACCCTGTAAATACTCCATTTCTCATTATACTTTCCATTAGTTTTAGCTTCCATTGAAGATTCTTGCCTGCAGTAATTACTGTGATGGTGTTGGCCAAATGATGACTTTGTTTCCATCATTCCATCTACATATATTAATTGGCATTTTACTCTAAGGAAGAACTGTTGCTTCTCCGCAATTTGTTTATTTATCTATTCAATTATTTATATCAGTATGGACTCCTAGATACTTACTTTATTATGGGTTTTAATCCATCATATCAATGTTTATTTTGTTGCTGAAATACGTACATTTGGCCACTGGGATGCCTTTGAATTGGCATCTGTGACCTTTCAACATGCCCTCATCACTTTCTGGCACCTTAATTCCTGGCACCAGGATTTTCTAGGCTTATTTTGTCTTTCCTGCTGCAGCCCCAAACCAGCCATTTCTTCAGGGAGCCCTGGTTCCTTTCGGTGGAGAGTGGTTGTGGACTCCAAGACCTGGGTGCTTATTGCTTGCGGGCTGGGGTTGCTTCTAGGCTGTTTCAGTAGACAGAGCCAGAGAATAGAAATGTACGTATGTGCACGCACATCTATATCTACTTGTCGACTTGTATGTATGATAAAAACCATGAATTCACACGAATATCTTCAATTCCAATCCAACAGCATAGAATTTATTCTAGCTTTTCCCCTCTCCTTATTTTTAGCTCCTTTTTCCCATAGTGAGAAAATGGGGAAAAGGCTTATCTACAGTATCTTTACTTATTTGCTCAGTCTTAAAATACACACAGATTAATTTCAGAATTGCAACTTCTCATGCCAGTAAAACACAAATTTACCAACTATAGAATATTTGTTTATACAGCTATCCCTCACTTTTCGAAAGCTCGCTTTACACCACTTCACTTTTACAAAAGACCTACATTAGTACCTGTTCTTGCTAACAGAAAGAAATCCAAAGAGGATTTTCAGTTTTATGAAGAAATGTAATTGCTTCTTTACCTTTGTGCCATTTTGGTTTATGAAAGCTTTCAGAGGAATGCTCTATTTTTGGTAGTGGGGGACACCTGTAGTTGTTTTTGTCTTTATTTTTCCAAAGTTTATTGTTTAGCGTTCCCAGGTCATTTGTTAGATATATGTACTGCGAATATTTTTCCTAGTCTTGCTTACCTAGTTGTTTTCTTAATGGTGTCCTGTGATAAATAAATGTTCTTAACTTTGATGCTGAATTTATCATTGTTTTCTATGGTTAGTGATTTCTGTGTCCTGTCCAAAAGATCTCCCCTAGTCCTGAGGTTGTGAAGATAATCTCCTGTGTCTTCTTGAGGCTGGATGGCCTGGTTTCTATGTTTAAGTCTGTGATCCATCTCAAGTTACTTTCTGTGTATGGAGCACCTTGACTTTTAGAAGAATGGTTTAGTTTTGCTGGTTTTGAGTGTTTTATAAATAGAATAATCCAGTATGCATGTCCCTAGTCTGGGTCTTCTTCTTATCCAGCATCCTTTAGGAGTGAAAGGCTATAGTTCTTTCATTTTTGTTGTTGTATCCTATTTTGCTGTATGGGTATACCTTGGTTTTTCTGTTCCGCTGTTGATTGGCATTTGCTGTGAACATTCTCATGCAAGTCTCTTGGTGTCTGTGTGAGCACGTTTCTATGGGGCCGTAATTAGGTATTTAATATCTGAGTCAGTGTTTAGGTATATGTTCAACTTGTGTATGTTGAGCTGTGTTTTAAAAGAGTTGTTCAGTTTATATTTTCAGTGGTGGCATATGAGTGTTTTCCTTGTTCCATAACATCTGTGATTGGTGTTGACATTTGTTTTCTATTTTAACACTTTTGGTGGGTGTGGAGTGGAGTGTATTTTAGCGGAGTGCAAGCTTAGTCAAACATTCCAAAAAAATCAGTGTGATTCACTTAAGAGACTAAAAGAGAAAAGTCATATGGTCCTCTCAGTTGATTTAGAAAAAGTGTGTTTTGCGAGAGAATGACCTGTAATTTTCCTCTCTTGTCAGGTTTTTGTGTTGAGGTTATGTTGGCCTCGCGTGACGAGCTGAGAGGGTCCTTTGCTCTGTGGGTGAGCTGGTGTAAGATGGTGGAGCTGTTGGGGACTGAAGCTTTCTTTGTGGAAAGACCTTTAATTGCAGAGTCAACTTACTGAACAGTTACCAGACTATTCAGTTGTGCTTTTTCTCAGAATGTGTCCTTCTAATCTTCCAGTTTTGGGTATTAAGTTATTCGTAGGAATATTCTTCTGTGGCGTCAGTGTTGACGACCCTTTTTATTTTTGTTTGTCCTTAGGTATGTTTTTTGTTTGTTTGTTTGTTTTGGCCACACCCTGCGGCATGCGGAGTCTAGTTCCCCCACCAGGGATGGAACCAGCACCGCCTGCAGTGGAAGCGTGGCGTCCTAACCACTGGACCGCCAGGGGAGTCCCTGTCCTGAGATATGTTGCTCACTTGCTGATTCCTGACGGCGAGGAGACTGAGGTGCCGTCCTGGGGAGACGGGAGGTCTGCGATGTCGCTGTGACTCCCGCTTCCCAGCATCGTGGCCCGAGTGCTGCTCTCTGCGTTCTTCTCTTGATTCGCCTGATGGTTGTGAAAAGTCCTCGCTGTCAGCATTGCTCTCTGCGTCATTTTGGGAGGAAAATGAAAAATTCTTAACGAATTGTCTTTTTTTAGTTTTATTTTTAATTTTTAAACTTTTTGGCCACGCCGTGCGGCATGTGGGATCTTAGTTCCCTGACCAGGGATGGAACCCGTGCCCCCCTGCAGTGGAAGCGCGGAGTCCTAACCACTGGACCATCAGGGAAGTCCCTGAATTGTCACGTTGAAAGCAGGCTACTGAGATGGTCTCTCCAGTCACTTAGAAAACTGGAGGGTGGATGAGTTTACTGTCCCTCGTCCTTCTAGGTGGTTCCGTCATTCTTCTGTTTCCTCATTATTTAAGGTGGTGTTGGCATGGTTGGGAATAATTGAGTGTGACAAAACAATCCTTAGGATGATAAATAGCATCGTGACATGGGAGAAGCAAGGTTGCTCGGGTCCATTTTGTGTCTTAGATAAATGCAGGGGTCTGGTAGTAACTGCAAGGTAAAATGTTTTACTCTAGTAAAAAAAAAAAGTAAATTTTCTCATTGTTCTTTGGAAGACCTGTAAGAAGGAATAAAATTATGCTGGTCCTGTCAAGCAGTTACAACTGCCCAGAAAAGAAACTTGATAAGTGCAGTTAGGTCCAGCAGACGCTAACGCTCACCCTGACAGCGGCAGAGTGATGTGTGGTCGGGGCTGGAGGTGCAGGTGGACATGGGGGTGGAAGCCGCCCGCGAGCCGCCAAGTCGTGCGCACCGAGCCTTGCTGCAGATAAAAGCCCCAATTCTTGTAAACTTATGGGTCAAAACTGTTGGGGGAAAATTCATTGGAAAACTTTAAACTCAATTTTGAGGTGATTTGTAAAAAGAAACTAAAAATACTGTTCTGCAAATTATTAAGGAAAAGATTTATCTAAAAAAGGAAAATCTTGAAGATGGAATATTTGAATTTATATAAAATTAAGAACTTAGAAGATACGTGTTGAGCAACTAAAGTTTAGTGATTTGTGTTAAGCACCCGGTGAAATAACTTAAAGAAGCAGAATTCGTTAAAAATCGGGCAGCAACATCATTAGGGAAGCAAGTTACATAAAAAATGTTTAGAGCTTGAGATTTGTGTAGAAGGAGAGTGCAGATGGAACTGGCGGGCCTGGAGGCGGGCGGGGCCGGGGGGGGGCCGGGCTACCCCGCGAGCCGCTGTGGATGCTCCTGGCCCTTCCCCTCCAGCTGCAGGAGCCCGGTGGAGCGGGGACGCCGCAGAAGCTGGATGGCGACGGTCCGGAGCAGCCTGGGGTAATGACGAAGGTATGCCTTGCCTGGGTTCTCGGTTAAGTTTGATCTTGGTGGTGGGCGTGGAAGGGAGAGTCGCGCTTCCTTCACTGAGGGTCCTGTGGGGTCAGCGTGCCTCCTGGGCCTGGCCCTCGATGCCCACGCCCACGTGGGTAGCCCCGCATGCGAGACACATTGGGGGACGGGCTTGCCGGCTGGGCGCTGGTCTTACCGTCCCAGTTCCTACCACAGTGCTTGGTGTGACTTCCATGAGTGCTGAATTGATTACTTTTCTTTAATCCATTCAGTTTTTGTTAGCATTTGGGAGAAAATTTATTAGATGTTGACCAATTTCAAAGTGTTACATTGAAAGTCCTGTATTTTATCTTATTTTTTTTTTTAAAGTATAGTTGATTTACAACATTGTATTAGTTTCAGGTGTACAGCATAGTGATTCAGTAGTTCTGTAGATTATACTCCCTTATAAGTTAACACGAAATAATGGCTATAATTGAGAGTCTGTATTTTAGACCTTCGATTCTAGCTGGACTCAGTGCACACTGCTTTTGGCAGTGAGCAAGTTTGGTGTTTAGTCTGCATTATTGCAGGAGAAATCTAGCTCAGAGGAGGGCCTGGCAGGGCCTGGAGAAATGGTCTCTAGTGGGGTCCATAAAACCCAGCCTTAAATACACATGTCATACTTGTTTTAAACTGTGACTTGTAGCATCTTTGTGGAAAAGTAAACAAAACTTAGATAGAGCCTAACGGATGAGTACACCGCGAGTACAGCACGTGGTCTCTACAGGCCGGGGCAGGGCGGTGCTGGGGCCTGCTCCCTGCTGCCCGCCCTGAAGGGAGCACCCTCCTGGCTTCTGTGCCGATTCCGACGTAGAGCTTTGTGTGAGTGGATCAGACACGGTTCTGGTCTTCTCTCTCCTTCACCTTGAGCGTCTTTGCATCCTTCTATTTGAGATGTGTGTCTGGTGAGCAGCATACGGTTGATTTTTAACTGACTCTCACAGTTACTGGGCAGTGAATTCCCTTATATCTAATGGAATCACTGATGTGCTTGTACTTACATTAGACGTTTAATTTGGGCTTTCTGTTTGCCCTGCCTGTTTTGTTTCTTTCTTTTCTCCTTTTTTGCCTTCTTTGGATTATTTTTTATCAGGGGATTAAAAAAAAAATTCTCCCTTTGTTCATTTTGAAGTAATAATATACAGTTTCTATTCTTTTAATGGTGAGGCTATTAAATACAACATATATACTTAATTTATCTAAGTCTAAATTTAATCAAAACCTTCACCTTCCTCTTGCATAATTACTGAAACTCCATTTATACTTCCCTCAACCTCCGTTTTTGTCACAGTCTTTTTCTTAATTGTAAAGCACTCATGAATTTTACCATCTTAACTACTTTAGGTGCACAGTTCATTGGTGTTTGTACATTCACACTGTTGTGCAACCGTCAGCACCATCCGTCTCCAGAACTCTTTTCATCTTGCCAACCTGAAACCCTGTCCACTAAGCGACATCCCCCAGCCCCTGGCAGCCGCCATTCTACCTTCTGTCTCTGTGACTTGGCGCTCCTACACGCCTCACGGCAGCGGGGCAGTGGAATCGTGTAGTTGTCTTTTGGGCCTGGCTTATTTCACCGCACTTGGTGTCCTCCAGGAGCTGGAGCTGGAAGCGCTGCGCCTGAGCCTGAGCGACATGCACGCGGCGCGGCTGGAGCTGACGCAGGCGCACCTGCAGCGCGAGAAGGACGCGGCGCTGGCCGAGCTGCGTGCCGAGCTCGCCGGGCGGCACGCGCAGGAGCGGGCCCTGCTGCAGAGCCGCGCGCGCCGGGAGCTGGAGCTGGTCCGGGAGGAGGCAGGTACGCTCGGCGGCCGGCCCGCGGGTGTCGTCGGAGGCGCCTGGCTTCTGTGCTGTGCTTGGGCCTCTGTGTGCGACCAGGCCTCGTGGAGCCCGCCCCCGCCCCCGTCCACCCCTGCGCCCTGTGCCCTGTGCCAGGTGGCGGCTCAGGTGCCTCTCAGTCTGGCGATGTGCTGGCCTCAAGGTGAACTTATATGATTTCATTTTAATGTTTCTTGGTACATTTTTTGTTAGTACTTTTTGTAAAAATCATACATAGTAGTTTTATTGAGCTGTAATTCATGTACCATGTGGTTCACCCACTTAAAGTGTTTAAAGGCAGCACTTCGGTGGCTTTTCGTGTTTTCACGCTTAGAACGTCCTTCCCCCGGAGGAGAGACCCTGGCCCGTTTCCCTGGGATCTGCCCCGGTTGCAGAGTCTGCCTCTCCTGGGGGCCCACCCACCTGGAGGAGCAGCCTTGTCGGTCCTTTGATGCCTTGCCTGTTTCTTCACCTACTTTCAGGCAAACGCAAGGAGATAGTTCCACGTCCTCCCCTGCTTCTGTTAAATTTTAAAAATATGAAATATGCCTTCCTTAGTTAGGCCTGTTCGATGCTGTTTCCTCCATGTGCACCCCTGGGAACGGTCCCCCGAGAGGCCCACCCTGCCGTCCGGTCCCTGAAGCTCTGCTGCAGCTGGGGCCCCTGTGGACCTGGCGGGACCTGCCCTCAGAGGGAGGCTTCTGGGCCTTTGCGTGATTTCTGGAGTTGCTCGGGCCGCCTTCCCCGCGCCCAGGGGTTGCTGGTTGTCGCCTGGTGCTACTTCTCCCCAGCTCCACGCTGGGCCGCGCCCACTGGTCCAGCGTCCTCTGCCTAGCACCTCCTTTCGTGTGCTTCTCCTCTCAGGCGGGGAGCCGTTGGGACCTAGCACGTCTTTACCTCTCTCCGTTTACTTGTGGTCCAGCACCCAGCCTGGAAGCTGGCTCAGCGGGATCCTGGACCGCGGGGCCCTGGGTGCGCGGTGGCCCGGCGTGGAGTGCACGGGCCGAGGTCCCCGTAAGCAGAAGGATGACGCAGGCTCAGCGCTCAGTGATCTGTGCAGACCCGCAGTTGGCCTCGCCCGGTCCTCCTGGACTGTCGCTCTGGCTGGACGTCTCCCGTCCTTTGTCAGGCACGAGTGTGATTTGCTGATTAACCCAGACATCATCACCTGCTTGTTTCTCACAGACGCGTCCCGTCCTGTTAATGTCAGCAAGTGTTTGGTGGAGCGGCCAGAGGTGCCGGGAGCCTTCTCATCTCCTGGGGATTCAGATTGGGGAAAAGTCTGAGCCGCGGTGATCTGAACGACTTTTTATGTTTCTCTTCCAGCTGAGCTGAAGGAGAAGCTACAATCAGAAATGGAGAAAAATGCCCAGATGATAGAGGTACAGAGGATAAGAAAATTCATTCCGTGTACACGGCATTTCCCTCATCCCCACCCGGGACCCCTCCCCTTGATTCTAACAAAATGCAGTCAGAGCTGGAGTCGTGGGGGTGAAGCACGACGCGCTGCTTTCTCTGCCCAATGGGAATTCATCACAGCAGCTAGTTGTGGGCTTTTGTGTTACCTGGTGTGATGGGAGTCTCTTTCCTCCCATCTGGTTTCTGAGCAGCCCTGTGGCACGGCCCTGGCTGTGCTTGGGGCACAGACCTCGGTCCTCACGGACGGGAGGCGTGGATGCCACGGAGGTGGTAATCAAGTGACGTGTATGGGCCTCGGGGAACCACGGGCGGTGGGGGGTGGGACGAGCATGACTCTTGCGACCCATCCCTTCCTCAGGGCTACGCTTGTAGAAGGGCCATTGGCGCTGGTGACGGCCGAGGAAGTGGGTAGCGTTAGGGGATGTGTGACGTCAGGCCGAGGGGACCTGTGTGCCCTGGCCACTCTGGACAGGCGGTGGGTGGAGGACGGCCTCGTACCCCAGCCCCTGCCCTCTGAGCTGGACAGAGGGGCCTCGTTTCTTAGGGCTCCTGGGACAGAGCCTGACCCCATCCGAGCTCGACGGTGCCGCTGTAGTGCCCGGGTCTTGCGTGGGGGACGGATGCCTGTCTTGCTGGCCGAGTTCCTGCGCTTTTGCTCAGCGACCAGTTCTGTTTCTGGCAGATGGTCCTGGTTCTCGTGTCCTGGGCTGTTTGCCTGCAGGTGCTCTGTTCCTGTCTGACTGGACGTCCCGAGCTGTGTCCTGTACTCACAGTCTGGTCTGGGAGGGGGTGACGGTTTTCGAATGCACAGTTGAAATTTTTTACCGCAGTAATAAACTGTTGGCCATCATCTACTTTTTCCTCATTTAAATTAGACCCTGAAGCAAGACTGGGAATCCGAGAGAGACTTGTGCTTAGAAAACCTACACCGAGAATTATCGGAAAGGCATCGGTCAGAACTGGAGAATTTACAAAACCAGTTTAAGAAAGAATTGGCAGAACAGAAGGCTGAGTTGGAGAAGGTTTTTCAAGACAAAAATCAGGCTGAATGTGAGTCTCTAGTTAAAATGAGCAAGTTTGGAAGGGGACTAAGTTTTCCTGTGTCATCCTAGAAAAAATGCCGTGTGACTGGCTGGCAGGAGAGTTAGCCTTGGGGTCCCTCCTCGTTGGTCACAGGCATCTCAGGTTCCCTAAACCTTCCGAAACCTTCATTTCAGAGACACCTTTTGCATGTTCTTCTACTAAATTGCTATCGAAAAAGTAGTTCGTGATTGTTCCCTTTCTGTTACACGGCGGGGCCCACCGGTCAGTAGATGCTGTCTGCTGGCCTGCGCCTTCCCCTCCCTTCCTCCCCGAAGAGAGCAGAGTCCTGAGAATGGGGGCTGGAAGGGCCTGGGGGACCCGCCGTGCCTGCAGCTGCCCCTGCTGAGGAGGAGGACGCTGTGCCGTCACAAACTGAGTGAGGCCCGTGCCCGTCTCCAGTTTCTCTTCAGACTCAGGAGGCTCAGCGCGAGGTGGCCCTGGGCAGGTTACGCGCGGACCTGCACTTGGAACACTGCCAGTACGTGGAGGACCTGGAGCTGAAATTCAAAGAAAAGGAAAAGGAAAACCAGCTTGAGGTAGGCATTGTACGAGGGGAGTTGGAGGAGATCTTGGATTGGGGTCATTTCACGCTCTATTATTGCCTGAAACTTAAGCCCTAATATGTGTATGTTTGTGTTTATTTTTAAATCGAGGTATAGTTGATTTATAATATTACGTAAGTTTTAGATGTACAACATAGTGATTCACAATTTTTAAAGATCGTACTTCATTATAAAATATTGGTTATATTCCCTGTGCCGTACAGTGTATTCTTGTAGCTTATTTTATACACAGTAGTTTGTACCTCTTAATTTCCTACCCCTAACTTGCCTCTCTCCCCATCCCTCTCCCCAGTGGTAACCACTAGTTCTTTATAACTGTGAGTCTTTTTCTGTTTTGTATATACATTCATTTGTTCTGTTTTTCAGATTCCACATATAAGTGATATCATACAGTATTTGTCTTTCTCTGACTTATTTCACTTAGCGTGATAATCTCCAGGTCTATCCATGTTGCTGCAGATGGCAGCAATCCTTTTTTATGGCTGAGTTGTATTCCATTGTATATATACACCACATCTTCTTTATCCATTCATCTGTCAGTGGATGCTTAGGTGGCCTCCTGTCTTGGCAATTGAAAATAGTGCTGCTCTGAGCATTGGGTGCATGTATCTTTGCGAATTAGTGTTTTCATTTTTTCAGATATATACCCAGGAGTGGGGTTGCTGGGTCATACGGTAGTTGTATTTTTAGTTTTTGAGGGACCTCCATACTTTAAGCCCTCCTTTAAAGAGACTCTCAGTATTTGGTGGAGCTGGTAGGTAGCCAGGTCAGGATATAGAGTCTGTGACTTTGACTTAATGATGGTGTTCAGTCCTACACCTGGAGAATTCGTGCCCTTGACAAGTGCCCCTGGGATGTCTGCAGGCTCCAGCCGTTAGGGGTGCAAGGGCACACGCTCTGACCTTGACTCAATAAACAAGAAGTTAGCAAGAAACATTTCTGCGGCTCACGTATTCAGAACTCTTTTCCATTGGAGCTTTACATACCGAAATATGGGTGATGTGGCCAGATCTCACTCAGGGACCTGAAGGGCCTTTATCACCAAGACCAAGAGTCAAGCAATGCCCCAAGCATTGGTTCAAGGAATTAGAAAGGAAATAACTGGAAGACGGAGTTAGCCGAGGCCCGCGTGTGGGTTTGCGGGGAGGAGAGTCGTGGAGCCCAGGAGGAGCCGCGTCTGGCCCTGTGGCTCTCGCACCTGCTCCTCCCCCCTCTCCTCCAGACAGAGGCCAGCTCGGCCGGGCAGGACCAGGGCCAGGCGGGGCCCTGCGGGCTGTCCCTCGTCCAGGGAGAGAGGCGGCCAGGGGTCACCTTCTGCCCTGTGCCCTGGGTGAGGAAAGGCCTGTTCCACGAGGCAGCGGAGCAGCCGCAGGCCAGCACTGCCCACGCTCCCCCGGGAGCGCTCGGCCCTGTGCTTGTGACTTGGGGTGCTGGGTGGCCACCCTGACCCAGGCCCCGGGAGGGCAGGTGGAGCCACTCTCAGCTCCGGCGCTGCAGGGCCGGCTGGCACGCGGCACACGCTTGGTGTGCAAGCTCTGTTCATCCCTGAAAGAGTCGCTTCCCAGGAAGGTTGACCAGGGAATGCGGAGAAAACCACACAGGCCACACGAGGGTGAGGGAGCCCGTGGTCACAGATGGAGGGGGCCCATCCACCCTCCCTGACAAAGTAGGGGGACAGGTCTCTGCTGGGAACGAGGCCGAGGCCTGGGAGGCGTCCACATGAGAGGCCGCGGTGGCCGTGGATTCCTCTGGTCTGCTCTCGGTGCCGCCTGGAGGTGGGTGGGCTTGAGCCGAGACTGCGCGTGTTCACCTGGTGCCCGTCGGGTGCTGCACGGGTATCACCGGCACTGCCTTGGGCCCGGGTCTTGGTTGGGCTCCCACACCATCGCCTTCTCTTCCAGCTGGAGGACCTGCGTGCCTCGTACACGGAGCTGCAGGCCCAGTCACAGGAGGAGATCCGGCGCCTGGGGGCCCAGCTGGAGTCTGCAAGGTCCAGCAGGCAGGAGCTGAGTGGTGAGGGGCCGCATGTGCACGATTCAGGCTCCCAGAAGCTGGAGCTGTGTTTTCACTGCTGAAACCCCAAACTAGGATGTAACAGTTCTGCAGGCCCAAAAAGGTGGTTTAGTAAACTTCTGTGAATTTTGAGGTCTGCGGCTTCACGGTGCAGAGCTGCTGGTGGCAGCCTTGGCTTCCTCGTAGGCGCGTTGGCGAGCGATGACTCTCGCATCCTGTGTCCTCGTGTGGACACGCACCGTTCACGCGTGAGACCGGGCTCACGGTGGGGCTTGGTTGAGCGCCGTCGAAATGCGGTTCTCAGTGGGCCTTCAGGTCGTCGGTGTACACCGCCTCCTGGGTCCCGTAAGCTCACCTGCACCAGGTGTTGTCAGGCTCCTGGGGCCCTGAGCTCTGGTTTTGGAGGGTGACGCCGTGTTTACTGAGGGCAGCTCACCTGGGTCTCCCCCTCGCAAGACCCCAAGTCAAAGGGGTCTCTGCTTGCCGGTGGCACCTTCAGAGGGAGGAGGTCACGAGACACGGGGCAGAGAGACGTGGGCTTGTCTGCTGCTCTCCAGACAGGCCTGAAACTGTAGGGTCTGCCCTGTGCGTAAGTGTTACTAAGCAGCAAAGAACAGAGTTATGAGAAAGGGCCCGCAGTAACACCTGACGGCCTGTGTGGGTGGATAGGCCTCCCGTCCCCACCGCAGCCAGGCTCCGGGCAGCCGCAGGCGGAGCTGGCGGACTGACCTGTGGGCGGGCTTCAGGCGTGCTCTCACACACGGGTTTCAGCTTGTGCGCCTTCCACTGCAGCCTCCCCCGTGCGTTCAAGGACCCTCGTGGGGAGCGCTGATTTGGGATGGTGACCTGTTTCCATCCCTGTTACTTGAAAGCTCATAACGAGCTGTGGTGAACTAGCTGGCAGCACCTCTCGATGAGAGCCGTGATGGGGACAGTTCTCTTATGGTCTGCGTTACTCGGCTGTTGCCGTTAACAAAATACCACCAAGTCAGCAGCCTGAAACCACTCAGGGTCACCCACAGCCCAAGTCCAGACATTGGGCTGGGCCTTGGCCTGGCTCTCTCGGTCGGCAGGGTCCTGTCCCTGTGCTTGTAGGACCGAGGTCCCGTTTCCTTGCTGGCTGTCGGCCCAGGGGCTGCCCACATTCCTCGCCGCGTGGCCCTCTCGTCTTCAGGGCCCCCGCGGCACGCTTCTCACACTTTCGATCCCCCTGACTTCTGTGCCGGCCTGAGAGAGCTCTCTGCCCTCAGGGCTCTGGGGTTTACTGAGGCCGCTTGGGTGGTCTCCCTGTGCGAGGCCCCCTGTGCCATGTAGCATAAACCCTGGAGGGTCCCACGTCCTTTCATGGGTTCTGGGATGGGGGGACCTTCTACAGTTCTGCCCCCAGCACCACACTACAGGCTCTTAACCACCTTCTGATTTCCCCTAAGTATTTCATTTTGAGATGATCGCTTGCTTTCATCCTGTAAAGAGTTACACAAGCAGCTCCTGGCCCAAGCGTCTCACGTGGAGGGGCTGGAACACCTGAAGCGGGACGTAGAGCGGCAGCAGCTGCAGGAGAGAGCCAGGCACGAGTCCGAACCGGGACAGCTGAGAATCTCTTGTGAAGAGAAGTTGAGGGAGGCCGAGAGGGGCTATCAGGAGGACCTGACCCTGTTACAGCAGCGACTGCAGGACGGGAAGGACGGCTCCCCACCGGAGACGGTGGGACTCAGGTAAAGCAGCGCAGGAGAACACGTTTATGTTTGGGTCTCGACAAGATGACATTAAAGCTGGGCGCTGGTCTGACCCGCGCGCAGGCCGCGGACGGCGCCGTGCTGCTGGGGTGGGTGGGCGCCACCTTCCCGGCAGTCATCCTGTCCTTGGCACAGAAGCGGGATCCCGGGGACAGCGGAGTTCAGTGGAGGGGCACCCGCGTCAAGTTGTTACAGCACAGTTTCTCAATTCATCCAGTGCCTGTTCAGAAGAGACATCTGCAGAAGAAGGAGACCGTCTTCATCAACTCGGCCTTCGGCTGGAGCAGCACGAGGTGATGGGACACCTTAGTTGTGTTTTGCGGTCTAGCTGACACAGGACATTATGACATGATTATTGGATGCCTGGGTGTGCTGTGAAGGGTCGGTCTGGTTAACAGCCACCACCACACAGAGGTAGAGTTTTCTCCTTGCGCTGAGAACTTTTAAGATTCACTCTCTTAGCAGCCTGTAGATACACAATACAGCATTGTTAACTGCAGTCCTGTGCTCTACACGACGCCCCAGGACTTTTTATCCTCTAACTAGAAGTGTGCATCTTTTTTTTTTTTTTTAAATTAATTAATTTATTTTTATATTTATTTTTGGCTGTGTTGGGTCTTCGTTTCTGTGCGAGGGCTTTCTCTAGTTGCGGCAAGCAGGGGCCACTCTTCATCGCGGTGCGCGGGCCTCTTCACTATCGCGGCCTCTCTTGTTGCGGAGCACGGGGTCCAGACGCGCAGGCTCAGTAGTTGTGGCTCGCGGGCCTAGTTGCTCCGCGGCATGTGGGATCCTCCCAGACCAGGGCTCGAACCCGTGTCCCCTGCATTAGCAGGCAGATTCTCAACCACTGTGCCACCAGGGAAGCCCCAGAAGTGTGCATCTTTTGACCCCTTCATCCATTTTGCCCACAGCCCCTCTCCCACCTCTGGCAACCACCAATCTGTTCTCCATGAGGTGGGTTTTTTAGATTCCACATAAAAGTGAGATCAGACAGTATTTGTCTTTCTCAATCTGACTTATTTCACTTAGCATAACACCCTCAAGGTCCATCCATGTTGTCACAAATAGCAAGATTTCCTTCTTTTTTATGGCTGAGTAGTGTTTCCATTGTGTGTATGTATGTACGTGTGTATGTGCCACATTTTCTTTATCCATTCATCTGTTGGTGGACATTTAAGTTGCTTCCATATCTTGACTATTGTAAATAGGGGCTGCTGTGAACGTTGGGGTGCATGTGTCTTTTCCAGTTAGTGTTTTTGTTTTCTTTGGTTCAATACCCAGGAGTGGAATTGCTGGATCATATGGTAGTTCTTTTTTTTTAACATCTTTATTGGAGTATAATTGCTTTACAATGCTGTGTAACAAAGTGAATCAGTTATACGTATATATATATCCCCATATCTCCTCCCTCTTGCGTGTCCCTCCCACCCTCCCTATCGCACCCCTCTAGGTGGTCACAAAGCACTGAGCTGATCTCCCTGTGCTATGAGGCTGCTTCTCACTAGCTAGCTATTTTACATTTGGTAGTGTATATATGTGCATGCCACTCTCTCACTTCGTCCCAGCTTACCCTTCCCCCTCCCCGTGTCCTCAGGTTCATTCTCTATGTCTGTGTCTTTATTCCTGTCCTGCCCCTAGGTTCTTCAGAACCTTTTTTTTTTTTTTTTGATTCCATGTGTATGTGTTAGCATACAGTATTTGTTTTTCTCTTTCTGACTTACTTCACTCTGTATGACAGACTCTAGGTCCATCCACCTCACTGCAAATAACTCAATTTCGTTTCTTTTTATGGCTGAGTAGTATTCCATTGTATATATGTGCCACGTCTTCTTTATCCATTCATCTGTCAATGGACACTTAGGTTGCTTCCATGACCTGGCTATTGTAAATAGTGCTGCAATGAACATTGTGGTACATGACTCTTTTTGAATTATGGTTTTCTCAGGGTATATGCCCTGTAGTGGGATTGCTGGGTCATATGGTAGTTCTAGTTTTAGTTTTTTAAGGAACCTCCATACTGTTCTCCATAGTGGCTCTATCAGTTTACATTCCCACCAACAGTGCAAGAGGTTCCCTTCTCTCCATACGCTCTCCAGCATTTTTTGGTGATGTTCTATTCTTAATTTTTTGAGGAACCTCCATACTGTTTTCCATAGTGGCTGCACCAGTTTACTTTCCCACCAACAGTGCATGAGGGTTCCCTTTTCTCCACATCCTCGCCAACCTTTGTTATTTGTTGGCTTTTTAATAATAGCTATTCTGACAGGTGTGAGGGGGTACCTCATGGTTTTGATTTGCATTTCTCTGAGGATTGGTGATGTTGAGCACCTTTTCATGTGCCTGTTGGCCATCTGTGTGTCTTCTTTGGAAAAGTATCTGTTCCGGTCTTTTGCCTGTTTTTTATTTAATCAGGTGGGTTATTTTTTGTTTTTTGGTTTTTTTTTGCTGTTGAGGTATATGAGCGTCTCCATAAACATTGAGAAAGGTTGTGTTTCATTAATCTTTAGTTGGGAACTGGACTGTCTTTATGTTATCAAATCTGAATTTCCATCCTTTTCACAAAAGCTTCCTTCTGTGACCCTGACAAGCAGAGGGAGGCTTGCTTTTGTGTCTCTGGTGACTCCACAGGCTGCATTGTGTCTGCTTGTTTAAAACAACAACCCGAGGTTCAAGGCATGACTTGGAGGCGGGTGGCTGGCAGGTCGGGTCCCGCCTGCATCCCATGCAGGCGCGGTCACCTGCCGCTCTCCACGAGCTCCCCAGCCGCCTGCGTCGTGCGTGTTGATGACCGGAGAGTGGAGCGCTGGGGAGAGTGTGTGCTGGGCGTCTTTTTAGTGGCCTGTACGCTCCTCTTCGTTGAACGGCCTCCACGCCGTTGGTTTCTGGCGTCTCCGACCTTTGTGGGCAGCCGTGTCCACACGGCTCTCTGTGGCAGTGGAAGCCTTCCGTGCCTGTTCCGACGCGGAGCTCTGAGGAGCCGCTGGCTCCCCTGTCCTCCTGCCCCCGGTGCTGGGGGTGGCGGTGCCATGCTGGCGGCGTGCCTGGGCCCCCAGCCGCTCGCAGGCCCCTCCGCGCTCCAGGGAGCCCTGAGATGGCAGTCTGTGTCCATTTTTCACACCAGGAACAGGCAGGGCCTGGACTCTGTCTCCACTTCTGGGAAGTCTTGAGCAGCCGTTCAGCGTGTTCGGACAGCTGTTCCTCCATGTGGTTTGTTCTCTCTCTGATCCTCTTGCGAGCCTCACGCTGGACCTCCAGGCTGGAACCACCGGTTTCCTTCCGTTCTCATTTCTCTTTTTATGTTGCTTTAGGCTTTTTTGGAGGGGCTGGGAGATTTTTTTCTCCCCTCTCCTCTAATTCTGCAGTTGACTATCTTATTTCCATTGTCACTGTTAATTTCGGAGGGCTTTGCCTTCCTGTTCTGTGTTCTTTCCTGTGTCCTCTGCTCAGCCTCAGGGACGGGATGTCTTTGGTCTCCTGTCTGAAGGCGGCCGTTAGCGTTCAGAGGCCTCTTGTGGCTCCGTGTAGTTCCTGCTGTGTCTCCGTCCGTCTGGGTCTCTGTGTTGTGTGGCACGTCTGTGGTCCGTGCATTGGTTGGTGACCTGAGGCTGTGCCGTCACAAAGTGTGAGGCACCGTGGGGTCTTGGGGGGCTGTCTGACCAGGCAGGCTCCACCTGGGGGCTGGGGGGTGGCTGCCCCTCCTGGGGCCATTGGTCTCCACCAGCCTCCTGCTGGGGTCCCTGAGGAGAGGGGCACAGTGGGGTCCCCACTCCAGTCAGCCAGGTCCCTCCCCCCACGCCAGTCTCCCTGGTCCGCAGCCCCTGGGGGTCGTGCAGTCACCTCTGTGCCCCCTGTACCGGCTTCCCAGCCTCCCGGGTGTCTGGGCAGCTCTCAGGTGGCTCCCCGTTCAACCCCTGTGAGCATCCCTGATTCCCGTCTTCCAGCAGTTGGTCACCTTTGGCTTACTGACTACCTCTTTCACTGTTTCTTCTCCTCATAGGTTTATGAATTATGTCTCCTATCGTCTAAGGGAATATAAAAACGATAGAGTATACGTGTGTTTAAGCAAAAGTCCCCCGTGTGGGCGCGTGCGTGGTGTATATTTGGCGTGTTGACGCGCCATGTTGACTGAGGGTGCCTGGTGGAGCTCCCCCAGCTGGGTTTGGGAACCCCCATGCCCCTCTGGTCGGCGCTGACCCCTGGCCAGTGTCTCTCTGGCTGCAACTGTTTGGTTGTCACTGAGGCTGAATGTCTTTTGACTTGTTTGGTTGTCGCGGCCATGTTTCTGCCCTCTTCTCAGAGGCTAGGAGCCCCTTGCTCTCGGCTCCCTGTCCCCAGTCTCCAGGCACAGCAGGATTTCCCTGTATTTTATCTTTGTTTTTGTCATCTGGAACGGGCTGTTGCCTGGCGGGGGGTGAGACTCTGGCCCCCTTTTCTTTCCCGGGATGGCGGGTCTCTCTCGTCCGACGTGCTGGGAAGCCTGACCCTTGTGAGCCAAGCTGTGTCGGGGGCGCTCGACTCCGCCCGTCAGTCAAGTTGTTTTCTCCCGTGACCGTATGAGGACTCCAGTCTTGATTTAAAAGATAACTCGAGCTTATTGAGAGCTGGACATTTAGGCTGCCGTGGCCTCTCTGTGATTTTGAGGAAGACGGGGTGACTGGTTGCATTTTGAGGGAACAGGAAACGTTGACACGGCCTCGAGTCCCTCGGACCCCGCACTCCAGAGCGTCGTCCTCGGGGGGCAGGCCCAGCGCCCGGCTCTGGATGGGAAGCGCAGGGCAGGGAGAGAGGAGAAACCCGGGCGCCGCAGGTGGAGCCGGGCGCCTTCCACCAAGGCCGTGGCCGTGTGGCTGGTCCCAGAGGCCTGACCTGGGGTGCGGAGGGCGAGGGACGGGGGTCCGGTGGGGGACCCAGTGCCCACGGCTCGGCGTCAGTGGAGTAGGCCCGCCTCCCTGCTGGAAGCGAGACGGGCAGCAGGCGGCGTGGCCCTGCGTGGCGAGGCTCCGTTGGGGGTTCCGTGGGGGGTTCCCTGGGAGGCAGGGATTCAGGAACGTGGCTGAGAGAGTCATTAGAAGGTTTTCTCTGTGATTTCCCAAAGGAGAGCCTGGGGTTGCACACACAGCTAGAAGAAAACCACCGGCGCCAACTAGCAGCGGGGAAGTCCTCCCAGGAAGTCCAGCAGGAGGCGGGCCTCGCGGGGACCCAGGTGTTGGAAGGGGAGCAGCACGTGGGGCCTTTGAAAGAGCCCGGCCAAGGTGTGTGCCTTCATTGCCGCTGTGTCGCCTGGAGTCCGGCCTGCAGGGGACATTCTGGGCGGTGACTGATTCCCATGAGAGCCACGTGCACACGCTGGCCGTTTACTTTGCAGTGTGGGCGCTGGGGGCCCTTCCTCGCGGGTTGAGGAGCAGGCCTGGGCGTGTCAGGAGAGGGCCTGCCCGGGGTCACGGGGACGGAGAAGCTGTGGTCGTCCCCGGGTATGGTCAGGGACCCAGGAGAGCAGATGTAAGGCTGGCCCTGGACACGAGCCCAGGAGAGGGTGGGTCCCGCGTAGAGCTGAGGGGGTAAGGCAGAGGGTCCCCGCCGGGGGCCTCGGAGCCGGGCGGGCCTGTGGAGGGGAAGAGTGCGGCCCAGAGAGCTGGGTCACGCCTGCTGGCGTCTTGTGCTCCCTGTTCTCCGTCCTGTGTGAGGGGTGCCCCACGGCCGCCGCTCAGCACGTTCCTGCCAGCCGGTGCCTCGGCCACGCTTGGCTCTTTATCGAGCCTGGGACGGTGGTGAGCCCTGGCCAGAGGAGCTCTGGGGGTGCCAGGTCACCCGGTACCCAGGCGGGAGGAGCGACAGCGGGTGTGGGCCACTCAGGATGGGCCTGCTCGTCTGGGCCTGGGGCTCAGTGACCACTTGGCTGAAGACCACTTGGTGTGTCATGTCCACTTCTGACGCCAAGCCCACACGGGGAGTTTCAGGATCTTCGTGCAGTTGTCTGAGGCTTCTGAAGGTAGGTGTCTAGCCTGAGTTGCGGGTCAGCCTGACGGTCCTGCCCCCTGGTCCCCTGCAGAGCTCGCCCGGGTGCCCCTCCTGTGTGCACACAGCACGGCCTTGGAGGTGGCAGCCGGAGACTTGGGTCTGGAAACCATGCACAAGGCTCATCTCCTGCTTCTTCCCACGGAGCTCAAGGAAGAAATCGACCTCTTAAAAGTAGAAAATAGAAATTTACATGAGAAATTGCAGCATGAAATCCGCCTAAAAGAGGACTTGGAGAAAGTAAGTTGAAACACGTCACCACTCTGCACTTCCCACGTCCACTGGGGCCTCGTGTTAACCGGCTGGGGTCAGCGCAAGCCCCCGAGGTCCAGCACGCCCTCCACCTGGAGCAGTGTTTGCTTGCTGGGTGCCTTCCTCGGGGTCGGGATGGGATGCCACCTGAGCCGGGGCCCAAGTGTGCTCTTTACAGGTGCCCCCAGTGCTCAGGGGAACTGGCCGGGGTCCTCAAGGGGCGCCAGGGTGGTTGGCGAGGCCCCCTTCAGGCCTCATCCACTGTGTCTTCCGTGGTGTCCTGAGCTCCAGGCTCTTCTCGCTGACTGGTGGTCGTGCAGCCGCGGACACGCGGTGATGAGACCCCTCCGCTAAATTACTGGCGAGCCTCACCGCAGTTCGGAGGAGCGGAGTGGAGGTGACCTTCTCTCGTGTTCCCTCCGAGCGGCCCAGGGTGACCATCTGGGAGGTGCTGCTGTCGCCCCTGGTCTTCCCCGCGAAGCCTCCCTGGGGTTCCTCCTCCATCAGAGCAGTTGCATAGGAAGCTGCTGTTACCGGCAAGGCGGATCACGTGCTGTCCCCACACTGAGGCGCTGGGGGTGCGGACGGGGGCAGAGCAGGCTCGGACAGGTTTGTGGGAGGCCCGCGGCCCCACAGCGGGCGGCTCGCTCGCCGGCCGTCTGCCTTGGCACACGACCTTCTCAGGCACCGTTCCCTGAAGGACAGACTCTCCTTGAAGGCTTTTGACGTTCAGGGGTATATGTATTTCCTGGACCACCATTTTATCTCCTTACGTAAATTATTAAGAGAGGTGTGTGGAATTATCTCTCTCCCCCTTCAGTTCTCTCAGTGTTTACTTTAAGTATTTTATGGTTCCGTTATTACACATTTATGATTGTTATGTCTTCCTGAGAAATGTACCCTTTTATCATTAATGAAATGTCCCCTTTCTGTCCTGTAGTTTCTTTGTATTGAAATCTACCTGCTCTTTTACCAGTGTAGTCATTCCAAACTTTGTTTGCATTTTCTTCGATGGAGTACGTTTTTCTGTCCATTTTACCTTTGACGGTATCTCCTGGGGTTAGTGCCGACCCCACGGGTTAAGGGTTCAGTCCCAGGAGACCGCCCCGCCCCCGCCCCCTTCCAAGGCCAGTTGCCCCCCCCTCTTCTCCGTGCTGGGCCCTTCAGTTCTCCTGGCCTTGGCTGTGCTCTGGCGTCTGCTCGCACGTGTATGACCGGGGACCAGCCTCAGAGCTGGGCTGGATTCAGTCACAGATTCTGCAGCTCTCCTGCTCTGCCTCTGTCCTAATGGGCTTTCCCCCCTCACCTCCCAGCTCCTCTGGTGCAAACAAGTAAGATTTCTGTGTGCACGGTACCAACAGGTCGGTGACCCAGGCCGTTTCCTCATTCTGGGTGTCAGACCACCCCCACCTCCCGCCCCACACACCTCCTCCCACCCCGGGATCTCTTGGGTTTTATCCAGAGTCTGCAGTTGTTGTCTCTGATGAGAGCTGATTCTCAGCCATCACTAAGAGCAGGCCCTAAGCTTTAATAACTTGAATAAAGAGTTGAGGTCAATCTCACAAACCTTTTTGGTTTGGTTTTGTTTCTTTTTGGTGATGATCAGTAGTCTGTTGACCTTTCTTTCCTTTTTTGAAAATTGGGATATTTGTGTGTGTCCAGCTTTCTGGTTCACCTCCCTTTTCACACGACACCTTTAAGGGTGTTGGTTTCAGTCTGTTGCTCAGGGCCCGTGTAGAGCCCGGAACGTTCATTGTGCGAGTCCAGAGGCTTGGCCTGGCGCTGTTTGCTGCCCTCCTGTGGCTCCGTCCTGGCTGGTGGTGCTTCCTCTGTCTGGGGGGTTGGCCTTCCCTTGACGGGAGGCCCCTTACGTGTCTGATCCCCTGGGCTGGTCTTGGCACCGCGGAGGAGCTCCCCTTCGCGTGTGTGTCCAGACCTGCCAGCCCCAGAGCTAACAGTCGGGGCCAGGTGCCGGGATGCAGACACGTCTTACTTAAGCAAACAGTCTTAGATTTGTGCATTCTAGGCTCCCTTATTCCCATCAGGACGCGAAACACTGCCATCGCTCTGTTCAGTGCAATACGTTATGGAACTAGTGCTTGTATGTTGTGGAACTTCTCTCTCTTCAGAGATGGATTTGGGTCGTTGCTGCCAGTGATCTTTTCATTTAATTTCCTTCTTCTTAAATAAAATTGTGCTTTCTGCAGGTGAAATGTACTTTAGTTGAAGCTCACCAGGAAGCACTGAAGAGCGCTAAGGAGAAGATTGAGTTAATGAAACGAGAACTCGGCGAGAGAGAGGCCGAGTGGAAAGCCACAAGTGAGGACCTGAGGAGAGGGGCTGAAGAGAGGCTGGCGCAGGGGCTCCTCGACCTGCGGGAGCAGGCTGAGTCCGAGAAGCTGTCCCTGATGCACAGGTTTGAGCTTCGAGAAGCCGAAATGAGGCAGCTTCAGGACCAGCAGGCGGCCCAGATCCTGGACCTGGAGGGGTCGCTGGTGGAGCAGCAGGGCCGCCTGAGGCAGCTGGAGCTGGGGCTCTCGGGGGACGAGCCTCTGCAGTGCAGCCGGTGTGGCCGGGAGCTGGGCGGCGGTCCGGCCCCCACGGACCGGGACCGCCTGAAGGAGGACTGTGTGCTCCAGCCGCAGCTGGCCCAGAGCAGGTGCGTGACGTTCCTGTTCGGCACGGAGCCGCCCGCCTGGCTGGGCGAGGCCGGCCCCCGGGAGGGCGCGCGTGGCTCTTGGGGTTGCGGGACCTGCTGGCGGCAGCAGCCTCCCCGTCCTTCCTGTGGAGCCCCCGTCCAGTGATCCACGCTGCCCTGCATGCATCTTTGACGGGCGTTTGTGTTCTTTGCACGGTTTACAGTTTCAGTAGCAGAACTTCAGCCTCATTTATCATAAGGACGTGTGGTTCATTTCTGAAGTTTCTTGTGTATTTTGAACTCAAACAGATTAAAAAAAAAATAGTTTGTCTGAACTATGTACGTACACCTTGAAGTTTTAAATAGATTTAGAATGTGATTTGGTTTGCTGCCTCTTTGCACATCTGGGCTGTAGTGACCAGGGGTGTTGGTGAGTCCTGGTGTCACTGGAGCTGCTGTTGGTTTTGCTGCTTCTCATGGGGCAGCTGCTCCCCAGCGTCATGAGGCAGGTGCAAGAGCTTCTGCTCTGGGGTCTGAGAACTGAGTTCAAATCCTGACCGACTGTGTGAGCTGGAAGGACGCAGGCACAGTGGACAAACTCATGAGGCCTTCGTGCCCTCCTGCATGGGCTGATCAGTGGAAAGGCTTTCGTGGTGTCTGGTGCAGTTAGTACCTGAAACCCATCCAGCTCTCGTCACTCACCCGAACGCACCGCGTGGCACTAACGTGGAATGGGCGCCCCGTAGAGGTTCTTCCCTGTTCTGCTGGGGTGCTGGGTGCTTCAGTTAGAGGGGCGTCTCCCCGCTTCTGTGTTTGCCAGCCAGTGTCACCTGCAACTCGTTTAATTCATGCCCCTAATTCACCCAGAAGGGGTTTTGGGGGTCTTTTGAATGCTCTTTGCAGCCCTGTTGGCTCCTGTAGACGATGCCGCTGCCCCTTCCCCGTTGAGGTCCTCTCCTTGCCGAGGAGCGGTCACACCTGCTTCCCTGTGGTGTCTGTGGAAATGTGTGTGTGGTTTCTTGCTGGGGGTCCTGTGTCCTGTACTTCAGTCTGTGACCGGGGACCCCTGGGCTCTGGCCTCTGAGCTCCTCTGGCTTCGTGGGCCCCTTCGCTGTCCGCTCACGGCTGGCAGTGGGGCTCAGACCATTTGCAGCCCAGGGAGGTGGAAGAGCAGGGGAAATCTGGGCACGATGATCTCACCAGTAGAAAGTGGTGTCTCCTGTGAGAAGTGTGAGGTTGATGCTTTTGTGGCTGCACGTTGGGTCTCCGTGTTCACTTGGCTTGTCTCCTCAGGTTCTTAGAAGAACGTCGAGAGATCACAGAGAAACTCGCCGCAGAGCAAGACGCCTTCCTGCGGGAGGCCCGGGAGAAGCACGCCCGCGAGCTCCAGCTGCTCCAGGAGCGGCACGAGCAGCACGTCCTGTCCTTGACGGCAGAGCTGGAGAGCCGGCACCAGGCCGAGGTGGATGCGCTGAGGGCTTCTCTGGAGCGAGAGTGGTGGGCTCTCTCAGAAGCCCGCGCGGCTGAGCTGCAGACGAAACACGCTGCGGAGATGAGTGCTTTGGAGAGCAGACACGCGTCCCGCCTGGACGCTTCGGAGTCGCGTTACCTGTCTGAGGTGCAGACCTTGCGGGGCCTGGAGCTGCGGGGCCTGGAGGAGCAGCTGCAGGGAGAGGACGCTTCTCACCACGTGGTCTTGACTCGGGTGTCAGAGAAGCTGAGGCTGAGACACGGCGAAGAGCCTCCGTCCGCAGAGGACGGCCTGGCAGCGGGAGTGAGCACAGAGCACGTGGAGGGCGTGAGAGCCTCCCGGCCGCGCGGAGCTCGCCAGGTGAGGCGCGGGGCTTCGCCCTTCCCCAGGACTGGTGTCTTCTGTTGCCCATGTGTGTCAGCTGCACGTGTGTGTGTGTGTGTGTGTGTGTGTGTGTGTGTGTGTGTGTGTCCCAGGGACAGCAGCGGGTTTCAGGCGGGTACAGAACAGTGAGTTTTACGCGTTTTTTGGTCACAGGCTCCTTGGTGAAGGCTTTGGGTCTCTGATCCTGGACAAACGTGCGCCTGTGCCTGCGTACGGCGTTCCCTGTGGGATTTCAAAGGGTTCAGAGTGCTCCTCGGGGCCGCTCCCGATTTCTGTGAGATTAAACCCTCTGTCCTGTGTCAAGAGCAGCGACGGTCCCCTTGGCAGGTGCTTTCAGCTGTAGTATGAAAGGAGCTTCTGGAGATGGCCCCATTGCCCTGGCCAGCGCTCCCCTTTCCTCATCTGCAGACCCCTGGCACTCGTACGTCATGAATAGGACACACTTATTTGGCTAGAACGTGGTCACGTAGCGGGAATTCAGTGTGGGGACAGGCTGCTCTGTGCCCGTTGGGCCCGGTGTGCACGCCAGGCACTCAGGAACGACCCTGTTCTGGCGCCTTCATACTTTTGTCACGTATTTAAGAAGTAGATATTCCAGATTACAAAGCAGGAAATCTCAGCCTTGTGAGAACACAAGTACCAGGTAGACCCTTCGCTGGTGACTGAGGCGTGCTGTATGAGGTGTTCCGGGGGGGGTTTGTCCTTTGCTCCTGGTTTAGCTTGTTGAAGGGCGGAAGGAAGAAGGCAGCCTAGTGCTGACAGGTGGGGTGGCTTCATTTTATGCTGCGGCTCTGCCTGTTCTGTGTGGTCTGCGGGCGAAATCTTTTCCTTTTCTTAAAATAATGTTTATTTGTTTATTTATTTATTTGGCTGCACTGGGTCTTAGTTGCGGCACGCGGGATCTTTGTTGCCGCGTGCGGGATCTTTAGTTGCGGCGTGAGAACCGTTAGTTGCGGCATGTGGGATCTAGTTCCCTGACCAGGGATTGGACCCGGGCCCCCTGCGTTGGGAGCCTTAGCCACTGGACCGCCAGGGAAGTCCCTGCAGGCGAGATCTTGAACAAATTCCTCGAGGGCTGAGCACATTCCAGCTGGGGTCGTGAGCCTCGGGCCTGTCCTTGAAGTCGGGCCCCAGGGCAGGGGTCGCAGCCCCTCCCTGGGAGTTGTCCTTTTGGTGTGAATTTGGAGGGCTGTGGTGCCCCCAGGCCAGTCCAGCGAGCTCTCAGCGTCAGCTTCGGTTTCCTCCCATGCAGACGGATGCCTGGGGAAGGGGGCTTGTTCCCAGCCTGTGGATTTAAATTGGATTCCCTCGGATTATAGGGTTTGAAGAAAATGAAGCTCTAAAAGAATATCAAGAGGGAGAAGTACGCATTTTTTACATGAGAAAGCTATGTATTTTAAACCATGGCTTAATTTTATTAGCGTGAAACGCGCTTGTAGGAAGCACGTGGAGTGTTTCCCACCTTGCAGTTGGGAGGTGTGTGTGGGTGACAGGACAGGCGTGTGGGGGGCAGTGCCCTGTGGACTCGCTCTCTGCAGGTGGAGCTGGTGTGGCCTGCTGAGGGCCTGCCCCCGGGGCAGCAGCAAAAAGCAGCCCTGCAGGAGCTCAGGGGCGGGCATGTGGCCGAGCTGCAGGTGCGGGTGGCTCCGCAGGAGGGGCCCCCACAGGTTCCTTCTGGGCAGCAGTGGCTTCAGGGATGGCCTGGGGGTCAGACTCTGGCCGCCACGGGGGTGCCGGTGACATCAGCAAAGCCGCTGGGCCTCCTGAGGCTTCTCCTCGTGATCCGAGCCCTCGGGGCATCTGTGAGGCCCGCAGTGGGGTGGACGCTGGGCAGGCCTCGCACCTGCCAAGAGGGCCCGGGGCCTGCGCTGAGCTGCGTGGGACCTGCGGGGTCCCTCAGGGGCTGCCTGTGCCAGGTGCCCGGCAGGTGCTCCACGTCCTCTGCATCCCGTGCTGCACCCCAAAACCCCGGGGCCCACGGTGCAACCCGGGGGCACAGCCCTGCACAGACTCCGACCAAGTGTCCTCTGGCCCGATGTCCTGTCTTCTTTGTTCTCGTGACGCCGGACACCTGCTGCCTGGCAGTTTCTGGAACACCCTGGCTGTGACCTCCTCTGAACTTGGCCTTGTCCCCCGCCTGGAAACTCCCACTCTTGCCTCCCTTTCGTCAAGTCGTTTTCTCCATGAGCCCTGCCTTCTGGGACGGCCCCTCCGTCCGGGACTCACGGCCCCGCGCCCTGTGCCCTGCGTAGCCCGCGGTGCGTCCCCTGTGGAGCGCGTGCCACGTGCTGCGCTCCTCACGCTTGCGCTCTGCTCAGCGGCGGCCCGGGCCCAGAGCGGTGCACAGACCGGGGCTCCAGGGCGGCGCGCCCGGAAGGAGTTTGCTCCCAGGGGCCCCGTCCTGCAAACCTCTTCAGGGCAGTTGTTGCCGAGGTGCCCACGGCCCTGCCACACGGTGTCGCTAGGATCCCAGAGGTCAGGTAGGCAGTAAGGACCTGACTGAGGGCAGGGCCCCTGGAGGGCGGGACAGCGGCAAAGTGCCCGGATCTGTCCCACGGGGGCCGTTTGGTGGAGGCAGCTGCCCTGCTCTAGGTTGACCGAGGCTCGCGGGGAGCCTGGGGGCGGGCGGTGTCGGGGGTCTGCTGGGGCCAGGGAGAGGGCCCGTGCCTCTGGACCCAGGGGAGGCCGGAGGAGGCGGGGGCTGTGGAGGAGGATGGAGCAGGCGGGCTGCTTGGGTGTGTGTGTGGCGTGTGTCCACGCAGAACCACCACCCCCTGCAGGTGCTCTTAGGGATCGGCACACGCTATGGGCTCTCGTTTAGATTTTTTTTCTTTTTTTTTTGGTTCCTCTGGGCGGCTTGCAGGATCTTAGTTCCCTGACCAGGGATTGAACCCCGGGCCAGGCAGTGAAATCGCCGGGTCCTAACCACTGGACCCCCAGGGAATGCCCACTTCTTTGGATTTTTAAACGTAGCGCGTCACCATGTGTATAAGCAACATGTCGAATTGCGAGGTCGAGGTTACAGTGGAGTCTCGCAAAGCAGTTGGAATCTTCTTGAATATGTGCGGCTGCCGTGGAGGCTGGGACCCGGCCTGGGTTCTCGTGACCCGTGTGGGGCTCACACCCCTCAGTGCCCTTCGCGTTGGCACAGGATGGCAGAGGCGTGTGTGGACGCCGTGCGGCCAGGCCCCACGTGGTGTCGCTGCCCCGCCTGCCCGCCCTGCATGTGTGTAGTGCACACGCGTAGCACACGTGCAGACATGCGTGTACGCACGGAATTCTGCACACCATCCTCGCAGGGCTTGCAGAACCCCTGGAGTCCATCTGAGGACACTTGGCTGGACGCCCCTGAGGCCCTTCTGCCTTGGTGTTCTTAGATTTGAAACACTTGTGTCTCCGCATCTTCTGGTCTTTCTGGGGGTAAGGATAACTGGTGTTTTTTTGTGAAGCATGTGTACAAACTTATTGAGGTTATAAATTTTTGTAGGTACTTTTTCTGTGGGGCTTTTCAAAAGGACGTGCTAATAGCTCATTTCAACCGTAAAATGAGGCCTGGCATTCGCCTGGGTTTCCTAGGTTAATAGTCAGTGCTCTTAGCTGTGTGTGTACATATATGACTGATCTGAAATTAGCATTTAAACTGTTTTTTCACGTGGAAGTTCCCAGAATGAGAATTAGTGGATTGGAGAAAAATAAAGGGAAGCATGAATATGACATTTATCCCTTTTGTTTGGCTGAAAAGTCTGGGAGTTGGCATTTTTCTTGGTTTGCTCCTTGGACCCTGAGATGCCCTGAATCCAGGTCTCCCGTGTTTGGGGAATGAGGACGGGAGAGATCCACACCCAGGGAGCCCGTGTCCACGAGCGCTCGGAGAGACCTGGTAACCCGGCTGAGCCCAGACGCGCCGCTGGCCACGGGTGACGTCACGCAGGCCGTCTTCTCTTCACAGTGTCCTCTTACTCGGCTTTCATTACAGAGGACAAAACGCCCTCAGCCACTTCAGTGTCCCCTCAGTGTCTCCTCATCCCCCTCAGCGTCCCCTCAGCCCCCTCAGTGTCCCCTCAGTGTCCCCTCAGTGTCCCCTCAGCGTCCCCTCAGCCCCCATGTCCCCTCAGTGTCCCCTCAGCGTCCCCTCAGCCCCCTCAGCGTCCCCTCAGCCCCCTCAGTGTCCCCTCAGCGTCCCCTCAGCCCCCTGTGTCCCCTCAGCGTCACCTCAGTGTCCCCTCAGCGTCCCCTCAGCCCCCTCAGTGTCCCCTCAGCGTCCCCTCAGCCCCCTGTGTCCCCTCAGTGTCTCCTCAGCATCCCCTCAGCCCCCTGTGTCCCCTCAGCGTCCCCTCAGCCCCCGTGTCCCCTCAGTGTCCCCTCAGCGTCCCCTCAGTGTTCCCTTGAGGCAGGAGGTAGATGGGCCCCAGGCTGAACAGTTTCTCCCCTGTGGACGGAAGCTCCATAAGAGCAGGGTGATGGAGGAGGCTGGGCCCTGCCCAGATAGAAGATAAGAGACCACATGTGCCTCATTCTCGAAGTCCAGGAGACCCTCCCGACACACATGCGCAGAAGGGCTCCTTGGAGGTCCAAAAGGGAGGGGCGCCACCTCACAGTAAGTGATACCAACCACCCATAGGCCTCTTCGCTGGAATCCGTCTTGGCTAAGAGATGTGCGCACGCATGGGAGGACCCTGAGATGCACCAAACGCGGACTCAGAACCAGGCAGAGCAAGCGGGTTGGTCAAAGGAAACCCGGAAGAAATGCCCCATTAAAGTGATTCAAACTGCCCTGAGGGCGTGACTCTCTCTCTGAGCCCGCCCGTGTGTCTACTGTACTCTTCTTCCTTCTAATGAACACTTTACTTGCTTCACTACTTTCCGTCTCTCTGCGGAAATTCATTTCTTCACAGCTGACGGGCCAGGGCCTTGTCACTGGCTGCTGGTCCCTGGTGGTCCGGTGGCCAGGATTCAGCGCTCGCAGTGCCACTGCCCAACCTCCGTCTCTGGTCGGGAACTGAAATCCTGCTTCAAGCCGCTGCAGGCCGAGGCCACCGAGGTCACCCTCACCGCCGCAGCCCGCATTCTGTCCCTGTGATGTCCTAAGTGCCCCAGCCCCTCGAGTTCAGTCCTGAGGGGCCATTACAGAGGGGTCAAGTGGCTGCGGGGACAGTGCTTGCTGCAGGCACCGTGGAGGAGACGGTGGTCCTGGCCGCAGCCCAATCGCTCTCGTTGCCCTCGTTTCCCTCCTTGCTCTCGTGCTCATTGCTCTGGTTGCTCTTGTTGCTCTCGTTGCTCTCGTGCTCTCGTGCTCTCGTTGCTCTCGTTGCTCTCGTTGCTCTCGTTGCTCTCGTGCTCATTGCTCTGGTTGCTCTTGTTGCTCTCGTTGCTCTCGTGCTCTCGTTGCTCTCGTTGCTCTCGTGCTCTCGTTGCTCTCGTTGCTCTGGTTGCTCTCGTGCTCTCGTTGCTCTCGTTGCTCTCGTGCTCTCGTTGCTCTCGTTGCTCTCGTGCTCATTGCTCTGGTTGCTCTCGTTGCTCTCGTGCTCTCGTGCTCTCGTTGCTCTCGTGCTCTCGTGCTCTCGTTGCTCTCGTTGCTCTCGTTGCTCTCGTGCTCTCGTTGCTCTCGTGCTCTCGTGCTCTCGTTGCTCTCGTGCTCTCGTGCTCTCGTTGCTCTGGTTGCTCTCGTGCTCTCGTGCTCTCATTGCTCTCGTGCTCTTGTGCTCTCGTGCTCTCGTTGCTCTCGTTGCTCTCATTGCTCTCGTGCTCTCGTTGCTCTCGTGCTCTCGTGCTCATTGCTCTGGTTGCTCTTGTTGCTCTCGTTGCTCTCGTGCTCTCGTTGCTCTCGTTGCTCTCGTGCTCTCGTTGCTCTCGTTGCTCTCGTGCTCTCGTGCTCATTGCTCTGGTTGCTCTTGTTGCTCTCGTTGCTCTCGTGCTCTTGTGCTCTCGTGCTCTCGTGCTCTCATTGCTCTCGTGCTCTCGTTGCTCTCGTGCTCTCGTGCTCATTGCTCTGGTTGCTCTTGTTGCTCTCGTTGCTCTCGTGCTCTCGTGCTCTCGTGCTCTCGTGCTCTCATTGCTCTCGTGCTCTCGTGCTCTCATTGCTCTCGTGCTCTCGTGCTCTCGTTGCTCTCATTGCTCTCGTGCTCTCGTTGCTCTCGTGCTCTCGTGCTCATTGCTCTGGTTGCTCTTGTTGCTCTCTTTGCTCTCGTGCTCTCGTGCTCTCGTGCTTTCGTTGCTCTCGTTGCTCTCGTGCTCTCGTTGCTCTCGCGCTCTCGTTGCTCTCGTGCTCTCGTTGCTCTCGTTGCTCTCGTTGCTCTCGTTGCTCTCGTGCTCTCGTTGCTCTCGTTGCTCTCGGTGCTCTCGTTGCTCTCGTGCTCTCGTGCTCTCGTTGCTCTCGTTGCTCTCGGTGCTCTCGTTGCTCTCGTTGCTCTCGTGCTCATTGCTCTGGTTGCTCTTGTTGCTCTCGTTGCTCTCGTGCTCTCGTTGCTCTCGTTGCTCTCGTGCTCTCGTTGCTCTCGTTGCTCTCGTGCTCTCGTGCTCATTGCTCTGGTTGCTCTTGTTGCTCTCGTTGCTCTCGTGCTCTCGTTGCTCTCGTGCTCTCGTGCTCTCGTTGCTCTCGTTGCTCTCGTGCTCTCGTTGCTCTCGTGCTCTCGTGCTCTCGTTGCTCTCGTGCTCTCGTGCTCTCATTGCTCTGGTTGCTCTCGTGCTCTCGTGCTCTCGTGCTCTCATTGCTCTCGTTGCTCTCATTGCTCTCGTGCTCTCGTTGCTCTCGTGCTCTCGTGCTCATTGCTCTGGTTGCTCTTGTTGCTCTCGTTGCTCTCGTGCTCTCGTTGCTCTCGTGCTCTCGTGCTCTCGTGCTCTCGTGCTCTCGTTGCTCTCGTTGCTCTCGTGCTCTCGTTGCTCTCGTTGCTCTCGTGCTCTCGTGCTCTCGTTGCTCTCGTTGCTCTCGTTGCTCTCGTTGCTCTCGTGCTCTCGTTGCTCTCGTTGCTCTCGGTGCTCTCGTTGCTCTCGTGCTCTCGTGCTCTCGTTGCTCTCGTTGCTCTCGGTGCTCTCGTTGCTCTCGTTGCTCTCGTGCTCATTGCTCTGGTTGCTCTTGTTGCTCTCGTTGCTCTCGTGCTCTCGTTGCTCTCGTTGCTCTCGTGCTCTCGTTGCTCTCGTTGCTCTCGTGCTCTCGTGCTCATTGCTCTGGTTGCTCTTGTTGCTCTCGTTGCTCTCGTGCTCTCGTTGCTCTCGTGCTCTCGTGCTCTCGTTGCTCTCGTTGCTCTCGTGCTCTCGTTGCTCTCGTGCTCTCGTGCTCTCGTTGCTCTCGTGCTCTCGTGCTCTCGTTGCTCTGGTTGCTCTCGTGCTCTCGTGCTCTCATTGCTCTCGTGCTCTTGTGCTCTCATTGCTCTCGTGCTCTCGTGCTCTCATTGCTCTCGTGCTCTCGTTGCTCTCATTGCTCTCGTGCTCTCGTTGCTCTCGTGCTCTCGTGCTCATTGCTCTGGTTGCTCTTGTTGCTCTCGTTGCTCTCGTGCTCTCGTTGCTCTCGTGCTCTCGTGCTCTCGTGCTCTCGTTGCTCTCGTTGCTCTCGTGCTCTCGTTGCTCTCGTTGCTCTCGTGCTCTCGTGCTCTCGTTGCTCTCGTGCTCTCGTGCTCTCATTGCTCTGGTTGCTCTCGTGCTCTCGTGCTCTCGTGCTCTCATTGCTCTCGTGCTCTCGTGCTCTCATTGCTCTCGTGCTCTCGTGCTCTCGTGCTCTCATTGCTCTCGTGCTCTCGTGCTCTCGTTGCTCTCATTGCTCTCGTGCTCTCGTTGCTCTCGTGCTCTCGTGCTCATTGCTCTGGTTGCTCTTGTTGCTCTCGTTGCTCTCGTGCTCTCGTGCTCTCGTGCTCTCGTTGCTCTCGTTGCTCTCGTTGCTCTCGTGCTCTCGTTGCTCTCGCGCTCTCGTTGCTCTCGCGCTCTCGTTGCTCTCGTTGCTCTCGTGCTCTCGTTGCTCTCGTTGCTCTCGTGCTCTCGTTGCTCTCGTGCTCTCGTTGCTCTCGTGCTCTCGTTGCTCTCGTTGCTCTCGTGCTCTCGTTGCTCTCGTTGCTCTCGTTGCTCTCGTTGCTCTCGTGCTCTCGTGCTCTCGTTGCTCTCGTGCTCTCGTGCTCTCGTGCTCTCGTTGCTCTCGTGCTCTCGTGCTCTCGTTGCTCTCGTGCTCTCGTTGCTCTCGTTGCTCTCGTGCTCTCGTGCTCTCGTGCTCTCGTTGCTCTCGTTGCTCTCGTTGCTCTCGTGCTCTCGTTGCTCTCGTTGCTCTCGTGCTCTCGTGCTCTCGTTGCTCTCGTGCTCTCGTGCTCTCGTGCTCTCGTGCTCTCGTTGCTCTCGTGCTCGTGGCTCTCTTGCTCTCGTGCTCTCGTTGCTCTCATGCTCTCGTTGCTCTCGTTGTTCTCGTGCTCTCGTTGCTCTCATTCCTCTCGTTGCTCTCGTTGCTCTCGTGCTCTCGTGCTCTCGTGCTCTCGTTGCTCTCGTTGCTCTCGTGCTCTCGTTGCTCTCGTGCTCTCGTGCTCTCGTTGCTCTCGTTGCTCTCATTGCTCTTGTGCTCTCGTTGCTCTCGTGGCTCTCGTGCTCGTGGCTCTCTTGCTCTCGTGCTCTCGTTGCTCTCATGCTCTCGTTGCTCTCGTTGTTCTGGTGCTCTCGGTGCTCTCGTTGCTCTCGGTGCTCTCGGTGCTCTCGTTGCTCTCGTGCTCTTGTTGTTCTGGTTGCTCTCGGTGCTCTGGTTGCTCTCGTGCTCTGGTTGCTCTCGTGCTCTCGTTGCTCTCATGCTCTCGTGCTCTCGTTGCTCTCAGTGCTCTCGTGCTCTCGTTGCTCTCGTGCTCTCGTTGCTCTCGGTGCTCTGGTTGCTCTGGTTGCTCTCGTGCTCTCATTGCTCTCGTGCTCTCATTGCTCTCGTGCTCTCGTGGCTCTCGTGCTCTCGTTGCTCTCGGTGCTCTCGTGGCTCTCATGGCTCTTGGTGCTCTCGGGGCTCTCGTGGCTCTCGTGGCTCTCGGTGCTCTCGTTGCTCTCGTGCTCTCGGTGCTCTCATGGCTCTCGTGGCTCTCGGTGCTCTCGTTGCTCTCGTGCTCTTGTTGCTCTCGTGCCCTCGTGAGCAACGTCCTCCTCTTCTGGGGCGCTCCCCTGAGACCTGCTGACCTGTGGAGGTGTCTTGAGTTTCATTTCTCTAATCCTCTGAAGAGTCAGACTCTGCTGCTGGCCTTCCCTGGTATTTACTGACTTACAATCCTCCCTCCAAAGAAACTTTGTTGGATCCTGTTTGTTCACTCTGATGGTTCTGTCACCTGGTCATGACATGTGTCCTGCTCTTCCGTTCGGCATTTTTGTAGTTCCGAGTTGACTCTCTTCAGAGCGCTGAGATCATTTGGGAAGTATTTTTCTAGTTGTTTGTTCAAGTATGTCATTCTTTTACTTTGCTTCTAAGGATGTGAATATTAGATACTGTTTAAGTGACCTTTTTTGTCTAGCTCATTTCACAGGAGAAAACATCTGGGTTTGTGGGAAGGTGGGATATGCAGTTTCTTCCTCTATTTTATTTTAACTCTTTATTGGAGAAAATTTCAACATATACAGAAACAGAGAACAGCTCAGAATCTGACTGCCCATGGGTATGTGCCAATCTCAGTGCATTAGCCGCCCAAATATACCATAATATACCATAACGTGCTCCATGCTAACCTGCAGAATTAACAGTAATCCCTTAATTTCATCACATATCCAGCCTAAGTTCCAGTCTCTACCTGTGGCTGGTCAAATTGGGATCCACATAGGGGCTGAGTTGTGCTGAATCTGTTTTTACTGCTTCCTGTGATGTTGGCTAACATTTCCCCCTTATTCCCTGGAAACGTGTCAGCAGTCTACACACGGGATGGGATTCAGGTCCATGTCTTGGTGAGAATCGTTCCAGGCGGTGGCTTCTTCCTCCTACCGTCTTCCCTCAGGCTCTCCTCACAGGCAGATACTCCATGAAGCCTTGCTGGGTGTCTCCTGGGGTGCTGTGGTCATTGTCCCCAAAATAGCAGGGACGTGCTGTTCTTTCTCTGTGAATGGGTTTTATCTGGGCCACAAATATCTCTGCACCTGTTTGAAAAGCAGTGTCACTTATCAGAAGAGTTGTTTACCCAGCGCTTGTGAAGCGATTGGATTATTTTTCAGGTTACTTCCCTTTGGAGTTTGGTTGTGAGAAAAGTTCTCTGAAAACGTAAGCCTCATTTCCTTTTCTTAGAGATAAGTGTCCTGCAAAGAAATCACCCTTATATTGGTAACACTAAGCAGTGGAAGGAAAGCAAGAGTTAACCGTCATATGACCACTATTGATTGCTCAGGCAATGTCATCTTTTCTTGGGGGGAAAAGAAAAATCTGTTCATATGATTTTTAAAAAATATTAAGAGAACCTGTGGTTATTTTAGATATAGTTTGAATGTCTTTAATTCATTATCAGTTGAATTTATTCTTAATACTATGTTGGTATTCTTTGTGCAAAACTACTTTTTTTTTTCTTTAAGTGTATCCGTTATGTTTTTTTAATGATTAAAATATATATGACACTTCCCACGTAATTCTGTGGATTTTCAGAAAAACTCGAGAATAAGTTTTTAAAAACATCTTTTTCTTATATTGACTTCACCGTTTAGAACAGATTAAAGAGAGTTTAGTCAGGCTGGAAATAGAACGATTGTGTGTAAGGAGGTCTTGAGGGAGTGCAGGGAGTGGCACAAGTAAAACCCCCTCTGAGCCTGTCCGGTCAGGTTGCGGGGGCCAAGGTCACGCAGCCAGCCCCGGGGTGCCAAGGCTTCCAGGTCGCGGGGCTGAATGCACGATGCCGTCTGTGGCCTCTCCTGACTGTGCCCTGCTCCGCCACAGTGGCCTCGGCCTGGTGCGTTCTGTGAAGTCCTGCTCCAGACCTGGGGGTGCACTGGGCAGGACAGGTCGCGGTGTCCCCACTGCCCCTCGCAGGTGTCAGGTTAGGGTGATCTCCCCACCCACAGGGCGCCTGGGAGGGGCGCTGCGTGCTGCTGCTCCTGACTGTGTTTGGGACGTCTTGCTGGACTTGGCGTGTCTCTGCCAGCTGCCTGGAAACCCTTCCTGAGACAGTGAAGGTTGGGAAACAAGTCCTGTGCTTGGCTCCCGCTCCCTGTAGCAAGGGCAGCTCTGTGCTGGGGCCCGTGGGGCCTCAGTGGGGCATACGACCCAGGGGCTTGGCATCGGTGGGCTGGTTCTTCCTTCCCCCTTCCCAGCCACAGCTCCGTAAGGCACCCACCCTCCGTCCTCTCTGTTTGTGGGCAGTGACCCCAAGGCCTGGAAGGACCCCATGGCCAGAAAGAGCAGCCTGAGCCCCCGGGCCCGGACTCTCACGTGTGCAGTGCAGCTTGCAGGTCCCGGGACTCGAGGCACGCGGGGGTGTGGGGTGCTCTTGGACTCTGACCCTGACCCCAAACAGAAGTTCACTTTTATCTGTTTGTATACGTTTGGCTTCCGTGAAAGATGTTTGCCTGAAGAATGTGATCTGTGGCTCAATCAAGTTTTTCAAGAAGCAGGTGTTTACACTTCGATCTGTCAACCAGAGCATTTAACAGGCAGGCAAGCGTGCGGGGTCTGCCCTCAGGACCTGTTTGCCGAAGGTGCTGAGAGGGAGGAGTGCGGATGCCTGTGCCGGGGCGCTGGCGCCCAAAGAGCGGTCCGCTGTGATTCATGTTTATCGTGTGCCTTGGGGGATTTGCCTCTTCTTGGGTATTGATGTTTTCTTATTTTTCCCAGCATCCTTCAGTGTCCTAGAGTCTGTTTTTGGGGAAAGGGAGTGTGGCTTGTCCTCCTCTCCCTTGGCCTTGCCCTGCCGATCTGTGGTGCCCGTTGGCATTCGGGGTTTTGTTCTTGTTCACTAGCATTTTGTGGTTGGCACACACGGAACCAGCATCCCTGGTCAAATCCGGTTACTGTCAGGGCTGCAGCGTCCTTCCTGGCTGTGAACCATCTGGGTGAACCCCGTCCTTCCCATGAAGTGGTTGTGTGGTGCAGATGAGACAGTTAAAGGGCTTTGGAAACTGCCACATGTCCTAACTTGAAATTGCACTTGATTCTTCCTTTTAAAGGATTGAAATAAACCTATTCCAGGAGAGGAAGTTTATAAAAGTGTTCTGTGTTAATTCAGAAATGGTCTCTAGAACTTGAAAGTATAGTTTCAGTGTTGTGCTATGCAAACCCCGTTTTCTGATGCTTGTGACTGAGGTGAGAATCCAGAGCCCACAAAGAGTGACTTGAATTTTTCTATGAGCTATAACCTGACTGCTGCGTGTCGTCACAGTGAAAATATGTGGAATAAGCTGAGTTCCAGCCTCACCACAGATCCACGCACATGGTCAAGGCCCAGTGTTGACCTTCCTCCCCACTCAAGCAGGGCACTTCGGTTCCTGCGGAGCTGGAAGAGGAGAAGGAGAAGCAGCGGCTCTGCTGTCAAGAGGAGATTGAACTGCTGAAGTGTCAGTCAGAGGCGCTGCTGGAGCAGCAGGTCACACAGTTAAAGGTACTGGGGTTAAGAGTGATCTATTTCATTGCTATCCTTTCTCACCTGCAAAGTAAGTAAGAAAAATTTATTCTAAATTAATTTTGATATGTAAAATTAAAACACATTTTCATTGTCTTAGAAACAGATTTTTCGAGGCAACTATTTTTCTTTCATTTTTATATTTAAATTGACTAGTTAGCATTCCTTTTCTTTCTTTTTTTTTTTAATGTTACTTTTAATTTATTTATTTTTATTTTTGGCTGTGTTGGGTCTTCGTTTCTGTGTGAGGGCTTTCTCTAGTTGTGGCAAGCGGGGGCCACTCTTCATTGCGGTGCGTGGGCCTCTCACTATCGCGGCCTCTCTTGTTGCGGAGCACAGGCTCCAGAAGCGCAGGCTCAGTAGTTGTGGCTCATGGGCCTAGTTGCTCCGCAGCATGTGGGATCTTCCCAGACCAGGGCTCGAACCCGTGTCCCCTGCATTGGCAGGCAGATTCTCAACCACTGCGCCACCAGGGAAGCCCACATTCCTTTTCTTTTAAGAAGTTGTCATCAAATAGTTGACCCTTAACCAACACGGAATTAAGGGTGCCGACCCTCTACACAGTTGAGAATCTGCGTGTAATTGATAGTTGGCCCTTGGTACATGTGGCTCCTCCGTATCCGCCATTACTGTGCATCTGCAGATTCAACCAGCCACGGATCGTGTGGTGCTGTAGTGTTTACCATTGAAACAAAATCCATGGCGCTTGCCTGCGGTCCAGTGGCTAAGACTCCACGCTCCCAGTGTGGGGGGCCCGGGTTCGATCCCTGGTCAGGGAGGTAAGATCCCCCATGCTGTGCGGCACGGCCCAAAAGAAACAATCTGAATGTAAGTGGACCCACACTGTCCAACCCCATGGTAAAGAGCCGGCTGTATTTAAGCCTGGGAAAATCTGAGCGCTGCTCATGGCCTTGCTTTGGTGACTCAGCAGCGGCCACGTCAAGCCTTTTCTTGCTTCAAGGGGCCTGTTGCCACGGAAGGGTGTCTGCACAGGATGAGTAAGCATTCAGCACTACTTCTCACAATGATTTTCACTGTGGTTTTGTTTTGTTTTGTTTTTAATTACAACATTATTGAGATATAATGCACATATCATAAAAATCACACTTTTTGAAATATACAGTTCGGTGGTCTGCAGTATATTCACAAAGTTGTACAACTCCTATTGCTGTCTAATTCCAGAACATTTACATCACCACAAAAGAAACCCCCCACCCGTTAGCAGTCTCTTCCCTCCCCCAGCCCCTGGCAACCACTGATCTACTCTCCACTTCTGTGGAGTTGCCTTTTCTGAACATTTTATAGAAGTCGAATCATACAAAATGTGGCCTTTTGTGTTTGCCTTCTTTCACTTAGAATAATGTTTTCTAGGTTCATATATGTTGTAGGGTGTATCAGTACTTGCTGTTTGCTTTCTATATATCTTCTGTCTCTTTTGTTCCTCTAAATCTCCATTACTACCTTCTTTTGTTTTGATTTCCTTGATGTTTATTTTTCTATATTTTTTTGATTTTTGTTTTTGTTTTTTGTTTGTTTGCTTTTAATTTTGTTAGTGCCTGCCCTGGGCATTACATTGAACATTTTATAACAATATGGTTCAGGTTAATACCAACTTAATTTTAATAGTTCACAAAATTATTCTTCGATATAGCTTCATTCCTTCCTTCCTTCCTCCTTTGTGCTAATATTGTCATACAAAGAACATCTGTATATACTTTATGCTCGTTCTTTATGCATTTGTCTTCTAAATTACATAGAAAAAAGAATTACAAACTATACACATAAATATAAAAGACAAAATAAATTGCTTGCTTCTCGCCGCTTTCTAGATTCTCTTTGTCTCTCAGCAGTTTGATTATGATGTGTCCAGGTGTGGATCTCTGAGTTTATCCTACTTGGTGTTCGTTGAGCTTCTTCTATGTATAGATTAATATTTTTCATCAAATTTGCAAAGTTTTTAGGCATGTTATCTTCAAGTATTCTTTTGCCCTGTTCCCTTTGTCCTTTCCTCTGGGACTCTCATGATGTGTATGTTGGTCTTTGAGGATGCCCTAGAGGCCTGTGAGCCTACTTACTTTATTTCTTTTTTCTTTTTTTTTTTTTGTTCCCCAGAATGAATAATCTCATTTGACCTGTCTTCATGTTTGCTGATTCTTCTACCCACTTGAATCTGCTGTTGAGTCCCTCTAGTGAAACTTTTATTTCAGTAATTGTGCTTTTCAGCTTCAGAATATCTATTTGGTTTCATTTTATAATTTTATCTCTTTATTGTGGGGCTCTGGTTGGGGCATGCCTTCAATGCTGTGACAGGCAGTATACATCTCTGCCTTAGCTTTCAGTTCCTTTTAAGTTTTTTGATCAGCCTCTTATTAGCTCCAATTGTTATCACTGCCTCAGGCCGCTGAGATGTTAAACAGTTGCTGCTAATTGTTTTTGCCAAATGGCTTGGGCACAGGATTGTTGAGGTGAGTTCTGAATCAGATCCGATAAAAAACCAGCTTTGAGAACGGAGCTTTTCAGTGAGCTGCCAGTCAGGACAGTTCGTGACAGTTGGTGGTGGTGCTTTGGTGGAGCTGCAAACCCATTCTTCTCCTCCCCCCATAGTTGCTGGGCTGCATTTTCTTTCTTTCTTTTTTTTTTTTTTTTTGGTGGGTTCCCTGATCAGAGATTGAACCCTGGTTGAACCCCGGGGCCCACAGCAGTGAAAGCTTGAAATGGTCTTAACCACTGGACCACCAGGGAATTCCCTGGGCTGCATTTTCAAGGCTATCCCAGAGACTGGAGTGATGGGATTAGGGCAGGTTCAAACACCCAAAGCTTCCTGTTCTGATGGCAACTCAGCCTTTGTTTTTAATGAACACTTTAATTTCCAGAGCTATGAAAAAGTTGGTTTTGACAGTTTTTGCCAGTGTTCTCGGTGCTCTTGTAGAGGAGTGGATTTTTGAAGGTCCTTATTCTGCCATTCTGGAAGTGCTATATCTGTAGTTAAAAAAAAAAAGCTTATTTCATTAATGTATTTTAACTCATTAGGTGAACATTATTAAAAAATATTTTTTATTATTTAAGAAGAAACAGGGTTTATTTTTTAAAACCAGAGAAAGTTAGGTTTCTAAATATCTTGGATTTTGATGGTCATGATGCCCTGATGATGGAGAATTTCTTAACGTGATCATTGGGAAAGGTAGCAGGCTGTTTCTTTTGTATTCTATATGATAAGCACATTTGAACGCATGTTCACTGGGGATAGTGGCCTTGGCCTTTTTGATCATTGTTCTTGGCACAGAATATGGAATCAATAAATATTTGTTGAATGAACTAAAATCTAGTGAACAGCAGAGAAATGGAGCAAGGATAATTTTATAACTTAATGGCATTTTTTGTTGTTGTTAATAATGTGCTTTTGTACAGGGTGAACTTGAAAGTGAAAAGAAAGCTGCTTTGCATGAAAAAGAGGCGATACATAAACTTGAGCGTGAGCAGGCACAGTCTCTTTACCAAAAAGAGAAAGAGTCTTTGTCTCTGCAGCTTCAGGAGAAGAATAACCAAATTCTGCAGGTATGTGGGATGCATCTTTTCTTTGTTAATTCTTTTTTTGTGTATGGTAAAATATGCATAACATAATATTTACCATTTCAACCATTTTAAGTGTACAGTTTAGTGGCACTAACCACATTCACAGTATTGTGCAAGTATCGCCACTGTCCATTTCCAGAACTTGTTCATCATCCCAAGTAGAAGCTCTGTCCTCATTAAAAATAATTCCTGGGCTTCCCTGGTGGCGTAGTGGTTAAGAATCTGCCTGCCAATGCAGGGGACACAGGTTCGATCCCTGGTCTGGGAAGATCCCACATGCCGCGGAGCAACTATGCCCGTGTGCTACAACTACTGAGCCTGCACTCTAGAGCCTGCGAGCCACAACTACTGAGCCCATGTGCCACAACTACTGAAGCCCACGCGCCTAGAGCTTGTGCTCCGCAACAAAAGAAGCCACCACAATGAGAAGCCCGTGCACCGCAACTTGCTGCAACTAGAGAAAGCACGCACGCAGCAACAAAGACCCCAATGCAGCCAAAAATAAATTAATCAATTAATTAATTTAAAAAAAACTCCCATCCCCCTCCATCCTGCCCTGGTACCCAGCACTGTACTTTCTGCCTTTGTGAATTTGACTCCTCGAGGGACCTCATTTCAGAGGATTCATACAATATATGTTCTTTTGTGTTTGACTTATTTCACTTAGCATAATGTCCTCAGGGTCCATCCATGTTGTGCATGTATCAACATTCATGGCTTTTTATGGCTAATATTATTCCATTGTATATAGACACCATATTTTGTTTATCTGTTCATCTGTTGATGGACATCTGTTAATGGTTGTCTCTTCCTTTTGGCTGTTGTGCATAATGCTGCTGTGAACATTGGGGTGCAAGTATTTGCTTCAGTCCCTGCTTTTGATTTTTTGGGGTATATATCTAAGAACAGAGTTGATGGGTCATATGATGATTCTGTCTTTAACTTTTTGAGGAACTGCTAAACTGTTTTCCACAGCAGCTGTGGCATTGTGCATTTCCACCAATAGTGCGCAAGTGTTCCAGTTTTTCCGCATTCTTGTCAATACTTGTTGTTTTTCATTTTTTAAAATAATAGTCATCATAATGGATGTGAGGTGATATCTTGTTTTTATTTGCATTTCCCTATTGACTGGTGATGTTGGACATCTTTTCATGGGTTTATTGGCCATTTTTGCCTGTTCAGGTCCTTGACAATTTTTTTCTATTGAAGTACAGTTAATTTACAATGTTGTGTTAGTTTCAACTGTATTGCAGAGCAACTCAGTTATATATATATATGTATATACATATGTGTGTGTGTGTGTGTGTGTGTGTGTGTGTGTATATATAAAGTGTATATATATACTTTTTCAGATTCTTTTCCCTTATAGGTAATTACAAGATATTGAATGTAGTTTTCTGTGCTATACAGTAGGTCCTTTTTGGTTATCTTATATACAGTAGTGTGTACATATTAATCCCAAACTCCTAATATATCTCCATGTCTGAGAGTCTATTTCTGTTTTGTAAATAAGTTCATTTGTATCATTTTCTTAGATTCCACATATAAGTGATATCATACAGTATTTTTCTTTCTCTGTCTGACTTATTTCACTAAGCATAATACTCTCTAGGTCCATCCATGTTGCTGCAAATGGCATTATTTCATTCTTTTTTATGGCTGAGGTCCTTGACAATTTTTGAATTGGGTTTTTTTCATTAATATTATTGAAAATACGGATGTGTATTTATACTATTTTTAGAGATAGTCCCACTGTGTGATCTTTCAGAGTCATAATAGTACTGCTGCTTTCTTTGACTTTATCATCATACAGGGTCGCTGGATTTGAACTTATTCATACACTGGAGGCACAGTTTTCTTAGGAATATGTGCAGGCACCGCACTAAGCACATTAGATGTAGAATTTTCTCATTTCTGTGCAGCTCTCTCCCTCTCAGGACACTGAGGCCCAGGAGAGGTTCCGTTAATTTGCTCAAAGTCCATGGCTGTCAAGTGGTGGAGCCAGGCCTTCTGACTGTAAACATTGCACATGGGTGCGTCTGACTTAATTTGGTACCAAAGATGTCAGAGTCACTCCCAGCCAGATTCAGGGCAGCATGTATCTGTGGAGACCAGTCATTAGCTGCCCATCAAGGGGCATGTTCCTGGCTGCAGAGGCCCCTCCTGTGCTGGGAGCCCAGCCACGAGAAGGCAGGAGGGTGGGGGGCACATGCAGGGGAGCAAGGACGGCACCAGGGCTTAGGCAGGAGGGGGTTCCATGAGGAGGAACGAGCCTTTCGAAGTATTTCTTAAGCTTGTTCTTCAATATGCCAGGCATTTCTGCTGATACATGATATGCATTCTTAAAAAAACTCATTCTGTACAAAATACTAAAATTAACATGGCTTGTGGGCAAAATAGGGTTAGAGATACACCATTCAAAGCCTCTGCGATTTTATACCTCAAGGACCAGAAACAATAACAATCCTAATAAAAGTATTAGTACAGTTAAAAAGAAGTGTTAAATTCTGAATTAAGAGAGAAATTGTAAAACATACATAGTGATTTACCTTTAAAAAGGGGGGATGGAAGCTTGATGGCAGGAGTGTGAGAGAAGGTGGGGAGGAAAGACTGAGAGGCACCAGGAGTGGGGGAGGCCCTCGTGTGGGCGCGTGGCGGGCAGCAGGCGACTCCCGTGGGCCAGTGGGCCGGGCTGTCATCCCGCTGCCCAGAGGCTCCCCGGTCGGAGGAGGGCACGTGACCCTTCAGGAAACCAGACTGCGGAAGTTGTTTCCAGTGTGAAATTATCTTACAGGTGTCCTTAAAATGTACGTGTTCGCTTAAAGTAATACTGAGGAGTAAGGAATGGTGTCCCACCACCCACGTTAAGCACCTCAAGAGACCGCCCGCCCCCTGCCCCCCGCGAGGCAACCACCCTGCTGATTGTTACAGATTTCTTGCTCACTGATGTGTTTATTCCCGGACACTCTGCTGTTGAGCCTCAGCCCTTTCCGGCCGTCACAAGGGGGTGTGTACTGGCCTCTCTCGTTCCGTGTTGACTGGAGGTTCACAGATGGCGCTGGTGGGGCCGTACCCGCCATCCAAGCTGCCGAATGGCATCTGTTGCGTGTGTGCTCATTGGTGGACTTGGGCTTGTTTCTATCTTTCTGCCATTATGAATAAAGCTGCCCTGAGTTTCCTACACACACCTCTTACCACAGATGTGCAGGAGCTTCTTAAACCTAGAAGTGCGTGTCCCAGTTGTGGGGTTCTGCCCCTGGTGGGTAACCCCAAGGCTGTTTCTGCGTGGTTCCACCAGTCGTGCACTCGAGCTCCTGTTACTCCACATCCTCTCCTGGAATGTTCTTACTTTTTAGTTTTTGCCAATTTTGTGGCAACGAAATGGTGTCTCTCGGTGGTCTTAATTTGCTGATGAGATGCGCATCTGGTACTATGTTTGTGATCCATTTGTGTTTCCCTTTCTGTGAAATGCCTTTTTGTATCTTTGGCCATTTTTCTATTTAAAACAGTTGTTTGTGTTTTTCTTACTGATTTAGGGATTTTTTTTTGTATTTCTGGATTTCTTCTAATTTGTAGGGGTTTTTTCCCCTTTTGTCATCTTTTGATGAACAAATGTTCTTCATGGATGAATTAACTCTATTAACTTATTGAGTACAGACAGTCCCTGACTTACAGTCGTTTGACTTAGGATTTGTTGACTTACGATGGTGTGAAAGAAGTGCACATTCAGCAGGAACAGTACTTTGAATTTTGAATTTTGGATTTTTATCTTTTCCTGGGCTAGAGACATGTGGTCCGGGTCTCTCCTGTGATGCTGGGCAGGGCAGCCACACGACCAGAAAGGTGAACGACTGACACGCTGACAGCCGTTCTGGACCAAGACAGCCAGCCGCTCTGCTTCTCCTTTTCAAAAGATTACTGTTAATTAAAGAAACCAGGCATCTCAAGTTAATGAATTTAGCGCTTTTCTATATACGGGAAGAAGCAAAGTCTGGGCTCACTGAAATCATTTTTTGATCTGCACCTCCTCTACCTGGGGCCAGTATCCTGTGTTTTCCCATCCTGAGCCCGCTCAGGGCTCACTGTCCGGGCAGCTGTGGTGGCTTGATGGCTGCAACATCCTTTGTTTACTGATATGGCAGGTAACCCTTTTCATTCACAAGTGTATTAAATGCATTTCTTTTTTTTTTAAATTAATTATTTAGTTTTGGCTGAGTTGGTCATTGCTGCGCGCGGGCTTTCTCTAGTTGCGGCGAGCAGGGGCTACTCTTTCGTTGCAGTGCACGGGCTTCTCATTGCAGTGGCTTCTTTTGTTGTGGAGCGCAGGCTCTAGGCACGTGGGCTTCAATAGTTGTGGCTTGTGGGCTCAGTAGTTGTGGCATGCGGGCTCAGTAGTTGTGGCATGCGGGCTCAGTAGTTGTGGCTCGCGGGCTCTAGAGCGCAGGCTCAGTAGTTGTGGCGCACGGGCTTAGTTGCTCCATGGCATGTGGGATCTTCCCGGACCAGGGCTCAAACCCGTGTTCCCTGCATTGGCAGGAGGATTCTTAACCACTGTGCCACCAGGGAAGTCCTTAAATGCATTTTCGATGTATGGTATTTGCAGTTTAGGATGGGTGTATTGGGATGTAATCCCATTGTAAGTGGAGATTTGATAGGAATGCAGGTGAGGGAGCAGGACCAGCAGAGGAAGGGTCTGCTGTCCACAGGCTCTCTGCGTGGAACCCACCACCAGCCACACCCTGGCATCTGGGGCCGCCCCAGCCTCGAGCCATCCGGGCATGCAGTTCATCTTCTGTGTCTCTTTTGTCCATTTTTTGGTCATTGTTTGCCATCTTGAAACCTGCCATTCTCTGTTTACTTATTCCATTTTCTTTCATTTTTCCAGCGACCTGTATGGCCCAGTGGTTTATAGGAGCCACACTTTTTTCCCAAGTTCCCTCTATGCACAACATTGAAATTGTTTTCTGTCCCTTTTGTTCTCTTCAGTAAATTGGTTTCAAAATTACACCCTTCTTTTTCCTCTGGCCTGTGTTTTGTGTACTTTATGGACCCCACGCTGGTGTCGCATCATCCGTTTTCTCCATCCCACAAACCACAAACCTGCTCTTGGATAAAGAAAGTTCCTTACAGAAACTTATTTTTAACTAAATTGTCTTAACTAAAGCTTTAACAATTTTTCTCCAACAGCTAAAAGACCAGATTTTATCCTTAAGTCACGAGATAGAAGAGCGCCATTCCGAACTGGAGAGGCTTCAGCAAAGGCGGGAAAGGGAGAACCAGGAGGGCACAACTCTCATCTCGATGCTCAAGTCCGACGTCGACCTGTCCCACGGCGAGAGGTCAGTGGCCGCCTCTGCTTCTTGGGCTGGAGTGCATGTTGGCACCCGGCGGATGGGACCCTGTGCTGTGTGGGTCCTCTCGTCCAGGAGGGTCTTAAAGTTCAAGACGAGCGCTGAGTCGTGGCCCCCACATACCCCCCACCTCGCTTTGCCAAACCTTTCCGTTTTGCCAGGTTACAAGGTCCGACGCTGCTATGCAGGCAGTTACTGACCCGCCCTTCTCTTGTTTGTCTGGGGGTCTTATTTAGGAAATAGCTTCCCACCTGGCGCTAGGCAAGTTTTAGCTCTGCTTCTCGTGTGGTTCTCGAGTGAGCCGTTCAGTTGTGTTTGCCTGATGTCAGGAGACGCTCTCGTCTTTGCTTGTCGGGGCCATTGGCTCAGCGTCGCCCGGGAAGGTGCAGCTCACTGGCCGGCCTCTCTGGGCCCCTTTGTGCATCTCTCGGCCCGTCCCTGCTGGTCTGGGGTTCCCGCTGCCCCTGGACCCTCGCGCTCAGCACCGCGGCGCTAGCGTGTATGCAGCGCTGAGGGTCAGAGGAGACGGGGGAGGGCCGCTGTGCGGAGGGCGGGCGCTGCTCACGGGGGCTCGGTCTCTCCGTTCAGTCTTTCACGGCTTCATTGTCTCCGCGAGGACCTTGCGTGCTGTGTCCAGCTGCCTTGCGGCTCGATGAGGCGAGTGCAGGGCAGGACGTGGCAGGCCTGGCCCTGCACTCGGGGGGCTGGCAGAGAGCGGAGGCCCCGAGGCGTTCGGGGGGCGTGCCGGCGGGTGACATGCCCCGACACCCACGAGTGTTTAGGGTTCATGAGGCTCCTCAGGGAACAGGGGTCGGCATGGCCTGGACGGGGCCCAAGGAGGAGGGGGGGGGGCTGGGGCCTTCTGGCATTTTCTCTCAGAGCAAAGCAGACACTGCCTGCCCGAGCCCGTCTCGGGGTGGTCCTTACACCCTCCCCGCACGCTCCCTCCGAGGGGCCTGGGCGGCAGCAGGGGCTGTTGGGCCCGCCGTTTGCAGTCTGCCCCCGCCTGCCCCCGCCCCTCACATCCCCGCGTCCCTTTCTCACTGTCTTTGGCCCCGGCCTCGGGTGTCAGCTTCCCGAGGGGCGGCTCTTCCCGTGTCTTGAGTGGCGTTGCCCTGTGCTGGGCCTAAGGGAGGGGTGTGAGCCGTGGGTGGATGGGGATGGCCAAGCCCTGACGTCTCGTGGGCACCGGAGCCACGTCCTGGGCGGGGTCACCGTGCCGCAGACGACGCCCCGCAGCTGGAAGGGCTGGTCTGGGAGGATGCAGCTCAAAGACAGGACTCCTGTCCTAGGGGAACCAAACCCCCCAAACTCCGTGGTTTATGTGGCCCCCGAGAGAGACATGGGGAGACACGGCGCCTTCCCATGCTGGTGGGCTGTGGGCGCGCGGTGACTTGGACTTTGGAGCCGGTGTCTCCTGAGAGGCTGGAGCCGGAGGGGCCACGTCGGCGCCCAGCTCTGCTCCCGGGAGCCGGGGAGGCTGTGGCGTGGCGCGGGCCGGGTCTGTGCAGCTCGTGGCGGCGCCGCTGCAGGGAGAGCAGCTGGGAGGAGGGCCCTGGGCGAAGCCCCGGTGTGGGCTGGGCGCAGGCCTCCAGAGAGGGGCGCTTAGGTCACCCACAGCGCTGCGCGCGTGCCGTCGGCCGGGCGGGGTCTCGGCTGACGCTGCCCCGTGTGCCCCTCTCAGGAGAGCGCTCCGGGACGCCCTGAGGAGGCTGCTGGGTCTGTTTGGGGAGACGCTCAAGGCCGCCGTTGCCCTGAGGAGCCGCATCGGCGAGCGCGTGGGGCTCTGCCTGGAGGACGAGAGCCCGCCCGCGGGTGAGCGCCCACAGCCCTGTGCCCACAGCCCCCAGGCCGGCCACCGGGCGTCCTCCTGGCAGCGCGGCCTCTGTGTCTGCTCGCTTGTAGCCCCGGCCCTGGACGAGGCGTGGCCTGGGCTCGACGCGGCCCTGCCGGAGCCGGACGGCGCGTCGCCCGAGCGTGCCGAGACGTCGTCAGTGGCCGAGATCAGCAGCCACGTCTGTGAGAGCTTCTTCATGAGCCCGGAGAGCACGCTGGAGTGGGAGCAGCCCGTCAGGAGGGTCTACCGGAGCCTGGGCCTGGCGGTGGACGGCCTCCTGGAGATGGTCCTGGACTCCACCAGACAGGTGAGACGCGGCCCCTCGGCCTCCCTCTGCAGAGGAGGGCGACGGGCCGAAGGGGCGGGCGGGGCGTCCCTCCGCAGAGGAGGGCAGCGGGCCGAAGGGGCGGGCGGGGCGTCGGTGGGTGACAGCGCAGCCCCAGGGGCCTGCCGGGTGCTGTGCGGTCAGGGTTTCCGGTCCTCCACCAGACCCTGCGGGCGAGACGGGAGGGCTTCTCTCTCCAGGCAGGTCTGATTTCTTTCTCTCCTCTCTCTGCCGGGTGTCGTCCTGAGCCTGTTACCCCCAGGGAGGTTCGCCGACAGGTTTTCCTCAAATAGGAGTCTTTTCTGAGCCGAAATTCTTGGGGAAGTAGGCTTGCTGTGAATGAAAAGTAAAACCTCAGTGCACTTAATTTAGATCATGTGTGTTCAGCCTCTTTTACTGCACCTTGTACACCCTTTTAATTCTATGTTGAATACACTTAACGTTTAGAGATTATTACTGAAGACGGGAATTTTTTTGTTAACCTTTTAGAATGTTTCAGACAATTAGCAGAGGCATTAAGTAGGAAAACTTAGAAAGCAATAGCCTTTTCCCAAAGTTGCCCAGTTAAAACATAAGCATTTTCACGTGAAGCATCGCTGTTCAGTCTCAGAAACATTGAGGCGCGAATGCAGGTAAAGCCACAGTGTCGAGCCCTGAAGTTCCTCCTCTGGTTTCGTCCCATCTTCTCTCAGAAACCAGACAGAGTTGGGCAGCATCTGATGATAAACAACCAGGTGCTTTTGATTGTCCCCAAGCACAGTTAACGGAACAGACGCTGTCGGGTCTGCAGTCTGACCTGGCCCGCGGCCCCCACTGTGTGCTCTGCAGGGTGTGTAAGCGGGGAAGCAGGGGAGGTGGGAGTTGGCACAGGGCAGCGGCCAGAGGGGAGCGAGGAGCCCCTGTTCAGGTCGGGGTCAGTGGTGGGGGCTGCCCGAGGACCGCTGGCTGCAGGAGGGGGCAGCGGCAGCCGAGAACTCGGGCGGGCGGCCCACAGCAGGGCATGAGGAGAGGTGGCGCCAGGGGCTGTTTTCAAGGTAAAACCAACAGGCTTCCTTAGAGGCTGGGGCCGGAAGGGTCAGAGTGGGTTACACGCAGGGGGAGGCTTAGGGGGCCCGGGCCAGGTGCTGAGTTGTCGGTCCGGACAGCTGGGTGTAGGCGTTTAGCATTCAGAGATTAATCTGGGCCCTCCAGCCTGTGGGTGGCCTGGGGGCTTCAGCCTGGACATGCCCACCAGGGGAGCTCAGGAGGAAGGTGAGGTTGGGGCCCCGGGCTGTGCCTGGGAAGGGGGGGCGTCCCATGGTGTCCGACCTGGGGAGGGAGGGTCGCGTCAGGTCCCCTGCCCGGTGTGGTGATGACCCAGGAGCCTTTCCCCATCCTCCACCTGCAGTCACCAGGGGGCCTGTCCCTGCCCGGGTGCCAGGCTCCTGCCCGTGTGTACCATGAAATGACCACCCCCCCCCCCCGCCGTGTTCCACGCAGACACACGTGGGGTCGACGGTCACAGACAGTGTGTCCGTGCAGCATTGTCTGTGTCTCCGTGTGCAGAACTTTCCTTTTTTGAAAATTTGTTGCTTATTTAGTAACTGACATAACATTGAACATGGAAATTGCTGTTTCTTACAGGATATTTATGGTTTCCCCAGAATTCTATGCAAATAGAACTCTGTTGGTGTCAGTATAAGCTTTGATTACTTTTGGTCCAAAATGCTATTTTCAAACGCGTTTCACAGCTGGAGGAAGCCCGTCAGATTCATTCTCGTCTTGAGAAGGAGTTCAGCTGTAAGAGCGAGGAGACAGCGCAGGTGGTGCGGAAGCACCAGGAGCTGCTGGAGCATCTGGACGCGGAGAGCGCGGCCAAGGCCCGGCTGGCGCTGGCGCTGCACACGGCGGAGGGTGAGCGGGGCCTGCCTGCCGGGGGCGCGCGTCGTGCTGGGGTCTCGATAGCAATGGGGTCAGCCACCTTCCTGGGGGCGCGCCGCCGCCCCGACCCCACGCGCCTGTGCCTCGCACTGAGGGTGGTCCGGTGCCGTCCCTGGGGGAACAGGACCCCCCGCCCCCCCCCCCGCCCCCCCGGGGGCCTTACAGCGGTCTCCCGCGTGGACCGCAGGCATCGTCGAGGGCTTCACAGAGGAGAGGGCCGGCCTGCAGGAGGCGCTGGGCCGGAAGGAGGCGAGTGAGCAGGGCCTGGTGGCCGAGCTGGAGGGCCTGAGGCAGCAGCTGCAGTGCGCGGCCCGGCGGCAGGCGGAGCTGCAGGAGGAGAACTCCGTGCTGTGGAGCCAGAAGGAAGCCTTGGCTGTGGAAGCCGGAGAGAGGGAGGCCGGTAAGGAGGCCGAGCTGCAGCCTGGGGCGCGGGCAGAGCCGGGCTGGCTCGGACTCGAGGCTTTGAGGTCAAAGGGGACGAGGTTGCTGGCCCTCGGGGCTGCGTGTGGCTTGAGGGCGGCTGCGGTGGCTGGCTGTGCTGTAGGAAAGGCTGCTGACTCTGAGGCCCCGGGTCGCCTGGCCAGGGGGTCGCCCACCTGTGTGCGGTCGTCAGCCTCGGCGTCCTAGAGGCAGTGGTCCAGCGGGGAGTGTTTGTTTGGGATCAAAGAATTGCAGTTTGGAGCACGCAGATTCTGGTCCCGATAGGCAATAGAAACAGTCGGAGCCTTTGTGGGTGAGGACGGTGGGGGGGGGGGGGTTGCCTACAGAGAATTTAATTGGAGTCAGAGGCAGAAGCCAGTCTGGGCTGAACGTGCCTGAGGGCCGAGGCCGTCACGAGGGAGGAGAAGGTCCGTTTCGGGGACGGGAGCAGGTGCGGTTCTTGCTGCGTCCCTGGAATCTCTGAGCTTCGGCCCAGGTCCCAAGTTCACGGCTCCCCTCGCTGGGGACGGGCTTGAGTTCCACTCCTTAATGGCCCCCAGGCTCCGTCTTAAAGCCCCTTGACGTGCTGACTCTGCTTTGTTTCGCATTTCACAAGATAAATAGCCAAGAATGTGAAAAAAAATGAGGGCTACTTAAAAATTTTCTTTAAAATTACCAGAAAAGTGTCTGTTAACCTTAGCTACGAAGACATACAGTTTTTGCTTTTGTTTTTTTTTTAACATCTTTATTGGAATATAATTGCCTTACTGACATACAGTTTTAACAAAAGTAGGTCATTATAGTTTCAGATTCTTAGAAATTTTAGATCTTAAAATATTAAACGTAAAAACAGTTAAAACATAAAAAGCTTGAAATGTGGAGCTTGTGGGCAGTGGCGGCGGCGGGGGCAGCCGGTCTGTGAGAAGTGACTGCGCCTTCCTCTCCCCGCGGCCCCCGAGCGCGAGTCCGGCCGGGCCCGCCTCTCTGCTGCCCCCCCCCCCACAACAAAGGCGTCAGCGACCTTCTGACTTAAAGGGGCTCCTGCTGAGCCACCACCCCAAGCAACTCAGAAAACTCATTTCTCTTCCTCCAATTCTTCTTTTTAGTTTTCCGGTGAATAAACAAACAGTTGTCTGTTTAATTGGCTTCTGCCCTCGTCTTCGGTACCTCTTGTGGGCGAGATGCGCGTTCACGCTCCCACGGCTCTTGAGTGGATGTGCGGGTCCGACGGACTTGCAGGCTCTTGAAGCAAAGAGTGATTTGTGCCGTTGTCTTGATTTCCATCCGCCTGGGTTATTAAAACTATTTATAGTCATCTCCCGACCTCATCTTCTTGTTCAGCTTTAATATATATAAGATTCTTTTGTCTCTTTTCCATTTTTTGATGTGAACTTCTGATGGTAAAAAATTAACCTGCTTTCTTTGTTCCCTTGGATGTCTTTTTTCACTCCTTTGCTTTGTCCTTTCTTGTACTTGAACTGTGTCTAATGGATGTTGTGCTAATTGAGCGCGGACCCGAGGCATCTTCTCAGCTCTGTGTCTGCGGTGACTCTGTTCCCGGTCTGCTCGGGCTTCCTAGGACTTGCTCTCCCCGCCACCTCGAGCTGGGGCAGGGCCGTCCCCTGCTGACTGTGCCGCCTTCCGCTCGGCTCGTGTGCTTGCTTCTTCCTCGTTCAGGTCGTGTCCTTGGTCCCCAGCACAGAAACCCGTCCCGGTTTCCCCTCTCTGCTCGGCCCCCAGGGACAGAGGCGTGTGTGAGCACATGAGCGCGTGTGCTCTGTGTGTCTGTGTCGTGTGCACGGTGCTCCCTGAATGGCAGTAAGATGTGGGTTGTTTTCTCCGCGGCTCCCCGCAGACTGGACACTTTCAGAGAAGGACCTTGAGGGAAACCTTCCAAGACCTCGAGTGCCTGAAAGTTACCTTATTTCAACCTCATCCTTAAATGAAGTGGTAGCTGGAAAGACACAATTCTAGATTTGGTTTCTTTTACTTGAATACTTTGAGACTAAAAACCATTGTTTTCTTGCATCTGGACACTCGCTGGCACGTCTGATCGTGTTTCTTTGGAGGTGTGTTTAGAAGTTTCTCTTTGCTTGGATGTTCACACGTCCCGGAAGCGTATCTGGAGTGGTTTCCCATGCCTGCCCTGCTCTGCCTGCAGCCGGGCGTTTGTTACATCTGGGGCTTTGTTGTCATTTCTTCTTGGCAGTGTCTCTTCCGTGCGCACACTTTGCTGTCCCCAGACGCCCTGGGCCACACGTCCCAGTGCGGCAGTGTCCTGGCTGGGGCCCCCTCCTGTTCCCGGGTGTTGGCGTCCCAGCCTGTGGGTCCAAGTGGTGGCTGGGCCCTCCCCATCTGAGACCCATGTTTGTTGTCACAGGCTCTCGTACCTCCAGCCTGCTCTCCCTGTGCGGGGCGTTAGGGCTTCAGAGTCGGAACCGCGTGGGAGATGCAGAGGTGTAGGGTCAGGCGAGCGGCCACGTAGCCCTAGGCCTGGCGCCTCCCCTGCGTCCACTGTGACCGCCCCTCACCCCTGCAGAGAGGGCTGGCCCACCTGTGTGGTAGGGGCTGGCCGGGGGGACAGATCCATGGAAGCTTTTCCCGGACCCAGGCCAGTCTTCCCTCCTGCGTTTGTTTTATCCCCAGGAAATTCTCGTGTTTCCTTTGGGTCCTCTCGGTTTGCTGTCATCTTTACATGGTTAACCCACCTTAATTTCTCACTGTTGTCTGGTCCTTGTCTCTACCTGCCCGGCCATCTGGGGACTCCTGGTGCGCTGCTACCCTGCAGGAGACCGCCGGCCTGGCACCTGACCTTCCCTTCCCTTCCCAGGCGCGGTCCTGGGGGCCACTTGGTCCTGATTCTGCTTTGGCTCCTCGTGAACACGGGCCAACTTCCAAAGGGCAGGGGGTCCTGGCGCCCGTGGGGGAATTCAGCTCAGCCTCACCTGTTCTCGGCGTGTCTCGTGCCCGCCTTCAGGGCGGTGCCATCTGTCCTCTGTGTTTTTCCTTGTTGTCTTTAAAAGTCAGCGGCAAAGCCCTTGGGAGCCGGGACCTGCTGCGACAGGAGGGCCAACAGTGGCCTCCGTCTTAACAGAGACCTAGCGGCTTACGCTGCATCCTTACGGTCCTGGAGGCGGGAATCCAAGGTGAAGGTGCCGGCACGGTCACCTTCTGGTGCGAGCCCACTTCCCACTCGTGGACGCGCCTTCTCGCTGGGCCCTCACGTGCAGGAGGGGCGGGAGCTCCGTGGGGCCTCTTTTGTAAGAGAAGCACTCATCCCCTCATGGGGCTCCGCCCTTAGGACCTCATCACCTCTGAAGGCTCCACCTCCAAACACCAGCATATGAATTCTGGGAGCACAACATTCGGACCAAGCAGTGGCATCATGGAAATGATGCACTTTTCAGAGGTTGTCCAAGGCCTGGCATCAAGGCCACATTTCCTGGAGTCCTGCTGCTGACATTCTCCCTTCTCTTATTTCTAACTTTCATACCCTAAGTCACCCAGTTTTCTGTTTTCATTTCTGAAAATGCTGTGTGTTTTCATTTATAGGCACTCCTGTTTCTATAGCACGCAAGGATTCAGGTTTGTAAAAGCAAATGAGTGATTTCTGTGTGGTATGCTATATGTTTGCATCAGGTTTTCCAATTTTTTACTAAAGAGGACAGGTACTTAGCTTTTGTGGCAAACTACTACATAAAAGATAACTTTGATCTTCAATATTCATACGTAAAAATGGGCAAGCATTTCTCTCATGATGCTTAACTGCAGTTACTGAGCCGCAGGAAGCCTGTCTGGCCATAGTCGTCCTTGGGCTGGGGGCCTGCACTGGGGGCCCCAGGAGGTCTCCTGATTCTGGGGTTGGCCCTCTGTGTGGCCCTAATGGCTGCATGGACGCCTCCCCTCAGTCCTGCCTGCACAAAGGCCGTGAGACCCTGAAGCGGGTCCTGTCTGGGTGGCTGAACAGGCAGCACCGGTCATCACAGCAGCGACACACAAGCCCTGGTGTCGAGTCTCTGAGGCCCGGAGGGACACTGTTCTAACTGCATGTTTAAGCCTAATTTGCCATCGTTGCTGACTTGTTAGCCTGGAAGTTCATTGAGAATATTACATTAGTGGGGGTGATAGTTTGTCATAAAAGACTGACAGATTTATACAAACCAAAATAATTAACTTTGGAAAGCTGGTGAAATGTAAATACAAACATATGGGTTTAACATTTCAGTTTCAGGATAGTTTCAACACTTTGGGATCCGTTGCAGGGAGACCTCTCTTCCAAAGATGCTTATTAACCTGTCGTTTCCCTTGGATCGTGGCCTCGTCGCCCCATCCATTTTAGGTCGGCTTTAGGTTTGCTGACGGCTCGACCCTTTTCCTCAAGACAGGTCACCCCCGGGTGCGTAGGGAGCCCTGTGCGGTCAGCACGTCAGCCGGGAACCTCCCCAGCGGCCTGGTGTTCCCTCTGGTGGAGGTTTTAAGTTACATTTTATTTTTCCATGTTGGAGAATATACGTGAAGGCAGAATTCCTAGAAAGCTACCTGATTCGTCATTTGGGGACACAAAGATGTATTCTCTTCTCAGGCTTTAAAATTTTTTATTTTAGCCAATTTTCGTTTAAAAAGTATAATTTTTCCTTCCTCCCCCCCCCACCCCCCACAGAAGTACTCAGCTTTGTTTTCAGCGGGTTTTGGCAGATTTGTGGCTGTTTATTAGGACGTGGGCTCGGGATCTGACAGGTCGAGGGTGCACATCCGTCCTCTCGAGCTGGCTGTGTGTCCTTGGCTGAGTCACACGCCTGTGGCGGGGGGAGGGATAAGCATGCTGCCCCCCCGCGCTCCATCGCTGAAGAAGCACGGGTCTCCATGTTTCTGCTGGCACATGGCACCCTGAGCTGGGCTCCTCGCCTGTTTCCTCGGCACCTTTAGCTCTTCGGAAGGAAGTGGAGTCTCTCACCCAGGAGCAGTCGGAGACCAAGGAGCAGGCGGAGAAGGACCGTTCAGCTCTGCTCTCGCAGATGAGGCTTCTAGAGGCCGAGCTGGAGGAGCAGCTCTCTCGGCAGCAGGCGTGCACGCGGCAGGCCGAGGAGCTCTCCGCCCTGCGGCAGCAGATGGGCTCCCTGGACCAGCACCTGCGCCGCCAGCGCCAGTTCATGGATGTAAGAGTCTCGAGCGATAAGCTTATTTGCGTCACCGGAGGTCATCTTCGTAGCATGAACTTCTTTCCAGGTTGTTAAGTAGCTTCTGTGCTGGCATCGGGGTGAACGTGAGCGCAGCCTGGCGGACGTCTCGGGTGTCGTCCACGCGCATCTTCCCCTGGCCCGGGGCGGCGTCTGCTGGCCCCCTGCTGTCTGCTTTCTGTCCCTCCTTCTGCCCGTGTCTCAGAAGCCGCCCTGGGTCCCACCTGGGGGCTGCGCCTCTTCATGTGGCTCATGTGTCATTCGCGGTGCCCATGACAAGGGGGCCCCTTCCGCCCGGTCCCCGTCCTCCACTCCTGCCTGCAAAGGGCGGTGGGGACGCTTGGGGAAACGGTGCAAACAGGCTGCCTCTCCCGACAGGCGCAGGCAGTGGAGCGGGAGCGCGAGCGCGAGGACTTCCAGCAGGAGATCCGGAGGCTGGAGGAGCAGCTCCGCCAGGCGGCCCGGCCGCGCCCGCCGGGTCCCCGCGACGTCGATGTAAGTCAGCCCACCCAACGCGCGCCGGCCCCGCCCGCGGGGGCTGTGTTCTGCGCCACTCTCAACAACAGCTTCATCTGTACCCCCTTTCTTGCCTTCCATGTACACGCAAACGACCACGGGTGCAGCTGGATGGTGAGGTGCGAGTGCTCTGTGCTTGTCTGTGTCTGTCCGTCCGTTCGCACCCTCGGTGCTGCCGCCTCTCGCCTGTTCTCTGCATGACCAGACAGGGAGGGGTTGGTGCACGGGGGCCTGTCTCTGGTTTGTTTTTCTTGCTTCCTTCTGCTTGGGGTTGGATCTGTCTGCTTCCTCCTGTCTGAGGTCGCTGTAGTTGATTTGCTTATTCTTATTAAAAATTAAACTTACTTTGAGATGATTGTGGATTCACTTGCAGTTAGAGGAAATAAGACCAATTCCCCCCATGGTGATGTCCCACAGGAGGTCCCAGCCAGGGTGTGGACGTGCAGACAGGAGACGGCGCCCACTCCCTGTGCAAACGGACCATAGGTGTAACCTTTGCACTCAGCCTGCTTCTTGACCCTGCCCCAGGCGGTGCTGTATCTGTGCTCGGTTCTTTTTTTTTTACTGCTCAGTGGCTTTCCATTCCTTCCTCTCAAAATTAATTTTATTTTACTAACAAATTCTGTGTTATTTTTTGTGTATCATTTTACGGAGAGAATTCTGTCTTATTCTTTCACCAGGCTTCACTGTGCAGCGTGGCTCTAGAAAACCATGTAGAGGATCAGTTTTCTCACAGTTGTGTTGTACTTTTTAATTTGCAAGGTGGGTTTTTTTTTTTTAAACTATTGTTTCTGAAGTATTTTCTGTGGTTTTTAGATTGAATTGTTAGAAGAAAAATTGAGAGAAAAATCAGATGGACTTAATGAACTGATTATAAAGAAAGAGTTGGCAGATAGACAAGTATTAATCCAGGAAGAGGAGATTAAACGTCTGCAGGAGACGAACGCCAGCACCACAAGAAAACTGATGCAGCTCCAGGGAGAACTGGAGAGACAGCGGAAAGCTGCGAGGGACCTGGAGCAGGTGACCGTGCGGTCCCGGGGCGGAGGGGGGCGGCAAGGGGGGAAGCTGCTGTGGCGGGGCTTCCTTTTCACCGCAGACCCACAGCTCTGACTGCTCCACTGTGGACACAGGGTCACCAAGCGTGTGGGGGTCTCCCCAGTCCCCAGTGACCCCAGCTGGGTGTCCTACGACTTAGCTCAACTCTGACGTCGTCTACTTGGAGATGGCGTCAGACCCCACAGCTTAAGAGCTCAGTCCCACAGGACTGTCCCCGCCCCCAGATGTCCACCTCAGGTCCAACTTTTATAAATTGAGGATCCCACGACCCCCTCCTGGGTTTTGACGAATTTGCTAGAGTGGCTCACAGAATTCAAAACACTGTACTTGCTGGGTTGCCAGTTTATCATGAAAGGATGCAATTCGGGAACAGCCAGATGGAGGAGGTGCGGAGGGCAGGTGGGGAGGGCGCACCGACCCAGAAGCTCCTGGAAACCCATCCTTTTGGGTTTTGTGGAGGCTTCATCATGCAGCCATGATTGGCCATTGGTGGTGGATTCACCCTTCAGCCCCTCTCCCCTCCCTGGAGGCCAGGGCTGAGACTGAAAGTTCTGACCCTTTAATCCCATGGTCAGTTCCCCTGGCGACCAGCCCCCATCCTTCAGTGGCCTGGGGCTTCCCCAAAGTCACTTCTGTGACACAGACTCAGATGTGGCTGGAGGGGCTTGTTGGGAAGGTAGGGCACCTTCGTCACTCTCATCGCTCAGGGAGCGGCAAGGTGTCAGGTGCTCTGTGCCAGGCATCGGACAGAGACCAGGTGCGTGTTTCTTATTGCACGTCACAGTGTCGCATTAGTGTAATAACATTTCATACCAGTTTTATAGCACTCCTTTGTCTCTCAAGTACTCTTGAGTTTATCCCTAGTAATTAAGTAAATCTTCAAGATTTTAGGTTTAGAAAGCTTATTTTATTAAATACTTTACATAGAGCCTAGTTATAATTATTTTAATTTTTGAGTTAGGAATTTATGTCAGCTCCTCAGTGAAAACACTTCTGGTGATAGTTCTTCTAGTTGTAGTTTGGAATTACGCGTCAGTCATGTGCACGTTCTTGTGTCTAAGAGTTTAAGATGAAGTGGGAAAGCTGCGTGTGGGCAGGTCCCCTGATTGGGAGTGGGGCAGGGCGGGGCAGGAGGGCCTTTCCAGTCAGCGCTGCCCCTCCTTTGCGCATTTAGCAGGAAGGAATTCAAGTTTCTTGTATCTCCTGTCACTGGAGGTTTAAAGGTTACTTGAAAGTCTGAGGCTCAATGAGAAATTTTATTTTGGAATCGTTTTGGCCCTAAGAAAACCCTGGCTCAAGGAGGAGAGTTTTATCAGGTGTGTTTGGTTTGAAAATGCTGATGAGAACCATTAGGTGAAGCCCAGGCCCCTTCTTGAGGATGTGCTGTGTGGGAAGGACGCCCAGCACAGGCCCCGGGGCTCCTGAGCCAGCCAGCTGGCCTCTCTGTCCCCCCCTGGTCGGGGACAGTTCTGGGCGGCTCCCCCCCCCCCCCCGCAGCCAACAGCTACTGAGCTTACTAGGCACCAGGGTGTAGAAAATGCCTTTTTTTTCCTCTACAAAGTTGGACCACGTGTACAATTTTGGATGCCTATTTCTTCCCCACTTAATATGTTGTGACCATTCTATCCATATTAAATGTTCCTTGAAAACTTTTTACATTCATTCATAACTTGCTCCTGGTGTCCACACTGCAGTCTAAATGTAAAAACATTCGTTGTATGGATGTGTTGTCAGCCATTGCCCTGTTCTTTGTCAGGTTCTTCCCAATTAAAACAATTTGCTGACAGTCTGGAGACCCTTTTGGTACCTTGTTGAATAATGACTGGGCTAACTTCCTTGCAGTGGAATCTCGGGTGCCCGCGGCGGCTCTGTTTGGGCCGCACCCTCCACTAGGCAGGCGTCTGCTCTGGAGCGTGGCTGGGTCTGTGGATGGTGTGTCTGGCACGTGCAGGTGTGCGCAGGTGTGCTCCAGAAGGGCTGAGGAGGACAAGCTGCAGTTTGAGGCCCCCGATTTCCTGAAACACTTGCCTAAAATAAATCTGTTTTTCTTAAATAGGACAAAGAGGCATTACAGGAACAGCAGATGAGTAACTTGCTCCTGGTGTCCACACTGCAGTCTACACTGGATGAGGGCAAATGCCTGGGGTCACCTGCGGGCAGCCGTCCTGACGATCCCGAAGTCCAGCTGGAGGCGAGGCACAGGGCGCTCCTGCAGCGTGAGGACGAGGTGCGTGTGGGGCGGGCCTTGCGCGAGTGCCCCCTCACTGCTCCGCGTCTGCTGGTGGCCTCCCCTGCGCTTCTGTGTAGCGGGCAGGACATCCAAGCGATATAGTTTGTGGGCTTGTCACTGCTGTGTACACTTTGTAATTTTAACATTTCTATGTGGATTATAGGACAGTAAGTTTTTCTGGCACGTACTTTAAATCTTTCAAAGTGATTTTAACAATTATTAAATCAATTAGAATATTAGATCATTTTTAATGCTTACCTTTAATGCAAAGTTTTGGACTTAAAAGAACAATTAGAAAAAATTAAAGGTGACTTTGTAAGTGAAAATGAAGAAGTATTACAGCTGAACTTGAAATCAGACGTGCAGGACAACAGCACTGCCGTCCGCATCAGAGAACTTCAAGAAGAGAATGCCAGTTTGAAGGTGAGCGAGAAAAACCCACCGACTCCGCCTGTGTCAACCGTGTACGTGCTGTGATGGCTGGAGTGACCATCAGCTGTGGGGAGTTGGCCTCGGGCTCCCTGACATTCGTGCGCCTTCCTGCTGAGACAGAAGAGGGGCCTCATGCTGGCACCCCTGGGCCAGCTCTGAAGTGTGCAGTGGGGCCAGCTTCTAGGGACCACTAGTGGGAATCAGAGTCACCTTGACTGGTGACGTTCACCTCCTGCACCAAACTCTGCTTCCTGTTTGCAAGTCCTTTAAAGGGTTCTTGTTGGAGTAAAGCTGCAGGAGAGGCCCTTCCCTAGTGACAGAAACTATGAAGAGGAGATAAATCATAACTTAGGAACCGTGTGACTGCTTTGGGCTCCGTTCTAGAAGAGGTGATTTCCAGGACATAGTTGCTTCCTTCCAGGAGCAGAAGAAAATCTGTTTTTAAGTCTTCTCTATTATCTTAATGTAATTGTGCTTTTGAAGGAAAAAATAAAAACAACCTCTGTATAGTGCAGACGGCAACTAAAGTCGTAAAGAGAATATCACCTTCAAAGATGGCCTTGAAATAGTTGAGTTTAGACTCACTTGTTGCCTGTGGTTGCAGCCTGGCGGTCGTTGGATGAGTGTGAACTCACCGCATTGAAGGAAGTCGAAGGGTCGTGTCATTTATGCCTGTTCCTCACAAAGGTTACATCTTCATGATTGTAAAATAATCTTTAGTGAAAATGGAGTTTTAGGCCAAAGGACAACACTGGTTGTCCTTTCGGTGGGAGTTCTTCCTTAATTAATAGATGAGTGGCAGATAAGAGCACACTTTGCTTGTTCTTTGGTGATTGCTTTGAAACGAGTTGCCTAGAAAAATGCAGTAATTGATTTTTGAAAGCTGAACTAATATGTCATTTTAGGCAGAAAGCACTTTAATAGAAAAACATTTTCAAATTGAGTGTTACTATTTAAAACTGTAGGCTTATTTAATTAGGATATTTCGCATCTGCGAGGTCAGGGGACTATTTCCCATAGTAATGCTTTCTTGGCATTATTATCATTGTTATCATTTCCACAGGCATTTCTGCAAAACAGAGAAAGGGAGATGACGTGTGTGAGTGAGTAGGCCGAGGCGTAGCTGGCCGGGACGGGGAGTGGCGCTCTCAGCGAGGTGGGCCTTGCCTGGCACTGTGTGTGGGACCGCAGTCTGATCTGGCGTCTTAGGCATTACGTTCTTGGTAGTTTGTAAGGTGTCTGGGTGTCAACAGGGGGCCTCTGTGTCCTTACACAGAGGTTATAGTGTTGTTTTGTTTTTTTTTTTTTTTATGTTGGAGGAGGGTTTAGAGATGGTGGGGCTGTAGAGTAAAAAGGAGTTTTGTCTGCAGTTCTTCATGACCCCAAATGCTGCAGTGACAGAGGCTATTGGGAAATTAATGATCTGTGTTGGTACCTTATATATGTGGCAAAATTTTACAATATCCTTTTGTGTTACTTTGAGGAATGCCTTTAAAACCAATGACTAGTTTTTTTAAGGAGATTATATCAGTTATTTGTCCTTAGTACTATAGAATGAGCCATGTGAGTATAATTTTACATACTAAAAAATATCATAAATATTAAAAATAGTTTATGTGATAAGGAAAATACTTTAGTTCCATTAAGAATAGAAAACTACTATAAAGACAATCCCAAATATTTTCTTTTGGGATTTTTGTCTATTCCTAGACATGTAAATTTGTACATCATTTGTTTTATGTAATTCTACTCATTTTTTGTGAAAGTGTCGACGATATCTTTACTTTGATATAATAAACCAAAATTCCATTCGTAGGACTGACTCTCATTAGATTTCTAATTCTGTGAAAGAGAGCACGTTTTGTTATATTTTCTGTCCTTATTTTGTGTCAGTGAAGGTTTTCATCATTTAGAATCATGGTACCGTTAGGTGTTTTGGAATGCTGTACACTTATGTTCCCACCACTCTTTGTTAAGACCTCTTTTGATGTGGTTATTGTTCTTTCTTTTCTGTGCTTCCTTCTCCAGCAGCTGCTTGACATCCTAACACCTTATTCTCAACATGTATTGTCCCTTCCTTCATTATTTATTCTAATACTTGGATTAGTGTTGTTTCTTTAATTTTATCATTTACTCTCCCCCTTATTCTATAGTTTTCAAGGAAGAGGTCTTGAACATTTTTTATTAAATGTATTCCTAAGTATCTTAGGTTTGTTGCACTATTGGAAATGGGCTTAAATTTATTTTTATTATCCAGTTGTTTGCCATGAGTATACACACATACATACATATATGTATATAATTTTTGTATATTAACCTTGTATCTTGTTACCTTGCTAAACTCATATATACTAGTAGTGTTTTTATAGATTTCTAGGGCTTTCTTTGTAGAAGAGTACACTGTCTGCAAATAGACAGTTTTGTTTCTTTCCAGTCTTTGTCCTTTATTTCTTTTCCTTTCTTATTACAATGTCTGGCACTTTCAGTGTAGTGTTAAATAAAACAGTGAGAGCAGTCATCCTTGCCTTGTTCCTGATCTTGGAGGAAAGTGTTCATTGTTTCACCATTAAGTATAATGTTAGCTGTAGGTTTTTCATAGATATCTTTCATCAGATTGAGGATGTTCCCTTTTGTTTCTGCGTTGCTTCCTCTAAATCTTTTGAAATAGTTATATTATTTTTCTTTTAACTCTTCTAATAGGGTTAACTACATTAAGTAATTTTTGAAGGTTAAGCCAACCTTGCATTCCTAGGATAAACTCTACTTGGTGGTGATGAGCTGCCCTTTTAATATATTGTTGGATTTGACTTGCTGATCTTTTGTTAGTGGATTTTTCATCTGTGTTCATTGAGCTACTTTTTTAAAAAATATATTTTATCAGGTTTTGGTATGAAGGTTTTGCTGGGCTTATAAAATGTTGGAAATTTTCCCACTTTCTTCTTTTTCTGAAAGAGGTTATTTAAATACATGTGATTTCTTCTTTAAATGTTTTAATAGAATGCACAGTGAAACCATCTGGCCCTGCAGGCTACCTAAGTGGTGAGGTTTTTGGTAATGAATTCAGTTTCTTTAATAGGTATAGGGGTGTTTACATTTCTGTTTTATCTTGTGTTAGTTTTGACTGGTTGTGTTTTTCAAGGAGCTTGTCCATTTCATCTAAATTGTCAAATTTCTTGGCATGAAGGAGTTTATAATCTTTCCTTATTAGCCATTAATCTTATTAACCATTTTCTTATTAACTCATCGAATAGCTGGAAGTTATGCCTTGATGACCCTTTTTTCATTCCTGATATTGATGAATTTGTGTTTTCTCTTTTTCCGAGGTCTCTCTAGCCTAAGGGTTTATCAGTTTTACTGGTGTTTTAAAAAAACAGCTTTTGGCTTTACTAGTTTTCTCAATTTTTTTCCTATTTCTTTGATTTCTCTTATTTTCATTATTGGATTCCTTCTACCTCCCTTGGGTTTATTTTACTCTTCTTTTTCTAGCTTCTTTAGGTGAAACCTTAAGTCACTGATTTCATTTATTTATTTATTTAATTTATTTGGCTGCGTCGGTTCTTAGTTGTGGCATGCGGGGTCCTTCACTGTGGTGCGTGGGCTCTTTGTTGCAGTCTGCGGGCTTCTCTCTAGTTGTGGCACATGGACTCCAGAGCGCACAGGCTCAGTAGTTGTGGCACGCGGGCTTAGTTGCCCCGTGGCATGTGGGATCTTAGTTCCCCAACCAGGGATTGAACCCGCATCCCCTGCATTGGAAGGTGGATTCTTAACCACTGAACCACCAGGGAAGTCCCGTCACTGATTTTAGACAGTCCTTATTTTTATGATAAAACCGTTTCTTATCTGTAAATTTTTCAGGGTATTTAAAAAAAAATTCACACACACTAAAATTCACTTTTTGGGGGATAGTTCTTTGAGTTCTAAAAAATGCATTTAGTCCTGTAATCACCACCACAAACAAGACACGGTACAGCGCCCCACTCAGGAAATCTCCCTGTGCTGCTCCTTTGTGGTCACCAACCCCACGCCCAACCTCTCGCAGCCACTGATCGCTCTTCAGCTCTACAGGTTGTGCCTTTTGCAGAATGCTATGTCAAGTCACTTGGCATAATATGTTTGAAATTCATCCATGTTGTTGCGTGTGTCAGTAATTTGTTCCTTTATTTCTGAGTAATACTGTCTACATGTCCCATGGTTTATTCATTCACTCATTGACATATGTTTGGATTGTTTCTAGGTTTTGGCAGTTATGAATTGAGCTACTGTAAACATTCATGTGCAGGTTTTTGTGTGAAAATAAGTTTCCAATTCTTTAGGGTAAATACCTGTGAGTAGAATGGCTGATTCATATGTAAGTATATGTTTAACCTTAAAAGAAACTGCCAAACGGTTTTGCAAAGTTGCTCTACCATTTTACATTCCCAGCAGCAGCGTTATGAGGGCTCTAGTAACCATGTCCTCATCAGCACTTGGTATGGTCAGTCTTTTTCACTTGTAGCCATTTTAATAGGTGTGTAGTGGTATCTCCTTATACTTTTAAGTTGCACTTCCTTAATGACTAATGATCTTGAGCGTCTTTTTATGTGCTTGTTTGCCATCCATATTGTGGTGAAATGTTTGTTCAAATCCTTTGCTACTTTTTTTTATTACTGTTTTTTAATTAAAGTATAGTCGATTTGTAATATTTTGTTAGTTTCAGGTGTACCAGATAGTGATTCAATATTTTTGTAGATTCTACTCCATTTAAAGTTATTACACAATAATAGCTATTATATTTCCCTGTGTCATACAATATATCCTTTTTGCTTATTTATTTTATATAAAGTAGTTTGTGTCTTAATCTCATACCCCTGTCTTGCCCTTCCCCCTTCCCTCTCCCCACTTGTAATCACTAATTTGTTCTCTATATCTGTGAATCTGTTTCTGTCTTGTTATATACATTCGTTTATTTTATTGTTTAGATTCCACATATCAGTGATAACATACAGTATTTGCCTTTCTCTGTCTGACTTATTTCACTAAGTATAATACCCTCTAGGTCCATCCATGTTGTTGCAAATGGCAGAATTTCATCCTTTTTTATGGCTGAGTAGTATTCCATTGTATATATGTGCCACATCTTCTTTATCCATTCATTTGTTGATGGACACTTAGGTTGCTTCCTTATCTTGGCTATTGTAAATAGTGCTGCTATGAACAGTGGGGTCCGTGTATCTTTTTGAATGAGTGTTTTCATTTTCTTCAGCTATATACCCAGGAGTGGAATTGCTGGATCATATGGTAGTTCTATTTGTAGTTTTTTGAGGAACCTCCTTATTCTTTTACGCAGTGGCTGCACCAATTTACAGTCACGTCAACAGTGTGCTAGGATTCTCACATCCTCTCCAAAATATGTTATTTGTGTGCTTTTTGATGGCAGCCATTCTGACAGGTGTGAGGTAATATCTCATTAAGGTTTTGATTTTCATTTCCCTGATGATTAGTGATGTTGAGCATTTTTTCATGTGCCTGTTGACCATCTGCATTTCCTCTTTGGAAAATTGTATGTTATGGTCTTCTGCCCTTTTTTTTTTTGGCTGTGCCACATGGCATGCGGGATCTTAGTTCCCTGAGCAGGGATCAAACCCGTGCCCCCTGCAGTGGAAGTGCAGAGTTTTAACCACTGGACCACCAGGGAAGTCCTTCTGCTCATTTTCTAATCAGGTTGTTAGTGTTTTTGATGTTGAGTTGTATGAACGGTTTATATATGTTGGATATTAACCCTTTATTGGTCATAATATTTGTAAATATTTTCTGCCATTCAGTAGGTTGTCTTTTCATTTTGTCGATGGCTTCCTTTGCTGTGCAAAAGCTTTTAAGTTTATTTAGGTCCCATTTGTTTATTCTTGCTTTTGTTTCCTGTGCTTTAGGAGACAGAACCAAGAAAATATTGCTACAATTTATGTCAAAGAGTGTTCTGCCTATGTTTTCCTCTAGCAGTTTTATGGTTTCCGGTCTTGCATTTAGGTCTTTTTTTTTTTTTTAATAGTTTTTATGGAGATATATATATATATTTTTTTTAACTTATTTTTATTTTTGGTTGCGTTGGGTTTCGTTGCTGTGCGCGGGCTTTCTCTAGCTGCGGTGAGTGGGGGCTACTCGTTGCCGTGCGCAGGCTTCTCATTGCGGTGGCTTCTCTTGTTGAGGTGCATGGGCTTCAGTAGTTGCAGCACACGGGCTCAGTAGTTGCAGCATGTGGGCCCTAGAGCACGTGGGCTTCAGTATTTGCAGTGCGTGGGCTCAGTAGTTGAGGTGTGCAGGCTCTAGGCACGTAGGCTTCAGTAGTTGTGGCTCACGGGCTCTAGAGTGCAGGCTCAGTAGCTGTGGCACATGGGCTTTGTTGCTGCGTGGCATGTGGGTTCTTTCCAGACCAGGGATTGAGCCCGTGTCCCCTGCATTGGCAGGTGGATTCTTAACCACTGCAACACCAGGGAAGTCCTGTGCACTTAGGTCTTTAATCCATTTTGAATTTATTTTTGTATATAGTATTAGAGAGTGTTCTAATTTCATTCTTTTACATGTAGCTGTCCCGTTTTCTCAGCACCGCTTATTAAAGAGGCTGTTTTTTCTCCATTGTATATTCTTGCCTCCTTTGTTGTAGATTAATAGACCATAAGGGTGTGGGTTTATTTCTGGGCTCTGTATTCTGTTCCATTGATCTGTGTGTCTGTTTTTGTGCCAATACCATGCTGTTTTGATTACTGTAGCTTCGTAGTGTAGTCTGAATTTAGGGAGCATGGTACCTCCAGCTTTGTTCTTTTTCTCAAAATTTCTTTGGCAATTTGGTGTTTTTTGTGGTGCCATATACATTTTAGGATTATTTGTTCTGGTTCTGTGAAACCTGTCGCGAATATTTTCATAGGGAGTGCATTAAATCTGTAGATTGCTTTAGGTACTATAGACATTTTAACAGTATTCTTCCAATCTCTGAACATGGAATATCTTTCCATTTCTTTGTATTATCTTCAATTTCCTTCATCAGTGTTTTATAGTTTTCAGAGTAGAGGTCTTCTTTCACCTCCTCAGATAAGTTTATTCCTAATATTTTATTCTTTTTCATGTTTTCTTTCTCTTCTGGTACTTCATTATTAATGTATAGAAAAAGCAACAGATTTCTGTATATTAATCTTGTGTCCTTAAACTTTACTGATTTCAGTTTAGTTCTAATAGTTTTTTGTTGGAGACTTTGGGGTTTTCTATATAAAGTATTAACATCATCTGCAAATAGTGATAGTTTTAGTTTTTCCCTTCCAATTTGGATGCCTTTTGTTTCTTTTTCTTGTCTGATTGCTGTGGCTAGGACTTCTAATACTATGATAAATAGAAGTGGCAAGAGTGGGTATTCTTGTCTTTTTCCTGATTTTAGAGGAAAGGCTTTCAACTTTTCACCAATAATATGATGTTAGCTGTGGATTTGTCATAAATGGCCTTTATTATATTGAGATATATTTCCTCTTTACCAACTTTGATGAGAGTTTTTATCATGAATGGATGTTGAATTTTGTCACATGCTTTTACTGCATCTAGTGAGACGATCGTGTATTTTTATCCTTCCTTTTGGGAATGTGGTTTATCATATTGGTTGATTTACAGATATGGAATCTTCCTTGCATCCCTGGTATAAATCTCACTTGATCATTGTGTGTGATCCCTTAATGTATTGTTGGATTGGTTTGCTAATATTTTGTTGAGGATTTTTACATCTATATTCATTAGAGATATTGCCATAACTGTCTTTTTTGGTAGTGTCTTGTTTTTGGTTTTGGTATCAGGGTATTGATGACCTCACAGAATAAATTTGGGAGTGTTCCCTCCTCTTCAGTGTTTTGGAATTGTTTGAAAAGGATAGGGATTAGCACTTCCTTACATGTTTGGTACAGTTCCCCTGTGAAGCTGTCCGTTACTGGGCTTCGATTCTTTTGCTAATTTTTTAAAAGTTGGGTTCATTTTCTTATTGTTCAGTTTTGGGAATTCTTTATATCTTCTGAATACTTTTTTGATATATGATCTGCAGATATTTCACCCACTCTGTGATTTGTCTCTTCACTCTTCAATAGTATGTTCCACAGATCAAGACCTTTTTAGTTTTGATAAAGTTCAATTTATTAAATTTTTAAATGGGTTATGCTTTTGGAGTTGTATCTAAGAGCTCTTCTCCTAACCCAAGACGACAAAAATATTCTCTTATGTTTTCACTTAGAAATTTCATAGTTTTGCTTTGTATTCAAATCTATGATATACTTTATATTTGGGCACATGGATGTCTAATTTTTCCAGCCCTGTTCAAACACTAATCTTTTTTGCATTAAATTGCCTTTACACCATTCACAAAAATCTGTTAACCATATTTGTTTAGATATCTGAACTCTGTTCAGTTATATTGATCTAGGTTTCTCTTTCTTTACTAATATCACACTATTTCTATTTCTATACTTTTACAGTAAGTCTTGAAACCAGGTAATGTAAGTCATCCAACTTTTTCTGTTTACAAATTTGTTTTGGCTATTCTACTTCCTTTAACTTTCCATGTAATTGTAGAAGCAACAAAGTGATAACTGCAAAAATGTCTTGCTGGTATTTTGATTGGGATTGCATTGAATCTATAGATTGATCTGGAGAAAATTAACATCTTAACAATTTTGAGTCTTCCAAACCATGAACATGGTGTAAGTGTCCATTTATTTGTCTTCTTGGATTTCTTTCAGTGATGTGTGGTTTTCAATTTATATATCCTGCATATATTTTGTTAGATTTATATCTCGGTGCTTTATTTTTTGTTGTGCTATCTTAAATGATATGTTCATTTAATTTAAAAAATGGTGTGTTTTATTTAACGTTAAATTCTAATATGGTAGATTATATTGATGAGTTTTCAAATATTGAACCAGCCCTGAATCCCTGGAATAAACCCCACTTGGTCATGGTGTATGGTTCTTTTATATCTGCTGAATTCTATTTACTAGTGTTTTATTAAGAATTTATATATTCATCATGGATATTGGTCTGTAGTTTTCTTGTGATATCTGTCTGGTTTTGGTATCAGGGTAATATTGGCCTCACTGAATGAATTGTTCCCTCTTCTGTTCTCTGTAAAAGATTGTTTAGTATTAGTGCTATTTATTATTTAACTCATTACTGATGGGGGGATTTTTGCAGAAACTAACACCTGTGGCCAGCGATTTTTATTTTGGCCAGTCAAAAATAATTCTGTTATTTCAGTAACACTTTGCAGGTAATTACATTCAATAGTTACACCTGATGCACCTGTAAAGTCTCCTAATTTTTGTGAAATGTTGTCTTCAGTCCGCTCTTCTGTAGAAGCAAAGGAGCATTCTCCAGCACCGTGAGTTTCATTTTCACTTTCTGCATTGGAATTAATCACTAAGGTTTTCTGTCTTTTTGTTGATCTAATATTCACATCATCTGAATCAGAACTATATTCTGAAGAATTATCATTTTCTGAGATACTAGTATATATGTCGCTCGGACAATCAGAGAAAGTATCTGCATAAAATTCACCGAAAACTTCTTCTTCACTCAAAATTTCACGAGGGGTCATTTTTGAAAATTTTACATTTATAATATACACAATGTTGGAACAAAAACCTAACAGAGCAAAATGCGAATGATAATGACAATCGTAAGTTTTATAATGAACCCTTGATCAGTTTTAAGCTTTAGCAGCTTTGCACAGTGACGTTAATTGTATCACTGTCTAAAAACGTATTGATACGTCTCCAGTCAATAACATTCAGGTAACAAAAGACATATTAATATGTCTCCTGTCAATAATGTGTTAGCTGTTGAGTAACACCATCTGGGCCTGGCAAGTTCTCTTTTTGTGTTTTGTTTTTAAATTACAGATTCAATTTCCTCAATACTTATGGGGTTGTTCAAATTAATATTTTGCACTGGGAGGTTTTGGGCCATTATTTATTGAGGTATTTTTTTGCATCATTCTCTTCTGGAGCTCCAATTACAAATACGCCATACCTTGTACATCGTCCTATGGGTATTGGAAGCTGTGTGCATTTTTTATAATTCTTTTCCTCTGATGGGATAATGTCTGACTCTTCAGACTTTGAACTCTGTCATGTTCAGGATTTTCTCAAGCCCATTGGAGTGATTTTCTAAATTTCAGACATTATTTTTAGTTCTAGAATTTTGGGTGTTTTTTTTTTTTTTTTTTTTAATAGTTTATGTTCCTCTGCCAAGACTTCCTGTCTTTTTGTTTATCATGAACATGCTTACCTTTATGTCCTTGAACACAGTTATAACATCTTTGTTTGCTTGTTCCAGCATTTTTGTCATCTCAGTTTTAGTTGTCACTGGTTGTCTTTTTGTGTCAGAGTAGGCCACGTGTTGCTGATTTTTTTTTTTTAATAACTTTGATTTGCATACTTGATATTCTGCAAATAATGTTGTGGGAACTCTTGCTTCCCAAAACAGTGAGATTTTTCTTTTAGTGGTAGTCATGTTGGTCGGACTTGAAGTTTGCACTCTGTCTTGCCTGCAGAGATCACATGAGGTTTGGTTTCCCTTCCCTGCTTCTCTGTCTGTTGTCTTTCTCTCTCCAGAGTCCTGGCAGCCCTGGCTGCCCCAGTTCCCTCTTCTCGGCCTCATCTGGCCGCACTGCCTGACGGCACAGCCTGGAAGATGGAAACTCCCCCGTCTGGTAGCCTTTGCTGCATCAGAATCCCCAGCATGACGCCCTGGGCCTGTAGGCAGGTGGGATGTACCTCTGGGTTTCACGGAGTCGGTCTGCATGCCCACTGTGGAGCTCCGTGGGCCCTCTTTGTGACGCCGTGCTGGTGGTGACTCTGCAGACGTCCACAGAATCCGCTGGCTGAGAGAGAAGCACCCTCTGAGCCTCGCTCTTAGCTGCCTGGGGTGTGTGGCACTGTCCCGTGTCAGAAGGCACCACTCCTCCCACATTCAGGGAGATGTGACACGTGTGTTCTGGCCCTTCTTCTGGGTTCTGCAACTGCAGTTCTGCTCTTCCCTCTCTGGGCTTTGTGAACATCGTTGCCCCTCTGCTTCCTCACGTGCTCCAACTGCACTGTATCTTAGAGGACTTATTTTAGATTCTAGTGCCTTACTTTTTAACGCCACTTTCACGTGCTAGCTTTGATATTTTAAGTGTGATGCTTGTGTTGTGACTTTGGCGCTTTAGTTGTGCACACGTTTTCATCTCAGTGTGCTGAGTGCATCAGGCCAAACGTATGCAGACAGAGTTACCCCCCGACTCCTCTCAGTCATCTGTGGGTGGGGAGACGTGGGTCTGTGCAGCACATATCGTGGGGCTGGGTAGAGGGTCTTGCCTCACACTGAGAACTTTTCTTTTGCCAACTACATACAGTGGCATTCAGATGTGGTAAGTGTGAGTGTGATGTACAGCTTACGCCATCCAAACCAAAACCAAAAATCAGTTTTCTTGTTTTTGTTTTCGCTATGGGCCAGGTTTGGATTTGTGTTTAAAGTAATGGTTAAATAGTACTAGTGAAACCAAGAATTGTATGAAACTCTTAATTTTTAGGACGTATAAGATGTTACTATAACCAATTGGTTGAAAATTGTTAACTAGAGCACAGATTGCTTAGAACTTTTTAATTTTTTGGTCACTACTATTGATGTAATCTTAAGAGAATGTAGTTTGGAGCCATATTGACATAGATTTCAATTCTGATTTTCTATTTACTGTCTTTGTGGTCTTGGCAAGATATTTCATATCTAAATTTCAACTGTCCCATCTTTTAAGTAGGAACAATAACATTTCTTACCTTAAAATTGTTGAGAATGAGATTAAACAGCACAAGTAGAACCATCGTTGGACGCCCGGTGTGCTGAGTCCCCGCGTCCCCGCTGTGCACGGCGTGGAAAGCGTGCTGTGTGCTCTGGCTCATTCATGTGCTTCATGACTGCAAACTCCCTCCGCCAGTCTTCTCACTTTTACTCTCGTTCTGGTGTTGGAGTGACACCTGAAATCTAAATACCCCTTTAGGAAAATCAAACAAATCAAAGTTGTTTCAAGGTTAAGAAAATAGACATTGAAAAGGTGGTGAGAACATTCATGTGTAGTGTCATCGACTAGGACGTGGCCAACTTAGAGCTTCCCCTGAATCCTGGCAGCCGAGCGTTGGGGTCTGTCACAGCGATGGGGTGTGGCCTTAATGAAGCACGTGAACGAGCAACAGAGCAGCAACTGCAGATAACGAATATTTGACCATTCTGACATACTTGAACTGGCTGGGTGTTCTGGGTGTTCTTCAGATCGTAATGTCATTTGGTGATGTTGTTAGTTACTTCCACAGCTACTTCTAAGTTACGAAGTCTCTCCACTTCTGTAAGAATGAGTTCAGGCCCAGCTGTAAGTGGAAAGGGGAACTTCTGAAGTTGAGGTATGTAATTTGCCTCTGAAATGTGCTTTTTCTTCAGGTTGCGTATAACAGAAGTTCTGAAATTGAAGAGCTGAAATCCATTATTGAGAATTTGCGAGAGAACCAAGAGAGGTTACAGAAGGATAAAGCACAGGAGATTGAACAGCTCCATGAGGTCATCGAGAAACTGCAGAGGGAGCTCCCGCTCGGGGGACCCGCAGCGCCCCAGGCCGGTGACGGCAGAGCCGCCAGCCTGCAGAGCGAGCTGCTGGGCCTCCCGGCCGAAGGAGCCAAGGCCTGCGTGGAGCTGGAGGGCGAGCTGCGTGCCGCCCTCGAGGCCAAGGAGTCCCTGAGCCGGCTGCTGGCCGAGCAGGAGCGCGGGCACGGCCAGGCCCTCGAGGCCCTCCAGCAGCGCCTGCAGGCCGCAGAGGAGGTGGCCGTGCGGCAGCTGGCCGCGTCGGGGCCCCGCGCCGCCCTCAGGGAGGCCGAGGTCCAGGCCCTGGCCTCACAGATCCGCGAGTTCGAAGCTGCCCTGCGGGCCAAGGAAGCGAAGATCGCAGAGAGAGAGTTAGAAATCGACGCTCTGCACCGGCAGAAGTCAGCCCACTCTGCCGAGCTGGAGGCCATCCTGGCGGCCGTGGCCCGCTTCCGCTGCGCCCTAGAGCAGCAGCTCCTGGCGGCCTCTGGGGAGCCCCCCGAGCTGCAGCGGCTCCGGGCGCAGTGTGTCCGCCTCGGCTGCCAGCTGCAGGCGCTCAACCAGCGCTTCCTGAGGTGCCAGAAGGAGCCGGACGAGCGGCGGGCGCGCGGGGCCCACGTGGCCGGCAGCTCCCGGGGGCGGGTGTCCCGGGGTGAAGAGGCCTCCTGCCACGAAGAGGTGGAACAGGATGTGTGTGGCAGGTGGCTGGCTGAGGCCCCCCATGGCCATGGTGGGAACCCACAGGTGGGCTCCTTCTTCGTCAGGACACAGGTGGTGCAGCCTCTGTGTGCAGAGAGCTGGGTGCACGTGGGGAGCTGGGGTGTGTCCGGGGAGCTGGGGGTGCAGGTGGGGATCTGGGGTGTGTCTGGGGAGCTGGTGGTGCAGGTGGGAAGCTGGGGGGCAGCTGTGCTGTGCTCCACGTCTGCTGGGGCCGTGCTTCGCGGGGTTGCCCCAGCTCCAGCATGTCTTGACCTGCTGTGTGCACCTCTGGTCTCCTGCTCCGCGTGTGTGCTTCTGGTCCTGAGCTGTGGGCTCTCCCTCGGGGCCTGCTGGCTGGTGCTCCGGCTGCAGAGCTCCTGGGACTCTGAGGTAGCCTCACTGCACTTGTGACTTTGTGATGCCTTCGGCTGTGTGCTCATAAGCATTGTCCTTGTTTTCTCTGCTCATCACAGAGCCCTGTTAAGGAGGATCCGCAGCTGGCCAAAGCCCTGCCGACGTTGACCCGCGCAGATCTCAGCCAGCAGGACAGCGTGATGTCGGTGCTTGCGGTCTGCCAGCGGCAACTGGAGTCTGAGCTGCTCTTAGTGAAAAAGGAAATGTGCCTGCCTGCAGAGAATGGAGTGTCAGGAGCAGCGAAGGTGCCTGGGCACGTTCGGGGGTTGGGGGGGGGCACAGGACACGGCAGCTGGTCGCAGGCAGAGACCCCCTCGGCGTCTTTGCTGCGCCGGCACAGGTTACGTGCACTGCAGACAGGGGCACCTTCTCCAAGTCCGTCACTCTTGGCGGTGCTGCTCAGATCCGTTCTGAAATTTCCCGCATGTTTGATTTAAGCACGCATTTCCCATGGTCTAATCAGCTTGTGAAAAGTGAGCAGTCAGTTACTTTTTCCTCATAGTTGATACCAGTAGGAGTTAACTGGGCGCCAGGGCTTGTGTCTGGATTTTCCGTGTGAGGACAGTTGCCCACAGCTGTGCTGCCTCCACAACCTTCATCACTTGCAAAGGCTTCACATGTATTGCTTGAACCTCAGGTGTTTTCCCTACCTGTGTTCACTTGTCCTCCCAGCAAAGAAGAGCAGAGTAACCTATGATTCAGCAGTTTTACATTCGGCTCACCAGGACAGAAGCTACAAGAAGCTGCCTTTTCTTTCCCAGGCGGGGAGGGTGCGGGTCGGCAGCATCACGTTGGTGCAGAGCTGAGATGTTTGAGAACCAAAAGTGGGCTTGGTTCTGAAGCCTGCTCAGGCGCGGGCTCTCATGAGCCAGTCACCCTGCTGGTGTGGACGTTGCACACTTCGCTAGGTGTTCCAGCCCCTCACCTCCTGGGAGCGCTCCTGGGATGTGCCACGAGCCATGTGCACCATGTTGGAAATTGGAAGATTCTGAATCCCACAGCACACAGGATTCTGGGCCTGGGTCTGCAGTTTTGATAGAGGAAGCCTGCATCTGATGTTATGTGTTTATCAGATGCCCTCAGAAAATACATTCTGTTTGGAGAGAACCTTCACCTACTCTGTGTAGCAAACTTGTCTCAGCATCCTTGTGATAAGGACATTTCTTTAAATTCTTAAAAGAGAGCTCGGCCCTGGGATATCCTGAGCTGGTCGCCAAATTTTTAGGAGTTATACACTGACAAGGAAATTCCAAATTCATTCCATAAATTACAATTTTGTGTTTTCCAATGTTTGCATATAGAACCTTCCAGGCCTTTTTTCCTTAAAAAACCCAAAAAAGAAACTTAACATCCTCAATAAATTGTCACAGAAATAGGTTATAACAGTTGCCTTTTTTTGTGTTGTGTGTGGCAAAATACATACACAATTTACATCTTAATCATTTTTAAACGTATAGTTCAGTGGTATTAAATACGTTTATAATGTTGTGTGACCGTGCATCTCCATAGCTCTTTTCATCGTGTAAAACTGAAACTACCCATTTAAACAATGACTCCCATTTCCTCCTTCCCCCAGGCCCTGGCAACCACTGTTATGCTTTCTGTTTCCGTATATTTCTGAGATACTCTAAGTGTTTACATAAGTGGAATCACACAGTATTTGTTTTTTTGTGTCTGACTTATGTCACTCAGCATAATGTCATCAAGGTTCATCTGTGTCATAGCAGGTATCAGAATTTCCTTCCTTTTTAAGGCTGAATAATATTCCATTGTATGTATACACCACAGTATGCTTATCCATTCATCTGTCGATGGACACTTGGTTTGCTTCCACGTTTTTTTTTTTAAATAAATAAATACACTTATTTATTTATTTATTTATTTATTTATTTATTTATTTATTTTTTCGGCTGTGTTGGGTCTTCGTTGCTGCATGCGGGCTTTCTCTAGTTGTGGCAAGCGGGGGCTACTCTTCGTTGCGGTGTGTGGGCTTCTCATTGCGGTGGCTTCTCTTGTTGCGGAGCATGGGCTCTAGGGCGTGCGGGCTTCAGTAGTTGTGGCATGCGGGCTCAGGAGTTGTGGTGCACGGGCTTAGTTGCTCCGCGGCATGTGGGATCTTCCCAGAACAGGGCTTGAACCTGTGTCCGCTGCATTGGCAGGCGGATTCTTAACCAGTGAGCCACCAGGGAAGTCCTGCTTCCACGTTTTAACTGTTGTGAATAGTGGTGTTATGAACATGGATGTGCAGATATCTCTTTGAGACCTTGCTTTCAGTTCTTCTAGGTATATACCCAGAACTAGAGTTGCTGGATCTTATGGTAATTCTACTTCTAATTTTTTGATGAACTGCTGTAGTGTTTTCCACGGTGGCTGTACCATTTTACATTCCCATCAAAAGTGTACAAGAGTTCCAAGTTCTCCACATCCTCACCAATATTTATTACTTTCTGGGTTTTTTTTTTTTTTTTGATAGTATTCATCCTAATGGGTGTGAGGTTTATCTAATTGTAGTTTTGATTTGCATTTCTCAAATGACTAGTGATAGTGGATATCTTTTCATGTATATGTTCTTCGGAGAGATGTCTGTTCAAGTCCTTTGGCAAATTTTGAATCAGATTGTATGTTATTTTGATTGAGTTTTAGAAGTTCTTTATATATTTCTGGGTACATTAATCCCTTATTAGGTGTATGATTGGCAAATATTTTTTCCCATTTTGTGGGTTGCATTTTTACTCTGTGGATAGTGTCTTTTTTTCTCCGGCTGTGTTGGGTCTCTGTTGATGGGCATGGGCCTTCTCTAGTTACAGCGAACGGGGGCTGTACTTCGTTGTGGTGAGCCAGCTTCTCATTGCGGTGGCTTCTCTTGTTGTGGAGCACGGGCTCTAGCTACACAGGCTTCAGTAGTTGTGGCTCATGGGCTCTAGAGCGGAGGCTCAGTAGTTGTGGTGCACGGGCTTAGTTGCTCCGTGACATGTGGGATCTTCCCGGACCAGCGCTTGAACCCGTGTCCCCTGCATTGGCAGGTGGATTCTTAACCGCTGCGCCACCAGGGAAGCCCCTCTTCTCTTGTGTTTAATTGATTTTTTTAAATGGTGAAATGTTTAAATTCCTTTCTCACTTCTCTTTGTGTATATTCTTTTGCTATTTTCACATTTAGCATCCTAACATAAAGCACTCTGACTTGAATTTATACCAGCCTAAGTTTAATAACACATAAAACTCTGTTCCTTTGTAGCTCCATCCCCATTCCTTTTGGTTTTTGATGTAACAAAAAGCCATCTTTATACTTATGTGCCTTTAAACATAAACTAATAATTCCTTTAAATACATTAATGTTTTAAATTATGTAGAAAACAACGCGTGGAGTTACAAACTAAAGTTACACTAATACTAACTTTTAGACCAATAACTTAGGAATATGTATATTAGTCTTTTAGTTCATGATGAAAACAAAAAGCGCAGTTATAAACCATTGTTACAATAACGTTAGCTTTTATAACTGCCCATGTATTTACCTTTATTAAGATCTTTATTTCTCCATACAGCTTTGAATTACTGTCTAGGGTTCTTTCATTTCCCCTGCCGGACTCTCTTGAATGTTTCTTACAGGGCAGGTTTTAGTGGTAACAAGATCCCTCAACTTCTGTTTATCTGGGAATGTCTTAATTTCTAACCTACTGTTGATGGAGCTTTGCTGGATTTAGGATTCTTAGTTGACAGTTCTTTTTCTTTTAGCACTTTGACTATATTGACCTACTGTCCTCTGGCCTCCAAAGTTTCTGGTGGAGAAATCTGTTGATAAGCTTATCGAGGATCCTTTGTATGTGATAAGTCACTTCTCTCTTGCTGTTTTCAAGATTTTCTCATTTTTTGGCTTTGTGTAAGTTTGATTATTATGTGTCTTTGATGTGGGTCTATTTGAGTTCATCTTACTTGGAGTTCGTTGAGTTTCCTGGGTATTTATGTTCATATCTTTCATCAAGTTTGGAAAGTTTTCATTCATTATGTCCCCATATATTCTCTTTGCTTCCTTCTCTCTCCCTTCTTTTGGGACTCCCATTATGTGTATGTTGGTTTGTTCAGTGGTATCCCACAGTTACCTGATGCTCCACTTACTTTTCTCAATCTTTTTTTTCTTTTCCCCAGACTTGATAATTTCCATTGTTCTGTCTTCGCATCCACTAAATCTTTCTTCTGCCTTCTCAGATCTACCTTTGAATCCCTTTAGTGAGTTTTTAATTTCAGTTATACTTTTTAATTCCAGAATTTCATTTCTTTTTCTTTATTGATATTTCTATTTTGTTCATGCTTTTTTTTTTTTTTTTTTTTACTTCACATTTTCCTTAGTTCTGTGAGCATCTTTAAGAAGGTTGTGTTAAAGTCTTTGTCTAGTAGATCCATCATCAGGTCTTTTTCAGGGATGGTTTCTGTTGACTTACTTTTTTCCTATGCCTAGGCCATACTTCCCTGTTTGTGATTTTTGTTGTTGTTGTTGAACACTGAATATTTTTAATCTATTAACGTGGTAAATCTAGAAATCAGACTCTCCCTCTTTCTCAGTATTTGCTTTTTTGTTGTTTTTGTTACTGTTTTTTTTTTTTTGGTTGATGTCTCTGTGCTAAGGATCAGCTTGAGATGTAAACTTAAGTTCTTAGATCTTTTCTGAGCCTTTGCCTTTACCCAGGCACACGCAGTCACTTTAGAATTTCCTCTGTATATGCAGTTGTTTTTGAATGTCCTAGTCTTAAATTTTTCCCCAAAGGGAAAAAGAGAAAAATGCAGTGGTGGGGAAAAAGGCACACCAATGCTTTAAATCCCCGGAAGTCACTTCAGCCAGAAGGGCAGGGGCTGGAACAGTTGGGGGCAGGTGCAGCAGCCGTGGCCTCCTGCCTCTCTGCCTACTCCTCTGTGATCAGAAGCATCATTCAGAACAGATTCCCAGTTTTTGGAGGATAGGGTCCTTTTTGCCCACCCTAGGTCCTGCAGAATGCTGCAGGGACACATGCACAGCTGCCTGCTGGGCCCTGGGGTGGGGAATGGGTAGCTGTTCCCGTGCTAAGAGCTGAGAGCAGTTTAACCCTCCAAACCTTCCCCTGGAAGTTGCAAGCCTTCAACAGTCTGCAGACTTCCAGAATGGTTACATCAGGCACATTCTGCCTGTGCAGTAGTTGTCCAGGTGGGACAGGGGTTCCCAGTGCTGCCTGTTCTGCCATCTTTCCAGGAGCCTCTTCAACAGTTGCCTTTTAGGCAGTGAGCTTTAAGCCTTGAGTCTGTCTTTCATAGGATTTTTTAAAACTTGAAATCTTAAAAGAGTCTAGAGGGACAAAGGGCTCATCGTGGAATCTCATCCTTAATTGTTCAGACAGTCTCTGAAATTGGCTCGTAAATAACAAACGTGACAACATGTAATTCACTTATTTTACTGTATGCATGTTCTTTTGTACCTGTAGGATAAGGAAAAACTACTGGAAGATTGTCAGCTGCGGAAAGTTGATCTCGTAGATCAGGTGAAACAACTTCAAGAAAAACTGAACCATCTGGTACATTGCATGAGTTTCCAAAACGTCAGGACAGAGGACTTTAAATTTCAACAGGCATTGGAATCTCCACATGTTTTAGAAAATAATGCGAGTGATAGTTCCAGTAACAGTGAAGAAACTGACAGATCATCTCCTGTTGATGCATTTAATGTCACATGGGATCTAGTTGACATTACTGGAAATCAGGATTCGTTGATACGAAACGAGGTGCCAGATACTCCCACAGGAGAGCAGGTTGCTTTGCAAGACAGGTCACTCTGCTCACAGGGGAGCTTGTACGGGTGCTCCCGTGACCTCTCCCACACCCAGGGGACCAAGCCCTTGAAGAACGTGCTCAGGACGATGGACCTGTCCTCCTGGAGCTCCCCCGAGGTCGTCAGGAAGGACTCAATCTCTGAGCACCCCCCCAGCCTGCCCCTCACACCCTGCTCAGATGCCCTGAGCCAGCGCAGCCTGGACACCTCCGTGTGGGACGGGACAAGCACCCAGCTGCTCCAGGCTGACCGGATGGGGCTGCTGTGTTACCCGGGCGGGTCAGCGGCAGGAACGGCCCCTAAGTGGGCGGGGTCTCCATTAGCTGCAGACGGGGCCCCCTCCACCGACCACCATGCTCAGCGGGTGCCTGTGGTAAGCGGTCTCCCTGGGTGCTGTCCTGGTGTGGGTCCATGGGATGCCCAGGGCCCCAGCGTGTTCCCACTGGGTTGTGTCTACGTGGACGGCAGGGTCACAGCTGCAGTCATCGTTGGCTCCCCTCCTGTTGTGGCCTGTTGGCCAGGCCTGGGTGAGCAGTCCCCTGGTCAGCAAGTGTAGGGACAGTCAGCGTTCTGCAGGGTGGACCCAAGTCTACTGTCATAGGAACATTCAGAGCACTTTGGTCGTTTTTAAAATACATGAGATGCATTACTCTTACTCAGAAATTCACCGCAGGCCTAAGTTTGCTAACTCACACTGGCTTTGGGAAGTATAATCATGAACCGATCTTCATGTGTGGTCTGCATATGGGTTCTTTGTCTGGAAGATGTTTTGTAGATTTATTTTCAGTTCTATATCATGTTTAACAGGTTCTACATATAATGTTAATTTCAAGAACACTTCAATATATTATTTTGGGGTTAGATTATATTTTATCTAACATAATTTTGAGATTTTGTGTATCTTAGATTAGATAAAATGAAAAATAAATTACGGGATATGTGTAATTTAAGGTACCCATATACGACCTCATCATATCCATGTGCTTCCATTTCATATCCATATGCTACTACATCATGCAAAATTTTGAAAGTGTATGGCCTCGTGTCTACAAGCTGTGAACACTTTGAATTCTGTGTGGGAAGATGATAAATTCAGGACTTAGCAAGTTTTCCATCTGGCAAGTTCAGTTCCATGATATAACACGTTATCATTTTATGACCATTTAAACATCTACCTATTTGAACAGGAGAAAGATGTTGAAGATTTTATCATAACGTCTCTTGATTCTCAAGAAAAGTCAAGATCACCTCCTCTTGGGTTAGAAGGAAAAAGCGATGGAAAAAGTGAGTCAGTCACAAACTTTATTTTTACAGCTTCAGAGTGTAGAGCAGTGCAGAGTCCCTGCGCACCCCTCGCACGTCCCGTGTTAACGCGCCGTGTTGCTTGCGCACACTCTGCCTCTCTCTCTCTCTGCGTCTCTGTCTCCCTCTGGGTTTGTGCTCTGTTACTTGAGGACCTGATGTCGTTTTACTCCTGAGAAGGTCCCTGTGTATTTCCTGGAGTCCAGTCCACGCCAGGACATCCGCCCTGACCCCGGGCAGCGTCGCGTCCGCACGCCTCACTGAGATTTCGTCCCGTTAGTGCGCTTTACAGGAACAAGCAGTGGCTGCCACCGTGCATCCAGATGTGCTTTGCAGGCCGGGGGCCTGGCGCAGTGCTCGGGCCTGGACCCCACGAGGGCTGGCTCTTCATGCTCGCGGCAGGTTCGTCGGCCTGTGTGCACCTCGTGGGACACCGTGAGCGCCCTGGCGGTGCCGTGCTCTTCATGGGGGTCAGTTTGGACTCTGCAGTTGTGCTGCCAGGTTTCATCCTGTTCCTTCTGAATGGCCGATGTCCTGGGTAGGTTTTCGAGACCCTGGGACCTTCTCTCCTCAAGCTCGGACCCACTTAGCCTCCACTGATGGTTCTTGGTGGTCTTGCCTGGATCCTTGTCACTATGATGGCTGCCACACCGGGACTTTCTAACCTTATACTTTCTTCTATAATTGTTAGATTTTTACAAGTCAGTCACCTCAAGGTGTTGTGACTTTTGAAAAAAGTCACCATTGGCTCATTGGGTGCTTTTGAGGACAAGGCAACAGTGAAGTCCAGTTCACTGGGCATGTTGGCATTTGCGGAATGGGGCCAACAGCTTTCCAGCTGGTGCTCTCACTTCTTCCCAGCAGTAGCCACGTGATGTAACAATTTGAGCAGTTCTGTGAGGTGCGTCCCACGAGCAGCCTCTCGTCCAGTTTCCCTGCTTAGAGTCGCTGTTCCCTGAGGATATCATGTTCAACTTTCAGAAGTTTGCTCTAGTATTTATTTATGCAGCAAACCCCACACACCTCCCTTCCTGTCTCCCTAAAATGGCCCCACCTGCACTTTCTGCCCCATCACTGCTGAGTGTCTGCATTTCGAGGACGCGTGTTTGAGCGCAGGTATGCGCTGCCCATGACGGCCTTCCCCGCGTCCTGAACGTGGTCCTTGCTTTCCGGGTTGGACCCCCTACAAGTTTCTGGAGACGAAGCGTGTGCGGGGTACTTTTTGTGTGAGCATTGACGTCTTCCTGTTGTCGGCATCTTGGGCTTGGGCTTGACCCTGGGTGGGGAGATGGGTTCCTTCAGAGCGTGGAGCCCGCCGTCCTGGACCCAGGTGTCATGAGAGCAGTGCGTGGTCCCCTGGAGCACGTCCTCCCACCCCGAGAACTCTGCTTAGTCCTTTGGTCATTTCCCCCACGGTTTTCTCGTCTGTCTTGTTAATTCTTATTGATCACATGTTGGACCTCCTGTACTAATTTTCTCATTTTCTCTTTTTCCATGTTTGTATTCTTGTTCTCATTTCTAAGAGATTTTTCAGAGCTTTACTTCTTAAGCTTTGTATTGACTGTTTTTGTTTTTGCTGTTTTAGTTTCTGACACTCCTTTTTCCTAACGCTAACCCTTGTTTCCTGAACGATACTCCCTTTCTTATTTCTCTGGGGATGCTCTAATTTTTCTGATGTTTTCTTCTGTTTGCTGCCTTTACTCTGTTTCTTCCACACTTTCTCTGAGTCTCTGTTTCTCTCTGTCTTTTGTGTTTGAATGTTCCCTGGCACGTTTGAGAAGGTAGACTTCTGAGAGGGCAGTCGTGAACGGCTCACTGGATGGCAGCTCTGTGCTCAGAGGGGCCTTGCCGGTGGCTCCACGAGATCCACCTGCCCTCCCCGAGCTGTATGCTGGTGGGGACGGTGGGCTCTGCTTTTCCACCGGGTGCCTCCTTCCGTTTTCCAGAGTGTGTGCTTCCAAGTCTTCCTGGACTGACCACAGTTCAAGGCTCAGGAACAGCTCAGGGAGCTGCATGCTTCCGAGAGGTTATGAGTTCTATTTTGAGGCCTCTCCCATCAGACAGAGGCTCCTGGAGTCTCAAATTTGAGACTTATTTGAGGGCTCCCCAGCCGGGCTGCCCGGTCCAGGCTTTTCTCCACCCACCCCCAGATCAGGCGTCCCCCGCCCCGCGAGATGCCGCTGCTCGTCCGGGCGCTTCGGGCCTGTCCTCCCGCTCAGCCTCCTCCTCGTGTCCCGCTGCCTCTCTCGTCCGTCCTCCGAGGCGCTCGGCACAGTTGCCGATTTGCCCCGTCTTTTGGGGGTGAGGAAACACACATTGCATCTGTGAAAATGAGCTGAGCTGCCCGGAGGGTTTATGTTCAAATCACGGACATTAACACGCTAAACGTGCAAAATGTATGTTTTCTTACTTAATGTGTGTAGCTCTCATCTTACGTTTTTATGAAACATTTTTACTGTCTGGGGGTGTCCATCGATGTTTCCTTTGGTGAGAGGAGCCTGGCCGTGGCTCTCCCGGTGCTTCGGGGCCGTCCCTGAGGATCGCCACCAGAGTCGCGGGTCTAGGCCCTGACTCTGCGGTGTGTTTCTAGGTGATGGCGCGGGGTTTGGAGAGACACTAAGCCAAGGCTCGGGAAGACCGGGAGCGCCCACTGCTGGTCCCGCAGCGCCTCTCAGCCCCCGGGGTTTCCGACGGCCGCTGGGCGCCATGAAGGAGAAAGAAGTCCATCCGAAGCAAGTGAAGGTACTGGTCGGCGGGGAGCAGGGGAGGGGGCTCGAGGGGCCTCTCCTCTGGCCCGTCCGCAGCTGCGCTGGCCTCAGCCCTGCTACGAGTTTGTGCCTTGCGTAGAGGCTCAAAGGGAGGAGATGCGCCGCTGTGGCAGGACCACAGGGACGGTGTCCCAGGTGGGGCCTGGCCACGCTCGGGGGCCGCGGGCGCTGTGCCCGGGGCGGCTCCTCCTGCAGCACCTGTCACAGCACAGCGCCCAGAGGGCCTGCACGGCGTGGCGCTGTCCTGAGTCGCAAGGCGAAACTAGATTGGTCTTCCTGAGTGTCGTTCAGGTGCCAGACCTCGTGACCCTGTTTTGGGAAGCAGTTGTGGTTTTTGCTTGTCTGGCTTTGGAGGCTTTCCCAAGACGCTTTGAGGGTTCTCTTATTCAGATAGTAAGTGTTCCCAATGGAAACGATTTTGATGTTAAGTAAAATCTTCTCTGAAATTGTATTTGAAATGAAACTGGTTTTATTCCTTTAAGAATTGAAATTGGAGCAGTGTCTTCTAGCTGTTTTTTCTTTTTTTGCATTCCTCAATTTTTTATATGACATAAATACTAGAATTCCTGATTTTTAAGGAAAAAGTTTGGTTGTTAATGACAGTGTTTCATGCTTAGGCTTTGACGTTTAATACTTGATACTTAGTTATTAAAAAAGAAAAGAAAGAGACCCAGCAGAGGCCCTGGAGCCTTTTCCAGAAGTGCTGAGGCGGCAGGAGAGAAAGTCAGGAGCGGCCACCCCACAGCAGCCTGTTGGGTCAGTCAGCCCGGCTTCTGTGTTCCCTGCCGGCCCCTCCGCTGCACCATCCTCAGTGGGGCGCGTGGGCCACTCGCCGCGGGGCCGAGTCTCAGGAGCCTCGTGCGGTCGCGGCTCTGGCCGCCCTGAGGCCGGCGACGCTGGTGAAGGTCCGTCACGCCGGGAAGCGCATGTCAGCTGGGCAGATGGGCCCCGCGGGGCGGCTGGTTCACGTGCGGCTGCGAGACTGCAGGCCGAGGCCCCCTGCGACTCCGCGGTCCTCAGGGCAGAGGCTCCGGGATCTCACGGCCTGACTGTGCCCGTGGCCCGGGGGCCGCTCCACGTCCGTCCTCCTGGCCGCCGTGCGCCCGTTTGGCGAGGGCGGAGGACCTCGCTTGTCACAGCTGTTCTTTTCCAGAGGTGTTTTTCAGAACACCTTTTTTGTCCTTCTGTGACCCAGGAGGAGGTGTTTACGACCTGCGGCCCCGTCCACTCTACAGCCTCCCCGCCTAACCACCCCTCCTTCCCCGGGGCTGTGATTTGCCTCCGTTCTGTATCACATACGTTGTTTTTCAAGTGAAATTGTTGTAGAGTGTTCAAGATGGCCGCTTGTAAACAGAGTTTACAGTTTGGTGTCTAGCACTTTCATGTTACTGTTTCACGTCTTTGGTCACGTCATTAGAATTAGAGGAAGACCTGTTTCTAGTTAAGTAACTAGTCATTCTTTGGCATAGGCCTCTTCGTTGCTACTTTTATGCTTCCCTAACGTGCCCCTTGCGGGAACCTGTGTTGACACGCGGTGTGAGGACGGTCACAGTCACTTGCGCTCTGCGTTGGCCGTAGCACTAGCCGTCCAGAAGGGTGGCCCTGGGCAGGGTGCGCCTTCCTCTCTCAGCCTCTGTGGGCAGCACAGACGGCCAGCATGCACATCCCAGGTGCCATGTCCCATCACTCTGTAACTACCCCTCCACATCCTGGTGGTGTGGAAGACCCCTTCCTGTGCTCACATACTCTGGGCTCCCCCGGGGGCGTGAGAGGGCTGCACTGGCCAGTAGCTGGCCTGGTACCATCTGCAGGTGCCTTTCCCCCGAGGTGTCCCTGTGCGGCTCTCGGGTCTCCCTCCGGCTGGGGAGCTGTGGTCCCGGGAGGGCCAGGGAGGTGCCTGGCATCTTGCTGACTTGGCTGTGGATTTCCCTGAACTGAGCAGCTACTGTGAGGGAGCAGGCGGGATAGCTGGATTGTGGGGCCTTTGTTGGAGCAGCTCACACAGAAATTCACTCGTTCAAAACCGGTTTACTTGTCTGTGACAGCTACGGGGAGGAAAGTTTGAGAACCTCACGGTCAGAGCAGCAACTCTGGTCTCTGGTGCAAAGGCCGTGGGGGCGGCCTGGTGAGCCTTGGCGAGTGACAGCGGGGCAGTGACGGTGACAGGTTTCAAGCTGCTTCTCCTTCTTTCTGAAATGTTTGTCCGTTTCAGGCTTTGCTGCAGATGGTGTGTGACGAGAGCCACCACATCCTGGCCCTGTCCGAATACCGTGGACCCCCGAGCATCCTGAGCAGGGGCGAGCCCAGCACCCACCTCGAGTGCCTCACGATGGGGGGCCAGGGCCTGCTGGAGGCAGCACCAGCTCCCAGGGAGCATGCCACCCCAGGACCCCCGAAGGGGGAGAAGGTACAGGCCTTCTAGATACAGAGGAGAAGCAGTGGGCACGGACCTGGTTGAGGGCTTTTCTTGGCCCCAGAAGTGGGAGTAGAGGAGCAAGAGGCGGGTCAGCGGCAGGCAGGGAGGCCATGCCTGGTCAGCCACCCTCCCACTCGCATTCCCTGGGCTCCAGCCTCCAGGAGAGGCTGCGGGGAAGGGGCCGGCTGCAGCCCTGCAGGGAGGCTCTTGATGGAGAGATGGGTATGGGGGCCGGGCCGAGGGGCAACATGGAGGTGAGGGCCAGATGCGGAACCGTGTGCAAGGAAGCCAGCCGGCCATGGAGTGTGGACGGAGCAGTGGGCAGACCCCCAACTTTAAGGGAAGGGGGCAGGTGGGCCCAAGCAGGTGCCAGAGGGCAGCCAACCGGTGCATGGCCCGTATAGACACCACCCCCCCTGCGTGGATACTAACCCTAACCCCACCCCTACACACACACGCGCACGCCCCCCCGCCCCTGCACACACACACGCCCCCACCCCTGCTCACACACACGCTCACGCCCCTGCACACACACACGCTCATGCCCCTGCACACACACGCATGCCCCCGCCTGCACACATACACACGCACACACATGCGCACACACACGCCCCCACCCCTGCACACACACACCCCCACCCCTGCACACGCCCCCGACCCTGCACACACACGTGCACGCCCCCCACGTCTGCACACATACACGCACACACACACATGCACACACCTGCACACACACGCACATGCCCCCCACCCCTGCACACACATGCACACGCCCCCCACGCCTGCACACACACGCACACGCCCCCCGCCCCTGCACACACACATGCGCACGCCCCCGACGCCTGCACACACGCACACACACGCCCCCATCCCTGCACACATACACATGCACACACACACGCCCCCACCCCTGCACACACACACATGCCTGCACACACACGCACGCCCCCCACCCCTGCACACACACACACGCCCCCCACGCCTGCACACACACGCACACCCCCCGCCCCTGCACACACACGCCCCCACCCGTGCACACGCACACACACTGCCCCTGCACACACATGCACACGGCCCCCACCACTGCACACACACACGCACACACCCCCACCCCTGCACACGTGCACACACACACGCACACACCCCCGCTCCTGCACACACACACGCCCCCTGCCCACACACGCACATGCCCCCCGACCCTGCACACACACACATGCCCCGCACATGCACACGCGTGGGCGCGCACACACACACACACACCACACACACACACTGTCTCCACCATTCAGGGCCTGGCCTCCCCTGGATCTGAGGCTCATGTGCAGCGGTCAGAAGAGAGATTTGCTTGCTGACATTCACTCTGTCTTACTTCCCCGTCGTGTTGGGGAGGTTCTCTGCCCAGAGCTGGCTCCTCGTGCCCCTAGGTGGTCATGGACATCCGTGTGTCTCCGTCAGTTGGGGTGGGTTCTGTTTGAACCTGCAGGATGCGTTTATAGGGACACAGGCTCTTTGTTTCGATATTTTAGGAACCTTCCAACGTGGGCCTCGACTGGAGAGGGGAATTTCTGCAGATCGTGCAAGAGGCCTTTGAAAAGGAACGGGAGATACTGAGAGTCGAGCTGCGGCCCCGGCCCTGTGGCTCAGGCCCTGGGGGCTGCGGCTCCCTGTTGGAGAGGCTGGAGAAGGTGGTCCAGGAGCAGGTGAGCCCATGCCTTGGCTTCCCCCCGGAGCCCACCCTGACACAGAGGGTGACGGAACGTGTTTCACACGTGAATCGTGGTTCCCACGTTTCACTCGACCTTAGAGCAAGGCAGTAACTGAGCAGCAAATCCTGCTTCAGTCCACAGATAACACTGTGTTTTTATGCATGAATTCCATGAAGTGGAAAACTCTGTGCACTTACCTTCCTTCAGGATCTTACTCTGTTCTGGAAATAACTGGCCTTTCCTTGAAAGCAGAAGAGCAGTTCTAGGCGGCCCGGCTCCAGGCTGTGAGCGCTGAGCCCAGGGTTGGAGGGTCGGCACCGCGAGGGCTGTGGGAGCCTGCTCCCCGCCAGTTCCCTCGTGAGAGAGGGCAGGGTGCATGGCGAGCGTCGACCAGGCCCGGGAAGCGAGACCAAGGTGCTGGGGGCAGAGCTGCCTGCGACCTGAGGGTTCCAGGGCCACTGTGCCCGCGTTCATGCCGCACAGCTGTCGTCCGCGTCCTCCTGTGGCAGGGACGCCGGGAGCATGAGCTGCGGGGCACGGGCTGCTCTTGCCTGGCACGCCAGCCCTCAGGACCCCCTTTTTCTGCTGTGTCTTACGTCTCCCTGCCCTGATCCCCTGCCACCCCATCTGCAGGGGGACCTGCAGGAGAAGTCCTTGGAGCACCTTCGCCTTTCGGACAGGAGTAGCCTGCTGTCCGAGATCCAGGCTTTGCGTGCCCAGCTGCGGATGACGCACCTGCAGAACCAGGAGAAGCTGCAGCAGCTGTGCGTGGCACTGACCAGCGCGGAGGCCCGCGGGAGCCACCAAGAACACCAGCTGCGGAGGCAGGGTGGGTGTGGCCTCTCGGCTTTGGCCCCGAAACGTTTATCCTGACACTCACCTGTCGGGAGGTGGCAGGCAGGTCAGCGAGCCCCTAGCTGACTCCCCAGGCCGCCGAGTGCAGAACGCGTGCCGGTCAGGGTGGAGGCCTTGCCCAGCATCCTGGTGAGCAGCTGGTGGGGGCCGCGTCGGCGCCAGCGTGCTGGGCGCCTCAGGCCCACGTCCGCGAGGGCCACTGGGGCTCGCAAGAGGCTGAAGTGGCCTGTGGCAGGTTTCTGAGTTTAATTTAGACTCTGGGATTTTTACACAGACACTCATGTCATCTGCAGGGAAAGAACACTTCATCTTATTTTTTCTTCCCCATCTCCTCTCCTCCTGTTCTTGCCACTTGCCCTCGGGATGCTCTGAGTGCCGGGTGAGGACTCGACTCCGTCCCATGGGGCAGCCTGCCTCCGAGCCCCAGCCTCGGCGTGAGGCCTCACGCTGTGCACCTCTGGGCTGGACTTGCTCGTATTTTGCATCTGTGTTCATGAGGGTCCTGGTCTGTGGGTTTTTTTCTTCTGCTTTCGGTTCCTGGAGGAGTGGGTGTGTCTGCTCCTAGTTCTGGGAGGGTTCTCCAGCGAAGCTGTCCGGGCTGGGTTGTCTCTGGTGGGAGGCAGTTAGTGCAGGGGTGGCGAGTGGGGTGGCCACGGGATGGTCACACCGGGCTTCGTGCACCAGGCTGGGTGGGCTCTATGGAGGTCCATCTCGGCCCAGCTCCAGCCTCTGCCCTTGGGAGACCCCAGGCCTGAAGATCGCAGGGGTCGAGAGGGCGCGTGCCCCCCCCAACCCTGGAACCCCATTGCGTCACATGGCCTGCACGGCTGGGTGATCCCGCCCGCTCTCTGCCTGTGTGTCTCTCTCTGGATGCTCACCGGCCGCGAGGGTGAGGCTGGGGCGGGTGTGGGCAGAAGGCATGTGTCCCGAGTATCTTGGTTCCGTCAGAAACAACGGCTTCTGGGTCATAGACGCTTCCTGTCCCCCCAGAGTGAACACATCCCGTTCTTTTACTGGTTGGTTACTAATTTGTTAAATCATTTGTGCAGCTCACTTTGGACTCGTGGATAATGCTATTTTAATTCATTTAATCTCTTTCTTAGTTGAGTTATTGGCGTATAAGGTTGAGCAGGAAAAAGGTATAGTAAGCGACCTGCAGAAGACCCTGAATGAAGAGCAGGAGAAAGCAAATGACGTCCGGAAGCTGCTGGTGGTGGAACAGAACACAGTCAGAGATCTGAAATCTGAGCTCTGCGAGTGTAGACAGGACAACGAGCAGCTGCTGAAGTCTCTCAACGAGGTGCAGAAAGAGGTCCTTCAGCTGAGGTGCGACCCCACTGGCAAGGCTCCACCTTCTAGCGCCATCCTGCCCTCAGGCTTCTGGCCGAATAATGATGGAAGTCACGTGGCTCCTGCCACGTTCTTGGCCTCGAAGTGAAAGATGCCGTCCGAAGCCGCGGTTTGCCCGGCTGTCGTGATGGGTGTTGGGGAGGAGCCTCTGCCCCCGCAGGCTCGTGGGGGGCCGCACACACCGCAGGCCCCGCCCTCCCTGCGCTGGGAGCCCCGGGTGCTGGCCGGCGCCCCCTTGAGAGCCCGTGTCCCCACACAGGTCGGTGCTGGACGGCAAGGAGGGTGAGCTGCAGGCCGCGCGGCAGCAGCTGGAGGGCGAGCGCGCCGAGGAGCGGGCCCTGCAGAGCCGGCTGGAGGAGGAGCGGCTGCAGCGCCTGCAGAGGGAGCGCCAGAGCGCAAGGACCCTGGAGGTGACGCGCGGCCGCCATCGTGCCCAGGGGCCAGGGCCTGGGGCGGCGACGCGGCTGCACCTTCAGGGCTCAGAGCATCCCTGCACGTGCGGCCCTCGCCTCCGGGCATTTGCTTCCGTGAGGGCAGTGCAGCCTCAGAGCCGCGTGGGGGCCCCGCCCGTGCGCAGGGGAGGCCTCTGGCCGGCACCCTGTGTGGCAGCCGCGTGGCCACGCGCAGCGGCGTCCCGTAGGCCTGGCTGAGCCGAGCACCGTGAGGGGGTCGAGGGCCCGCCCTTCCGCAGCACCGGAGCCCCTGATTCAGGGAGGGAGGTGAACCTGGGACGTGGCACTGCGCTCAGAAAAGCGCCGCATCCACGAGCAAGGCCGGCGGAGCCACGAGAAGAGGGTTATTGCTCACTCTCCTTTTACCCAGAGTGTGACGTCAGAAGCTCCAGCTGCGGAAGCTGTTCAGATGCTCTTGCTCTGGCTTTGACTTGCCTCGTCCCACTTTTCCCCGATGCAGGAGTTAAGGGCGTCTTTGGAGAAGCAGTGCGCGCAGAGTAACCAGCTGTGCGTGGCGCTAAAACACGAGCAGACGGCGAAGGACAACCTCCGGAAGGAGCTGCAGATCGAGGCCTCGCGCTGCGAGGCGCTGCTGGCGCAGGAGCGTGGCCACCTCTCAGAGCTGCAGCGGAGCCTGGAGGCCGAGCAGGGCCGCTCCCGCGAGCTCTCGGAGGCCCTGCAGCACGAGCGCCTGCTCACGGAGCGGCTGAGCCGGCGGCCGCAGCACAAGCAGGCGCATCCGGCTCTGCTGCAGAAGCTCAGGGGCTGTGAGGCCCGCGTGCTGGAGCTGGAGGTGGCACTGGAGGCCGCGCAGCAGCGAGCCCTGGAGGCTGAGGCCCACGTGCACCGCCAGGAGGTGGAGCGGGAGCAGGAGGTAAGTGCGGCGCCGAGGCCACCCGTGGAGATCCCGCCGAGCGCGCGGGAGAGGTTAGAGCAGCCAGGACGTGAGGACGCGGGGACGGCAGCGCAGCCGAGGCCGAGCCGAGCGGATGCGGAGGAGTGGAGCAGGTGGCAGAGAGACAAGGAGACGCTGGTGAGCCCGCCACGGCCGGAGGGCCTGTCCTGGCTCCGGGCTGTGCCTTGGTCTGGCCACCGCGGCCTTGTAGCAGGTTGGAAGTCGGGAAGCGCGCGTCCTCCGACCTTGTTCTTTCCCAGGTGGTTTTGGATCCTCGGGGCCCCTTGCGGTTCCGTGTGCATCTGAGGATCGGCTTTTCCGCTTCTGCATTAAGGCCCTTGGGATCTTGGTAGGAATCACACTGAATCTGTAGATCGCTTTGGGGAGTGTTGTCTCCTTACAATGCTAGGTCTTCCCATCCGTGAAATCGGAAGGGCTCTCTGTTTATTTAGCTCCTTAGTTTCCTTCAATAATGTTTTGTCACTTTCAGGTGATAAGCTTTGCGTTTCTTTTGTTAAATTTATTCCTAAATATTATTTTTTTGATGCTGTTGTAAATGGAATTAGTTTTTACTTCCGTTTTCAGGTTGTTTGTTGCGAATGTGTAGCGATACGGGTGATTTTCACACCTTGATCTTGTGTCCTGTAACCTTGCTGAACTGGTTTATTAGTTCCAATATTTTTAATGGATTCTTCGGGATTTTACATATAGAAGACCACGTTTTCTGCAAATTGACATAGTTTTACTTGTTCCTTTACAACCTGGATGCTTTTGTCTCTTCTCCTTGCCTGACTGCCCTGGCCAGAACCCACGGTGTGTGAGGGCAGGCGTCCAGCCTGGTTCTTGATCTTGGGGGACCAGTCAGTCTTTTACTGCCGAGTACGATGGTAGTTGTGCCATTTTTGTAGATGCCCCTTTTCGGAGGAAATTGCCTTCTATTTTTAGTTTATTCAATCTTTTCTATTTTTTACTTTTAATCATGAGAGAGTATTGGACTTGTTCTTTCAGTGTCTTTTCAGATTTACGGGTTTTGTCCTTCTCTTGATATGATATAGGACATTGATTTTCCTATATTCAGTCATCCTAGCACTCTTGGGATGCCTCCCACTTGAATTTGGTGTATAATTCTTTTTTAAATAGTGTTGGATTCAGTTTGCTAGTATTTTGTTAAGGATTTTGCATTTATATTTATGAGGGATATTGTTCTGTAGTTTTCTTTTCTTGCGGTGCTTTTGGTTTTGATATCAGGAAGATCTTGGCCTTGCAGGATGGGCTGGGAAGTGTTCCCTCCTTTATTTTTTGGATGGGTCTTAATTTTAGATACATTATACATTGACCAAAAGCATTTGTTTTTGAGGAAATTATATCCTGTGTTTTCTCATGGATTGACCTTTATTTTGCTCTCTTTAAAAATATTTTTTAGAACTTCAAAAACATTACCTTTATTATTTCTTTTTGGGGGTTTTGGTAAATTATAAAAAGCTCTTAAAATGCACAAGGAAAACCAATGGCCTGGTCTTTTTAATGGTTAGGCTGCTGTGAAATCGTCAAGAAATAAATATTAGTGAGATATCATTCACATGCTACTGAGTTCACCAATTTAAATTGGACAATGCAGCGGTTTTCAGTGTATTCAAAAGTTGTGCAGCCATCACTGCAATCAATTTTAGAACATGTTCCTCACCCACAAGGGCACCCCTGGGCCTGTTAGCAGGGACCCAGCCCCTGGCACCCACTGGTCTACTTTCCATCTCTGGATTTGCCTCTGCTGGTCGTTTTGTGTCGGTGGAATCACACGGTGTGTGGCCTTCTGTGTCTGGTTCCTGCCATGGGGTTTTCAAGGCTCACGCGTGTTGTGTGTGTAACGACTGGTGTTTTTGGTGGGGTTAAACAACCTGGAACGCAGTCGTGTTTCATCACTAGAGGTTGTGGAAGTGGAGGAATCGTTCGGGGCTGTGGCAGAGGCCGGGGGTTTCCTGACAGAGGCGGCTAGAGTCACGGCCCTGGGTGGGCCTTGGTCACTCGGGACCCCCAGAGCGTGTTCCAGGTTTTTTGTGCGTGTTGGGGGAGAGAGGTTTGTTGTCTTCATGTGCTTCTCAAGGGGCTTCCCAAACCTTATCCAGAGTCTTCTGCCAAACCTTTTTATTTAATTTTGGGTTTTTTTTCTTTTGTTTTTCTTTTTTTTGTTTGGTTTTTGTTTTGTAAAAATGTAACGTGATTGCTTAAAAAAAAAAAAAACAACAAAGTGTTTTCCAAGTCAAATTAGTAACTGTCCTTCATGATGCACCTTGAAATGTATTTTTCTTTTTTAAGTATGTTGTGCTTTTGGTGTTATTTTCACTGTAGGTAGTTAGCTTGATCTGGGTTGTGGGGTCTTTTTCTGGCCGTAGTGGCCCAAGCCTCTGATAGTTATTTCAGGGCCAATTTCATCTTTCCTAAACAAAATAAACCAGTGGGTCTCTTGGTTTTGTTACTTTCCTCATCTGGAAAATGGATAAAAAAGGATCGCAGTTTCCTGAGGAGGCTCGAGCACTGAATGGGGGCGATGCCGGGAAAGGGCGGGAGGCGCTGGGTGGGAAGCAGGCCTGGGCCGTGTGCCGGCCTGAGGAGCGGCTGGGCCGGGCCTGTGCCCTCTCTGCCCTGCCTGGTTCCGGCCTGGCCGTCTTTGTTTCCCTGGAGCCCCCCTCCCCAGGCGTCATCCCCTGGGGTCAGCCCCCATGCTCTCCGAGCCCCTGCCACTCCCTGAACTTCTCAGCACGTGGAGTGGTTTCTGTCGGTGGTCTGCTGTCTCCCTGTGGAGACTGGGGTCCTGGGTGTGGGGCAGGGAGCGGCCTGGCCGGCTGGGTCCCCTGGCACCTCCGCACTGAAGGGCGGGGATCGCAAGTGGGGGGCACAGGGCCTCCTGAGACTCAGGCCCGCCTTCTCGGTGTTGAGCGCCCACTGAATGCCCGCATGCGTGCTGAGGTGGGGGGCCGGGCTCGGGCTGTGGCTCGTCCCGTCCCGGGCCCTGTCCTGGATCCCTGGGGTGGGGGGACCCTGACTCCGCATCGCGCCCGGATCCCCCGTGTGGAGCGTGTTGGGGGCTGGTCGGTCGGGGCCCGGGGCCGAGCTCCTGGCTGCGGTCTCCACCCTGGACCGTGTGTGAGGCTCGCTTCTGTTTTTCGCCGTTGCTGGCAGCGGGAGTTAGAGCTGCGGCGCCAGCGGGACGCGCACAAGATCCAGCAGCTGCAGCGGACGGTGAGGGAGCTGCAGGCGAGGGAGGCCGTGCGCCCCTGCCCGGAGCCAGACTCGGAGCCCGAGCGCCCCCGGGAGCAGCAGCAGGGCCTGGAGAAGGTGCGGCAGCAGCTGCTCTGTGCCGCGGGGCTTCTGACCAGCTTCATCAACCAGACGGTGGACAGGCGAGTCTCGGGACTGACCCGGCCATGTGCCCAGCACCTTTCGTGTTGAGAAAAATTCTGAGTTTGGGGCGTGTCTTTGATTTCGGGTTCAGGTTTTAATGAAACGGACTCTATTTCTCACCCCACGTGTGCGGATGACTTCGTGGGCAGTATTCTCTTGAAAGATGACGACAGCGTTGTGGTCTTTGCATTCTAATATGACAGGAAATCCAGGTGTCTTTCAGATCAGGTCTCTCCATGGCCCTTTACCCTTGCTCAGCACCCAGAGGGTCCGGCCCGAGGCCAGCCCCCCTCCCACCCGAGTCCTCCAAGGCAGGGCTGGTGCCCGGTGTCTGTGCAGCGTTTGCCTCGCCTGACACCCTGGCCGGCTGCCCACGAGGCCGGGATGCGTCTGCCTGGTCGAGGACCCACGGCCCTGCTGTTTGGCGGGAACCAACGTTGATTTGCCCTTTTCTGAGCACACGGAAGCTCAGACCGTACAGCTCTCCTGTCTGTGATTGGGTGCAGTTGATGGAGCAGCAAAGTCTTGCTTAGGGACAGCGCCTCAGTAGCCGACTCAGAGTCCCGGCAGAGAGCAGCGGGGGAGGTGGGCACACTGAGGGAGCCTCCGTGGTCCGTGGTCAGTGCTCAGGGGCTGGAGGCTTCTGGGCTTCACAGACTGCCCGCTTCCAGGCCGTGCCGCCTTCCGGCTGCCACGGTCACCGCAGGGCTCCCCGGGCGCTACGCGGAGTGCCTGCCGCCCGGGACCCACACGCCCCTTCTGAGTGTCCGTGTGCCTCTCCAGGACCATCAGCGACTGGACATCGTCAAACGAGAAGGCAGTGGCGTCCTTGCTTCACACGCTGGAGACGCTCAAGTCTGAATTGGGCACGACCAGCTCCTGTCGGGTGAGACCAGCTTTCTTGTTCACTGTGGCCGGGCCTGCCTCCCACCTCGGCCTGTCGCGTGGTTGGCTCAACGCACTGTTCCTGGTGCCCACGGGGGCGCTGGTCTGTCCCGCTCTGTGGCCGACGGCCCGGCCCATCTGCCGCTCACGCACTTGTGTTGAGGCTCTGGGCTGGAAAGGAGCTGCCCGTCAGCAGCGTCGGGGGTGCTTCAGGAGTCCTGACTGCTGCTGTGAATTCCCGGCAAACGTCCGTGGCAGTTAGGACGTCGTGACGTCTGTCGTGGAAGCAGCATGCAGCGCGGGCAGCAGGAGAGCTGACCCTGCCGGTGTCCTGCGCCCGCTGGGGCCTGGAAAGAACACGCCTGTTCAGGGGACCCTCAGGGATAAGCGTGCTCCTCCCGCCACCCGTCGCGCCCTGCCTGTGCCGGTGGCGCCGTCGGAACAGGGAGGGGCTCGTGTTTTGTGACAGCCTCCCTCTGTCCATGCCCGGTTTCGTGCAAAGCCTGTTTCATAGGAGAGCGAGAGGAAATGTGATCTGACGGGACGGCTTTTGCCCTCTCCTTCCCGTACATGGACTCTGCCCAGCCCCGCGAGCTTCCCGCCAACCCCAAATGCGTTTAAAGCTGTGATCCGTGAGAACAGCCCACAGTAAAAGCCACGAGCAGCGGCTTTGAACAAAACATTTTCCGACCTTGTTTTCTCCTCAAGAAGACGACGACGGTGGAGCTGCAGGTCGAGCTGGTGGACGTCCTGCTGAAGGACAGCGAGTCCCTGAGCAGAGCACTCAGCGCGGTGACGCGGGAGAGGGCGGAGCTGTGCAGGGCCGTGTCCCGGCTGGAGAGGACGCCGCGGGCCCCGAGGGCCCCGCCGGAGGGCTGCGCGCGCAGGGTACGCGTCCTGGGGCCCCGGCGGCTGCAGGCTGGGTTCGATTTGCTTATGTTTGGCGTACGTTTTTGAATCTGGCTTCATGAGGGATGTTAACCTGGAGGGTTTTTTTCATTGTCTTTGGTCTTGTCCTTATGAAATGAGCTGGGACGTGTTCCCTCCTGTTTTCTGGAAGAGATTGTGTAGAGCTGGTATTCATCTCTTCCTTAAGTGTTTGTTAAGATGCACCAGTGAGACCATCCGTGCCTAGTGTTTTCTCTTCCGGAAGGTTCTTTGTGCTGGGCTTGGTGTTTCTGGTGCTCCTGGGCAGGGTGCCCTGTCAAGGCCGGGCAGGTCCCGCTGGCAGTCACCAGAGGGCGGTGGTGTGTCCCCAAGCGGGACCTCTGTCTTCTCAGTTCTGTCCAGTTCCGCTTTGTCTGTCCGAAGCGCTGTGGGGTTAAGGGGGCTCCTGTGCTCGTGGGGCCCAACCGCCGGCAGACCCGTGGCCCTGTTCCTCGTCGGGAGGGGCTGTAAAGGCGAGAGGTGCCGTTGGCGCCGAGCACGGCCGCCTGCTCCCCTGGGGGCTCCTTGTTCAGAGGGCGCCCGGGGTGGACTAAAGCACCATCACCTGGAACGCTTTGTCCTTCGCCTGGAAGGTAATGAATCAGGAAATAAATGTAATGAGCGAGCGAGAGGCAGGCTGAGGGTGGAGAGACTGGAGCGTCTTCTCCTTTGTGTCGGGGTGACTCCTGTTGCTAGAGTGTCTTTTCCCAGGAGAGACCGGGCTCTGTTAGAACCGGGAAATGTGGCCTCTTCCTTCTGCCCCAGCAGGGAGGTCACCCAGCTCGGCACCTCCCTCTTCCGAGTCCTGCCCTGAGCTGTGGGCCGTGCAGCCAGGCTGCCTTGGCGGCAGCTGAGCACGTGGCCCCGGGCGTGCTCCGAGCTGGCCTTGGCCTCGGCGACAGGCGGTCCTGGCTGTGCGCTGTGGGCGGCAGCCTTGGCCCTCCCTGTGGGGCCCTTCTTCTGTTCGTGTGTCCACACCGGAGCTCTGGGGCGCTCAGCACAGCGTGGTGTCCAGGCCACGCGGCCAGTGTTGGCACACGTGGCCTGGTCACGACATCCCCTCTGTGCGGTGTGGGCCCCTCCTGAGGTGTCCAGGGTGCGTGGCTCGATGGCGCTTCAACAGAGCTGGGTGTCCGCATCTGCCAGGGGCAGCATTTCCAGGGCCAGGGAGGACAGGGGTGTCTAATAGGCTTAAAGCTTTGAATTCAGGGTGATTTCTCAAATGTGAGGGTTTTGTTTTTAGTAAAAATATACCTTTTGTACAATTGTACTTCAGTAAACGGTGTGTAGTAACCATCCTTGAGTGTAATAAAATAATCATGTAACAACCGGGACATCACTGAGAAGAGGCTGAAGAGAGGGACCCAGGTGACCGGCACCTGCCCCAGCCCACCCGTGTCCAGTGGGCACAGCATGTGGGCGGCTCGGGCCTGGGAGCGGTCACCACTGTGCTCTCAGCCCCTTTTCTTTTCTTTTCTTTTCTTTTCTTTTCTTTTCTTTTCTTTTCTTTTCTTTTCTTTTCCCCTCCCTCCCTCCCTCCCTCCCCTCCTTCCTTATTTTTTTGTCTGCGTTGTGTCTTTGTTGCTGCGCGTGGGCTTTCTCTAGATGCAGCGAGTGGGGGCTACTCTTCATTGTGGTGCACGGGCTTCTCACTGCCGTGGCTTCTCTTGTTGTGGAGCACGGGCTCTAGGCGCGGGCTTCAGTAGTTGTGGCATGTGGGCTCAGTAGTTGTGGCATGCGGGCTGTAGGGTGCAGTCAGTAGTTGTGGCGCACGGGCTTAGTTGCTCCACAGCATGTGGGATCTTCCCGGACCAGGTCTCGAACCCGTGTCCCCTGCACTGGCAGGTGGATTCTTAACCACTGCGCCACCAGGGAAGCCCTCAGCCAGCTTTCTTGAGATGCTGTCCCGGGAGAGCAGCTGTGTAGACACGCTGTCTGTGGCCATTGCAGAGGTCGGACAGGTCTGCATGGAGGCAGGACAGGATGGTCTCGCCGGGCTCAGCGCAACACCCAGACCCAGCACTGCCTGCGCCGGAGGCTGGCGCCTACAATGCCAAGGTAAGACCAAGCCCATGGGCAGTGTTAGGTGTGCACACACCGTCTCATGGCTGCTTCTTACTTGTTTAAGATTTATGTTTCTAGGCAAGTTTTAGGTTCACAGCCAAATTGAGGGGAAGGTACGGAGATTTCCCGAACCCTTTGCCCCACCATCCACTTCCCCCCAGGCAGTGCGTGTGTTGCAGTCGAAAGACCCACAGCGTCACGTTGTCACCACGTGCGGGCTGCTCTTGGGGCCATGCATTCTGTGGGTTTGACAAGTGTAAGATGACAAGTGTCCACCACAATGGTGTCATGCAGAGCATTTTCACTGCCCTAGAGATCCTCTGCGGCGCCTGTGGTACTTTCTAAAATCCTGGGTTAAGGAGTGAAAGTCTTGGTGCTTGAATTACAGATGATAGTGTCCACAGCCTGGAAAAAGCCTTGAGCCCACAGCTCAGTCAGCACTTCTGATGGTGAGGCCCAAGCTGTGGGTCTCTCTGGAGGGAAAAGCTGTATTAGGATATGGACACCAACCTCTGCCTGTGACCTCAGGTCTCCCCGACCCCCGATGCCTGCAGACCTGTGATGAAACCCCCACCTGCCCCCAGCTTTGTCCGTGCTTGGTAGTCCAATTCCTGGGCCCTCGTGGGGCTCCTCTGATGCTGGTGAAGGGTCGTCTGTGCTCTGTGTTTTGTCAGATAAACAAGATCCAACTCTGAACTGCAAGATTGTTGCTGGTTATAGATGTCCTGCGGAGCTGACGGCTGTGATAATTTGCTGAGGAAAGAAGTCTGGTTCTTTTTAAAGCACCTGGTACAAGTGTGCTATGGAGACTTGTGAGAAGGATGTCTTTGTCCTGTGGTTAAGTTTCACTGGTTTTTCTTTTTCTTTTAGATGGAAAAATTGTACCTGCATTACCTGAGAGCAGAGAGCTTTAGAAAAGCCCTGATTTATCAAAAGAAGTATCTTTTGCTGTTGATTGGTGGATTCCAGGACTCTGAACAAGAAACACTCTCCATGATCGCCCACTTGGGAGTATTTCCTTCCAAGGCAGATAAGAAAGCGGTGGCGGCACGCCCTTTTACGAAATTCCGCACTGCCGTCAGGGTGGTGATCGCTGTCTTAAGGTACCGCCGAGGCACGTGCCTCCTGTCTGCTTTGGGGTCGTTTAGTCTTTGAAACGCTACAGCTGTTCCCTCTTTTAAGATCAATGATATTTGAGGCCTTAAAATATAGACGACCCTTGTCTTCCGGAAACCACGTTATGTAGAACTGCACCTTCTAAGATGGAAGGGTTTAAGGCTGTCTTTTTATTGTAAAACAAAGCCTCCCCCTTAATGGTATTCTTATGATGACAGACATGTCTGATCGAGCTTAAAACTGCATTTCACTTCTTCGTGTTTCAGTTTCTTATATTTTAGTCAAATCTGTGTTTCATAAAGGGCGCCATGTGCACAGGAGGACACGCTGCGGGCCCCCCAGCAGGGAGGTACACCTGACCCCTAAGTGTCCGCCTGGCCCAGCCCAGCCCAGCTCCAGCCATTATGCATGCAGGGCGCCACTTTGGGGTACGGGTGGACTCCCTGGTGTGATAGGGACTTCTGACTATTTCAGAATTAACAGTGATGAAAATCTGTTTTATTTTATAATTTTAAAATCTGCTGTATTTCTAAAAACGTTTGTCCCACTAAGAATTGTGCCACTGTGTCTGCTCTGGTGCCCACGGAGGTGCCTTTTCTGGGCCGCGCTCACCTCCGTTTGCGGGACCAGGCACAGCAGGGTGGGCTGGGCCCCCTTGGCCTTTCCCTGGACTGCACCACAAAAGGCAGTGTGGGTCCCATTGCCCTCAGAGACCCAGCACCGCACACGGTCCAGCCGCACACTTGCCAGGAGTCCCCGTGGGGTGGAGGCCTCCCCCGGCCTCTGGGCACTTAGCGCCCGCCCTCCCTCCCTCTGAGTTCTCCAGACCACAGACTGTCCTCCCACCTGCCTGTCACTCTGTCCGTCCGTCCGTCCGTCCATCTGCTCTGTATTTTCGGAGAACGTGCCCCGTGCCAGGAAGTACGTCAGATGCTGGGTTGGGGGGCGGGGGGAGAGCCCCAAACCCTGCCTCCGTCTTTCCACCAACGCGAAGCGGAGGTACCTCCTGGGCCTTGGGTCTCAGAGGCAGCAGTGCTGTGAGGGAGCTGCTGGGGGCCGTCGAGGAGAGGGGTCTAGGGGCCCCAACACCGCTGCACCTCCCGTCACCACGTGGAGGGCGAGGGTCTCCATTTCCCCCAGCTGTCCAGGGCCCGTCAAGTGCGTTAGCGACGGAAGGGAGTGCGGTGAACCAGACAGACCCCAGCTGGCGGGTCTGGGAGTGGAGGGGCAGGGTCGGGGGCCTGGGGGCCCAGGGGCCGGGGGCGGGGCCGGGAAGGTGCTGGCGGCTGCCCGGGTGGAGGGCCGTGCTCTCACTCCATGGTCCGGTCACGTCTGGATTTTCTTGGTTCTTTTCACTCCTGTTTTGCTCTAGTTTTCAATGTTTTCTATCTTTTTTTGTAGGTTACGCTTTTTGGTTAAGAAATGGCAACAAGTAGATTGCAGAGGAGCCCTAGCGCCGGGCCGAGCACCCCGCCCAGGTACCCCCCTTGCCACCCCACCCACGGGCTTCTTCAGTGCCCGCCTGGTGGGAGATCGCAAAGCACAATAAGAAACCAGTAATTCAGCCAGTGCGCTTGTCAGGAGGCGCAAAGGGTTTTTGAAGGAAAGTGGTTTTTATTTTGGGAACAAGCACAAGTTTATGCAGTTAATGTTGATGAATAAAAGTGGTTCAGAGGAGCGTAATAATGACTGAACAATACAGAAATGCTAAATGTATCAACCAATAGCTTATTTTCAATAAAAAGTCTTTTTTATTCTCCCAAATGGAGTGAAGTTCTACTTCACAGTGTGCACATCCCCTGGGAGCACCACTGCCTCCTCTGGCTCAGTCCCGTCCAGTCTGCGGTTGTCCACTGCCCCATCTGACGGGCCGCTGCCCAGGTGTAGCCGGGCTGCCTGGGGGAGCTGCAGTGGGCAGCGCCCTTCATGGCCACTGGGCTTCCCTGGCGGTGCCAGTCCCCTTTGATTTCCACGTGTGAATCCTTACGTCTCGGAATCAGCTGGCTTCGAGGTTCTTCAGGAGGTCCCCCCACACCCCCTGCCCCCCAGCTGCACCTGGTGGTCGCTGGGGTTTCTGCCCTTACCACTCCTCAGAGCTGGGTGCAGGAGACCCACCCCAGGCCCACGTGGCGCCCTGCTCACTCCATCAGGGTGCTGAGCGCCCCTCCAGGGCGCTGCCCACACAGACACGGGGGTCAGGGTTGGCCTTGCAGGAATGAAATGCAGGTGCTCAGAACTCAGGTTTCAGACTTCCCTGGTGGCACAGTGGTTAAGGAATCCGCCTGACAATGCAGGGGACGCGGGTTCGAGCCCTGGTGTGGGAAGATCCCACATGCCGCGGAGCAGCTGGGCCTGTGTGCCACAACTACTGAGCCTGTGCTCTAGAGCCCGTGAGCCACAACTACTGAAGTCTGCACGCCTAGAGCCCGTGCTCCACAACAAGAGAAGCCACCGCAACGAGAAGCCCGCGCACCGCAACGAAGAGTAGCCCCGCTCGCCGCAACTAGAGAAAGCCCACGCGCAGCAACAAAGACCCAACGCAGCCAAATAAATAAATAAATACATACATTTAAAAAACAAACAAACAAACAACTCAGGTTTCTTCTAGAGATTTTTTTAATACAGTTTTTACAACGAGTACTTTTTAAACGTTTTGAAGTTGCCATGCAGACTCTTAAAAGCTTGTAAATTTTAAATTTTGGTGGATGGACCTCCCTACTAAAATGCATTCTTTTCTTTTCTTAATCCCTTCGTTGCTAAATAATTCTGGGGGAAGGACTCCTCGTGCCACGGCGGCAGCAGTCTCCACCCGACACCCGCGAATCCCCACCAACCCGGGACATGTCTTCCAGCCACGCCAGGGGCCCTGTGCCAAAAGCGTCCCCACGCAGGAGGGAAAGGTGAGCGGTGGTGCCTCAGCTGCTTTTCCACTGCAGGGTTGTAGCCATCAGCAGGGGCCCCGTCTGCAGAGACAGGGCCATGCGCGGAGGCGTCCCTGGGCAGATTTGTGCGGGTGCCCAGCCCCGCCTGTGATGGAAGGGCCCCTGGGCACACATGACCCCCCCCCCACACGCACACACACACACACACACACACACACACACACACATACATGCAAGGCCGTGGTGTTAGCTTTACTTAATCTTTTTCTTTGGGATTGGGGGTTTTTTTGCACACGTAATGTGTTTTTATACTTACAACTTACTTGGCAATTGCAATGTTACAGTGATAATGTTAAACATTCATCGGTTATTTGGGGAAAAAACTGTTTTCAATTAAAAACATAATTAAGAGGCCTTGTGGATAAATTGTAGCATAGAATTTTGTTTAAAAATTCAAGTGAAGAAAGGTTTCCCTGATGGCTGTAACTGTCACGTTCTGAGGCCCTGGGTACCTTCATCACGGTTTGCAGCCCATTTTCCTGACCATGAGATTTCTTATCCAAGTGCTGCTTGTGAGAGATGTGATTTCCATTTCCATTTCTCCAGACTGAAACACAAATAATAATCTATTCAAATTCTCGAATATGATTACGAGTCATTTATTTAATTCATTCGACTATGACTCCTCCAGTATTTGGAACCTACCCGTGAAGTGAATAGAAAGCTCAGTTTGTGTCTGTGGTATTTGTCACACACATGTGACGGCTCGTGCAGGCATGTCGTCTGCTCTCTCTGTGCGTGCTTTCCCGGGGTTCTAAAACGAGCTTGTCAGAGCAGAACGTGTCATCCACCTCTGACATCGGACCAGCAGGGATAAAATGCTCACGTTTGCTCTCTCGCTCCATGGTTTCCGGTTGGTGATGAGACCTCCGTATGAGCTGCTTGTTAAGAGTGTGACGATCTCGGGCGTAACTGCCCTGACGGGGGAGGCCAGACCGATGAGCGTGGGCGGCACCGCCGTGCGCAAGGCTGTGTCCCCACTCACCCTGCATCTCTGCCGATGGGAACCCACCAGCGTGTGTGGCTCCTCACAGAAACGTGTTCTGAAAGTTTTGGTCGCAGAGCCAGGCAGGGAGTGCAGCAGTGTGAGTCCGTGAGGGCCCAGAAGCCCGGTTCTATTCGGGGAGGGCAGGCAAGGGTTCTCGGTCTGGCTGTGGCTCGCCCATGCCCGAGTGGGTGATACCTTTGAAGGAGTAGGTGGTGGCCAAGGCCTCTATTTTGTGGATGGCGCACGGGTAAGACGCTCCCTGCCCTGGAGAGGAAGTGAGCAGTGAGGCAGACGGGGCTCCCTGGGCCCAGCTGGAGGCCAGGAGGCAGGGACCCCTGTGAGGGATGCTGGGCAGAATCCGGTGGGGATGATAGACTCATATGTGAAGATTTAGTGAATTAAGTAATATACAGTAGTTTTTAGTTGTTTTAATTTGGAGACGTTGTAAAGAAGTTAGTTTTAAAGCACTGTGTAGCACTTCTTAAAAAAACCTTACTCTTTTTTCCGCTGTGGTAAAGAAAATATAGGAAGGTAACAACCTCCTAGTTTACCCCATTTCCCACGAGTGTCTGGTCAGCAGGCCCAACTCCACTGCCCCTCCGCACTGGCTGCATTCAGACCGTCTGCTGAGTTCAACTCTGTTTGTTTGTTGGTTTGTATGTTTGAAGATGCAATCCATCCGAAAATCCCAGATCAGAAAGATCCCTGACTGCTTCTCAAGATCCGGAACATTCCTTGACGGAATACATTCACCATTTAGAAATGATCCAGCAAAGACTGGGAGACGTACCACCAGGTAATGAAAGTCCTCTGTCTTCTGACGTGATCTGAGTGACCCAGGAGTGTTCAGTCCTGGAGAGGAGACGGCTTAGTCACTGGGGTCCAGCTTAGTCACTCTTGTTAGTTTCAGTCCTGCTGATCAGCCATCATTAATAGTATCAGAAGGAGGGTTGTGAGTGGAGACACCCGGGGGTGGGTGTGAAGGACGCACAGTGTGGGGATCACGGTGTCTCAGACTCACAGCGACCATGAAGACCGTGTTTACAGGATGTCGTTTGTCCAGCGTTTCTCAACTTTCATAATGTAAACCACTACGTATCTTAATTGCTATTCTTATTTTTACCAAAAATAAGGTTAATTCAGTGATAGTGTTTCGAAACTGTGAAATTCTTCTTAGAAGATGTGAAGCCTTCTAACAAATTGCTTCCTCATTTCTACTTGTGTTTAGATTCTGCTTCAGAGAAGTCCTGCTGCCAGAAGAGTAAACAGTGAATAAAGTCCTGTGACAATTGTATTTGAGGAAGAGGTTTGATTTCCTGTGGGAGCTTGTGATGTGGTGGGTGTGCTGAGTGGTGCTGAGCGCCAGCCCCGGTGTCGTCAGTTAGATGCTCTCGCCCTTACGCTTTGCTGCAAAGCCAAGTGGAGTATTTTCTATCTGATTTCAGCACATCTTAGCTTCTTACCTTGATGAGGTAGCTGTGTGCTCATGAGTGACGGGCATCTGCCCGGTTCTCTGTTGGTCGATCCTCCCTGCCCGCCCACGAAGGGTAAGCAGAGGATGGCTTCCTGTTGTTTATTTTCTAAAGTGTACAGCTGGAAACTTGGTTTAAAACAAAAACACACAAAAAAACAAAAAGAATAAAATTAAAGCCCCGGTGTGTTTGTGAATAGCCCTGTGTTTTTTTTTTCTTGTTTTATCCAGTCTGCTTTTATCACAGGCAAAAAAATAAAACATAGACTTAGAATTTATATTGAACTTCTGTAAGTCAGAAATTTTCAGTGGAACTTAAAGCACTAGTAAGACAAATAGCCACATGCCTATTGATTCATCTTGCTTGGTTTCTTATTTTTTTTCTGTCAGATGCTGTCACTACATATTTATTTCTCATGATTATGATCTTTTTATGTTTTACTCGTGCTCGTCTGTACCTGGTGGTGGTATCTAGCCAGTGTCCTTTACCCAAACGTCTGTTGTAAAGGTATGTTTATAAGTATCTCAGTGTGTTTCTAGGACCTTTGAACATGACATTTATTCTGCTGGGCTTGGTTTTAATATAAAACAACTTTTTCCTAATCACTACTTACTTATTTTCGATTTTTAGATTTTAGACTTATTTAGATGTTTGCTTACTTATTTTAGATTTTTCTTTCCAGTGCATGTCTGCATTTTCCCCTTCTTAGCCAACACTGCCATAAGGTCACCGTTTTACAATCTTCCCACCTTTTCCACTGAGTCCTGTGTTCTTCTGCTTGATGTTATTGAAGCGAAATCTTGACCAGCCCCAGGAGCAGGAATCCAAGAAATGTCTCTTCACTTTAGAGAAGAATGACGTTTGAAATTGATGATCAAATACTGAATAAATAAATATCCATGTCATCCATGTTAAGCTAATGAGGGAGGGAGGGCCCATTTAAAGCCACCAGTGGACATAACCATCACAGCAACTTGTTACCATGGGGGTTAATAATTAAAAAGAAAGAGACATTCACCCTCCTTTCGTGGAAGAACACAGGTCATACCTGCTGATGAGGGAAATTCTTCTTCACGGTAAAGCACCCAGCTAATTAATATAGAGGGAGCAATACAATTAGAGAACCACCAATTCTGCTCCCAGCGAAATAATCAGTTCACGGTGGGTTCATCAACAAGTCCTAAAACCAAGGCGAAGTTCCACTTTCACAGTGTAGGGGCCTGGGAGTGTCCACTGTGACCCCAGCTCATGGCAGGCCCGGCACGATGCCGTGTGAGATGCACAGTCTCCCCCAGTTTACAGATGGAGGGACAAGTGACACAGAACGACGAGGAGAGAGACACAAGGGATGTTCTGTAAGTGACTGGCCTGGTTGCATCAAATAGACAACGTTACTCAGAAAACAAGAGTGAGGGGCCTGTTTTACGTCAAAAGAAACTGAGGGGACATAACCAAATGCACGTGCAGAATGTAATTAGCTCCTGCATTGGGGGAAGCAGCTATAAAGTCATTTTGGGGGGTAACGGGGTAAATTTGAGTATGTACTGGATAGCAGGTTTTAGGGGAATTTGTGTTAATTTTCTTAGGTGTGGTCATGGTTATATGAGAGAAGGCTGCTTTTCTTAGGAGCTGTATGCTGAATTTTTTAAGAAAAAGGAGCCGTAACAAATGCAATTTACTTTGAAATGGTTCCGTTAGAAAAAGAGTACACATATATGGATTAAGTAAACATGCAAAATCTTTTAAAAATATTGAGTCTAGATTGAATCTAGTTAGCATATGGTTATTTATTTTTTGAAAATTTTCATAATGAAAGATGAAAAAAGTGTCATGACCAAACTGAAGTCTGACCCAGTACGTCTTAATCAACTACAGGACACTGTGTCAGCCCAGGTGGGAGAACATAACCACGCTAGGCTTTCCAGCTAAGGGAATCCAGTACAAGCATTTGATCACTGTGATGACGGAGGAGCCCTTTCCCTGGGGCTGGCGGGTCAGCAGAACGGTTACTGGGACACAGGGACAGAGCCCCTCCTGCAGGAGCTGACCCCTCAGGGGAGATGCATCCGCATCACTGTGGAAGGGAGAGAGACGCCCATCTTTCTCCTCCTGCCCTCCTGTTCGCCAAACTAGACAGGGGAGCCTGGGACAGTTCCTTGCAGAAGTCGGCACCTTGTGCAGAGCAGACGAATTGATCTGAAAGCACACTGGCAGGTGACCCTTTGGCTACGAAGAATGCGTTCTCACCCACCCATACTTAGTTACCAAAATGCACCTGCCTGATGCGGGGCAAGCATTCTTCCTACCAAGGAAGGCCCACGAGGTATCGTATCTCAGTAATGCAGGCTCTCCAGGTAATGCCGGACTCCTCCCTCGGTGCTGGGTCTGCCCTTTGCTAATCGGTGTAGTTAACACACCCAGCATGTCGTGTAAAGTGGGGGAGGTGAGGAGGAGACGTCCAGAGCAAGCATTAAACAGGGCTGCGCCCCTGTTTCAACGAGTCTTCCTTCTACCATGTAGGCCTGGTTTTCTGGGCCTCACTGTCCTTTCTGAAAGATTTGAGACCTTAACAGTTTTGTTTTTGGAGGACTTCCTTTCCTTCTTTTACAGTTGAACCTGGAAGTACCAAGTACGAGGAGGTGCCCAGTGAAGACGTCAGGTACAGATACAGGTTTTACTGTCCTCGAGTTGTGCCGGCCTCCAGGCTCCCCCTCAGTAATTGGGATCAGTCCCACCAGCCGATGCAGGAACCCCCATCCCTGCTGGTTCAGAGGGGGACCACTGTCACCGGTGGCAGCAGCCTCCCCGCACCCCCGGGACAGCAGAGCCCAGAGTCATAGGATGGAAAGCAAAAATTCCTCCAGGGTTATCTGGCGTAGCAGTAAGAGGGGCACTTCCCATCTTCCGATGGCCCCAGGCTGATGGATTCTGGCTGTGGGAGAAATGGCCATAAGTGGGTCTGCAGTAGGGCAGCCTTCCCACTGTCGGTAGCTGAGCTGCTTCTGGGTTGACGTCAGGGAATCCCATGGTCGTAAGCCTAGTGCCGCACTTTTGCTATGAGAGGAGTTTTCTGGTCAGAAGCAGCGATGGTGAGTAATTTGGGCAGTCCCCAGATGGGTTCTGGGCAGGGACAGCAAGTCCATACGCACAACAGGAGTAGACAGGGCACAAGGACAACTCAGAGGGAGAAATTTCATGGGAACCCTAGCCATCTGTTCATGGGGTTTACTTTTGCCTTCCTGACCTGCTTGAGTCTTATCTCATCATTCACCACCTCCTCTCCATCACCACCCGAGTGTCCTACAGTTCAATTCTGACACTACCTGGGGTCAGCACAGAAACTTTACGTTAAGGACTCAGTCCCAGGGGCTTCCCTGGTGGCGCAGTGGTTAAGAATCCGCCTGCCAATGCAGGGGACACGGGTTCAAGCCCTGGTCCGGGAAGATCCCACATGCTGCAGAGCAACTAAGCCCGTGAGCCACAACTACTGAGCCTGCACTCTAGAGCCTGCGAGCCACAACTACTGAGCCCACGAGCCACAACTACTGAAGCCCGCATGCCTAGAGCCCGTGCTCCGCAACAAGAGAAGCCACTGCAATGAGAAGCCCGTGCACCGCAACGAAGAGTAGCCCCCATTTGCCGCAACTAGAGAAAGCCCACGGGCAGCAACAAAGACCCAACTCAGCCAAAAATAAATAAATAAATTAATTAATTAAAAAAAAAAAAAAAGGACTCAGTCCCAGAAGACAGCCACGTTAGACAGCGGCCATCAGTGGAGCCCCCAGGCTGTCCACACTTCTGCCTGGCCAGCTACAAACTTGTCCTGAGTATCAGAGCTGCAGGTCCTTGTCCAGGTCTCGTGAAACCAACAGCCTACAGCTTCCTCAGTCAGTAGGTGGGAGCAGCACACCCAGACGTGGTCATATCAAAGTCCACACACGCCAAGCCTGGGCCTTTCCTTAGTTGTGGGCAGTGCAAGGTGCAGCTGCTTGTCTTTCACTTTGGAAGGGAGACCATGATAGTCCACAGACCACTGATTTTTCATGGAATTTAGTTCTCACCATCCAAGGCATCTAGGGTACTTCTTCCTGCTCATTAGGACCAATTACCATGATGTCTTTAATGCATCAAAATGATATTATTATGATGTCTAAACAAAGACCCTAAGGTAAGGTAGGGAAGTTGTCCCTGCCAGTTGAAATCGAATTCATCATCTAATTGGTATTGAGAAAAAAATGATAAGGGAGCCTAAATGTAAAACCTTTCATGATTGCACCTGGGACAGATGCCATCACTTCTGGACCCATATCAAGAGTTTATCCCAAAGTAGCCAGAGAAGTACAACAAATAATGAAACTGGATGTAAACAGCAGCATTCCATTGAGAACCAGAAACAGTATCGTCTTAGCTTGGGCTGCTATAACGAAGTGCCATAAACTGGGTGGCTTATAACCAACAGAAATGTGTGTCTCACAGGTCTGGAAGCTGGAAGTTCAAGATCCGGGGGCCGGCAGGGTGGGCTTCTCGTGAGGGCCTCTCCTGGGTTGCAGACAGCTGATTATTCCTTGTATCTTTACATGGTGGAGAACACAGAGGGGGAGCAAGCACTTGTGTCTCTTTTAAGGGCACTAATCCCATCCGTAAGGGAGGGCTCCGCTCTCACAGACTCATCTGCTTCCCAGAGCTTCTACGTCCCAATGCCATCCCACTGTGGGCAGGATTTCAGCGTAGGAGTTTTGTCCATCACAGGTACACACAGCTGGGCATGAAAAGATCCAGAAGGCGTACGTAAATGATGTGGTCGGTAGTCAGACTCATGGTGCTGAATCTTCTGTTTCACTGTCTCAGCCACGTCTGTGGTCTTCTGGGACGTTCCCTATGACCAGTTGGCAGAACAGGAAGAAGCACAAGCTTGTTCTGCAGCTGGATCTGCACAGTGTGCTGGCCTCAGCCAGAAGTAGACAGTTGCCACACACACGCAGCTTATGGGATTTGGAAGAGTTCCAGTTGGCAAACTTCGGATAGTACATTGGTGCTCCATTCCATATGGAAAGAGAGCTGACCTGGATTCCTGATCCATAAGCATTCTTATGGGTAATTGACTGTCCAGCTGGTCAGTACTTGACGGCAGAAAGATTGCAAAGTGGTATCAAGGTCATCTACAGGACGGGTATGTGAGAAGACCTTCCTCCCTCAGGGCACCCACTGCGCAAGTGCAGTCCAGTGGACGGGATGACTTGCTCGTGGGTGTCACTCAGCCTCTCTCCTTAGGTGGCAGGAAAGAGACTTGCACTGGTTCAGCAACAAGACCTCCTCTCACCAAGGCTTCCTGGCTTCTCCCACTTCTCAGTGCCTGAACCGCCAACCGCAGAGGCCAGGGCTGAGACCTTGATGTGGTGAGCTGGTTCCTCCATCACAGAGGACGCAGTGGTTGGTCCCGCCAGGAATAGACACACTCCAGGTGCGACTTTGGCTTCCCTGTCTGCAGCGCATCTGCCAACACCACTCTCTGTGCCCTTGGAGACGTCTTGTTCGTTGCTGTAGCTCTGCATGACACTGCCTCTTAGCAGCAGGCATTATTTTAAAGCGATGAAAGTGCAGGATGGGTTCACACGTAGAATCCACTGGTCTTACCATGCTGGAGGAGGTCTTCGAGAGGACATGACCGCTGGTTGACCTGTGAGCTGGCCCTGGGCCATCAGAGGCTCCCCACCCCCTCCCCATCCTTGGGTTGTGCGTTGCGCTTGCCCTCCCCGCACTGGCAGCTGCCCCAAGGATGCAGCCTTGAGAGAGCAAGGTGGTGTGGAGACCATCTGGAAGGTGTGCATGACTGAACCCAGTCAAGGCCTCTGTATAAGCTTTTAAGATTCTGGTGGTGGGGTGCGGAGATCTATTCGTCTTCTGGCCGCCAGGACAAACCTCGTGAGTTCCCTGCTTATTAAACCTGCTGATCTGGAGTGTCTGTGTCTCTTTGGTCTCTCCTTGCCCTCATGTACAGGGGCCAGTTTATGAACCAACATCGTGTGTCCCATCAGCTGGCTGAAGGCTCTCTATCAGCGCCAGCCTGGAAATCAGTCTTTCAAGTTGGACGCAATGTTGCAAACTGGTGTATGCCTTAAACTAGGAGCACGTGTATCACGTACTTCCCTTACAGCCAGACTGCAGGGGTCTGAAAATCAAGAGGCAGACTCTTCCACTGCGTGCGCAAGTTGGAATCTCTAGTTTCTCAATCGCAGATAAACAAAGGAGTACCGAGCCGCACCCATGTGGGCCACTCAGGTTCTACACATTCTTCCCCGTTGTGTAGGAGTAGCCCTACCCTCTCTATCACCAAGACAGTGACTCCTCCGTTCACCTGCTGGTTCCTAGACGCAGGAACCCAAGGTTCCCAGACGACATCCATAGTTTATAATCCAATGGAACACTTGGTGTGGTCCCCGGGGAGCGTCCCTTTTGGGGACCAGGACCTCTAACCCTGCAGAATCTAAACTTGGGAGGACGGGAAGCACAAAGTTCCCCAGTGGATCGTTGGGGGTGTTGGTTAAGTGGGACCACTCCTGTTTCCACCCCTTGGGCTTCAGATTCAGGTATCTTTCTTGTTGGGAACACAGTGCCATGTATAGGTCTTGAATGGCACCCCATCTTTGCAGAACATTACCTCCAGCTTGGCACTTGAGCTGTCCCTTTAGCTGACTGTCCCCGTGCTCTGTCAGGCAGCAGATCCCGTGGCCATTGCACTCCGTGCTGTGCACTTCCTTTGCCATAAAGTGAATCCCACGTTTGATATGATGCCACATGGGATCCTGTGCCAGAGGAACTACCACTCCATAAGGCCCTGTTGGCTGACACTTGTGGGCAGGAAGTCGAGCCTATATATGGAATATGAATCTATTTCTGTGAAAACAAACTCCTGGCCCTTCCAGGATGGAAGAGTTCCAATACAGCAAACTTGGCTGGTTGACCTTCTCAGTGGAAGGAGCCACATTCAGAGCTCAGCGTTGGTCTCCCGCTGGCAGGTTAGACCTTCAGTGTCAGCTAGTGGTTAGATCAGCTTTGGGCCCACAAGTAGCCTCCAACCTCATTACTTTGGTCCCTCTGTTCTTGTACCCATCATGCCAGTACAGGGGTTGCCAAGTAAGAGATGCTGTCCAGGGTCAACTGGCTGAATCGTTCTGTCTGCTTGGTGGTTTATTACTTTCATGGGTGCTCTCTGGTGGGCATTAATATTTTATACCAAGACCATCCTGCTTGGCGCCTATCCCAGTATGTCTTCCCACATGCTTTCCTTGTCCCCAGTTTTCCAATTGTTTTCCTTCCAAACCCTTAGCCAGTCACACAGGCCATCCAACACTGCCCGTGTGTCCATGTATATTCTCACCTTGGGCCACTCCTTACGCAGAAAAGGGAATGACTAGGAGCTCTGCCCACGGGGAGGGCATATCCTTACCACTGTCTGTCAGGGCCAGCCCTGAGTGAGGCTGTGATGTAGCTGCTGTACACTTTGATTTTGAACTCACATACCAAGCCAACCCATCTGTGAACCAGGCTCAAGATTTTTCCACCTCTGTCAACTTGCTCTGAAGGCTTCCCCATATGGTTATAGATGCGAAGGAACAGAGAGGCTCTGATACAACAGCAGTGGATGCCATGTGGGTCTGGGCCACCTATTTTGCACTCCCTTGTGACCTCTGAACAGTCTGATGCTCAGTCTTGAATGTGCTCCTTCCTTCCACTTGGTGATGGACTGTTTCTGGGCCGAACCGACCTGATGACTTGGTGAGTTTGGCAGAACCCACCTCACAAAGCACTGTTCTGTCTGCGGGGTCACTTGGTGTCCCAAGGTCAGATGTTCCATCTCTGTCAGAGCACAGAAGCACACCAAGATGGTTTTTTTCCCCCAAAAGGCATATATAATTCTCTGCTTCAAGTGGCATCACAGAACCTAGGGTTCCTGCTTTGTGAATCTCCTGCTGAGATGTGCCAGAAACTCCACATCGCATTGTTCCCCACCACCAATACCACCTGCTAGGCCGTATGGCCCAGGCAGCAGAACTGCTTGCACCACAGCCTCGACCTGTGACAGAAACTTTTACTTTTCTGGGCTCTTCTCAAACCTGGAAGTCTTCCAAGTCAACCAGTATTTGGGCCAGAGCAGTATTTATAGGTGTGGAATATGCTGTTTCCAGAACCTGAAGAGGCCCAACAGTGTCTTCCTTTATTAAAAAATGGTTGAAGGTGCATGATGCAATAATTGTCTTTTTCTTTTGGAAGGGATGCCTTAGGGCACCACTGACCACTGGATCCCTAAAAACATTATAAGTGTAGCAGGTCCCTGAATCTTCATACGGTTTATCTACTACTCTCTGGAGCACCTGTATTTTACCAATGTCTCCAGCATCTTTATAATGTTATTGATGTAATGGAACAACGTGATGTTCTTCAGGACGGTGAAGTCTTTGGACTGTGAGAGGGCAAGAGAGGTAACACAGGCTTCAGGCAAAACCGCATCTTTGTTCCACGTGAATGTGAAATGTTTCTGATCCTCTTTTCTGATAGGGACAGAAAAGAACACACTGGATTAGCAGCCAGCTACCACGTCTGACACAGAGACTACTCTCGGGGCTGCTACTGAGTTGAGTTTGCAGGCTACTCTCATCCTTCAGGATCCTTCTGATTTCTGCAGGGATCATGCTGGTGAAGTAAAGGTTTTGGGGACCACCATGCTGTATCCTTTAGATCCTTAAAAGTGGCACCCATCTCTGCCATCCCTCCCACCCCCAGATGTGATGCTGTTTTATGATCCTGATAGGAATAGATCAGTTTTAGAGGTTTCCACTTGGCTTTTCCTATTGTGATAGCTCTAACCCTACAGGTCAGGGACCCAAAATGAGAGTAATGTTAATTGCCAAGTACGTCAATGCCAATTATTCACTTTGGGACAGGGAAATGACCACCAAGCAGGTTCACAGACCCAGTGGACCTACTGTAAGCTGGACCTTGGGCAGGACTCCATTAATGATCTGGGCACCACATGAGCCACTCTGACAGGGGATCCGTGATGATCCAGGGGTCTAGATGTCGAAGTCAGTTCAGACCTTGTGTCCATCAATCTTCAAAACGTTTGGCTAGCCACTTTTCCCTGGGTGTAGTTATCAAAGGAAAGGCCTTTGGGATTCATTTCTGTGTATACTTGTGGTATATTGCAGGGTCCTTCTTGGTATTTGGCCACCTCTTCAGTTCCATGTCTGAAAACTGGCTCAGGTCCAGAAACTGGCTGTGGGATCCTGATTTTTTATATTGGGCAACCAGCTTGATTTTCCTAGTCATCCATCCTTGACTTTTTTCTGCTGGTTGTGCCTTCAACTGCCCATCTGTTTTGCCTGTAGGGATGCTGTGTTTTATGAAGCATTTCTGCGGCTCTCTGCAGGTCAGGCTCCCTTGGCTGCCACGCACACCTCGCTGGCCATTGTAATTTGCGATACTCGGACTTCTGTCAGTTCCGTGCTGCTTCCTGGCCTCTTCTGTTTTAGGATCCTATTGTCCCCAGTGCCGTTCTGGAGCAGCCTTTCCTACTGTCAGCTCTCACCTAAAAGGTGAGCCACCATTGACTAGTGACATCAGTACCCCTTTCATCAGTCTGTTTCTTTGGACTTTTGTAAAAATTTGTTATTTGTGCCTTTATGTGGAATATAATCATCTGGTGGGTCTCAGGAAGCACAGAGTATTTAAATTTCAGCACAGCCACATCCCTGACCCTTGTACTCCTTTCCATCAGTCCGCTGTAGCAATTGTCATTTCAACTTTGCTTACTGTGGGCCATAGCTTTTTCTACGTGTAGTGTTTTTTTTTTGTTTTTTTTTTTCTTTTTTTTTTTTGTTTTTTGTTTTTATTAATTAATTCATTTATTTATTTTTGGCTGTGTTGGGTCTTCGTTTCTGTGTGAGGGCTTTCTCTAGTTGCGGCAAGTGGGGGCCACTCTTCATCGCGGTGCGCGGGCCTCTCACTATCGCGGCCTCTCTTGTTGCGGAGCACAGGCTCCAGACGCGCAGGCTCAGTAGTTGTGGCTCACGGGCCTAGTCGCTCCGCGGCATGTGGGATCTTCCCAGACCAGGGCTCGAACCCGTGTCCCCTGCATTAGCAGGCAGATTCTCAACCACTGCGCCACCAGGGAAGCCCTACGTGTAGTGTTTTTAAAATATATCTGCAAATTCTGAAATTTCTCTCTTTGAAAGGAGTCTGATGCCTCTCCCCTGAATATAGGTGAGGTTTACTAACAGCTAGGGAGTGGCAGAAGTGATGGTATATGACTCCTGAGGCTAGTTCACAAAAAGGCCATGGCTTTCCTTTGTCTTTGGACAACTGCCCTTGGAATCCAGCCATTACATTGTGGGGAAGCCTAGACCACAGGGAGTGGCCATGTGTGGGTATGCTGGCTGACACCCCCAATCCAGGCTCCTGCATCAACTGTCAGACATGTGAGTAAATGAACCTTCAGATCATTCCAACCCCTGGCCTTCAGGCTGCTCCAGCTGAGGCCCCAGATGCTGTCGAACAGAGACAAGCCATCTCCACTATCCCCTGACCCACAGTAACCTGAAGAGATAATAAATGACTCTTGTTTCAAGCCACCCAGTGTGTAGTAATTTGTTATATAGCAATAAATACAGCATCATTTTAGGAGCATCCTTTCAGGGAGTTTGCTACCAGTCTTTGCCTGGGCGTTAAATCCCGTATCTTAGAAGATTGCTCGTAATAGTCTTCTACCCCATTTTACGCTCCAGTTCTCTCCTGATTTCTGCAGGGGTCATGCTGGTGAATTAGACAAGGATGCTGGGGACCACCACTCACCAAGCACACTTATAATCCAGCCCCACACAAACTTGCCTAGCTCCTGGCAGTTGGCTGGTTCTCACAACCTGTAACGGGTTGAACTGCGTCCCTGCAAAAGTTGTTGAAGTCCTAATCCCCCGGCACCCGTGAAGGTAACCTTATTTGGAAATAGGGTCTTTACAGATAATCAAATTAAGATGAATTAATTAGGGTAGGTCCTAATCCAATGACTGGTGTCCTTAAAAATGGGATTTGGACACAAACAGACACACATAGGGAGAAAGGCATGTGAACATGAAAGCAGAGATGGGCATGATGCATCTACAAGCCAGGTAGCACCAAAGATTGCCAGCAAACCACCAGAAGCTAGCAGACAGGGATGGACGATCCTTCCTTCACAGCCCTGTAACCTTGTTCTGACTTCCAGCCCCCAGAGCTGTGAGATAAATTTCTGTTAAGCCACCCAGTCTGTGGTACTTTGTTACTGCAGCCCTAGCAAACTAATATGTTCTTTTGAGGGGGAGGGGGCTATAGTCCACCTGAATTATGCTAAGAAATAACCATAATTATATGCCTAGTGCCCAACAGGTTGGTGGGGAAAGGTGCGCCACATGGGCAGGCTGCAGAGGTTCAAGGCAGTCTTGGGGGTGGGGAGTGGTCAAAAGCTTTGAGGGCATCTACCCAGACATGAGATCTCTTTGACATGTGTCATGGGCCCAGATTTTCCCAACCAGGGCCCCAAACTTAGCATAACAGAACTGCCTTGACTGGGTGTTTACCATCTTTGAGATGTTAATTCTTGAGCCTGGCCCTTGTCTGTATTGTCTCAATGCAGGAGATGAGGCTTCTTTTGCAGGCACCCGAAGAGACTCCATGGCTTTCAGTGGTCTGTTGGTAGCCATCCACTGTCCATTATTTCTCTTAAGGGCATCAGTAGTGTTAAGGAATAGCTACCCAATTCCACTACCCTTCCTTATGGCTAATATTTCCATCGTACGTAAAAGGCTTCTAGGGTATTCATTTCACTTCTCTGGTTCACTCTTCTACACGGGTGGAAGGTTAACAATCAGATCACTTTGTGCCAGGGGCTCTGAGTGTTCCACCCACAAGTGGTGAGTGGTCACCCCACCTTATCACCTGCCATCTAAACCCCAGGTGCCAACTGTTGCAGGATGGTTTCTCCAGAAGCAGATGGTGAGAGAGAGTTTGGGGTACAAGTTTATATGGCATCAACACCTGTGAAAGGAAGGGGAAAGAGACAGGGTTGAGCCCAGGAAGGAGAGGGCCATGCAGGCCCAGCTAAGCTGTAGGCAGCCTGCCGTGCTCTGGAGCGAGCACTGCTTCTCAGAGGCCTTCTGTGCTGGGCCCAATGGCCAGGCCGGCTCAGTCACCTCAAGAAGGATACGACCTAGGAAGGTGGCCCTCTGCGGACAGGGCCGGGTATTCGCGTCCACTACAGTCCACCGTCGCACCTGGCAGATACGCTTCCCGCCGACACTGGGGAACAGCTCCCTCGGGATTCTCGGGGTGCGTGCGTGTTCGGGGGGGCGTGGTGTCTCAGTTCAGCTCCACCAGCCCCCAGGCTAACACACGTGTCACAGCGCGTCTACGAAGGACGCGTCCAAAGGTGCCCAGGGTGTCCAGCTCACTCCCGAGAGTCGTGAAAAGCCCCACGCATGAGGCCCACGCGTGCCGGGGAGAAAGCGTGTGGACGCCCCCCGCCCGCCCCAGCGCAAGCCCAGCGCACCCCGCAGCCTCGTCCGCGCGGACACCAGACCAGGGCCTGCGGGGTCGCCGTGGACCGACGCCCGCCTGAGGCCCGCGACCCCAATACCGGGGGTGAGGGGCGTCTCGTGCCCGCAACCACAACGCTGAGGTGACCGCGCTGAGAGGCGAGCCCGCGTTCCTGCCTGTCTACGATCCAAGCCCTCGGCGCAGAGCCTCTCGGGAGGGACGCTCTCCCCGCTCTCCCAATGGGAGCCCAGAGCGGCCTCGCCGCGGCCTCGCGGCCAATGGGAGCGAGCCTCTGGTGTTGCTGGGCGGGCCCGGCCGCCCAACTGGCAGGCGACTCGCCGCGCTCTCCCTCTCGCCCTTCCCGCCGCGCACGCGCGCTCCGTACAGGGCCGGCTGGGCGCTCGGGGGCGCGCGGGGCGGTGGCGGCGCTGGAGGAGCCGTCCGTGCTCGTGCCCGCGCCTCTGTGGAACCGCCGGGGCCGCGCCCCTGCCCGCCGCCTGCGATCCCCACGGGCCGATGCGGGTCGCCGGGCAGAGGGGAGCGACGTAGCCGCTGCCAGTGCCGCCGCCTCGGCTCGGCCCGGCCCGACCCCGACCCAGACCCCGACCCCGCCCGGCGCGAGCCGGACGACCGGCCGTCCTTCGGCGGGGCCATGGCCGAGCGCGGGTGCCCGCTGGAGGCGGTGCCGTTACCCGCCGAGGTGCGGGAGAGCCTGGCCGAGCTGGAGCTGGAGCTGTCGGAAGGTGAGCGTCCCGGCGCCGGGGTCCCCCGCCCGGCACTCCTCCCAGACCCCCGCCCGACCCTCCGCGGGCCCGGGACCCCCGCCCGGCCCTCACACCCGAACCCCGACCCCCGTCCGGCTTCCGGCGCCCGGCGGGTGGCCGCGCTTTGGGTGGTTTGGCCTAAGGCGCGGGAACCTGGACGGGGATGACCGTTCGGTCCGAGCGGGCTGTCCCAGCCGAGGGCCGCGGGTCAGCGCCCTGGCAGCCGCGCCGGCTGCAGCCCCGCGTACCTCGGTTTCCTCCTCCGAGACGGGGTGGTCGCAGCACCTGCCTCTAGGGGCCCGTATGAGCCTAATGCCTTAGCAGGTGCAAAGCACTGAACACTTCGAACGAGGTTGTTAGCCCCTTTTAGGGAACTTTTAAAAATTAAAAAAGCATATTCAATAAGTGGTTGTTTGTTTAAAGTAGACTGAGTGATTAGGCCTCCGAGGCGTGGTGGCGTTACCCCTCCGTCTGTTACCCCAAGGCTCGTGTCCTGAGCTCCGCGTGGCTGTCGGCGCACAGAGTTAGCGCTTGTCCGGGATCAGGGAGGCCTCGTAGCCCTTGAAGAGAAGCAACTAAATGCTTAACTGTTCTTGACACTTAAATGCGTTTTCAGCTGTCAGCAGCCATTTTCTCCATAGTCTGAACCCAGTTCAAGTTCCGCTCCGGTTGGGGTAGTGACTTGTTACCACTGTCTAATAAATATGCACCGGACTGGACTGACTGCTCACCAGCCTTCGGGAGGTAGGTTCCGTCGTTCTCTTTGTTTTACAGATAATACAGCATTTACATGCAACCGCTTTGAATTCAACATCCAAATTTTTAAACGTTCTGTGACGTGTGGCATTTTTTTTTTAAATGGAAGTGCAATTGGAAAACGGTGGATTTGAGACTTCTTGGTGATTAGCTGCTCCTGGAAAATCTGAAAAGCTCAGATTAGGGATGGTTCTGACAGTAACTGCTGTCCTGAGTTTGTTATAGTTCTTCATCGAGGGAAAAATCATGTAGATGCCGTTCAGATTTTACACAAGTTCAAATATGTTTTTGCACATTGCTCCTAATTTCTGCTCCAGTGTATTAGTTATTCCCTCAATTCCTTGTTGTTTTGTGGTTGGATGTTGAAGTTCTTTCTAGGAGTTGATGGTTAGATAAGATTGAGAGCTTCATGATTTGTGTGACAGAACACACATGAAGACAAGTACTTCAACAAAAGAAATGCTTCTCTATTGAATCCTTTTATGCTGCTGTCATTTTAGACACATGTAGAGGATGTACAGTTGGGTGAAGGGTACAAGATCACGCATAGGTGGATAGGAGCCTGGAAACGTAGCTTAAGCTGAGGAAGGAGAAGACAGTGTTGAGGGGAGGGGACAGCGGAGTGCAGTGCTGCAAAGGAGGCAGGAGCCCTGGCCTGTCCCATGCCCACACCGGCAAGGTTTTATTTGCGTAATTAAAGGAAGGTGTTATTAATGAAGCACGCTCCTAAAGCCACCAAAGTTCGTGTCATTGTCATTATCATTTTTATATTTTCATCAAGTAGAAGTAGAAAGTGGGTCTCCCTTTGCCCTACGTGCTGTGTCTCTCCCCCCTCCTCCCCCGCACCCCGTTTGAGAGAAACTTCTAAGTTAGAATAAAGTCAAGTTGGAATAGGGTGCCTTCATGGCACTCACATTTGTCTGAGTGAGGAGTTGCTTGAAACTTCGAGATGACATCATACGAGGCAGGTTGGAGGGAGGAGGGAGCTTAACACAGACAAAAAGCTGCCCACATGGACACGGGGGTCAGTGACAGATTCCAGGGTAACCTGGAGAAGCCTGCACGATGTCCCCTCAGCCCGTACCCAGCCTTGACTAGTAGAAAATACGCCCCTGCCTTTATTCATAACTCGCATGTGGCCTTGTTCTCCAGCATCCTCCCTGGGTTCTCACTGATTGTTGAAATTGGGGTTCATCCTCAGGGATGGTTCTGGTCTTTGGACACTCATCTCTCCCCATAGAGCAGGCTGGTGGGCTTCCTCATTCCAGAGGGAAATAGGCACAGCCGCGGTCTTGCTGCCTAGCTTTCCTGGCTGTTTTGCCCGTTGTGACTTAGGGGTCTCCTTCAAATTAAGATGAGGGTGACCGGTGGAGGTACACAGAACCTCACTCTTCTTAGAAGCCCCCCCACCCCATGAAATACTCAGGAGAATTCACGTATGTGGCTCCTCAAAGCATCTGTGGGTGAAAATGAGGTTATTAGAGGTATAATCTTGATTTTTATTTAGAAGAATTAATTCCCAAACACTTATGCTTTGCCTATTACTGTCTGAAATTACCTTCGATATGCCTCACAACTAATTTCGGTACTGTACAGTATCTTGGGGCTGTTGCTGCTGAACTGCTTTAGAAACGAGGATGATAGGGTGACTGGGTGGGCACAGGGGATCTTTAGGGCAGTGTAACTACTCTGTACGATACAGTAATGGTAGATAGGTAGATACAAGTCATTCTACGTTTGTCAAAACCCAGAGATTGTACGACACAGAGTGAGCCCTAATGTTAGCTGCGGCCTTTAGTTATGATAACGTATCAATTGTATTCATCAATTAGAACGTACATACCACAGTAATACAAGATGTAAACAGTAGGGGATGTGTGGGAAATCTCTGTTGTTGCAAATAAATTTTTTGTAAACCTGAAAAAAAACCCCACAAAAAACCAAGGGTGATGGTGTGAAGTTTGTTCTTTGTTTTAGTTGCCTGCAGAGGTTTAGAGAGGAAATTCCTACACAATAGGTTACATTTGTCCCACTCCTGTTTTTTCATTCTGGTTAATAGGTCTATTCTGTAGCTTTAACTTCAGTCTGTTTCTTGTTTTCATGCAGTTTGATAGTGCAGGGGCTCCAGCCTGGATGGAGTTGACCAGAAAGGGGAAAAGCTCCCTTTGTGGATGTAGAGGAAGGGACTTCTTTTCACAAAAAGCGTTTTTCCTCATTAAATGTCTTTAATTTCTAAAATTTGTGATATATTGATAATTCCTAGTTTTCAAAATGACAGCCTGACATTGCCTTCACATCGATAAACATTTGTTGTGCTTCCTAAATATTCTGTGGTATACTAAAGTTCTCATGTCCAAATTCCATTCATCTGTCAAAGCCCAGCCCAAGTGTCTTATGTGACCCTTTCCTGATCCTCTCGGATGAGGCTCCTTTCTCAGAATTCTCATCACCTTGCCCCCTCTTTTGGAGTTCTTGCCACCTTTTGTTTTTTGTGTTTGTTATTTATATATATTCATTCATTCAGTAATTATTGAGTACCTGCTGGGTGCTAGGTAAGGTTTTGGCTGTAGTGGTCAGGTTTACCTTTGTTTCTCCATTGGTCATAAGGCTTTGCACAATGTTGTATTAAAATAGGAATGTAGATACGCATTGCAGAGAAACGAAACAATTTAAAGGAAATGTAGGCTGGAGTGAGCACCCCTCCTACCTCTGGCGTCTTCCCAAACGTGGCCTGTGGTATCCATTTCTTGTGTTTTCTTCTAGAAATAATCTGCCAGTGGTTCCCATACAGTGGTTCACACACCTCTCGGGCTCCCTAAGACGGTTGCTGGGGGCCTATGAGGGAAAACTATTTTTTTATAATAATACTAAGACTTCATTTCTGTTTTCCATGTTTGTACTGATGGTACAGGAGCAGTGATGGATAAAACTACTGGTGCCTTGGCAGAAACTGTGAGGGAAGGGCCCCAAATCACACTGACAGTCAGTGCATTCTTCACCACCTCCCCACTTGCAGTAGAAACAGTGCCACTTTGACTTAGACATATCCTTTCGTGCTGAAGCAGTAACAGTTAACTTTCTTAAATCTCAATCCTGAGTACTTGTTCTGGTCTCCTCGTGAGGAATGGGAGGTGCACGTAAAGCACGTCTGCCACACTGAGAGGTCCAGGGCCTGTGAACAGCTCTGTTATGCAGTTTGTGCTGCAGAACAAACAGGCCACGTTTGGTGTGGAGCGTGATTTTTACTTGAAAAAGTGAGTGACAGACAAGCTGCAGTTACTCAGAGCTGGGTATTTGGTGGACGTTTTCTGAGAAATGAAGAACAATTGTCAGAAATTGTAGCCAATGATAATATTTGTGCTTTCAAGCAAAAATATAAAAATTTAAAACTTTTATCTGCTACCATGAGCTTGACAGCCTCTCAGTACTTAAAGACTTTTTTTGATGGGATCAGTGGCAATATTAATGAATGTGAGTTATTGATATTATTTAGTGAAATGTGTCAACGTTAGGAAGAGCTGCGTAATTCTGTGAAGCAGCATTTTCCAAATGAACAGTGTATCATGTTACAAATTCGTGCATGGGTAAAAGATCCATTCAAAGATATATCAATGGATTGCAACGAAAAGTTGCAGTATGAAAAGTTCATTGATAAGGTTTTAGATTCTACGTTGCAACTGTCGTTTAAGAAACTACCACTTGCCTAGTTTTGGTGTGGTATCAAAGCAGAATGTCCACAGTGATCTGAAAAGGCTGCTGAAATACTCCTCCCTTTTCTAACCCACGTGTGTGTGAGGCTTTGCTTCATAGACTTCATAGACAGGATTTGCTTCATTGACTTCAACCACATATCCTGCAGCCAGCTGAATGCTGAAGCAGATATGAGAATCCACTTGTCTTCTAAGAAGCCAGATATTAAGGACGCTTATAAAAGTAAAACAATACCTGTACTCACTAAATGCTTTGGAAATCTATTATTTTTTTAATTTAAAATATTACTTATGTTAACATGGTAGGTTTATTATAAAATTTTTAAAATTAATTAAATGTTAAAAAATTGCATCGTTTCAGTTGCTAATATGGTAAACATTGATAACTCACAAAGAAACAACAGCTCCTTGGGGTCCTCAATAATTTTTAAGAGTGTGAAGGGTTCTTGAGGGCAACACCTTTGAGAACTAGCAGACCACGCAGCACTAACAGAGCTTTTAAGGAGATACCTAGATGTCAACGGGTATTTCTTTTACCTTGTGTAACATTTTTTTAGCTGTTGCCTGGTGTAATGTGATTTCTGTTTATATTTTTAAGGGCAATCAGATGTTTCAATTTATAAAACACATGTTTGAAAATCTTTAAAAATTGTACTTACTGATTAGCTGCTTGTACGTCCATCCCACTTTACGCAGAATCCATTATCATGATTCAGGTGTATTCCCTTTAGAATTTCTTTCTTTCTATAGTAAATCATCCTAGTGCAGTTGTCTTTTTAAAGAATTTTGATTTATAAATTTTTAAAAGAATATCAATACTAGGATTTCCATTAATATCCTAAAACTTTGCACATGCTGTTCATTGCCAGCTCTCTGTACGTGTTGAATTCCTTCCTTCATTTGAAGACTTAAGTTTAAACTTCACTTTCTCTTTGAAGCTCTGCCTTCCTCTGAGAACAGCCTGCCCAAAGTTAGGTGCCTGCTCTTTTTGTCCCTTTAGCACTTCCTTTAGCACATTCTTACAGGATTTATCCAATTCTGTGTTTATTGTTTGTTTGGCTTTTCTTTGCCACTTCATAGGGAGCAGTTCCAGAGGAAGTTTGATCTGCCCATCGTCATGTCCTCAGCGCCTAGCATATTTTAGGCGTTTTACTGAGCGCTTGCTGAATTAATAGAAGAGTGACCCAAGCATGGTGCTTATTCTCAGTTTTAAATCAAGAATCCTCCGTAATTGGCTTGGATACTTAACTTTTTGATAATAGTTTTTCAGATTCAGTGAAGCCCTGGGAGGACTGACCTGTGCCTTGGGGAGCCATTGAACCAGGATGTGGTCTTTGTTGCTCTGAACTCCTAGGAGGAAAAGAGGCTGAGATGAGTGCGCTGGGCGTCCGGCCCCGCCGGGTGGAGCTCCAAGACTACAGTCTAATCTGGCGCCGCAGTGGCCATGATCCCCCTGGGCCTCCCCTGCTGGGGTCCGGGTCCACACTGACCACAACTGAGGTACGACTCCTGCCGCAGGAGTACAGCAGCTGCCGCATGCCTGGGAGGCTGTGACTCCCGACAGGGACCTTGGCTCAAGGACCCCACGTGGCCTGCAACTTTCCTAGGGCTGCCTGGAGTCTAGGACTTTTCCTGCCCGACCCGCCTGCCTTTCTTCTTCCTTCTGCAGTCACATCCGACAGCTCGCCAGCTTCCTCCGGGGCCCTCCCCATTTTCCCACCTAAATCTCTTCACGTCTGATCCTGTCACGATGTCTGCTTCTTGGAGGACCTGAATGGGTTTAGACCCGTGTTGGGAGGGCTGGTTTATTTGGTGTTCTGGTTTACATGTCTGTCTCCCTCGTCGATGGTCCGCCCTTCGAGGTTGTACCTGGCATGCAGTTGGTGGTCAGCATGTACTGAATTGAACTGTTTGCCCGTCTCAGGACTCCCTTGGCCGTGGCCGGCTCTGGCTTAGCTGTCCATCGTGATGCTTCACGAGAGCAGGGGCCGAGCCCACCTTGCTCTCCTCGGCGTCCCAGGCACCAGAGCCGCTGAAGTATCGGCCGTGTCCATTGACCTGTTACACTTCCAGGCTCTGTCGTAAAGAAAGGCGCCATTTGCTCTGTCCATTTGCCTTCTGTTAACGCCTGGTAGACAAAGGGAGGTTGGGACTTCGGGGAGGTAACCTTAGACTGGGGGTCAGGAGATGCCTCTGGGCAGGCAAATCGGGGTCAGGAGGAGCCGTCCCTGTGGCCGGGGAGGGAGCAGTCGAGGCTGGCGGGCTGGCTGGGCCGGGGCCGCAGAGGAGGGAGCCTGGTGAGTCATGGCGCGGTGGGCAGGCCCTGGGAGACGGGCCAGGAAGGCAGCCCGGGGCTGGCCGGGCGGGTGTGCTGCGCCCTGGGCTTCTGCGCCAGGTGTGGTGAGGAGCCGCTGGAGGTCTTGCTGCTCTGACCACCGGTGCCCTTAAAGACTCACCGGCTGCTGGGAGGAGGGAGAGTGCGCCAGAGGCCAGCTGTGGGGCAGGCGCTGCGGGCAGCACGTGGTTGGGTGCAGGGCAGCGGCCGCGGGGCTGAGGCGGGTCCGGAGCAGGACCGAGGGCGTCGCTGTCGCTGTCGCTGTCGCTGGAGGATGGCCAGGAGTCAGGACTGAGCGCCAGGATTTGCTGCGTGTGCCCGTGAGATGGGAGAGGGCGGGGAGGGCCGGGCTGAGGGCAAGCGTGGCCGTTCCTCTATTCACAGAAGGGCTCCCCGAACACTCGGGCCGTGACGCGTGTGTGAGGCGGCCGCCTGGAGATGTTACAGGACAGAAGTTTCTGCCGTCACAGACGTGCGTCCTCAGTGGGGGGAGCAGGCGGCCAGCTGAATAGAAACATACGGAACATTGGATTTTGATAAGTGCATTGAGAGAAACCGGGAGGGAAGAGGGACGGGGAGCAAACACTTGTAGATTTGGGGTGGGGAGGCTGCAGTTTTCACCAGGGTGGGCAAGGAAGGCCTCCCCGAGGAGGGCATTTGAATCCAGGGAGAAACTGCACTTCTGGGAGGTCTGTTTGCGGGGAGGGCTCTGCAGGTGGGGAGGCCCCAGGGCAGGTGAGGACTGTCCCGTGTGTGTGTGTGTGTGTGTGTGTGTGTGTGTGTGTGTGTGCGGAGCAGAGGGGGGTGAGCAGGGGCTGGAGGAGATTCCCCAGGGCCCCTCGTGCCTCCGCAGGATCAGTGTTTATCCTGGGGGTGGGGCGCCGTGGTCTGACAGGTGCCTCGTGCCGGGTCTCTGTCCCCGCAATGAACTGGTTGCCTAGGCTGTGGCTGAAGGCAGAGAGTGGGGTGGTGAGTGAGGGTGGGGACACCAGCCAGTCTGCTCCATCGTTTCGCTGTGTTGGGATGACTGGGAGGGGCGCGCCTGTTACCCTGTGCAGTAAATGCTTCCCGCGTGACACACGGGCCAGGACGCGGGATGGAGAGGTGAGGGTCCTGTCTCCCACTCGGCAGTCGCAGCACCTGGGAGAGAGTGACTGCCGTCCTGCTCGGCACTGGCCGGTCTGGCCAGGCCCCTTCCTCGGCTGGCGGGCAGGAAGGTGCGGGTGTGTCGGGGCACAGTGCCCTTCTGGGGGCAGCTGCCTGGCGCAGGCCTCAGCCCGGGCGTGTGGGTCGGGGTCGTGCACTCGTGGCAGCCTCTGTGGTCATTCAGTTCCCTGCCCTCCTTTGACCTTCAGTCTCGCAAAGTGAGATCAGTATACATTCAGGACTTAGAGTCTGGAAAGAGACCGGGGCGGGGGCACTGGTCTGCTGGGGTGAAGAGTCCTCATGGAGCGGGAGCCGGGGGTGGAGTCCCTGCCTGCCGATGCGGCCCGCACCCCCATGGGGCGTCCCCGCAGCTGTCATTGTCGGGCTCCAGGGTGAGTGCTCCGTCGTTGTACTTGGAAAGTCCCAGAGGCTTGTAATTTTGAAGACACATCTCTCTTTCATCTTTTAACTGACATGATATGCACCATTTATTTAATATAAAATGAACGCCTACAAAGCATTTAGTCACTCTGCGATGACACGGCCGAGGAAAGGGGGGGAAGGAAGCAGGGCGGTGGGAGTGGGAAACGTACTGCTGGTACATCCTTAAGACGGACTCTTCCTGTAGCATTTTGTTTGCAGTGAGCTTGCTTCTGAGTGAGACCAGCATAATCCTTGTGGATCAGTCTTTATACCCTTAAGTTATCTAACATTTCTGGTGGTGTACTTTCGTATTAAAATGACTAGGAAGTTATGTACTATTTGGCAAAGAAAAACCTCTGTGGTCAGGGAAGGAAACATCTAAAAATTGTTACCTCTGTCATCTGTTGATGAAGAATCTTTTGGAGTGATGCCCCCCAAGGGCTCCCTTCCCACTTTTCACACAGGAAATGAATGGCCTGTGTTTTGAGAGTTCCTGGATTCTTGGGGCAGCACTTCAAGTAATCGCTGGGGGACAGTGGTCACGCAGGGGTTTCCATTCAGACTTGGCTTTGTGTCACTCAGCCGTAAGAAGAGAATAGAGATCCTGTTCCTTCGGTCTACACTGGCTATGCGTGATTTAAGATTACCATTTTGGAAACAGAGAAAGAACTTTTATTCCCTTTCAGACTTCAGAAATTTTCTACAGGGTCTTTGGTAGAGAACCTTTAAAATGAGTATCTGAAACGTCAAAAGGCATGCTTATGCTTGTTGAAAACAGGCAACTCAAAAGAGCATGTCCTAGTAAGTTCCTCCATAACTCATGGGTTTGTGTCTTTAGGTTACTTCTAAAGATGAAGGAGGCTAAGGATTAGCCTTTTCAGGAAACAGCTAGGAAACACTAAAGCTAGGACGGTTTTGAAATGAAGGTCATAGAAATGTTATAGGAATAGAGATTCTTATCTCATCGTCAGATAATCTTGGTGCTATGGACTGAACTGTATCCCCCAAAATTCATATGTTGAAGCCCTAACCCCCAGTGTGACTATATTTCTTTAAGGAGGTGATTAAGGTTAAATGAGGTCCTAAGGGTGGGTCCCTAATCCCGTAGGAGCGGTGTCCTTAGAGAGAGAGAGACACACACACACAGAGGAAAGACTACGTGAGGACCCAGGTGGGCGGTTGTCTGCACACGAAGAGAGAGGCCGCGGGAGGGACCAGCCCTGCTGCGACACTTGGATCTCAGACGTCCAGCCTCCAGAACGGTTGTTTACACCACCCAGCCTGTGGCATTTCGGTATACCAGCCCGAGCAGACCAAGACCCTCAGTGTGTCATCCTGTATTTCAGCAGCCTTCAGCAGACGGAGTAAAAAGGCTCATGACCTAGTGGGGCTGACAGACAACGTGAACCGGCAGCATGGTGAAGTGTGTGCAGGACCCAGTCGGCGCTACAGGGGAGTGATGGTCAGGACCGGGCGAGCAGGAAAGAAAGTCTCTTCCAGCTTTGCTTTGAAGGCACGTGTGAGGAGGATGGAGCAGAGGAACACGGAAGAACGTGCTGGACAAAAGGAGGATGAGCCAGAGCTGAGTGGGCTGGGCGTCCAGACAGCGTCCCCCGGCCGGTGGCGGGAGAGCAGGTTGGAAGCACGGGGCTCGCTCACGGGAGGATTTATGCGTGCCAGAGAGGAATTTGGACTGGACTCGGGAGTCTAGACCAGTGTTGGAACAAAGTCACATGCTGCCTACAGCCCCGTGGGTGTTGTGGGTGTGAGGTGGCAGGCACAGTAGAACTTTCTGTGGTGGTGGAAATGTTTTGTGCTGTCCGGTGTGGTAGCCACTGGCCACATGTGGCATTAAGCACTTGAAATGTGGCTAGTGGGCCTGGGGAACTAAATAGTCATTTAATTTACTTTTTTTTTTTTTTTCCTAGTTTTTAAAATTTATTTATTTATTTATTTTTGGCTGTGTTGGGTCTTCGTTTCTGTACGAGGGCTTTCTCCAGTTGCGGCAAGTGGGGGCCACTCTTCATCGCAGTGCGCGGGCCTCTCACTATCGCGGCCTCTCTTGTTGCGGAGCACGGGGTCCAGACGCGCAGGCTCAGTAGTTGTGGCTCACAGGCTCAGTTGCTCCGCGGCATGTGGGATCTTCCCAGACCAGGGCTCGAACCTGTGTCCCCTGCATTGGCAGGCAGATTCTCAACCACTGCGCCACCAGGGAAGCCCCTAATTTACTTTTAATTAATGAAAATTTAAAAAGCCACATATGGCTAGCGGCTGTTGTATTGGACAACACAGCAAAGTGTATGGTCTGCTAAAGGCATTGTATTAGAAAAGAGCAACGTATACCTTATGCAGTCTTCTACCTCAGCTCTCAGCAGTGGGGAGAAGATTAAAATGAGTGTGTGCATTCAAGAACCCACAAAATCTTGAAAAGAGAGATGGCCAATTTTCTGTTTTTAAAGAAGGGCTAAGGGAGTGGTTACCCTTGGGTGCTTTATTTTAAGCAGGTCTTCCTTAATAAATGCTGGAGCCGGCAGGGTTTTAAGGCATTAAGCAGCAATTGAAATATTCCTGTGTGATCTCTGTCTGTCTCTCTTTACTCCTCTCTCAGATTTAGAATGATTCTTCTGGTGGCGTGCAGAGAGTGGTTTGGATGAGTGTGACGTTGGGCCAGAAACATTGAAGAGCGTGTTGCCGTGCTCCAGGGCAGGAGGTGCTCCAGGGCAGGAGGCCGTGCCGGCCTGGGTGGAGGCGGAGCCAGTGGGCTGGGGAGAACGCTCTGAAATAGAAGCAGCAGCCTTGTGTGAAGAGGTGCACGTCGGAGGATGACTCCCGAGTTTCTGAAATGAATGCCGGGGAGGTGATGGGTCTCTTCATTGAAGATGTGGGACACAGAAAGAACACGTCTGCTTCATACCTGTTGAGTGTGAGGCGCCTCTGGGAGATCCGAGGGATGGTGTCCAGGGAACATTTGGATGTGTAGGACTGGCACTTTCTAGAAAGGGCTAGTCTGGAAGTAGAAATTTGGAAGTCATTGGTATAACAATTGCCCCATATGGAGAACTGAAAAATGCAAAGAAGGCCTAGGGCAAACCCTCGAGGAACTCAAACCCCAGAGGGAAAGGCAGAGCGAGGAGGCCACAGGGGAGACTGAAGAAGGAAGGCAGCACAGCGGGAGCAGAAGCAGGGGTGTGGGCCTCTGTGCCCTCAGGCCGGAGAGGGTTTCAAGCCAGGGAGCATTTACTTGGGGCGGGGGATTTTCTAGGTCAATATGCGTGACCAGTCATCAGGTGAAGATGACTCTCCTTCCCCAGATGTCACGGAAATGGTAGCGGTTTTAAAAATGGAAAGGAAATTGACAGCAGGCTAGATTCTGGAAAGTCAGAAAGGTTGGTCGGCACAGTGAGCAAGGTCGGGGCGGGAGGGGGGAGGCAGGACTGAGGCGGGGGAGCCACTGCGCTGGGGAGGAGAGGGTGCCTTTTCCACTGGTTTCCAGAGTCTGCCACGCCACTCCATTGGGAGGAAGGGGTGCCCAGAGGGCAGGCCCGCCTCTGCCTCAGCAGCACAGTTTCTCACTCACATTCCTCAAAAGAGTTCGAGCGGAAGCTGTGCAGCTGAAAAGTTGGGAGACCCTGGAGGGGATGATATTGAAGTTCTCCTTTCAGCTGCAGGAGTGTTCTGCATCTGGTCACGAGCATCCAGTGTGAATCATACCATGGTGTGGTTTCATCTCACCAAGGGATGTTTGAAAGCAACCTGCACGTGGCTGTTTATCGGGGCTTTATTCATAGTTGCCCAAACTTGGGAGCAACCAAGATGGATGTCCTTCAGTAGTTGAATGGATAAATAAACTGGTACATTGAGACAATGGAATATTATTTAGCACTAAAAAGAAATGAGTTCTCAAGCCAAGAAAAGGCACGGAACAATCTTAAATGCACGTTACTCAGTGAAAGAAATCAATCTGAAAAGGCTACTGATTCCAACTATTCTGGAAAACTATGGAGACAGTAAAAAAGATCAGTGGTTGCCAGGGGTTCAGGGGTTCAGGGGGTGGCGAGAGGGATGAATAGGCAGCGCACAGAGGATTTTTAGGGCAGTGAAGTACTCTGTATGGTAGCGTAATGATAGATGCATGTCATTATACGGTGGTCCAAGCCCATGGAACGTGTGACAGCAAGAGTGAGCCCTGTGGGCTTTGGGTGGCGATGACATGTCAGTGTAGCTCATTGTCTGTGACACATGCGCCACTCTGGCGGCAGATGGTGATACTGGGAGAGGCTGTGCATGTGCGGGGCAGGGGATGGATGGGAACTCTCTGTGCCTTGCCCTCAATTTTGCTTGTGACCCTTAAACTGCTCTAAAAAAAGTAAAATAAAGCAAAAGAGAGAAGGAAAAAAAAAATCTGGAAAATAAATCTACAAGCCCAGATGGTTTCACTGACAAAATTTATCAAACATTTAAAAAAGAAATAACACCAATTTTACATAGTCTCTCTCACGTGTATTTTAACTTTTAATTTTGGAATAATTTTAATCTCATAAAAAATTGCAAAAATAGTACATAGAATTCATTCAGTTTCCCACAATAACATCTTATATAGCCATAGTACATTATCAAACCATATTCCATATATTCTTAATTACAAAAGATTATATGATTATTGTGTTAAAAGATTTAACGAGTTCAAAAGTGCATGAAGTAAAAAGCGAAATCTAACACCCACCCCAAGCCAAATAAATAAATCACTTCCTAGGGGTAACCACTACTAATAATTTGTTGGGTACCCCTCCAGACATTTTGTGCACATACAGAAATATATATACCTACATGCATGTGAATATAGTTTTATTTATTTATTTTTATCAGAATTACATCATTTTGTATGTACATTGTTTTTCAGCTTGCTGTTTTTACTCAGTAGGATATCATGAAGCCCGTGTAAGTGATACCCACCCCTTCCCCACCCCCCCACCCCAAGTACCAGAGTATTTTTTAGGACTCACAGTATCCTGTAGTAGTGATGTATGGCAGCACATTCACTTCTTCCTACTTGTTTTCATGGACAGTTAGGTTTTCTCACATACTTTGCTGTTACATGTAATGTGCACCGCCTGTCCTCGTTCCCGTGACCTTAAGGAGTTGTTGAGTGCCTTCAAGAATAGGTCTTTAGAAATTGTGTTGCTGAGGTAGAGACATGATGATAGCATTCGGGGTTTTGCCTTTATAGTCCGAAGTGAATTTGGTCTGTGGCCGTGGAGGTCAGCCCGAGCCACACATGGTGCCCCTGTCTGGAGCACTAGTGAGAACAGCTGCCCACAGGCCGCCAGAGAGGAACCTTCTGCAGGTGGCCTGATGTGTTTCCAGAACTGCCCCGGGGCCTGGGTGCCCACCCAGGGGAGACCTCCTCTGTGTCTGGGATTCCCTCTGGCTGGCGGCCAGGGTCTCCCGGTTCTGTGCCGCAGGCTGAGGAGCTTGGTCTGCTGTCTGTCTCTTTAGTGTTTACCGAACCTGGGGTCAGAAACCTTGGATGTGAGTCCCTTTGTTAGTTCATTAGTTTTGCCCTGGAGTCTGTTTTGGATTCCATTTTGCTGTCTGTGGCCGGAAGCTTCGCATTCAGAGGCGTGTCAGGTTGGTGTCTACATTGGATACTTGAAAACATGCTAACTGGTTACACGTGAAAATGTGTAGCTGGTTATATGGAGTTGGTTTGGACAGCTTTCAGGATATGAGCCCCAAACTGGGAGTTAGCATGTTTCCTTTCTGAATGCTCCTTGGTACCTTCACCGTGTAAGCATTCATTTGAAATGAGAACGTGAGAAGAAACTGTTTCTAGGAAATGAGTACTTAATTTTAAAATATCCTGAGATTGGAATTGACGTATACACACTACCGTATATGAAATAGATAACTAATAAGAACCTACCGTATACCACAGGGAACCTTATTCAATACTCTGTAATGACCTATATGGAAATAGAATCTAAAAAAGAGTGGATATACGTATATGTGTAACTGATTCTCTTTGCTGTACAGCAGAAACTAACACAACATTGTAAATAACTATACTCCAATAAAAATTAATTTAAAAAAAAATCCTGCAAAATCCAATGCTTTGCTTTAAAATGAGGATTTATCTGTTTTAGTTTAGTGTTGCAGTATTGTTTTCATTTAAATTTGTCTTAATTACATATTTTCATATGTTCTGGAGGAAACAATTTTTTTAGTAGATATTGTTGAAAAAAACACGTGTGCTTTAAATTTGTTCACAAAACAAATGAGTTGCAACTCAATAAGCAAAATCATGCAGTCGTATCCTGGATCCAGTCAGGGTCTGTGAGCGTCCAGTGAGTGTAAGACGAGGACAGCGCAGCCCACGGGCCACTGCAGTCAGCAGTGGATTAGGTGTGCTCCTTACATCACAGATCGGATGATGAGAAAGACGAAGTGCTTAGTGAAGAATTGACAACAGAGTGAGATTTATTATCTGGTGTCATTCAGGTAAAGTAAAGATACACGGACACAAGGCAGGATATGTTCTGCAGAACGTATTCAAATTAAAAGGCCCACAGGGCAGTAGACTAGTTTTGGGTGGGGTTGGTGGGGGGGTCAGGTGCGGACCAGGGCCGAGTCCAAGGGTGTCGGTGGCAACCGGGAGCAGCTCCGTGGGCGCCCGACTGGGTGCGCAGTCCGCAAAGCGGAGGCTCTGTGCAGTGGCCTCACCACTTTGCCTGTTTGTTTGGGGTGGGTGGGCGGGTGGCAGGGGCAGGAGGGGCGTGGAGGGGGTGCCAGGAGGGCTTGCAGAGCACTGGAAGATTTCTGTTGAAGACCACTCACCCAAAGTGCAGGATACTAGTGGACACTGTAATACATGCTTCTGGTCGAAATAAAGTCTCCCAAACATGCTGGATCTGCCTGAGCACTCCGAGTCGTCCAGGAAACCAGCTGGTGTGCTTAGACTGAGAAGTGTTTCCCTGCAGACACATTTCCTGCCCCGTCTCTGGGTAGGTTAATTCATTTTTAGGCTGTTCTTCTTTATGTCCTATTCCCCGAGTGCTGGCCCAGGGACACCCCGTGGCCTGCGAGGGTTGGTTTCCTGTGGGTCCCTTCCACCAGTACTTCCACAGTTTGAACCTGCACAGAGTCACCTGGGGATCTTGGTAAAATGCAGATTCAGATTCTGTCAGTCTGGGGTGTGGCCTTAGAGTCTGCAGTTCTGACTCTTTTCCAGAGTGTCATGTGGCTGGAATAATTCAGCATGTAGCCTTTTGAGTCTGGCTTCTGTCACTTAGCAGTATGCGTGTGAGATCCACCCAGATTGTTGTCTATCAATAGCTTGTTCCTTTTTACTGCTGAGAAGTGTTCCATTGTGTGGATGCATCATGCTTTCTTTATCCAATCACCAGTTGAAGGACCTAAGTGTTTCCAGTTTTTCCATTATGAATGAATTTTTAATTAAAAAATTTTGGGAACCTCAGAAGAAATGTAATTCTATTTTTCCATTGTTGTTTTAGGTGACATCACTCAAAAAGGATATGAAAAGAAAAGGGCAAAGCTGCTTGCACGTTACGTACCACTCATTCAAGGTAAGGTCAGCGCGCGTCTCATCAAACTGTTTTAAAATTTGGTTTTAGAGCTTGACATTGGTAGTTTCATATTTTATTGAGAAGGTCTGGGCAAATAACGTGTCTACTATTAAATTATAAAATCCAAAGGCATAGAGTATAATTTATATCTCTGGTTTGGTATAGATTTCATTCCCAAATAGGATTTCTTTTATTTTTATGATCATAGACCATGATTATTTTTATGATTTTAGTAAGGAACATTTCCTTACTTAGGTTTGGAACAAATATTATAAAGATGTCAGTTCTTCCCACCTTAGATTGATCTGTAGAGTGCACATTCAGTGTTTCAACAGAGTTTTTGGGGGTGGAATTTAACAAGCTAATTTTAAAATTTATATACAAGTTTGGGACTTCCCTGGCAGGCCGGTGGTTAAGACTCTGCCCTTCCACTCCAGGGGGCGCGGGTTCGATCCCTGGTCAGGGAGGTAAGACCCCATGTGCCGTATGCGGCACAGCCAAAAAAAAAGAAAAGTTAAAAAAAAAATGTATATACAAGTTTAAAGGGCCAAGGGATTCAAAATATGATAAAAAAAAGAAGAATGAGGTGGGAGGATTTGCTGATTAGGATACGAAGAGTTAATATCAAGCTGTCATCATTAAGACAGCCTGGTTTGGCACAAGGGAAGACAGCTAGATTAACAGAGCAGAACATGGGCCCAGACAGACACGCACCGCTGTGGAGACCAGGCTTATGGTGGAGGTGGTGTTGCCGCTCCCGGTGCTGGCACAGTTCCGTAAGACACAGAAACCAGCTCCACAGAAACCAGATGTTAAGGGCCTAAATGAGAAAGGCAAAAATTATAGCACCTTTGGAAGATCATACAGGAAACCTGTCACTGTCTCTAAATAGGAGGGATTTCTCAAGTCTTTAGGGACTTGAGAGGGTTCCAAAAAGGTACCAAAAAGCAGCAACTGTAAAGGAAAAAAATTGGTAAATCGGGGTGTGTTAAAATTAAGAATTTTATTTTATCAAAAGTCCCCATAAAGAGATTAAGGACAAGCCACAGTGTGGGAGGAGATAATCCTAGCACAAATAATAGGAAAAGGACTAGTTTTCCGAGCCTGTAAAGCAGCAGTGTCAGCAGAGCCCTTTGCGATAGTGGGAATGGTCTGTAGCTCCACTGTCCGGTACACTGACCACTTGCCACGTGTGGCTCCTGAGCACTTGAAGTGTGGTGGTGTGACTGAGAGACTGAATTTTTAATTTAATATTAATTAATTTAAACTTTAAAGAGCCAGAAGGTCCCCCAACATGATTTTTTAAAAAGCCCAGTAGGAAATTGGGCTAAAGACTTGAGTAAGTATTTTATTGGAGGAAACCCTAATAGCCAGCAAGCAAACGAAAAGATACTTACCTAAGCTTGGTAGCAGTCAGAGAGATGCACGTTAAACCATGACCCACCTTGGGTTGTTGGAGAGGATTCAGACGGGTGTGCACAGCTCGTGGGACCTGGCAGAGTTGCAGAGGTGCAGAGGCAGCCGGCAGCTCTCCTTCAGGGACACGCATGCCCTGGAGAAGCTCTGGGTGCCTGCACCCTGGCCTTGTTCCGTGCACAAGAGTGTTCATTGTTTTCCCTCAACTGCCAAGTGCTCAAACGTCCATCAGCAGGACGCATACGTGTGTCAGCAAGGATGAGTCTCATAAACGTAACGGGGAGTGAAAAAACGATTACACGGGAATATAGCCTGTAAAACTGAAAAACCCACCAAACTGCCACTTCTCAACCTTTTTGTAGCTGGTAAAGAAAGAAGGGGAGGGAAGTGATCTTCCCTGAAGTGAGCGTGGCGTTTCCGTGTGTGTGGAGTGAGATTGGAGGGGCCACGAGGAGCTCTAAGTCACATGAGTGTTTATTTCTTAACTGCTGCAGTTGTTACACTGAGTTTTTTTTCTGTATAATAATTTTTGAACTGAATACATGCTTTATTCTGCCTGTATCGGTATGATATATTTTACAATAAATCAGTAACAAGAAGAATACTGAGGAGGTGCTTTATGTACTGACATTCATCCATCCAAAATAAAACAAAAACAAGGAAAATTGAGTACAGTTGGAGGAAACTATTAAAAACAACATCTTGAAGCCCATTTGCCAGGCATCAACAGCAGCTGTCCAACGAGGCGTCCATGTGCCATCGTACTTCCTTTCCTCAGGGGCAGGCATGCCCGCCATGCCACTCCCAGGCCCTCCGTCGGGGTGGCCAGTGCCTGTGCAGCGTCACAGACAGACAAGGCAGGCGAGGGTTAGAGAGCACGGCATGCCATCCTTGCACAGGTGCTGTTATTTGATACCTTGAAAACCTAGGTGACTCCTTACTTAGCTATTAGAATTAGTAAGAGCTTTGGTTTGATAGAAGACAAATATGCAAGAATCAATAAGTTTTCTCTGGCAATATTTCTGTTTATAAAACAACTCACGTTCGTAATGGCAATAAACTATCAAATGTTTTTAATACATTTAGCAAGAAAGCCACAGGACCTATGTTAGGATCATGCAGTCCGTTTGAAAGAAATAACCAAGACCCTAAAATATGAAGAAATATACCAATATCCTAAATGGAAAAATTTAATATCATAAAAGTAGTAGTTTCCAAATTAATGTGTGAACAAAATGTAGTCCATTCTGAATACCAGTGGCTGATTTAATTTTCCTGAAACCTGGCATTGGAAGTAATAACCCACTTGAAGGAGAAAAGTTCTGCAAGTAGCCAGTACAGTTTTGGGAAGGGGCACCAGTGAGAAAGGCCTGGCCTTCATGGTGTTCAACCCGCTCGTGTGCACTTGATAGTCCCAACCGGAGGGTGTTGGTGGACGGCGTGGAAGGCCCAACAGTGTAAGAGAGGGGCGTCTAGAAACGATTCAGGACAATTCAAAGGAGGGAAGATTTATTTAGTAACTGGCGCCATCCCTTTGGAGGCAACAGTGGGACACTCTTCCTCTCCACCATTAGCGAATGTAAGCTTTAGAAGGATTAAAGCTCTAAATATGTTCGTAATTATAAAATACTACAAAACTCCGGAGAACATTTGAATAACCTTTGAGTGGGGGTTACAAGATAGGAGACCTGGAAGAAAAACAGGTTATGACTGTCTCCCTAGAAATGAAAACACTGCAGAGTGATTGCGACCAGCCGGCCGTGGCCTGGGGCGCGAGCACAGCCCAGGGTGGTGCCTCCAGCTGACCCGGGCTTTCTGCAGGTCACTTGGTGGGGGGCTCCTTAGCTGGATAGAATGAACAGAAATTCAAAGAAGAGGACATACGGATGGGCAATAAACAGTAAAGTATGTTCAACCTCACTAGCAGATACAGGAATGCAAATTAGTGAACCATTTTTCTCCTGTCAGATTGGCAAGATTCTAAACCTTATAACATCCATCGCTGACAAAGATGTGGGGAAATGGCACATTGTGGGAGTGCGAATTGCTGTGACCTTTCTGAGAAGTTCTCTCTTGATACCTGTTAAAAATATACCTACTGTTTTATCCAGTGAATTCCCACTGGGCTTTATATCTTCGTTGAATAAATGAATCGATCTCAATAAAAGCACTGTATTTTGGAATAAAAGTGTAAGGATGTCCATATGCATATATGTCACTTAGCAGCATGCCTGATTATAGTCTGTAACACGTAAGATTCTGTGTTCTCTGTTACGGACTCTAAAGAAATTTTATCCAGTCACAAGAAACAAAAAGCCAGAAGCAGTGCTGACCAGTATTGCTGTATGTCGCATATGTGTATGTGTGTATATGTTCACACTTTGAAGAGCTGAACATGGATTTCCAGGGGCTCTCGCTGTCCTCTCGTGCTGCGTAACTAACACCCCAAACCCGGTAGGTAAAACAACAGCAAGAGCAGCGTTTTGCGCCCAAACCTGCGGGTTGGCCAGGCTCGGAGGGCAGCTCCTCCCTGTCTGCGGAGCCAGAGCTGGTGTCCTGGGGGCTCCGCAGTCACAGGGGTGGCGTCAGTGCTGGGAGGCTTGGGCAGCCGAGCGTGGAGCCCCCGTGGCCCCCGTCCCCTCTGTCCTCTCTGTGTGTCGTCAAAGAGAGCTGGGGGCCGGGTGGCCTTTCATGAGCAGCGTTGGAGGTCAGGACCCACCCGGGCCCAAGTGGGGATAGGCTACTGCTTTTCGGGCAGTGATAAGGGCTGGGGGCCCTGGAGGCGATTTTTCTGAGATGTCTTGAAACAAAGGCTAAAACATTGAACAGATTATTGTGATGAAGTCCAGCTGGAGGCTTCGCTTTGTGTTCTTCTCAGATGCCAGCAAGCCAGGGCTCGGGCCGCACCGGCTGCACGCTCGTGTGCCACGCCTTTCCGCGGCACGTGGCGTCCGAGGGCCCGGGTGTCGGGGCTGTGGGCGTGAGAGCCCGGGGGGCTGCGACGGGGCGTGGAGAGCCGGCCGGCCGCCCGTCGGGGTTGGTTGGCACCCGTCTTCGTCCCTGTGTCTGAGGGCGGCTGGCGACACCCCCAGTGATGGCTTTGTGGGCTGTTTCCCACTGGACTTGCTGACGCCAGGGACACTGAGGGGGAGGGAGAGCCGTCCCAAGAGAGCTGGCCCCGCGCCCACACGCGCGCCCAGCTCGGGGCCCAGGACGGCTGGGTGCCGGTGGGCGGTGAGGCTGCGGGGCTGGAAGAGGACCTTGACGTCTCCGCCCTGACCTCCAAGTTCAGGGTCTTCTGGCGTTGGGGCCGCCACAGCGTGCGTGGTCGCGCAGCGGGGGCTGTGCAGCAGCGGACGGGAAGCGGGGGCTGTTTTACGTGGGTTTTTCCATGACTGGAAAAGCAAATTGTTCAGACCAGGTGCTCCTGTAAAACTGTGTTTCAGGAGTAGATCCATCCCTACAAGCGGAGACTAGGATCCCCGGGCCCTCACCAGCCACGGCCCCCGCGCCCAGACAGCAGAAGCCGAGGCCCAGCCACGCCCGGGACGAGCGCTTCAGGTCAGGTAGGGACCAGAGGCCTGCAGGCCTCTGCTCGGACACCGCGTCTCCGCTGAGGAAATTGTTTTCTTTCTTTCTTTTTTTTTTAACTTTTTATTTTATATTGGGGTATAGCCGATTAACGATGTTGTGATAGTTTCAGGTGCACGGCGAAGCGACTCAGCTGTACCTATACATATGTGTATCCATTCTCCCCCAAACTCCACTCCCATTCGGAAATTATTTTCACTTGAACCATAACTTACCACATCATATTTTTCAAGAAAAAAATAAAACTTCCACATAAGACAGTATGTTTTAATGTAGCCTGGAGTGTAAGTGTTCTCTTCTTAGGGGATGCTTATAGACATCTCAGGAGAAAGCTAAATCTTCCTTCCCCCATTAGAATAATTTCTGTAAATGTTTGTGTCCATTTTCCTACCTAGATCTTTGGGGTTGGTATTGGTGGATTTGTGCATCAGGGACCGCTTTACTACTGTAGGATCACCAGAGGTCCCCTTCCTGTCCCTGCCTGTCCTCATCTCCCTGCTCCCTGTCCCCCCCCCCCCCCGCCATTTCCGTGTAACTGACGTTGATGACCTGCTTTCTGCCCTTGTGAACTGTATCTGGTTCTCATTCTTTACTTTCTGAAAACAAGACCTTTATCATTAATGTGCTTTGCTCATATTTTCCCCAAGGCTTTGTCTTCTCTTTGAACTCTCTTACAGTGGCTTTTGTAGCAGAAGTTTTTAATTTTAATGAAGTCCAGCTTATCAGTTCCTTTTCATGAATCGTGCTTTTGTTCTCGCACCTAAGGAATCTTTGCCAAACCCAAGGTCACGAAGATTCTTACCTGGGTTTTCTTCTAAAAGTTTTATAGTTTTAGGTTTTTTTTTTTTTTTAAACTATTTCAGTGGAGGTAAGGCATTTTTCTCTTTTTTTTAAAAAAATTAATTAATTATTTATTTATTTTATTTATGGCTGTGTTGGGTCTTCGTTTCTGTGCGAGGGCTTTCTCCAGTTGCGGCAAGCGGGGGCCACTCCTCATCGCGGTGCGCGGGCCTCTCATTATCGCGGCCTCTCTTGTTACGGAGCACAGGCTCCAGACGCGCAGGCTCAGTAATTGTGGCTCACAGGTCTAGTTGCTCCGCGGCATGTGGGATCTTCCCAGACCAGGGCTCGAACCCGTGTCCCCTGCATTGGCAGGCAGACTCTCAACCACTGTGCCACCAGGGAAGCCCTAGTTTTAGGTTTTACCTTTAGGTCTATGATTTAGATTTTAGTTAATTTTAGTATGATTCAAGGTATGGCACACAGCTTACTTTTTTGCATGTGGTAATCCCGTTGTCCCCGATGCCCTTGCTCCTTTGTCTAAAAGCGGTCGCGCGCATGTGTGACTCTCTTTCTGGACTCTGTCCTATTCTGTTGATGTATTCGTCTGTTGGTATGGCAGAGCCAGCTCTCTTAATGATTGTAGCTTAACAATCATTGTTCACATCAGTAGTGTTATTCCTCCAAGTTTATTCCTTACTGTTGTTCCCTTGTATATACTGTGCCTTTTTTCCCTCTGGTACCTTTAAGATTTTTCTCTTTTGTCACTGGTTTTGAGTGACTTGATTATGAGGTACCTTGGTGTAGTTTTCTTTGTTTTTTTGTGCTTGGGGTTTGTTGAGCTTCTTGGATCTGTTGCTTTATACCCTGTAATGTTGACATTGTCTAGATTTTTAGTTGTCGGTTGTCTTATCTGTACTTAGGTTTTTGTTTGTTTCTAAGGCGGCAGTAACGTTTAAGGTGTGTGCTCACAGTCACAGCCAGGTCTCTTGAAGGGGCTCCTAGGTTTGTCTCTCTCCTGAGCACTGTCTTTCATGAGTGTTTTCGGTTGTATGTCTGGGAGTATTTTTATTAGACCCTTAAGTTTAAATGATACTTTGGCTGGATATTAAATTCTAGGTTCAACACTCGTTTCTTCAGCTGTGTTGCCTTCTTGCACCTTCTTGGTGGTTACTATTGAGTAAAGTCAGTCTGTTTCCTGATCCTTCAAGATTATTTGCTCTTTCTCTCTGGAAGCTTTTAGGATTGACTGGCTGTCTTTGATATTTGTAAATTTTATTTTAATACGCCTAGGTGTGAATTTTTCATCTTTCCTGATAGTACCCTATGAGCCATTTTACTATAAGGTTTCTAAATGCTTTAAAAACATTTTGTTGGGGAAAATTTGAACACGTACGAAAGTGGACTTGGTGGTGTGATGAGCCCCAGACTCGTCCAGGCCCCGCAGTTCCTGCCATGCTCAGGCTCAGTCTTGGCTTCTTCGTCAACCCCCTGCTTCCTCCCTTCCCATGTGATTGTGAAGCACGTCTCAGAGATCATGTTATTTCATTTAGAGGTCATAATATTCTTGGCTTCTGTATCTGAAAAGAACGCATGTATCTCTAAAAGATAATGCCGTTGTCACAAAATAATTAACAATAATTCCTTAGTGTCAAATACCCAAATGTTCCTGTGGTTTGGAAAAAAAACAGTTTATTTGGACCCAGGATCCGAATGTGGTGCACGTATCTCAGGTGGCTGATGTGTGTTTCCACCTTCGATAACTCGGTCTTGGGGCCTGGGCTGTGGTCCGGTGGCCCCATGGCTCCCTGGCTCCAGCAGGTCACGTAGGGTTCTGTGTTCTCTCACCAAGAGGCACTGCAGGCCTGAGTCTCTCTCCTCCTTGGGATGCTGGCAGACCCATTTGTTCATTAGGGTGGCAAAATGGCTGGACTGCTTCTGTGGAGAGAAACTTGTGCTCGCTCACCACAAGGCACAGGAGAGCCTGGAGAAACGCTCAATTCTTTCCATCTGTTTACTCCTTTTTAAAATAATGGGTTAGGTCACCGGCATCCTCCAAAGGCAGCCAATTACTTTTGCTTCCTCTCTTCCTTCCTTTCTTTTCTTTTATCTTGTTTTTCAGCATTGTAGTTGATATTCAGTCCTTCTAGCATTTACCCTTGGTGATGTTCCAACTGCCCCATCTTTATGAGCCTTTGGGGGCGTCTCCACATCGGCTCCGGCATTTGGGTCACTGGGCCATGTACTCGTTGGCTGTTAGGATGCAATGCTCCAGGCTCCCGTGTGCTCCCTGCCCCCACCCTAGGATCCGCCGTGTCTCAGGGCGCCTGCATGAGGTGGTGCTTGAGGACCACAGGCTGGGTGGTAGGGGTGCTTGTTGCTATCGGGCTTCTCATCAGTCCTAGACGTTCGTAGGGACAGAGGTAAGACATACTGTTTAAAGCTAAAATGCCACGTGTGTTCACGCTGATAATTTCCACTCAGATTCAGGACTGCAGGGTTTTCCCTCACTTCTTTGGTCTCTGTCTGTGTCTCTTCTTTCCCTTACGAGTGTCTTGGTTTCCAGGGAGGGGTGATGGAGTGAGGCCATCAGGCCCCTCTTTGCTCGCTCTCTCACACTTGACCACAAGTGTGGCAGTGTGGCGGGGCCCCCATGACCACCCGCAGCAAGACTGCAAGAGAGCCTGCGTTCCCTGTGCGGTTCTGCCGTCCTGGGGCTTGTCTGGGGCAGCAGCTTGACGGTCTGACCACAGGGCTTTAGCGCCACTTGGAGTGGTTTGTGCCACAGTCAGAGCACATTAGGTTCATGTTTCATTTTATTTTCAGTTTTGGGGATTTCTTCTTTTTGATTTAAATCTGAAAATATTTCCAAAGTCAAATCTACAAGCCGAGAAATATTTATGGAAATCTAGGACCAATGTGTGGGACCCACGTGTAGGCCGAGTTTGCGTTCCTTTTACACTCAGTGAAAACAAATAAAAACGTGGACCATGGTTTTGTTACTTCATAAGGAATCTAGTAACACATGTTTTTGTTGCTGTTCTTTCCGTGCAGATGTTCACACCGAGGCTGTGCAGGCAGCTTTGGCCAAATACAAAGAGAGGAAGATGCCCATGCCTTCCAAGAGGCGCTCCGTCCTCACGCACACGTCCGTGGAGGCCTACACACCCCCAGGTACTGGGCAGGGTCACGGTGGCCTGGGAGGGGTTTCCCGTTGGGGCGGCACAGCCTCCGACCATAGTGAAGAGTGTGTGTGTGTGTTGGGGGGGGGTGGGTGTAGGCTTGCTTCCTACAGGACATCTGTGTAGATTTTAATGTTTTCGCTAAGATGCAGTTTGTGTCTTTTAGTAAAGAGAGGAACCTGGAGAACGTGCTTCGTGGGATGACAGAGTTCCCTGAATTCAGAATTCTAAAATTATTCTCATCTCATTAGCTGTTACTTGTTATGTTGTTACCAGGCCTTAAATGGGAAAGAATAAGGCTATTTGGAGGGTTTTTTATTTATTCTGCTATTGTGGTTTTGTTGTCGTGACCATTAGAAATGAAAGCTTTTACGTGGGGTCTCTCTTCAGGATAGTTAGTATGTCTTAAGTTTCTTCGAAAACCCTGTCCAGGTGCTTGAGAGTGCGAGGCTGCTGCCGCCTGTCTGGTTATTTAAGTCATGAAACTGGCGACGCGCGTGTTTGGTTTGAAGACATGGTAAAAAACCAAACACACCAGGTCTGCAAGATAAGCGTAGTGTTTTGGTGATGCTTCCTCACTTAAAAAAGAAGTTTATGTTGTTGAAAAAAGTCTTAGAAATGGCCGTCAAATTCTTGTTTCTACTGAATATAACCATAGATACTACCCAGTTTTTAAAGAACATACTGATAACTGTGAAACCCATGATAAAATGCAGTCGTGCTGACTGGAGGAAACCAGAACTCACATCAGTTTCCTTGCCCGAGGCGGTGGTCTCAGGCAGGGGTTCTTTTCAGAGCTCAGTCACGTCCGCTGAGGGGACAGAGGTGCCCTTGGGGTGGACTCCCGGGGCCCCACAGCACGCGCTAAAGCCGTCAGGCTTGGGGCTGGCTGCGCTCCGGGTGTGGCGCCCCGAGACTGAGCCCTCCGGGGGAGCCCGGGGTGAAGCCAGTTCCCGAGTTGCCCCGCGGGGCTCACAGTCGGTCAGACGCAGGCCCTTCTGGACGTGCGGGCGCGGCTGTGCAGGGGCCCAGGGCACGGGCCGGCTGGGGCCGGTGGGGACTCCGCCCTGGAGGACGCCCCCCCTCATGCCTGTCCTCATTATTCTGACCACAGACACGTCGTCCGCCTCAGAAGATGAGGGCTCTTTACGGCGACCCGGGCAACTCGCCTCCGCTCCGCTCCAGAGCCATCCCAGCGTCGAGCCCTGGCTCGAGCAGGTCACTCAGGGCTCGTCCACCTCCTCCTCCGCCTCCTCCACCTCATCTCACCCGGGAGGGCAGCCTGCCGCCGCGCCCAGCGCCGCCGCCGCGCCCAGCGCCGCCGCCGCGCCCGCAGGCCCCGCGGCCCTCGCCCGCGTAGGTCAGTGCAGCCGCAGGGACCCCTCGAGGCAGGGGAGCCCCCGCGCCCACCCAGACCCACCTTCTCCTTTTCCTACGGAAAATGTCCTTTTGGTAACAGAAGTGGTTCCTGATGCTTCTGTGGTTTGGCAGCCCCAGACCCTGTGGCGTGTGGGCCTGCCCCGGGGTCCCCGATGAGTGCCTGGTGTTTCTGCTCTGGGGGGGGGGGGCCGGCACAGGTGGGCGGTCCCTGACGATCAGGGGGCCTGCCGCCTGCACGTGGTCCCCGCCTTTGCTCCTTCCTTGTGTGTCCAGCTGGAGCCCTCGGTTGTCCCTGCACTGGGTGTCCCGAGGCAGGGCTGGGGCTGCAGCCACCGTCCGGCCTTTCTTCCTCCACATACCAGGGTTAGACAGCCCTCAACCTGAAAAGAGATGTCAGTCAGAGTTCAGTCATACGGGTGCCTAGACCTTTTCCAAGTCACCCAGCCCTTTAAATTTCGTTAACCTTAGCGGCTTCCCTGGTGGCGCAGTGGTTAAGAATCCGCCTGCCAGTGCAGGGGACATGGGTTCGAGCCCTGGTCCAGGAAGATCCCACATGCCGCGGAGCAGCTAAGCCCGTGCACCACAACTACTGAGCCTGTGCTCTAGAGCCCGCGAGCCACAACTACTGAGCCTGCGCTCTAGAGCCCGCGAGCCACAACTACTGAGCCTGCGCTCTAGAACCCGCGAGCCACAACTGAGCCCATGCGCCACAGCTACTGAAGCCCATGCACCACAACTACTGAGCGCACGTGCCACAACTACTGAAGCCCGTGCGCCTAGAGCCCGTGCTCCACAACAAGAGAAACCACCGCAATGAGAAACCCGCACACCGCAGTGAGGAGTAGCCCCTGCTCAACGCAGTTAGAGAAAGCCCGCGCACAGCAATGAAGACCCAACGCAGCCAAAAATAAATAAATTAAATAAATAAATAAATAACATTAATCTTAGAAAGGAAAACATTGCAAACTTTTCACCATTTAAAGTCATTTTTTTAAAAGCAAAACCAGTAACGTAGCTGGCATGCAAAGGCCACATGCATTCTTGCACGAGTACCTTAAAAAAGTGTACTTCTCAGATGGCGCATCAGTATTGCTGGGATCATCTGAACACCCTCTCCTTCCAGCTGTGGAGGGAAGAGCTAAGTCGCGTGATTGCAGCCTGCCTGAGACCACACAGCTGGCTGTGCTGGAGCCAGGGCTGGCCCGCAGTTTTCTGATTCCTGTTCATTTTCTTTGCTGTTAGCTGCTGTTCTGCTAAAACCAACATGGTGCATCAGAGGTGTGCCCATGACTGGCCAGTGTTTTGGGTGGGCTCCCAGTGGGTTAACTCCCCCAGGCAGGCCCGGGTCTCAGGTGCTGAGCTGCTTTCATGTAAGATCTCGGTCCTTTGGCTGGACTGGGCGTTGTAAGTGACCGATGTCTTCCATCTCTGGCCTCTGTGGGCCCATCAGGGACGCTCTTTGTTTGTTATTGGCTGTGTCACTGCAGACGTCTGCACGTTTCTGTGGAGCTCATGCCGTGAGTCTTGGGTGAGAACTCACGACGCCTTGACCTGCTTCCGGCATGTGGAGGAGCCTCTAAGACCGCCGGGGTCGGGCTGTCAGGACTGTCCTGGGGAGTTTGCTTTACGAGAAAAGGCTCCTTTGGAAACAGCCTGCCAGGATTGTTTTGGTAGCTTTCCTGGGGGTCCTAAAATGGCTGGTGGTTATAGCCCACCTGTCCTCACAGGGGTTTACAGTGGAGAGCTTGAAAACAGCTTGAGATGGATATATTTTCCTGTTTGTCACGGCGATTTCACATTTTGGAAATACACAGGTACCTCCAGTGTGAGGAAAATGGTAGCGTTTGAATGTTCTCTTGGCTTAGTTCAGCTTCCCGAAGCTCTCTTCTGCGTTCGACGGTGAGGGGAATAGGGCAGAGTTTGCGTGTATTAGCCGTTGCCGAGCTGTCGTAAACACGGCTTCCTGGTGGGTTAGAAATAGAAGCATATTTAGCATGAAAAATTGACCACAGTTCAAAATGTTTAAGCAGACAGCCCTCGACTCCCCAGGGTTGTGGGGTGTTTTGAACGTAAGATGTGTTTGAGTGGGCGTCTCCATCCCCGAAAGGCCCTGGCTGTAAAGACTTCCAAGGCGGGTTTGTCACCTCTGTGGGTGGAGGACTCCTGATTGTGCAGGTGTGGCTGACACTGCTCTTCTCGCATCCTGCTTGGCTGGCCTCACGTGCACATCGTGTGATTAGTTCTAGTAGATTCTAAACATCTTAACTCGGGCTCTGCTTAATACCTCACTGTTGTTTGTAACCTTCATATGCTACCTGTTTGACCTGAATTTTTAAATCTGAAAAATACTCCATTTCCCTCTCCTTGTTATAAAAACCATCCTTTGTTTTAGTTTCTGACACTAGAGAATTCTTCAATTTGGACTAAGGAAAGAAGTATAGAAAGAAGATGACTATAAAAAATTGGAGGCAGAAAATGTTAGGTAAAGGTAATTAAAAATATATATCATTTTCAATTTTGGGTTAGGAAAATCATATACATAAAACATTTGGACACGAATTAAATACCTATGTTTAAAAGCAGTACATTTAACTACAGTAGTTCAGTTTTGTTTTGTTGTAAATTAATTAATTAATTTATTTATTTTTGGCTGCGTTGGGTCTTCATTGCTGCACGTGGGCTTTCTCTACTTGCGGCGAGCGGGGTCTACTCTTCATTGTGGTGCGCGGGCTTCTCATTGCGGTGGCTTCTCGTTGCGGAGCACGGGCTCTAGGCACACGGACTTCAGTAGTTGTGGCATGCGGGCTCAGTAGTTGTGGCTCGTGGGCTCTAGAGCACAGGCTCAGTAGTTGTGGCGCACGGGCTTAGTTGCTCCGCGGCATGTGGGATCTTCCCGGACCAGGGCTCGAACCCGTGTCCCCTGCATTGGCAGGTGGATTCTTAACCACTGCACCACCAGTAAGTCCTAGTAGTTCATTTTTATTTTGAGTGTAGTTTGCTTATTTTTATGCAGCTATTTAAGAAACTACTTGGTAGTTGAGATTACCATTTGTACCTTTTTTCATTAATAACTGTTAAAATCACTGGGTTTTTTTTTGCTAGATTCGGAAGGGCGGGGAAATTTCTTTTTAAACTGAAGAACTTTATGATAAGCATACTTTAAAATGCTAATTTCATTAATATCAAGCTTTTTCAAGGGTTGTGAAAACTCCTGTCAAAAAGTTAGGTTTTTCTAAGTGGTGTTTTCTGCTATGTTAAGAGTGAGTTTGTGTTTTTCTTCCACATAATTTCATCTTTCTACATATTTTTTAAAATTCTTAGATTGCATACTGCCTAGGTTATGAAATGATAGATAAATGATTGGCATTAAAAAATTTTAAGTATCAAAGTGCCATCTATGATGGTGGGAGCATTCATTTGAAGACTAAAGAGATTACAGATCAGTATCGATTCTCAAGAGTGGACGAGCGTCACGCTAGGTCCGGACTCGGTACTTTCCTGGTGGAAGGCTTGGTTGTAGCAGAGATGCTATAGCAGCTCTCAGCCAACCAGTATCCGAACAGATAAAAATGCCCTACAGTGAAAACGAAACCCAGAGTCGACATTCAGACAGTGGAAGGAGTGACTTTAAACATTTTCTGTATCTGACATAGTTTGTCTTTAAATGTGACATGAATACATTCTGCCTTAAGAAGCTGATTGCAGCCTCTTAATAGTGGGTCTTTTGAACTGGCAGTAGGGATAGTTTTTAATCTGTGTAGGTTTATTCTGTGAAGACTGTGAAGGTTTGTGTCTGCATGACAGCCAACTTGCCTTTTGGGGGCGTGGGGGTAGTTTATAGAAGCCTGGCAATTTTTCTCATAACACAATGAAAAATGTTCCAACAACAATTGATTTAAAATGTGTTTCTGCTTCATTGAGGGAGATTTCTAAGTAAAACCTCATTAGGCCGTTGGGAAAGGCGAGTTCCCTGCACCGTCTCTGTGCCGTAGTTGGTGGTTCTGGTCTAGTTGCCTCTCAGAACTGGACGGCCACATGCACACAGTGCTGTCGGGCCATGTCTGGAGTTCAGAGTTCACAGGATCTGATGTGCCTCGGTCAACCAGAAAAACAAAATGAGTCAGAATGCCCCACGCCTTGCTTAGAGCTCAGCTAGTGAAGCTTCAGCTGAATGGGGTTTAAACAGCAGCTTAAGGTTAGTGCTCTTCTGAATTAACAGCACCTTTATTCTGGGTTTGTTTTTCAAAAGCAGATCTGCACTCTGCCCCTCCCGATGTCACCACGGGCCTCGCACAGCATCAGCACGCCTCCTGTGAGCGTCCACAGCTGGCTTCCGCGACAGGAGTCCCTCGGGGGGGCAGCGGGCGCGCCCTAGAGACGGCAGGTGGTGAGCAGCCCCTCTTCCTGCTTTTGAGACAGCAGAGCACAGGTGTTGCACCTCACCTTGGTGTCTTCGGTTTAGCAAACCTGAGCCAGTCATCAGGTATCCTCCTGGTGCATTTAAACTGCCCGTGTGTATATCTTGCGGAGAAATAATCAGGAATAGCTTCGGAATTGGTCAAACGGGGAAAGAGGGGAGTAGGGAGGAGAAAGCCTTCACATTTAAATCAGACGCCCAGAGTTTGGATCTACGGTACTGTGGGAAAATGAGAAGCTGGGGAAGTTTCCTTTCGTGGACCCAGTAGGATGAGTGCAGCCCCGCCTGGGACAGCAACCCCTGCAGTCTCCCTCCTCAGCAGCCTGTGCTCAGCGCAGCCATGGCCGGGCTGTGCCACGTGCAGGCCCCGAGATGTCAGCATGAGTCTCGTCTCCTCATTTGTACTATTTCCTTTTGAAACAGTTTCCAGTTATCTTTTATCAGAATCACATGGAGTTTTCCTTCCAATGTGCCAAATTTGAGTTGCAGAAAAATCCAGAGTATCTCAGGAGTGTTTTATACTCCTGAGCAGTCGGTCAGATTTTGTTGAGGTCTTTCAGCTCCTTGTTCAGGTGCAAGAGGAGAAACTGAGTCAACATGAAGCAGGCTTTACATTTGTTAGATAGGTTTTAAAATTTTTAATTTGTTATTCTTTATATTTAAATTTTCTTTTTTTAAATATTTATTTATTTATTTATATTTTGGCTGCGTGGGGACTTAGTTGTGGCACGTGGGATCTTTCGTTGCAGCGCGCGGTGCGCGGGCTTCTCTGTAGTTGCGTCTGGCCGGCTTAGTTGCCCCGTGGCCTGTGGGATCTTAGTTCCCCGACCAAGGATCGAACCGGCATTCCCTGCATTGCAAGACGGATTCTTAACCACTGGACCACCAGGGAAGTCCCTATTTAAAATATTTTAAGAACTTGGTTGAGGTATAAGTGACGTTATCTACTGCACATATTAACGTGTGTAATTTTATCAGCTTTAGGAGACGTGTACACCGTGAAACCCCTACTGCAGCCCGCACACCCAGCGCTCCTGGCGGCTTCCTTCCTTGTGCGCCTTTGTAATAGCGCCTTGCTGCCCTTTTTGGCTTCCCTCAGGCAACCGCTTATTTACTTCCTGACACTATAGATTAGTTTGCACTTTCTAGGATTTTATATAAATAGAATCACCCAGCATTTACTCTTTTTTGTCTGGCCTCTGCCACTCTGCAAAATTATTTCGAAATTCATCCATGTTCTTGCATGTATCAACAGTTCATTCCCTTTCTTGACCTATTTCATCCTACAGATGCACACTAGTTTATCTTTTTACCTCCTGACGGATACTTGGGGTGTTTCCAGTTTTTGGCTATTAGAGGTAAAGCTGCTGCTGTGACTATTGCTTTACAAGTCTTTGTGTGGGTATATCCATTCATTTATTTTGGGTCAATACCTAGGAGTAGGATAGCTGGATCATATAGCAGGTTTATGTTTTAGCTTTTTAAGAAATTGCCAAACTGATTTCCCAAGTGGTTGTACCATTTTACATCCCCACCGTTAGTGATAAGAGTCCCCGTTCCTCCACATCATTGCCGAGAATTGGTATTGTCGGTTTTTAAATTTTAACTGTCCTAATAGGTGTGTAGAGGTATCTCATTATAGTTTTAATTTGCATCTCCCTAATGACTGATGATGTTTAGCATCTTTTCATGTGCTTATTTGCCATCTATATATCTTTTTAGAAGTATGTTCCAATCTTTTGCTTACTTTTTAAATTGTGTTGTTTGTTATCTTACTAAGTTTTGAGAGTTCTTTATATAATCTGGATACAAGTTCTTTATCAGGTTTATAAATTGTACTTTCTCCCAGTCTATGGCTTGTGTTTTCATTCTCTTAATAGTGCCTTTCAGAGAGCAGAAGTTTTTAGTTTTGATGAAGTCCAGTTTACCATTTTTTGCTTTCATGGATCCTATTTTTGTGTCATATCTGAGATATATTTTCCTAACCCTAGGTCATAAAGGTTTTCTCCTATAATTTTATAGTTTTATGTTTTATGTTTAGGTATATGATTCATTTTGAGTTAAGTCTAATATCAGTGCAAGGTAGGAACCTAAGTTCCCTTTTCTGTATATGGATGTCCAGTTGTTCTAGGATCATGTAATACAAAGTCCCTTCTTTCCCTATCCAGTTTATTTGGCATCTTTAGTGAAGATCGGTGGACCGCATATGAGAGAAGCCTATTTCTGGGCTCTATATGCTGTTCCACTGCTTTGTCTGTCCTTATACTGATACCACACTGTCATGATTATATATGTATATGGGGGGGGTTTATATGTGGTTTTATAATAAATCTTGAAATTGTGTACTGTAGTTTGTCTTCAGCTCTTCTTTTCATTTAAAAAATTGCCTTAGCTATTCCAGCTCCTTTGTATCTTAATATATAGTTTAAAATCAGTTTGTTAACTTCTACCAGAATTCCTACTGGGTTTTGACTGGTACTTCACTGACTCTCTAGATCAATTCGGAGAGAATTGGCATCTTAACAATACCGTATGTTTCAATTGATAAATACGGTATATCTCTCCATTTACTTAGCTCTTTAAAAAGTTTTTTCAGCACTGTTTTGTAGCTTTCAGTCTACAGGTATTGCACATATTTTGTTAAAATTATCTCAGAATAGGGACTTCCCTGGTGGCGCAGCAGTTAAGACTCTGCGCTCCCAATGCAGGGAGCCCGGGTTCGATCCATGCCACAACTAAAGGAGCCCGTGAGCCGCAACAAAGGAGCCTTCCTGCCGCAACTAAGGAGCCCACCTGCCACAACCAAGACCGGGTGCAACCAAATAAATATTTAAAAAATGTGTACATTAAAAAAAAAATTATCTCAAAATACATTATATTTTTTGATGCTTTTATTGTACAAATGGTATTTAAACTTTTTTCCAGTTTATTGCTCATCTGTAGAAACATAGTCGGTTCTTGTATGTTGACCTTACATTAATTCCAGTAGTCTTTTTGGTAGATTCTGTAAGATTTCCACATGTATGATCATATTGTCTATGAATACCATTTTACTTTTCTTTCCAAATTGTTTGCCTGTAGGAACATTTAGTTTCCTGGCTTTATTGCAGTGTCTAGGACTTCTAGTAATGTCAGTTAGAAATGTCAAGAGTGGACACAACTTGCCTCGTTTCCCATTTTAGGGGAAAGCATCCACTTTTCAATTTTTAATTGTGGTGTTAGCCATGGGTTTTTCATAGATGCTCTTCATCAGGTTGGGGACGTTCCTTTTTTTCCCCTAGTTTTCTGAAAATTTTTATCATGATTTTTGTTAAATGATTTTTAAAATGTATTAAACTCATCACATGGTTTTTCTTTCATAGTTTGTTAATATAGTACATTTCATTGACTGATTTTTGAAGATTAAGCCAAAGGTATGTTCTCAAGATAAACCCCACTTGGTTATGGTGCATTACCTCTCTTACATATTGTGGATTTGATTTACTAATATTTTGTTAAGGATTTGTGTCTATGTTTGAGATAAATACTGGTCTGGGAATTTTGTCTGGTTTTGGTATCAAGATAATACTCACCTCAAATGAATTGAGCAGTGTTCCTTCCTCTTCTGTTCTCGCGTCAGTTTTGTGTCTTTGGAGGAGTTTGTCCGTCTCGCCTCCGCTCCGCAGGTTCCCTCGTTGTCGTGGGCGGGTGTGGGGCCTGCGATGCTGTCCTGCCTGGTCCTGACACCAGCAGTTAGGGTCTCCTCACTCTTCATCTTAATCGTTCTAGCTAGAGAGTTCACTGGATTTTGTTTATCTTTCAAAGAACCAGTTTTAGTGTAATTGTTTTTCTCTATTGCTTATCTGTTTTCCTATTGCATTTATTTCTACTCATATATATTACTTCTTTCCTTCTACTTACTTTGGCTTTCCTTTGCTCTTCTTTTTCCAGTTTCTTTTTTTTAAATCCAGAATGTGTTTATCGGGATGTTTTTCCGTTCGTCTTGATTCAGGGTGCTTTCAGTTGCTGCCACGCCTGCCCCTCCCACATCGTCTGCTGCTTTCGTGATGGCAGAGACGGTGCCACGGCCCCAAATATTTACTCTCTAGCCCTTTAAGAAAAAGTTTGCCAACTCCTAGTACAGGAAAATAAGCAGAAAATACAGACAGTTCACAAAAAGAGGTGTAAAAATAGTTCTTACACATGATGTTCGTTCAGCCTTTTTCGCAATTGGAGAAATACACATTGTTGGTGGGAATGCAAAGCAGGTCAGCCTCTCTGGAGGAGCAGTTGGTAAGATCTGTGTCTGTACTTCCATTTGGACCCAGCAGCGCCAGTGTAGGAGTTTACCCTGAATGCACACCTCCAAAAATAAGGAAACACATGCACACGAGGTCGTTCATCGCAGCACTGTCTGTACCTCCAAAATATTGGGAAGTACCTACTATCCAAGCCTCTCAAATTGGTTGAATAAACCTGGTACATTCACATTGTGGCGGACCGTGCAGCTGTCAGGAATAGCGAGAAGACCTTTATGGCCTGGAATGAGGTGCTTTTCCAGGAGACATTAAGTGAAAAGGCAAAGAGTAAAGGAACGTTTATAGTACATCGCCTTTTGTGTGAGAAATAGGAAAATAAAGCAAGCATAAGCCTACTATCTCTGTAGAAGGAAATGCAGGAAGGATAAGCCAGAAAGCAGTGGGCTGGTTCAACCCGCAGGTGCATGGGGTGGGGTGTGCAGAAGGACTTTAGGAGGGAGTGACATTTCTTTGAGTTTATCTTTTTATATAGTTGTGATTTTTAGAAGTACGTTCTACACATTCAAAACATAAACTTGATGGAAGGAAGGGGAAAACCCTAAAACTGAAAGGAATTGTAAATAAACAAACCTGATTGTATTTCTAAGAACTACGTAGCCACCCTTAGGAGGGTGAGGGGAGAGAGCTGGCAGAGGTCAGTGATGGACACAGCACCCTCGGTCCTGGACGAGGCTGTGTAGGAAGCACAACAAACCAATTCTGAACTCTTGTTCGTAGCTTTGTTCCTGTAGTGGTTTGGGTACAACAGTTGTAACTGACTCTGTATCTGTGATGGCACTGAGCGACGGTGTTGGTGTTGGGAGACAGGGTTCTCGCTGCAGACGAAAGGCACCCAGACGTGGAGCACAGCACGAGGGGCCCTGGCATGGACTCGGGGCTCTAGGATAGAGACCTGTATCTGTTACGCGGCCCGTGTGCACATGTGTATTGTATGTGTCGGGGGGTGTGCGTATCCATGGATACATACGTGTGCACGTGCACAGCATACTTTCTTAGCTCCGTGTGCTGGAAGAAGAAAGACACGGAGCGGTAGCAGTGAGCACACCGAGGCGCCAGGTCTTGGTCTTCAGTACCTTTCCCTCAGGAGAACCAGGAAGGAAGGAAGGAAGTCAGGTGTCAGGGGTAAATGTCAGTGGACTGCTCAGGCTGGAAAATAATTTGGCAACCGTTGCAGTAAACTTTGCCTCTGGCAGAATGACCAGTGGCTGTTAAATGGAGGGAGAGAGCTGTATGAAGATCACGGTACTCGTGAGGTCCTGAAGTGTCTCCTCTCACACTCTTATTAGAGGCACAAGCAAAAACTAGTACCAACAGTGGAGCACTGGACGGCACGTTGCCCGGGTGACCGAATCCTGTGTCTCCCTGAGGGTAGGTGGGTGTCCCGTGGGTCTGGACGTGATACTCAGGTACTGCTTCAGCCAGGAATGCAGCATCTGACTTGAATCCTGAGAAAAGCTCAAGCAAATGCAGGATGAGGTATGTGCTACTTAATGACGGAAAGAACTGGACACTTTCAAAGTGCTGGTGTTGTTAAGGACAGAGGAGACTGCTGGCCAGTGAGTGCAGCTCTCGATCGCTGGCCCAGCCCTGGAGGAGGGAGGTGCCAGCTGCCTCGCGGTGCACGGGCGTGGCTGGGGCTCCAGGCCTTGCCCTCGCCTCCTCTGCCAGCGCGCCTGCTTGTGTTCCCACGTGCCTTTTCCTCCGAGCGCTTGTCACCGAGGCTGGTGCCCTCTTCCACCAGCACATGTATGTATTTCTGCTGGTTTTTGTGCAGCAGACGGTGACCAGTTTGAGGGCAGACTCCTATCTGTCTTGGCGGACTTTACATCTCCCGGAACGGTGTTCCTTGATAGTTATGGAGGACACCAGAGAGCTTTTAGCTTATGTGGGTTATATCTCTGTATATTTACCATATTAGAAATTAAAACGAAAGATTTTTAAAAATATTCATTAACTCATTTAAAAATAACAATAATAAACTAATTATCTCTTAACATAAGTAGCACATATTTATGAAAGCAGTTCTAATACAACGAGATGCCATGGGAAGGGTAGGCTTGTCTGCTGCGGTTGCCGGTCTCTCGTAGCTGGCGAGAGAGCAGCTTCTGGGTGGGTTCCATCTGCTGGGCGTGTGGCCTCTGGAAACCTCCAGTGTGCGCGTGTGAGAGAGGAGAGGGAAGGAGCAAATGGCGTCTATAACGTGACCCCTGAAGGGGTCTCAGGCACCCCCAGGGGTCCCTGGGCCACTCTGAAAACCGCTAGCTTAGAACAAGTTCTGGTTCCTGGAAGGCATTCAGTAAACGTTTGTCAGATGAACTAATAAATTCCAAAATGGCCATTTGAGGGGGCCAGCGCTTGGCTGGATTTCCAAGTTCCGACGCGCTCACGCGGGTGGTGTCTGGACCTGGGTTCCGCATCCAGCCTCAGCACTCTCTTCCCGTGGCAGGTGTCCCCGTGAGCAGCAGAGTGTCCTCCAAGATCCAGCAGCTTCTTAACACCCTGAAGAAACCAAAGCGCCCTCCCCTGAAGGAGTTCTTCGTGGATGATTTTGAGGAGCTGTTGGAAGGTGAGCGTCCCAACTCCGGCCCCTGGTTTGTGCGGACAGGGCGGCCGTCACATCTGAGGACGCAGGCAGACGTCCTTCCTGCGTGGGTCACACCCAGACTCTGTGCTCATCGTGTGTGGTGGGACCTCAGCGTCACACACGACCTCGGGCTCTGTGTCAGCAGCTCGTAGGTAAGAGAGAGCGTCTCTCTGTGCCTCTGGTCCAGTGGTTAGTACTTGGTAAGAATACATCTAAGATTTCATTTTACTTCCATAATTTAAATTTTTATTTAAACTTTAAATCTGAAATACTTGTCTTCCCGTGGTTTTATTTATTTATTTATTTTCCCCTTGGTTTTAAAGTATTATATCTTTAGCAAAGTTCGGGCTCTTTTTCAGGATTTTAGCCTCTCATATATGAATGATACATATATTTAGAGAAAAAGAATATAGACTTATTTTTTTTAATTACCAAGAAACAGAAAGGAGTATAAATCTGTAGAAAAGTAAGAGAAGTGAAGCCCCGTACAAGATAGCAGCGTGTGACATGTGGCTGGGGCCTCGGGGCACCCGGCCGCCCCCTGCCCCCGGCCTTGCACCTCTGCTGTGCAGTAGTCCCACAGACCAGCTCTGGTGTCTCCTCCCACTTGGGGATTCGACATGGCAGTTAGGGCACGTCTGTGTAATCAGATCACGACTTTCAAATTCAGAGTTCAATGCTATGAATGCTTTTTAGGAAGTCTTTCTTACATTTGGGCAAATCTTGATGACATATCCACTGGAAACGTAATAGATTTTACTTTATTTTTTTCTTTCAACGTGGTTTGAGCACCTAAACTGAAGTGGTGATTCTACTCTCATCCTTTATAAGTGGGGACACCTGCTTCTCAGGTGCCTTCCGGGTGAAAGCCTGGGGGTCGTTGTAATCCTGGGGTTACAGTAGCCAGGATTCATCTTGATCCATGACTAGCTCTCTTTCCATCCTTGCTCAATTGGTCTGTGACTGTTACAATGATAGGGAAATCTAAACAAATCATGGTAGCCTTCTTACAACTGGTATTTGTAAAGAAGAAAAGTGTAACATGTGAAGGCCTAGCGGCAGAGTGTGTGCCTGCTTCTGTGAAATGCTGCTTTTCACATGCGGTTTTGCTTGTAGTGCAGCAACCAGATCCAAGTCAGCCGAAGCCTGAGGGCGGCCAGATGGCAGTGCTGGAAGGGGAGCTGCTGGCCGTGGGCAGCACCTGGCCACCGTCGCTGCTGGCCGCCTTGCAGCAGTGGGGCACCACGCAGCCCAAAGCCCCGTGCCTGACAGCCCTGGATACCACGGGGAAGGCCGTCTACACCCTCACCTATGGCAAGTGTCAACAGAAAGCAGCTGGGCGCTGGCTAGCTGTGAAATATTACATGTCATACAACACAGACGTGCAGCTTGAGGAACATGAAAGAACAGATTCCTGACAAGCTGACACAACTGGCAGGGAAACAGAACCTCGCCTCCCCCCGGGGGCCCCTCCCGGGCCACTGCCCTTCCCCCACCGGGGGACCGCTCCCTGCCTGGTGGTTTCGGGAGTTCACATCTGTGTGTGCATTTCTGAACAGTGGAGTTTAGTTTTGTCTCGTTTTGAACTTTGGACAAATGGCGTCAAGCAGTATGTGTGTTTTGTGTTTGGCGTCTTTTGGTTCCATTCTACGTGTTTATGTAACACGAATCGCGTGCATTTGGCTGGACGTGTTTTCACGGAGCACTCGGCCCCGAGGCACTTCTGGCCCCCAGGCCGGCGTCCCCCACAGCCGAGGCCAGTGCCCTGCTGACCGCTGGGTGTGAGCCAGTCCGAGGTGCTCTGGGCTGCGTCTTGCTCAGCGCTGTCTGAGGTTCACCCCTGTGCTGTGTGCTGCGTGGTCAGTTCATTCTCGTTGATGGACGGTATCTCATTGTGAGAATGTGCCACGGCCAACGTCTGAGCTCAGCGGTAGGTGGGCGTCTGGGTTGTGTCCGCTCCGGGGCTGCTGCGTGTCGGGCTGTTGCGAACGTTCTCTGTGGGTCTGAGGTGGATGTGTAGGCGTTCGTGCTGCTGTGGGCGAAGGACTCGCGCGTCAAGCTGCAGGACGAGCTGGCGAGCCATTTCCAGCCCCCAGCCCCGGGGAGGAGTCCCAGCGCTGGATACTGACTGTTCCCGTTCGCCTGCCTGGAGGGGGCATTGTGGTGTCCAGTGCCTGGTGCTGAGGGTGCTTCTAATGTGCGTACTGGCTGCTTGAACACCTCCTTCTATGAAGTACCCAGATCTTTGGGTCATTTTTCTGTTTGATTGCTAATGCTTTTTATGTTTTAGATACACCTTTTGTCCAGTACATGTTTTGCAAATATCTTCTTCCACCCTTTGCACTGCCTTTTACAACTTTTAATTGTGGCTTTAGATGGATAAGAAGCCTTAACCTAATTAGTCTAATTTATCTGTTTTTCCCCTTTTTTGTGCCTTCTGTTCTGTGTAGGAAGTCTTTGCCAGACCTAAGGTCACAAAGGCATTCTCCTCCTCCGAGACTTCTTCTGAAGACTCGTTCTGCTTTTCACACTTAGCGTTATGATCCATCTACAGTTTAGTTTTGTGTGTGGTGTGAACTTGGACTCATTTTCTCTCCTGTGAATGGAATTGACCCACTATCATTTGTTGAGAAGCAGCCCTTCCCCCAGATACGGCTTTGTCATCCGTCAGGTGAAAACTGTACTTGTGGGTTTGTTCTCTTCACCATCCGTGCCTCCTGAGTTACTGGAGCTTTATGAGTCTGTGTTGGATGTCAGTCCTCCAGCTCTGTGATTGCTCCTCAAGATTTCCTTGACTATTCTTGGCCCTTTACATTTCCAAGTAAACTTTTTTTTAAAATTTATTTATTTAATTCATTTATTTTTGGCTGCGTTGGGTCTTCGTTGCTGCATGTGGGCTTTCTCTAGTTGCGGCAAGCGGGGGCTACCAGGCGACTCTTTGTTGCGATGCGCAGACTTCTCATTGCGGTCGCTTCTCTTGTTGCAGAGCACGGACTCTAGGTGCGTGGGCTTCAGTAGTTGTGGCACGCGGGCTCAGTAGTTGTGGCTCACGGGCTCTAGAACGCAGACTCAGTAGTTGTGGCGCACAGGCTTTGTTGCTCCGCGGCATGTGGGATCTTCCCGGACCAGGGCTCGAACCCGTGTTCCCCGCATTGGCAGATGGATCCTTAAGCACTGCGCCACCAGGGAAGCCCTCCAAGTAAACTTTAGAATCGGCTTGCCCATTTCCAGAAGAAACTCCTGCTGGGGTGTTGATTGGCAGTGCACTGAACCCATGGTCCAAGGTGAGGCAAATCGGTGTTGTTGCAGTTATGGGCCCTTCCAGCCCGTGAGCCTGGACTGTCCCGCCTTGGAGGGCCGCTTTAGTTTCTCTCAGTGACGTTTTATGCTTTTGAGTCCGGGAGTCTTGAGCTTCTTTCGTTAGATTTATCCCTATTGTAATGGAATGATTAAATTTTTTCTACTGGATTATTGCTTGTAAATGGAAATGCAATTGATCTTTTAAATGGTGACTTTGTATCTAGTGATCTTGTTAAAGTGACATACTAATGCTTTTTGGTCTATTAACGAGTAGTTTTGGACATCCTGTGCACAAGTTGAGCCCCTGTGAGCAATGGCCTTTCTAGTTCTCACACCTTCGGTTTCTGTTCTTGTCTCACTGCACAGGCTGGAACCGCCGGTGCGGTGTGAATCCTTCTGTGTCTCAGGTGGAAAGCAATTGGTCTTGAAGTACGCTGTTTACTGTAGCTTTTTTGCTTGTTTTATGGTAGAAATTCTTTGTTGTAATGAAGTTCTGTTTCTGGTTTGCTGAAAGTTTCGCATCATGGATTGGCTTTTTCTGCTTCATCGAGATGACCATACAGTTTCTCTGCCCTTCTCCACTAATTTGATGAATTACATTGATTAATTTTCAAATGTTAAGCAGCCCTTGCATTCCTGGAATAAATCCCACTTGGCCAAGATATCTTTTCAATACATGCCTGGATGCTAGTTGCCAGTATGCTGTTTGCGCTCTTCGCACCTCTGCTCGTTAGAGAGATGGCTCTGTAACTCTCGAAGAAAGGCGCTCGCTGCGCCCTCATGAGTGTGCTTTGCTGACAGCCTCCCCCTGGAATTCAGCTTCCGGGGGCGGGTTACGCGAGGCCTGTGGTGCGCTCAGCACAGACTTCCCTTGCGAGGGAGCCTGCGGGGACTGCGGCCAGACGGCGTCGCCCGCATCCCGCCGTCGCCCGCATCCCGCCGTCGCCCGCATCCCACCGTCCCCCGCTTCCCGGGAGCCCTTCTCGTGCCTGCATCCCGCCGTCCCCCGCATCCCGCCGTCCCCCGCTTCCCGGGAGCCCTTCTCGTAGCTCGCTCCGCCTCCGTGCTTCCTGAAGGCCCCAGCCTGTGGTCCTTCTCTCCTTGTCTTGTGTTTTAAGTCTGTAGCCACTACACCTGTAAGACACCACTCACTACTCTTGCTTTTTAAGTCAGGAGTCGTACTGTTTTTTCTTTCCTTTGTGGAATGTTCCTTCCTGCCACCCCGCGTTTCCTACTGTAACCTCTCCTGCTGGCTGTGGGACTGCCCGCATCTTCCTTTGTGAAGGTGGTCAGGCATCTGTCAGCACTCTGAAGACTTCGTGGTATCCTTTGAGGAGTGAGATGCTGGATTATTGCTGCTCTCTGGATGAGGATGTGTCTTTTTCCCTGTGATGGCTTTTTGGCTTTGGCTTGCATCTGTCTTACTGTGATGTACATATTTAGCTGTTATATTCTTTGAAAGTTTCCTGCTTGGGGTCCACAGGGCTTCTTAGATCAATGGAATGTTATCTTTCATCAGTTTTTGGAAAATTATAGCCATAATTTCTTGATATAGTGCTTCTTCCCCATTTCTCTCTCCTATCCTCCTGGGACTCCGATTACATTTATATTAATACCTTTTCTGAGTCCCATGTGCCTTTTTTATATTTTGCATTCTTTTTTAAAAAATTAATTAATTGATTAATTTTGACTGCGTCGGGCCTTAGTTGCAGCATGCAGGATCTTTCGTTGTGGCATGTGGGCTCTTCATTGCAGCCCACAGGCTTCTCTCTAGTTGTGGCACATGGGCTCTCTAGTTGTGGCATGCCAGCTCAGTAGTTGTGGCACGCAGGCTTAGTTGCCCTGTGGCACGTGGGATCTTAGTTCCCCAACCAGGGACTGAACCAGCGTCCCCTGCATTGCAAGACCGATTCTTAACCACTGGACCACCAGGGATCCTTTTTATATATATACTTCAGTTTGGAGATTTTCTGTTTTCCTTTATTCACATTTTCTAAAACTGGTGTGTTCTGTGTGACCCTTTCCTCTGCTGGGGGGGGGTCCCCAACCATGGGTTTTGTCTTATGTGGCGACTTTGGGGCTCTGCCTGGCCTTTCAGAGGTTTCCACCCGCTGTGCATGGCCCCGAGATTCAGCAGGCTCTTCTTGAAGCCCCAGTCTCCGCGCCCCAGCAGCAGCACTCCGAGGGGCACAAGGCCGTGAGATGTTCGTCTCCTGTGGGCGCCAGACGCTAAGCCCCGCCCCCAGCTTTTGTAAGAACAGCTGGCAGAAGGTCAGCTCACCTCCCAAGGGTTTCCCCAGGGGTCTTAACTCCTCTAGTTGTCTTTGCTGCCTCCGACAGATGGTTTTGCATTTTATCCAGTTTTAAGTCATTTTGGGTGGGAGTGCTGGTCTGCCACCACTGCTCTTTCCTGCTTGGAAGCAGAGTCTCAGACCTTTATGCTTTTAAGATTCATCCGTGTTATTGTGTATAGTTGTAGCTCATTCATTTCTGTTGAGGAATGAATATTGAATATTTCAGAATATATGTCTCTATTATACTGTTGATGGACTTCTGGGTCATTTCCAGTTTTGAGTGTTACAGACAGTGCTACCGGGAACATTGCGGTGTGTGCTACCTGGTGTGTAAGCGTGCATTTTTGTAGGGTATATACTTAGGAGAGGAGGTGCTAGCTAGTTCTGGGATTATGACATCTTTACATTTATCAGATAATTCCAGACTTTTCCAGTTTGCACTTAACTGGTCAGTGTATGAGTCCCACCTTCTCCCTGTCATTGGCAGGCTTATTAATTTTGGCTAATGTGGTGAGAATATGGTGACAGTCGTTGTGGTGCTAATTTGCATTTTCCTGTTGACTGAGTAGGTTGAGATCTTTTCCTGTTTTTGATCATTTGGGTTTTCTCTTTTGTCACGTGTTGTTGAATCTTTTGCACATTTTTATACAGGGTTATTTGCGGGCGTTTTGCGTGTTCTGGATGCCAGTCCTTGGCGGCGGCTTACTGTGAGCCCTGGCCGCTCACAGCTCTGCAGCAGGCTTCCCTCCTCCCGTCCTGGGCTCTAGCACTGCTGTTCTCCCACCTGCGTTTAGACCTGCCGCCCACCCGGAGGGAGTTTAGTTTGTGTGTGTGGTGTGGGCCTGGGCTCGGGGTCAGTTCTTCAGGAAAGATGGCAGGCAGCTGTCCCGTTCTTGTCCCCTCCGTGCTACCCATGTTGTAACTGGAGTTGTCCACACGGGGGTGGGTCTGTTTGGGGTTCTTTGTTTTATCACGTTGATTTATATTCTACCCTTACGCCAATAGCACACTCTTTTCTTTTTTTTTTTTAAAGATTTTTTTGATGTGGACAGTTTTTAAAGTCTTTATTGAATTTGTTATAATGTTGCTTCTGTTTTATGTTTTGGATTTTTGGCTGTGAGGCATGTGGGATCTTAGCTCCCCGACCAGGTATCGAACCCTCACCCCCTGCATTGGAAGGCGAAGTCTTAACCACTGGACCGCAGGGAAGTCCCAGCCACGCTCTCTGAATTGCTGTCGCTTTATAATAGTCTTGACGTCCATTGAGAAAGTCTTCCTGTCTCGTCTCCTTTTTCCAGAGCGTCTTGGCTTCTCTCGCCCTGGTATTTCAGTGTCAGTTTGTGTCAGGTGCCACAGACACACCTGTTGAGGTTTTGGTTATCGTTGCCTTGAGCAGTTTGAGGAGAATTAGCACGTTTGCATTACGGTGCCTTCTAGCAAATGGACATAATAGGTTCCTCCGTTCATTCAAATCTTTTTCAACCTCAGTACTGTTTTATATAAGTTTCTGGGGGGAGACTTTGCATACTTTTGGTAACACATATTCTTAGATATTTGGCATGTTTATTTAAATCTTATTATAAATAGCATCATTAAAATTTTTATTTACTGTTTATCGATGGCACATAGATATTAAATGCTATTTGCGTATTGCTGTTATATCTGATAGCCTTACTGATTTCAGTTATGGGATTCATGATATGTGCAGTCACGTCTTCTGCAAATAATGACGGTTTTGTTTCTTATTGTTTTACCTTCTCTGCCCCTTGCACCCCAGTTGCATTGGCTGAGACTTTGAGTGAAAAGGCAGTTGTCCTTGACTTGCTCCTCCTCTCTGAGGGAAGGCTTTCAGTATCTGACCATTAATGATGATACCTCCTGTGGAATTTTTAAAGATGACTTTTAACAGTCACATTAAGGAAGTTTCCTTTCATCCCAAATTTAAGAAGGATTTTTAAAATCCTGAATGATTAATTATTTTAGTTTTTTTCACCTTTATTCTGTTAATGTGGGAAATTATGTTGATTTTCTGTTAAACCTCTTTGCATTGTTGCAGAGAGGTCATGATGCATTTTTCTTTTTATAAATATCTGGATTCAGTTTGGAAATCTTTATGTGTTACAGTTACAGTTATTAATATCTTGAGTTGACCTTTCTATTTAGGCAAAGGCAGTGGTGTTTTGAGTTGACTATTTTTCTCATTTATTTCTCAGGCCCCGCAGTTCACTTATCTCACAACGTTGTGCCCGAGTTTAGACTATTTACAGCAAAGGGCGTGTGGTTGCCGCGTGGTTGCCCAGGGGTGGGGAGGGTGAAGGACGGCTCTGTCTTCCTGCGTTGCTGCACCGCGCAGGGTGAGTGGGAGGGCTGCTACCGGTTTGGGGTGGACTCAGGCTTTTCCGTCTTCCTCCCCCTCTCTCCCTACCCTTCAGTGTCCCGTGTATCATGTGCCGTGTTCCTCCGGGAAGCACCCACAGGGCTGGGCACCTTCAGGAGGGGTCCAGACGCTCCCCTCCAGCCTCCCGTGGCTCTGCCAGGTTCCCTAACATCTCCCTGACTGTCTCCTTTTTTGAGTGAAAGCAGAGATGAAGATGGACCCACCTCATGAATTGTTGTTGTAAAGGTTAAATGACTTATATGCCACTCTCATAAGGGATATATATAATTGAGACACATTCAATGACATGAAAACGCATTCACAGTGCAATGTTGATTGAAAAAACAGTGAAGTATGATCCCATTTCTTAAAAATTGTGCATACGTGTGTGTGTGTGTATACATATATAACAGAAAGAATGCTTTTTTCAGCTGGCTTTTCTATATTCTAAATTTTCTATGATAAAATGCTGTTTTACTTTTCTGTTAAGAAAAATAAATCGGTAAGTTGTTTTTAAGAGAAAACTTCATTGCAGCATTGTGCAAAAATAATTATCAATTGGAAACTGCCTGAATTTTCAGCAATAGAGTAATAATGGTATGTTAATGGGATGTTATGATTGCTACATTAAAATGTTAATTATTAGTTTCTTAAATTTTACATTGCTTAGTATTTTTATTTTATTTTAGGCAAACTTTGGAGTCGGAGTTTAAAACTAGCTTATACTCTACTTAATAAACTGACTAATAAGAATGAACCACTACTTAAACCCGGAGACAGAGTAAGTAACCAAATGCACCTTTGTTGGAGTGAGTGAGGATGGAGACTAAAAATCTGTTTCAGTGACATCAGTGTTCTCTCAGCTGTTCAGACTTACAGCATTAATCGAAGGGCTTTAAGTCAGCAATGAAAAAATATTAAATGTGGAAAAAGTTTGTGTTGGTGTAGATAAAATGATCGTTCCTTTTAGTCTCCCTCATTGCCCATTTCCTGATTCTTAAACCTCTTTTCTCTTTGACTTCATATGTGTTGGTTTTAATAAAAATATTAATGTCAGATATTAATCAGTGCTACATTTCCAAAGCTTAAGTTTTGTGAAGAAACGTTGACCTTACTTTGAAATTCTGTGTGTTTTATATTCATCTCCTTCCCTCTTCCATGGGGCCAGAACAGAACTCAGAGGAGGCTTGGGGCTTAGTTCCTCGACCTGCACTGCCCAACATGGTTGGCAATAGCCACAGGGAGCCGTTTAAATTAACCCAAATTAAATGAAATTAGAGTTTTAGTTCCTTAGTTGCACGAACCCCATTTCCAGGGTCCAGTCCCCGCGTGTGGCTGACAGCTACCACGTGTGATAGCGCGGAGAGAGAACGACTCCACCACTGCGGGAAGTTGTGCTACGCAGCACTGCCCTAGGCAAACTGAGCCAGGCTTGAGGAACCCCGGCGTAGCGGGAGGTCCGGCATGGTGGAAGCCAGCATGCTTACCAGTGAAATCCCCAGTGAGAGGGGTTGCCTGAGGTCGGGTCACCCAGCAGGGAAGCTGTAGGTTGACGGGGTGGTGTGGGGTCTCAGGCTGCTCTCGAGCCCTCAGTCTTTAATGTGGACCAGTAGCCAAGGACATTTGTGGACGACGAAACTTCAGTGTGAAAGAGCACAACCAGAGCGCAATGAATGGGGAAAAAAGAAAAGGGGAAGGGGAGTGGGGGGGAGGGAGGAAGAGGAAACAACCAACTTGGAGGAGAGCTAGATACAGAAAACAGGTTTTTAAAAAAAAAATTAGTCTTAATATCCCTGGAGATCTGAGGTGAAGATATTGCTCCATAAATCAACAAGAAGATGCTCGTGGGGGAGACCAAGAGATGGAAAGTAGGAAGGAAAAAGGGTGCAGATTAGACTTGATCAAGAAGGCCGACATCTGACTAATAGGACTTGCAGAAAGAGAAGGGGGAACGGAGAGTGGAAAGGTTTTAATGCTAATGATGACGCAAGACTATGCCTATGCCCCGGAGCCGGGGGTGAAGGACTGGCGGGCGGTGCGAGGACCCCCACCGAGGCGCTTACCCCAGCGCTGCGTAGGGCAGGGTGCAGGAACCTCGCGGCCTCCCGGGGAAAGCGGGCTGTGCACAGAGGCCAGCAACCCCAGGGGGGCCCGCTCTCTCAGCGTGGCACTGGGGGAGACAGCTGTGCTTCGGAAGCCCAGAGGGAGTGCGGTCTTCCTGGGCAGTCGACGGGTGTGAGGGTGGGGCACCATTCTCAGACAGGCGGGACTCAGAAGCCTGGGCTCTTTCTCGCGAAGCTCACAGAGGGAGTGCTCCCGCAAACGAGTGCGCGGTCCAAACAGGAGAGCCACCAGCGTGGCCCAGCGTCCGCGAGCTGCGGGCCAGGAGCAGCCAGGCAGGGCCAGCAGGACGAGGCCCCAGGTGGGCAGGCTGGTCAGCAGCTGGTGAAACCCAGGAGCTTACCTGACTGGTTGGTTAGTTAGAAATACTATTGACAGGTTTGACACACCCAGCGGGGCATTTCCGAGCAAGCTGGCCGGTGCACACAGAGGAAGGGAAGCCGGTGAAAGAGGCAGTGGCTGTCACCACCAGAAAGAAGGGGCGAGCTTGGCTGTAGAAACGTAAACAGTACGGGGATGATTCCTCATGATACCTGGCGCTTTAGAACAAACCTGTCGGAACCCCTGACTTATGTTGTGCTTTAAAATGATTCTAAGAATCACTAATTTCTTTCTCTTGAAGAAAGTTCTTGCAAGGACAAGGACTTCCAGATACTTCATTGACTTGCAAGTGAATCCACGTAATTGGGTTAATTATAAAGGATTGATGAGATCACAGTTAGCGATTTAGTGATTGGAAATGAATGGCAAGTTCATCCTCCTGTGATAATATACTTTATAAACGTGAACAAACACAACTCTTTATAACAGATTCTCTAAGGACAGGTATGTTCTACCAGACATCCAGTCTCGAGGCTAAAGGTCACAGTTCTTAATCGTGGGACAAACGCTATTAACACCAACTTTCAAAGGAGATCTTTGCCGTTTTCAACAAACTTATTAGAAACTTGATTTCCAGACCTCAAGTACAGAATTTTGATACAGATACAGCTTAAATTTTGTCTTATGAAGTACAGGGTTATTAGCTATCCAAGGCCCGGCCCTCAAAGGCCCTGTGTTGTCAGTCCCCTCAAATACTGTTCTGACTTATCATGTAGGTTTCGAGCACACTATTACTACAATATTTGGGACTTAGAAAAACCTCATCCCATAAATAGCTTTTAATTTAACCAGATATTATAAGAAATGGAAATTGGGATGATGGGAGAAGAGAAAGGTGGGGAATGAAGAGGGCTCAGTGTTTGTCTGCAGTAACAGGAAATAAAACATATGTCCACATACCTTCACACATAAGACACAGCAGTGTGAGCATAGTATCTAAAAAGATGAGAGCAGTTGGCAAAAAGAGGATATAAAACATGTTAAAAGTGGCTGCCTTGGGGAGTGGGGAAGGGTGATATGGGTGTAGCTTTTCGTTAGTACTTTTTGTCATTTTAATTCTGTGTTTTAAAACTTTTTTGATAAAAATAAAAATGTAAGATAAATGTAATAGAATATGTAATTTAAACAGTGGCAGCATGATGACCAGGTGGGAGCAGGGAGTGGGCCCCCGTGGAGACTCCGAGAGGGCAGCTGTGGGGGTCTTGCTGAGTTCTGTGCCCATCACCCTCCCCTGTTAACGTTTCGGTCTTGAGCGAAGGTCTGTCCAAGTAAAACGTTGGTGTCAGGATTTTTTCTTTTGGAAGATCTTTTGATAGACTTTGATTCCTGGTTCCCTCTTCATGTCCAGGTGTTTTTCACCTGGGCTACTTGATGGTGGGTGATGGTCCATCGCGTCCTTCCCTGGGTCGCTGCTGCCCAGATGGTCAGAGTGGACGGAGCTGGACCTAGACCCCGCGGGCAGACCCAGCTGCGCTTGCCTTTAGCCCCAGGAGTTTAACATTATTTTGTCGCATGCGGGGTAAAGACCATAACCTAAAGACTGTGTATTAGAAGTTACATGGCTGCAGACACTTAAGGACCAAGGGTTAGCACTCAAAGTAACGTTTTCTGTCTCAGCAGCAGGCATTCAGATGACTGCATTACTCACCAGTGGATTTCGCGGTTTTCCTTTGTACTCTCGTAGGTGGCGCTGGTGTTTCCTAATAGCGACCCCGTCATGTTCACTGTTGCGTTCTATGGGTGCCTCCTGGCAGAGCTGGTTCCTGTCCCCATCGAAGTGCCACTAACAAGAAAGGTAGCAAGCGCGGTGCGGGTCCCAGGTTCACAGTCCCTGAGGCTTCATCCTGAAGTCCACGTGTCCATTCGCAGGCCTTAGTCTCCTCACTCCAGGTGCCGTCTGGAGTCGGGGGACAGGCGGGCGGGGCTCAGAGAGATTAGAGCAGCTTCATCCCCAGACGCTCCTTTTATGTATCTCGCTGGTGACAAGGGCACTGGAACAGCTGTTGGGGGGGCCAGTATGTCACTTGTTTGAATTTCCCAACAGAAACTAACATTCTTTCCTCCAATGCATAGAAGTTGGGATTTGATGAGGGTTTGTTAAATCATTTCTCAAAGTGGTGTGTTTATTGATAATAACTTGCATTTCTTGGGGATAAGTAAATCATTACAGAGATGTCTTGTAGCTCACTTCTAAGTGATAGTTTTAAATATATGGCATCTCTTGCATTTCTGTTCACTTCCATAACAGCGAGCAGCTTTCATTGCTGAAATGAATGACTCTGGCCGGGGCAGGGGGCGGGTTGCTGGTGTTCTAGGGAGCTGCGACATTTTAGGTATAAATACAAGTAATCTGATTATTGAAAAATAGATCATTTTAGGAGTCGACTGATCATGTACTTTAGAAAATCCTAGTTTTCTGTGGTATCGCAGTGTTCAGGCAGTTGTTCACATGAGCATTATCTGCAAGAAATATTCAAGAATCCCAAAGGTAAAGCTTGTGAATAAAAGCAGTATATCCCAAAGGAGAACATATGGTGAACAGATATTTGAATACCGGGATTCTTAGGGTAAGACTAGAGTTTGTAAAATTTATAAGAAGAAAATGATAAAACTCTACTGAAGGACATATTCTGTGTGGAAATAATTAAGATTGCTAAAGGTCAGGCCTGCCCATATTAATCTGTAAATTTCAAACACAAATCAAGTGCAAATTTCAATGCTGTTGTTATTTTTGGAGTTTATTAAAACGGTATTAAATGTCATTTGCAAGAAAAAAGTTTAAGAAATTAGCCCATTACCCAGAACTTTATATGTCATGGCAGAAAATATATCTTTCAGATTTAAAAACAATTGTATTTTCTTTGGATGAAAACATAGTATATACCTATAGTATATACCTATACAGGGCTGAATTGTCCTAATTTTCCAAGGGCTGAGAAAAAGAGTTCTGCTCTGTGTGAGCTGAGCGCCTCTGCCTTCTCTGTTTCCGCAGGACGCTGGCAGCCAGCAGGTCGGGTTTCTGCTGGGCAGCTGTGGCGTCGCCCTGGCCCTGACCACGGACGCTTGTCAGAAAGGCCTGCCCAAGGCCCAGACGGGAGAGGTGGTGGCCTTCAAAGGTGGGCCTGGGGGCGGGCAGCGGGCGGCCCAGTTCTCTGCTAACCCGGGCCCTTGGGCGTCCTTTCCTGTCAGCGACCGTTACGGAGACGGAAGGGCCCCCAGGGAAAGCGAGGCTGTGTTCTAGGCCTTGGGGAGTCTCGCTCCTCGCCTGGGTCGGGATCTGGACCTGTGCTGTCCTGCCTGGGGGCCACTGGACGTCAGACCTGAGTTCATAACGGTTCAGTGAGGCGAGGCCCCTCGGCTCTCGGCAGCTCGGGCTGCGCGGTGGGCGGCAGAGGTGCCGTTGCGGGGAGCAGAGACCCCTGACCCTCGCCTCTGCCGGGTCCTTGTCTGCGCCCTCACAGGTTGGCCCCCCCTCACCTGGCTGGTGATCGACGGGAAGCACCTGACTAAGCCCCCCAAGGACTGGCACCCATCGGCACAGGACGCGGGGGCCGGGACCGCCTACATCGAGGTAGCGACCTCGCCTGGCGAGACTGAAACAGACCCCCGTGTTCAGGGCTTGTTCCCCGAGTGTAGCTGCTGCTGCTTAGATCACGGGCGACAGCTTCTGTGCTTTGCCTCCGCCCCAGAAAGATGAGGTGTCCTGTTGGGAACTCACCCAGACCCTCCCCTGGGGACCAGCCTGCGTGCCCTGTTGCCCTCAGTACCTGCCCCGGGTGACCCGACTTCAGCTGAGGGCGTCACCTCGAGGGCCTGGGGTGCGCTCCAACTGAACCGATGGTTGGTGAAGGGGGACGGCCTCCAGAGACATCGCCTAACGAGCTTGTGCTTTTGAAATCTTTCAGTATAAAACCAGCAAAGAAGGCAGCACCGTGGGGGTGGCGGTGTCCCACGCATCCCTGCTGGCACAGTGCCAGGCTCTGACCCAGGCATGCGGCTACTCGGAAGGTGAGGGCGTGGGGCGGCTCTCCGGCCGGGCACAAGGCACCTGGACGCTGTCCCGCGTAGCGTCTGCTGTTTAATCCAGGTCGTGCGGCTCGCTTGCTCGGGGCCTCTGCTCTCCTGGACGGGTGGAGTGTGGACACTGGCGTTACAGAGCGTGAAAGCCACTCACTACCCATTGGTCTGTGCCCAGTGGGCTGGTTCAAGCTGTGCCGTAGCTGAGGGGCAGCGCATTTTGCGTTTTCTTATCGGGACACACTTTTTCTTACTGTTTTCTGTGGCTGGCTTTGGCTTAAGCTGTCACGCACTCGGATGTACCAGTGGAATCTTTGTGGTCAGGGCTTGTCTCTTGGCAATATACAGGCAGCTCCCCCTTTACTGCGAACTATCAGCTATGTAACGTAGAGAACTTTACTTCTTTCCACTAAAATACTGGAATTGAACAAAACTAGGAAGTAAATTGAGTGGTATGTGTAAAATCTGAAATATCAGTGTTTAGAAGCAAGGGCTAGTTGAGGGCACCGGGCAAGACCTCGGTGGACATTTGGAAAAGGATTTTAGGTGTGTTCAAGGGCCTACGTAATTTTTTAAAAATTCTATCAAGTCAGGTCCCCTGGTTTTCTTTTTCTTCAGATCCAGTGTTAACCGTACATGTATCACCTATAATTTGGGCTCTTTAGCCAGCAAGGGAACGTGTGTGGAGTATTCCCAACAGAATGCCGCAGCATTTCCTGGCACACAAACCAAACTTCCTGTTCACTGTTGGGTGTTCCTTCCGTGGGAGCACCCGGCAGCCCCAGGCTCTGTCCTCTGCCCGAGCTCTGAGCCTCAGGGCTGTGCTGGGAAGCGGCCCTGGGACCCCAGCTACCCCTGCGCCCTACAGCACGCTCGGCACAGCCTCTGGGAGAGAGAGTGGGCAGGAGGGAAGGGACAGCTCTGAAGGGAGGTGACACGGGGAGCCTGTGACGTTCCCGGGGCTGCAGGATGACGTGAGGAGTGGGGGTGTGCGGGCGTAGGGTTGAGAGGCGAGAGACCCGCCACCGTCCTTCATCTCCACGTCCAAGCCTGCCGCCTCTGGAGTGTACGCTGCCCCCTGTGTTTACAGATGTGTGATCAGCAGATTCTCCGTTTTAATCCACAGTTGTATGACCTTCTGCTTTTATGTTTTTCCAGTAATTTGAATAACCAAGTAACTTGATAACCAAGATTATTGATTGATTGGTGCATGGCATTTGGGAGCGCTGTGTATCTTTCCTAAAACCCTTATATGTTGATGATGTAATCATCTCAGAGTTTCTCTGAAAATGCACATGACATGAGGAGGGTCACTCGGTGGTTTAACCATCTTTGTCCTCTTTCAGCTGAAACATTAACAAATGTGCTGGATTTCAAAAGGGATGCCGGCCTGTGGCATGGAGTGTTAACAGTGAGTGCTGTACCTAAACGACCTGACTGTTAGAGGGAGGGTTGCTAACGTTTCACGTCCGTGGGTGACACCAAGCCCTGTTAAAGCTGATGGAGTAACGCTTAGTCGTGTTGGTGTGAACCGTGTCTCTGCACTGAGCTGTCCTGTGAGCAGAGCTCTGATGCTCTCTGTGCCTTTCCTGGCGGGCTCTGTGCCCAGCCCCGACCGCGCGTCTCTTTGCAGAGTGTCATGAACAGGATGCACGTGGTCAGCATCCCGTTCGCGCTGATGAAGGCCAACCCACTCTCCTGGATTCAGAAAGTGTGCGCGTATAAAGGTAACGGGAGTAGCGTCTCTCGATTCATCCTTCATTCGAGAAGTCTCTTTGATTTCATCTTTGGCGATTAAGAAAAAATAAAGCAGCATGCAGAACCGCAGGCGTGTGTGGGCCGGGGCCAGGCTCCCCTACGCCGTGGTGGGTCTTAGTCACCGGCGCTGGGGAGCTGGGGGGTCGTGGAGGACAGCTCTTTTCTGCAAGGGCCGGAGACTCCTAACTTTATTCTCTCACAGAAATGCTCCTAATTCTTAGTTCTTGAGGTGGCTTTGATTTGAAGTTAGGGCTCTTCAAGCCACCAGTAGCAAAGCTGTTTACTCATAGCGGCTTATGACCCAGAGTGAGGGGGCTGCCCGTGGGGCCCCGCCCGCCCTGCTGTCCACCTGTGGTCAGTCGGTGCTTCCCCAGCACGGCCACACCTGCGTGGTCTGAGCGTCCCTCTGGCTCTGCTTCGGTAGAGCTCGGGGGCGCCGTTAGTCCCCCCTGAGGGGCTCGGGTTTTCCTCGCACTGACTGGTCCCGGGTGGCCGTGTGCTTGTCCGCTGCCCTGACGGTGGTGCCGGTGCCGATGTGACGTGGGCCGTTCTCTGCAGCGTGCTGGACGCTGTCGCTGTTTACCGTGTCTAGCGGAGGAGAGCCAGAGTCCGGTGGGGCGCTTGGCGGGTGCCTCTGCTGGTGAGAGCAGGGCCGGGAATGAGGCCCAGCCTGTCTGTTCACATCGGGGGCCGCCCCGCAGCCCCACGTCCCCGGGGCCCCCAGCACAGGGCAGGCCCAGCCTCGCGGCCGTGGGAGGGGCAGGTGTGGGGAGAACAGAGAGGCTCCAAGAGAGAATCAGTTGCGAACGAGCGAGTCGATCTCTAGGTAGGCCGGGCGGCAGGGAGCACGCGGCCTGCTCTGTGTGCTCGCGCCCCTGACGCAGGCGCGCCCTCGCCCCCCCGCAGCCCGGGCCGCGCTGGTGAAGTCCCGCGACATGCACTGGTCGCTCTTGGCTCAGCGAGGTCAGAGGGGCGTCAGCCTCAGCTCCCTGCGCCTGCTGATCGTGGCCGACGGCGCGAACCCGTGTGAGTACCGCCCGCCCCGCCCCCGCCCCCGCCGGCCTGGCCGGCCGCCCGCCCCGCGTCCTCCTGGGCTCTGTGCCCCGGTCTCTGCTCGCGGCCCGAGAGGAGCTGCCGGTTGTGCAGGACCTGCCCGGGGTGTCCTGGGGAGCCTTGGTTGGCCTTGGGTGGGGTTTCCAGGCAGCACAGAGCCGGGGGGGGCGGTGGTGGGAGTTTTCTCACTGCTTTAACACCTGTGTGTCACTGTTTGTGCACTGAATCCGCCCTGGACCAGAGGCTGCCTTTCATCTAATCCCCTGTCCAGCTGTGGTCCCGACACTCGGGAGGGAACCCTACCTTCTAGCACCCCAACGTCTCTCCTTCCCTCCACCCACCCGAACCCCGAGGGCCCCGCCGTCCCGCCTCCAAAGCACCAGGAGCTGCCGGCTCCTCTGAGCCTCCACTGCGGTGCACCCGTCGAGCCACCAGGAGCCCCTCCCCGGGCTGCTGCCCCCCAGACCCCAGATCCCGCCACTCCGAGTGCCCGTCTCTCCCCTGTAGCTCCGAGCCCTCTGGACGGTCTTGTGTGTCCTCTGCTGGACACGAGGACCCATGACCAGGTCCCCTCCTTCCCCGCAGCCTCACTGTGCAGAGGGTGCAGGTCGTGGTGCAGCCCCGGGGCCCCAGTGGGTGCAGGGCTGTGCTGACTCAGGCCCTGAGCGGGCAGCACCCAGCCTCCTAGGAGCTGAGTTTTCATGGCCCGGTGACGCTGGCAGAGAAGCAGGGACAGAGAGCTAGGCTGCGCCCGCAGGAGAGGCACGGCAGGGCCGCTTGGCAGAGGCTGCGGTTCCGAGGCACGCCCAGGAGAGGGCGCGCACGTGGCCGGGGCCTCATGCGGTGGAAGGTTCGGCTGCGGGCGGCTCCGTTAGCGCCCTGGGTCACCTCCCCCTTGGCAGAGCTGCCAGGAGGCGGGTGAGGCCGTGGGTTAGACCTCAGAGACAATGCGGGGCTGAGAGTTGGCTTCTTGTTTGCTGGCGATTTGAGAACGCGCCCTGTTTTTCATGGAAAGGGCCCCACCCGCTCCCCATGAGACTTTGACTGTGAGGTGAAGGGGTGCAGCCTCCAGGCCCGGCGCCGGGCCTCCCCCACGCCGGGTGCCCGTCGGCTTTGCGCTCAGCTCTTGCGTCCACTCTGTCTCACGCAGGGTCCATATCCTCCTGTGACGCGTTCCTCAACGTCTTTCAAGCCAGAGGGCTGAGGCCCGAGGTGATCTGTCCCTGCGCCAGTTCTCCAGAAGCGCTCACGGTGGCCATCCGCAGGTAGACCATCCTGTAGACGCCTAGTTCTTCCTCGTTCAGCCGAATTACCTGTGGTAGCGAATTTGGTTGATCTGTTCCTGAGCAGGAGAAATTGAGAGCAGTGCCCAGCCCTGGGCCCGTTTCCCAGGTGTGTTGGTGTTGTAATGGGGCAGCCCCAGGTGCCACGTCCAACAGCCTGTGTTGGCCGCACGTCCCACACCGGCCTGGTTTGTGGCGCAAGTTCAATAGCGGCTCCCTGGGTCGCGATCTCTGGATTCTTGCAGCACGCGGGCTGGTTTTCCCGAGCGCTCCTCAGATCAGGAAGGCCTTGTGTTCCGCAGTAAACACTGCAGCCAGGACTCGCCCCTGTTCCAGGAAAGGGTGGCTGGCGGCCAGTGCCCGTCAGCTGTGGACGGGGGTCTGTGCCTGCGGGACCCTTGACCTCCCAGTGATGCCCCCTGGCCCCACCGCCCCCAGGCCGTGTCCTCTCTGGGCTCATCCGTGTCGCTCCCCAGGCCCCCGCAGGTGTGCCCCTCGGCTCACGTTCCTGCCCGGGTCGTCCACGCTGCCCTGAGCGCCATCCTCGGGTAGAGGGCAGCATGCTCGCAGCTGAGGGTGACTTAGTGTTAATTTTCCACCCTCAACTCAGATTAGCCTCAGCTGTGGTCTTGTGTTATGTCTGTGTATTTATAAATAGTAGTGTAAGTGATGGTAAAATTTTAGTAATAATTAGCGTTAAAAACAACATCTTTATTCTTCACAGGGAATAAGGTGTTCTTCGTTCCTTTGTTCTATGGTGGTTTCTTGTGCTCAGCAGAGTAGTGTTTTCCCGCTGGAGGAGACATGACGTTTGTCTCTCAGCATCCTGGTTCCTGCTGCTGCGAAGCTAATCAGGCCCAAACTTGGCGTCGCAAACAGCAGCAGTCACTTTACTCCCTCTCCTGCTTCCCGTGGTCAGGAGTTGGGAAGGGCTGCTCGGGGCAGTTCTGCCAGCCGTTCGAGGGTCTCGGGCTGGGGAGTGGCCGACCCTTTGTTCTTCCTGCCTGCGGCCCTGGGCTCCTTGCCCTGGTTTTGGTGCCCGCAGGCTTGCTCCCAGGAAGCGGTCACCTGCTGCTCACCTGCTGCTCGGGGCTCCGGGGGACGTCCCAGGACGGCCTGGTGGAAACGTCCTCGCGGCCCACCGGGCCCCCCTGCGGAGGAGTGCGTGACGGGGGGCGTCGCGCACACCTGTGGGGACACGCGCTGCCCCCCGAGGCCCTGCAGCCAGCACAGATGGGCACCTGGCTGCTCATCGTCCTGCCGGCAGGGGGCCGTGGTCCCACGCCCACGGGCTCTGTCCCCGCGTCAGTGAATCCGCTTTGTTTCCAGGCCGCCTGACCTGGGGGGCCCTCCTCCAAGAAGAGCTGTGCTGTCGATGAGCGGCCTCAGTCACGGGGTGATCAGACTGGACGCGGAAGAGAAGCTCTCGGTCCTGGCGGTTCAGGACGTCGGTCAGGCGATGCCTGGAGGTGAGGTCGCAGCTGGGGATGGTCTTGTCCTGCGGCCGGGTGGCAGCAAGGGCTCTGGAGCACGCGAGCACCGGAGGGCTTCAGATGATTCCCCGTGTGAATTGGGATTTTAACTTGTAACATATTTTTTGGTTTTGGCCTCCCTTTGTATCACGTTAAAGTTGTGCTAAGATACGGGGTGTGTCTACGGCCTGTGAACCGGACTCTGGTCCCCCACCGTTGGGGAAGTAGTGCCAGAGCTCGGGCTCTGGGTGCTCGCCACGCGCCAGGCAGTCGTCACGCCTCCCCCGAGGCCAGGCGCCAGCCTCAGGCCCCTGGACGTGTGCAGGTAACCCGGTGATGCGACTGTCTCTACGTCCTGACAAGGGCCTGCTAGGGGGGCAGTGTGGCCCTGAAGGTTCCCAGGGGTCCCCGTGCTTCCAGAAAGGCCCCGGGCCTGGATGACGCGTGCGTCGCGGGGTGTCTGTGCCGCCGTGGCAGCCAGCCAGCGCAGGAAGGTGACGGCGCTGTGCCCTGCAGCTCCCCCACAGGCGCGAGCACACGCGGGACCCCGTGCAGGGTCATGGGGGAGAGTTAAGAGCAGAGCCTGGCCCGGGAGGCCCTGTGGCATTGTGAGTTGGGGAGCGCCCCTCACCGCGGTGACCCCACGGCTGCTCCAGCTTCCCCCCTCCCCGTGCCGGCCCCTCTGGGCTCCGGGCAGCTGGCTAAGCCACCTGGTCACCTCCGGAGAGCGGCGCCATCTCTGCGTCCGTCGCCCCGTCCGCTGCTCCCCGGGGTACAGGGCCTGCATGGGCCGGGCGTGAGCCGCCCACGCTCGGGGGCTGGCTGGGAACCAGCGGGAGGGCCGCGGGCCGCGGTCTGGGCCTGTGCGTGTGCCAGAGGTTGGACACGTAGAACAAGGCTGGACGTTTGAGTTTGTTTCTAGTTCCACTTTCTTAGAAGCGTGAGTTGTGTTTTTTCCTGGCCTAAGTCTACCAGAAGTAAGGACTCATCGGTTCTGTAGAGGCAGGAACTCCAGCATAAACGTTTTATGAGGGGTAAAGAGCAGAGTCTTTCTGATTTTCAGTTGTTATGTGGCGAGCACAGGAATTCTCTAGAAGATGGCGAAATATTGTAATAGGTGATTCTTTTGATTGAAAGTATAAGGACTTTCATACTGGGGCTCGTTTTATTCTTAAACTTGGACCAGGTTCTGTGTGTGTGCCCACGCTCCCTCAGGCACGTGTGTGCTCCCTCAGGTGTGTGTGTGTGTGTGCACGCGCTCCCTCAGGTATGTGTGTGTGCTCCCTCAGGGGTGTGTGTGTGTGGTGTGTGTGTGTGCACGTGCTCCCTCAGGTGTGTGTGTGTGGTGTGTGTGTGCACGTGCTCCCTCAGGTGTGTGTGTGTGTGTGGTGTGTGTGCACGTGCTCCCTCAAGTGTGTGTGTGTGTGCTCCCTCAGGTGTGTGTGTGTGTGGTGTGTGTGCACGTGCTCCCTCAGGTATGTGTGTGTGCTCCCTCAGGGGTGTGTGTGTGTGTGTGGTGTGTGTGCACGTGCTCCCTCAGGTGTGTGTGTGTGTGTGTGTGTGTGTGTGGTGTGTGTGCACGTGCTCCCTCAGGTGTGTGTGTGTGTGCTCCCTCAGGGGTGTGTGTGTGTGTGTGCACGTGCTCCCTCAGGGGTGTGTGTGTGTGCTCCCTCAGGTGTGTGTGTGCACGTGCTCCCTCAGGTGTGTGTGTGCATGTGCTCCCTCAGGTATGTGTGTGTGCTCCCTCAGGGGTGTGTGTGTGTGTGTGTGTGTGGTGTGTGTGTGCACGTGCTCCCTCGGGTGTGTGTGTGTGTGTGTGTATGTGCACGTGCTCCCTCAGGTGTGTGTGTGGTGTGTGTGCTCCCTCGGGGGTGTGTGTGTGGTGTGTGTGCACGTGCTCCCTCAGGTGTGTGTGTGTGTGGTGTGTGTGCACGTGCTCCCTCAGGTGTGTGTGTGTGTGTTGTGTGCACGTGCTCCCTCAGGGGTGTGTGTGTGTGGTGTGTGCACGTGCTCCCGCAGGGGTGTGTGTGTGTGCACGTGCTCCCTCAGGGGTGTGTGTGTGTGCTCCCTCAGGTGTGTGTGTGTGTGTGTGCTCCCTCAGGTGTGTGTGTGCTCCCTCGGGTGTGTGTGTGTGCTCCCTCAGGGGTGTGTGTGTGTGTGTTGTGTGCGTGTGCTCCCTCAGGGGTGTGTGTGTGTTGTGTGCATGTGCTCCCTCAGGGGTGTGTGTGTGTGTGCGTGTGCTCCCTCAGGGGTGTGTGTGTGTGTGTGCACGTGCTCCCTCAGGTGTGTGTGCACACACTCCCTCAGGGGTGTGTGTGTGTGTGTGTGTGTATGTGCACGTGCTCCCTCAGGTGTGTGGGTGGTGTGTGTGCGCGCATGTGCACACGCTCCCTCGGGTGTGTGTGTGTCTGTGGCCGGGACTGTTGCAGGTCTGAGTCAGTGAGGACCTGGGGGGTCTTGTTTTCGGCAGATGCACAGCCTTCTCTGTGTCAGCCCCAGGGTTGTGTTACCACGGCACGCAGGGGCTGTCCCTTTTGGTCTGGTTGTGCTGTGGGCGGGGTCTCTGTTGGTTTAGAACGCAGGCGAGCGCGCGGATCTGGGGGGAAACGCACGCGCAGCAGCGCCACCCTCCGCTGCCTGCCCTCCTGAGGCTCTGGGCCACAGGCGGCCACGTGGGTGGGCGTGCTGCTTGGTGAAGACAGAAGGGGGTCACGGGGCCGCGGGAGGGGCCCACGCTCGGGTGGGGTCGTCAGGCCTGGTGTGGGAGCCAGCCCGAAAGGCAAAGGTGCGAGCGGATGGCACCTCCCATCTCCTGCGGGTTCAGGAGGGCGGGGCCGGGGGCACGACAGCCCGCGTGACTGGGAGCGTTTCTGTCACCTTCACGTACCGTGTGTGGAACACGCAGGCTTGTGGCCAGCGGGGTGTGAGTGTCCACCCTGCAGAGGCCAAGCCCGCGGGTCTCTGGGCATGAGCCATCTCGGTGTCCTCTTTGTTCGTGCCCTTGAGGGTTATTTTCTCTCTTTAGCTAACGTGTGTGTTGTGAAGGTGGAGGGGATCCCTTATCTCTGTAAAACCGATGAAGTTGGAGAAATCTGCGTCAACTCCAGCGCGACGGCGACAGCGTACTATGGGCTGCTCGGGATCACAAAGAACATCTTTGAGGTCTGCGCCTGGTCCCTACCTTTGTGCTGAAGTCGAGTCCACAGCTGCGGAGGGGTGGGAGGGGACAGTGCGTAGGGCTGGCTCTGGCAGGCCAGCCGTTCGCGGGCGCCTCGTGCCCCTGACGGATCCAGGTTGGCCCAGGGAAACCGGCCTCTGGGCTGGAGCCGTAGGGTCGTCAGGAGAGCCCAGCGAGTGCCCCCCAGCCCCCAGGCCGGGACGGGACAGGCCGGGAGGGGGAGCACGGGCCGTGGAGGCCAGGAGCCTGATGGAGGTCTCACCAGACGGCAGGGACTTTGGCCCTGGTGGGAGCCCCTTCCCCTCCAGGGAGACGCAGTGATGCCCATCTGAGGAGCCATACCCGGCGTGGGCAGCGCATGCCGGGCCCTCTCTCCCTCCCGCCTGCCGCTCACTTGACCCCTGTGGACCACGCCTGACCTTGTCCTCTCCACTCTGTGCAGACTGTCCCAGTCACGGCAGGGGGCGCGCCCATCTCCGACAGACCTTTCACCAGGACGGGGCTGCTGGGCTTCATCGGGCCTGTGAGTATGTCCCGCTGGCAGACCTGGGCCTGCAGATGGGCTCAGAGCTGGGGAGGGGTGCTGCTCCGCGTCCCCTGTGCACAGGACCCCCCCCCCCCCGACAGAGTCCCGGCCTCCAGAACGTCACTGGGGCCGAGCTGGGGAGCCCTGTCTATAGCGCAGGAGCATCAAGTCCTTAACAGACTTCACCCTCAGCTGCATTCCCATCTCTGACCTTTCCGGTGCTGACGCCTGCCCTGGGTGCCCCCTCGCACCCCCCCTCCCCCCACAAAGCCCGCCAGGCTTAGGGCCCCTTTACCCCTGGTGGCCCCTGCCCACGGTCTCCCTGGGCAGGGAGACCGTGGGCAGGGGGCCCGCTGGCCCTGTCTGTGAGTTACTTGGTCTCTGAGCTGTCGGGTCTCTGTAGCAGGGCCTGAGCCACAGGGCCTGCCCACGTGTCCGGGGCCCGACCAGCATCCTTGCCTTCAGGATAACCTGGTCTTCGTCGTGGGCAAGCTGGACGGGCTGATGGTGGTGGGGGTCCGCAGACACAACGCGGACGACATCGTGGCCACCGCACTGGCCGTGGAGCCCATGAAGTTTGTCTACAGAGGCAGGTGATGCGCTGCGGGTCCCCTTGCCGTGCCTTTAGGTTCCTTCTCTAGTTAACCTTCGAGAGGTCTCCTGCAGTGGAAGGAAAGCCCAGTGATTTGAATACACAAAACCTAAAAATTCCCGTTCATCAGAGGAACTTCACAAAGAACAGGATGACATTTGCAGCGAGGAGGCCAGAGTTGGAGTCCTCACCGTCCACAGAGCTCGTGGTTCCTTAGAGGGTGAGATCCAGACCTTGACCTGGGCACGGAGACCGGGCCCAGACGCCACACGGGGCACAGTGCACGTGAGGGCGAGGGCACCTGGGCAGCTGCCCGAGAACCTCGGGAGTGCAGCCTGGAGCGGAGGGCGCCCTTTTCCCTGAAATCACCCGAGGCCGTTCTCTCCTGGGATAGAGTCAGTTCACCTTCTCTGAACGTGTTAGGCAATCACGTTACAGATTCTCATGTCTATAGAGCACGTAAGGGGGCCCCTGGCCTGGGCCCCGGGCGGCTGGGGCAGGGAGGGGGCGCCCTGTCCAGCTCGTCCAGCTCCGAGCTCTTTGTCCTGGAGGAGGTGGCCCCTTCTCCTAGCTGGTCCACTCAGTCACTGCATTTCTTCATTTTATTCTTCTCAAGGTAGTGCTTTCGTTACTCCAACTAGGGTGCCTGTGAGCCTGGCTGGAGCCTTCCTTTGAACATACCTTAAAGAAACGATCAGGGAATTCTGCCAGTGGTAGGTCAGCGTGGTCTGCCGGCCCTTCCCCGGGTCAGGATGACGGCCGCGTATAAGCACTCGGGAGAAACGAGCAGGGCGGGCAGGCCTGGTGGGCGCGTGCAGCCTGGAGCCGGGGCGCACAGGACTCAGAGCAGACACCGAGACACCGTGAGAGCAAGTGTCCACCGAGGGGACGCCGGCCCAGCGACTCGCGGGGGTGCAGGGTGGTCGCCCCCGCGGATGGAGAGGTGGCCTGCGTGCCTCTGCCAGGGCGGAGCTGAGCACTGGCGAGGTCGCGGCGTCACGACAGAAGCGTGTTTAACGGATGGAGTAAACGCAGGGCAGAGGCGGCTGTGGAGTGAGCTGACACGCTGGAAAGCCAGATAAAGAAATTTCTCCAGAAGTCAAGCGATAGAATGTTTAAAAGAAAAATTAAGAGGGAAGCAGAGCAAGAAGGGCTGGCATCCTGAGAGCAGACTCAGGGTGGGGGGTGCATGTCTGGACCCTGAGGGAGGGGGCCTGTGGGGTGGGCCTCCAGCCAGGATGCGTCAGACTCCCCGGCAGAGGGGCCGGAGCGAGAGGATGACCGTGCAGTAACGTTTTAAGTTTTCCAGAGGAACTTTTAACCTAGATTTTATATTCATCCCAAGATGTCGCTTAATTGTGCGGTTGCAGTAAAAGTATTCTTGGGTACGTAAGGTTCAGAAGTTTTGTCACAGAAAGACCATGTTTGTGAAAACACTTTTGGGTGAGGTACTAAGAGAAACAAGATGTGTGAAAGTAAGGAAAGGTTAATACTGGGTAAAGTTTGTTGCATTAAAGAGAGTGGGTGCACGTGTGTGCGTGTGCGTGCCTGTGTGTGTGCATGCCTATGCGTGTGCCTGCGTATGTGCGTGCCTGTGCGCGCAGCGGCCAAAGGAGCAGCCAGAGAAGGTAGGTCTGTGAGGGCCCAGAGCTAGCTTGGCAGCCGTGCCAGCAGGATGGGCGTGATGGGGACACAGATGCTTGTCTCATAAAGAAAAAGAGAATCCACTCAAAGTCCAAAGGAAGAAAAAGGCAACACAGAGAAAAGGAGAACATGTTGAACTTCTTCAATAAGCCATGAGAAAGACGACCACTGACGTCAGTCACAGACATGAGCGGAGTGATGAGTGGTGAGAGATTTCGCCTGGACTAAGAAACAGATAATTAACAGAACTTCTAGACAGAGATTTTTGCATAAGGAAGTACATCACATAGATTAACATTGCAATTAAGGAAAACCTTCTTTTACAACGTGTGCCTGGTGGTTTGCTGTGCACTGAAGTCCTTTCTGTTTTGTGAATCGAAACTTATTTCATCCACATTGGAGGAGGTTCGTGGCTGCTTCCCTTTAAATTCTGTTGGACAGCGTCTCCCTCCAGCCCTGCTGCGGCTTCCGTCTGGGCGGGACGGGGCGTCTGCGTCCCGGCCCCCCTTGCTGGGCGGTCATCTCTGTCCCTTCCTCCCCCAGGATCGCGGTGTTCTCCGTGACAGTGCTGCACGATGACCGGATCGTGCTGGTGGCAGAGCAGCGGCCTGATGCCTCAGAGGAAGACAGCTTCCAGTGGATGAGCCGTGTGCTGCAGGTGGGTGCGTGTGGGCACACGGCGGGCACTGGCTGAGCGCGGGCTGACCCTCGAGGTGAGGGGCGGCCCCGCGGAGCTGCCGTCCACCGGGGTGAGAGATGCAAGCTTGCACGCGTCGGTGTTTCCACCGTTGTGCTTTGAGAATTTCAAACGTGTAGCAAGGCTGGAAGCGTAGCCCAGTGAACCCCTCGCGCCCGGGCTGGGGCTCCGCGTGCTTCCCACCTCGTGACACCCGTTCGACACGCACGTGCCCTCGGCCTCACCCGCGTGCTGCGCGCTGTCCTTCCCTACACGTCCACGTTTACATCCTTAAATACTGAACTAGATTCAACAAGTTCTTTTGCGGGGAAGGGAGTAAACTTTGCCTGCAGTAAAGAGCACAAACTAAATGTCCACTCAGCTTTACTGAATGTAACTTACATGTAGAAGGAGCCCATTTTCAAGTGTCCAGGTTGATGAGTTTTGACAAATGTACGCACCCAGGTAACCACAGGTAAGAGTGCTTCTGTCTAACGGGGAATCGCTGGCTGCTTTGTGTCGCCGGGGATGAGCCCTGCCCCCGCCCTGGATGTCCGTGCGGACGAATCTCACTGTGGGCTCCTGGTCTGGCATTCTTTCCCTCAACATCATGTTTGTGTAGTTCCTCGTGGTGTGTGGATCAGTGGCTCATTCCTTTTTATTGCCAAGTTGTGTTCTTTTGCTTATCTGTTCACACCTTGGTGGACATTGGGTTGTTAATTTTTGGCTATTGTGAATAAGGCTACTGTGGACAATAGTGTACAAATCTTTAGGTGAATTTCAGTCCTGGCAGCTTTTCAGGGAAGCCCTCTGGTGTCCCGACAGCTCTGGTTGGTTGTGTGGCGTGTGCTCGGCCCCGGCCACCTAAGAAAGGACACTTGTACAGAGCAGACAAGGTCCAGTGTCAGGGAGGCCAGGGAGCTCTGAGCTTCAGAGGGTAGGTTTTTCTACTAATATTTACAACGTTTATTTTTAATGAAAATTTTTAATGTTTTGTTATGGAATATTTCTAATATACGAAACATACAAAAGAGAGTGTAACAACCCCTGTGTGTCCATCGCTGCTTCAGCAATGACCAGTCAAGGCCCCAGCCGTGCCCCGCCCATCCTCCCCGCTTCTCCCTAGGGAGCGCTTTGAAGCAAATCCCGGACTCACAGATTTACCTGTAAATTTGAGTGTCTCTTTCTTTAAAAAAGAAGTACCAGTGTCACATCTTAAAAATTAACAATAAAATCTTTATTCAGGTATAATTGCCATGTAACACTGTATTAGTTTCAGGTGTACCACATAATGATTTGATTTTGTATATATAGTGAAAGAGTCACTACAATACGTCTAGTTAATGTCCGTCAACACACAGAGTTACAGAATTTTTTTCTCGTGGTGAGAACTTCTAAGATCTACTTTCTTAGCAACTTTGAAACACACGGCACAGCAGTATTAACTGCAGTCCCATGCTGTACATGGCACCCCCAGCACTTATCACCTTATAACTGGAAGTTTCTCCCTTTTGACGCCTTCACCCATTTCTCCCACCCCCCACCCCTCACCTCTGGCAACCACCAATCTGTTCTCTATGTCTATGAGCTCATCTTTTTGTTTTTGTTTTTAGATTCCACATATAAGAGATCATATGTTTTTGTCTTTCTTCATCTAATTTATCTCACTTAGCATAATGCTATCAAGGCCCATCTATGTTGTTGCAAATGGCAAGATTTCATTATTTTTTATGGCTGAGTAATATTCCTCTCTCTCTCTCTCTCTCTCTCTCTCTCTCTCTCTCTCTCTCTGTGTGTGTGTGTGTGTGTGTGTGTGTGTATACCACAGTTTCTTTATCCATTCATCCATTGATGGATGCTTAGGTATGTTGGCTATTGTAAATAATACTGCAATGAACAGAGGGGTGCATATATTTTTTTCAAGTCAGCATTTTGGTGTTTTTTTATTTACTTATTTATTTATTTTTGGCTGCGTTGGGTCTTCGTTGCTGCGCGCGGGCTTTCTCTAGTTGCGGTGAGCAGGGGCTACTCTTTGTTGCGGTGCGCGGGCTTCTCATTGCGGTGGCTTCTCTTGTTGTGGAGCATGGGCTCTAGGCACACGGGCTTCAGAAGTTGTGGCATGTGGGCTCAGTAGTTGTGGCTCTTGGGCTCTAGAGCGTAGGCTCAGTAGTTGTGGTGCACGGGCTTAGTTGCTTCGCGGCATGTGGGATCTTCCCGGATCAGGGCTCAAACCTGTGCCCCTGCATTGGCTGGTGGATTCTTAACCACTGCACCACCAGGGATGTCCAGCATTTTTGGTTTTTTTCCAATAAATACCCAGAAGTGGAATTGGTGGATCATATAGTAGTTCTATTTTTAGTTTTTTGAGGAACCCCCATACTGTTTTCCATGGCAGCAGCACCAGTTTACTTTCCCACTAACAGTGCACGAGGGCTCCCTTTTCTCCACACCCTCACCAACACTTGTTATTTTTTGTCCTTTTGATAATAGCCATTCCAACCGGTGTGAGGTGATATCTCATTGTGGTTTTGATTTGCATTTTCCTGATGATTAGTGATGTTTAGCATCTTTTTATATACCTGTTGGCCATTTATATGTCTTCTTTGGAAAAATGTCTATTCAGGTCCTCTGCCCATTTTTTAATTGTATTATTTGATTTTTGCTTTTGGTGTTTTTTTTTGCTATTGAGTTGTATGAGTTTCTTACGTATTTTGGATCTTAACCCTTATCAGATATATTATTTGCAAATATTTTCTCCCATTCAATAGGTTCCTTTCCTTTTGCTGATGGTTTCCTTTGCTGTGCAGAAACCTTTTAGTTTGATGTAGTCCCACTTGTTTATTTTTGCTCTTGTTGCTTTTGCTTTTGGTGTCAAATCCAAAAAAATCATCACCAAGACTGATGTCAAGGAGTTTACCATAGCCTATGTTTTATTCTAGGAGTTTTACGGTTTCAGGTCTTACATTCAAGTCTTTAATCTATTTTGAATTAGTTTTATGTGTGGTGTCCAGTTTTCCCAACACCATTCATTGAGGGGGCTCTCTTTCCCTGTTGTCTGTTCTTGTCTCCTTTGTTGTAAGTTAACTGACCACATATGTGTGGGATTATTCCTGGGCTCTCTATTCTGTTCCACTGACCTACATCTGTTTCTGTGCCAATACCACACTGTTTTGATTACTATAGCTCTATGATGTTTGAAATCAGGGAGCATGATACTTCTAGCTTTGTACTTCTTTCTTAAGATTGCTTTGACAATTCAGGGTCTTTTGTGGTTCCGTACAAATGTTAGGAGTGTATTTTCTAGTTCTGTGAAAAATGTCATGGGTATTGTGATATTGCATTAAATCTGCAGATGGCTTTGGGTAGTATGGACATTTCAACAATATTAATTCTTCCAATCCATGAACTCAGAATATCTTTCCATTTATTTGTGTCTTTTTCAATTTCTTTCATCAGTGTCTCATAGTGTACATGTGTCCTTCACCTCCTTGGTTAAATTTATTCCTAGGTATTTTGTTCTTTTGGATGTAATTGTATATATAATTATATATATATATAATTAAATATTTAGTCACTATTCAAATTTCCTGGATTATCTGATGTTTAGTATGTGTGTTAAACTCAGGATCAAAATAAGGTGAAAATTGCACTTGGTGGGGCCAGGTTTTTAAGTCTTTTTTAATCTATAGACTCCTCTTCTGTCATATTTTTCTTGCAGTTTGTTTATTGACAGAGGCAGGTTGTTTGTCCAGTACGTCTCCCCGTCCTGGGCTCTGACGGCTGTGCCTCTGCGGTGTCACTCAGTGTGCTCCTCTGTCTCCTGTATTTCCTGCATGTCGGTGGGTAGATCTTGAGGCTTGATCAGACTCGGGCTCGATTTTCTGGCTGACAGTCTCATGGGAGGTGGCATGTTGTGTCCGCTGGTTTGTTAGGGCTTCATGGGGCTGCTGCTTCAATTCTGTTCCTTCCTCATCGTTAACGCAGCAGCTTTGGAAGGGTCTTCTACAAAGAGCGCTGAAGTCGCCGGGGGACCTGGAGGTTGTGCAGGAACGCGAGATCCAGGGTTGATTTCAGGGTCCTGAGCTGGCTTCCTGGAGATGTTTTGGCTTTTGTCTCACTATGAACTAGTGGATTATAGTTGTTATATATATATATTTTTTAAATTAATTAATTAATTTATTTATTTTTGGCTGTGTTGGGTCTTCGTTTCTGTGCGAGGGCTTTCTCCAGCTGTGGTGATTGGGGGCCACTCTTCATCGTGGTGCGCGGGCCTCTCACTGTCGCGGCCTCTCCCGTTGCGGAGCACAGGCTCCAGACGCGCAGGCTCAGTAGTTGTGGCTCACGGGCCCAGTTGCTCCGCGGCATGTGGGATCCTCCCAGACCAGGGCTCGAACCCGTGTCCCCTGCATTGGCAAGCAGATTCCTAACCACTGTGTCACCAGGGAAGCCCTATAGTTGTTATATTTTTGACAATGGTCAGTGGGAGCCTCTTCGGATTGGCTCTTGAGTCCTTTAGACACACCTCCTGGGTTCTTTGAGGCCACACCGAGGAACAGGAAGCTCGATTCCTGGGGAGGTGGTGCATTTTGTGTCCTAGACCTGACACTACTGAGGCCCCGCTGCCTTCTAGGGGAAATGGAATTTGGGCACTGTCTGGGAACTTGATGTTACTGGCTTTTTTCAGTGGGCAGAGTAGGAGATGATGCCCACCTGCTTACAAGATTACCTGCATCATGAGTTTATGCTGCTAGTTCCAGCTCGAGACCTCAGGGTTTTTTCTTAAGTCACCGATCTTTCTCCACAATGAAAAATTGCAGTGGTGATACTTCCAGCAGAAGTACTCATGTCCTGAGGCCACTCTGCACACACCACAGTCTCCAAATAACTGTCTCCACACTACCTCTCAAGTGTGACATTTCCGAGTGCAGCTTAAGATGTTTTTTCAATTCTTCTTGCCCGTGGGACTGGATTAATGAAATTCCTGTGTTTAAAGTCACTCTAAGTAGATTCTCTCTGTGGGGCTGTGCCACCAACCTGATTCCACTCCGGTTGAGTTCATTTGTTTTATTTTACTTTCAGTTAGGGATTGCTTTTTTAAATTTTAAGTTTTTTGTGTGTAAAATATATCCATGGTTCCAAATTTGAAAGCAAGGTGTATTCCGAGGAGTCCAGCTTCTGCCTTGCTGTTCACTGCTTCTCCCACAGGAAGTCACTTAACTGCTTTTACGGCTTTTTTTTAATGTGAGCAGTTACAGATTTATATTCGATTGTGCACATACACAGCACGTGTGTGTAAGTGATAGGAAATGCACACTCGTCTCGCCATGTTTCTCTTCTAACAAAACGTCCCAGAGGTCACAGTTCCCCGTCTCATGCCCCCTCTTCCAGGCCATCGACAGCATCCACCAGGTGGGCGTGTACTGTCTGGCCCTGGTTCCTGCGAACACCTTGCCCAAGGCCCCTCTAGGAGGGATTCACGTTTCTGAAACCAAGCAGCGCTTTCTGGAGGGGATGCTGCACCCGTGTAACGTGTTGATGTGCCCTCACACGTGTGTTACCAACCTTCCCAAGCCTCGCCAGAAGCAGCCAGGTTAGTGTACATCACGCAACACGTGTGCTCCGTCTTCAGACTGCGGCAACTACGCTTGTGTTTAACTGGTGCAGCCCTGTTGAACGCTCCGTCTCTGGGGTCGGGGTTAAGAGCCAGGGCGAACGAACGGCACACCGGGTCGGTCCCCACCTCCTGCCCCCCCCGGAAGGAGAGCCCCGCCCCACGTCCCCAGCATGGGGGTTCCCCCCGCCGGTTAGCACCCACCCCGGGACTGGATTCAGGCGTGGCGTCTGAGCTGTGGAGGCTGCTCCCTGGGGGCGGAACTGATGCCCAAGAGCAGCCCTGGAGCCGGAATCTAAAGCACCGCCGTGGCCGCCATTGTGCCGTGGGGCGGCCGGCCACGCCGAGGCCACGGGGGCTGTGGGCGCTGCGCGTGCCGCTACTCGGCTCTGTCATCAGCCACAGTCACCGGGTTGACGGGACCTGGGAGCCCCGACAAACGGTCAACTTCCCTTCCCTGGTTTAACTCTTATGTACAGTTTTCCATTCCTTTGGTTATGTAAATTTTTAGTAAATGCTAACCTGTGCTGATTATTAAATACATAAAATACCATTAAATGAAACACAACCAGTAAAACAATGAGATAAATACTTTAAGCTGTGGCTGAGGTCTAATCATATCTCCCCAGGGCATCTGCCGTGTGGTGAGTGTCTTCATCTGGCTTGTTTGTAAGAGAGAGATTCTGTCTGTCACTTAGCATAACCCTTGTAGCTGGTTTCCCGAACACCTGTATCGTAGTGAAGAATTAAATGCCTGCCTGTTCAAATAAAAAGTTGTGTGATGATTGCCTATCAGACGTCACCCACCTCTCACTCACGACCCCTCCTCGTTTTCTAGAGGTCGGACCAGCCTCCATGATCGTTGGGAATCTGGTCGCTGGGAGGAGAATCGCCCAGGCCTCGGGGAGGGAGCTGTCTCACCTGGAGGACAGTGACCAGGCGAGGAAGGTAAGGGCGGGAGGGAGGGCGGGGTGGGGGGTGTGCCTCCCTGGCAGGTGGGGCGCCGCCAGGGCTGAGCACCCTCTCCGCACCCCGCAGTTCCTGTTCCTGCCCGACGTGCTGCAGTGGCGGGCCCACAGCACGCCCGAGCACCTGCTCTTCCTGCTGCTGAATGCCAAGGTGAGGCCGCCCACTCCTGGAGGCCACGCGCTGCCCGCGTAGGTGAGGGGCCGCGGGCTGTCTCCAGCCGTGGTGCTCAGGCTCGAGGCCTCACGTTTGGAGAACAGCGAGCCTTGGCACCCAGGCCCCGGCTGGCGTGCTTCTCTCTCTGGAAGCCTCAGCTTCCACACAAGCCACACAGTTGCCTTTCTGTGGCTTTTATATTTAACAGGAAAATTCTCATTACCTTGTCTTTTGATTATGAATAGTATGCATGTAAATACTCCTAAGTGAACTAAAAGGAAATGTTTATTTTGTAAAAATTAAGAATTTAGACTCTCTACATTTGTTGATAGCTTTAACATGACAAATACTGCTTGGTGCCCTGATCCTGGGTGCCTTTCAGTGGGCGTTACACGATACCAGGAGCTTCTAGGGTATAAAGGAGAAACTGTAAGTTGCGGGCCAGGAGACAAACTATGAAAACATGAAAAATAACAATGAAAACCCTGCATGACTCGCTGTCAGGCGCTCCTGGGCCCACGAGGACGCTTGCGCTCTGACGTCTTAGAAACACTGGCCTTGGGACTTGCCTGGTGGTCCAGTGGTTAAGTCTGTGCACTCCCAATGCAGGGGGCCCAGGTTCAATCCCTGGCTGGGGAACTAAGATCGTGCATGCCGCATGGTGCAGCCAAAAAAAAACGAAGAGAAACACCAGCCTGGCTTTCAGTACTGCTCGTTACTGGCCACTGTTCCTTCATTCAGAAATATTATTGATGCCTGCTACATATGCAGTGTTAAAGAAGACAAAAAAGGCCCCTTTTCGCCAGACAGTGAGCTAAGTCTTCCTGCTAGAAAACCAGTGCTCAGGAGAGGTGCCGTGTTCCTGGTTCACGTGTATCTGCAGATCTGGAAGGCGTTCAGTAGACATTTGTTTCATGGCTGATGGAATTCTAAAGCCCATAAGTAACAGTTGACCAGGATAAAGTCAGCTCGTGGTGAGAAGCTGAAAATCAGTGCAGCCGGGGCTGTGAGGCGGCGAGGCCGGGGCACTGGGCTGACCCCAGGCGTGAGCTGTGAGGGGTGTGACGGGGCCCGTGATTCTGAGCAATTCCTCTGGATTGTAAGAGGGCAAGGGCGGGAGCAGCGGGCCAGGGGGCCGTGGTCCAGGTGAGAGATGACCATTCAGAGAAGAGGACGTGGGGACGTGGACGCATGTGAGGGGGTGGTCAGAGGCAGGCCCGCGGGATCGAGGGTGGCCTGCGTGGGGGCTGAGCGCCTGTGCGGATGGGGCGCTTCCCAGGGAGGAGGGGGCTGTGGGTGGGCGTGTCCAGAGACGCCACCAGGAGCACGGTCAGCCCAGAAGACCCCATGATCGTCTTTAAAACTCAGAGCTCAGGAGGAACCAACAAAAGACCACCTGGCCTTCTCCAGGTGCATTCCAAAAACTTGTAAGTTTTTGCACTTCTTTTGGCTTGTCAACCTTCTCAGGTTTGAATTGTCCTTAGGTCTCCAAGGACATGCCGGCCTTCGACCCGGGAGGAGGCCTGTGCCTGGCAGGTGGTGTCCCTGGCACGAGGTGGCCCCTAGCCTTGGGAACTGGCGGGGCTCCGGGCCTTTGGGCTCCCGGCGAGTGCCCGGCATGGCGCTCTGTACCTCGGCTTGGGTGTGAGGAGAGTCTGACCTGCTGTGCAAAGCCCCCGGGCCTGCGTGGTGGGGCCCCGGCCGAGGAGCAGTGAGGGGTTTGGAGGCTGCACCGGGCTGTCCTGGAGGCTGGTGGTGGTTAGGCCGAGTGGCGCCCTACTTCTCCTGAGAAGGGCCGAGAGAGCTGTGAGGCCTGACTCGGGTCTGCAGGGGGAGGGAGGGTTAGCTCGGAGCTGGCCCCTGGCCCAGCTCTCCTCCGCAGAGACCCAGGTGCAGGGCGCCCCGCCAGCCACTCGTCCGCCCAGGCTCCCTGAAAGAGCAGCCTGCAGCGACCCAGGCCCCGGGACCTGGTGGATGGGGTGCCTGAACATGCATCAGGGTTCAGTTTAGGGGTGTGTATTTATTGTTTATCATTTACCTATGTGTGTTTATATTCAGGATAAGGGTTGCTTTTAGGGAGGGAGAGGATGGAATTGGGGGTGTATGCAGAGTGGTGATGATTTATTTTATAAAAGAGACATTGAAACAACGTAGCAAAATACTAGATAATGAAAAGCTGGATATTCATTACGTTATTCTTTATAATACTGTTACATTTAAAATATTTTATCATAATGGCCAAAAGGGTTTTCTTCAATCGCCAAGTCTTTGACTGTGGTGGGCGACCAGGCTCTGAGAAGACTGCAGACGGGTCTGGGGTGGCACCTGTCCTGGTTCCTGACCACAGGGGCTCAGACACGGGCTGTGCGCGGAGTGTCCATGGGTCGTCCCCCGCCCCCCGCTCAGCAGTGCCCACGATTGCTTTCCTAGGGCACAGTCACCAGCACCACCACCTGCATCCAGCTGCACAAAAAGGCTGAGAGAGTGGCCGCTGCTCTGATGGAGAAGGCCAGGCTGACCACCGGGGCCCACGTGGCCCTGGTCTACCCCCCAGGTGAGGACCCTGCCAGCCTGCCCTCTGCCCGTGCCCACCCTGCGCTCCCGTCACGCGTGCCTGCACCCCTGTGAGCACTTGAATGTAATTGTGAGTCCACTCTTGCCTGTCTTAGTGCAGCCTTTCCTTTCTGTTTGCTTTTTTCATCTGGCTGTTCTTCCCGCATCTCTCCCCTCTGTTTTATTGCTAGAAAGCAAACACCCTTGTAACCACCAACCAGGTCAAGAAATGGATCTTTGCTTTTCCTGTCCCAGCCACCTCCTCCATCCTCCAAAAGTAGCCTCTGTCCTGACCTCTGTGGTCACCACTTCTTCCATTTCTTTATAGTTTGATCACCCAGATGAGCGTCCTAGCCATCACAGTTTAGTCTGCCAATTTTCTTTAAATCTGATATGTGTTTAAGTTTCCTTTAACCTGCAGGCTGCCCCCGTCCGACTCTTCTGTGGCCCTGGAGCATCCCTGCCGTCTGGAGTGGCTCCGTGTGGGCCGGGCGGCCGCTCCTGGGCTCCCACAGGGAACCCCGGGTCAGACTCGGGCTTGCTTCCCTCGCAAGACCCTAAGCGCTGTCGGGCTATTTCTTTCTTTTGCAGAATTAGCGCACTTGGCAGCCAATGACATTCTCTGTCCCGCATTCATTAACGCTTTAAGGGTCACTAAACGGTGGTGTTCTAACTCTGTCCTTTCTTTTTCACTTGTCAGCCATAAACTATAAACAGACACTTCCCCTCCTCGTTAGTATCTGGTCACCCAGTGGTAGAATTCAGCTGTGAAAGGTAGAGTAAGTGTTGCTTCTCTCCTTCTATCAGTAAAATGAATTCTGTTTCTTGTCGCACTCTAGTGGGAGCTACTCCCACGTCCTCGGGTGTGACCTCCCGTCCTGATGCCTCCTGCTGTCTGCTGGGACCAGGTGCCCTGGCCAGTTCTCCGTGGAGCCTGGTGTTCACAGCACCAGTCTGGGCCAGGGGCTCGTCCCTCCTGGGCTGGCCGCTGGCCGTTGGCCCTTTCCTTGAACAGAGCTCTGATTTAAAATGAGTATAATAATTATATCTCGGAGACAGGCAGTGCCTCATGAGTTCATACTGTTGTACCCGATCAGATTCAGGGTTACAGGGTTTTACTGAACCCTTCTTAACGTTCTGTCTGCTTTATGCCTGTGTCTCCCTTCTTCCCTACTGAGAATCCTGATTCTCCAGGATGGGAGGCGATAGAATTCAAATATCCCAAGATCACTCACTTGCTTTATCCTGTGTCACAAGCAGCACCCCCAAAATAACGGTAGTAATACGTGACCACCTGTGTGATTTTTGAAAGCAGCTTAAATATTTTCACACGTGCTTTCTCCACCCGTTTTCCCTGTAGCTGTGCTCTCTGTGTCGCCGGGGCGGGCGAGGCTGGGGGCCTGCAAAGCCGGCCTCTCCTCACCCTCAGTCCACTGGTGACTGCATTCAGTCTCTTTCTGCCACGCTGGTTCTCTAATTGGTTTCTCAGGAAGGGTTCATGGGAACAGTATCCCCTGAGTTCTTGCTTGTTGGTAACAGTCTGTACACTGCGCAATGAAAGTTGTTTTTACTAGATTAAAAAAATCCCTGACTCACATTTTCTTTTCTTGAGCCTCTCAAATATGTGTCCATTTTCTCCTGGCCTTAAGCATCAAGTCTGACGATAATCTAATTTTCTTTCTCTTATTAGTCACCGGCTGTTTTGCTCTAGGTGCCAAAAGGACATTTTTTTTCCCTTCTTGAAGTCTGGCATATGGTTGTAACATTGATTATTACAGGGCAGCGTTCTCTTACCTAAGGTATCTTTGGAAGGCAGCTACGCTCACCACTATACCATCAATGCCATACAATGTATAAGGTATCTTTAAATAAGAAGCTGCACATCTTTTTTTTTTTTTTTTTATTTCAAGGAAATTTTCTAGAATTGTAGTCTTTTCGCTGTCTCTTCCCTTGCTTTGATTTTCTTCGCATCTCCTTCCTGCTCCCATGGCCCACGTGTTAGGTCTTCTCTGTCGCTTTTCCCAGGAGTGTCTCCGTTGAGTTTCCAGTCTCCTCCTCTTCGTGGTTTCTGTGTCCGTTGTCTTGTTTGCTCTTGGGCTCCTTCTAGTTCCATCTTCGTTTCTGAAATGATTTTTTATAGTTTCTACTTCTTTCCTCACTTCTTTTTTCTAGTTCTGATTTTGGTTATTCGTTCGTATCCTGCATCATTTTCTTAATGCATTTTAGTGCATGTTAAAATGGGCTGCAGTTCTTATCTGCTGTCTTTGTCTGGACAGATGACGATCTGCCCCGATTCTTTTCCTTGTACCTGTGTGGGACTTGCCCCCCCGGCCACCCGCACGGAACCCCCCTCCTCCCGCCTCCTTCTGTGCCCCGCACCCTGAGCCCCGAGCCCCACTCCGTGGGCCTCTCTGTGTTGGGCTGGATTGCTGGGCCCAAACCCTCATGGCTGCTCATTGGCACCGGTGAGTGGGTGAACGGTTTCCGTCCCTCGCCCTGCTCTCTGATCAGACCCACAGTCGTGGGAACAAGATGCCTGCGCCTCCCCAGTCGGGACGTCTGGGCCTCCTGGGGGCTCCCAGTCCTCCCTGCTCCCTCCGGGGCCACCTGGCTCCTGTGGGATCCCCTCACTCTGCCCAGTGCGGCCCCTACAGCCCCTCCTCACCGTCGGCTCCGTCTCACCCGCTCGGCGCCCGCTCTGCCTCTCCTGGCTTGTCTTGGGGTCTTGGTTCTGGGAGTTTGCTGCTTGGCTGTTAGGGGATGTTTTTCTCCTGCGTCTGGCGCACGGGTGGTGGGCACTCGGAAGACCTTTCCCTTTCCCTTTCCCTGGCGGCCTGGGCCTTAGCTGGAACAGGAATCACAGGTTTCTCTGGCTTGGTGGGTGCTTCGCCAGGGTTGTAGGTGGTTTTCTTTTTTCCCCCCGTTATAAGTCTGTTGTTGTTTTGCCTGGAAGCTTGTTGGTTCTAGCTCAGGGATTTTTCTGGGAAATGCCTGGGTCTAGGTCCTCTCTCACTTCTTGCCCACTTAATCTTCATCTCAGGGAAATGTTCTTTTTCCTTGCTGCCTTTTCTCCCTCTTTTTCATGCTTCTGGAACTCCTGACTCAGGTTCTGGGTACCGTCTCTTTTCAGCGCGTCTGGCAGGACACGACTTGTACTGGGCGCTTTCTCTCTGCCTGTGGGACCTGGGGGCCTCTTCCCAGGGGGCTGCCGTGGAGTGCTCCCTGCCCGCCAGCCAGGGCGAGCTGGCGGCCCGGCTTCTTTCTTGACACGGATGCGTGCTGGCTTGGATGCTCCAGAACTCCCACTGGCATTACAATTATTCTGCTCTTTCCGGTCCCGGGAACGTGCGGTCATTTTTCTCCAGGACTGATTGCAGCTCCCACTCTTCTCGTCTCCCTGGGCTCAGCGTGAGGCAAACATCACCCCGGCCGAGATGAGGCAGGGACGCAGCCGCTCGGGAGCCCCGGCCATCACCGTCCACGCCAGGCCGAGAGCCTGGGAGGACCACAGCCATTCTGGGGCTCAGGGCTGCAGCTGCAGGCGTGCAGCGTGAGGACATGCTGGGGGTGAGGGACGCTGAAGTAACAGGAGAATAGGAGAAAAGACGGAAGGAGGCCCGACGCCTCTCTCCCTTTGGGGCATGTTTGACACTGTTTATAAAAAATTTTTAGTGAATAAAGGAAAATGCTTGGTGAAGTACTGAATTTACGACCTTACCAGCAGGTGGAGAGTATAATTAATAGCTGGAGGGCAGATCCCACCCTGCTTGAAGGCTGGGAATGGGTGCAGGTGTTTTGCAGATGCACACCGGGGTGTGTGTGTGTGTGTGCGCGCGCGCGTGCGTGTCGTGCATTTCCTGATTTCCTGCGAGGGGCCAGGCCTTTCTCCTCAGGGGTGTGTGGCCCTGGGGTGACTCTCTGGGAGCTGCGGACAGGTGGGGTGCGGGCAGGCACAGGGCTGCCCCGCATGTTCGCCTGGTGATGCCAGGACAAGAGGAGACGCACACGCAGGGACGGCAGGAGCTGCGTGAGCTCGTGGAAGTGAGTTGCTGACGGCGCTTTCTTGTGTTCAGCTTGGTGATACCTTTGTGGCGCGCTGGGCAGAGTGGCCCTGCGGGGTGCGAGGACGCGCGCCCGCGTGTCGGCCTGCCCGCTGGCTCTGTCTCCTGAGCTGCCCACAAGCGCAGCGCAGATGGGTGGTCCCCAGTGGGTGGGCTCAGGCCCGTAAAGATGACCGTGCTGAGCACCCCTGGCCCTGATGGAGCGTCGTGAGCTTGTAATCTGCTGAAACCCATGAGCTGGGTTAAACGTTGCATATTTATTTTGACCCTGGAATCAAAACAGCCTGAGACTGGTGTCTTGTAGCCAGATGATGTCAGGCAGGGCCTTGCGATTTGAGGACAGTATCTGGAGGAGTCTCCAGGGTGTGGGACTCAGGTGTTCTCAAGTCGGACTGAGTTCAAGAGGGGAAGATGGGTTTTAAGTGTGGTACAGTTCCCCCCGGTTTTAATTATGGAGAACTTGAAACACATAAAAGAGTTGAAGGAGCAGCGAGTGGTCCCACGTTTCGGCGCGGGGTTGGGAGCGGGGCAGGGACATCCTGGCCCATCCCCGGGGGTGTGGGCCTCCCTGGAGAAGCGGCCAGGCCCCCCACGTCAGGGCGCAGAGGCACGCGAGAGGTGCGGGGCTTCCGGGGTGGGCAGCTCGCCCACCCGCCCGCAGTTCATCCCGACGCACAGGTGGCGGGCAGGGCGCGCTGCTCCGCGTGAGGGGCATGGGCCTCCCGCCCTCCATGGCCTCCTCTGGGCCGTGACTGTGCCCCCCCCCACCTCCTGGCCTCCCCGTGTCTGGGCGGGGGGTGACCTGCAGCAGGGGTAGCCCTCTGTCCCTCCGTAACAGCGCTGTTCGGTGCACACCCTGTTAGTGTGGAGGAGGGTGGTTTTATTCAAGCACAGCAGGTGAGGCCCCTGGTTTTTCTCGTGGATCCACGGCACTGGACGTGGGGAGCCGCCTTTGACCCGCTGATGCCCTCTGACCATGTGTCTCCCCAGGGGTGGACCTCATTGCCGCCTTCTACGGCTGCCTGTACTGCGGCTGCGTGCCCGTCACTGTGCGGCCCCCGCACCCCCAGAACCTCACCACCACACTTCCCACCGTCAAGATGATCGTGGAGGTAGGCAGGCACCACGGCCAGCAGGGCGGACCTGACCGTGGGCCCGTGTGCAGTTTGCTCCCAGGCACCGAGTCTCACTTGTGCCTTCAACCCCTGTGCCCTGCAGGTCAGCAAGTCTGCGTGCGTACTCACGACGCAGGCCATCACGCGGCTGCTCAAGTCCAAAGAAGCACTGGCCGCCGTGGACGTCAGGACCTGGCCGACCATTCTAGACACAGGTGCGCATCCTCGCTGCGCTGGTGCGCTCGCCGGCCCCACCAGGATCAGCCCCCTTTCCTTCCTCTGTTGTAGGGATTGCGTTGTCGCCACGTAAACATAAAGGTGGGCTAAGAGCAGCTTAGCAGCTTCAGTGAATGGTGAGAGGCTACTAACAGGAGCCTCGCCGGCTGGGTGCCTGACAGCCTGTGTCCACCAGCTCGAGCCTAGAGCCGGGCGCGCAGGACGGAGGGCGGCTGGTGGGGAGCGGAGGTCCTTCCAAGGCCCGGCGCCTGTGGACGAGCTCCTCTCACTGCCTTTCATGACCACGCAGCCGTTGGCAGTTGTGGGGACATAGACGGTGCCACAGCACACACACACCCGTCCTGGGTCCCCTTCATGGATGCGTGCTCCCACGCCCCAGAAGATGCTTGTGGGCCCCTCTGTCTTGGCCTGCTGGGTCAGCCATCAAGACACCCCAAACCAGCAGCACCCTGCAGGCTCCATCGGTAACTCGAGGCGCATGGCCACATGGGTGCCAGCTGGCAAGCAGAGAAGGGTCCCTCCTTCCCCGTCGCGCCTGGTGGGTAGAGGTGCCTGTCCTTGCCCACCAGGGCACTGCCCACGAGAGGAAGTCAGGGACCGTGTTGTCAGTGGCCACCTGCCTGATACCAGCAACAGGCACGGGGAGCTGGTCCAGGGCGGCTGGCGGGGCGCCCAGGGGTGGGCCCGGGAGCAGATGGGCACCGGGGAGTCCCATCACCTCACCCGCTCCCTGCCTTCGCCTCGCCTCGCCTCGCCTCACCTGTGTGCGGTCAGTGCTGTGCCCACTTCACGGTCCTGAAGGAATGCGATGAAGCACCCAGAGCCCTGGGGGCCCATCCTTAGCACTCACTATGCACAGAAATGTCGGTAATCCTGGCTCCATCACAGGCTCTGGGACCCTGGCCAAGTCCCCGCTCCTCTGAGCTTTCCTGTGGGGCTCTCTCGGCCCATCTCCAGCCCTCCGTGTCCACCTCGTCCCGTCCCCATCACCACATGCTCAGCGTGGTTGGCGAGGGTCCGTTCCACGTGACCTTCCCTGCGTACACACGCGGCCTGCTCTCCCGCAGCCTGACTTCTGCTCTGAGCTCCCCAGCTCCCCAGGTGCGTCCTGCCTCCTCTCTCTCCACGAGAGCCTGAGCTAGCATCCACGCCACCCGTGTCTCCTGACCGACAGATGACATACCCAAGAAGAAGGTGGCCAGCATCTTCAGGCCCCCGTCCCCAGACGTGCTCGCATACTTGGACTTCAGCGTGTCGACCACGGGGATCCTGGCGGGTGTGAAGGTGGGTCCTCTGGCTGGAGCTCCCCTCCACTCCGGCCCCTGACACAGTGGGTGGGCAAAGGGCAGAGAGGTGTTGGCTGCAGGTCTGTGCAGGCCCTTCCTCCTCCCAGAGCTTAAAGCAGCAGTTTTGCTCCTTAAAGTTTGTGTTAAATACCAATAAACCCGCACATTAGGTTAGCCTGAGAGTAATGCGTATTTTGATGTTTTATGGTAACGTCTGAACTCTCTGATTCATGACTCTCTGGCCTCGAGGACCAGGTGGCTTGGATGAGTCTGTCACGTTAGCAGGCACCAGACGCTCCATTAAAATCCTTTATTACCCTGAACGCTCGCCTAGAAGATTCCCAGCGTGCCATTCCTGGGTACTGACTGGCGTATGTGGGATTGGGCCAGCCACCCTTTCAGGAAGTGAAGGTGTCCGGCTGCTGTGGGCGGCAGGCACTGCCGTCAGCCCTCCCTCTTCCCTCACGTCACTGAGCAGAGCTTTCCTTTCACTCCTTAAGATGTCGCACGCAGCCACCAGCGCCCTGTGCCGCTCCATCAAGCTGCAGTGTGAGCTGTACCCCTCCAGGCAGATCGCCATCTGCCTCGACCCCTACTGTGGCCTCGGCTTTGCCCTGTGGTGTCTGTGCAGGTGAGTGTGCAGGTAGAGTGTGCAGGTGAGTGGAGGGTGAGTGTGCAGGTGAGTGTGCGGGTAGAATCCCCCCACTCCTTACCCCACCCCCGGCTGAATTGCTTCTTTAGACGCCCCCTTTCTAAGGTACATTTTTGATGCCCACCTAGCGGAGGATACACGTGTGAGTGGGTTGGTTTGTGTGGGTGTTGGGTGGGTTGGAGTTCGGGTCTGAAATTGAGTAAAAGAGTAAAAATGCCTTTTTATTAAGTGCACACTCTCCATTACTACTAATTCCATCCAGAACAGGGAAGTAGGAACCCATCTTTGTAAGCAGAACCCCGTCCCTGCCGGCTGGGCCGTCCCTGACAGCGACCCTGGATCCTTGAGTGCTGGTGGCGGGACCTGCGCCCCCAAGTTTTCTACTGAAAGCCCCACTCGGCCAGAGCAGAAAGGGTGGGCCCTGCCGGGAAGGGCAGTGTCCTTGAGGGGAGAGGCGCCTGCACACGTGCTGACCCCGCCCCTGTCGCTGTCACAGCGTCTACTCGGGACACCAGTCGGTGCTGGTGCCCCCGCCGGAGCTGGAGGCCAACGCGTCCCTGTGGCTGTGGGCTGTCAGCCAGTACAAGGCCCGCGTCACCTTCTGCTCCTACTCGGTGATGGAGACGTGCGCCCGCGGCCTGGGCGCGCAGACGGCGGTGCTCAGGGTGCGTGCCGGCCGGGCCTGGAGGGACCCCCGGACCTCTCCCAGCGACTGAAAACCCTCCCGGGGCGCCCCGCCCCCTGCTGCGAGCTCCCCCCCACACTCCGACACACACCCGTGGTGCACCTCCTGGGAGGAGAGTGGGGTGGGCGCAGGGCAGGGTGGGTCCGACCCTGGGTCGGAGCGCACCGCAGGGTCTCCGAGGCCTCAGGGGCCGGGGCCAGAGGGCGGAGCGGGGGAGACGGAACCGAGGAGGCGGGGCTCGAGCAGCTTGGCCTTTACGCTCAGACCCGGCCGTGTGCGCCCACTCCTCCCACAGATGAAGGGCGTGAACCTGTCGTGCGTGCGCACCTGCATGGTGGTGGCCGAGGAGCGGCCCAGGATCGCGCTCACACAGTCCTTCTCCAAGCTGTTCAGGGACCTGGGCCTGCCCGCGCGCGCCGTGAGCACCACATTCGGCTGCAGGGTCAACGTGGCCATCTGCCTGCAGGTAGGCGGCAGGGCTTCCCGCTGGGCGCCAAGTGCACGCGCTGCGCTTCTCCGCCCTCCTTGGGTCCTTTCCTGTCCCCCCAGCCTTTGATGTTGCGTTTTCCAAATAGCACATTAGCTTTGAGAGCTGAGCATTTTACTTTAAAAGAGATTCTGTTCTTGATGAACAAAGACTTATTTGGAAAAATTAAAATTGTTTGGAACGGTGACTATCGTCTGGAAGAGTTTCTCAGTTGGATGTGGCGCGCGGTTAATATTCTAAAGAGAGAGGAAGCTAATTGGTTTTAAGACGTCTAGCAATTTTACATGGAAACATTAACGAGTGTGATCGTTTATATTGCCCGGAATTCATTTTTGGAACATTAACATATTTTACTTATTAAAAGGAAACAAAGTTTCAGAACAGCTAACTATAGTGCAGTGCTGTTTACTGCTTCTTCAGGTGACTCTGGCTGTTTTCCAGATTTCCTACTAGTACCTCAGTCCCACTTCTTTCTAAACCACGTTGCATGCTCACGCACCCACGTTCAGGAGTTGTTGGGAGGAAAGGCCTCAGGGGAACCACAGTTCCTCATCCCGAGCCCGTACTGGCCAGTGCCTGCCGGACACAGGGAGGGTCTCGACTGCAGAGTCTGGCGTCCTGTTGTCCTGGTGTTCCTGCGACGGCCTCTCCACAATGGAGATGGCTGACCATCTCGCTCGGGGAGACGCCCAGGCCTCGCTCGGACCCTTGCTGAGTGGCAGGAGGAGTAGGGTGGTCCCTCGTGAGGTCCTCCCGTTGTAGGCAGTGTGACTGCACCTCGGCTGCTGGCGCAGGGTTGGTGGCTGTCAGCGCAGCCCTTCTGTCCGCTCAGCGTCTGGCAGCCCGGGCCCTCCTTCCTGGAAACGCGATGGCATCTGTGTTGCTTATCAGCACATGGGCGGCAGAAGTCTTGCTGGGAAGTCCTTGGTTTGCACTCTGAGATGCAGAGATGCACTTTGCTCTCTCTCAGCTGTGTTTCTCACATGCCTGTGCTCTCTGTGTTTCCTGTGGCTTCTCCCTGTCTCCCTCTGCTGGCCTCCTTTGTTTCTGTCAGCCCAACAGGCTGGGAAAGCTGGCTAAGCAGGTACGACCTTGACCTCGACCTCGAGGTGCCTCTGTGCTTCCCATGAGTTCACGTGGCCTCTCGTGAACTCCAGACAAATACGCGTTTCTTCTGCTCACAGTGGATGTTATTTGACATATTACAGAAGCTCCTTTGTAACTGAATTTAAGACAAAAAGTATTTTCAGAAGCATTTAACCTTCATTTTAATAAATTGCCTCTGGAGGAAGGGCTGCGTTTAGTCTCAATGAAAAAATTTCCGTTTTCATTCCAGGGCAGACATAGGTAACTTTGGGATCTTCAGAGAATGATGCCGGGGCGGAGTGTCCGTGTAACTTGACGTTCTTTATCTAATGAAAAGGAACGTGCTGTCCTGTAATCAGGGCCAATGTCAGCTGTCAGATGAGAGGAGAGAGAGTGAGGACGTCATTCTGGCAAATCCCTGGTGGGGCCTCACCGTGCCCAGCCCTCAGAATTAGGTCGGAGCGAGCATGGCGCGTGGAAATGCCCCAAAACCCATAGCGGTGTTTTCTCAGAGACCAGCGGGGATAGAGCTATCAGGACTGAAATGTGAAATTGTTTGACTTGACATCTTCCTTCAGCGTTACGGGAGGTTTCCCTCGGTGGTACCAAGCCTTGTAGATGTTTGCAGGAGGGCAGACTCTTGCTGGGAGCAGAGCAGCTGCCCTCCTGGCCCCACCCCACCCCCCCGGCCGGAGGAGCCGTCCCCCAGCTGCACCCGTGTGGAGGCGATGCCCCTGGAAACCACGGCGTGAGGCCCGAGTGGACATACCTCTGCTGCTCCCCTTGCAGGGCACGGCCGGCCCGGACCCCACGACCGTCTACGTGGACATGAGGGCACTGCGCCACGACAGGTAACAGCACCCGGGCCCCCGGGCAGCCTGGGCCTCCCCTGCGTCCCTGTGTCCTCCCTTCATCAGTCATTCCCGCGACCAGGAAGGGAATGACCTTCCAAGAGTGACCGAGCATTTGACACGTGGCTTTTTATGGGGTAGAAAACAAGTAAGCCCGTCGTTGGGCAGGACAGAGGCATCACGTCAGCAGACATGTCCCGGGGGCCACGGTGTGTACCTGCGGCTCGGGGTCCCTCCCAGCTTTGGAGCTGGGTCCCAGTTCTGGATCCTCAAATGCAGCTTGAGGTAAACCATGGTGGAGCTTCCTAGGGGGCGAGGCCAGCTGGCCAGGGGCCCCCCGAGGACATAGAGCCAGCTCCTGCCCTGAGCAGTGCTTGGTGAGCCACACACCCGAAGACACTGCTCCAAGGTCACAGCAAGGTCCTGATCAAAAGGCTAAAGGCTTGGCTGTTGTCAACGGACTGGCTGTCGCAGTGATAATCAATTTCTGACCACCTTGTGAGTTGCCTTTTTAGAGATTGTTGTCTGTGTAGTAAATTTTATTCTGAAATTTTTCCCTTGTTAATTTTTAGGGTACGTTTGGTGGAACGGGGTTCTCCGCACAGTCTGCCATTGACAGAGTCTGGAAAGGTAGTGCAGGGGACTGGGCCTCCATCCTTACATCGTCCTGGGAGGTACTCGCAGTGAGCACAGGCCCCTGTGGTTGGCCTGGGCTGGGCTGACGTAGAGGCCTCTCCTCGCTGCAAAAACGCACACACACACACACACACACACACACACACACACACGCTAAGTCTTTATGTCTACATCTGAGTTCCAGTTCCAAAAAGGGAGGACCTCAGGTGCAGAGACCTAGAAGGAGCTGCACTGCTGGGTCTTGAGGCCACGGGGCGCCTGTTGCCTTCATGGCGGCCCTGGAGCAGCACACTGGGGCCTGGAAGAACTCAGCCCCTGGCTCAGGTGACAGCCAGGAAGTGGTCCCCACCACGGTGGCAATTTACCATTAAAGCAGTCCAGGCCTGGTGCAATCTCAGGAGCCCAGAGTGGGCTCAGGTGGTGGGGCTGTGAGACCACCTGAGGGCACCCAGGGAAAAACTTTGAGCCACCGTGAGGGGTCAGCAGACATAGAGCCAGGAGAACAGACGTTCTCAGAAGCAGGGGAGGTTCAGAGGAAGGAAGAAGACCCCCAGGAACCCTCAGACAATGTGATGGGGTGGGGAAGGCCTGCGCCCAGCCCCCGGCCTCGGGGCTCCCTCTGCAGCTGCACAACCAAAGGAGGGCTCGGCACAGCCCCTGCTCTGCTCGCGCTCGCCCGAGCGTGCGCCACAGCTGCCTCCAGGGAGACGGCCCGCGGTGAATGCGGGGGAGGAGCAAGTGGGGGCTGTGCACCAGCAGGGGCCGCCCCAGAGGAGGAGCAGAGACCGGAGGAGAAGGCTCAGCTGACGCAAAGGTCCTGGGGCCACGGGGAGGCCTGCGTGGGGGAGCTGCACTGGGGGGAGGGGAGGAGGAGAGAAGGGCGCTCTCGTGGGCAGGTGGGCGTGGGGCCTGGGAAGGAAGGCACAGACCCTGGAGGGGGAGGCGGTGGGCACAGGCCAGGGCTCCCTTCCTGTCCTTCCCCACGCGCACAGAAACGCCCCGTGTGCAGTCCGCATTGTCCTTTCTGCAAACGCAATTCTTAATGCTTTCTGGTGCCTTTTTGTTTCCTATCACATACGGCTCTGCATCCATTTTTGATGGACTTTCCCCCCATATTTCTCTGTTATGATAAATTGGGGCTGACGGACCTGGGTCCTGGAAAGAGCTCTGGCTTCAGGGTTTGGGTGGGCCACACGGTGAGAGGTCGGAGGGTCAGCAGCATCTGGGGAAACAGAACGGTCCCACCAGGGCTGTGGGGACAGCACGAGGAGAGGAGGGTCTGGCGCTGGCCATGGCGACCTCCTGTGACCCCTCGTCCCTTCCTCCACTGCCTGGAGGTCTCCACTGTCACCTCCCGTTTTATACCTGGGGAAACTGAGGACACAGAACAGGTGTCCAGGAGCAGCCAGGTGGTCTGACTTGAGCCCAGTGAGGCCCCGCAGGCCCGGCGGAGGTCCTGGACCCGAGGCACACTCCCCTGGAGTCTTCACGGCCCCTGGTGGGCACGGAGCCGGCACTCAGCAGCTGCCCCACTCTGAGTCTGGGGGCAGGAAGGCCTCTTGGGGGCCAGGTTTCCATCCAGAGCCGGGGGCTCAGGGGGGCCGGTGGGGGGACACGGCCGAGGCATGTGGACCCCCGGCACTCGTGAGCCCTCACAGGGGGCCTCAGAGAAAGACCCCCTCGACCCCTCTTGCCATCCAAAATAGGGTCCATTCTCAGGAACTGGGTGATTTTGCTAAGATTCAGAATTTATTTTTCTCTATTAAAATCTCTTCTGTTAAAATTCAAAGTCAGGTTTAGGTTGGCTCCCGAGCCTGATCAGCCCAGTGTACGTGTCACATCCTTTGGATCAGCTTTGAAGGACGTTGCTTTGGCGCGCTTGAATCAGGAGGGCCGTGCGGCCTCTGACCCGAGCACGGCTCTCCTTCCAGATCCTGCCTGGAGTGAAGGTCATCATTGCGCACACCGAGACCAGAGGGCCCCTTGGAGACTCGCGCCTGGGGGAGGTGAGGCTGCAGAGCCCCGCGCACCCCCGGAGCCGCTCCGTACCCTCCTCGCCTTTCTGCCCCAGGTTCGGGAGTTCTGAACCTTGGGGTCGCATGTGCTTTGGGGAATCTGTCAGAAGCTGTGTGCCTCCCCCAGTGTTTGTGCCCCTGGACCCAGTCCCTGGGTAGGATTTCAGGGTCCTGCCCTTGGGATGAAGCCCCCCACCCCGCTACCCCACTAGCAGAGGGAAACCTTGAGTTGCAGACACTGGGTGGCCTAAGGAGCCTCGCAGGAACCAGCAGCCGTGGAGGAAACAGCTGTCCCTCGAAGAGAAGTTCCTGCGGCCCCCAGTGAGGGACAGCACAGGGCAGACCCCATGGCTAAGAGGGACGGACTTCTCCATCCTGGGGACACGGGGCGGGGTGTCCTCACTGCCCCAGGACACAGGCTGTGCTGGAGTCCTTGGTATGCCTGCGTACAGCTCCTGGTCTAGAGTAACGGGACAGGTGGGACCCAGTACCTGGTGGGACCCAGTACCTGGTGGCAAGTGGAGGCTGGGTGTCCAGGCTGGCCTGTTACAGTGGGAATGGTCTCAGCTCCCAGTTCCGGGCCTGGGGGCCAGCATCCTGCACTGCTGAGGGCAGCACCCAGGGGTGTCCTCACACACTGCCCAGTCCCTGACCAGCTGCGACGAGGGCATGGGTGGGCCCGGGGCTCATGCCGCATCGGCCAGGAAAGGTGTCCCAGTCCCAGGGCTGGGTGTGCTCCGCCTGGGGTCTTCCCCGCGCCATCCCCTTCCTGGCCAGCTGGGCCCAGGCCTGTTAGGGCAGCAGTGGGTCCCAAGACAGTCCTGGCAGGTCTGCCCCAGGCTGGGACCCATGTGGCCGCCCTGTCTCCTCTTTCGGACCCTGCTTTCGGGGGGTACCTAGAGCCTGGTAGTCAGTCGGGAGCCGCCTGTGGGCCCTGGAGGGCCCTGGCTTTAGAAGGGTGCCCTGGGGGCCCGTGACGCTCTGGGCACCGTTAGCCCACGTGCGGGTGGGTCTGCGCCCCGACTCTCGCTGGCCCTGTGTGCATGTGCACGTGCAGGTTCTTTCTTACTGTCAGCTGTGTACATCGCTGTCCTACAGGCGTCTCTCCGGGGTCCGAGGAGGGGAACGGTTCGTCTGAAGGAGGACAGTCACTTGCCTGCTTTCCGTGCCTGTTGTTGTAACTTAGTTCGAGCGCTCTGTCCCCGCCCCTGCCCCCGTGTGCTGTGGCGTTGCTGCTGTGAATCGGCACAGACAGTGCCTGGCACCGTGGCGACTGACCCCCTCGTCCCCTGGGCCCCCAGGTCTGGGTGAGCAGCCCGCACAGCGCCACGGGGTACTACACGGTCTACGGGGAGGAGGGGCTCCACGCCGACCACTTCAGTGCCCGGCTGAGTTTCGGAGACACCCAGACCGTTTGGGCAAGGACGGGCTTCCTGGGCTTCCTCCGAAGGACAGAGCTCACCGACGCCAGCGGAGGTGAGGGGTCCCTGTGCAGCCCCACGCCGGCACCTGAGCCCCGTGCGGGCGGCATCTTGGGGGTCCCCGCTGACTCACCTCGCCCCTTGCTAGGAGCTCCTGTCTCTAGGTGCCCTGACACGGTTTTCTCTGAAAATTACTCTTTTTCCTTCACTGGTCTTGGACCCCAGCCTCTGCGGAGGATGCAGGGTTGCTGGCAGAGGCTGTGGGCCCCCCAGGCTTAGCCGTGGGCACGTCTCACTAGCCATCTGTTGGGCCCTCCCCACACGGCCCCTCAAGCTTTCAAAGTCTCTCGGCCACAGCAGGCTGGCCAGATGCCGTCAGAAGTTTTGGCAGCCCCTGTAGCTGCTGCTTCGTTTCCAGAGATAGTAAAGTTGTTGTTAAATACGTATTGAGACGTGGGCGTAACTTCTCTGAGTCTCGGGGGGCCGAGCGTGGCAGGAGGCTGTCGTCGGGCAATGTTTGAGTCGCCAGCCGTCGGCACCGCCTGCCGTGCTGAGATGGGCGAACTGTGCTGTCCGCAGAGCGACACGACGCGCTGTACGTGGTGGGGTCTCTGGACGAGGCGCTGGAGCTGAGGGGCATGCGCTATCACCCCGTCGACATCGAGACGTCAGTGATCCGGGCGCACAGGAGCGTCGCCGAGTGGTGAGGGCCTGGGACGGCCGTCCCCCAGCTCTCCGGGGCCGGGGCAGGCGCTGCGGCCACGCGTGGGAGGCAGCCTCCTGCCTCTCCTGGAGCAGACCCCAGACGCGCTCTTGGAATCACGGGCCGGAGACCCCTTGCTTGGGTTTGCTTGGTTTTTCCGCTTCCTAATCAGTCTTAAGCTAAGAGTCTGTCCCCAGATGCACAGGCAAAATGTGAGAGCTCCACAGTTATCCTGAAATGCTTCTGCTTTTAACATGAATTTCCTAATTTAAGTGGTCGAGACTCAGGATTTCTTCACTTTGTAGGCAGCTTGCCTTGGGAAAGGTACAGCTTTCGACATCACGTGTTCTTGATTCTTAGCGAGAACTTTAATTAGAATAGATACTCCTGTAAAACACACTTAACCTTTGAATTGTAACTGACCTTGAGCAGGAGGGTGACGTCAGTGAACCTACGTTGGTTTTTTTCACTGGTCTCTTTCTGACGCCCTTTCCCAGCCCCCAAAGCCTGTGCCCGACCCCGTGCGACACCATCCGCCTTCTCCCCGCAGTGCCGTGTTCACCTGGACCAACCTGCTGGTGGTGGTGGTGGAGCTGGATGGGCTGGAGCAGGATGCACTGGACCTGGTGGCCCTGGTGACGAACGCGGTGCTGGAGGAGCATCTCCTGGTGGTGGGCGTGGTGGTCATCGTGGACCCAGGCGTCATCCCCATCAACTCCCGCGGGGAGAAGCAGCGCATGCACCTGCGTGACGGCTTCCTGGCCGACCAGCTGGACCCCATCTACGTCGCCTACAACATGTGAGCACAGCGCACACCCTGGCCCTGAGAGGGGCCTCGGGACGTGTCGGAGGTGCTGGGACGCGTGGAAACACGGCAGCACCTGCAGCCCCCAGGGAGAGGAGCCCAGGCTCTGGGAGCGCGGTGCCCCCGCCTCCTACGCTCTTACAGGTCCGTGTCATTTTAGAAACCACTTCCTGAGTTATTCAGAGAACTCTTTTAATTATCAAGGACATTTACAGAAACATGAATCTCAGTATTTTAACAGATGGGGTGACTGGGAAAGAGGCCTGGTGTGGGCGCCGCGGGAGCTGCAGGTGTGAGTTTGCACTTTTTTAGGCTGAAAATACAGTTCTCAATTTTTAAAATTCAACTGTTTATTCCCACTTCAAGTGACGAGTTCATGTATAGAGTTTACGCTAGGAGGAATTTGAGGCCCAAGTACAGCTGCTTCGATTCTGATTCACAGGAAAGCGCAGAGCCCAGAAAGGCTGGTGGACAGGAGTGAGCCTGGCCTGGCCGCCCTGCCCACCAGACCAGACCAGGCACTGGACGCACACGCTTCCTCTCTTGAAACAGGTCTGCACGGCTGTCTGCTTGTGTGGTCACTAACGCTCGACAGGGGCCATCTGGGGCCGTCAGGTGAGGTGCTCTGTTCCGGAAAGATAAACCAGCACTGAGTTTTAAACCACTTTCTAAGTTTCTGACTTCTTGCTGTTCAACTGAAGTGCTTGTTTTCATAACCACAGTATAAGCTCTTCTCACTGCACGGAAGTGTACTGAATTATTATTTTTATTCCACGTCAACAGATGTGGAAGCCCCGGTGAGGTGAGGTTTCCTTCCTCGGTGATGTCTGCTGAGCACCGGCAGTACAGCCGAGGGGCCCAGCCCAGGAGAGCCTTGCCCATTGCTGTTGCATTTTGAGTTGTGTGCCTGTAAAATTTGGCCAAATCATGTTCCGTTATTTTATTCTAACTTGACCAGACTGAGTGGTATAATATTATAGTAAGTCTAAATCAAAGAAGAAAACGTGGTATCCTTTAGTTACTTCTAAGAACTTGAAGTGAAGCTCGAATCTAAGGCAGAGTATTTTTGTATCGCTAATGAGTATGTTACCAGCTGTCGGGGACTGAGGGTGGGAAAGTTTACGAATCATGCCTGCTTCCTAGACAGCCAGGTTTTTCTGGAATTAGCCTGGATCAGTGCCTAACAACGTCGTTATTAATTCTCTACCATTTGAAATTCTCCACCAAAAAGGCCGGGCTAACTGGGCCAACTCTCACGTGTGACTCATGTTTGGCTACAAGTAGCTTGCGCTCAGTATTTGTGGGCCTGCGGCGTTGGCCTGCAGTGTGGTGTGTAACAACATACTGGAATTTGAATAATCTTCTTGTAATTATGTACATAATCTGTGTAACTTATTGTTGGACATACAGAGGTCCTAGTAGTTGACTAATGGGCATTCCTTATAACAGAATGGCCATCAGGGGAAGAACTACCCAGCCTTGTATGTTGTAGTTTTATAGCAAACAAATATTGTAAAATTTTTGTATTGAAAGGTCGGTGGCAGTAAGACAAGGTGTCTTGTAAATTAAGATTTTAAGAAGCATTAAAATGTTTTAAAATTACTCTCTGGGAATTCTGTATATCACACTAAAAATTTTATATCATTATGTTAATAAAGTTATTGACTGTTTGTAATTCTGCATTCTGAAATGTGTGAAAAGGTTTTTAAAATTACCCCAAATACGATGTATTTTATTATGCATTCTTCTTTCCTGAATATAAAAGCATTTATGCTACAGCATAAAATCTACAAAGCATATTAAAGTATAAAGAAGAAAATTTAAATCTCCCATAATCCTACCTCTCGGTAATGACAGCATTAGTATTTGATGTAAATCCTTTCAAGGATTTATTTTTTCCTTTAAAACACTTTTACAAAATTAGGATCGATCATTATAATTTTATAATCAGCTTTTGCAGTTAATAAATTAGACTTTTAATCTGTTACATATATTCTTCTACATGTTTTAATGACTGTGTCATATGGGAGGGGAGCTCGACTGAATGCAGCTTGTATTCACTTGCTCTGTGTCAGCGTCGTTTCAGCTGTGCTGCCGTGAACCTCCTCGCGGGTGTGTGTTCACACGCAAGACCTGCCTTGGGCTCAGTTCCTACAGGTAGAGTTCGTGCCAGGTGTGAAGCTTTGGGCACCCCTGCCCTCGCAAGTGCACAAGGCAGCATGGGAGAAGCATTTTCCTGGCAGCCTGAGAGCACCGGCAATAAATAAATAAGTCCTTGTCAATTTGATAGTCAAATAAGTATCATGTCTAGTGATGCTGAGTGTGTTTTCATGTGTTTGTGGTCATTTTAATTTCTCATTTGATGCATTCTATTTGGCAGGGTTTTTATTTTAATTCTTTTTTAAAATTTATTTATTTGGCTGCGTCGGGTCTTAGTTGCGGCACGCGGGCTTCTCTCTAGTTGTTGCGCACAGGCTCCAGAGCACACAGGCTCAGTAACTGTGCCGCGCATGGCTCTCTAGTTGTGATGCGGGCTCCGGTGCACGCGTGCTCAGTAGTTACGGTGCGCGGGCTTAATTGCTCTGCGGCACGTGGGATCTTAGTTCCCTGACCAGGGATCGAACCTGCGTCCCCTGCATTGGAAGGCGGATTCTTAACCACCGGACCAAAAGGGAAGTCCCTCAAGGGTTTTTTTTTTAATCTTTATTGGAGTATAATTGCTTCACAATACTGTGTTAGTTTCTGTTGCACAAACAAAGCGAATCAGCTGTATGCATACACATGTCCCCATATCCCCTCTCTCTTGAGCCTCCCTCCCATCCTCCCTATCCCACCCCTCTAGGTCATCGCAAAGCACCGAGCCGATCTCCCTGTGCTATGCTGCTGCTTCCCACCAGCCAACGATTTTACATTCGGTAGTGTACATATATCGATGCTACTCTGACTTCGCCCCCCCACCCCATGTCCTCAAGTCCATTCTCTACGTCTACCTCTTTTTTCCTGCCGTGCAACTAAGTTCATCAGTACCATTTTTTTTTTATTCCATATATACGCGTTAGCATACGGTATTTGTTTTTCTGACTTACTTCACTCTGTATGACAGACTCTAGGTCCATCCACCTCACTACAAATAACTCAGTTTTGTTTCTTTTTATGGCTGAGTAATATTCCATTGGATATATGTGCCACATCTTTATCCATTCGTCTGTTGATGGACACTTAGGTTGCTTCCATGTACTGGCTATTGTAAATAGTGCTGCAATGAGCATTGTAGTACATGTCTCTTTCTGAATTATGGTTTTCTCAGGGTACATGCCCAGTAGTGGGATTGCTGGGTCGTATGGTAGTTCTATTTTTAGTTTTTTGAGGAACCTCCATACTGTTCTCCATAGTGCCTGTATCAATTTACATTCCCACCAACAGTGCAGGATGGTTCCCTTTTCACCACACCCTTTCCCACATTTATTGTTTCTAGATTCTTTGATAATGGCCATTCTGACCCGTGTGAGGTGATACCTCACTGTAGTTTTGATTTGCGTTTCTCTAATAGTTAGTGATGTTGAGCATCTTTTCATGTGCCTCTTGGCCATCTGTATGTCTTCCTTGGTGAAATGTCTATTTAGGTCTTCCGCCCATTTTTTAACTGGATTGTTTGTTTTTTTGATGTTGAGCTCCATGAGCTATTTGTGTATTTTGGAGATTAATCCTTTGTCTGTTATTTTATTTGCAAATATTTTCTCCCATTCTGAGGGTTGTCTTTTTGTCCTGTTTATGGTTTCCTTTGCTGCGCAAAAGCTTTTAAGTTTAATTAAGTCCCATTTGTTTATTTTTGTTTTTATTTCCGTTACTCTAGGAGGTGGGTCAAAAAAGATCTTGCTGTTTATGTCAAAGAGTGTTTTTCCTATGTTTTCCTCTAAGAGTTTTATAGTGTCTGGTCTTACATTTAGGTCTCTAATCCATTTTGAGTTTATTTTTGTGTGTGGTGTTAGGGAGTGTTCTAATTTCATTCTTTTACATGTAGCTGTCCAGTTTTCCCAGCACCACTTACTGAAGAGGCTGTCTTTTCTCCATTGTATGTTCTTGCCTCCTTCGTCGTAAATTAGGTGCCCATATGTGCGTGGGTTTATCTCTGGGCATTCTCTCCTGTTCCATTGATCTATATTTCTGTTTTTGTGCTAGTACCATACTGTCTTGATTACTCTTGCTTTGCAGTATGGTTTGAAGTCGGGGAGCCTGATTCCTCCAACTCCGTTTTTCTTTCTTAAGATTGCTTTGGCTATTTGGGGTCTTTTGTATTTCCGTAAGAATTGTAAAAAATTTTGTTCTAATTCTGTGAAGAATGCCATTGGTAGTTTGATAGGGATTGCATTGAATCTATAGATTGCTTTGGGTAGTATAGTCATTTTCACAATATTGATTCTTCCAATCCAAGAACATGGTATATTTCTCTGTTTATGTCATCTTTGATTTCTTTCATCAGTGTTTTATAGTTTTCCGAGTACAAGTCTTTTGCCTCCTTAGGCAGGTTTATTCCTAGGTATTTTATTCTTTTTGTTGCAACGGTAAATGGGAGTGTTTCCTTAATTTCTCTTTCTGATTTTTCATTGTTGGTGTATAGGAATGCTAGAGGTTTCTGTGCATTAATTTTGTATCCTGCGGCCTTACCAAATTCATTGATTAGTTCTAGTAGTTTTCTGGTGGCGTCTTCAGTATTTTCTATGTATAATATCATGTCATTGGCAAACGTTGACAGTTTTACTTCATCTTTTCAAATTTTTATTCCTTTTATTTCTTTTTCTTTTCTGATTGCTGTGGCTAGGACTTCCAAAACTATGTTGAATAAGAGTGGCAAGAGTGGACATCCTTGTCTTGTTCCTGAGCTTAGTGGAAATGCTTTCAGTTTTTCACCATTGAGTATGATGCTTGCTGTGGGTTTGTCATATATGGCCTTTATTATGTTGAGGTAGGTTCCCTCTTTGCCCTTTCTCTGGAGGGTTTTTTTATCATAAATGGGTGTTGAATTTTGTCAAAAGCTTTTTCTGCATCTATTGAGATGATCATGTGGTTTTTATTCCTTAATTTGTTAATATGCTGTATCACATTGACTGATCTGAGTATATTGAAGAATTCTTGCATCCTTGGGGTAAATCCCACTTGATCATGGTGTGTGATCCTTTTAATGTGCTGTTGGATTCTGTTTGCTAGTATTTTGTTCAGGATTTTTGCATCTATGTTCATCAGGGATATTGGTCTATACTTTTCTTCTTTTGTGATATCTTTTTCTGGTTTTGGTATCAGGGTAATGGTGGCTTCATAGAATGAATTTGGGAGTGTTTCTCCCTCTGCCATTTTTTGGAAGAGTTTGAGAAGGATCGGTGTTAGCTCTTCTCTAAATGTTTGATAGCATTCGCCTGTGAAGCCATCTGGCCCTGGACTTCTGTTTGTTGGAACATTTTTAATTGTGGTTTCAATTTCATTACTTGTGATAGGTCTGTTTATATTTTCTAATTCTTCCTGGTTCAGTCTTGGAAAATTGTACCTTTCCAAGAATTTGTCCATTTCTTTGTGGTTGTCCATCTTATTGGCATATAGTTGTTTGTAGTAGTCGCTTATAATCCTTTGTATTTCTGCAGTGTCAGTTGTGATTTCTCCTTTTTCATTTCTAATTTTATTGATTTGCATTCTCCCTTTTTTTCCTGATGAGTTTGTCTAAGGGTTTATCAATTTTGTTTATCTTCCCAAAGAACCAGCTTTGAGTTTTATTGATCTTTGCTATTGTTTTCTTCGTTTCTATTTCATTAATTTCTGCTCCGATCTTTATGATTTCTTTCCTCCTACTGACTTTGGTTCTTTGTTCTTCTTTCTCTAGTTGTTTTAAGTGTAGGATTAGATTGTTTATTTGAGATTTTTCTTGTTTCTGAGGTGAGATTGAATTGCTATAAGCTTTCCTCTTAGAACTGCTTTTGCTGCACCCCTTAGGTTTTGGGTCATCATGTTTTTGTTGTTGTTTGTTTCTATGTATTTTTTAACTTCTTTGATTTCTTCAGTGATCTCTTGGTTATTTAGTAACGCACTGTTTAGCCTCCATGTATTTGTGGTTTTTTCAGTTTTTTTTCTGTAATTGTTTTCCATTGTGGTCAGAAAAGATGCTTGATATGATTTCAATTTTCTTAAATTTGCCGAGGCTTGATCTGTGAACCAAGATGTGACCTATCCTGGAGAATGTTCTGTGTGCACTTGAGAAGAAAGTGTATTCTGCCATTTTGGGTGGAATGTTCTATAAATATCCATTAGATCTATCTGGTCTATTATGTCATTTAAAGCTTGTGTTTCCTTATTTATTTTCTGTTTGGATGATCTGTCCATGGGTGTAAGTGGGGTGTTAAAGTCCCCTACTATTATTGTGTTACTGTCGATTTCTCCTTTCATGGTTGTTAGCATTTGCCTTATGTATTGAGGTACTTCTATGTTGGGTGCATAAACATTGATAATTGTTATATCTTCTGCTTGGATTCATCCTTTGATGGGGCATTTAATTTAATTTAATCCATTTACATTCAGGGTTATTATCAATATGTATGTTCCTATTACCATTTTCTTAATTGTTTTGGGTTTGTTTTTGGGGGTCTTTTTCTTCTCTTGTGTTTCCTGCTTAGAGAAGTTTCTGTAGCGTTTGTTGTAAAGCTGGTTAGGTGTTGCTGAATTCTCTTAGCTTTTGCTTGTCTGAAAAGCTTTTGACTTCTCCATCGAATCTGAATGAGGTCCTTGCTGGGTAGAGTAATCTTGGTTGTAGGTTTTTCTCTTTCATCACTTTAAGTATATTCTGCCACTCCCTTCTGGCCTGCAGAGTTTCCAATCAGCTGATAACCTTATGGGGATTCCTGTGTGTGTTATTTTTTGTTTTTTCCCTTGCTACTTTTAATATTTTTTCTTTGAATTTAATTTTTGTTAGTTTGATTAATATGTGTCCTGGTGTGTTTTTCCTAGGGTTTATCCTGTATGGGACTCTCTGTGCTTCCTGGATTTCGGTGACTATTTCCTTTTCCATGTTAGGGAAGTTTTTGACTATAATCTCTTCAAATATTTTCTCAGACCCTTTCTTTTTCTCTTCTTCTTTTGGAACCCCTATAATTCGAATGTTGGTGCATTTAGTGTTGTCCCAGAGGTCTCTGAGATTGTCTTCAATTCTTTTCATTCTTTTTTTTTTTTTTTTATTCTGCTCCTCGGCACTTATTTCCACCATTTTGTCTTCCAGCTCACTTATTCGTTCTTCTGCCTCAGTTATTCTGTTATTGATTCCTTCTAGTGAATTTTTCATTTCAGTTATTGTGTTGTTCATCTCTGTTTGTTTGTTCTTTAGTTCTTCTAGATCTTTGTTAAACATTTCTTGTATTTTCTCAATCTGTGCCTCCATTCTATTTCCGAGATTCTGGATCATCTTTACTATCATTACTCTGAATTCTTTTTCAGGTAGATTGCCTATTTCCTCTTCATTTATTTGGTCTGGTAGGTTTTTACCTTGCTCCTTCATCTGTGACATATTTTTTTTGCCTTTTTTTTTAATGATTGGGATTGTGTTCCTTTCTTACTGGTTGTTTGGCCTGAGGCTTCCAACACTGGAGTTTGTAGGCTATTGGGTAGAGCTGGGTCTTGGTGCTGAGATGAGGAACTCCGTGAGACCACACTCCAATGGATATTCCCTGGGGTCTGAGGTTCTCTGTTAGTCCAGTGGTTTGGACTCTTGAGCTCCCAGTGCAGCATCTTCGGCCTGACCCTCAGCTCATGAACCAAAATCCCGCAAGCCACGTGGAGCAGCAAAAAAAAAAAAGAACAATAACAAAGTAAAAAATAAAATTAGACTAGGAGACTAACAAATATGTTCGAAAGAATATAAAAATAAAAATATAGATGAATCAACAACCGGAAGGTACATCAGTATTACAATAGTGAAAAAAAGGAGGAGGGAAAAGAAAAAAAAAAGGGGGGGGGGGGAAGGCTTTGGCTGTGGAGGGTGGGGCCTAAGCAAGGGCGAGATTTGGGTGGTGGGCGGGACCAATGCTCAGGACCCACAGGGCTGGAAGAGGCGCTGGGGGCTGTGCAGGGTGGGGCTTAGTCTCAAGGAACGGAAGGGGCCTAGGCGTGCCCCCCACCCCTGATCTCAGAGGGCGGGGACCTCACCTGGGAGCCCAGCAGGCTTCCTGGGCTCGAGTGGGTGGGGCAGTTGCCCTCCTCTCCTCTCCTGCTCCTCCAGTCTGGGAGGGCCCCTCCCACCTGCCTCTCCTGATCTCGTTGGCCTCCCTCCTATGCCCCCAGGACCCACGTGGCCTGGAGGGGTGGGGGGCAGCCTTGGAGGGCAGGGGACTGGCCTGGGAGCTCAGCAGTCTCCCCGGCCTGAGTGGGCAAGGTGATTGCCCTCTGCTCCTCTCCCGCTCTTCCCCGAGGCCCCTCCCACCTGCCTCTCCTGATCTCCCCAGCCTCAGGGGCGCCGATCCTGTCTGGCCTCCACTTCTCCCCACTCTGTCCCCCTACATACTCCTGGATCACTTGGAGGTTCCTCCCGTCTCCTTGGGCATCAGCATCCCCCACCAGCAGCCGCAGGTGCCCTAATTGTGGGGAGATGCTAACTTCGCGTCTTCCCACACGGCTGTCTTGGCTCCGCCTCCCTCAAGGTTTTTTTTTAAATTGATTTTTAGGAGCCAATTTATATTAAGAATCATAATCTCCATATAATCCATACTTTTTCTAGTGGGTCATTTGTATCTTGATTCTGTTTGTTTTTGAACTGTTCTAATTATTTTATGAAAAGTATGGTTACTTGTGCTTAATTTCAGATTATGAATATATCTGATTTGTTTCAAAGTGATTCTTCTGGGGTGGTCAGCATAACCCTGTGGGGGAAACAGCTTACCTCCTGTGTTTGCCCACTTCCTGCCAGAGGCTGCCCCAGACCTTCCCACCAGGGCCTCTGTCTCACTGATGGCGTATATTGTCCACGAATCGTGCGCATGCTACTTGCTGCGTGCCAAAAGAAGAGAGAGCAGCATTCTCTTTCTATCTGAGATCAATTTGCATAAGTTTTGGGTCTTAATGGCTTAAGGAAGAAATACTTTATCTTTAAACTGGATGCAGTAACAGTGTCATAACACCCTGTATAGCATTCATCGTCTTCCGTATGATACTCAGTTTCAGTAATGAAGAATTCTTTTTTGTTTTTTTTGTTTTGTTTTGTTCTGTTTTTTTGGCTGCGCCGTGGCATGTGGGATCTTAGTTCCCCAACCAGGGATCGAACCCGCACCCCCTGCATTGGAAGCGCAGAGTCTTAACCACTGGACCGCCAGGGAAGTCCTAAAGAATTCTTTTAATAGGTAACTACATGGAAAATTTCAAAACTTCTTGTGTTCAAGAGGAATAGTCTTTAAATTATCCATGCAGGCGGCTGGATCACCCTCCCCGCTGTGGGTGGTCTGAGAGCCTACAGCCTCACCCCAGGTAAGCTCACTCCCTTCCTCACCCTGATCCCCACCCTGGTCTCCCTGCATCTAGCTCTGCCTTTCAGGGTTCAATGGGGGAACCTTTTTACATGAGGCCGTGAGATGGTTTGGAAGTAAAGTTTGCCAGGGGCAGTGCAAAGTCAGAAATTGAGATGTTATTCTTAGTTTTAAGTGCCAACTGAGTATGGGGCACCTTACTCCCCAGGCTCTGAAATCGACTGAAAAGGCCAGATATCATGAATGTTCATTACAGATGCCACAAGCCCAAAGTTGAAGAAGGGCCACAAGGGGCCAGATGAAGCTTTGAGGGGAAAAGGGAGCACAGAGGCATTGTCACCTGTCACCACTCCCAGCAGCAGCGAGCTGGATTTGCAGGTGTGTGCACCCAGGTGCTGCAGGGCTCCAGGTGGAAGCAGCAGGACGGAGGCTGTCTGGAGGCTGTTGTGCTCTGATGGAGTGGAGCACAAGTTCAAAGACAAGCAGTGCTTAGCATTTACTTTACATGAGAAGATAAAGAAAGAAGGTCAACTTCTGGCATGATGGCCTGAGAAGCTCCATAGACATGCTAGCCAGCAAAATGGGTGAAAATTATTTTTTTTAAACTTCTAAGCCTTTGGAAATAGTTCTAAGTGCATACAACAAATGAAGAAATGTCTATACATGAAAGCTCATTAATAAAAGCAAGAGTCTGTTATTTGAACCAAGACTGCTCCTTCCCTCCCACCTCCCAGCTGAGCCAAGCAGAAACTCCACTCCAAACAGGCACAGCCAAGAACACAGGCTCCTGCCCCCAGTTACCTGTTGATGCAGCTAAGTTCTGGGTGAGTGCAAGTGAGAGGTGAGAGATCTCTTCTTCCATCCAGCCTCTGTTCATGGAATGGAGCCTCTACCTTGGGTAAAGTGCCTTTGAGTGTACAGGGCCCTGGGTGCCCTTCCCAGCTCTTAAGATAGTGGTTCCATACCAGGAGAGGCAAGCTGGGAGGACCTTAGGCTACTGCCCCCAACTCCACTGAGTGCTCAGCTCCTAAAGCAGGGGTGTCACTCAGAGAGACGCGTGCCATTGTTCGCACTCCTAGGCCCAGAACCCTGGCTCGGAGGTTTTGCCTGGGGGGAGAAGCAAGCTATAAAACAGGTATCTCCCCATCTCTTCCTAAAGGAACTGACTTCATTTGCACCAGAGCATGGAGAAGTTCAATCATAAGGACACTCTCAAAAGCAGTACAAGGCTTCCCTGGTGGCGCAGTGGTTGAGAATCTGCCTGCCAATGCAGGGGACACGGGTTCGAGCCCTGGTCTGGGAAGATCCCACATGCCGCAGAGCAACTAGGCCCGTGAGCCACACTACTGAGCCTGCGCGTCTGGAGCCTGTGTTCCGCAACAAGAGAGGCCGCGACAGTGAGAAGCCCGCGCACCGCGATGAAGAGTGGTCCCCGCTTGCCACAACTAGAGAAAGCCCTTGCACAGAAACGAAGACCCAACACAGCCAAAAATAAATAAATAAATAAATTAAAAAAAAAAAAAAGCAGTACAAATGTGGTGAAAGGCAATTGGGAGGAAGTTCATAGATTCAATGAAGATACAAGCTAACTTGTAGGCCAAGTAGTTTGCAGGAGAACCAGGGAAAGAGACAGCTAGGAAGAGCCCTCCTGGCATTAGAACAAATCTCAAACACTTACTTTGGGAACTGTTTCTTCAATAAATCCTGAATTGGATCAAATTCGGCTATAGAGCAATTTATGCCCCCGGAGCACTGCTGAAATGATAGAGCAGTCAGCTGGCAGTCGGTGGAACTTCACAGCTGGGTGTGGTCAGGGAAAGGGACTGGAGAGACCTGCCAAAAGCACCATCACCCCAGGCCGACTAAGCCTGCCCAAGGCTGTACCTCCTTGAGGGACAATAGCAGAAGCTTCACGCGGGGGCAGAGGGGAAGAGATTTCACTGAAGTAATCCAGCCAGTCATTAAACTAATAAAGGCCTGGAGGGAGGAAGGAGTGGCAAGAACCAGGAGTTGCTACAATGTATTATCTAAAATGCCCAGTTCCCCCCCCATTACAAAACACATAAAGAAACAGAAAAGTATGACTTATACACTAGGAAAAAAGGACGACAACAGATAATGCCTGTGAGATGAACCAGATGTCAGATTTAACAAAGACTTGAAAGTAGCCAAATATGTCACAGAACTAAAGGAAACCATGATTAAAGAAGTAAAGGTATGATGGCAGTGTCACATCAAATAAAGAATATCCATAAAGAGATTAAAATGTTAAATATAATGTATAATGTTTTATATAATGTAAATAATATAGGTATCATTTATATAAACATAAATGTATAAATACAGATATCATTTATATAAATGTAAACCAAAGAGAAATTTCTGGAGTTGGGAAAGTACAATCACTGAAAGGAAAAATTCACTAGAGGGGCTCAACAGTAGTTTTGAACTGGAAGAAGAAAGAATTAGCAAACTTGAAAGTAGATTGATAAATATTATGCAATCCAAAGAACAGAGGGGAACAAAAGAATGAAGAAAAATGAACATAGTCTCAGAGACACGTGGGACACCACTAAGCTCACCAACAATATATGTAATGGGAGTACCAGAAGGGGAAGAGACAGAGAAAAGAGCAGAAAAAAATTCAAAGAAATAATGGCTGAGAACTCCCCAGATATATTGAAAACCTACACATCAGGGAGCTCAAGAAACTCCAAGTAGGATAAACACAAGAAGCTGCACAGACATGTGGTAAAAATACCGATACACAAAAGGGGAAATCTTGAAATCAGCAAGAGAGAAACTATTTTCACTTACTAGGGAACCCCAATAAGATTGATAGCTGAATTCTCAGCAGCAATAATGGAGGCCAGAAGACAGTGGGATAACATATTCAAAGAGCTGAAAGAAAAAAACTATCAACCAAGAATTGTATCTTTCAAAAGTGGAGGCCAAATAGACATTCCCAGATATACAAAAACCGATTGAATTTGTTGCTAGCCAACTTGCATTACCAGTAATACTAAAGAAAGTCCTTTGGGCTAAAAGCAAGTGACCCCAAATGGTAACTTGAATTCACATGAAAAAACAAAGAACACTGGTAAAGATAAAGGTAATTATAAGATGATATAAATGCATAATTTTTTCTCCTTAGCTGATTTAAAAATCAATTGTATAAAATAATATGATTATAATATAATCTTGGTCTTAAAGAAATAAAATGCATGTGTAATATTTTTACCAATAACAGTACAAAAGAAGTTGGTGGGAGCAAAGCTGTATTGGGCTACTTTTCAGATGGTAAAGTAATAATTATAACCATGTACTGTTGGGTTTGTAACATTAATAGATGTAGTATATATTTAAAAATCATAAAAAGGAGGAAAATGGAATAGAGAGATGTAGGAACAATGTTTCTATATCTCACTGGAAGTAAGCTAGTATAAATCTGAAGCTGATTCTGATGTTAGGATGCATACCACTAAAAAAATAGTGAAAATATCATTCAAGAAATTCAAATGCTTCATTAGAAAATATTTACTTAATGCCAAAGAAAGTGGTAAGGGAGGATTAGAGGCAAAAAAAGAAAAAAAAAAAAGACGAGACATACAGAAAATGAAAAGTATAGTGGCAGAGGTAAATCCAACTATATCAATAATAACAGTAAATGTGGGTTAAACATTCAAAGGGCAGATTTTTCAGACTGTGTGTATTACCCTACTATATGCTACTAACAAGAGACTTGTTTTAGATACAAAGATACAAATAGATTGAAAGTAAAACAATGGAAAAAGATATTTCATGCAGATAGCAACCATGAGAAAGCTGTAGTGGCTTTACTAGTATTAGATAAAATACACTTTAAAACAAAAATATTTACTAGAAGAGATAAAAAGGGACATTTTATAATGATAAAAGGACCAACCCATTAGAAAGACCTAATAATTATAAATATGTATGCACCTAACAATAGAGCACTGAAATATATGGAGCAAAAACTGATAGAAAAGAAAGGATGATAGTTGGAGACATCAATACACCATTTTCTATAATGGATAGAATAACTAGGCAGAACATCAACAAGGTAATGGAGGACTTGAACCACACTATAAACCAACTAGACTTAAAAGACATCTATAAAACACTCTACCCAAGAACAGCAGAAGGGACTTCCCTGGTGGTGCAGTGGTTAAGAATCCGCCTGCCCATGCAGGGGACACAGGTTCGAGCCCTGGTCCGGGAAGATCCCACATGCCGTGGAGCGACTAAGCCTGTGTGCCACAACTACTGAGCCTGCGCTCTAGAGCCCATGAGCCACAACTTCTGAGCCCGCATGCCACAACTACCGAAGCCTGTGCTCCTACAGCCCGTGCTCCGCAACAAGAGAAGCCACCAAAATGAGAAGCCTGCGCACCTCAACGAAGAGTAGCCCCTGCTCACCGCAACTAGAGAAAGCCTGCATGCAGCAATGAAAACCCAATGCAGCCAAAAATAAGTTAATTAACTAATTTAGAAAAAAAGATGTAATAGGTTCTGGTTCAAAAGATAAAATGCATATACAAAGCTGTTAAAAAAAAAAAAAAGAACAGCAGAATATACATCCTTCCTAAGTACACATGGAATATTCTCTAGGCTAGGTTGTATGCTAGGCCATAATACAAACCTCAATAAATTCTAAAAAGATAAAAGTAATACATAGTTTGTTCTTCAATCACAATGGAATTAAATTAGAAATCAACAAAAACTTTTGAGAAGCTGAGAAATATGTAAAAATTGAACAACACATTCCTAAATAAGCAATGAATCAAAGAAGAAATCAGAAGGGAAATCAGAAAATACTTTGAAATGAATGAAAATGAAGAATGGCATGTAGCTAAAGCAGTGCTTAGAGGTAAATTTATAGCTGTAAATGCCTATATTAAGAAAGAAGAAAGGTCTCAAATCAATAACATAAGTTTCCATCAAAAGACGCTGGAAAAAGAGCAAATAAACCTAAAGCAAGCAGAAGAAAGAAAGTAATAAAAGACAGTGGAAATTAATGAACTAGATAAGAGAAAAATAATAGAGAAGATCAATGAAACAAAAACAAGTTCTTTGGAAATATCAGCAAAATTGACAAACCTTTAGCTAGGTTGACCAAGAAAAAAGAGAAGACTCAACTTACTAGAATCAGAATGAAAGAAAGGACATTACTATTGACCTTACAGAGATTTAAAAAAAAATTATGAAGGAATACTATAAATAATTGTATGCCAACAAATTAGATAACGTAGATGAAATGGACAAATTCCTAGAAAGACATAAACTATAGAACTTGACTCAAGAAGAAACTAACAATCTGAATAGACCTATAGCAAGTGAAGATACTGAATAAGTAATTTTAAAAAAACAAAAAAAACCCCCAAAATACTCCCCACCCAGGTGGCTTCACCACTGAATTCTACCAAACATTTAAGGACAAATTAATACCAGTTCGTCACAAGCCCTTCCTAAAAATAGAAGAGAGAACATTCATTTAATGAGGCCAATATTACCTGATTCCAAAACCAGACAATGACATTAACAAGAATAGAAAACTACAGACCAATATCTCTTATGAATATGAACACAAAGATCCTCAACAAAATACTAGCAAACCAAATCCATCAACATACAAAAAGAATCATACACCATGACCAAGTTGGATTTACCCCAGGAATGCAAGGTTGGTTTAAACTGAGAGGCAATTAAGGTAATATACCATATCAATAGAATAAAAGCAAAACCCACATGATCATCCTCAATAAATGCAGAAGAAAAAGCATTTGACAAAATTCAGCACCCTAGGAACAGAAGGGAATTTACTTAACCTGATAAAGGACATTACGAAAATCCCACAGCTAACATCGTACTTAATGATGAAAGACCGAATGCTTTCCCCCTACGATCAGGAACACTTAGGGGAGGATCACACAAGGTGTAAGAACCAGGAGAAGGGGAAGGGGGTACCCTAGGGGGTATCCACACACCAGCCAACACCCGTTCCTGAGCGAGAACGCTGCAGCCCAGAGGGGGCCGACTGCAGTGAGACTGGCCGGGGACTGGGGTGTCGCTGCTCCCTCCTACCCTCTGCCTCGCACACCGTTCAGTCTTGAGTGAGGCCTGCCCTGCAGGGCGGGCAGGCACAACTCCTCCAGCAGGGTCACCCAGGCACACAGTGCTGCCTTGCTAACCTGGTGTTCCCTAACTTCCCTGAGGATGAGACTCACCTGAGTTCTTATTAAGACAGTCCCACAGCCAGACAAGGTCACATCCCAGATCTGGGAGGCCTGGTGCCTGGGATAGTTAACAAGCTCCCAGGGGAGTTTTCTGTTCAGGGCTCTGTGGGGCCCACATGACCCAGTGTCCGCACCCAACCCAGCACAGAGGGGAACATTTCAGGAGTGGCCTCCTCTGTGTGCGAGCTACTCCAGGGACCTGCATGATAAGTGAATGGTGCCGGGGTCAGGCTCTGTCCTTGAGGAGGTTGCCAGTCTCAGCCTCCGCTCTGCTCCAGCTCCAGCCGAGAGGCCAAACCTCCCTGCTTGGCCTCCTGCCGATGTGCTTGAATAGCGTGTCTTTTTCGCACGCCCTCCTTTGCAAGAGGCCAGTCCTTTCCTCCACAAATGCAGTGAGAGGAGGTTGTGAAAGGGTCTTACTCTGCCGATTGCTAGCAGACATGCCATGAGTGTCATAATTAAAGGGGTGCAGGACCCTCTCTCTGCTTCAGGATGAGGGACTGGGCACCCCCTGTCCACGCCTGCCTGGCCCAAAGGCCACCCAGCTGCCAGCACGGGGGCTGCCCAGGCCACGTCCAAGCTCCAGCTGGTTGAGGTGAAGGGTGAGAGCCACTGTCCTCCGATCTGTCTCCTGATGCCCAGAGGTCTCCATCATCTGCAGTTACAAGAACCCAAGTTTCCTGGGCCAGAGAGGGATGGATCCCTAAATTTAAATGTCCTGCTCAAGAAAATCTCGATGCTATGAACCATGTAAGTTGGCTGCTGAGGCTCATATGAGACAATTGTCGTCTGAGCCCCTGATTTTAATTTTGATTATAATCTTTGGTGTTCGTCAAAACAGACTCGTTTTTCATTGACTTTGAATAAATGTGATAAATTTGAACTGGAAAATTCAAACAAATAAAGTAAATAAAAATAAAACAAAGTAAATAAAAATAAAAACCCTGAAACAACAGCAAACAAACCTCATGGGGCAGAGATGTGGGCCTTCCCAGAACTTTCCGGGAAGAGTCGTCAAACTGGGGCCTCAGCTGGGGGCGGGCAGGCCAGGGCTGAAGGGCCCCCCTTGCCTTGGAGACGAGGTTGGGGTCCTGCAGGTAGCAGCTCACAGGCTCATGGAGCTCAAGGGGCGGTCATGCTGTGGAGACCAGCTGTCCCCAGGAAGAAACCTAGAGTGGGGCCCCCCACTGGCCCAGGGGAAAGCTCGCTTCCCTTTGTAGCTGAAGGGAAGCAGGGCCGGTGCTGGGGAGGCTCAGGTCTAAAATGATGGGCGGAGTGAGAGCCAGCGGGCAGAGGCCCCGGGAACTGACTCCAGGGCCAGAGAAGGCCGGGAGGGCCGGGGGGCCTGCGCCTACCCAACTTCACCTCCACGTCACTGCTCCTGGTTCTCTGGGCAGGGCCAGGGCTAAGGAGGGAACGTGGCCAGGGGTCAGGAATCGCGGTCCCTGCAGGCCTCGAGGACGGGGTATGGCGGGACTCTGTGTGGCGGTGGGGGGGCCCTGAAACCTCGAGTCCCCCTCCCGCTGTGGTCATGAGTTGAGGAGTCCTCCCTCTGGTGGCAGGAAAGTCTGGCGATGTTGTTGCCTGGACTGCGGGCAGGGGCAGCCGTGCCTGCCAGGGTGGTCCACGCTGTCCAGAGGGTGAAGGGTGGGTCCCCAGCAGGCCCCAGACTCTTTGACAGCACTTGACACTGCAGGGCCAGCAAATGGGATCCTGGCCATGGCCTCAGGGTCTCGCCCTGAGACACTCAATGCTGCTCTCAGGGACAGTTCTCTGGGCGGCTGTGGATCAAGCTGATAAACCGATAGAGCCCAGGAAGTCCTGTGAGGCTGAACTGGACCGTGGGGAAGGCAACCTGGGGCAGAGTTCCCCTTGTCCTTTCTCTGAGGCCCTGAGTGAATTGTCTTTGCTCCTGGCTAAAGTCGGGACCTGATTTTCCCTGGTGATGCCTGAGACAGGTCATCCCCGCAACCACATGCCCCAGGCACCCTCCTACCCACCTGGAGATGCCACCTGCCAGGGGCCGTGTGGGACCATCACCACCCATTCATGGAACTAGACGGTGCCTCTAGTTGAGGACAGGTCAGAGGAGGATGAGGGACGTTTTACAAACTGGAGCTCATGGTACTAGGTGAGAGGAAGCCCCCAGGAGCCCCAAAGATGGCCATGCAGATATGCTGAGAAGCAGCTTCCCTCCTTGTGGTAAAGGAGCATCCCCTGGATGTGGGGTCAGGGGGCACACTCAGCGGCGGCCCTAGGCAGGCTCCCTGGGGGCTGGGGCACTGGGGTTCTTTCCTGTGCGCTTCGGAAGCACAGTGGACATCTGGGAACTGTCGCTTTGGGATTCTTGGGTCAACGGGGGCAAGGGCAGTACCAGCAGAGACTTATTCAACTTGTGGCTAAAGCAGTGATGAACAGAGGCATAGAGATGTGGTTTGAAAGCAAGCTGGAGAGGTACATCCACCGCAGCACCACAGCCCAGAGCCAGCTCCCCTCCCCATCCCCGTCTGACCTTTCGTGCACAGGCTATGCTGGCCCCTGGGCTGAGCCAGACAGGCGTGGTCCACCCTCCAGGCTCCCCACCCTGGCATGTCCCTGTGTCAACAAAAATTCAACTAGCAATCAAGAAGAAAAATGGAATTTTATTCAAGACAAACAGAGGATTATAACCTGGAAGACAGATAGAAACTCTGAGAACTGTTCCACCTGTTAAAATTTGATGGCACAGTCATACATTCTCAAGACAAAGGATTGTACATCAAAATGACATACTGATAATTTGCATAAAGTTCACCAAGGATACATGGTCCAGGTAAGCACATATAAAGTGAGAAGCAAGTCACCATGACCCCCTGCAGAGCTGGTGCCCACTCGGGGCCACTTTTGGTCTCTGACGTTCCTGCCAGGACCAGTGTATTTCCCCTCCCTGGCAACTGGTCCAGAGAGGGCCACGTGATGCCCACCAGGCTGGAAGTTCCTAGCAGGAGGTGGTGAGCAACTGAGGAGAGAGAAGGTCATCCCTCCGGACAGGCACTGCCCCTCCAGCTCCATCCCTCTACACCCTGGCCCTTTATGTCCCTCCCATGGTCCCGCCCCTTTATCTCCCTCCCATGGCCCCACCCCTCCAGCCCTGCTCCTTTATGTCCTTCCCATGGCCCCGCCCCTCCACAACCCACCCCTTTATGTCCCTCCCATGGCCCCGCCCCTTTATGGCCCTCCCATGGCCCCACCCCTCCAGCCCTGCTCCTTTATGTCCTTCCCCATGGCCCCGCCCCTCCACAGACCCACCCCTTTATGTCCCTCCCCTGGACCCGCCCCTCCCCACCCAAGCTTCCTGACCCTGGCCTGGGCGGTGCAGCATCTGCAGCCCTGATGACGCCAGGATGCGTGGACTTCACTCCTTTTCCCAGTTTTGCAGGAATTTAGCTTTTATTTCATGTTTTACGGCTACAGAGGCTTGTTACAGTGCTTTTTATTTAATGCAAATACAAGTGACCAATTAGTTTATGATTTCCAAGTCTGTGTCCTTAAGAAAAAGCAAAGCAGAAAAACGGTGGATAAGCTTAATTTGAATTTTCCTGGAAGTAATTCTTAATATTTGTAACTTGATTTATTTGAATTGGTGGATACAGAAGCATAAAGGTCATAAAGTTCCCTGGCTTCACCAACAGCCACAAGCAGACCCTGTCTGCGCACAGACAGGTCGGGAATGACCTTCACCAACAGACCAAACACATCCGTCATAACCCTCATTCTACAGGCAGGACAGGAGGCGTGGGTGCTTGGGTACAGCTGTCTCCAGAGGCAGAGCTGAGACCCGCCCCGAGCCCCCTGCCCCCGCTGCCCCACGCCCCATAGAGCCAGCAAAGTGTGATCCTGTCGGGAGAACCCCACTGAATGTAGAAGCTTGATTCTCAGTTCTGATTACAGTTACAATGTCAGTACTTGTTGGCTTGTGAAACAGATTTTCTATTTAGAACTGTTAGCATTAACTACTCACTCAATAATCACAGCTCACCTGTAGGAAAGGGCTCTAAATGTGACCATGCTCTTTGGTAGGTGGGACAGACTGTCGGGCCACCCAACCACATTAGGTTTCATTTGCCCCAGTGATGAGCAGATTTAATGAAGGGCAGCCTTTTCAAAGGATGGTGGACAAAGCTTTGTGTTTTTAAATGTAGTGGAGGCTTACGGAAACCACAGTGCTCCAGGCATTTCTGGTAATCTGTTGTTTTTTCTGGGTTAGGGGGTCTACACAGCCAGGATAGCCAGTACAGCACATGCTTTGTGACTGAGGATTGACTTTCCTAAGTGATGATTACCAAGAGTCCCTGGGGCCAGTCAGCTAACACGATGCCTAACAGCGCTGAAATAATGCTGGGGGCCACTAAAAACAGCCCTTTGGAAAGAGGTTTCAATTTTTCATTCGCGAAGCAAATCAAGCTCCCTAATTAGCTACGACACAGCTGGGAAGCTCAGCCCCTACTACCCTGCAAGCCCTGCCTTGGCTTCCCTGCCCGACCTCCGTCTCTGCTACAGGAACAGCCCGGCTGCTTTCTCTAGTTCATTCGTGTTCAAAGAACTCATGGCAGGCAGTGGTAACCATGGCAACAAAAGCCATAAATTCCTGGAAGTCGCATTCACCATCTCCATCGTTGTCCAGTGTCTCCATGACTTTGTCCACAACCTCCTGCTCCTTGATTTCCTAAGAGAAATAAGAGCAGTTGTCCAGCTTGTTTCTAAATGAAATATAAGGACATCAAAACATGATCAGAAGTTGGCTGGCTTTAATAATTTGTATCAGAAACAACCTAAGACATGAAATGCAAAATGCCAGAAAGGACTTCTCCCGTGACCAGGAGGCTGTTGGCTGGCAGAAGTCTCTGGGGATCTGAGCCTTGTCTTCCACCTTCCTTTAGGTCCAGTGGGGCCTGGCCTACTTAAAAACTGAATGGAACAGCCAAGATCTGAAAAACTGCGGGTTGTTTGTGTTAAAATACCCAGAAAAGAATAGTACGGTCTAGATCAGCCTGAGCATATTATATGCAAATGTCTGAACTTCTGGCTCCTGTAAGTTTTTCATTGCTTCTGTGTGTAGAAGGCCCTATAGTGAGGGCTTCCAGTGGATTTTCATGTTTTGAAAGTGGTTTTTGGCTGAAATAACTCTTGGGAACATACCCTAAATTTATTAACTTCTTGTGTCTTTTTGCCACTTGAGTTGCCTTCCAGGTGTCCTGGGACTTTTCCTGACATTCTGCCCAACGTGCAGCCAAGTGAGGTGAAAGAGTCTCAGAGGAACGGACACAGTGAAGGCAAGATGTACACTGAGCGGACTGCTCTGAATAACCAGTCCTCAGGGCAGGAGAGCTTGGCCTGAAGAAGTTGAGTGTAATGTACAGTGGCTGCCTCGGATGTAAAACATGTAAAAGGTTGAGATTCCTGTGGGCAGTGGGGTGGGACCTATACACAACTGCTAAAAGATTAATTTCAATTACATGATAGATTTGCCTCCAAACAGAAACTACCTCATAAAACCAGGCCAGCAATGTTCATGATACCTTGATACACTTACTGTGAATTACTTATCTTTTACAAGTTGTGGTTCCCACATGCTAAGCGTTTTCTGTGTTTTAAATCAATAATTAATGACAGTAGCTGCACTTGTTGAGCCGCACTTGACAAGCACTGTCTCATTTCATCCTTTCAACAATTCGTTTTACGGAAGAATCAGGGCCCTTCTTCTGACTGTTAGGTTACGAGGCGGAATCGGGGGGACCAGGTAAGTGAAAGCGTGCGTGGGGCAGCTGCCACTCGGTGAACTTGGATGCCTGAGAAAACCAGCCCCAGAATCAGACTAGGGGGTCCCACCCCAAGCCTGCAGGCCTCTTCCTCTGCCAATGGGGTGTTTGGGCGGGGCGGGGACAGCGGGGCGGGAGGAGCCCTGCAGACATGGGACATGGAGCCTGGGGCTTGTCCTACACAGTGGCCCAGCCTGCCCAGGAGGACAGCTGCCCACCACTGTGTGGCAGGGCCCTGGCCTGGGGCTCTCGTATCTTCCCCGGAATTAGCTCTTGGTCAGACACTAGTGCACTGGTTCATGGTCTGGCCATTTCCTCTGCGTGTGACTGGTCACTTCAGTGACCTTGGTTCTGGGCACCAAGGGAAGGTCAGGCACCAGGTGGACTGCAGTTCATTGCCTCGAGGACACGGGGCTCATGCAACAGAGATAATGCGTGTGGCTGATCCGAGGGCAGTGGAGGCAGCGGGTGGGAAAGCCTGGACACACGTCCACCAGAGCAGGAGCTGCCAGAGCAGGACGGGGCTCATTGGGTGCCCTCACGCAGCTTCTCAAGTTCCCCTCCAAGGCCCCTCACCCCACAGAGCCCCCTGCAAGGCCCCGGGGCCTCTCTTGTGAGCAGCTTGTGGCCACTCAGTGATGCATCAGGTCGTGGGGCCTGTGTCTCTCCCAGCATCGACCGAGCTGAGAGCTCAGTAACGTCTGCTGAGTGAACGGCATCTTATCACCATGTAACCATGCAGGAAAAGCCGAAACAGTCCTTTTCCCAAGAACAAAAGCTTATTTTTTAACAGCCTTCTTATATGTTCACTGTGACCCACGGTAAGTCATGAGTATATTTTCCATCCCATTTTGTCATCTTTATTGCTGTACATCCTTAGATTTTTCAGAGAAAAGGCAGTATTATTTGGAACCTGTACTTTTGCATTTGAGACAGCAGTTTTTCCTTGATCCTCCTACTGCACACAGAATGAATATGGTGGGGCCTACCTAAGCCAGCCTCTGTACTGAGGGCTCATCAGTGCAAACACGTTTTCAGAAACAACCTAGGAGTCCTGACACTGACCTGGAACCACCTTCAGGGCAGCTCAGAAGAGAAAGTGGGCAGGTGTTTTCACAAGCAGACAGGAGAGCAGATTAACTTGTCAGTTTTAAAAAGCAAGACTCACCTCTAAAAAATGCGAAAGCTCATTGTTGATGAGCTCCTTGAGTTCGGACTTCTTCAGCTTGTGCTTGTCACCTTCCCTTCCGGAATATTGATGGAAGACGTCAATGAGGGCCACCATGGCCTTCTCCAGCTCAGACATCCTGGGGGCCACAAAGAAAGATGCCTTCTAGCACAGAACAGTTAAGGTGTTACCTACTCAGACCTCAGCCCCCAGGGGGCAAGACGGCCTTGGCTCACCTCCCCTTTTGGGCTCAGAGGGGTGCATCTCTCCGGTCACCCCTTGGGACCACTCTTCCCCACCCCCGTTCTCTTTACTCTGTTCCCACGCCCTCTGGCTTCTGGTTGGTTTGGCCAATGGGAAACTTCAGCCAAAATACAGAGCAGAGCAGTGAAGGGGCTTCGGACTGACTCCTTCCACCACCCCCCCTGGAGGCCCCCTCTGCCCTGGCTCCAAGATGAGAGGACAGAGCAGGGGAGCAAGCTGTTAGAATGAACTGCGGTGACTAGGAACCAAATGAGGATACGAAAGTCAATAGGGTCCCTATGCTCTGTCAATGAACAATTAGAAAACATAGCGGGAAAGTCTTATTTTACAGCAGCACACACGTATTACTAAGAATAAGTTTAGCAAGAAAAGTGCAGGTCCTTCCAAAAGATACTAAGGTCATAAAATGTAGGAACTTACTTTCCTTCGAATGGATATATAAATGTAACTCATTTTTTAAAACTCAATTTTTAACAAAAATGTCTATGGCATTTTTTTTGTTTTTTGGATGGGTGAGGAACATGACCAAAAAACAGCTGTAAAATTCAACTGGAAAAATAAATATGATAGAATTGCCACAAATTTGTTTGAAAATGAAGATCAAGAAAAGGTACCTTGACTACCAGAAACACACATGTATTATACGGTCGTCTGATGAAGCTGTCGTAGGGAGCAGAACTTGCCACCCCAAATGTCTCTTTGGCATGCAGATTATTTTGGGCTGAAAACGATCAAGGCCCTGAAGTTTCAGGAAGAAACACTGCCCTTCCCCCTTAGCTGCCTGAATCAGAATTTAGATGGAGGGCCTGTTACAGGAATGGACCACTCACTAGAGATGTCAGCAGAGAATATGGGCCAGGGGTGGGCAGGGGAACTCTTAGAGATCTGAGTCCACTCTGTGTCCCATCACGTCTTCATGGCACAGCAAACACTGCTTTACCAAACATTTGCTTTTCCATCTCCGTCTGAATTGCTTTCCTCCCCTTTGAAGTCCCAGACCACCCCCACCCCCCAACAGCCTCCTTTGTCTTTAGCTGATCATGGTATTTAAGGTGAAGGTCTGGGGCATTTTTGTGAGTGACTCAGTCTTCCTGGGTCTCTCCCACGTATGCATGTTATTAAACTATGGTTTGAGTTTCTCCTGTTAACCTGTCTCACGTCTATTTAATTCTTAGACCAGCCAGAAGAACCTAGAAGGGTGGAGGGAAATGTCTTCCTCCCCAACACCAGCCCTGAAGCCAGAACAAATGGGCCGGAGGCTGGGCCACTGCCAGGCACTTGGTATTCATGGAGGCGTCGCCATCCACTTCTCCGCACTTGCACTTATGGAAGCAGGAGGCTTCCATCTCCCATCCCAGCGCATACCTTATACCGTGGCCTGCAACCTAAGGAAACAGCTGTTCAACCCTGGGAATCAGGCAGTTTACAAAGGACTGCTTGTCAATTGTTTCACAGAACTGAGACACTCAGCGAGAGAAATTTGCCAACTTTTGGCCTTGAGTTCTAATCATTAAAGAATCTTTGCAATGTCATAGTTAAAAATAAATAAAAGAATTATGTCTAATTTTTGCAAAACCATTCCTGGGTTGAATATCTTTTGCATCTTAAAAATAAATTGGAATATAACATTTAAATTTTTATTTTTGTTTCTGATTTTCAAATGAAAAAGGATTGAGGATTTTTGCCTTGGCCTGATCTTTGCTAAATTCACCCTATTAATAATCAGTATACTCTGTTTTGTTCTAAGTCCCTAAAAATCAGATATATCACACATAGATAGAATAATGCAGATGGATTAAAATCTTTAACATTTCATACATTCTTATCCTTTGCATTCGTTTTCAATTATTAATTTTTTTTAAAACAAAAAACCCAGGAAACTTTCACATGACCCTTATGCTTCTCAAGCTTCATGATGATTTGGGGACGGGGAGGCTAAATTACTTTCTGTGTGAAGTATGACTAGCGGGATTTTTTTTAAAGGAAAGGCATAAAATATATAACCCACATGAGAAAACTCCATAAAATGTGATTTTCTTCATAACCACACTACAAATTAACTTTTTAAAGTTTTTCCTGTTAAATTCTTCCCAATTGATGATTAAAGGTTGTCTTTTAAGAGAAATGGAAATCAAATATCCATGTTTCCCTTTCACTTCATTCCATGAATGTTCCACATTAACCTTTTATTTCGAAAACAAGAGAACTTTTGGGGGTTAACTCCTCAGAAGGACACATCACACAAGATGTGAGAGTCCCTCTGGGCAAGCGGCCCTATCTCCCCAAGAAACTGTAAGACTGAGGAAGGTGAAACCCGCCGTAAACCGCAATTTCTTGGGCTCGATGTGGAATTTACTTGCAAAGGCCCCCTCACTCGCCAGGTGTTGTGGTTTCTGCGCGGCGTCCGGGGCGCCCTGACATTTGCGCGGAGCAAGGCAAGACGCTCGCTCGGAGCATCAGGCCGCCTGTCCTTCTCCGCGGAGGGACGCAAACCCCTGGTCTTCAAGGAGTTAAGGAAGAGGCCTGTTTGCAGCAATCACCTGAGCCACCAGACGTGACGTTTCCCCGACTTGTGGCGACAAAAACAGGCAGAACGGACCTCTAGCTGCCCCGAGTTGAGGGAGCCGTGTCCACAAAGCGGTAGTAAGATTCACACTTTTGAAATGCTGCCAATTATCCTAAAGGGGTTTTTAAACTAGCACCCAGTTCCCAAGCCCACCCTCCGGGCCCTGCCCCCAAAAGACCAGAGCAGGTTCCCCTGAGGGTCCTCACGTCAGCGGTCCTTGGTGGTCGCTCCTGGAACCTCCTGGCTGCGGCGTCCTGAGTAGCAGGAGTGGGGCGGAGACAGCCTCTTATTCGTTCCCGGGCAGGGGCGGGGCCGGCACGTCCCCCTGCGGGCCAGGCAGCCAATGGGGGCCGAGGGCGGGGTGGGGGGCGGGGCCTGCGCGTCAGCTGGCTCCGCAGCCGGTCGGGCGGGGGGCGGGGGTGCTGGGGCTGCCGGGCTGCACACAGGGCCGCATTGACGGCGCCACCGGGGACTCGTTGGGGAGCCAAGCCTGCACTCGGGCCAAGGAAGAAAAAGGCCCGTGGGGCAGAAAGCGGGGAGTCAGCTTTTTGTGCTGTTTTTAAATTTATGCATGAATATTGATGTTCCTCTAAAGGCAAGGATGGGGGTGGGGAGAGGAGACGAACTATTGATTGAAACCGACAAAGCAAATGTGCAGCCGAGCGCAGGCAGAAGGCGGGGGATTCAGGGCCCGCGAGCCGGCTTCCAGTGGGGAGAGCCCTGAGCTTCGCCCCTGCTCTGGCCCCGCTAACCCTCGGGCGGGACGCCTGTGGACATCAGTATCCCGAGCTAAGCCACTGGCCCAGCGTCTGCAGGGACTGAAATGTGGGGCGAATAGTTTAATATGATCGCGGACACATGCCAGGCCCACCCGAAGGCCTCCCCATCCCCCCGGGGTGAGTGGCCGCAGACTGTCGGAGCAGCACAGTGCCCAGGCACGCCCTGTCCAAATGCTCTGGTTTAGGGGAGGTGCAGGCAGGGGTCCCTCACCGAGGCCTCACAACCAGCCAAGGTAAGTCAAGTCCAGACTCCCCACTGCCGTCTTGAGAGGCTCCCTACAGGCCTTCCTTTAGACAAATTATACAAAGCGCACCGGCCCCAGACTCATCAAAGGACGTCTGAACCAGAATCAGGCCCTCTGCTGACTCGGGTTCACAGTGGCCGCGGAAGGATCAGCACACAAGGATGTCTGTGGAAACAGCTCTCTTGTTCTTGGTACTTTCACTAGCTTTCCCTATCACAGTGGCTACACGTAGGGGAGCCAGCGAGGGGATTCTGCAGTGGCTAAGCATGTCTGTCTTGACTGTACATTCAGGCGCTGAGAAGTAACTACAGGGGCGCTCTGTGCACCAGCGGGGCCCCCCGTGAGTGTGCTGAGACTCCCCCTGACCACCAGAGAGTCCTCCTTTGACTGGTGGGTCCAGGGCCAGTTTGCGGCCCCAGGACTTAGCATCAACTCAGAGCCCGTATCTGAGGATGCCATCCTCGGGGCCTCACAGCACCTGAAAGCCCGTCTCATCCCGATGGGCGGCCCCTCTCCTCCCTGTGGGCCCTGGAGCCGGGCGGGACGCAGCCTGCACTTGGCTGTCCCAGGAGGCCGAAGTCTGCGCCCAGAGGGCAGGCCCTGCGCTCATGAGTCCAGTAGTTGGATGAGAGAATTCCAAACTATTTTTTTACTCCTGAGGGAGCAGGCTAAAGTTCTTCTTGTGCACACTGAAGGGCAGACCCAGAGTCCAGGACGTGGCTAAGGCCCACAGGGGTGGCGCCTGGCACCCGTGTGAAGCCCCCAGAGCACAGCTGCTCCTTTCTCGGAGGCGGGCAAGTTCTGTGCTTCCCCGAACAAGCCTGCTCTCCCTGTGGGGCAGCTGAGGAAGCAGGGCCAAAGCACGTGGCTCCGGTCCCAGCTACGGGGTGTGGGGACAGGCTGGGGACCAGGCCGGTCAACTCAAACCCAAGGCTCATGGCCCAAGCTATTTCCAGGCCATACTTCTGGGACAACTTTCCCTTATCATGAGAGTGAACCAGAAGCTGTGTGTCACCCCTGGGAAATTAATGCCCCGATCAAAGGGTTGGCACAGCAGGGGGCGATGCTCATCACTAACCCATTTAACTTGCCACTTTGGCCTGTGCAGAAGCCGCTGGGTCTGGGAGGCTGGCTGTGGACTCTTAACAAACGCAACCACCCTCGGCTTCGACTGCAGCTGCTGTGCCAGGTGAGGTGTCTCCCACAGAGAAAGTCGACACAGCCCCAGCGCTTGGTGTGCAGCTATGGATTCACTAATGCCTTTTTCTTCAAACCAGTTTCCAAGGACCACCAGCAGCAGTTTGCTCTTACCTGTCAGGGCCAGAGGTGCACCCTCAGTGTCACCCCAGGGGCATGTCAGTTCTGCTCTAGGCCAGACACTGTCTGCAGAGACCTGGACCACGCGTGGGCCGCTCTGCTGATGACGGTGTGCTGGTTGGGTCTGATCGGAAGGAAGTGGCAAGTACTGTAGATGCCTCAGCAAGACATATAAAAACTAGAGAGTGGCAGATAAGCCCCACAGAAATTTAGGGCCCACCACCTCAGAGAAGTCCCTGGGGCTCCAGTGGTTCAGGACACATTGAAATATCCCCTTCACATGAAAGACAAATTGCTGCATCTTGCACCACCTGCCAGGAAAAGAAGCACAGCATTTAGCTGGGGTTTGGGGAAATTAGATATGCCATACACTACATTTGCACGTGCTATTTCACCCATGAGGCTGGCAGTGCCAAGTGGGGACCAGAGCAGATCTAGGCTGTGGTACAAGCTGCTTCACCATTAGTTCTCAGGACCCAGCAGATCCGACGATATTCAGAGTGTCTACGGTGCCCTGGGATTGGCACGGACCCTCTGACAAGCACCAGCGGGAGATCCTAGCACAGGAGTTTGGAAAGTCAGTGTCCTCTTTGGCAGCTAATGATTGTCATTTCAAGAACAGCTTCTGGCTTGCTGTTGGCCTTAGTGGAGGCCTCCCAAACACCTAACCCAGGGACCTCAGGAGACCACGCAGCCCAAGTGTTGTCGGACCCACCTCGCCACAAGGTTGGGCGTGTCACAGCAGCGTCCCATCAAATGGAAAGTGCAAGAAACATGCGTAGGCACTCAGACTCCTTGGACACCAACTCCTGTGGCATCACCCCCCCTCTCAATCCACGTCTGGGGTCTCCAGGGTGTTTCTTATAACCAATTGGCTGTGGAAGTAAAAACTTGAGCCTGCTTTCTGGGGGGTCTGCATGACATGCTGGGACCACCCCGAAGTGGCCTGAAGCAGCCCTGCAGCCCCACCCAAGTGTTACCTGGAAGGAGACAGTGAAGGGAAGTCCTCTCAGGGCAGAACTTGGAGTGGTTTGTTTGGCTGTCCATTGTCAGGAGTGAGACGTGGCTGGAGCAGGGATCTGTATTAATTCATGGGTGGTTGCTAATGATTTCATTGGTCAGCAACTTGGAAGGAACAGGATTGGAAAATTGGCCCATGGAAGGCTCTGGAAGAGGTGTGTGGATGGACCTCTCTGAAGGAGCAGTCTGTGGACATATTCGTGTTGTGGGCGGATGCCCACCAATGGGTGTGCCCTGCAGAAGAGCCTCTTAATAATCAGGTGGAGAATGACCGCCCCATGGGTGTCAGCTAGCTCCCACAGCAGCCACTCCAGGGCTCGCTCGATGTGTCCACGAACAAAGTGGCCATGTGGCAGGGGTGGAGGCGTGCAGGGCTCAGCAACATGCACTCCCCTCACCGAAGCTGGCCTGGCCACTGCTGCCGCTGAGTGCCCGGTCTGCCGGCAGCCAAGACTGACGCTGAGTCCCGTGGTGACCGGCCAGATGCCTGGTGGCAGGTGGATTACATTGGACCTCTTCCATCATAGAAGGGGCGGAGATCTGACCTCACTGGAATAAACATACACTCTGGGTATGGAAGACGTTGCTGCCTGCACTGCTGCTGCCGGCACCAGCATCCGTGACCTCCCAGGGCCTCCACTGCGTCTGAGCCGGGGACTCGGTTCCCAGCGAAGGAAGAGCAGTCTTACCACACATCCCGTCACCCAGAAGTGGCTGACCCGGTTGAAAGCTGGAATAGCTTCGTGAAGAGTTGGTTATAACGCCAGAAGGGAGGGAGGCAACACCCTGAAAGGGTGTAGGATACGACCCATACTTTGAGTTAGGGACCATCATATGGTGCTGTGTTCCCCAGAGCCAGAATGCGTGCGTGTGGGAGTCGAGAATTAGAAGTATGAGTGGTCCTCTCACTGGTACACTTCATAACCTCCTTGCAGAATTTTTGTTTCTTGTCCTGGCAGCTTTGGAAATTTTACTCTCCAGAGGGGAAGGCTTCCACCAGGGCTCAGAGCAATGGTCCCACTGACCTGGAAGCTGAGATTGCCACTGGCCACTTTGGGCTCCTTATGCCTCTGAACCAACAAGCAAAAAAAGGGTTAATCTATTGGCTTGAGTGATTGATCCCAATTACCAAGGTGGGGAGTTGTGTTACTGCTACACGACGGTGGCAGGGAGGACTTTGGAACCTGGGGATTCTCGGGGGCTCCTCTTAATACTTCCACCACCAGTAGTAACGGTTAATGAAAAAACAGAGCCACCAAAAAATGAATTATCAGTGATTAAATAAAGCAGGAGTATTGAGGACCCAGGCCCCTCAGGAATGAAGGTTTGGTCACTCTGTCCAATAAGGAACCCAGAGCAGGTTCTTGCTGAGGGCCGGGAGAGATGGGACGGGTGGCTGGAGAAGGAAGGCACGCACGTCGACCAGGACCTCAGGACCGGTTACACGGATGAAGGCTGCAGCAGCTGAGCATGTGTTTTTCTTGTTATACGTTGTGTTTATCTGCTAACCATTTTCTCTTCTCTGCGTCTCCGTTTTTATTTTATAAACAAGTTGTTGGAGGTTAGCATTTCAGTTTAATCTTTAGGTAACGATTTTCTGTGAATGGTGGGTTGAGGACTAATCAACACAGCCAGCGATGGATACAGTAGCTGGAGGGAGTGTGCGTCTCCTCACCGGGGGAGGAACCAGCTCACTGGTAACAAAGAGGCCTGTGTCTTCTGGGGCTGCTTTAGTTGCTGAAAGGGAGTGCAGACGTGTGTAGAATGTTGCTGATGGATGTTGAGTACCAAACGGGGGTGACTGTTGTGAATTCATTGCCTCTTGGGTCCGGCTGCCTTCAGCGCCCCCTAATCAGGCCTCCTGGCGGGGAGCCTGGAGTTGTGCTTTGGAAGGAGGGCCTTCGAGGCCCCGCATGGGGAAGGAGCTTCTCTCCTGCTCCTGGTGGAGCACGTTTGCCTGTCCCGTCCTGCTTCACCGTCCTTCACAGCATCTACTGGCGCTTGGCTCCGGGACGTGGCCAGCGCGGGCTGCCCTTGCTGCCCTTGCAGCCTGGCCTGGCGTGGAGGCCGCTTCGCGCTGGTTCTGTGACGCGTGTACTCCAGACCCTGCATTCACATCAGCCCCTCCGCTGCAGCCCTTTAGGTTCCTCTGTGCAGTTACTGCGCGATTGTAGGTTCATAATTCTTTATGTTAAACTTGCCCTGTTTGAATTAGTGTGGTTTCCGTCTCTTGATTAGAACCAGGCTGATACACTACGTAACAAGGAAAATAAAAGGGTTTATTAAGTTTTTACTACGCTTTTATTAGTCTAAAGTGATTTCAACACAACATTGTTATACAACCGTGCTCCAATATCAGATAAAAATTCTTTTAAAAAATGGCTACCTAAAAAAATAAAATAAAATGATTTCAAAATAAAAGATTTAAAAGATGCGCTGAGGAAAGAGTGCGCTTGGCAGAAGGGACAAAGTGGAGGGAAGAAGAGCTCTGACGCCAGAAGTCAAGTGTTAAGTTTTGAGTGTATAAAATCCCCCAAACGACGTGCTGTTTTTTTACCTACAGAAAACACTTCTGACACCAAATGTGTGGGCTTTTCCCCACAGCAACCCACTCTCCTGTACCAGCTGGGCGTCCTACAGGCTAACTGCATTCTGACAGCGTCCACCGCAGGTTAGGGGCTCAGTCCCACGAGACGGCCCCCTTCAGCGGCCACTGCAAGACCCTGGCCATGGACGGCCTGTAAATTGGGGTCCCACGCCCCCTCCTCTGGTCCAGTGATCTGCCAGAGCAGCTCACACAACCCAGAGAAGCATTTTACTTGCGTGGTTTCCAGTATATTGTAGAAGGGTAGAACCCAGGAACGGCCGGATGGAAGAGAAGCAGAGGGCAGGGGTGGGGAGGAGCCCGGAGCTTCCTGCTCTCTGGGTGCCTCTCCCTGCCAGCCCCGCCACGTGCTCGCCAGCCCGGAAGCTCCCTGCCCTTATGCTAGTGGGATTGTATGGCGGCTTCCCCACGTGGGCCTCACTCACCCTTAACTCCATCTCCAGCCCCTCCACGTGGTCACCAGCCCGGAAGCTCTCCAAACCCCTTTGTTTGGGGTTTCTGTGGAGGTTCTATTACGTAGGCATTGGTTGATTAAATCACTGGCCACTGGTGATTAACTCCATCTCCAGTCCCTCTCCTGCCCCTCTCCCCTCCATTAGAGGATTAGAGGTTGGGGGTGGCGCTGAAGTTCCAACCCCTAATCACGGTGGGTTCCTCTGGGACCAGCCCTGTCCTGAAGCTCTCCAGGGGCCTCAGGGTCACCTTGTTAGCATAATCTCAGGTGTGGTTGAAAGGGACTTATTATGAATAACAAAAGATCTTCCTCTCACCCCTGTCACTCCGGGAATTACAAGGGGTTTAGGAGCTCTGTGACAGGAACCAGGAACCAAGACCAAACGTATCTTTATTATATCACAATATCACACAATGTAATGAGACTTTGTAAATATAAACAGCCCATCTATAAAAGGAATATGTACTATTGCCCAAATAATAAAAACCTTAGGGAGACCGAGCACCGACAGGGCTGGCTGTTGGAACGCCATCACTGTGGGTGTTTTTCCAGGAGCTTGAGACCAAGGGGCTGCCGGGCGTTGGCCCTGGAAGGAAGGTGTCTCCTGTGAATAACGCTGCAGCAGCTCCGCTGATTTTGCCGTCTCCACAGCCCAGGGCCATCCGCTTGGCTGGTGGTCGTGGCATTGCTGAGAAGCGCCCAGTCTCTCCGTCTGCAGAACTTCAGGGGTAATGGCAAGCGGTGAAGGAGGCTCAGACCCTGTAGCACCTGTGGTGCCAAAGGCCCCCGAGTACCCTATGGTGAGGGTCTGCTGGCCAGGGAAGGTGGGCTCCTGAGCGGGGTTTCCAGCATCAGTCATGGTGGGGAAGGGGTCCTCTTCCCAGGCGGCAGTGCCTTCACCCAGTGGGCGGAGACACTGGTGGGTCAACAGTACCCTCTCGGACGCACAAAGCTCCTTCCAGGGTCTTCCTCCTGCCCAGCCTTCACCCACCTGGCAAACATTTAGCCCCAGTTAATTCAGTAACCAGACCCAAGCCTAGCAGAGTCAGCTCCGGGGGAGGAAGAGTCATTCTGGCTTGAGCTTCCAGGAGGAAAGGCCTTGGGCAGTGACATTGTTCTCTTGCACAAAGGACAGTGCCATCCGCCACCAAGCTGCTCACGAGGTGGGTCACAGTGACCCATGTCCATAGGGAGAAAAGGATGCCTGTGTTCCAGAGGGATGTGGGAGAAGGGACACAAGGCTTCTGTTGTAGTCAATGCAAGTGTCAGGAGACGAGAATCAATTGCCTTTCCTGCTCTAGAGAGTGCGGCCCAACCATCAGCACTGGGGCTGGAGCCTGGAGCTGGGTTCAAATCCTGTCTCTGTGGACAGAACTTTGGCAAATGACTTAAGCTTCCTCAGCCTCAGTAAATGAGGGGAATTTGTGCATGCACACGTGAGCGTGCACACACACACACACACATGTGTATATATAGTGTGCTGTGCCTAATGCACCCAATTAATGGTCATTATCATCATAAAAGTTACTATTCTCGTCTATCAAAGGAACCTGCAACTGTCAGGTGAACTCCTGGTACAGAAGGCAGACAAAGCAAAGCAAAGAACAGCAAAGAAGAAAAGGGCAGGGATTTCTTTCTGAGCCAGATACATTAGGGTCCAAAAGTGCAGAAAGAGCTCACTGGCTAATTTAGAAAACTTTGAGTCCAGGAGGCCCCAGTTTGGCCAATTGTGATAGAGCATCTGTATTTCATGGGTATCACGTTTTATTATTTTTATACCACATCAAATTCCATGAATCCATTTAGTTTCTAGCCAGTCATTCCAAAGTCAGAGCTCCCTGCGAGCAGAGCAAGCGCAGCGTGAGCGGAGCTGGCAGCCGCCACGATGCTGGGTTTGCTTTGGGTCCATGGCGACGTCAGGGTCCAGCTCAAGACAAGAGAGCTTTTGTTTCTGTTTTTGTTTCTGTGCTTTTTTTTTTTAATTTTGAGAGGGCGCTGGAGGTTGGAACAGCGCAGCACGCCCCACACGAAGCTGCTTCCTCAGCCTTGCTTTGTGAGTGTAGTTTGTTGCCCTGGAACTGTGTCCGGGGATGTGAGAGAAAGTGATTGATGCTGGGAAAGGCACCCAGAGGAGACTGGCCAGTGCTTCCCCGGTAGAACTCAGTGCAAATATTTATCTGGTTATACTTTTAAGGACTCAGAAATTTGCCATGGTGAAATAAAATTCATATCTATGGCAAGACAAGAAAAATTTAAACATAAAAATTCTTCTCCGCCCTTTGCACCCCGCCCCCCTGCCGCTGTGCGGCACGTGTCCGCGTTAGGCATCCACCAGACCTCCCCGTCAGCAGGGACACCGGCTCAGCCTGAAACAGCATCATTCTCCCAGCTGCTGGGAGGCAACTCCTCAAAGGTAACTTTCCTTCTTGATCTTATAAAGGGTCACATGACACACCACGATGGCACTTAAATCTGGATTATGTAAACTGTCAATAATATGTTATTTAATGTACAGCCTCTGTCTCAAAAAACTTATATAAACTGTGTTTTCTCATGGCCGGGACAGTTCTCAGGGCTTTCTGAGATGCTCTTCCTGGGTTACAATCCTCAAATTTGGCTCAGATAGAATTTCCCAATTCTTTCTTAGATCGACTGATTAATTTTTCGTTGACACCATAAAAACAGGTCAAGTTTAAGGTTAAAAAAATCACTAGATTAGCCTACTTGGTTTTTTTACTCAATGGGAACATTTTTTGTTTAACTGCTTGATAAGCACTGCACGTTTTATTGCCTTCTCCCACGTGGGCGCAGCACGGCACACGGTATTCAACCACATGAAGCCAAGTGAACCACAACAAAAATCTGCTCAATTGAGTGTTAAAATTAGTCAATAATGAGGATTCCTACACCTTGCTTTAAAAATAACTCTGTGGAATTGAACCATCTCCAAGAAGAATGATCTAGGAGGTGGGAATGAGTTAACTTATTTAGAGATTTACATGAACAATTTATCAAACAAAATAGAGAATATTAAACATAAGAACGTGTAAATCTGGCAGCCTAATTCCTAGCAGTTTTCCTACTGCAGGACAATAATATTTTTTGCCTGTTAAAAACAAACTAAGTTAAAGACACTGTAAAGAGTTGGCTTGATATTTAAAATTTTAGTATAACTGAAATATATCCACAGGTACATTTATTATCTAATGGTACAATTGAGTGCCAATATAAATAAAAATGTAAAGAATACTTAGATAAAATCATAGGAAGGATAAACTATTTTTGGAAATTAAAACAACATAGCCTCCATAATAGAACTGAATAAGTTGATACAGTTCTCATGATGTGTGTATTACTCACCAGCAAGGTGATCCCTGGATGGTCAGCCTCTCACACGGGGCCGCCTTTCCCCAGAGGAGCTCCCGCCAGAACCGGCGGAGGTGGCGTCCACCGTTGTGACCTCAGAAGTCATGGGGGCCCCTTTGTCCTTTCCTGTTGGTTACAGACAGGTGGAAGGCCTGCCCGGAACCCCAGGGAGGGGATGGAGAGGTGGCCCTGTCACACTGGAGAAGAGCACGTGGGAAGGGAGACAGAAGGCTCTGCCAAACCGCATGTACGTGCACAGCAACCCCACCCCCCAGACCTGCCAACCAGGCCTGCCAGGCCGCGTCCACCATGGTGGCCAGAGCCCCAGGAGCTGGTCCACGTGCGCAGAGCCTCCTTGGGCATGACTCCTCGGGAACAGCTGCTTGAGGATGTTTCCTTCAAAACTGTGACCTAAAGAAGCAAGTTACCTGACTCCATCCTCTAACCCCACATCCAGCGTGAGGACAGGGGCAAGAGCGCCTGACTGAGACAGGCCATTCTTTTTCTTTTTAAATAGATCTTTATTGCAGTATAATTGCTTCACAATACTGTGTTAGTCTCTGTTGTACAACAAAGTGAATCAGCCACATGCACACATACATCCCCACATCCCCTCCCCGCGAGCCTCCCTCCCACCCTCCCTATCCCACCCCTCTAGGTCATCACAAAGCACAGAGTTGATCTCCCTGTGCTATGTGGCTGCTTCCCACTAGCTAACTATTTTATGTCCGGTACTGTATATATGTCGATGCTACTCTCTCACTTCGCCCCAGCTTCCCCCTCCCCCTCTGGGTCCTCAAGTCCACTCTCTACATCTATGTCTTTATTCCTGTCCTGCCCCTAGGTTCATCAGTACCATTTTTTTTTTTTTTTTTTAGATTCCATATATATGTGTTAGCATACGGTATTTGTTTTTCTCTTTCTGACTTACTTCACTCTGCATGACAGACTCTAGGTCCATCCACCTCACTACAAATAACTCAATTTCGTTTCTTTTTATGGCTGAGTAATATTCCATTGTATATATGTGCCACATCTTCTTTCTCCATTCATCTGTCAGTGGACACTTAGGTTGCTTCCATGACCTGGCTATTGTAAATAGTGCTGCAATGCGCACTGTAGTACATGTCTCTTTTTGAATTATGGTTTTCTCTGGGTATATGCCCAGTAGTGGGATTGCTGGGTCATATGGTAGTTCTAGTTTTAGTTTTTAAGGACCCTCCATACTGTTCTCCATAGTGGTTGTATCAATTTAAATTCCCACCAACCATGCAGAGGGTTCCTTTTTCACCACACCCTTTCCAGCATTTATTGTTTCTAGATTTTTTGATAATGGCCATTCTGACCGGTGTGAGGTGATACCTCATTGTAGTTTTGATTTGCGTTTCTCTAATAATTAGTGATGTTGAGCATCTTTTCATGTGCCTCTTGGCCATCTGTATGTCTTCTTTGGTGAAATGTCTATTTAGGTCTTCTGCCCATTTTTTAATTGAATTGTCTGTTTTTTTTGATAATGAGCTCCATGAGCTGTCTGTATATTTTGGCAATTAATCCTTTGTCCATTCTTTCATTTGCAAATATTTTCTCCCATTCTGAGGGTAGTCTTTTTGTCTTGTTTACGGTTTCCTTTGCTGTGCAAAAGCTTTTAAGTTTAATTAGTCCCATTTGTTTATTTTTGTTTTTATGTCCATTACTCTAGGAGGTGGGTCAAAAAAGATCTTGCTGTGGTTATGTCAAAGAGTGTTTTTCTTAGGTTTTCCTGTAAGAGTTTTATAGTGTCTAGTCTTACATTTAGGTCTTTAATCCGTTTGGAGTTTATTTTTGTGTATGGTGTTACATAGTGTTCTAATATCACTCTTTTACATGTAGCTGTCCAGTTTTCCCAGCACCACTTATTGAAGAGGCTGTCTTTTCTCCATTGTATGTTCTTGCCTTCTTTGTTGTAAATTAGGTGATGATATGTGCATGGGTTTATCTCTGGGCTTTCTATCCTGTACCATTGATATATTTCTGTTCTTGTGCCAGTACCATACTGTCTTGATTACTGTAGCTTTGCAGTATAGTTTGAAATCAGGGAGCCTGATTCCTCCAGCTCTGTTTTTCCTTCTCAAGATTGCTTTGGCTATTCGGGGTCTTTTGTGTTTCCATACGAATTGTAAATTTTTTGTTCTAATTCTGTGAAGAATGACATTGGTAGTTTGATGGGGATTGCATTGAATCTGTAGATTGCTTTGGGTAGTATAGTCATTTTCACAATATTGACTCTTCCAATCCAAGAACATGGTATATTTCTCCATCCGTTTATATCATCTTTGATTTCTTTCACCAGTATTTTATAGTTTTCTGAGTACAAGTCTTTCACCTCCTTAGGCAGGTTTATTCCTAGGTATTTTATTCTTTTTGTTGCAATGGTAAATAAGATTCTTTCCTTAATTCCTCTTTCTGATTTTTCATTGTTAGTGTATAAGAATGCAAGAGATTTCTGTGCATTAATTTTGTATCCTGCAACCTTACCAAATTCATTGATTAGTTCTAGTAGTTTTCTGATGGCATCTTTAGGATTTTCTGTGTATAGTATCATGTCATCTGCAAACAGTGACAGTTTTACTTCATCTTTTCAAATTTTTATTCCTTTTATTTCTTTTTCTTCTCTGATTGCTATGGCTAGGACTTCCAAAACTATGTTGAATAAGAGTGGTGAGAGTGGACATCCTTGTCTTGTTCCTGATCTTAGTGGAAATGCTTTCAGTTTTTCACCATTAAGTATGATGCTTACTGTGGGTTTGTCATATGTGGTCTTTATTATATTGAGGTAGTTTCCCTCTATGCTCATTTTCTGGAGAGTTTTTATCATAAATGGGTGTTGACTTTTGTCAAAAGCTTTTTCTGCATCTACTGAGATGATCATATGGTTTTTATCCTTCAATTTGTTAATATGGTGTATCACATTGATTGACTTACGTATATTGAAGAATCCTTGCATCCCTGGGATAAATCCCACTTGATTAAGGTGTATGATCCTTTTAATGTGCTGTTGGATTCTGTTTGCTAGTATTTTGTTGAGGATTTTTGCATCTATGTTCATCAGGGATATTGGTCTATAATTTTCTTTTTTTGTGATATCTTTTTCTGGTTTTGGTATCAGGGTGATGGTGGCTTCATAGAATGAGTTTGGGAGTGTTCCTCCCTCTGCAGTTTTTGGAAGAGTTTGAGAAGGATCAGTGTTTGCTCCTCTCTAAATGTTTGATAGCATTTGCCTGTGAAGCCATCTGGTCCTGGGCTTTTGTTTGTTGAAAGATTTTTAATCACAGTTTCAATTTCAGTGCTTGTGTTTTGTCTGTTTATATTTTCTATTTTTTCCTGGTTCAGTCTTGGAAGGTTGTGCTTTTCTAAGAATTTGTCCATTTCTTCCAGGTTGTCCATTTTATTGGCATATAGTTGCTTGTAGTAATCTCTCATGATCCTTTGTATTTCTGCAGTGTCAGTTGTTACTTCTCCTTTTTCATTTCTATTTCTGTTGATTTGAGTCTTCTCCCTTTTTTCTTGGTGAGTCTGGCTAATGGTTCATCAATTTTGTTTATCTTCTCAAAGAACCAGCTTTTAGTTTTATTGATCTTTGCTATTGTTTTCTTCGTTTCTATTTCATTTATTTCTGCTCTGACCTTTATGATTTCCTTCCTTTTACTGACTTTGGGTTTTCTTTGTTCTTCTTTCTCTAGTTGCTTTAGGTGTAGGGTTAGATTGCTTGCTTGAGATTTTTCTTGTTTCTTGAGGTGAGATTGAATTTCTATAAACTTCCATCTTAGAACTGCTTTTGCTGGACAGTCCATTCTGAAGGGGAAATGGGAGGCACAGTGTAGCACCGTCCAGCCCAGCACACAGCACCAGCCTTCATCAGCCCACAGTGCCCAAGAATGATTCCCCTGACTTGGCTTTACCCCTTTCCACGCTCTGAGTCATTCTTCCTTTTCCATGAACAGTAGCCCCTGTTTGTAGCCTCCACCTACCTGGAGAAGTTCAGGGTCCAAATGCCTCTTTCCATCTTGTGCTGTCTCTGCTTCTTTTAGTGCAAGCTGCTGTGGATTCTGCTGGTACCATTCTCTAAATAACTGTGGGTTTTCTACAAAGTTCATCAGTGTTCATGCCGTTTGACAAAACCTACACCCGAATCTCTTTGAAACAGGCCCTTTTCTAATTGGCCCCCATGAGACTTCTGCGTCCAGTGACCTCAGGTTTGGGGCTGATTGACACAAGAGCATCCGAGGGGCCCAAGTGCAAGGTCCACAGAAGGCTTTTGCCCACCTGAACGGGTCTATGAGGCAGCAATTAAATTGTTTCCGAGTCTTAGAGGGTTTTACAATTCCACCTCGTCTTGCTTTTATTCTGAGACCACACTCCCCCAACAGTGTCACGGATTCAGCCTTTGCCCTGAGCTCTCTCTTTGTTTGAGAATCTTCTGCTGGGAGAGACTGGGGGTGGGGGGGCGGTGAGGAGAGGGTGGGGGTGAAAAATAGTTTCATTTTTGAGCCAATCGTGGCTCCTTTATAGCTCCTTTAAGTTCTGTTTGAAAATTGGATAATCCTTCTTTAGCTCCTCTCTCCCTGACCATTACTTAGATGTGTAGCTGCAAGACCCCCACTGACACCCTGACGCTGTCTGGAAGCCGCTTCATCAGTCCTGGCGTCAACTCCACTTCCACGCAGGCCACCCTGGTGCCCGGCTTCCTGGGCTGAATAACAGGGGTCTTTCCTCTTGCTTCCAGGAACATCATCTTGCTGCCATTGCCTTGGCCGACCGTGCCCCCCACCCCCGGTGCACAGGCCCCCCAGCTTCTGCCTAATTTCAAGCTGGTGCTGCAGGCTTTAGGCTCCTGCTTTGGCAGCACCCACGTCGAAGCACCAAACTCCACCCCAGTTCCCACTGCCACACAAGAAACACCAGCAAACAGCATAAAACCCTCAACCTCTTCCTCCTTCTCACTGTGCACGATGGTCAGAGTGCGGGGGAACAGCTTGCTTCAGCTCCACAATGTCCAGGGCCACAGCTGGGAAGCCTGGAACAGTGGAATGGCTCAAATGATGGCGGTGGGTCCCCTGGCCCCCTCCACAGTTGCACGTCTGGCATCTGTGTGGGTCCCCGAGCGGCTTGGGTCCTGAGAGCAAGCATTCCAGCAGAACTAGAGGATGCTACATGGCCTCTTGTGAGCTGGCCTCAGAGGTCACTGCTGTTCTCCTGTTCTGTTGATTAAAGCCCACCCAGATTCAGGGAGAGGAATGTGATGGGAAGAGTGTCAAAGAATTTACAGCCCTTAAAAACCCCACAGTTCACCCTCCAGCCACAAATTACCTACACACAGTGGAGGGCACACATCTTTTTAAACACATTGAAAGATTAATTTCAATTGAGGTGTACTTTACATTGTGTGGCTTACATAGTATACAACACCCATTTGTATCCTTTTAAAGATACGGAACACTCCAGGACCCCAGAAGACTCCTTCACGCCGTCCCTCCACCGTGAACCTTCCTTGCACTTATCTGTTGAGGCGTGTATGCAATTTTGGGGGGGGGGGGCACATACCTATGAGTGGAATTGTTGAATCACAGGACAGGCATATGTCTAACTTTACCAGAAACTGCCAAATAGTTTCTAACATAATTATACCGGCTTACATCCCCCCACCCCCAGCAATGTATAACTCTAATCGGTCAAGGTACTTACCAACACTTCAGTATTTTTAGTCTTTCAACCATTCTGATGGGCGTGTAGTGACATCTCATTGTGGTTTTAATTAGCATTCTTTGATGTATCAATTAGCTTTTGCTGCATACCAAACTGTCCCAAAATTTAGTGTTTTCAAACAACAATCATTTCTTTAGCTCGCGATTCTGTGCATTGGCTATTTGGGATTTGGTCAGCTGGGCAGTTCTTATGCCGGTGTCATCTGGACTAACCCCTGTCTGTAGTTACGGCTGGTCAGCCAGGTGGCTTTGGTTCTGGAGGTGACTGGTTGTCAAGTGTGTATGTGTGTGCAGTGTGCATGTGCCTGTGTGTTTTTGTGTGTGTGTTTGTGTGCATGTGCATGTATATGCGTGTGTGTGTGTGTGTGTGTGTTTATGTGCCTGTGTGATTTAGCCCTCGATCTCTGCTCATCCAGCAGGCTCACCTATGCCTTTTCACCTGGTGGTATGGGTTTCAAGAGTGAGATTGGACACTGAGTGGCCTCTTGAATCCTAAACTCGGAAGTTGCACGTGGTCACTTCTGCGACTTCTGTGGGTACATTGCAAGGCCAGCCAGGATTCAAGGGGTCCACTTCTTGCTGGGAAAAACTGCAAAGTACTGTGGCCATTTGGGGGTCAAAATTAAAGAGAAACCTCATCTAAAATGGAGTCAGGAAGCCCTGAATGGTGAGATCCCACGCCTGTACCTTCCCTCCCAGCTCGGTTCACATTCCTGGGCAGGAGGCAGCCAACTTTACACCCAGCAGGAGAAGGAGGGTTTTATTCCTGCCCAGCAGTAGCCCAGCCAATGAGAAGCCCTCAGCCTGAAGCCTCCATTCCCTCCAGTGGACTTGCCTGCAGAGAAGCCCCTCCCAATTCCCCCTTTTCTCTGTGAAGTGGCCTTCCTCTCCTGTGTTCTCTAGACTTGACTACAGTTTGCCATAGCCTGCATGTCCCGAATTGCGATTCCTCTGCTATTAACAAATACATCCATTTTGCTGGTAAAATAACTGGCTGTCGTATTTTTCAGGACAGCATCTGCAATCTCCCACACTTAATATTCTAGCCACAAAATATTTACAATCCTTAAACATAAAGCGTTTGCTCACCCTGTACCAGGACCCCCCCCCCCGCCGCCCCCCCCCCCAACCAAATCTTATCCAACTGTGGCATCAGGCTTGAAGCTCAGGACCTCATGATTTCAGTCAGGTCTAGTAGCCACTGGGGCTCCTGAGCAGCATGTCTTCTTGTTCCAGAGACTTGTGAGCTAGGAAGACAAGTCGTCTGGATTTCCTGCACACACACCCAGCACATGCTGGTGAGACAGGAGGGTAGACATGAGAGACACTCCCATTCGCACAGGGGCAGAGCACAGGGCACGTGTCCTTGCCCGCTCGCTGCAGCCCCGAAATCCACAGGGCAAAGTTCCCAGGGTCCCTGGTCCGCGAGCAGGTGTGTTTGGATTAGAGCCTTGCTCAGCTCCTTACAGGCGGTTCCCCAGTCCGAGTCCCCCGCTGCCCCCTGGGAGGGCACACAGCCTCCTGTCCTTCCTTTTCTGACTCCTCAGCTGAGAATGTCAGGGTCCACGACAGCCTTGTTTCATTTTGAATGATCTCGGTCCCTTTTAGTTCAAGCTGGTCGTGATTTCACCAACGTAAAAGTAAATCTCGTGAGCGGTGTTCATTGTGTGAATATACCACAGTTTGTGTATCCATTCTCCTGTTCACTAACATTTAGAATGGTACCAACTTTTTTGTTATAAAGTTGTTATAAACATTCTTGGGCAAGGCACTTTCATTTCTTTTGGAGAATGCCTTGGAGTTCTTTTTCTGGGCTGTAGGGTAGATCAGTGTGACCCCTCAATACTCATATGTTGAAGTTCCAACCCCCAGTGTGATTGCACTTGGAGGTGGCCTTTAGGGGGCAATTTAGGTTAAATGAAGATAGAAGGGCGTGGCCCTAATTCGATAGGGCTGGTGTCCTTATGAGAAGAGGGGGAGACACAGAGCCTGTCTCTCTGAGCTCTGTGAGGACAGAACGCGAAGGTGGCCGTCCACAAGCCAAGGGAGCGGATTTGCTGGCACCTTGATCATGGACGTCCAGACTGAGACAAAATAAATGTCTGATGTTTAAGTCGCCCGGTCCGTGGTACTTTATTGTGGCAGCCAGAGCCAACTTATACAATATGTAAAACTTTACAGGAAAAGGCCAAACATTTTCCCGTAGCGCCTGTTGTATTTTATACTCCCACAACAGTGTGTGATAATTATGGTTGCTCCACATCGGTCCCGACATTTGGGTGTCAGTCTTTTGAATTTTAGCCAGTCTGTGTAAAAGTATCTCATTGGAGGTTTTTTTTTTTTTTTTTTTTTTAGGGGTAGATTTTTTATTTTTTTAAATTTTTATTTATTTATTTATTTATTTATGGCTGTGTTGGGTCCTCTTTTCTGTGTGAGGGCTTTCTCTAGTTGTGGCAAGCGGGGGCCACTCTTCATCGCGGTGCGCGGGCCTCTCACCACCGCGGCCCCACTTGTTGCGGACCACAGGCTCCAGACGCGCAGGCTCAGTAACTGTGGCTCACGCTCCCAGCTGCTCCGCGGCATGTGGGATCTTCCCAGACCAGGGCTTGAACCCGTGTCCCCTGCATGGGCAGGCAGACTCTCAACCACTGCGCCACCAGGGAAGTCCCTCATTGGAGTTTTGATTTTCATTTTCCCAACAACTAACAATATTGAGGAATTTTTTTCATGTACTTATTGACTGTTTGTATATCTTCTTTCATGAAGTGTCTGTTAAGTAATTTGCCCATTTCTATTTATTTATTTGTTTATTAATTTAGTTTTTCGGTTTTAGGAGTCATATATTTCATATACGAACCTTTTGATAGGTAAATGTTTTGCAAATACTTTCTCCCAGTCTATGGTTTGCCTATTCTTTAAAAAAATTTTTTTTCATTTTTATACAATTTTAAAGGTTACTTTCCATTTACAGTTATTACAAAATATTGGCTCTATTCCCCGTTTAGTACATACATCCTTGTAGCCTGTCTTACACCCAATAGTTTGTACCTCCCACTCCCCACACCTATACGGCCCCTCCCCGACTGATAACTGCAAGTTTGTTCTCTATAGCTATAAGTTGGCTTCTCTTATTTTATTTTCACTAGTTTGTTGTATTTTTTTAGATCCTACATATAAGTGATATCATATAGTATTTATCTTTCTCTGTCTGACTTATTTCACTTAGCATAATGCCCTCCAAGTCCATCCATGTTGCTGCAAATGGCAATATTTCATTCTTTTTTACGACTGAGTAGTATTCCATTGTGTATATATACATATATACCACAGCCTCTTTATCCATTGATCTGTTGATGGACATTTAGGTTGTTTCCATGTCTTGACAATTGTAAGTAATGCTGCTATGAATATTGAGGTGCATGTATCTTTTCAAATTATTGTTTTTGTTTTGGATATACACCCAGGAATGGGATTGCTGGATCGTATGGTAGCTCTACTTTTAGTTTTCTGAGAAACCTCCCTACTGTTTTCCATGGTGGCTGCACCAATTTACACTCCCACCAACAGTGCACAAGGGTTCACTTTTCTCCGCATCCTCACCAACATTTGCTACTTGTAGACTTTTTGATGATAGCCATTCTGACAGGTGTGAAGTGATATCTCATTGTGGTTTTGATTTGCATTTCGCTGATGATTAGAAATGTTGAGCATCTTTTCATGTGCCTGTTTGTCATCTGCATTTCCTCTTTGGAAAAATGCCTATTCAGTTTTTCTGCCCATTATTTAATTGGGTTGTTTGTTTGTTTGATGTTGAGTTGTATGAGCTGTTTATATATGTTGGATATTAATGCCTTATTTGTCATATCATTTGCAAATATTTTCTTCCATTCAGTATGTTGTTGTTTCCTTTCATCGATGGTTTCCTTTGCTGTTATAGCTTGCCTAGTCTTAACTGTGTTTTTTGATGAGCAGAGTTTTAAATTTTGATGGTCTAGTACAGCTGCCAGCAATCTATGGACAGTTAGCTTTTTGCCTGGATTTGTAAATAAAAGTTTTATTGAAACACAGCCGCACCCATTCATTTACATATTGTCTATAGCTGTTTTCATGCTACAACAGCAAGGTTAAGTGATTCTGGCTGAGACTGCCCGCAAAGCTTAAAATGTTTACTCTCTGGCCCGCCCTTTGCAGAAAATGTTTGCTGACCACTGGTCTAATTTACCAACTTCTAATTTTATTTAGTGCTTTTTATGTCTAAGGAATCTTTGCTGCTTCTAGCTTTAAAGTTTTATATTTAGGTTTGTGATCCATTCTAAATAAGCTTTTATGTCTTGCGTGAGGCAGGCAGACAGGTTCATTGTCTCTAAACAAACATCCTGTTCTCGCAGCCCACCTTTTGGAAAGACTATCTTCAGCCCATCAAACTGCTTGGGCACCTTGGTTGGAAATCAATGACTGTAAAAGTGTGGCTCTACTTCTGGACTTTCTCTTCTGTTCCATTGATCTCTTTATCTATCATTTTGCCCGTTCCACACTGTCTTGACTGCTGTATCTTTATAAAAATTCTTGAAGAATTGTGGAGAATTTACTTCTTAAATATATTGAATTTCCAATATGTGACCATGGTGTCTCTCTCTACTTATTTAGATCTTTCAAAATTTTTTTCATCATTTAAAAATTAGTTCTAGTGTACAGTCTTGCACATATTTCTGTGAAATTTATTCTTACGCATTTTATGTTAAGGCTTATTTCGGTCAGTCTCAGCCTGTCCATAGAGATGTTATCAGCTGGAAGTGCCTGGGGGCCCTCACCTGGGCCCTTACTGTCTGTGGCAGCCCCCTCAGACATCTTCCGAGGTTGTGCCAAGGTTGCGGTTGGACCAGCCCTTGTGGTTCTCCTTGGGGCTGCAAGATGCACCTCAGCTACCAACGTCAGAGGGCTTTGAAAAGACAAGTTTTGTTACTCACAGGTCCTGGAAGGTACATGGCTTGTCTGGGGCACACAGTCAGGCTGCACTCTGGGGCGGGGGGAGGTGGAGAGAGAAAGCTCTCTCTCTGGGGTTCTGCCTTTATTGGGGTCGAGGGTAGGGTCTACAGTTTTTTTTGGCTCACTCTTTATTGGTGAATTTAAAATGCAAGTGTGGGAATTAAGGGTCAGGAAGGGAAAGCAAGCCATCAAAGGGTCAGTTATCTAGGTCAACTGGTGTTTCCTGAAAAAGGGAAATTCATGGGTTGGGTGGCCTGGCTCTTTATCTAGCTGTGTTGCTGGCGATGTGCTTTTCTGAGATGGATGTCTTCGAAGTAGATGCCTCAACCATGGAAAGCTTAATGTCCGGCATTATATATATGTTACATTATATTCGAAAAGCTAATTGTCAGGTGCTTACACTACAGTAAATGATTTTTTTAAAAAGTTCATTTTTGATGTTTTGTTCCTAATAAATCAAAACATTTATTTTTCTGGGTTGATCTTGTATCCCACAATTTTGCTAAATTCACTTATTCGTGCTAATAATTGTTCTGTAGATTCCTTAGGCTATTCTATGCAAACATTCTAATCATCTGTGAATATAAATAATTTTATTTCTTCCTTTTTAATATTTATTCCTTGTATTTTTTTATTGCTTTACTCGCGTTGATGAAAAATTAATCAGTCGATCTAAGAAAGAAATGGAAAATTTTATTCGAGCCAAATTGAGGACTCTAACCTGGGAACAGCCTCTCAGAAAGCTCCGAGAACTGTTTCACCTGCTAGACGTCAAAGCACAGTTATATAGGTTTTTGAGTTGGAGGGCTGTACATTAAATGACGTAGATAGTTTACAAAATCCAGATCTGTAAGTACAAAGTGGTGGGTCATTGTGGCCTTTTATAAGATCAAGAAGGAATGTTAGAGCTTCCCTGGTGGCGCAGTGGTTGAGAATCTGCCTGCTAATGCAGGGGACACGGGTTCGAGCCCTGGTCTGGGAAGATCCCACATGCCGCGGAGCAGCTGGGCCCGTGAGCCACAATTACTGAGCCTGCGTGTCTGGAGCCTGTGCTCCGCAACAAGAGAAGCCGTGATAGTGAGAGGCCCGCGCACAGCGATGAAGAGTGGCCCCCACTTGCCACAACTAGAGAAAGCCCTCGCACAGAAACGAAGACCCAACATAGCCATAAATTAAAAATAAATAAATAAATAAATAAATAAAAATTAAAAAAAAAAAAAAAAAGAAGGAATGTTATCTTCTTCTTCTTCTTTTTTTTTGGCCACTTCGTGGGGCTTGTGGGATCTTAGTTCCTTGACCAGGGATGGAACCACTGCCCCCTGCAATGGAAGTGTGGAACCCTAACCACTGGACAGCCAGGGAATTCCCAGGAATGTTATCTTTAAGGAGTTGTCTTGATGCTGGGAGAATGCTGCTGTTTATGATCGAGCAGGTATTCCTGCTGATGGCTTAGGGTTAGGCCAATGCCTAATGCAGATACATGATGCACAGTGAGGGGAGACAGGGGCCAAAGGGCACAGAAAATTTTTCATGCTTATAAATTTTTCACATCTTGCCATAAAATATGAATTTTGTTTCACACTTGCCTTACTGTACTGGCCAGGATTTCCTATAAAATATTAAATAGAAGTGGTGAAAGTGGATATATTTACCTTGTTTCTAACGAAAACTTTTAATATAATGTCCTTAAGTATGATTTTAGTGATGGGTTTTTGATAGATGGCTTTTTACAGATAGAAGATGTTCTATTTTTGTTGAGATTAAAAAAATGATGATTGTTGAATTTTGTAAAATTATTTATTTATTGAAATAATCAATATGATTTTTCTTTTTTCTTCTGTTAAAATGGTGAATTACGTTGGTTTTCAAGTGTTAGTCCAATTTTGCATTACTGGGATAAATTCCACTTGGCCATAATGTATTGCCCTCTGTATATATTGTTGGGTTTGATTTGCTAATATTTTGTTAAGGAGTTTTGCATCTATTTTTACGAAGTATATTTGTCTGTAATTTTCCTTCCTTGTATTTGTGAGGTGCTTGTATAGAGTTATGTTTGCCTCATACAACAAATTGGGAAGTGTCCATGCCCTATTTTCTTAAGATTTTGTTTAATATTGGTGATGAAATGAAATTCATATTTTATGGCAATACAAGAAAAATTTAAACATAAAATGGTTCTCTGCCCGTTTGGGCCTCTTCCCTCCCCTTGAGTGTGTGTTGTGCATCTGCACTGACCAAACCTCCTTGGGAGACAACATTCCTTCTTAATCTTGTAAAGGGTCACGTTGACCCGCTACTCACTTTGTATTGATACATGTAGATAAGGATTATGTAAATGGTCAATATGTCACTTGACATAAAACCTTTTGTCTCAAGAACTTATCTATAACTGTGTGTGACCTCTGATGGGTGGAACAATTCTCAGAGCTTTCTGAAAGACTGTCTCCTGGCTTATAATCCTCAGGTTGGCTCCAAAAAAATTTCCTCCTTCTTTCGTAGATTCACTATTGATTAATTTTTTGTTGACATTGGTGTTATTTCTTCTTTACACATTTGATAGAATTCACCCATTAAACCATTTGGGACTGGAATTTTCTTGGTGGGAAGGTTTTTGTACAAAATTTAAAATCTCTCTATATATTCTTTAATTTTCTCTTGGGTCGGGATTGGTAGGTTATGCCTTTAAAGGAGTTGTCCATTTCATACAAGTTATCAGATGTATTGGCACAAAGTTGGTCACAGTTTACCGTTTATCTTTTTAACGTTGGTGTCATCTGGGGTGAGGTCCCTTTTTCATTTCTAATATTGATAGCTCTTTTTTTTTCTCTTGATAAATCTTGCTAGGAATTTATCAATTCTATTAATTTTTTCAGAGAACCAACTTGTGTCTTTGTTAACTTTCTGTTGTTTCCTCATTCAGTAATTTATGTTTATATCTTTAATATTTCCTTCTTTGACCTACCTTGCTAAACTTTGTTTGCTCAAACTTTGGTTTTAATTTGTTTTTCCTTTATTTTTTAATTTTAGCTTCTTAAGTTGGAAGTTTAGATCATGGATTTAATTTTTCTTCATTTCTAACATAAGCACTGAAAGCATCAATTTCTCTCTAAGCTCTGCTTTATCTGCATCACCCAAATTTTAATATATGTATCTTAGTCTGAATGGGCTGTTACAACAAAAATACCATAAACCATGTGGCTTATAAACAACTAAACATTTATTTCTTACAGTCGTGGAGGCTGGAAGTCCAAGATCATGGCGCCCACTTCCTGTGTCTGGTGAGGGCTTCCTGGTTCACAGACGGCCATCTTCTTGCTGTGTCCTCATGTGTAGAAGGGGCAGGGAGCTCTCTCGGGTCCCTTTTATAAGAGCATTGATCCCATTCATGAGGGCTCTACTCTCATGATCTTATCTCCTCTGAAATGCTCTGCTACTTAATACCATCACCTTGGGGTTAGGCTTTCAACATGAGTTTTGGGGTGATGCAGACATTCAGTCCATAGGAGTATATTTTCATTAACATTCAATTTGAAATTGAAAATAATATCTCTTTGGTTTCTTTCTTTCACTCATGGGTTATTTAGATGTATGCTGCTTAATTTCCAAATATTGGGACTTTTCTAGATTTCTTACTGTATTGATTTCTAATTTTATTTCACTATGGTCAGAGAACATACTCTAAGATTTCAATCTTTGCCACTCATTGTGACTTATTTTATGGGCCAGTCTATGGTCTATCTTGGTTAACATTCCATATGACCTTAATAATAAGGTGTATTCTGCAGTTGTTTGGTGTACTATTGATACTTTGATTGTTAATTAAATCATGGGTGTGATAGTGTTGTTTAGATCTTCTACATCCTTACTGTGTGTGTGTTTTTGTTTGTCCAGTTGTTCTGTCAGTTACTAAAGGGTAGATGACATTTGATGTTACTTGGTGTTATTGTACATGACATTTTTAGATTGGAATTTCCAACTGTTGATTGTTACCATATTGGGCCTTCATCTAGAGACCTTAGAAATTCACTCATTCACTCATTAATTGTAATACTTTATTTGTAGATTATCTTGGCTTATCTGCAAACACAATCATGCCGTCTGTGAACAATGACAGTTTTACTTTTTCCTTTCAATCTTTACATTCTTTGTCTTTCTCTATCTTTCTTGAATTGGATAAGGCTGCCTGTACACTGTTGAATAGAAACGGTGATAGAGGACATTCTTGTCTTGTGCCTGAATCCAGGAGGAAAGCATTCGCTGTTTTGTTATTAAATATTATCTGTGTGCCCTTTCACAAACTAAGGTATTTCTATTTCTAGTTTTGTAAGAGTTTATTGGGTGTTGAATTTTATGAAATGTTTTTTTCTGCACCTATGTAGATGCTCATGTTTTTTTCCTCTAATCTGTAATGTGGAAATAACATTGATTTTTAAATATTAAACATTCTTTCATTCCTAGAATAAACCACACTCAGTCATGATATGTAATCACTTTATATATCACCGGATTGTTTTTGCTGATGTCCAGTTAGAGAAAGATGCACAACATAAGAGTTGCAAGTTTAAGTTTTATGTAGGGTCTTGCTGAGCATTATAGCTCGGGAGACAGCCTCTCAGTGGCTCTGAGGGAACTGCTCGGAAGAGGTAGGGGAGAGGTCAGTTTATGTATGATTCATGACTGCATGAATACATGCAGTCAAGCATGCGTTTTGGTAAAAGATTGCTGTTAATCACAAAGAACAGATATCCCAAGTTAATGATTTTAGTACTTTTCTATGTATGGGAAGATACAAGAATCCAGGTCATTGAAATTCTTCCTGAGTGATGCATCTAGGGGTCTGTGTATCCAAAGCACAGAGTGCCAAATCCTGAATTCCTCTCAGGGTGCACTGTCGTCCAACTGCAGTGGGTTACGACTTAACCCTTGTAGAACTGCGTGGTGAGCAACGCTCTCTGTCTTAGCCATTTTAACTTTTTTCTGTGTCTACTAGTATTTTATAGCAGGGTTATGCTGGCCTCATAGAACCAGTTAAGAAGTGTTTCAGTTTTCTTTATTTTCTGGAAGAATTTGTGTAACATTAGCACTATTTTCTCCCTATATGTTTGGAAGCATTTACTAGTGAAGCCATCTGTTCCTGGAGTATTCCTTGTAAGAAAATTTTAAATTATGAAATTAATTCCTTTCGAAGATCTAGAACTATGCAGATTTTCTAAATATTCTCGTTTAGTTTTGGTAAGTTGTTCTTCAAGGAATTTGTCTAATTTATCTAATTTGTTAAATTTTCATAATATTAGTATATTATCTTAAAAAAAATCTACAGCATCTGTACTGAATTCCCTTTTCATTTCTTATATTGGTAATTTGTTCCTGCTCTTTTTTTTATTACGGTAAGATACACATAAAACTTATCTTAACCATTTATAAGTGTACAGTTCAGTAGTATTAAATAGCTCACATTGCTGTCCAACGATCGCCAATCGCCAGCATCCATCCCCGTAATTCTCATCATCCTGTGAAACTGAAACCCTACACCCATTCACATTATCTCCCTATTTCCCGCTCTCCCAGGCCCTGGCACCCGCCACCCTACTTTCTCTAGGATTTTGACCACCTTCTCCTACCTTTCCGGCTCCAACCATCACCTGCCCACCCCCATTAGACCACCACATAGCAGTGGCCAATAACGTTGTTGTTTTTCTTTAAATCCCAAACTTCCTCTCGGTAAAATAAAAAATCACTCTGCTTCCACTTGTCAACTGGAAAGAACGACACAGGGTTTACACTTCACCGTGTGGTTGGGAAGGTTAACTGAATTATTACAAAAAAAGCACGAGAAAGCGGGTCCTGCTCCGGAAATCAGCCGCTTCTGTCACTCATAGCGGGTTTCTGACCCCCCAGACCAGGATGGCTCCCGCTCCCCGCCACCTGCGCCGCCGCCGCGCCCCCTCCCCGGGCTGCCCCCAGCGCCCGGGTACGCGAGCCCGAGCCCGCACGCTTGGAGCACAACGCCCGGGCTCGCGCGACGGCCGAAGGCGGGATCCGCGAGGCGCGCCTGCGCGGGGCGCTCCGCCCATGACCGGGTCTTCTCTGGGATGCCCCTCCCCCGACCGCACTGCGCCTGCGCGGTCCAGGGCGTTGGCTCCCCTCTCCGGACAGCGGGGCGTGTACGGCAGCGCATGCGCGCGAAGCCGGTTCCAGGGCGGGGCTTTCTACGCTGGCAGCCTGCGCACATTGCGCCTGCGCGAGCCGAGGGCGGTGGCTCGGGGTCTTGGTGGGTGCTGGCTGCCCCTCCGTGCCGGAGGTGTGGACGCCACCCTCAGCGGAGAAACGCGGCTGAGGTAGGTTTCCCGTGGGCAGCTCCGGCGGCTGGACCGCGCGTGGGGCAGGACATGCCAGGTGAGGGGTCCTCGCCCGATGTCGCGTCAGCGGGCGGTCCGAGGCCGCCGCCCCTTATCGAGATTTCTCCGCGCCTTCCCGCCTCTGTGCTAACCTCAAGCTTGGTGCCCCGCCCCCGCCAGGGCCACGCCCTCCCTCCGAGCACGCCTACGGCGCCACACCCATCGCCCCGCAGCCCCGCTACCTCCCCAACCACACCCACAGTGCCCCGCCCCTCCCTGAGCCCCGCCCCAGTGCCACGCCCACATCCCGTCTGCCTTTGGCTTCCGGGCCAATGTCCCACCTTCTCAGAGAGCAGGTCACATTCCCTTCCCTCACTACGCAGTCTGCTCTCGCATCACGCCCTGCCCCTCCCTTCATCCTCTCTTCCCCTGATTCTCTCCCCACCCCGTTGGCCACCTGCCCTTCAGGATCCTTGGCCCGCTCCCCCAACCCTACCCCGCTCCTCAGCCGAGCTCCGCCCCATCCAGGCCCCGCCCCATTATCCCACCCTGGCCCCATCCGTCATCCCGGCCCCGCCCTCCCACCGGCCCAGCCCCATCCTGGTCCCACCGCCATGGCCCCGCCCACCCACCAGGCCCCACCCCATTCTGGCCCCAATGCAGTGTTTCCAGCGAAAATGCGATGAATATGTATTAGTATTTATAATTACAAACGTCACCCAAAGAAGTATTAGGTCTTGATTGATAAAGTGAAGCCCTCATTTTAAACAAAGAATTGCTGTATAATTGAAAAAAACACACATCCATCTCAGAGCGTAGTATGGGTTACACTGTCACTGGAAAAGTAAGATTGAGAATGAGAAGAAAAGCCTCTGGGAGATGCAGACCTTGGTTCCTGTTAGTGGAAACACTTTAAAGCCTCAGATAGGAAATTCTAATTGGAGTTAAAGTTGTCAGGGTTCCAAGGAAAGAATTGACATCAATTTATTGTTTTAATTCAACCCAGTGATCTAACAGAAACTAACAGTCTTTGGCCAATGAACAATTAACACCTTGCAGGCTAGTGATGAAAATATACACTGTTTGGAGTTCATAAATTTTAAATGCTTTCAATTGATTTTGTAAGAATTGTGTTTATAAATTTCATTTCTGTTCATTCTTTACATTTATTTCCATTTGGTAGAGGAGCTTTTTCATGGACCTTAGAAGTTATGTGGAATTAATTATTATGCAACATAACAAGCATTTTTTCATTCTATCTCCTTTTAAAATAGAAATGGAGGGGAAAATGAAACATTAAAGCAGCAGCTATGTGCAGATCCCAAAGGAATTATGGCAACACCAGGTGACTGCCCCAGAAGTGAGTTGCAGGTAATTTCGGTTCTGCTGTGTGAGAACTTGTATTTAAAGACCAGGACCATTACAGAGAGTGGAGCTCAGCCCAGAGTGATGGCATTTTCCTTGGACCTTGGAGGGTGGCCAGTAACCAGGGGACGCTTCAATAGAGGAAATGCACAGTGTGTAAAGGTCACACATGACGTTCTGAAATGGGCACTGTAAACACTTCCCAGGAATCTAGGGTTCCATTTTTGGCACTTGAGCTGGTGAAGAAAGCACATTTTTTTTAAGTTATTTAAAAACATCCCAAACATAATATGTTAGAGACAGGTTGGACATTAGAAAAGATTTATATATTCATACTGTTTTTCTGCCTGGGACACACATATAATTTCATTCAAGTTAACAGTAAAAAAAAAAGTCACCTTAAATTTAAAGGAATGTCGATTATGTAAAGTTAAAAACCAGAATACTCTAATAAATAATGTTTTTTAAAAAACATTTTCATGTCTGTGATGTCAATTTTAACATTTTTTTTTTCTCTTTACATTCTAATTATCGTTCTAAATTCATTTGGGTTTTTATATATAGAAATTTTATTTGTAGTTGGATAATTTCATTAATCTGTTTCTTAAAATTATGAAAATATGATTCTTAAAATATTAAAATTAATCATAAAATGTTTTAACTTCATGGATCTCTTAATTTTCTTTTGAGAAATTAAAAAACTACTGGAACATTTACAGAATAACATTGCAGACATCAAATATCAATACATATTACCCAGAAGTGGAAACTTGCTAACATTTTGTCATATTTACTTCAGAATATAAGTATATATATGAATGAAAAAACATAAATAAAGTTTGTTCCCCAGTCCCATTCTTCTTTCTCTGTCTCAAGGGCAAACACTACTATGAATTATGAATTGATATTTGTGCTTCTGCACCATCTTTTATATTTTTATACCTTAAATAGGCATCTGAGCAACATATGATATTGTTTGTGTGTGCTTTTTAGAATTTACCTAAGTGGTGTCATAGTCTGTGTGTCCTCTGCAGCCTGCCTTTTCCACCTATGTTACTTTTGAGGGATTTGTCTTTAATGTATGGGTACAGCTGGTTTAGTCCTGAAGGATGGTCCCTGTAGTGTGTTCCTTATATGAAATGTATCACATTCACAGGTAGGTATGTAGGTCTGTTCAGTCTTACTGTTGTACGTTAGGTATATACCACATTTTATCTCTTTCCCTTTTGTTGGACACTTACATTGCTTCCAGTTTTTCTCTATTTCAAACAGTGCTGCAGTGACATCCTTCAATGTGTCTCTTTGTGCACATGTGCTCCAGGGTATTTACCCAATAATGGCATTGTAGGATGGAAGAGATTGCATATTTTCAGTTTTACTAGATAATGAGCAATTGTTCTCCCAGGTGGTTTACCAGTTCGCAGGTCTGCCAGGAGCCCAAAGTGCTTGCTAACACTTGAGAACATCAGGCTTTTTAATTTTGGTCAGTCTGTGGGTTAGAAATGGTATCTTGTGATTTTAGTTTTCCTGGTTATTTATGAGTCATGGTAGTATTTCAATAATATTTGTGTTCATCCTGGTAATAGCATTCTTCATCACAGAAGAGATGCCTGATAGTCACAGTTTGCGTTTTATCTTTTTAGGATTTTATCAATTTTATGTTTTCAAAGAAACCTTTGTTAACTTTCTCTTGTCCGTCTGTGTTCTCTTTCATTGATTTCTGCTTTTATTTCCTTTATTCTATTCTATTTGGGTTTAATTTTCTCTTTTCATAGCATCCTGAGATGGAAGCTTGGATCACTGATTTTAAACCTTTCTTTTCGTGTGTGTGTGTGTGTGTGTGTGTATCTTTAAAGCTGTTAACTTTTCCTCTATTCACTGCTTTAGCTGCACCTCACACATTTAAATGCATTGTATTTTCATTATTGTTCACTTAAAATACTTTCTAATATATCACAGTGGAAATTAGAAATTTTCTGGGCTATTGAGAAGTGTGTTGCTTAATTTCCAAACGTGGGAAATTTTATATTTTTTTAATTTAATTTTGTTTTGATTATGTTTGGTCAGAAAATATAACATTTCAATCTTTGGAAATTTATTCAGGCCTGCTTTATGGTCTCATCGTAAGGGTTATTTGGTGGATGTTCCATGTGCACTTGCGGAGACTAAGTTATTCTGCAGTTGTTGGGTGTAGTGTTCAATGTCTTCACTGTCAAATGGGTTATTAGTATTGCTCAAATCTATATCCTGTTTGATGTTTTGTCCATCTGTTCTATCAATTACTGAGAGAGATGAGTTTCAAAAATCTCCACAGTGATTGTGGATTTGTCTATTTTTTTTGTTATTTCCTTTAGGATCTATCACTTTTTGCTTCATACATTTTGAATCTCTTTTATTTGGTGCATATGTTTAGGTTAGTTTTTGTTTTCTAGATTAGTCGACCCTTTTATTTTTATGAAGTCTCTCTTTTTACCTATTAATACTTCTTGCCTTGCATCTACTTTGTCTTAGCGTTTGCATGGCACACAGACACATATATACCTATATTTTCAGCCAAACTAACTCCATATATTTAAAGTGTTCCTCTTGTAAGGAGCTTATAGTTATGTCTTTTATTTTCCTGTCGGATAATGTTTGCCATTTAATTGGAGTATTCAGTCCATTAACATGTAACATAAGTCTAACATGAGCCTAACATCTTGCTGTTTGTTTTCTACTTGTCACAATTCTTCCTTTTTACCTTTCTCCATTCTTGCCTTCTTTTAGATTAATAAAATATTTTCTATAATTCCATGTTATCTCCTCTGTTGACTTTTTAGCTGTACCTTTTTGGGCTGGCCAAAAAGTTTGTTTGGTTTTTTCTGAAGATGTTATGGAAAAACCTGAATAAACTTTCTGGCCAGCCCAACATTATCCTAATGGTTACCCAAGAAATTATGATATGCATCCTGAACCTATTCTAGTCTTTTTCTTTTTGACCACTTCACAAGAATCCTGTAAATTAGTTCCATTTACCAGCCGCTATTTTTGTGCTGTTGTTATATTTTACTTCTATATATGCTATAAACCCCACAATAAATTATTATTGTTTCTCTGTACTATCAAAAGTCTTTCTTATAAAGTATAAGTAATAGTGTTTCCCCACATGTTTACCTTTTCTGGAGTCTTTACACCTATTCCTCTGGCAAAAATTAAAGACGGTTACTCCATGCACTGCTGGTGAAGTGTGAAGTGCCGCATCCTTTATGGAAAGAATCTGACAAATGTTTGAGTGAAAACTATGTTTATGTTTCAGCCCTGTCAGTCTATCCCATAGAGATAAAATGTCATCATGTCAGGATAAATGTGCACAGACGTTTGTGGTGGTAGAAAACTGGACATCCAGAGAAAGTCCATCAGTCGAAGATGACTTAAGGCTCAGGCAGAATCCCCGCTGCAGAATGTTATGTAGCCATATGTTATGTATGTACATGTGTACGTACATAACATATATATGTATGTTATGTAGAGTTCTGCAGGTGGGGAGTTTGCCACAAGTTATTGTGTGAGTGAAAAAAGAAAAATTTTTTAAAACTGGTATCTTTTACAAAAAGCGATGTCAAAAGAAAAAATAAATTGTGTGTGTGCACGTGTGTGTGCACGCACGTGTGACACGAGCACAGGTGTGGGGACCCTCCTCCCTCTCCATGCTGTCCATGTACACCAGGCGACCGTGAGGATCGGGGGTGTGGGGGGCCGGTGACAGACAGCGCGGGTGGAGCCGGACAGGATGAGGGTGAGCAGAAACGAATCGTGTTACTGTGATAGGAAATGTGCAAAGGATGCAAACAGGTGATTATTAAAATAAAGACGACTAATGTATAGGTAAAATCATATTTGATCACTAATAATCAAAGGAAGGCAAATGGAGGTAACCAAGAGGTAATTTCTCGCCTTCAGACTGGCAGAGGCTGCAGTGATTAACATCCACTGTTGATCGGGCGCAGGGAACTCACGAGGCTCCGTCCTCGCATGCAGGAGCTCGAGCGGCCGCCCCATGGAAGGCATCGGGTGGTGGTATCAAAGCCGTAAAAGACCTTGACCCTCAGTGTCATATTCAGGAATTTATCCTAAGAAAATTATCAGGGACAGACCGATTCATATTAAAGTTCACCTTAACATAATTTATACTAGTCAAAACTGAAAACAGTTTAAATGTTTATAGGAGATTTGATAAATAAGTTACAATAATTCATGGAATGGAATACAATGAGATACTGAAAACGTGCTTAGAAGTGTATTTAATAATGGGGAAAAATGTTCAGAATTTAATAAGTGCAAAATATGTCATAAGGCAGAGTTTTATGATCCCGGTAAACACCGTATAAGGAGGTATTGCGTGTACACGTGAAGAAAGCCTGAAGTGCTGCAACGGTTACGTGTCACCGTCACTGGTCTCTGACCAATGAGCAAGCTCACACTTAGCTTTAATTTTCCTCCTTGTGCTCTTGTTCTTCCACACATTTTCTAAAATGAACATGAACGATGGTTACGTTTAGGAAAATCTGTTTAAACGTATGTCCGGGCGGGGTTGCTGCAGTGAACTGGATCGCGAGCTGGGGCCCTGCCGCCTCTGGGGTGGCCTCCAGGGAGACCCGTTTGGACATAAAGGGAGGCGGGCCGCGTGCAGCCGAGACCCAGGGCGCCCCCTCCGAGTCCTGAGCAGCAGTGCGCCCCGAGGGCTGCGCCCTGCCCCCTGTCGGCCCTCGGCACGGCCGCCCAGCTCTGCCCTCGGGTCTGACGCCCAGGCAGGGCTGCTTTCTCCTGGGCCGGTCACCACCTTCAGAGCGTTGCTGCTGACGGGGTCGGTCACTAAGTGGTCACTCACGGTGCCTCTTTCTTGTTCTTTCTCTGACGTTCGCTTAAGGATGCGAGTCATTTTGTACTAGAGACTAAAGTCAAGGTGGAGGGAGGGTGAGATCCTTTCATTCTGCTGGTGGAGACGACCCCAAGTGTTTGTAGGATGAAAACGTGGTCACGTGAATCTTGATTTGAAACCATCCTAATAACCTGGAGCCAAGAGAGACAGACAGAGACAGAGACAGAGAGAGAGGCAGAGGTGGAGAGAGACAGAGACAGAGACGGAGATGGAGACGGAGACAGAGAGAGAGGCAGAGACAGAGAGACGGAGAGGGACAGAGGTGGAGAAAGAGAGAGAAACAGAGGCGGAGACAGATACAGAGAGAGAGGCAGAGAGAGAGACAGACGGAAAGGGACAGAGACAGAGACGGCGACAGAGAGACGGAGAGGACAGAGGCGTAGAGATAGACAGAAACAGATGGAGACAGAGAGACAGGGAGGCAGAGACAGAGGCGGAGCGAGACAGATGGAGAGACAGGCAGAGGGAAGGGCGGAGAGGAATGGCAGCCCCACAGTTACCTCCCTTTCTCCCTTGCTTTGAACAGGAGGGAGAGGACCCCGCCGTGCAGGGTGAGGAGGGGAACCTCCAGGGTAGTGTGCACCCCGAGGAGTTCGTGGCCATCGCAGACTATTCTGCCACCGATGAGACGCAGGTAGCCATGTGGGCTTATGCTTTGTGGATTCAGCATGTTCAGGGACAGGATTAGATGTAAAATTTGCAGAAGTCATAGCAGATTTAAATAAAGAAGTATTCAGATACTTCACAGCCACAGGAGACCTGTGGGTGACCCTCCCAGCCTGACAAATTCGGGTCCCAAGCCTGATGTGAAGGGGATCCCCGGGTGAGGGACGGGGGTGGAGGTACCTGCTTCAGTTTCTGCTTTGAAACCCTTACTTAGAACCTCTTCTAATTAATGAAAAGTTGGGTGTAAAATAAAAATATCTACTTGAATGTAGCATTCTTTACTTTGTAATAGGAATTTCTTAGCATAAGCCTCCAGTAACCGAATCAGCTGCCACCTAGCTGAGTTACGGTGAAGGGGCTGTTAGAAATTTTGTTCTAAGAAATTTACACTGTTTGAAAATGTTTAATCTTTTTTTTAAAAAAAATCAATTAAGGTGTGCTTTTGTTTCGTGTAGATATTCCACAAAAATCTTAAAATCCTGGTATCATTTTCATATATTGTCAGTTGATGCATTTACCCATTGACTCCTTTTCGAAATTGCTGTGATTTGGGCCCCAGTGATGGGGGATTTATCACTGAAATACGAACTGCAGGTTTTTCTTTAATTTTCATTTCTCTGTATGTTTTTATAGCTCAGCTTTTTGAGAGGAGAGAAAATTCTCATCCTGAGACAAACCACTGCCGACTGGTGGTGGGGTGAGCGTGCCGGCTGCTGCGGGTACATCCCGGCGAACCACCTGGGGAAGCACGTGGAGGACTGGGGCCCCGAGGACTCGTGGCAGGATGAGGAGTACTTCGGCAGCTACGGGACCCTGGTACTGCCTCCCTTGCCCGCCCGGCCGGCTGGCGCTAGCTTCTCGCTAGTTTTAGGTTCTAAGTTTAAAAATAATTTCTGGGCTTCTACTCATCATTCAGAGCAGGGCCCACAGATGTTTTCTTCACCTTAGCTGCTCAGCCCTGCCATCCAAATGCTGAAGCAGCTGTACAAAACTTCAAGTGAGCAGGGCTGTGTTCCAATAAAACTTTATCCATAGACACTGAAATTTGACTTCCATATGATTTTCATGTGTCATATTCTTCTTTTGATTTTTAAAAACCGTTTAAAAATGTAAAAGCCATTCTTAGCTTGTAGGCCATATAAAAGTAGGTGGTGGGCTGGACTGGCCCACGGGCTGTAATGTGCAGACCACTGGTTTAGAGATATTGTTTGAGCAATGGAGGTATGAACCTTTCTCAGTATTAAAAAAAAAAAGTAACAAATTTTACATTAAAAATGATATACAGATGTAAATCTTGCAGCGTAGGGGTACAATTCCCCGTGAGCCACTTCCCAGGCTGTGGAAGTTTTCCAAAGAGGTTGCTTGGATTTTATTAGCAGAGTCGTTTGGAGGGGCTGAGAGGCGTGGAAGGGGAGGGGGGGCGGAGGGTGGGTAGGGAGCGTGTGTGTACAGTGTAGGAGTCTAAGGCTGTATGGGGGGGCGGGGAAGAGTGGTTCATACTTACCTGGCAGGGGAGATACCGTGATCATGAAGGTGGTTTTCCCAGGATGAGGCTCACCCATTGCACTGGGGGTGTGCTGACGCCTGCGATTTCTCCAAATGGGAGAAACTCGACTGCATAATTTGTGGTAGTGGGGGACTGTGTGCGTGCTTCCCCCCCGCAATTGGTGTTTAACAGAAGAATTAGTTTGTGTAGATTATTAAATAAAAGAAACATTCGGCTCGTAAAAAAAAAACAAAAAAAACACAAAAAAATTATATAAATCAACAGTAATACCTATAAATAACTAGCTTATTAGTTTGTTTTTTTTCCAATGTGAATAAAGACCCAGAGTCCTGTGGTCCAGACAACCCTGTTTATATTTTAAACTAAGTAAAACTAAATGCATGATGAACGTTGCAAATACAATGTTGAGTGAAAGAAGCAGGACATCAAAGAATACCTTATGTTTGATTCAATTATATAAATTATAAGGCAGCGTTAAAAGGTGTTGCCTATGAATGTATAAATAAGTGGTGGAGCTCTAGAGATCAGGCACCTGATTCCCCTGAGAATCTGGATGGGGGTTACTGGTAAGGGGGGGTTCTATGTTTGGCAAGGCCGGGTGAGATGGTCCAGGGTGCTGGCAGGGTTCTGGTGTGGGCACAGGAGTGTTTGGAATGTAGCTATGTTAAGTAAACTCTAAAGTACTTTTTAGTGTACTTTTTTGTAGATATGTCATATTTGACAATTAAAAATGTTAAAGGAAATGAAAAACCACTGATGTGTGTACATATTTAGAGGTTTCCATCTACTAAGAAAGACATAGTGATAATCTGAAGTCTGTCTCCTCACTCTGCTCCTTGAGATTTCTTTCAGCAACAGTGTTTATGCTTCTTCCAAATCTAAGCTGCATCTGTTTTATTCTTTTAAATTTATAGGAGAGGAATAGTTCCACACACACTGTTTTTCACCTTGCTCTTCTCATGCAGCTGTACTGTTTTGAAGGTCTGTTCTTTACAACAGCTGCGGAGTATTGTGTTGATTTGAAAAGGATCATATTTAGTTTTCATCACAGCAAGCAATGCTGTAATGGATGTCCTCCTACATAAATCCTGCTAAACCTTTGCTGGAATTTCCACTGGGTAAATTTGAAGGGTGTACATATGTGTTTTTTACTTGGGTGGATCTTGCCAAGTTGCCTGCCAGAAAGATACCAACAGCATAGAATTGTGCTGTTGGTATTTCACCACCACAAGTCTTCAGAATGAAAAAAGATTTCCAATCTTAAAGGTGAAATATGTATCTCGGTTTTGATTTACATTTTTTAAAGTGAGATTGATCCTCTTTCATATTTTATTGGCCTTTTGTATTTCTTATTTTTTGATAAACTTTCATATAATTTGCCCATTTTTCGTTTGATTTCTGTCAATTTATATGTTAAATAGGCAGTTTAGCTTGTGTTTATATGTATCACACTGACCATTTGCTGCTGTTTTTCCCCCATGGAACTTTTTATCTTTATATGGTCTAATTTGTCCTTCTTTTCTTTGTAGCTTCTGCGTTTGTGTCCTATTTTCAAGGCCTTCACTCCGAGATTATAAATATCCATGCTTTCTTTTAGAACTTTTGTGATCGCATTTTTAACAATGAAATATTTAAATCAATCTGGAATTTACTTGTAAAGAATAAGGTAAAATTCCGACTTAATATCCCCACAAATATCCAGCTGTTCCAGCTTTTGGTTAATCTTCCTTTTCTGCATAATGTGCAACGCTCATTTATCATATGTCAAATTGTTAGGGTCTGTTTTGGGAATCTCTGTTCTGTGTCATTGATCCGGTTATTTCTTCTCCAGGTCCAGATGCTTTTTAATGATTGGAAGAGCTAGGCCTCTAGCAGTTCTCCTAATTTTTAGCATTGTCATGGCCTCGTCTGTTTATTTTTTTGAAACTGTTGCCAGCAAATTTTGGCTCCCTGTGCACCGATGCCGAATAGAAATACAGAGACAGAGATTTGGAGGATAAGAAATAGAGAGGCTTTGTATTTTCTTTGCCAGGCAAAGGGAAGACCCAGCAGGCTAGCGCCTCAAGAACTGTGCCCCCTCCTCCTGGGCAATGACAGGGGGTCTTGTAGGTGGAACTCACAGTCCAGGATAAGTGATAGGATCAAAGTGGTGAAGGTCTTGCGTCCTTCTTCTTCTTGCAGTATTTTAAAACAGTCACTGCTGGCGTCAGGCAGCCTGGTAATTGGGTCCGTTCATCTCTGGGTTATCGGCCTGCGACCTTTCTGAAATGTAAACAGCTACAAGGGGTGACTTGCTACAAGTGAATGCATCGAGAGTAAATGCCAGGTGCAGGGTACGATTCATATGGAATCAGAGTAATTAGCTTTGTTTAGCTTTGTGAAGGACAAGTCTAGCTACAAGTGTTTGTTAGTAGTAACAGCTAAAGATTAACCAAGATGGCTTAACTCTTTCAGGCCTGTTTATGCTGTTTCCCCAGCCTGTTCATTGTTGCTTATTGTTCTTGTTTATCAGAAAAGTCTCATTTCTATTTTTGCTGCAACAAAACTAATTTTATTATCGTTTTGTTGGCTCCTCCTCCACCCCTGTCCAGGTGTTTGGCATTCTAATGTGTTACATGGAAAACGTGCATTAATTTAGGGAGAAGTGACATCTTTGTGATGACTTTTCTCATTTCTTAAGCCTTGTGTTATGTGTCAGAGTTTTAAGGTTTTGATCATACAGGGTTGTGTACCTTTCTAGGTAAATCTGTTCCTAGATATTGTTGTGTATTATTGTAAATGGTTGGGTGAAGTGTTCTATCAGTTGGATTAAGTTGGCTGAAAGTGTTGTTCGCGTCTCTGTCTTTTCTGATTTTCTGCTTCTGTCAGTTACTGAGAGAAGGGTGTCGAAGTCTCTGACTATAATTGGGAATTTGTCTGTTTCTTGTTGCATTTTTACTGGCTTTTGCTTTGTGTATTTTGAAGCTGTTATTAGGTCCGAGAATATTTAGAATTCTGATGTCCTCTTGCTGAAGTGATTCCTGTGTTGTCACGACCTGATGCTCTTCGCTCTGAAGTGTATCGTGTCCGAGGCGAATGCAGCCATGCCAGCCTCCTCCCCTGGGGCCTCCGCATCCTGCTCTGGCTCGGCGTCAGGGTGGCCCCGCAGGCAGGACAGCTGGGTCTCGACTCCGTCCACCTTGGTGGCCTCCCTTTGTCCGTCTCCGAGGAGCCACGGGGCTCCCGAGGCCCGTGCAGGCCTCATGTTGGTGCTGACCTGGTCTGGGTGGCCGGGCCATCTGTCCCCCTGTGTGTGGTGCCACTTGAGCTGGGTCTCCATGGTGTGGGGCGTGGGGACAGGTGCTGGGGGCGCCGCCTCGCTGGCAGCCGGGGCTCCAGCAGCCTCTGTGGCCCCAAACTGTCTGGAGGAGCCTTGCTCTGCCTCCCTGGGGACCGGCCGATGCCCGTGGAGCGTGTCCTCAGGTTGAGAGTCCCGCCCGCAGTGTGGCTGGGGACCTGCGCTCAGGCCCGAGCGCCGGCGCAGAGGCTCCTGCTGTCCCCAGGCAGCGAGGGGAGTCACGTGGGGGGCCTTGCGGGCCCCGCGCAGAGAGGACGCAGTGGGGCCCGTGCGCCTCCCACAGCCTCTCCCAGGCTTGGCCGTTCGCTCTCGGTGGATCGTGGCCACGTTGTGTCTGGATGGGAATGTGGCCGCTCCTCCACCGCCACCTCCGTGGTCCACACCTGCTTCTCCGCTCCCCTGGCTGTTGGGGTGGTGCAGCCCGCTGAGCGGGGAGGGTTCCGGAAGCTTCCCTCTCATTCCTTCACTGTCTACTCTTGCTTGTGTCTGCTGCATATTTTGGCCTTTTATTTTTTAAACGCTGTCACTCGTAGTTTAGGGGTGGGGTGGCGGGGCTGAGCGGGTAGGTCAGGCTCTAACCCTCCGCCTTAAGCCAGAGCTCGGCATAGTTCCAGCTACAGGCAGTGATCCTCCCTTCATGTGTATTTCCCCTAGAAACTTCACTTGGAGATGTTGGCAGACCAGCCACGAACGACTAAGTACCACCACGTTATCCTGCAGAATAAAGAATCCCTGAAAGATAAAGTGATTCTGGATGTCGGCTGTGGAACTGGGATCATCAGCCTCTTCTGTGCACATTATGCTCAGCCGAGAGCAGTGAGTAGGAGGCAGCAGCCCTTTCACAACTTCCGAGCCGGGTCTTGGTGAAGCGCCCGCCACGTAGGTGAAACCGGCGGCGTGTTCTTGCAGGCGGAGCCCGCCAGAGGCTGCGACGTGGGTTTACTGAGTCGCAGACAGCACAGAGTGCATAGGACAGAATAGAAAATATCCCAGTGAGTTGCAGCTGGTGGGCTGTGTTTGTGAAACTTATTTAAGTCACGCAAGGAGACACGTGCGTCCACGTGTCTGGGCTGGGCTGCTTGTGTAGACCACCGTCCCGTGTCCTCCGCCGCCGAAAGTGAGCCTTGGCAGGGCCAGGGCGGACCACTCTCTGGGACCGCTGCTGGGCTCCTGTCCTCCTCCTCCCGTTAAAGCCCGTCCGGGCCACGGAGAGGTGCCGCCTCTCGACGGCCCCAGCACAGGTGGGTGAGGTTCCTAGCTCACAGGTGCCACCGCAGGGCAGTGACCGCCCGAGTCCAGACCCTGCCAGAACCAGGACGTAGCATTCAGGGCTTCCTGAGGATCTGGATTTGTAATTAGCCGCTGATACCCTAAAAGTCTGACTGTTCAGTCGAGTGCCAAGAATCTCCTGTGTCGGTTACGGACTGTGTCGCTGCGTGTGTCGGAACCTGGGGCCCTGGGGTGGGCGGCCCACGTGGGTGCAGAGGCTTCTGTCCACCTGCAGCCCTGTGTCTGCGTTTAGGCAGAAAGTGGAGTTACGCGTAGAGGCAGGTCCTCCCGGGGCTCCGTCAGGTGGAGGCGGCACAGCGTGGCCGTCCGCCGTCCACCGCCGCCGTCCAGCACGCCGCCTGCCTCCTGTTGCTGGCTCTGACTCAGCCGAGGAGACTCAGGCTTGGGGAGAGTGGACGGCGGGCCGTGGTCTGGGGCCGGGGCGCGCACGGATGGTGCTTCTGTCACGTGCAGGTGTACGCGGTGGAGGCCAGTGAGATGGCCCAGCACACAGGGCAGCTGGTCATGCAGAACGGCTTCGCTGACGTCATCACCGTGTTCCAGCAGAAGGTGGAGGACGTGGTGCTGCCGGAGAAGGTGGACGTGCTGGTGTCTGAGTGGATGGGGACCTGCCTGCTGGTAAGGGGCAGCGGGCACTGCTGGGGCGGCTGCTCTGGGCTCTGGAATCTTCATAAATCATGATTCATTCTGACTTTTTTCCTGAGGTGATGTGTAATTGATTTCTTGTGTGAACAATGTCTTGAATATTTAACTGATTAAAAAAATGCTGTTATGAGAAACCTAAATCAAAGTTAATGTGACTTTCTCGTGAGTGATTTACATAAACCCTCTTCTCTTTGGGAAGCTGCGCATATCCAGTGCTTGATGTGTGAGGCTGTTTTCAATGCCGGCAGAATCTTGTCTGCAGCGCCTGGTTTGCCTCTGTGACCAGCTCGAGGCCCAGGCTCTCCCACATTCTCTCCCCAGTCTCACGTGGGTTGGGGTGGAGAGTTTTCTGGTTCTGCCCACCCACGCTGCTCACGAACTCTCTGTGCTCCGAGGGTAAGTGAGCAGTGGGTGGAAGCCGGGCCTGTGGGTCTCCTCAGACCCTCGGTCCAGCCCCCTTTCTGGCTCAGCAGTCTTAAGTTTAGTCTCTGTCAAAACCCAGAAAAATGACATCTGGGGGAAGGGGAAGGGAGCACCACCAGGGTTTCCAGCAAGAAATCCATTTAAATAGTAAGTGAGTAACTTATATGAATAATAAGAATGCTGGCCCTAGCTTCTTACAGATCGCAAAGATTGAGGAAAATGATAGCAAATGACATTGGGCCTTTAGCCTTGTTGAAATTGTGTTGTCTGGAGATAGAGTGTAAATAGACTCAACGTCCATGATATAATTTTGTTGTTAATAACAGCTGTGGATTCACAAGATGATGCACGGGAAAAAGGTGCTTGCTACACCTTTAATCCATGAAGTGGGCATTGGCCTTTGCCCCCAGAACGCTAGCGTTCTTTCGGTAAATGTTATTGAGCACCCTGGGGTGGTGGGGACACAGAGCCTGGCTGCGGTGATGTGTCCTTTGGCGCGGTGCGGGTCGGGGAAGCCTGGCTGTCTAGGGCCCCGCTCTGCCCCTGGGAGAGGTGATGTGGAGACAGAGAGGAGGGGTGGGGGAGGGGAGGGGGGGAGGGGAGGGGTGCAGGGGGTGGAGAGGGGGCGGGGCGCAGAAACCTGGAATTCGGTGTCCTTGCCCCTGTGCGCCCGAAGCCCTGTGGTGTGGGCCGGGGGCGGGACTGCATGTGTCCAGTGGGGGAGGCTGGAGTCGGGCTCCCTGCCTCCCCGGACTTGCGTGTGTCAGGTAGCCAGCCAACGGCGTCCAGGACTTGGAAGGAGTGGGGTAGGGGTCATGATGCGGAGGCCCCAGGACTGCAGGGCACGGTGAGGCCCGTAGAGCAGAGGGGGGACGGTGTAGGGACCCGTGGGGTGTGCGGGGGCGGGGCCTTGGGGGCACAGCAGAGGCCGCTGGGGGTGCGCCGGCCGAGGGGGCGGCTGAGGAAAGGGCTGGAGGGGGGCGGAGGAGTGGGCCAGCGGGGTTGGGGAGACTTGTTCACCCGCAGGTGCAGGGTCCGCGGAGGGGGCGTGGCCGGGCCGGGAGGGGGCGTGGTCACGGGAGGCAGCTGGAGCAGAGCACGTGCAACGAAGAGGTGGAGAAAGCCCGCGGCAGTCTGTGGTCCCCGCCTGTCCCTTGTGGAATGTATGGTCAGAGGGGCAGTGAGGACTGTGGCGACAGGACAGTGAGGACAGCCTGGGGTACCGAGTGGCTCAGGGCGAAGCGCCTGACCACGTGGAGCTGGAGGGCCTGGTGGTTTTGTGCAGACCGGGAGGGGCCGTGTGGCGGTGGTGGCCGTTGTGGGCCAAGTGGCAGACGTGGAGACGGGGCTGTGAGTCCGGCAGTATCACAGATCCATCAGCTGGACCATACCGTGTCGCACACAGAACCCTCCGTCCCCTGTGGCTGCCCCTCTTCTTCTGCGCTCTTTTGCCTTCCTGGCATCTCCCCTCCTGTCCGCTGTCTGTTCTCAGACCTCAGGTCCCCAGTCTCCCTCCCATCTTCCTACTCTGCTGCTGCCATGTAGAAAGTTGGGAAACAAACCCAAATATACGTGTATTTAGTTTATAATAATAAGAGGTTTCTAATCAATGAGGTACAGCTATATAATCATTCAAAGATGGGGCCGAAGCAATTGACAATTTTGGAGAAAATGGTTAGATTCTTCCTCATACCATATGCTGAAATAAATTCCAGATGGGTTATAGAGTTAAGATTTTTTTTTTTTTTAAGGAAAGAAACATGAAACAATCACTAAAAATATATCTGATGTTGGAATGGGAAGATCTTTCTAAGAACAAAGCACATAGAGAAACTATAAAATATTTGATTAATTTTATGAGACCAGCATTACACTAATACCAAAACCAAAGCTAGTACAAAAAATGAAAACTACAGACCAGTAGCACTCATGAACATTGATGTAAAAATCCTTGAAAATCATAGCAAATTGAATTGAGCAATACATAAGTTGAATACCACACTGCAACAGAGGAGAGATTATCTTCAGAATTCAAGGCTGGTTCAGTATATTAAAGTCATTCAATGTAATTGACTGTATTAATAATCTAAAGAAGAAAAATCACCTGACTACCAATTAATGCACAAAAATTTGACAAAATTCAAAATACTTGAACAATTTCTGTTATGATTTCTTTTTTGACCCATGTTGTTATTTAGAAGTGTGTTTAATCTCCAAGTATCTTGAATTTTACAGTTATCTTTCTGTTACTGATTTCTAGTTTACTTCCACTGTGGTCTGAGAGAAGGCACTGTATGATTTCTATTCTTTTAAATTTGTTAAGGTTTGTTCTTGTCCCGGAATGTGGTCTGCCTTGGCGAATGTTCCGTGTGAGCTTGAAAAGAATGTGTATCCTGCTGTTGTTGGATGAAGTAGTCTATAAATGTCAATTATATCCTGATGATTGATGGTGGTGGTCAGTTCAACTATGTCCTTACTGGTTCTCTGCCTGCTGGCTCTGACCATTTCTGGGAAAGGGTTGTCAAAGTCTCCAGCTATGACAGTGGATTGATCTATTGGTCTTTGCAGTTCTATCACTTTTCTGCTCATGCAGTTTGATGCTCTGTTGTTAGGTGCGTACACGTTAAGGATTGCTGTGTCTTCTTGGAGAACTGTCCCTTTATCATTGTGTAATGCCCCTCACTATCGCTGATCACTTTACTTACTTTGAAATCTGCTCTGTCTGAAATTAACATAGCTACTTCTGCTTTCTTTTGATTAGTGTTTACATGGTAAATCTTTCTCCATCCATTTACTTTTTTGTTTGTTTCTTTTGAGCTGTGCTGCACGGTATACGGGATTTTAGTTCCCTAACCAGGGATGGAACCCGTGGCCCCTGCAGTGGAAGCACAGAGTCCTAACCACTGGACCACGTCCCCCATCCATTTACTTTTAATCTATAACTGTATATTTAAAGTGGGTTCTTATAGACCACATATAATTGTTTCTTGTTGTTTGATCCACTGTGACACTCTCTTTTAATTGGTGTATTTAGACCAATTAAAAGTGATTATTCAAGGTGGCATTCAAAGTGATTATTGATATAGTTGGATTGATATCTACAGTATTTATTACCATTTTCTATTTGTTGCCCTTGTTCTTTGTTGTTTTCTTCTTCTCTTTTTCTGCTTTTTTGTTTCTGTTTGTTTTTGTGTGTGTTTGTGTGTGTGTGTGTGTGTGTGTGTGTGTGTTTTAAGCAGCTAAAGGTAGGGAGTTTAATCAGCATGAATTAAGGGTGAATTAATTCAGTGCTCACACATATGTTGGTTTAGAGCCTGACATGAACATGCTTTGATAAAAGTAAACTTAAGATACATATTTTCACAGGGTATATGTCCAGTAGTGGGATGGCTGGGTTGTATGGTAGTTCTATGTTTAGTTTTTTAAGGAACCTCCATACTGTTCTCCATAGTGGCTGTATCAATTTACCTTCCCACTAACAGTGCAAGAGGGTTCTCTGTTCACTGCAGCACTATTTATAATAGCCAGGACATGGAAGTGACCTATATGTCCATTGACAGATGAATGGATAAAGAAGATGTGGTACGTATATAGAATGGAATATTACTCAGCCATAGAAAGGAACCAAATTGGGTCATTTGTAGAGACGTGGTTGGACCTAGAGACTGTCATACAGAGTGAAGTAAGTCAGAAAGAGAAAAACAAACATCGTATATTAATGCATATATGTGGAATCTAGAAAACTGGTACAGATGAACTTATTTGCAAAGCAGAAATAGAGACACAGACATAGAGAACAAACATATGGAGACCAAGGGGGGAAGGGGGGGTTGGGATGAATTGGGAGATTGGGACTGACATATATATACTACTATGTATAAAATAGATAACTAAATGAGAACCCGCTGTATAGCACAGGGAACTCTGCTTGGTGCTCTGTGGTGAGCTAAATGGGAAAGAAATCCCAGAAGGAGGGGATATGTGTGTACATATGGCTGATTCACTTCGCAGAAACCATCACAACATGGTGAAGCAACTATACCCCAATTAAAAAAATAAATATGTTTTCATAAATTGATGGGATATTCACGTAATAGCCCATTTCCAAGTTTTAAAAATTCTCAGTTTTTAAATTCCTCTCTCCTGAAGCTCACTTCTTTTATCTATTTTCACTTTTATTGAGGTATAACTGACAAAATTGTAAGGTATTTAAGTGTACAGAATGATGATATCTGTATACATTGTCAGTGAATTGCCCCCATTGAGCTAATTAATACATCTGTCACCTCACATATTTACCTTTATTTTTAAAGTGAGAATACTTAAGCTCTACTCTCTTAGCAAATTTCAGTTATACAGCACAGTGTTATCAACTGTGTTCACTATGGTATACAGCAGATCCTCAGACCTTGTTCACCTCGTTACTGAAAGCTTGTGCCCGATTACCAGCCTCTCCCTGTTTCCTTCACCCCCACAGCCCCTGGCAACCACTTTCCTACTGTTTCTCTGAGTTCAGCTTTTTTTAGATTCCACATATGAGTGATACCGTGCAGTATTTGTCCAGCTTCTTTCACTTAGCAGAATGCCTTCTAGGTCCATCCGTGTTGTTGCAGATGGCAAGATTTCTTTCTTTTTCATGGCTGAATAATACTCCATTGTGTGTGTGAATATATATAATCACATTTTCCGTATCTATTCCTCTGTCAATGGATAGCTTCTTTCCATATCTTGGTTATTGTGATAATGCTGCAGTGAACATGGGAGTATAGGTATCTCTTTGAGACAATGGTTTCATTTCCTTTGGATGTAAACCCAGATGTGGAATTGCTGGATCATATGGTAGTTCTATCTTTAATTTTTTGAGGAGCTCCACAGTGGCTGTACCAGTTTACATTCCCACTAACTGTGTACGAAGTTTTCCTTTTCTCCACATCCTCGCCAGCTTTTGTTACTGCTTATCTTTTTGATAATACATATCCCAACAGGTGTGAGGTGATATCTCATTGTGGTTTTGATTTGCATTTCCCTGATGACTAGTGATATTGAGCACTTTTTCATGTACTTATTGGCCATTTATATGTCTTCTTTGGAAAAATATCTATTCAGGGTCTTGCCCAGTTTAAATTGGGTTGTTTTTGTTATTATTTTTGCTATTGAGTTGTATGAGTTCTTTGTATATTTTGGTTATTAATCCCTTATTAGATAGGTGGTTTACAGACATTTTATCCAATTCTATAGTATATCTTTTCATTTTGTTGATGGTTTCCTTTGCTGTGCGGAAGCTTTTTAGTTCAGTGTAGTCCTTCTTATTTTTGCTTTTGTTGCCTTTGCTTTTGGTGTCTAATCCATAAAATTATTGGCAAGACCAGTGTCTCAAGGAGCTTTCATTCTTATGCAAGTGGCTGTCGAGTTTTCCCAGCACTGTTTTGAAGAGATTATCATTTCCCCATTGTGTATTCTTGGCTTATTTGTTGAAAATTAGTTGACCTCATATGTATGGGTTAATTTCTGGGCTCTCCATTCTGTTCCATTGATCTGTGTGTCTGTTTTTATGCCAATTCCATACAGTTTTGATTACTCTAGTTTGAAATCAGGAAGTGTGATGCCTGTAGCTTTGTTCTTCTTTATCAAGATTGCTGTGGTTATTTGGGGGTCTTTTGTGGTTCCATGCAAATTTTAGGATTGTTTTTTCTATTTCTGTGAAAAATGCCATTGAAATTTTGATAGTGATTGCATTGTATCTGTAGCTTTCTTTGGGTAGTATGGACATTTAAACAATACTGATTCTTCCTATCCATGAACACGGGATATCTATCCTGGAGAATGTTCCTTGAGTTCTTGAGAAAATGTATATACTCTGCTGCTGTTGCCTGGAATATTGTATAGGTCTGTTATCCATCTGGTCTAATGTGTAGTTTAAGTCAAGTGTCACCTTATGATTTTCTGCCTGGATGATTTATCCATTGTTGAAAATTGACTATTGAAGTCCCCTACAATTATTGGATTGCTGTCTATTTCTCTCTTCAGATCTCTTAATATTTTCCATAATATTTAGGTGCTCTGTCTTTTGAGGTTTTAATTGAGCATGTTATATGACTCCATTTTCTCTCCTTTCTTAGCATAGCAGTTATACTTGCTCTTTTTTGCTTTTTTAATTGGTTTCCCTACAGTTTTCAATATGTATTTACAGCTGTTCCGAGTCTGTTTTCATCTCACACTCTTAGGCTTCATGGTTAGTGTGAGCACTTTATGATAGCAGAGTAATCCTGGTTTCTCCCTCCTGTCCCTTGTATCATCATTTTCATTCATTTTATTATACATAAGCATAGATATACATACGTACATAAGCATACATGGTTAAATACTGTGTTGCTATTATTTTGGACAAATTGTTAGATTGATTAAGAATAGGAAAAATAAAAGTTTTAGTTTTATCTTCATTTATTTCTGTTTCAGTGATTTTCTTTCTTTATGCAGATCCGTGTTTCTGATCTACAGGCAGACCTCAGAGATATTGCAGGTTCAGTTCCAGACCACCGAAATAAAGCAAGTTGCACGAATTTTTTGGTTTCCCAGTGCATATAAAAGTTATGTTTACACTATGCTGTAGTCTGTTAGGTGAGCGGTAGCATTATGTCGAAAATAGCAATGTACATACCTTAATTAAAATATACTTTATCGCTAAAAAATGCTAACCATCATCTGAGCCTTCAGTGAGTTCTAATCTTTTTGCAATAGTAACATCAAAGATGTTGATCACAGATTACCGTAACAAATACAATAATAATGAAAAAGTTTGAAATGTTGCGAGAATTACCAAAATGTGGCACACAGACACAAAGTGATCAAAGGCTGTTGGAAAATGGCACCGATAGGGTTGCTCGATGCAGGGTTGCCACAAGCCTTCAATTTGTAAAAAGTACGGTATCTGTGAAGCACAGTAAAATGAGATCTGCCTTTATATCATTTTCCTTCTTTCTAAAGAACTTCTTTTAACATTTCTTGCAAAGCAGGTCTACTGGCAACAAGTTCCCTCTATTTTGTTTGTCTGAGAAAGTCTTTATTTGTCCTTCACTTTTGAAGGATAATTTCACAGGGTGCAGAATTCTAGGTTGGTGGGCTTTTTTCTCTCAATACTTTAAATATTTCACTCCACTCTCTTCTTGCTTGCATGGTTTCTGAGAATTCAGATGAAATTTTATCTTTGTTCCCCAGTAGGTAGGTGTTTTTTCCCCCCAGCTTCTTTCAGGATTTTTTCTTTATCTTTTGAGTGTCTGTAGTTTGAAAATGACATGCCTAGTTTTACTTTTTTTTTTCCCCCCCACATTTATCTTGCTTGGTGTGCTCTGCACTCCTGGATCTGTGGGTTGGTGTTTGACATTAATTTGGGGAAATTCTCAGTCATTAGTTTTTCAACTACTTCTTCTGATCCCACCTCTCATTCTTCTCCTGGTACTTCCGTTTTGTGTCTACGATACCTTTTGTTGTTGTCCTACAGCCCTTGAATATGTTGTTGTATTTTTTAGCCTGTCTTCTGTGCTTTTCAGCTTTGCAGGTTTCTGTTGTCATTTCCTCAAGCTTGGAGGCTCCTTACTCAGCTGTGTCCTTACTAATGAGCCATTGAAGACATCCTTTATTTCAGTTACATTGTTTTTCATCTTGAGCATTTGTTTTTGGTTCTTTTCAAGAATTTTCCTTTCTCTGCTTACATTGCCCATCTGTTCCTGCACTCTGTCTGCTTTATCCATTAGAGCCCTGAGCATATGAATCATAGTTGTTAAATTCCCAGCCTGATAATTACAGCATCCCTGCTGTGTCTGAGTCTGGTTCTAAGCCTCGCTGTGTGTCTTATACTGTTAGTATGTCTTGTGGTTTTCTCCTGATAGCCAGGCATGATGACTGGATAAAGGTTCAGTGCAAACAGGCCTGTAGTGATGTGGTGGTGAGATGCAGGTCGGGGAGTGTTCTGTGGTCCTTCTGGGGTCTCAGTGTTTAGTGAGCCTGGGCCTCTGCACTGTGAACTTCACAGGTGCTTCTCAATTTCTTTTCCTCTTTTAGGTGGGACACGATGGCTGGAGGGGGCTCAAGTTGGATATTTCTCGTTCTCCAGCTGGTTAGGTTCTGTTAACTAGTTTCTCCTGAGTGCAGATCCTGTTAAGAAGAACAGAATACTCTGGTGTATTTCAAATGCTTCCTTTCGAACTTGTCAGAAACACGAGGGGACTTTTCTCTGATGTTTACTGTGGGGACCTCTGTGACTGAGCCCGTCTGGAGCTTTGACTCTCAGGCTTGTCCACAGTGGGCCCCAGCAACTTGTCAACCACAGTTCATGTTTCCTCCCCTGGCAAATTGTGATTCTCTGTACGATCCTCCTCGACTTATGATGGGGCTACGTCCCAACACACCCATCATAAGTTGAAAATATCAAAGTCCAAAATGCAGGGACTTCCCTGGTGGCACAGTGGTTAAGAATCCACCTGCCAATGCAGGGGAAACGGGTTTGAGCCCTGGTCTGGGAAGATCCCACATGCTGCAGAGCAGCTAAGCCTGTGAGTCACAACTACTGAGCCTGTGCTGTAGAGCCCACGAGCCACAACTACTGAGCCCACGTGCCACAACTACTGAAGCCCGCACACCTAGAGCCCGTGCTCCGCAACAAGAGAAGCCACCGCAACGAGAAGCCCGTGCACCGCAACAAAGAGTAACCCCTGCTCGCTGCAACTAGAGAAAGCCCGTGCGCAACAATGAAGACCCAACACAGTCAAAAATAAATAAATAAATTTATTTAAAAAAAAAAAAAAAACTTCAAAATGCACATAACACATCTAAGTTCCCGAACATCACAGCTGAGCCTTGCCTGCCTTAAATGTGCTCAGAGCACTCACATGAGCCTACAGTTGGGCAAAATCATAACCAAAGCCCATTTGATAATAAAGTGTTGACTATCTCATGTAATTGACTCAGTACTGTACTGAAAGTGTCGTTCACCCTAGCAATCTCATGGCTGACAGGGCTGTGGCTTGTGTGGCTCGTGTGTTGCACTGTGTATCGCTAGCCGGGAAAAGATCAAAATTCAAAATTCGAGGCATAGTCTTTACTGAATTCCTATTGCACCGTTGTAAAGTTGAACCATCATAAGTAGGGGACCGTCTGTATTAGTCTCTCAATTTCTCCTATTTGGGGGCAGCAGTTTGCTCTGTGACCTCATTTCTCTTACGGATCTAAGAAGAGTTCTTGATGTTTCAGTTTGTTCAGCTTTTCACTTGTTAGGACAACTTCCCCCTAAGAGCAGGAGTGATGCAGGGAGGGCCGCTCCACCACTTCTACTCCATATTGTACTGGGAAACCTAACCAGGTGCAAAAGGGAGAGAAGAAGTGAAAGGCACACAGAACGAAGACAAAGAAATAAACCATCCCTTTCTCAGACAGCATGATTGTCTTTGTAGAAAATCCCAAGGAATCTCCAAAAACTTGCCTGGACTAGTAGGCAAGTTTAAGAAGATCACAGAATACAAAGTCAACATACAAAAACCAGTCATATTTTTATATAAATACTAGCACTGTACAATACTATTTACAATAGCTCCAAAATGATGAAATCTGACAAAACATGTACAAGATCTTTATGCTGAAAACTACGTGACGCTGATAGATACGCATTGTTCATGGGCTGGAAGACAACCTTGTAAGGATGTCTCTTCTCCCCAGATTAATCTGTAGATTTAATACAATTCCAGTAAAAATCTAAGCAGGAGTTTTTGTAGATAAGTTCATTGTAAAATTTATGTGGAATGTAAACAAACTAGAATAGCTGATACAATTTTTAAAAGAACAAAATTGGAAGAATTATGGTACCTGACTTTAAAACTTAGTATAAAGCTCTGGTAGTCAAGACTGTGAAACTGGTGAAACGATAGACACATAAGTCAATGGAACAGAATAGACAGTATATTCCTACAAATATGGTCAACTGATTCTTAACAGAGGGGCAAAGTCAATTTAATGAAGAAAAGATAGTCTTTTCACCTAATTATATTGGAACAATTGGCCAGCCATGTGCAAAAAAAAAGAACTTCAACTTTAAGCCTCATACCTCATACGAAACAATGAACTCAAAATTGATTACAGATCTAATTGCTTAGAACATAAAACTATAAAACTCTCGGAAGAAATCACAGGAGAAAGTGTTCATGGGTTAGTCAAAGGGTTTTTAGGTGTGACTCTAAAAGCATAATCTATTAAAGAAAAAGTTGATAAATTGGACTTCATCAAAAGTAAAAATGTCTGTTCTGTAAATGACAGTGTTAAGAGAATGAAAAGACATGCTAAGATTAGGTGAAAATATTTGCAAATCACATACCCAGTGTGTATCCTGCATATACAAAGAATTCTCAAAATTCAGCACTCCCGAGGGGCACCTAGGTGTGCTGGGCTGCTCTTGACTTCGGTGCCACATGACCTCTGTGGCACTCCTGCTTTGCGGTTCCACGTTTTTTTTTTCCTTTGTTAAATAAACATCAACATTTTATTCAAAATTAGGCCAGGAAATTGACATAGTCAAGTATAATCTAGGAACAGTTACTTTTTTTTTTAACATCTTTATTGGAGTATAATTGCTTCACAATGGTGTGTTAGTTTCTGCTGTATAACAAAGTGAATCAGCTCTACATATACATATATCCCCATATCCCCTCCCTCTTGCGTCTCCCTCCCACCCTCCCTATCCCACCCCTCTAGGTGGTCACAAAGCATCGAGCTGATCTCCCTGTGCTATGCAGCTGCTTCCCACTAGCTATCTATTTTATGTTTGGTAGTGTATATCTGTCCATGCCACTCTCTCACTTCATCCCAGCTTACCCTTCCCCCTCCCCGTGTCCTCAAGTCCATACTCTACGTCTGTGTCTTTATTCCTGTCCTGCTCCTAGGTTCATCAGAACCTTTTTTTTTTCTTAGATTCCATATATTTGTGTTAGCATACGGTATTTGTTTTTCTCTTTCTGACTTCACTCTGTATGACAGACTCTAGGCCCATGCACCTCACTACAAATAACTCAGTTTCGTTTCTTTTTATGGCTGAGTAATATTCCATTGTATACATGTGCCACATCTTCTTTCTCCATTCATCTGTCGAAGGACACTTAGGTTGCTTCCATGCCCTGGCTATAGTAAATAGTGCTGCAATGAACATTGTGGTACATGACTCTTTGAATTATGGTTTTCTCAGGGTATATGCCCAGTAGTGGGATTGTTGGGCCATATGGTAGTTCTATTTTTAGTTTTCTAAGGAACCTCCATACTGTTCTCCATAGTGGTTGTATCAATTTACATGCCCACCAACAGTGCAAGCGGGTTCCCTTTTCTCCACACCCTCTCCAGCATTTATTGTTTGTAGATTTTTTGATGGCCATTCTGACCGGTGTGAGGTGATACCTCATTGTAGTTTTGATTTGCATTTCTCTAATGATTAGTGATGTTGAGCATCTTTTCATGTCTTTGTTGGCAATCTGTATATCTTTAGAGAAATGTCTATTTAGGTCTTCTGCCCATTTTTGGATTGGGTTGTTTGTTGTTTTGATATTGAGCTGCATGAGCTGCTTGTATATTTTGGAGATTAATCCTTTGTCAGTTGCTTCATTTCCAAATATTTTCTCCCATTCTGAGGGTTGTTTTTCATCTTGTTTATGGTTTCCTTTGCTGTGCAAAAGCTTTTAAGTTTCATTAGGTCCCATTTGTTTATTTTTGTTTTTATTTCTGTTTCTCTAGGAGGTGGGTCAAAAAGGATCTTGCTCTGATTTATGTCATAGAGTGTTCTGCCTATGTTTTCCTCTAAGAGTTTTATACTGTCTAGGCTTTCATTTAGGTCTTTAATCCATTTTGAGTTTATTTTTGGGTATGGTGTTAGGAAGTGTTCTAATTTCATCTTTTTACATGTAGCTGTCCAGTTTTCCCAGCACCACTTTTGAAGAGGCCGTCTTTTCTCCATTGTATACTCTTGCCTCCTTTATCAAAGATAAGGTGACCATATGTGTGTGGGTTTATCTCTGGGCTTTCTATATCCTGTTCCATTGATCTATATTTCTCTTTTCATGCCAGTACCATACTGTCTTGATTACTGTAGCTTTGTAGTATAGTCTGAAGTCCGGGAGCCTGATTCCTCCAGCTCTGTTTTTCTTTCTCAAGATTGTTTTGGCTATTTGGGGTCTTTTGTGTTTCCATACAAATTGTGCAATTTTTTGTTCTAGTTCTGTGAAAAATGCCATTGGTAGTTTGATAGGGATTGCATTGAATCTGTAGATTGCTTTGGGTGGTATAGTCATTTTCACAATGTTGATTCTTCCAATGCAAGAACATGGTCTATCTCTCCATCTGTTTGTATCATCTTTAATTTCTTTCATCAGTGTCTTATAGTTTTCTGCATACAGGTCTTTTGTCTCCGTAGGTAGGTTTATTCCTATGTATTTTATTTTTTATGTTGCAATAGTAAATGGGAGTGTTTCTTTAATGTCTCTTTCAGATTTTTCATCATTAGTGTATAGGAATGCAGGAGATTTCTGTGCATTAATTTTGTATCCTGCTACTCTACCAAATTCATTGATTAGCTCTAGTAGTTTTCTGGTAGCATCTTTAGGATTCTCTATGTATAGTATCATGTCATCTGCAAACAGTGACAGTTTTACTTCTTCTTTTCCGATTTGGATTCCTTTTATTTCTTTTTCTTCTCTGATTGCTGTGGTTAAAACTTCCAAAACTATGTTGAATAATAGTGGTGAGAGTGGGCAACCTTGTCTTGTTCCTGATCTTAGAGGAAATGGTTTCAGTTTTTCACCACTGAGAATGATGTTGGCTATGGGTTTGTCATATATGGCCTTTATTATGTTAAGGTAGGTTCCCTGTATGCCTACTTTCTGGAGAGTTTTTATCATAAATTGGTGTTGAATTTTGTCAAAAGCTTTTTCTGCATCTATTGAGATTATCATATGGTTTTTATCCTTCAATTTGCTAATATGGTGTATCACATTGATTGATTTGCTTATATTGAAGAATCCTTCCATTCCTGGGATAAACCCCACTTGATCATGGTGTATGATCCTTTTAATGTGCTGTTGGATTCTGTTTGCTAGTACTTTGTTGAGGATTTTTGCATCTGTGTTCATCAGAGATATTGGCTGTAGTTTTCTTTTTTTGTGACATCTTTGTCTGGTTTTGGTATCAGGGTGATGGTGGCCTCATAGAATGAGTTTGGGAGTGTTCCTCCCTCTGCTATATTTTGGAAGATTTTGAGAAGGATGGGTGTTAGCTCTTCTCTAAATGTTTGATAGAATTTGCCTGTGAAGCCATCTGGTCCTGGGCTTTTGTTTGTTGGAAGATTTTTAATCACAGTTTCAATTTCAGTGCTTGTGTTTCGTCTGTTTATGTTTTCTATTTCTTCCTGGTTCAGTGTTGAGAGGTTGTGCTTTTCTAAGAATTTGTCCATTTCTTCCAGGTTGTCCATTTTATTGGCATATAGTTGCTTGTAGTAATCTCTCATGATCCTTTGTATTTCTGCAGTGTCAGTTGTTACTTCTCCTTTTTCATTTCTATTTCTGTTGATTTGAGTCTTCTCTCTTTTTTTCTTGGTGAGTCTGGCTAATGGTTTATCAATTCTGTTTACCTTTTCAAAGAACCAGCTTTTAGTTTTATTGTTCTTTGCTATCATTTCCTTCATTTCTTTTTCATTTATTTTTGATCAGATCTTTATGATTTCTTTCCTTCTGCTAACTTTGGGTTTTTTTTGTTCTTCTTTCTCTAATTGCTTTAGGTGTAAGGTTAGGTTGTTTGAGATTTTTCTTGTTTCTTGAGGTAGGATTTTATTGCTATAAACTTCCCTCTTAGAACTGCTTTTGCTGCATCCCATAGGTTTTGGGTCGTTGTGTTTTCATTGTCATTTGTTTCTAGGTATTTTTTGATTTCCTCTTTGATCTTTTCAGTGATCTCTTGGTTATTTAGTAGTGTATTGTTTAGCCTCCATGTGTTCGTATTTTTTACAGATTTTTTCCTGTAATTGATATCTAGTCTCATAGCGTTGTGGTTGGAAAAGATACCTGATACGATTTCAATTTTATTAAATTTACCAAGGCTTGATTTGTGATCCAGGATATGATCTATCCTGGAGAATGTTCTATGAGCACTTGAGAAGAAAGTATTCTTGTTTTTTTTGGATGGAATATCCTATAAATATCAATTAAGTCCATCTTGTTTAATGTGTCATTTAAAGCTTGTGTTTCCTTATTTATTTTCATTTTGGATGATCTGTCTATTGGTGAAAGTGGGGTTTTAACGTCCCCTACTATTATTGTGTCACTGTCGATTTCCCCTTTTATGGCTGTTAGCATTTGCCTTATGTATTGAGGTGCTCCTGTGTTGGGTGCATATATATTTACAATTGTTATATCTTCTTCTTGGATTGATCCCTTGATCATTATGTAGTGTCCTTCTTTGTCTCTTGTAATAGTCTTTATTTTAAAGTCTGTTTTGTCTGATATGAGAATTGCTACTCCAGCTTTCTTTTGATTTCCATTTGCATGGAATATCTTTTTCCATCCCCTCACTTTCAGTCTGTATGTGTCCCTAGGTCTGAAGTGGGTCTCTGTAGACAGCATATGTACGGATCTTGTTTTTGTATCCATTCAGCCAGTCTATGTCTTTTGGTTGGAGCATTTAATCCATTCACATGTAAGGTAATTATCGACATGTATGTTCCTATTACCATTTTCTTAATTGTTTTGGGTTTGTTTTTGTAGGTCTTTTCCTTGTCTTGTGTCTCCTGTCTGGAGAAGTTCCTTTAGCATTTGTTGTAAAGCTGGTTTGGTGGTGCTGAATTCTCTTAACTTTTGCTTATCTGTAAACGTTTTAATTTCTCCATCAAATCTGAATGAGATCCTTGCTGGGTAGAGTAATCTTGGTTGTAGGTTTTTCCCTTTCATCACTTTAAGTATGTCCTGCCACTCCCTTCTGGCTTGCAGAGTTTCTGCTGAAAAATCATCCGTTAACCTTATGGGGATTCCCTTGTATGTTCTTTGTTTCTGTTCCCTTGCTGCTTTTAATATTTTTTTCTTTGTATTTAATTTTTGATAGTTTGATTAGTATGTGTCTTGACATGTTTCTCTTTGGGTTTATCCTGTATGGTACTCTCTGTGCTTCCTGGACTTGATTGACTATTTCCTTTCCCATGTTAGGGAAGTTTTTGACTATAATCTCTTAAAATATTTTCTCAGACCCTTTCTTTTTCTCTTCTTCTTCTGGGACCCCTATAATTCGAATGTTGGTGCATTTAATGTTGTCCCAGAGGTCTCTGAGACTGTCCTCAACTCTTTTCATTCTTTTTCCTTTATTCTGCTCCCTGGTGGTTATTTCCACCCTTTTATCTTCCAGGTCACTTAGCCGTTCTTCTAGCTCAGTTATTCTGTTATTGATTCCTTCTAGAGTATTTTTAATTTCAGTAATTGCGTTGTTCATCACTGTTTGTTTGCTCTTTAGTTCTTCTAGATCCTTATTAAATGTTTCTTGTATTTTCTCCATTCTGTTTCCGAGATTTTGGATCATCTTTACTATCATTACTCTGAATTCTTTTTCCGGTAGGTTGCATATTTCGTCTTCATTTATTTGGTCTTGTAAGTTTTTACCTTGCTCCTTTGTCTGTAACATATTTTTTTGTCGTTATATATATATTTTTTGATGGGTGGTGCTGTATTCCTGTCTTACTGGTTGTTTGGCCTGAGATGTCCAGCAGTGGAGTTGGCAGGCAGTTGGATAGAGCTGGGTCTTGGTGCTGAGATGAGGACCTCCTGGAGGCCTCACTCCGATTGATATTCCCTGGGGTCTGAGGTTCTCTGTTAGTCCAGCAGTTTGGACTCGGAGCTCCCACCACAGGAGCTCGGGCCTGACCTCCAGCCTGGGAACCAAGATCCTGCAAGCTTCATGGCACAGTTAAAAAAAAAAAAAAGGAAGAAATAAAGAAAAAAAGGAGCAGTACAATATCAAAGAATGAAAAACAAAATAAAATTAGAAAGATAAAAAATATATTAGGAAAAATAAAACCACAACAGAAAAAAGAAAAAAAAAAGGAGGGGGTTGCAGCAAGCCAGGAGGAGAGATCACTAACGAAGTATAAAGAATAAAATAAAATTAGAAAAATAAAAGGTTTATTAGGAAAAACAAAAATCTAAAAGAATCAATGACAGTGAATCAACAAGGTAAAACAGAACCCCAATCTAAAAGAGCAAAAAAGAAAAAGAAAAGAAAAAAAAAACCTTGGCTATGAGGGCGGAGTTCAGGTGAGGGTGGAACAGGCAGGGGCGGGGTTTAGGGTGGGGCAGGACCTAGGCGGGTGGGGGGGTGACGTTTGAGCATGGGGCGGGACCTCTGCTTAGGGCGGAAGGGGAGAGGCAGCAGGTGGAAAGGAGGGCCTCTGGAGTGTGGAGCTCCGGAGTCTGGACGTAGGGCCCTGAGTGGGGGTGTGTGGGTGGGGTTTAGGCCCAGTGCATTGGAGTGGGTCTCAGAGGTGGTCTCCGAGTGTAGGGGCGGGGCTTGGGCTCCGCATGGCAGGAGGGGGCCTGGGTGGGCAGAGGATCAGGCCCAGGAGCCCAACAGGCTTCTGGGGGCCCGAGTGGGCAGGGGAGACCTGGCCACACTCCCTTTTGATCCTCTGCCCTCCCAACGGTCCCCCAATTTCCCCTTTCGGGTGTGGGATCCCTTCCCCTCCCCCAGGCACCCCTTAGGGGCACCAATCCTGTCCCACCTCCACTTCTCCTCCCCCCTCACTCCCCCCACGTTCTACCGGTCGTTGAGGGTTCCTCCCGTCCCCTTAGGTGTCCATGGTCCCCCATCGGTGCCTGGTAGGTGCTCTAGTTGTGAGGAGACGCAAATTCCGCCTCCTCCTAGTAGGCCATCTTGACTCCACCCCTGATGTTCCACGTTTTTAAGAAGTGACTTCAGCCAACTTAAAGGGTGGTGAGAATCCTGAGGATATCCCAGACCAGGTTGATCCTGTTGGAGAGTTAAGACCCCGAAACACTTGAGGGCTTTAGGCACGTGGGGACAGCTGACTGCCGAGTGAGTGGGGTGGGCGAGAGGCTGATTTCCCTGACCGATAGCCACGCCCAGTTCCGAACTCCACGCGGCTCGATGGGGCTTAAGCCCAGGCTGTGACTGGACTCGGTGACGACTGCCGTGTGGGCGCAAGAGAAGCCCTCCCCTGGGCCGGGCGGCTCAGCCCGTTCTGTGCCTCTGGAGGTGACAGACATGAAGACCCGAGTCTGAGCAGCGAGGGGGCTGCACAGACACGGTGTCTCCTGTGCGTCTCCCTCCCTGCAGTTTGAGTTCATGATCGAGTCTATCCTCTATGCCCGGGACGCGTGGCTGAAGGAGGACGGGGTCATCTGGCCGACCACGGCCGCGCTGCACCTGGTGCCCTGCAGCGCCGACAGGGACTACCGCAGCAAGGTGCTCTTCTGGGACAACGCCTACGAGTTCGACCTCAGTGCCCTCAAGTGAGTGTCACCGGGCGCTCCCGGGCTGTGGGAGCGTGGGGGACGGGCTGCAGGTCTCAGACCTGCCACCGCGCTGAGCTCAGTTTGCTCACGTGACTAAGAAGTTTGCACGTTGCCTTACAGGTCTTTAAACCGACAACAGATGTGATGGGAAATTGAAATGTCCCATTTATAAGACCCCAAATATAATGGGAAAAATAAGGTCATGTTTATAAACGCGTGGGCCGTTAAAACAAATGACTGTTCCCACTAAGAGCCGTAACCTTTTAACAAGAGTCAGAAAATGTGTTAGTGAAGGCATCGCTGGCATTTGGTAAAGAAAGCAGTGCTCCACAAAAGTTCACTTCCTGGTGTATAACATACGTCAGGCTTGTGGTAGAGCTTCAGGTTTTAACATAAAACGGTCTTCTCTCAAGGCCTTCATGGTTGTCACATCGCCTCCTCTGAGAAGGATAGTGACACGTGTCGGCTGCGTCCCCTCTGAGGTGCCGTGGGACGTGGGCAGGAGAGACCCAGCAACAGCCCTGGAATTAGGGAAGGGCCCCTTTGTCAGAGGCAGAAAGAAGCTTCTGTTCAATGAGCCTGGACACCTGCTAGGTATCCAGCTGGGGAGTTGGCAGCAAGATGGGGGCCTCTGGGCCTTTTTATTTTTTGTTAAAAAACTCAAAAAAAGAAAAAGTATCAACATAAAGGTATGGAATCTTCCCTAGTCAATGTACTCTCAACCCAAATCCCAAAGGGGATAGAGAGGAAGGGTCTCCAACAGAGTCGTTCCGTGGTTCATGTAGGACTAATGTGTGGGAAGGGCTGGGAAGGTTTGAAAAGAGCAGGCGGTGGGGGGGGATGGTTTCTCATGCTGCCCGAATTAACGCCCAGTAATGAAAGCGACAAGGAAAGACGGAGGAAACTCTGAACAGGGTCTGTGGTGTCCGGAAAAGGCGCACCGTGAACTGGCGGGCGGAGGGATAAGGTGCTGAGGCCGCACGTTATCCGCGACACCGGTTGGCCCCTTGGAGGAGATGTCTGTTCTCCTCTCACGCCGTTCGTTAACATTTAATTGCCCGTGGATTCCGTGTTCTCTGGGTGTGTGCTGAGACCCCACGAGTAGGACACCGAGGGGCCCCGGAGGGCTGGCCTCCTCGGGCCTCCTCAGCCCTGCCTCTTGCCCGGTGAGTTAGAATTCCTGCTAACGCAGGGGAGGCGTGATAGCCGGAGATGTGGGTAAATGATATTGAGCAATTACTGTGACTTTTCCCCAGATCTTTAGCAATTAAGGAGTTTTTTTCGAAGCCCAAGTATAACCACATTTTGAAACCAGAAGACTGTCTCTCTGAGCCGTGCACCATATTACAGCTGGACATGAGAACGGTGCAGATCGCCGACCTCGAGGTGAGAAGAGGTGACCTTTCCTTCCTATTCAAATAAACAAGTTAAACTTGTTGCTATTGATTTTCCCACAGTCTTTTTTTTTTTCCTACTCTGATTTTGTTTTTTGTATTTTTAGGTTATTTTCTTTATAGTTAACCTCTTCAACATCATCAGTTACTTTTAGACTTATGTGTAATATTCTCAGCATCTTCAGATTCAAATAAATTATATGTTTCATCGTGGAGTTTGAATTAAATTTTTTTTCTAAGTTTTTTTTAGCTCCCATTGATGATAAAATTCTTAAAATTCTTTTATTTACCCTCTGTGGCCACGAGGTGGCGTGTGCGGGTTAAGGGCTGCTCTGAGGTGGAGGAACCCCCTTCTGGAACTTAGATGGGCAAAAACCACGTGCAAAGTGAACTTTTGAGGCTTTAGTTAGTTTGGGGATTGTAGAGACTCAGTCTGGAGCTTTATATTTGTACAAAGAATTGAGAAGAGGAAGAATTCCACTTGAATTTGGGGATAGAAAATTAGGCAAATGAGACCCAAATTGCTCAAAACCTCTTCTGATTATCTGCAGCCTTTGAGTTCAGGATGCAGGTTTTAACATTTACTTTCCCTTGGAGGAAATATGGTTTTTGATGTGTTCAGCTAAACTAGCAAGTTACAGATTTGTGGTATAACTACTGAAATAGACGGTGTGGCTGCTTGGGGCAGTGCTGTGGGATCTGGGACAGAGCCCCACGGAGGCGGGAGCTGCCCCCCCGGTCCCCAGCGCCCTTTTCTTACTCATTTGCTTGAACACAGATGATGAAAGGTGAGCTGCACTTTGCCATCAAGAAGGCAGGCACCCTCCACGGGTTCACAGCCTGGTTCAGCGTCCGGTTCCAGAACCTGGAGGAGGACGAGCCACAGCTGGTGCTGAGCACGGGCCCGCTGCACCCGTGAGTGTGCCCCTCCTTCTCCTGTGGGCAGCACGGAAAGCCGGGCAGAGTCGCGAGGTTAAAGGTCTAGGAATATCGGACGTGGGCCCCAAACCTCTCCAGTCGCGGGCACGTGGGTGGGTGGGCTGGCGCCGGGGCCGGGCTGTGTGTGGCAGTGAGTCCGGGTTGCCCCCCCGGCATCGGGCTTCCTCTGGGCCGGGGTCGGGGGGTCCCCAACACCCTGGATGGTCAGGCTCCACCTTCTCTCTGTGGCCCCAAATGCTGCTGCAGCTCTTCACCATCTGACACAGAAACAGTCCACAGGGTTCCAGGGGCTTTTACTTCGACTTCTGGGGAAGGCAGATGTTTCCTGAGACACATTTTTTGAGCAGTAAGGTTTCAGGGCTGCACACTTGCTCCTGCGCGTGGGGAAGCGCACCTTGTCTGTCGTGGTGCTGGACACAGCGGCCCCTGGGGGGTGGGCACCGCCTTCATTCGGGGACTTCCACTGCCCCTTTCAGTAATGGCCTCAATGCTCCCCTGCACCGTGTGGTCGGCAGAAGTGAACAAGCCCAGGGAGGGATGCAGACGCCCGAGTCAGACGCCCCCGTGGTCTTTGGGCCCAGGGGGTCCTCAGCGTCCTTTGTGGAAGTTGAGCTGGAGGACGAGCTGCCTGGCCAGAGCCTCCTTCCAGGGCCCGCAAGAGAGGGGCCTCAGGGGCCCCCGCAAACCGTGTGTGCCTGGCGTTTCCCACCTAAGCGTCTGTGTGGGGTCATCCACACACAGGTGGCATGGGGACAGGATGGGGGGCAGGGCGTGGGCCAGGGAGGGAGACCCCCCCCACGGTGGCTGAGGGGGCGGCCCAGCGTCAGGGAGGATGTGACACGAGGGGGAGACGCAGCAGAACCTCACTGTGGGGTGTGACCTGGGTCCTTTCAGGTGCTTGGGTGTGAGAGTCACAGGACTTACAGAATCTGGGGTGTCACTGCTCCCCCAAATGCTGCACTTGTTTGCTCACACTCTATTGAACCTTCACAGGAATTACGACTTTTTTTGGACACGATTTCAGCAGCATGTATCTCGTTTTAACTGCAGAAACTAGAACCGTGGGCGTCAGCAGTTCAGAGAAGGTGGCTTTGGGTGGGCACTGCCGTGCCAGCTCGTGGAGGCTGGGTTGACCCCACGAGGGGCTGGGGACAGGTGGCCCCTGGGGACCTGTGTCTGGCCACGTGCCCCTGCGGCCCGGCCTCCTTGGCACCAGGGAATCTGTGCAGCGACAAGGAGGCCCCCCGGGTTGTGGGTCCACGCGGGTCCCATGAAGCCGTCTGATCACAGGGTGGGGGCATGGCAGTCCCGATGGGCTCCCTGAGGGGTGACAACACGCCCCTGTCTTGCAGCACCACCCACTGGAAGCAGGTGCTGTTCATGATGGACGAGCCCGTGTCCGTCCTCGCGGGAGACGTGGTCACAGGCTCAGTGGTGTTGCAGAGAAACCCCGTGTGGAGACGGCACATGTCTGTCACTCTGAGCTGGTCCGTCACTTCTAGGCAAGACCCCGGGTCGCAGAAAGTAAGATATTTAGCTGTGGAGTCACGGGCTGTGGTGCCAGTCCGGGCAGCTGGTGGGTCTGTGGTGGTCGCGGTGGCAGATGCCTATTCCCACCCGGCGGACCCCGTGGCCAGAGCTGGGGCCGAGGGCCGGGCCATGGTGCAACCTCGCTCACCCTGCGTGCCTTGCCGTGGGCAATGTGGACGTGCGGTGGAGTCGTGGTCTGCCCGTGGCAGCAGTTTGAGGGCTGAAGTGAGCATGTGGCCAGGCGGGGCCTTAGGGCTCACGGCTCACAGAGCCCACGGAAAATCCTCCTCTTCAGACTCAGGGTTAATGCAGGAGAGGGAAGAAAATAATCAAATGGTTTCCCTTTATTTTGTAGTACCTGTTTTGCGCTTTGCTTTATGCTGATTTTACATTAAAAAAGTTTAAATGTTTGTTGTTGAAAGTCTGCACCTGAATACCAGACTCTTGTCCAGTATTAAATTATTATTAGGAAATACTGTGTGTTAATCAAACTGAAATGATTTATCATCTGATTGGTTTGTTTCCTTTGTCTTTCTCAGGTTGGAGAGAAAGTCTTTCCCATCTGGAGATGACAGGTGCAGCTCTGTGTGGGATGCAGCGTCTTGGAGGGACAGACGTGACTCAGTGGAGTCGGCCCTGGACGGGAACGCGTGTCCTGTGGAAGCCGCGGACTTGCACCAGGATGGGGTGGTAACACCCTCACCTGAGGGCTCGGGGCCGCGGGCCCTCCCCAGACGTGCCCGTGCTCCTCGGGACCCACGCTCGCCATTGTCACTGCCCTGCCTGTCCTTAGAACTGGGCTGTGTTTCCAGGTGTCCACCTGTGGGTAGTTGATGGCCCAGTGTCCCTCAGCCAGGTCTAGTTCTAAGCTCGTAGGACACTCTCGTCAACCCTGTGCTCCTGTGAAGGTGGCTGTTCATGCGTCGTGTGTGCGTGTCCTTCCCGCCCTTGGCTCACCCACTCAGCTCGCGGGATGTGGGGTCACACAGAGCCTCGTGGGAGCCTGAGGTGCGATGCATGCGATGGGGCTCTGCATGGGGTAGTCCACTTGTAGAGACGTCTTCCAGATAAATTATGTGTCGGCACATAGTACATGCTCAATAAATATTTTTTAATAAATGAATGTTGGTGTGTATCCTGTTTCTGTGCACATACATTATTTTTCAAAAGCATGGATCATACTGTGTGCATTGCTCTGTAACCTTTCTCATCTAATATTATGAAGAAACTTTCATGCCAGTAGGTACATGTCTGCAGTTTTTGGTTTGTGTGGTTTTGATTTTTAGTTAACTTTTTATTGAAATATAAATTATATACACCAAACTGCATAAGTCATGGGTATACAGATGGATGAAGTTTCACAAAGTGGGCACACGTGTAACCAGTGCTCAGGCCCAGACCCTTCAACACGCTGGAGGCCCCAAGTGCCCCTTCCACTCAGAACCACCCCCAAGGCTGATACCTGGCTTCTATGACCAGAGAAGACTTTAGCCTGGTTTCAAACATTGTGTGAATGGGCTTGTACACTGTGAATTTGCTGTAGACTGAATGTTTGTGACCTCTCAAAATTCATGTGTTGAAAACTAATCCCTAATATGGTGGTGGTAGGAGACGGGGCCTTTGGGAGGTGATGAGGTCGTGAGGGTGGACCCCCAAGGATGGGATTAGTGTCCTTATAAAAGAGACCCCAGAGAGCTCCCTGGTCCCTTTCCTCCATGTGAGGACACAGCAGGAAGCCTGAACCAGGAAGGGGGCCTCACCAGACACTGGTGTTTGACCTTGGACTTCTCAGCCTCCAGAACTCTGAGATAGATGTTTCTGTTGTTTATAAGACACCCAGCCTATGATATTCTGTTACAGCAGCTCAAACAAGGACAGGCCTCAGCATATGAATTTTGGAGGGACACAGACCATAGCATTCTGCCCCCGGGTCCCCCAAATTCATGTCCTTACCTGCAAATACATTCATTTCCATCCCAACAGCCCTAAAGTCTTGACTCAATCCAGCACCAGCTCCGAAGTCCAAAGTCTCATCTAAATCTCATCGAAACCAGATATATGTGAGACTCAAGGTAGGATTCATCCAGAGGTGACCCATGGAACCACATGAGTTTGTGCTTCTAAAACATAGTGACAGGACAGGCACAGGACAGACATTCCCACTCTGAAAGGGGAACGTGGAAGGAATAAAAGGGTGGTGGGTCCCAGGCATGTCCAAAACCTAGCAAGGCAAGTTCCATCAGTATTTAGGTCTGGGCAATAATCCTCTTTGGTTTGATGCTCTTCCCTCCAAGCCCACTGGGCAGCAGGGACCCTTCCGCTTGGGCCACTCAAACAGCTCTCTGCGAGGGCCCCACCCCTGAGGCCCTGGGTTGGGTCATCCTGGTGCCCTGAAACCGAAGGGGCAACCCCCGCCCCTGCCCTGTGAGGAGGAAGCAGCCTCACCTCCTGGGCCTGTGGGGGCAGTGGCAGCCGCTGGGGGTCAGTCTTCCCTTTCCTTGAAGGATAATCGTGTTCGCAGTTGAACAGCTCTGTGCTGTCGAACCCAATGCTCGGTGCCTTGTTTTGCTCCTCCTGCTTTAATATTTGTTCTTTGTCTTTGATTTCAGCAGTTTTATTACATTGTCATGGAGCTTCTTAAATCTGTGGGTTGATATTGTTCGTCAGTCTTAGAAAATTCTGGGTCATTCTTGCTGTACATGTTGTTTCTGCCCTACTTTCTCTCTTCTGTGTATTAGGTTCCTTTACACATTTGTTGGAAACTACTCACCGTGCCCCACGTGACTCATAGTCAAGCTGGCGACTTTCTACCGACCTGCTGTCCAGCTCACTCACCCATCCTGTCTTTCACTGTGTCGGATCTTGAACTCCTGGGCCCTTCCCTGGTGTTGGCCATGGGGGAGTGTGGGTCCTCCTCCAGCATCCGGGAGAGCCAAGCAGATGGTCCAGACGGGCCGTCACCCTAGGGGGACATCCAGACCTGAGCGAGCGGGGCGGGACTCCTCTTGGGGCCGTGAGTAGGAGGCGCCCTTGGATACTCTCTCATATTTTATCAGAGAATAAAAAATGAGAGAACATTCTCCACTTGTTTTATTGAACCAACATAAATGTACCAAAAGTATACAACGACATTGTGGAAAAAATAATTATAGGTGAATACCAGCAAGTTAAAATCAGTGATATGTAAAAATAAAATATCAACAGGTCTATTTGAATTCCAGGACTAAAAGACTGAATAAACATTTAAATATAAACTACTCAAATGCAGTGGGGAAGTAAATTGACCACATGAGTAGGAAAGGGGTAAAAATCATGTAATTTTTAAAAATGTAAAAATGATAAAATTCAAAACACATTCATAATAAAAAATTATTAGCAAAGTAGGAATAGAAGAGAGATTTCTTAATCTGATAAAATTCAGAGGAATCCTGCAGCAGACATAGTTTTCATAGGGTTAATTAAACTTTAACTATATTTTTCTGTTACCTTTTGAATAGAGCCCAGAGGCAGAATAAAAAAAAGCAAATACTTTTCAATACTGTGTCTTTTCTTTCAAAACACTTTTATGGCACTGTATCCTTCTGTTGAGAGGAAGGCTGGGTGGTGACCATGCCATCACTAGTAATTCCCTTTTATTAGAGAGCATTCTCATCTTGGCAAGGGAGGAGTTGAGGCAGGAAATTCTACTGGCATTTTTCAGCATCACCAGAGGACACACGGCTGGGTAGCAAGAGGACAGAAATCCAGTGATGCTCTCTAGCAACATGTTACTTTCAGATTTTAAGGACAAGTAAGTGGTAAGGCAGCTGTTGGTCCAACAATAGAAGACAAAGCAGCTTACGAGCAGAATGGTGTTGGTGGCTTTGGTTTCAGGAGATGGCCTGGGAGTAAGGTTGTTGCCATGAAGATTCTGAATTGTCTTGTGATTGTAGAGGAGCATCACCATGCAGCCACTGGTCCAGACCGTGAGGTTGATGTAGACGAAAACCCGGATGAGCATGGAACTCTGGAATACTGCTGACTCCCTGTAATCCCCTCGCTTTGTTTTACAGTAAGCCAGAGAATAGCCCGGTTGAGCAGCTGAGGCATTGGTGACGCCTCATTGTTTGTGATGATCCAGATGTAGATAAGCATGTTGATGACCCAGAAAAAGAGGCATGAAGGCAAAACGCATGTGGAGGTTTGGGGTTTGAGCCATGCTCACTTAGAGTTTCCGGGGCTAATTTTGATGGCCTGAAAAGTGTTCAAGATAGAAATTGTGCAGAGAGAAATGCCTTGAGTCACCCTAGGAATGTACAACAATGATTTACAGCCAATATCACCCATTATAGGCCAAATTCCAAAAGATGACATTGCATCTTGAATGCCTCTGAACATAATGGTCATGATATTAGCTAGGGTTAGGTGCATGAGAATCCTATCTGTGGGCTTCTTCTGGTGTGGATGAATTTTTTAAATGCACATGTATAATATTAATACGAACAGGTTTCGCAGATTCCCAATGCCAACTTGAGAGATGAAGAAAATTTCCAAAATGGTATCAGTTGAATATCTAATTCTTAGAAATTTTGTACAACAGTCTAAAGAGGACCACACCTCTGTTATACGAATAAAAATTGGCAATAGTTGAGCCCCAGGAAGGAAATATCAATGTAATAATTCTGTCTCATAGGAAGAGATTTCTCAGCTACTCAGAATTCCAACCATGAGTCGTGTTTCAGGAGTCTGAAAGCAAGGAATTGATAAGGTCTCTACGGTAAAGAATCCAGGGCTCAGTAGGAGGTGAGCTTCCTATTTTATCCCTATTAATTTAGGCTTTCTCTTGGGAAATTCTAGGCCTTTCCCAAAGGTCAAATTTGCAATTGGCAATTGACAATTTTTCTCCTAAACATTAGAGTTAATTTCAACTATACTCTTGTATTTTTAAGTAGTCTGGGTAAAATATCCCTGAGAGCCGTTACCTATTGATTTTTTAGGACAATTTTTGTGTTTTTTAATTTATTTCAGTATCTGATTTAGTAGATTCATGGAATATTAAGGATAGAATTGATGGTTGCTATTGTGATAAAGTTACTTGAGGAGCTTATTTATGTAGATTGTTTTGAATTTGTGTATCTAAAGTCTTTCTCATCAACAATATTCTTCTCATTCAATAAAATAGTGAGTTCTCTCTTATTGGCACTTATCTCTCATTTGGCTCTGCAGCATCACCCAAGTGTTTCTATTCCAGTCGAATGTTTTTCAGAGCAAAGCTACTTAAAGAGCTTTTCTAACATACAAGGACCAAGCCTACTTCTTTAGCTATAATACTTCCTTTAACACCCTTTCCCATTTTCTTCACTATAATTTTTACCATCTAGGAATATAATCTTATATTAATGCAGGATCTAGTATGTAAGACATTCGATATCACAGATCTCATTTTCCTCACTTGGTTATATAAACTTTGCATTGTTATCTTTATTTTGCAGGTAATGCAACTGAATTTCAAGAAACAAACACCTGTGTCTACATTAACTGTGCGTGTGGTTGCTGGTATTATTACTTGAACCCAGATTCATCTAATTTCAAACCTTCACTGATGAGCTGGGAGATAAATACATTGTCCTAATCAATATTCAATGTTCAATGTTCAATCAATGTTCAATGCTTGTTTCACAATATCTTTGTGATGTTTGATTGCTGTTTTTAAGGAAAAACTCTGTTATCACTGCTTCAATTGCATGACATTTTCCTAGCTATTTTAAAAAATTTCCAAAGACTTCTGCTAGCATTGTATGCATACAGTTCCATTTCTGGCCTAACATTTAATTATGTAGGGCTCCAACCTCACTTTTACTTTACTGTGATGCATTCTTCCCTCCACCCTCCTATTATTCTATGACCCAAACACTACTTATAGTTGATGTATAACCCAGACCACTCTCTTGAATTCCAGAATAACACACAGTGGCCACAAAGGTCTTCCCAATCTCTCCTGCGTATGTTCTTCCTCTCCTAATATTCTTTTCTTGATCAGAAAAATTGATTGAGTTGCAGAAAATTCTATTATTGGACAGTAACCAGGTCAACACATGGACAGTAGAGGTATCATGTGCACCTAAAACTCTGAGGGATCCATTCCACTCAGATTAAAGGAGATGTGGTCCCAAGAGTCTGAGTAACATATTATTGTTTTTTTTCTATATCTTCTTACCACTTGTCCCAGATGCACATGCAGTCACAGGAAAGGTGCAGAAGGGCAGGGTAAATCAAGTCCTAGCATTCTGGCTGGAGTGCCAAAAAAGAGAGCTCTAGGGACCCAGAAAGTACTGAGGACATCCAGAAAGGGAGGATCTCAGAAAAGGAACGTTATAAGCTTGTTGCTGAACCCCCGGCTTGCCCTCAAGCTGTGCATGCATGAATGTGACCTTAGGAATGTACCACAGACTCTGAGAATAACTACAGGATAGACCTGTACCTAGGTGTCAGAGTGGCCACTGGGTGACACACACATGTGACAAATCCAAAGAGTCAAGCCTTTGAAAACATAACTGACATTGAAAGCAGAACCCACTGAAGTCTGGCCAGACTGTGGCCTGGATATAACTTGGTCCGTTGCTGGCTAAAACAAGCATTTTCTCATATTCCATTGTACTTCAGCAAGATCCAGAGGTCATAACGTAATATTGAAAATGTCCTGGTTACGTTACATATTCACTTAGCATGTAATTACTCAGAAGAATCAGGAAAACTTCAATTCACATGGGAAAAAAATACATAAGTCAACATTTAGTTAGCCCAGATTTTGGAATTATCTAATAAAAAACTTGAAAGAAACCACCATAAATATTCTATAAGGCAAAATGACAAAGACTCTTGAAATGGATAGAATGATGGAAAGTCTCAGCAAAATAAGTAGAAAATATAAAGGAGAACCAAATTGAAAATTTGGAACTGAAAAAACACAATGGCCAAATTTTAGAAATAACTTCACAATATAAGCTCAATAATAAGAAGGAGAGGAAAATTTACAGAGTACTCTATAAATGAAAAAGGGTCTCAAACCTTTAATCTAAACTTCTTCCGTAAGAAACCAGAAAAAGAAAAGAAAAATAAATCTAAAGCAAGCAGAAGGAAAGAAATAATAGCTGTAAGAGCAGAAGTAAATGAAAATAGGAAAACAATAGAGAAAATCAATGAAACTAAAATCTGATTCCTTGAATAAATCAATAAGATTGATAAACCTTCAGCAAGGATGACAAAAATAAAGAACATGCAAATCATCTATACCAGGACAAGATGGGGGATATCGAGAAAGAAACTCCAGCTGTGAAAAAGATAATAGGGAAATACTATAAACACTTTTACACTCATAAATTTAAAACTTAGAAGAAACAGTCATGCTGAATTCCTCAAAAAACACAAATACCAAAACTCAACAAATGAGCTAGATGGTCTGAATAGTCCATTAAAGACATTGAATTTATAATTAAGTAGCTCCCAACAAAGAAATCTCTGGGCTCAGCTGGTTTCACAGAAAGTCTTCCAAACATATAAAAAGAATGAACATGAATTTTACAATCTCTTCCATTACGGAGAAGAAGGAATGCTTAAAACCATATTTTATGAGGCTAATATAACTCTGTTACCCAAACCAAACAAAGACTTTGCAAGAAAAGAAAACTCAGACCAATATCTTTTACCAATCTAGATACAAAACTCCTGAACTAAATATTAGCAAACTAAAAGTCCAACAATATAAAAAAGAATTATACACAGATTAAGTGGAATTTATGCAATGTAGCAAGGCTAGTAAGCATTTGAAAATAAATTGGTATAATTTATCTTCACTGTAAACCATCAGTTCAAAGAGACAAAGAATAAAAGTCGTAACAAACAAGTGAGGCGGAAAAACAATTTTATAAAATGTAATGCCTGCTCATGGTAAAACCTCTCAGGAAGTTAGGAAAAGAGAATTGCTTCAGTTTAACAGCATCTACAAAAGACCTACAGGTAACATCATACTTAATGGCAGAAGAGGAATACTTTCTCCCTAAGGTCAGTAACAAGGAGAAACAACAGAGAAAGTTAATGCAACAAAAATTTTGTTCAATGAAAATATTAACAAGGATGTTCATTTCCAGTACTCTATTCAACATTATACTAGATGGATTAAACCAGTCACAAAAAGACAAATTCTGTATGTTTCCATTCATATGAGCTACTTAAAGTATTCAAAATCATGGAGACAGAAAGTAGAGTGGTTGTTTCCAGGGGCTGAGAGGAAGGAAGAGTGGGGTGTTCTAGTTTACAGGTATACCTGGCTTTATTGTGCTTTGCTTTATTTCGCTTCACACAGATATTGTGCTTTTTGTTTTGTTTTACAAATGGAAAGTTTGTGACAACTCTGTGTCAAGCAAATCTATCAGTGCCATTTTCCCAACAGCATTTACTCATCTTGTGTCACATTTTGTGATGCTCACAACACTTCAAACTTTTTTTTACTGTTATGATATTTGTTATGGTAATCTGCGGTCGATGGTTTTTGACGTTACTACTATGACTCATGAAGGTTCAGATGGTGGTTAGCATTTTGTTAGCAATAAAGCATTTTGTAATTAAGGTATGTACTTTTTTAAAGACATATTTCTACAATACACTAGACTACAGTATAAACATTACTTTTATATGCTCTAGAAAACCAAACGTTTTGTGTGACTATTTACTGAGGTGGTCTGGAGTCAGGCCTGTAATATCTCCAAGGTATGCCTGTAATGGGTATAGAGTTTGTGTCACAAGATAAAAGAGTTCCATCCATCAGGAGATGGATGGTAGTGATAGTAGCACAGCATGATGAATGTATTCAGTGCCACTGAACTGTACACTAAAAATGAGTAAGGTGGTAAATTTTGTATTATGTATATTTTAGCAATGTAGAAAAATAAAAAATACTTAGAGAAGAATGAAAATGAGAACAATACACCAAAACTTGTGCAAAACAGTGAAGCAGTGCTCAGAGAGAAATTTATAAGGGTAAATGTGAATATTAAAAAAAAGAAAGCTCTCAGTCCAGTGAATAACTTTACACCCTAAGGGTCTAGAGAAAGAAGAGCCAACTTAACCCTAGGAAGCAGAAGGATTGAGCTCTTGAGACATGCAACAACCTGAATGGATCCAGAGAATGATGTTAAGTGATTAGAGCAAATCCCAAAAGATTGTATGCTGTAAAATTATATGATCATATTTAGATAATGTTCTTGAAAAAACAAAATTCTAGTGAATAAAGAGGTAGCATGAGGGAAATCTTTGTGTGGATGGAACAGTTTTATATCTTCTTCTTCTTCTTCTTTTTTTTTTTTTTGCCACACCACCACTTGTGGGGTCTTAGTTTCCCAACCAGGGATCAAACCTGGGTCCACGGCAGTGAAAGCGAAGTCTTAACCACTGGACCTCCAGGGAATCCCCAACAGCTTTGTATCTTGATGGAGATGATGGTTACATGAATCTACGCATGTGATAAATGATATGACTATACGTAAACATTACGTCGATGTCAAAAATTTTCATATTTTACTATAATTATGAAAGATGCAGCCATTGGGGAAACCGGGGGAAGGGTTAATGGGACTTCTCTGTACTACTTTTACAACTTCCTGTGAATCTACAATTATTTCAAAATAAAAGGTTTAAATTTTAAAATGTAAATTTTTCATGTGTTTAAAGCTGTATAAGTTATATCACTGAGTATGTACTGGGAATTCAATAAAAATTAGGATTTGGTCATTGAGCAAGAAAGAGCAATACGCTTGTTTTGTATGGAAATGATAGAAACTTGAAATTCAGCTCTGAATAGTCACCACCCCAGCCTCAGGGATGCTACCTGGTGGCCAGTGTAACACTGAATGTTGGCATACTGTTTGTCAGCTGAGAGAATTAAACTTATGATTACCTTCCAGGCATTGTTCTGGGACCCTGAGAAATAATTACCAAGCTTAGTTCAACTCAGGAACAATCTATTACCTCAGAAGATAATTGCACACTTGAAACTGTTGAGCCTAGGGAGGGCAGTTTAGGCTTCCCTGGGCATGCCAGATTGAGTCCCTGTACACAAGGCCATTTCCATTTTGGATAACAAACTAGTTAGTGCCCAGTGGGAGATGAAATCACACAGCCCCTTCCCCATAACTCTGGCATCTGGTCATTGCTTTTCAGCACAGCGTATGAGATTACCCTCCTGCACCAGGGCAGCGGAGACCGGCTTTGGTCAGGATGCTGGTGTGACTGGGGTCTCAGGGCTGTGAAGGAGATGCTAAGCCTTTTCTAGAATCTCTCCTACTCACTCTATTCTCTTCTTTCTAAATCTGAGCTCATGCTCATATCTCTTGCATTCCCCCCTCTATTTCAATTTCTTCTTTGTATTAATTTGTTATGGTACGATTACATTGTGGTTTTACTATAGCAACTTCAAAAATTTCTTCTGTTTATCTTTTTTTCTATAGCAACTATAAAAATTTCTTCTGTTTATCTTTTTTTCTATTCTACTAGTAATTCCCCTTTAACTAAATTCTTCTTTCCTCTTTAAATTTCTTTCTTGGTTTCCCTGGTCATTTCCATTTCTCTTCTTTAATATTTGTTCATTTTCAAAAAAACCAAAAATCTCTTCCATGTAATTAAGATAATCAAATATACTTGATTATAGATCAAAATATATCATGTATTGATTGCATAACCTTTTTGTCCTTTTTCTTTTATTATTTCTTCTTGGCCCTTTATACCTTAAGAGTGTGTCTTAACCCCTGTTGTATTTCTATTCCTTGCTTCTTTTCTTGGTTGTGTTTTCTCTTCAACTTTCATGCACTCATTGTCTTAGAGTCTTTTGTTTCTTTTAAGTATACATCCAATCATTTTTCCTATGAATTAATATTTCAAGTCATTTTCTTCATTCTTCCGTTTATCTACTTCTGCAATGTACATCACCCTTTTCTCTTTCTGCTACTAATTACAGTATTTCTGCTGTTTCCATGATTTTCCACCATCTTCTATTTTCAGAGGAGTATTTGTTGTCCTTTTGTTTTTCTTTCCCTTGTTTTCCTTTGGTTTATACTTAACTCTACTATCTTTTAGCCTAAACACATCTGCACACCCTAATACATCTGCACACCCTCATGCATCTGCACACCAGAATTTGCAGTTATGTTTGTGGCAAATATCTTCCTCCTCCATAGGGCTGGTTATTACACTCGCTTTATAGTCTTAACTTTAATGTGGTCAAATCTTTTAATATTTTTATCTTTACTTGTTTTTTTAAACATTTGAGGAAAATGTATCTGGCCTAAACTCTTGAAGATATTCTCTATATTAATTCCAAAGTATTTAATAGATTTGTTTTTTTAATTAGATGTTCAATGCATACGAAAATGATGGCATTATATCAGAAATATCTGAGTTCATTTGTAGAAAAGGACATCATGTTTGTGAAAGACTCTTACCACTTCTCTTCTTTACTTCCTCCATCATATATCAGGACTAGAAAAATGTGTAGGGTGATTTCTAGGAATTCTAATGTGTTTTGTAGGGGCCTCCTGGACCAAAATGATTGTATTTAATGATTTAGCTTTATAATGATTTCTCGTGATACCTCCTGGAAAAATTGTTTACACATTTTTCTTCTGTTAAAAATTGCTTTGACTATTCTTGACAATATGCATATCATAGACATTCTACAGTTGGGAAAATCATTTTTCAGAATTAAATTTGGATTCTGTAATATCCATATTATCATTTCTGAAAAATTGTCATCATTAACATATTAAAGCTTTGAGTCTTTGAAAGTAGTGTATCTTTACATTTATTTAGGGTTTTAATATTTCTTAAGAAATTGATATACTTTTCTCTTACTGCTCTCATATCTTTTGTATTTAAAATTATTTGATACTTTTATGCTATTTAGAGAGTATCTCAACCTTAAACTTTATCTTGTAATAGAGTTTGTTTCTGATATAAACAAATACAAGTGATTATAGTATAGTGATATTTTTATCCACTTACCTTGTAAAGGTCTCTTATTTCTACTTTTTAAACCCTAGGTTATTTGGAGTTTATGTACACAAAATAATAACACCTAATGGGAAAATTGTGTTTCTTCCTTTCCCAAACTTATGCTAGTCATTTCCTTGCCCTGTTTTGTGGATCATCTCCTCTGGTAAAAAGATGATGAAAAGAGTTATCCCGTTTTCTTCCCATTCACAAAGAGTGAGTTCACAAGGTTTATACAGGATGATTATGGACCAAGGGTTATAATTACTTTTACTAGGTTAAGCATGTACCATTTTATCCTTACTTTTCTACAAGTTAAATTAATTTTGAATGAATTTTGGATTTTATCATGGAATTTTGAGGCAAATACTGGGATGGTCATACTTTATTTTGACCTGTGAATATAGTTATTTCATTGACTAATTTCTTTTTAATATTAAGGTTCGGGTTCGGGTTTAGGGTTTAGGGTTAGGGTTAGGTTTAAGCATAACTGGCCCTCTTCCCCTTCCTCTCTCTCCATCTCTCTGAGACCCCCATGAAGCACAGGACTAGTCCACAGTCACAAATGTCTCAGGGAGTTGAGCTGGACCATTGTTTTTCTGCCCCGCAGTCCTAGGCATAGTTTTGTGTACTGTCTGTGTATCTTCTTTGGACAGGTGTCCATTCAGATCTTTCCCTATTTTAATGGGGTTGTTTGTGTTAGAGTTATTTGTATGTTATGATACAAAACCTTTACTAGATATGTGTTTGCAAATATTTTTCTCCTAGTTTGTGACTTGTCTTTTGATTTTCAGAGTAAGGTCATTCACAGAGTACAAATCTTTAATTTTATTAAGTCCATGTTATTCCTTGTTTTCATTTTTAGATTGCCTTTTTGTGTTGTGTGTTAAAACTCCAAAGCTCATGATTTACATGGGAAAACCCAAGCTCATGTTAATTTTCTTCTATAATTTTGAATAGTTTTGTAATTAATATTTGTCTGTGGGGACTTCCCTGGTGGCGCAGTGGTTAAGAGTCCGCCTGCCAATGCAGGGGACACGGGCTCAAGCCCTGGTCCGGGAAGATCCCACATGCCGCAGAGCAACTAAGCCTGCGCGGCGCAACTACTGAAGCCTGCGCGCCTAGAGCCCGTGCTCCCCAACAAGAGAAGCCACCGCAATGAGAAGCCCGTGCACCGCAACAAAGAGTAGCCCCGCTCGACGCAACAAGAGAAAGCCCACATGCAGCAACAAAGACCAAACGCAGCCAAAAATAAATTATGAAATGAAATAAAATTTGTCTCTGAATAACTTTGAGTGAATTTGGTATAAGTTGTAAAGTTTGCATCTACATTCACTTCATTCCAAATGGTTTCCAATTAATTGTTCCTTAACTACTTTTAGAAAAGTTTTGGGATAGAGACTCCATTTTAGTTTGAATTTCCAGTTTAATGGACTCAGCAGTCCTGTCTGTAGGGCGCGCTGCCTCCAGTGACCTGTGAGGGAGGCGCGGCCTGCACTTCCTGCACTGACCACAGGGTGGCGCCGAGTTCGCCTCTCTGACCTACAGCGCATGCTCGTTCCCTGCGAACTGGATTCTGAGGGCAACTGAGAGGAGTTGAGCCGCCTCAGGCGTGGGGGCGGGGCCTTCGGGTAGGACGCCCGGCTCAGCGTCTCTGCTGAGAGGAGCTCGGTCTCCGTCTCCTTAGGACTCGCTGGGGTTTCGGCTTCAGGACAAAGTGGGGCTGCGTCCACGCTGACTAGGGAAGTAGGTTTCCTGAGGACCCAGGTGATGCCTGAGGAAAAGGTGAAGAGACGGTGAGGAAAAGTGGGGAGAAGCTTCCTGTGGGCGGCTGACCGTTGAGGGGGTCCGTCTTCGTGTGAGCGAGGGAGGGCTTGGCGTGGAAAGCTGGGTGTTTGGTCAGGTTTGTGTGCAGGGTAGCCAGCGTGAGTTATGGGGCGTCCAGTTTTCCCAGCGCCATTTATCGTGGGGAGTGTCGTGCTCCTTGGTGTGTCCTTGGTCCCTGTGTCATAAATAAACCGACCCCGTCCGTGTGGGTTGAATTCTGGTCTCTCTGTCCTGTTCCTCTGGTCCCTGTGCCCGTTTTGAGCCAGTTCCACACTGTTTCGGTGACTGTAGCTTCTCAGCAGAGTGTGACGTCAGGGAGGGAGATGCCTCCAGCCCGTTCTCTTTTTTCAGGGTTTCTTTGGCTATTTGGGGTCCTTTGTGGTTCCCCACAGATATTAGGAGGATTTGCTCTATTTGGGGGGAAAATACCATGGAATTTTGGGAGGGATTGCATTCACTGTGTCCACTGCTTTGGGTAGCATGGATATTTTAACAATATTAATTGTTCCATTCCATGAGAACAGGATATCTTTCCATTTATTGGTGTGTCTTGCAATGTCTTCATCAATGTCTTAAAGTTTTCAGTGTGCAGGTCTTTCACCTCCTTGGTTGACTTTATTCCCAGGTATTTTGTTCTTTTTGATGCAGTTGTAAATAGGGTTGCTTTCTTTCTCTTTCTGATGGTTCATTATTAGTGTTTAGAAATGCAACTGATTTCTGTGTATTGATTTTGCAACTTTACTGAATTTATTTATTAGTTCTAATAGTTTTTTTGTGGAATGAAGTGGAAAATTGGAATTCAAAAATCCCACTGTTTCTACCATATCCAGGTCGTCCACAACACGGAGGACAGTGGCTCCTAATATAACCTTCCCACAGTGCCTCTAAATGACATGTGGACTTTGGGTGAACTGGATCTGGGTAAGGCTTGGCTTCTATATGGAAGTTTGATGTTTTCTCTGCTTTTCTGGCATGCTGTTGACATACATGATGTTTTGAAAAGTAATTGACTTTCCAGTAATTTCAAACATACAACTTTACATACATAAAAACAAGTCTTGTACCTTGATTAAATATACTCCTAAATATTGATGTTGACATTATTAAAAATGGAATTGTTCTCATAAATTCTTTTTCAGATTATTTTTTGCCAGCGTATGCATATAAGATAGATTTTCATGAATTGATATTTTGTTCTATGACTTTGCTTATTAATTAGTTGATTAGCTCAAATAATTTCTTTGCTGATTATAGGTAGTGTTATATATAAGATGATGTGACCTATGTTCTGTGAAGAGACACGGTTTTAATTTTTCCATTCACCCATGGATGCCTTTTCTTTCTTTCCTCAAGATTCTGGGTAGAACTTCCAGTACACTATTGAGTAACGGTGATGAAGGCCAGCTTCCTGGCCTTGTTCCTGATTTCAGGAGTAAATCTTTCAGTCTTTAACATTGAGCATGATGTTTGCTGTGGCTTTTTGTACTACTCTTTTCCATGTTGAACAAATTTCCTTTTATTCCTGCTTTCTTGAGTGTTTTTCATGAAATAACACTGGATTTTCATTGTAGATTTTTTGCATTAATTGATAGGATTATGTGTTTTTACTTCACACCATTATTGTGGTTGAATACATTGCTTACTTTTCATGTGTTGAGCAACCTGAAATTCCTGGTGTAGAGATACTTGCTTATGGCATTATCCATTTAAAGTTCTGTTGGTTTCATGTTGCTATTATTGTGTGATAGATTTTTACATTCATATTTATAAGTTGTGCTGGGGTAGTTTTCTTGTTGTTTTCCTTTATTTTTAAAATCTTTTTTAAAATAGTGGTTTTATTTCATTTTAATTATTTATTTATTTTGGCCACGTCCCATGGCTTGTGGGATCTTAGTTCCCCAGTCAGGGATGGAACCCGAGCCCTTGGCAGTGAAAGCACAGAGTCCTAACCGCTGGGCCACCAGAGTATTCCCCAGTTTTCTTTTTCAAGATGTATTTGTATAATCTGATTAGACTTGGCTTGGTGTAAGTGGTTTGGAGGGTTAGCATTAGGGCTGGGGCTGGTGTGAGGGTTGGGGCTGTGTATGGTGTATGGTTGCTGTTATGGTTTAAGTTTTATGGTTAATGAGTTATTTATGGGTATGGTTAATGAATATATTTTATGGTTTGGTTATGGTTATGGTTTTGCTTATTGGTTAAGGTTTATGGTTTTGGTCTCAGGGTGTTAGGGTTCTGTGTTAGAGTGGGTGTTAGGGTATGGGTGAGAATTGGGGTACAGGTAGGATGCGGGTAGAGCATGGGTTAGGGTAAGGTACAGGTTTAGGGTACGGGTTAGGCTAAGGTTAGGTCAGGGCTTAGGGTCAGGAGCAGAGTTTAGGGTTAGGGTCCATGTCAGGATTAGCGTCAAGGTTGAGCGAGGCCATTGTTTTCTGCTCCTCCAGTGCTGGATTCTCATTGATAGACGAATGAAATGTCTGCTCTGGTCACCCACTGTTTCAAATTGAGCTCAGCCTTAGTCAAGGGTTCTTAGGGCCTCAGAGGTCATGCAGGGTTTCCCTCCACCCTCCCTCCTGGGAAGGGTGATGCAGGCCCCACTCTGTCTGGGCAGCCCCAGGTCCAGCATGGCCCTGACATGCAGGATACTAAGTAGACGTGATGTAAGACTTGGTGGCTCAGTCTGCCAGCCCCCAGGTGCTGCCTTTTTTTTTTTCTTAATTAATTAATTAATTGATTTTGGGCTGTGTTGGGTCTGCATTGCTGCCCGGAGGCTTTCTCTAGTTGCGGCGAGTGGGGGCTTCTCTTGTTGCAGAGCACAGGCTCTAAGCGCGTGGGCTTCAGCAGTTGGGGCTCGCGGGTTCTAGAGCGCAGGCTCAGTAGTTGTGGTGCACGGGCTTAGTTGCTCCACAGCATGTGGGATCTTCCCTGACCAGGGCTCAAACCCGTGTCCCCTGCATTGGCAGGTGAATTCTTAACCACTGCGCCACCAGGGAAGTCTGGTGTTGCGTTCGTGAGGGCTGGTGGGGCCCTCTTGGGACTGGGCGGATCGTTTGTTCCATCTGCACGGGTGTCCAAGCAGGTCTCAGGACAGCCCTTGGCCTCTGAGCATCCAGGCAGGCACCCACGTTCCTCCAGCTCAGGTTAGCCTTGGCCCCTCCAGCCCCCGTGGCCAATTACTGAGCTGATTGTGTCTTTACTCTTTAAAATTAAATCGCTCTCTCCAGGTGGGCGAGAAGTTTACTTGTGAGCTTGGTTAGGGTTAGGGGTTAGGGGTTAAGGGTTAGGGGTTAGGGTCAGGGTTAGGGCTAGGGCTAGGGCTAGGGGTTAGGGTTAGGCTTAGGGTTGGGTTAGGGTTAGGGGTTAGGGTTAGGGTTTAGGTTTAGGGTTAGGGTTAGGGTTAGTGTTGGGTTAGGGTTAGGGTTAAGGTAGGGTTAGGGTTTAGGGTTAGGGTGTCCAGCCTTACGTCCCATTCAGCTGTGAGTGTAGATGTGGTCAGTCCAGTTGCCTCACAGCCCCTGTTTGAATTTTGTAAGAATTCCTCTCTCTCTCACTGTCTTTCTCTTTTTATAATTAATTTTTATAATGGGGTGTAGCTGATTTGCAATGTTGTGTTTCTTGGTGCTGTACATCCACTTGAGTCACTTACAGAGAGACATCAATAAATTCTTTTCTAGTTTCTAGTAGTCAGATATATGTTTTTTCTGTGAATAGAGTGTGCTGAGTCCAGTTCCTTGAACAATGAGTATGTCTTGGCGATTACATTATTGGCGTATGGAACGGTATCTGTGCCAATTTCAACCTCCTGGTTTATGCATCAACGCACCACACTTTTCCCCTTAAGCAGCCATAAGTGTGTTTTGTAAATGTGTGATGGTGTTCTGTTTGTAATTCAGTTCACGGTTGGCGATTTTTAGATTCCCTTTAGAAGTGATATCTTATGATAAGTTTCTCTTGCTGTCTAACTTATTTCACTCTCAATGACCGTACATAAGTCCCCCGGAGTCGCTGCAACTGGCCTCATTTCATTGATTTCAGGGCTGAGTAATATTCCGTTGTGCTTAAGTATCAAATTTTCTTTCACCATTTTTTCCTTCCAAGGACTATGAAGTTGTACCCAAGTCGAGGCTGTTGTAAACATAGCAGCAGTAAACGGGGTGCCTGCGTCCTGTGGATTTTTGGATTTTCCAACATAGAGGCCCATGAGTGGAAGCGCCCTATGCTTTGTAGCTCTGTTTTTTAGATGTTTTAGGAAACACAGCACACTTCTCCAGAGTGGCCGTTGGCAATTTACCTTCCCCCCTTCAGCGTAACGAGGCTCCCTTTTCTCCTCTCCTTGTCCTGCATATCTGGTTTTTACCCTTTGTGAGGATGGTCCTTTTTTCTGATTCGAAGTGATACCTCTTTGTAGTGTTGATTTGCATTGCCCGCTTCTTTGGTTGGCCAAAAAGGGCGTATGCGTTTTTCCTGAATATATTCTGGAAGTTAAATTTGAGAGACAGCGTTTCTCTTTAATTGATTAATTAATTTATTTATTTTTGGCTGTGTTGGGTCTTCGTTTCTGTGTGAAGGCTTTCTCTAGTTGTGGGAAGCGGGGGCCGCTCTTCATCGCGGTGCGCGGGCCTCTCACTATCGCGGCCTCTCTTGTTGCGGAGCACAGGCTCCAGACGCGCAGGCTCAGTAGTTGTGGCTCACGGGCCTAGTTGCTCCACGGCATGTGGGATCTTCCCAGACCAGGGCTCGAACCCGTGTCCCCTGCATTAGCAGGCAGATTCTCAACCACTGCACCACCAGGGAAGCCCCTTGAATAGTTTTGTATTTAAAGTTTGTCTGTGGGGACTTCCCTGGTGACGCAGTGGTTAAGAGTCCACCTGCCAATGCAGGGGACACGGGCTCGAGCCCTGGTCCGGGAAGATCCCACATGCCGCAGAGCAACCAAGCCTGCGCGGCACAACTACTGAAGCCTGCGCGCCTAGAGCCCATGCTCGCCCACAAGAGAAGCCACCGCAATGAGAAGCCCGTGCACCGCAACGAAGAGTAGCCCCGCTCGACGCAACTAGAGAAAGCCCACATGCAGCAACGAAGACCCAACACAGCCAAACATAAATTGTAAACTAAAATAAAATTTGCCTCTGAATAACTTTGAGTGAATTTGGTATAAGTTGTAAAGTTTGCATCTACATTCACTTCATTCCAAATGGTTTCCAATTAATTGTTCCTTAACTACTTTTAGAAAAGTTTTGGGATAGAGACTCCATTTTAGTTTGAATTTCCAGTTTAATGGATTGAGCAGTCCTGTCAGTAGGGCAGGCTGCCTCCAGTGACCTGTGAGGGAGGCGCGGCCTGCACTTCCTGCACTGACCACAGGGTGGCGCCGAGTTCGCCTCTCTGACCCACAGCGCATGCTCGTTCCATGGAACTCGATTGTGAGGGCAGCTGAGAGGAGTTGAGCCGCCTCAGGCGCGGGGGCGGGGGCGGGGGCCTTCGGGTAGGACGCCCGGCTCAGCGTCTCTGCTGAGAGGAGCTCGGTCTCCGTCTCCTTAGGACTCGCTGGGGTTTCGGCTTCAGGACAAAGTGGGGCTGCGTCCACGCTGACTAGGGAACTAGGTTTCCTGAGGACCCAGGTGATGCCTGAGGAAAAGGTGAAGAGACGGTGAGGAAAAGTGGGGAGAAGCTTCCTGTGGGCGACTGACCGTTGAGGGGGTCCGTCTTCGTGTGAGCGAGGGAGGGCTTGGCGTGGAAAGCTGGGTGTTTGGTCAGGTTTGTGTGCAGGGTAGCCAGCGTGAGTTATGGGGCGTCCAGTTTTCCCAGCACCATTTATCGTGGGGCGTGTCGTGCTCCTTGGTGTGTCCTTGGTCCCTGTGTCATAAATTCACCGACCCCGTCCGTGTGGGTTGAACTCTGGTCTCTCTGTCCTGTTCCTCTGGTCCCTGTGCCCGTTTTGAGCCAGTTCCACACTGTTTTGGTGACTGTAGCTTCTCAGCAGAGTGTGACGTCAGGGAGGGAGATGCCTCCAGCCCGTTCTCTTTTTTCAGGGTTTCTTTGGCTATTTGGGGTCCTTTGTGGTTCCCCACAGATATTAGGAGGATTTGCTCTATTTGGGGGGAAAATACCATGGAATTTTGGGAGGGATTGCATTCACTGTGTCCACTGCTTTGGGTAGCATGGATATTTTAACAATATTAATTGTTCCATTCCATGAGAACAGGATATCTTTCCATTTATTGGTGTGTTTTTCAATGTCTTCATCAATGTCTTCAAGTTTTCAGTGTGCAGGTCTTTCACCTCCTTGGTTGACTTTATTCCCAGGTATTTTGTTCTTTTTGATGCAGTTGTAAATAGGGTTGCTTTCTTTCTCTTTCTTTTTTTTTTTTTTTTTTTATATTTTAAACAAATTTATTCATGTATTTTACAAAAATTCTCCATTGATACAGTAGAAGTTATATTCAACTCTTAGTTTAGAAGAAAGTCAATATTCATGTTATGTTTATGAAATTTAGACATTCTGTAAATAAATATACATCCAAAGATACTTCAAAAGCATTTGAAAGACAAAATATTTTCATGTAATTATTACAGAATTAGAATTCTCCAGTCTTTCTCTTTCTGATGGTTCATTATTAGTGTTTAGAAATGCAACTGATTTCTGTGTATTGATTTTGCAACTTTACTGAATTTATTTATTAGTTCTAATAGTGTTTTTGTGGAATGAAGTGGAAAATTGAAATTCAAAAATCCCACTGTTTCTACCATATCCAGGTCGTCCACAACACGGAGGACAGCGGCTCCTAATATAACCTTCCCACAGTGCCTCTAAATGACATGTGGACTTTGGGTGAACTGGATCTGGGTAAGGCTTGGCTTCTATGTGGAAGTTTGATGTTTTCTCTGCTTTTCTGGCATGCTGTTGACATACATGATGTTTTGAAAAGTAATTGACTTTCCAGTAATTTCAAACATACAACTTTACATACATAAAAACAAGTCTTGTACCTTGATTAAATATACTCCTAAATATTGATGTTGACATTATTAAAAATGGAATTGTTCTCATAAATTCTTTTTCAGATTATTTTTTTGCCAGCGTATGCATATAAGATAGATTTTCATGAATTGATATTTTGTTCTGTAACTTTGCTTATTAATTAGTTGATTAGCTCAAATAATTTCTTTGCTGATTATAGGTAGTTTTATATATAAGATGATGTGACCTATGTTCTGTGAAGAGACACGGTTTTAATTTTTCCATTCACCCATGGATGCCTTTTCTTTCTTTCCTCAAGATTCTGGGTAGAACTTCCAGTACACTATTGAGTAACGGTGATGAAGGCCAGCTTCCTGGCCCTGTTCCTGATTTCAGGAGTAAATCTTTCAGTCTTTAACGTTGAGCATGATGTTTGCTGTGGCTTTTTGTACTACTCTTTTCCATATTGAACACATTTCCTTTTATTCCTGCTTTCTTGAGTGTTTTTCATGAAATAACACTGGATTTTCATTGTAGATTTTTTGCATTAATTGATATGATTATGTGTTTTTACTTCACACCATTATTGTGGTTGAATACATTGCTTACTTTTCATATGTGGAGCAACCTGAAATTCCTGGTGTAGAGATACTTGCTTATGGCATTATCCATTTAAAGTTCTGTTGGTTTCATGTTGCTATTATTGTGTGATAGATTTTTACATTCCTATTTATAAGTTGTACTGGGGTAGTTTTCTTGTTTTTTTCCTTTATTTTTAAAATCTTTTTTAAAATAGTGGTTTTATTTCATTTTAATTATTTATTTATTTTGGCCACGTCCCATGGCTTGTGGGATCTTAGTTCCCCAGTCAGGGATCGAACCCGAGCCCTTGGCAGTGAAAGCACAGAGTCCTAACCACTGGGCCACCAGAGTATTCCCCAGTTTTCTTTTTCAAGATGTATTTGTATAATCTGATTAGACTTGGCTTGGTGTAAGTGGTTTGGAGGGTTAGCATTAGGGCTGGGGCTGGTGTGAGGGTTGGGGCTGTGTATGGTGTATGGTTGCTGTTATGGTTTAAGTTTTATGGTTAATGAGTTATTTATGGGTATGGTTAATGAATATATTTTATGGCTTGGTTATGGTTATGGTTTTGCTTATTGGTTAAGGTTTATGGTTTTGGTCTCAGGGTGTTAGGGTTCTGTGTTAGAGTGGGTGTTAGGGTATGGGTGAGAATTGGGGTACAGGTAGGATACGGGTAGAGCATGGGTTAGGGTAAGGTACAGGTTTAGGGTACGGGTTAGGCTAAGGTTAGGTCAGGGCTTAGGGTCAGGATCAGAGTTTAGGGTTAGGGTCCATGTCAGGATTAGCGTCAAGGTTGAGCGAGGCCATTGTTTTCTGCTCCTCCAGTGCTGGATTCTCATTGATAGATGAATGAAATGTCTGCTCTGCTCACCCACTGTTTCAAATTGAGCTCAGCCTTAGTCAAGGGTTCTTAGGGCCTCAGAGGTCATGCAGGGTTTCCCTCCACCCTCCCTCCTGGGAAGGGTGATGCAGGCCCCACTCTGTCTGGGCAGCCCCAGGTCCAGCATGGCCCTGACATGCAGGATACTAACTAGACGTGATGTAAGACTTGGTGCATCAGTCTGCCAGCCCCCCGGTGCTGCCTTTTTTTTTTCTTAATTAATTAATTAATTAATTTTGGGCTGTGTTGGGTCTGCATTGCTGCCCGGAGGCTTTCTCTAGTTGCGGCGAGTGGGGGCTTCTCTTGTTGCAGAGCACAGGCTCTAAGCGCGTGGGCTTCAGCAGTTGGGGCTCGCGGGTTCTAGAGCGCAGGCTCAGTAGTTGTGGTGCACGGGCTTAGTTGCTCCACAGCATGTGGGATCTTCCCTGACCAGGGCTCAAACCCGTGTCCCCTGCATTGGCAGGTGAATTCTTAACCACTGCGCCACCAGGGAAGTCTGGTGTTGCGTTCGTGAGGGCTGGTGGGGCCCTCTTGGGACTGGGCGGATCGTTTGTTCCATCTGCACGGGTGTCCAAGCAGGTCTCAGGACAGCCCTTGGCCTCTGAGCATCCAGGCAGGCACCCACGTTCCTCCAGCTCAGGTTAGCCTTGGCCCCTCCAGCCCCCGTGGCCAATTACTGAGCTGATTGTGTCTTTACTCTTTAAAATTAAATCGCTCTCTCCAGGTGGGCGAGAAGTTTACTTGTGAGCTTGGTTAGGGTTAGGGGTTAGGGGTTAAGGGTTAGGGGTTAGGGTCAGGGTTAGGGCTAGGGCTAGGGCTAGGGGTTAGGGTTAGGCTTAGGGTTGGGTTAGGGTTAGGGGTTAGGGTTAGGGTTTAGGTTTAGGGTTAGGGTTAGGGTTAGTGTTGGGTTAGGGTTAGGGTTAAGGTAGGGTTAGGGTTTAGGGTTAGGGTGTCCAGCCTTACGTCCCATTCAGCTGTGAGTGTAGATGTGGTCAGTCCAGTTGCCTCACAGCCCCTGTTTGAATTTTGTAAGAATTCCTCTCTCTCTCACTGTCTTTCTCTTTTTATAATTAATTTTTATAATGGGGTGTAGCTGATTTGCAATGTTGTGTTTCTTGGTGCTGTACATCCACTTGAGTCACTTACAGAGAGACATCAATAAATTCTTTTCTAGTTTCTAGTAGTCAGATATATGTTTTTTCTGTGAATAGAGTGTGCTGAGTCCAGTTCCTTGAACAATGAGTATGTCTTGGCGATTACATTATTGGCGTATGGAACGGTATCTGTGCCAATTTCAACCTCCTGGTTTATGCATCAACGCACCACACTTTTCCCCTTAAGCAGCCATAAGTGTGTTTTGTAAATGTGTGATGGTGTTCTGTTTGTAATTCAGTTCACGGTTGGCGATTTTTAGATTCCCTTTAGAAGTGATATCTTATGATAAGTTTCTCTTGCTGTCTAACTTATTTCACTCTCAATGACCGTACATAAGTCCCCCGGAGTCGCTGCAACTGGCCTCATTTCATTGATTTCAGGGCTGAGTAATATTCCGTTGTGCTTAAGTATCAAATTTTCTTTCACCATTTTTTCCTTCCAAGGACTATGAAGTTGTACCCAAGTCGAGGCTGTTGTAAACATAGCAGCAGTAAACGGGGTGCCTGCGTCCTGTGGATTTTTGGATTTTCCAACATAGAGGCCCATGAGTGGAAGCGCCCTATGCTTTGTAGCTCTGTTTTTTAGATGTTTTAGGAAACACAGCACACTTCTCCAGAGTGGCCGTTGGCAATTTACCTTCCCCCCTTCAGCGTAACGAGGCTCCCTTTTCTCCTCTCCTTGTCCTGCATATCTGGTTTTTACCCTTTGTGAGGATGGTCCTTTTTTCTGATTCGAAGTGATACCTCTTTGTAGTGTTGATTTGCATTGCCCGCTTCTTTGGTTGGCCAAAAAGGGCGTATGCGTTTTTCCTGAATATATTCTGGAAGTTAAATTTGAGAGACAGCTTTTCTCTTTAATTGATTAATTAATTTAATTTATTTATTTTTGGCTGTGTTGGGTCTTCGTTTCTGTGTGAAGGCTTTCTCTAGTTGTGGCAAGCGGGGGCCGCTCTTCATCGCGGTGCGCGGGCCTCTCACTATCGCGGCCTCTCTTGTTGCGGAGCACAGGCTCCAGACGCGCAGGCTCAGTAGTTGTGGCTCACGGGCCTAGTTGCTCCACGGCATGTGGGATCTTCCCAGACCAGGGCTCGAACCCGTGTCCCCTGCATTAGCAGGCAGATTCTCAACCACTGCACCACCAGGGAAGCCCCTTGAATAGTTTTGTATTTAAAGTTTGTCTGTGGGGACTTCCCTGGTGACGCAGTGGTTAAGAGTCCGCCTGCCAATGCAGGGGACCACGGGCTCGAGCCCTGGTCCGGGAAGATCCCACATGCCGCAGAGCAACCAAGCCTGCACGGCACAACTACTGAAGCCTGTGCGCCTAGAGCCCGTGCTCGCCCACAAGAGAAGCCACCGCAATGAGAAGCCCGTGCACCGCAACGAAGAGTAGCCCCGCTCGACGCAACTAGAGAAAGCCCACATGCAGCAACGAAGACCCAACGCAGCCAAACATAAATTATAAACTAAAATAAAATTTGCCTCTGAATAACTTTGAGTGAATTTGGTATAAGTTGTAAAGTTTGCATCTACATTCACTTCATTCCAAATGGTTTCCAATTAATTGTTCCTTAACTACTTTTAGAAAAGTTTTGGGATAGAGACTCCATTTTCGTTTGAATTTCCAGTTGAATGGATTCAGCAGTCCTGTCAGTAGGGCACGCTGCCCCCAGTGACCTGTGAGGGAGGCGCGGCCTGCACTTCCTGCACTGACCACAGGGTGGCGCCGAGTTCGCCTCTCTGACCCACAGCGCATGCTCGTTCCATGGAACTCGATTGTGAGGGCAGCTGAGAGGAGTTGAGCCGCCTCAGGCGCGGGGGCGGGGGCGGGGGCCTTCGGGTAGGACGCCCGGCTCAGCGTCTCTGCTGAGAGGAGCTCGGTCTCCGTCTCCTTAGGACTCGCTGGGGTTTCGGCTTCAGGACAAAGTGGGGCTGCGTCCACGCTGACTAGGGAACTAGGTTTCCTGAGGACCCAGGTGATGCCTGAGGAAAAGGTGAAGAGACGGTGAGGAAAAGTGGGGAGAAGCTTCCTGTGGGCGACTGACCGTTGAGGGGGTCCGTCTTCGTGTGAGCGAGGGAGGGCTTGGCGTGGAAAGCTGGGTGTTTGGTCAGGTTTGTGTGCAGGGTAGCCAGCGTGAGTTATGGGGCGTCCAGTTTTCCCAGCACCATTTATCGTGGGGAGTGTCGTGCTCCTTGGTGTGTCCTTGGTCCCTGTGTCATAAATTCACCGACCCCGTCCGTGTGGGTTGAATTCTGGTCTCTCTGTCCTGTTCCTCTGGTCCCTGTGCCCGTTTTGAGCCAGTTCCACACTGTTTTGGTGACTGTAGCTTCTCAGCAGAGTGTGACGTCAGGGAGGGAGATGCCTCCAGCCCGTTCTCTTTTTTCAGGGTTTCTTTGGCTATTTGGGGTCCTTTGCGGTTCCCCACAGATATTAGGAGGATTAGCTCTATTTTGGGGGAAAATACCATGGAATTTTGGGAGGGATTGCATTCACTGTGTCCACTGCTTTGGGTAGCATGGATATTTTAACAATATTAATTGTTCCATTCCATGAGAACAGGATATCTTTCCATTTATTGGTGTGTCTTGCAATGTCTTCATCAATGTCTTCAAGTTTTCAGTGTGCAGGTCTTTCACCTCCTTGGTTGACTTTATTCCCAGGTATTTTGTTCTTTTTGATGCAGTTGTAAATAGGGTTGCTTTCTTTCTCTTTCTGATGGTTCATTATTAGTGTTTAGAAAGGCAACTGATTTCTGTGTATTGATTTTGCAACTTTACTGAATTGATTTATTAGTTCTAATAGTGTTTTTGTGGAATGAAGTGGAAAATTGGAATTCAAAAATCCCACTGTTTCTACCATATCCAGGTCGTCCACAACACGGAGGACAGCGGCTCCTAATATAACCTTCCCACAGTGCCTCTAAATGACATGTGGACTTTGGGTGAACTGGATCTGGGTAAGGCTTGGCTTCTATGTGGAAGTTTGATGTTTTCTCTGCTTTTCTGGCATGCTGTTGACATACATGATGTTTTGAAAAGTAATTGACCTTCCAGTAATTTCAAACATACAACTTTACATACATAAAAACAAGTCTTGTACCTTGATTAAATATACTCCTAAATATTGACGTTGACATTATTAAAAATGGAATTGTTCTCATAAATTCTTTTTCAGATTATTTTTTTGCCAGCGTATGCATATAAGATAGATTTTCATGAATTGATATTTTGTTCTGTAACTTTGCTTATTAATTAGTTGATTAGCTCAAATAATTTCTTTGCTGATTATAGGTAGTTTTATATATAAGATGATGTGACCTATGTTCTGTGAAGAGACACGGTTTTAATTTTTCCATTCACCCATGGATGCCTTTTATTTCTTTCCTCAAGATTCTGGGTAGAACTTCCAGTACACTATTGAGTAACGGTGATGAAGGCCAGCTTCCTGGCCCTGTTCCTGATTTCAGGAGTAAATCTTTCAGTCTTTAACGTTGAGCATGATGTTTGCTGTGGCTTTTTGTACTATTTTCCATATTGAACACATTTCCTTTTATTCCTGCTTTCTTGAGTGTTTTTCATGAAATAACACTGGATTTTCATTGTAGATTTTTTGCATTAATTGATATGATTATGTGTTTTTACTTCACACCATTATTGTGGTTGAATACATTGCTTACTTTTCATATGTGGAGCAACCTGAAATTCCTGGTGTAGAGATACTTGCTTATGGCATTATCCATTTAAAGTTCTGTTGGTTTCATGTTGCTATTATTGTGTGATAGATTTTTACATTCCTATTTATAAGTTGTACTGGGGTAGTTTTCTTGTTTTTTTCCTTTATTTTTAAAATCTTTTTTAAAATAGTGGTTTTATTTCATTTTAATTATTTATTTATTTTGGCCACGTCCCATGGCTTGTGGGATCTTAGTTCCCCAGTCAGGGATCGAACCCGAGCCCTTGGCAGTGAAAGCACAGAGTCCTAACCACTGGGCCACCAGAGTATTCCCCAGTTTTCTTTTTCAAGATGTATTTGTATAATCTGATTAGACTTGGCTTGGTGTAAGTGGTTTGGAGGGTTAGCATTAGGGCTGGGGCTGGTGTGAGGGTTGGGGCTGTGTATGGTGTATGGTTGCTGTTATGGTTTAAGTTTTATGGTTAATGAGTTATTTATGGGTATGGTTAATGAATATATTTTATGGCTTGGTTATGGTTATGGTTTTGCTTATTGGTTAAGGTTTATGGTTTTGGTCTCAGGGTGTTAGGGTTCTGTGTTAGAGTGGGTGTTAGGGTATGGGTGAGAATTGGGGTACAGGTAGGATACGGGTAGAGCATGGGTTAGGGTAAGGTACAGGTTTAGGGTACGGGTTAGGCTAAGGTTAGGTCAGGGCTTAGGGTCAGGATCAGAGTTTAGGGTTAGGGTCCATGTCAGGATTAGCGTCAAGGTTGAGCGAGGCCATTGTTTTCTGCTCCTCCAGTGCTGGATTCTCATTGATAGATGAATGAAATGTCTGCTCTGCTCACCCACTGTTTCAAATTGAGCTCAGCCTTAGTCAAGGGTTCTTAGGGCCTCAGAGGTCATGCAGGGTTTCCCTCCACCCTCCCTCCTGGGAAGGGTGATGCAGGCCCCACTCTGTCTGGGCAGCCCCAGGTCCAGCATGGCCCTGACATGCAGGATACTAACTAGACGTGATGTAAGACTTGGTGCATCAGTCTGCCAGCCCCCCGGTGCTGCCTTTTTTTTTTCTTAATTAATTAATTAATTAATTTTGGGCTGTGTTGGGTCTGCATTGCTGCCCGGAGGCTTTCTCTAGTTGCGGCGAGTGGGGGCTTCTCTTGTTGCAGAGCACAGGCTCTAAGCGCGTGGGCTTCAGCAGTTGGGGCTCGCGGGTTCTAGAGCGCAGGCTCAGTAGTTGTGGTGCACGGGCTTAGTTGCTCCACAGCATGTGGGATCTTCCCTGACCAGGGCTCAAACCCGTGTCCCCTGCATTGGCAGGTGAATTCTTAACCACTGCGCCACCAGGGAAGTCTGGTGTTGCGTTCGTGAGGGCTGGTGGGGCCCTCTTGGGACTGGGCGGATCGTTTGTTCCATCTGCACGGGTGTCCAAGCAGGTCTCAGGACAGCCCTTGGCCTCTGAGCATCCAGGCAGGCACCCACGTTCCTCCAGCTCAGGTTAGCCTTGGCCCCTCCAGCCCCCGTGGCCAATTACTGAGCTGATTGTGTCTTTACTCTTTAAAATTAAATCGCTCTCTCCAGGTGGGCGAGAAGTTTACTTGTGAGCTTGGTTAGGGTTAGGGGTTAGGGGTTAAGGGTTAGGGGTTAGGGTCAGGGTTAGGGCTAGGGCTAGGGCTAGGGGTTAGGGTTAGGCTTAGGGTTGGGTTAGGGTTAGGGGTTAGGGTTAGGGTTTAGGTTTAGGGTTAGGGTTAGGGTTAGTGTTGGGTTAGGGTTAGGGTTAAGGTAGGGTTAGGGTTTAGGGTTAGGGTGTCCAGCCTTACGTCCCATTCAGCTGTGAGTGTAGATGTGGTCAGTCCAGTTGCCTCACAGCCCCTGTTTGAATTTTGTAAGAATTCCTCTCTCTCTCGCTGTCTTTCTCTTTTTATAATTAATTTTTATAATGGGGTGTAGCTGATTTGCAATGTTGTGTTTCTTGGTGCTGTACATCCACTTGAGTCACTTACAGAGAGACATCAATAAATTCTTTTCTAGTTTCTAGTAGTCAGATATATGTTTTTTCTGTGAATAGAGTGTGCTGAGTCCAGTTCCTTGAACAATGAGTATGTCTTGGCGATTACATTATTGGCGTATGGAACGGTATCTGTGCCAATTTCAACCTCCTGGTTTATGCATCAACGCACCACACTTTTCCCCTTAAGCAGCCATAAGTGTGTTTTGTAAATGTGTGATGGTGTTCTGTTTGTAATTCAGTTCACGGTTGGCGATTTTTAGATTCCCTTTAGAAGTGATATCTTATGATAAGTTTCTCTTGCTGTCTAACTTATTTCACTCTCAATGACCGTACATAAGTCCCCCGGAGTCGCTGCAACTGGCCTCATTTCATTGATTTCAGGGCTGAGTAATATTCCGTTGTGCTTAAGTATCAAATTTTCTTTCACCATTTTTTCCTTCCAAGGACTATGAAGTTGTACCCAAGTCGAGGCTGTTGTAAACATAGCAGCAGTAAACGGGGTGCCTGCGTCCTGTGGATTTTTGGATTTTCCAACATAGAGGCCCATGAGTGGAAGCGCCCTATGCTTTGTAGCTCTGTTTTTTAGATGTTTTAGGAAACACAGCACACTTCTCCAGAGTGGCCGTTGGCAATTTACCTTCCCCCCTTCAGCGTAACGAGGCTCCCTTTTCTCCTCTCCTTGTCCTGCATATCTGGTTTTTACCCTTTGTGAGGATGGTCCTTTTTTCTGATTCGAAGTGATACCTCTTTGTAGTGTTGATTTGCATTGCCCGCTTCTTTGGTTGGCCAAAAAGGGCGTATGCGTTTTTCCTGAATATATTCTGGAAGTTAAATTTGAGAGACAGCTTTTCTCTTTAATTGATTAATTAATTTAATTTATTTATTTTTGGCTGTGTTGGGTCTTCGTTTCTGTGTGAAGGCTTTCTCTAGTTGTGGCAAGCGGGGGCCGCTCTTCATCGCGGTGCGCGGGCCTCTCACTATCGCGGCCTCTCTTGTTGCGGAGCACAGGCTCCAGACGCGCAGGCTCAGTAGTTGTGGCTCACGGGCCTAGTTGCTCCACGGCATGTGGGATCTTCCCAGACCAGGGCTCGAACCCGTGTCCCCTGCATTAGCAGGCAGATTCTCAACCACTGCACCACCAGGGAAGCCCCTTGAATAGTTTTGTATTTAAAGTTTGTCTGTGGGGACTTCCCTGGTGACGCAGTGGTTAAGAGTCCGCCTGCCAATGCAGGGGACCACGGGCTCGAGCCCTGGTCCGGGAAGATCCCACATGCCGCAGAGCAACCAAGCCTGCACGGCACAACTACTGAAGCCTGTGCGCCTAGAGCCCGTGCTCGCCCACAAGAGAAGCCACCGCAATGAGAAGCCCGTGCACCGCAACGAAGAGTAGCCCCGCTCGACGCAACTAGAGAAAGCCCACATGCAGCAACGAAGACCCAACGCAGCCAAACATAAATTATAAACTAAAATAAAATTTGCCTCTGAATAACTTTGAGTGAATTTGGTATAAGTTGTAAAGTTTGCATCTACATTCACTTCATTCCAAATGGTTTCCAATTAATTGTTCCTTAACTACTTTTAGAAAAGTTTTGGGATAGAGACTCCATTTTCGTTTGAATTTCCAGTTGAATGGATTCAGCAGTCCTGTCAGTAGGGCACGCTGCCCCCAGTGACCTGTGAGGGAGGCGCGGCCTGCACTTCCTGCACTGACCACAGGGTGGCGCCGAGTTCGCCTCTCTGACCCACAGCGCATGCTCGTTCCATGGAACTCGATTGTGAGGGCAGCTGAGAGGAGTTGAGCCGCCTCAGGCGCGGGGGCGGGGGCGGGGGCCTTCGGGTAGGACGCCCGGCTCAGCGTCTCTGCTGAGAGGAGCTCGGTCTCCGTCTCCTTAGGACTCGCTGGGGTTTCGGCTTCAGGACAAAGTGGGGCTGCGTCCACGCTGACTAGGGAAGTAGGTTTCCTGAGGACCCAGGTGATGCCTGAGGAAAAGGTGAAGAGACGGTGAGGAAAAGTGGGGAGAAGCTTCCTGTGGGCGACTGACCGTTGAGGGGGTCCGTCTTCGTGTGAGCGAGGGAGGGCTTGGCGTGGAAAGCTGGGTGTTTGGTCAGGTTTGTGTGCAGGGTAGCCAGCGTGAGTTATGGGGCGTCCAGTTTTCCCAGCACCATTTATCGTGGGGCGTGTCGTGCTCCTTGGTGTGTCCTTGGTCCCTGTGTCATAAATTCACCGACCCCGTCCGTGTGGGTTGAATTCTGGTCTCTCTGTCCTGTTCCTCTGGTCCCTGTGCCCGTTTTGAGCCAGTTCCACACTGTTTTGGTGACTGTAGCTTCTCAGCAGAGTGTGACGTCAGGGAGGGAGATGCCTCCAGCCCGTTCTCTTTTTTCAGGGTTTCTTTGGCTATTTGGGGTCCTTTGCGGTTCCCCACAGATATTAGGAGGATTAGCTCTATTTTGGGGGAAAATACCATGGAATTTTGGGAGGGATTGCATTCACTGTGTCCACTGCTTTGGGTAGCATGGATATTTTAACAATATTAATTGTTCCATTCCATGAGAACAGGATATCTTTCCATTTATTGGTGTGTCTTGCAATGTCTTCATCAATGTCTTCAAGTTTTCAGTGTGCAGGTCTTTCACCTCCTTGGTTGACTTTATTCCCAGGTATTTTGTTCTTTTTGATGCAGTTGTAAATAGGGTTGCTTTCTTTCTCTTTCTGATGGTTCATTATTAGTGTTTAGAAAGGCAACTGATTTCTGTGTATTGATTTTGCAACTTTACTGAATTGATTTATTAGTTCTAATAGTGTTTTTGTGGAATGAAGTGGAAAATTGGAATTCAAAAATCCCACTGTTTCTACCATATCCAGGTCGTCCACAACACGGAGGACAGCGGCTCCTAATATAACCTTCCCACAGTGCCTCTAAATGACATGTGGACTTTGGGTGAACTGGATCTGGGTAAGGCTTGGCTTCTATGTGGAAGTTTGATGTTTTCTCTGCTTTTCTGGCATGCTGTTGACATACATGATGTTTTGAAAAGTAATTGACCTTCCAGTAATTTCAAACATACAACTTTACATACATAAAAACAAGTCTTGTACCTTGATTAAATATACTCCTAAATATTGACGTTGACATTATTAAAAATGGAATTGTTCTCATAAATTCTTTTTCAGATTATTTTTTTGCCAGCGTATGCATATAAGATAGATTTTCATGAATTGATATTTTGTTCTGTAACTTTGCTTATTAATTAGTTGATTAGCTCAAATAATTTCTTTGCTGATTATAGGTAGTTTTATATATAAGATGATGTGACCTATGTTCTGTGAAGAGACACGGTTTTAATTTTTCCATTCACCCATGGATGCCTTTTATTTCTTTCCTCAAGATTCTGGGTAGAACTTCCAGTACACTATTGAGTAACGGTGATGAAGGCCAGCTTCCTGGCCCTGTTCCTGATTTCAGGAGTAAATCTTTCAGTCTTTAACGTTGAGCATGATGTTTGCTGTGGCTTTTTGTACTATTTTCCATATTGAACACATTTCCTTTTATTCCTGCTTTCTTGAGTGTTTTTCATGAAATAACACTGGATTTTCATTGTAGATTTTTTGCATTAATTGATATGATTATGTGTTTTTACTTCACACCATTATTGTGGTTGAATACATTGCTTACTTTTCATATGTGGAGCAACCTGAAATTCCTGGTGTAGAGATACTTGCTTATGGCATTATCCATTTAAAGTTCTGTTGGTTTCATGTTGCTATTATTGTGTGATAGATTTTTACATTCCTATTTATAAGTTGTACTGGGGTAGTTTTCTTGTTTTTTTCCTTTATTTTTAAAATCTTTTTTAAAATAGTGGTTTTATTTCATTTTAATTATTTATTTACTTTGGCCACATCCCATGGCTTGTGGGATCTTAGTTCCCCAGTCAGGGATCGAACCCGAGCCCTTGGCAGTGAAAGCACAGAGTCCTAACCACTGGGCCACCAGAGTATTCCCCAGTTTTCTTTTTCAAGATGTATTTGTATAATCTGATTAGACTTGGCTTGGTGTAAGTGGTTTGGAGGGTTAGCATTAGGGCTGGGGCTGGTGTGAGGGTTGGGGCTGTGTATGGTGTATGGTTGCTGTTATGGTTTAAGTTTTATGGTTAATGAGTTATTTATGGGTATGGTTAATGAATATATTTTATGGCTTGGTTATGGTTATGGTTTTGCTTATTGGTTAAGGTTTATGGTTTTGGTCTCAGGGTGTTAGGGTTCTGTGTTAGAGTGGGTGTTAGGGTATGGGTGAGAATTGGGGTACAGGTAGGATACGGGTAGAGCATGGGTTAGGGTAAGGTACAGGTTTAGGGTACGGGTTAGGCTAAGGTTAGGTCAGGGCTTAGGGTCAGGATCAGAGTTTAGGGTTAGGGTCCATGTCAGGATTAGCGTCAAGGTTGAGCGAGGCCATTGTTTTCTGCTCCTCCAGTGCTGGATTCTCATTGATAGATGAATGAAATGTCTGCTCTGCTCACCCACTGTTTCAAATTGAGCTCAGCCTTAGTCAAGGGTTCTTAGGGCCTCAGAGGTCATGCAGGGTTTCCCTCCACCCTCCCTCCTGGGAAGGGTGATGCAGGCCCCACTCTGTCTGGGCAGCCCCAGGTCCAGCATGGCCCTGACATGCAGGATACTAACTAGACGTGATGTAAGACTTGGTGCATCAGTCTGCCAGCCCCCCGGTGCTGCCTTTTTTTTTTCTTAATTAATTAATTAATTAATTTTGGGCTGTGTTGGGTCTGCATTGCTGCCCGGAGGCTTTCTCTAGTTGCGGCGAGTGGGGGCTTCTCTTGTTGCAGAGCACAGGCTCTAAGCGCGTGGGCTTCAGCAGTTGGGGCTCGCGGGTTCTAGAGCGCAGGCTCAGTAGTTGTGGTGCACGGGCTTAGTTGCTCCACAGCATGTGGGATCTTCCCTGACCAGGGCTCAAACCCGTGTCCCCTGCATTGGCAGGTGAATTCTTAACCACTGCGCCACCAGGGAAGTCTGGTGTTGCGTTCGTGAGGGCTGGTGGGGCCCTCTTGGGACTGGGCGGATCGTTTGTTCCATCTGCACGGGTGTCCAAGCAGGTCTCAGGACAGCCCTTGGCCTCTGAGCATCCAGGCAGGCACCCACGTTCCTCCAGCTCAGGTTAGCCTTGGCCCCTCCAGCCCCCGTGGCCAATTACTGAGCTGATTGTGTCTTTACTCTTTAAAATTAAATCGCTCTCTCCAGGTGGGCGAGAAGTTTACTTGTGAACTTGGTTAGGGTTAGGGGTTAGGGGTTAAGGGTTAGGGGTTAGGGTCAGGGTTAGGGCTAGGGCTAGGGCTAGGGGTTAGGGTTAGGCTTAGGGTTGGGTTAGGGTTAGGGGTTAGGGTTAGGGTTTAGGTTTAGGGTTAGGGTTAGGGTTAGTGTTGGGTTAGGGTTAGGGTTAAGGTAGGGTTAGGGTTTAGGGTTAGGGTGTCCAGCCTTACGTCCCATTCAGCTGTGAGTGTAGATGTGGTCAGTCCAGTTGCCTCACAGCCCCTGTTTGAATTTTGTAAGAATTCCTCTCTCTCTCGCTGTCTTTCTCTTTTTATAATTAATTTTTATAATGGGGTGTAGCTGATTTGCAATGTTGTGTTTCTTGGTGCTGTACATCCACTTGAGTCACTTACAGAGAGACATCAATAAATTCTTTTCTAGTTTCTAGTAGTCAGATATATGTTTTTTCTGTGAATAGAGTGTGCTGAGTCCAGTTCCTTGAACAATGAGTATGTCTTGGCGATTACATTATTGGCGTATGGAACGGTATCTGTGCCAATTTCAACCTCCTGGTTTATGCATCAACGCACCACACTTTTCCCCTTAAGCAGCCATAAGTGTGTTTTGTAAATGTGTGATGGTGTTCTGTTTGTAATTCAGTTCACGGTTGGCGATTTTTAGATTCCCTTTATAAGTGATATCTTATGATAAGTTTCTCTTGCTGTCTAACTTATTTCACTCTCAATGACCGTACATAAGTCCCCCGGAGTCGCTGCAACTGGCCTCATTTCATTGATTTCAGGGCTGAGTAATATTCCGTTGTGCTTAAGTATCAAATTTTCTTTCACCATTTTTTCCTTCCAAGGACTATGAAGTTGTACCCAAGTCGAGGCTGTTGTAAACATAGCAGCAGTAAACGGGGTGCCTGCGTCCTGTGGATTTTTGGATTTTCCAACATAGAGGCCCATGAGTGGAAGCGCCCTATGCTTTGTAGCTCTGTTTTTTAGATGTTTTAGGAAACACAGCACACTTCTCCAGAGTGGCCGTTGGCAATTTACCTTCCCCCCTTCAGCGTAACGAGGCTCCCTTTTCTCCTCTCCTTGTCCTGCATATCTGGTTTTTACCCTTTGTGAGGATGGTCCTTTTTTCTGATTCGAAGTGATACCTCTTTGTAGTGTTGATTTGCATTGCCCGCTTCTTTGGTTGGCCAAAAAGGGCGTATGCGTTTTTCCTGAATATATTCTGGAAGTTAAATTTGAGAGACAGCTTTTCTCTTTAATTGATTAATTAATTTATTTATTTTTGGCTGTGTTGGGTCTTCGTTTCTGTGCGAAGGCTTTCTCTAGTTGTGGCAAGCGGGGGCCGCTCTTCATCGCGGTGCGCGGGCCTCTCACTATCGCGGCCTCTCTTGTTGCGGAGCACAGGCTCCAGACGCGCAGGCTCAGTAGTTGTGGCTCACGGGCCTAGTTGCTCCACGGCATGTGGGATCTTCCCAGACCAGGGCTCGAACCCGTGTCCCCTGCATTAGCAGGCAGATTCTCAACCACTGCACCACCAGGGAAGCCCCTTGAATAGTTTTGTATTTAAAGTTTGTCTGTGGGGACTTCCCTGGTGACGCAGTGGTTAAGAGTCCGCCTGCCAATGCAGGGGACCACGGGCTCGAGCCCTGGTCCGGGAAGATCCCACATGCCGCAGAGCAACCAAGCCTGCACGGCACAACTACTGAAGCCTGCGCGCCTAGAGCCCGTGCTCGCCCACAAGAGAAGCCACCGCAATGAGAAGCCCGTGCACCGCAACGAAGAGTAGCCCCGCTCGACGCAACTAGAGAAAGCCCACATGCAGCAACGAAGACCCAACGCAGCCAAACATAAATTATAAACTAAAATAAAATTTGCCTCTGAATAACTTTGAGTGAATTTGGTATAAGTTGTAAAGTTTGCATCTACATTCACTTCATTCCAAATGGTTTCCAATTAATTGTTCCTTAACTACTTTTAGAAAAGTTTTGGGATAGAGACTCCATTTTCGTTTGAATTTCCAGTTGAATGGATTCAGCAGTCCTGTCAGTAGGGCACGCTGCCCCCAGTGACCTGTGAGGGAGGCGCGGCCTGCACTTCCTGCACTGACCACAGGGTGGCGCCGAGTTCGCCTCTCTGACCCACAGCGCATGCTCGTTCCATGGAACTCGATTGTGAGGGCAGCTGAGAGGAGTTGAGCCGCCTCAGGCGCGGGGGCGGGGGCGGGGGCCTTCGGGTAGGACGCCCGGCTCAGCGTCTCTGCTGAGAGGAGCTCGGTCTCCGTCTCCTTAGGACTCGCTGGGGTTTCGGCTTCAGGACAAAGTGGGGCTGCGTCCACGCTGACTAGGGAAGTAGGTTTCCTGAGGACCCAGGTGATGCCTGAGGAAAAGGTGAAGAGACGGTGAGGAAAAGTGGGGAGAAGCTTCCTGTGGGCGACTGACCGTTGAGGGGGTCCGTCTTCGTGTGAGCGAGGGAGGGCTTGGCGTGGAAAGCTGGGTGTTTGGTCAGGTTTGTGTGCAGGGTAGCCAGCGTGAGTTATGGGGCGTCCAGTTTTCCCAGCACCATTTATCGTGGGGCGTGTCGTGCTCCTTGGTGTGTCCTTGGTCCCTGTGTCATAAATTCACCGACCCCGTCCGTGTGGGTTGAATTCTGGTCTCTCTGTCCTGTTCCTCTGGTCCCTGTGCCCGTTTTGAGCCAGTTCCACACTGTTTTGGTGACTGTAGCTTCTCAGCAGAGTGTGACGTCAGGGAGGGAGATGCCTCCAGCCCGTTCTCTTTTTTCAGGGTTTCTTTGGCTATTTGGGGTCCTTTGCGGTTCCCCACAGATATTAGGAGGATTAGCTCTATTTTGGGGGAAAATACCATGGAATTTTGGGAGGGATTGCATTCACTGTGTCCACTGCTTTGGGTAGCATGGATATTTTAACAATATTAATTGTTCCATTCCATGAGAACAGGATATCTTTCCATTTCTTGGTGTGTCTTGCAATGTCTTCATCAATGTCTTAAAGTTTTCAGTGTGCAGGTCTTTCACCTCCTTGGTTGACTTTATTCCCAGGTATTTTGTTCTTTTTGATGCAGTTGTAAATAGGGTTGCTTTCTTTCTCTCTCTGATGGTTCATTATTAGTGTTTAGAAAGGCAACTGATTTCTGTGTATTGATTTTGCAACTTTACTGAATTGATTTATTAGTTCTAATAGTGTTTTTGTGGAATGAAGTGGAAAATTGGAATTCAAAAATCCCACTGTTTCTACCATATCCAGGTCGTCCACAACACGGAGGACAGCGGCTCCTAATATAACCTTCCCACAGTGCCTCTAAATGACATGTGGACTTTGGGTGAACTGGATCTGGGTAAGGCTTGGCTTCTATGTGGAAGTTTGATGTTTTCTCTGCTTTTCTGGCATGCTGTTGACATACATGATGTTTTGAAAAGTAATTGACTTTCCAGTAATTTCAAACATACAACTTTACATACATAAAAACAAGTCTTGTACCTTGATTAAATATACTCCTAAATATTGATGTTGACATTATTAAAAATGGAATTGTTCTCATAAATTCTTTTTCAGATTATTTTTTTGCCAGCGTATGCATATAAGATAGATTTTCATGAATTGATATTTTGTTCTGTAACTTTGCTTATTAATTAGTTGATTAGCTCAAATAATTTCTTTGCTGATTATAGGTAGTTTTATATATAAGATGATGTGACCTATGTTCTGTGAAGAGACACGGTTTTAATTTTTCCATTCACCCATGGATGCCTTTTATTTCTTTCCTCAAGATTCTGGGTAGAACTTCCAGTACACTATTGAGTAACGGTGATGAAGGCCAGCTTCCTGGCCCTGTTCCTGATTTCAGGAGTAAATCTTTCAGTCTTTAACGTTGAGCATGATGTTTGCTGTGGCTTTTTGTACTATTTTCCATATTGAACACATTTCCTTTTATTCCTGCTTTCTTGAGTGTTTTTCATGAAATAACACTGGATTTTCATTGTAGATTTTTTGCATTAATTGATATGATTATGTGTTTTTACTTCACACCATTATTGTGGTTGAATACATTGCTTACTTTTCATATGTGGAGCAACCTGAAATTCCTGGTGTAGAGATACTTGCTTATGGCATTATCCATTTAAAGTTCTGTTGGTTTCATGTTGCTATTATTGTGTGATAGATTTTTACATTCCTATTTATAAGTTGTACTGGGGTAGTTTTCTTGTTTTTTTCCTTTATTTTTAAAATCTTTTTTAAAATAGTGGTTTTATTTCATTTTAATTATTTATTTACTTTGGCCACATCCCATGGCTTGTGGGATCTTAGTTCCCCAGTCAGGGATCGAACCCGAGCCCTTGGCAGTGAAAGCACAGAGTCCTAACCACTGGGCCACCAGAGTATTCCCCAGTTTTCTTTTTCAAGATGTATTTGTATAATCTGATTAGACTTGGCTTGGTGTAAGTGGTTTGGAGGGTTAGCATTAGGGCTGGGGCTGGTGTGAGGGTTGGGGCTGTGTATGGTGTATGGTTGCTGTTATGGTTTAAGTTTTATGGTTAATGAGTTATTTATGGGTATGGTTAATGAATATATTTTATGGCTTGGTTATGGTTATGGTTTTGCTTATTGGTTAAGGTTTATGGTTTTGGTCTCAGGGTGTTAGGGTTCTGTGTTAGAGTGGGTGTTAGGGTATGGGTGAGAATTGGGGTACAGGTAGGATACGGGTAGAGCATGGGTTAGGGTAAGGTACAGGTTTAGGGTACGGGTTAGGCTAAGGTTAGGTCAGGGCTTAGGGTCAGGATCAGAGTTTAGGGTTAGGGTCCATGTCAGGATTAGCGTCAAGGTTGAGCGAGGCCATTGTTTTCTGCTCCTCCAGTGCTGGATTCTCATTGATAGATGAATGAAATGTCTGCTCTGCTCACCCACTGTTTCAAATTGAGCTCAGCCTTAGTCAAGGGTTCTTAGGGCCTCAGAGGTCATGCAGGGTTTCCCTCCACCCTCCCTCCTGGGAAGGGTGATGCAGGCCCCACTCTGTCTGGGCAGCCCCAGGTCCAGCATGGCCCTGACATGCAGGATACTAACTAGACGTGATGTAAGACTTGGTGCATCAGTCTGCCAGCCCCCCGGTGCTGCCTTTTTTTTTTTCTTAATTAATTAATTAATTAATTTTGAGCTGTGTTGGGTCTGCATTGCTGCCCGGAGGCTTTCTCTAGTTGCGGCGAGTGGGGGCTTCTCTTGTTGCAGAGCACAGGCTCTAAGCGCGTGGGCTTCAGCAGTTGGGGCTCGCGGGTTCTAGAGCGCAGGCTCAGTAGTTGTGGTGCACGGGCTTAGTTGCTCCACAGCATGTGGGATCTTCCCTGACCAGGGCTCAAACCCGTGTCCCCTGCATTGGCAGGTGAATTCTTAACCACTGCGCCACCAGGGAAGTCTGGTGTTGCGTTCGTGAGGGCTGGTGGGGCCCTCTTGGGACTGGGCGGATCGTTTGTTCCATCTGCACGGGTGTCCAAGCAGGCCTCAGGACAGCCCTTGGCCTCTGAGCATCCAGGCAGGCACCCACGTTCCTCCAGCTCAGGTTAGCCTTGGCCCCTCCAGCCCCCGTGGCCAATTACTGAGCTGATTGTGTCTTTACTCTTTAAAATTAAATCGCTCTCTCCAGGTGGGCGAGAAGTTTACTTGTGAACTTGGTTAGGGTTAGGGGTTAGGGGTTAAGGGTTAGGGGTTAGGGTCAGGGTTAGGGCTAGGGCTAGGGCTAGGGGTTAGGGTTAGGCTTAGGGTTGGGTTAGGGTTAGGGGTTAGGGTTAGGGTTTAGGTTTAGGGTTAGGGTTAGGGTTAGTGTTGGGTTAGGGTTAGGGTTAAGGTAGGGTTAGGGTTTAGGGTTAGGGTGTCCAGCCTTACGTCCCATTCAGCTGTGAGTGTAGATGTGGTCAGTCCAGTTGCCTCACAGCCCCTGTTTGAATTTTGTAAGAATTCCTCTCTCTCTCTCGCTGTCTTTCTCTTTTTATAATTAATTTTTATAATGGGGTGTAGCTGATTTGCAATGTTGTGTTTCTTGGTGCTGTACATCCACTTGAGTCACTTACAGAGAGACATCAATAAATTCTTTTCTAGTTTCTAGTAGTCAGATATATGTTTTTTCTGTGAATAGAGTGTGCTGAGTCCAGTTCCTTGAACAATGAGTATGTCTTGGCGATTACATTATTGGCGTATGGAACGGTATCTGTGCCAATTTCAACCTCCTGGTTTATGCATCAACGCACCACACTTTTCCCCTTAAGCAGCCATAAGTGTGTTTTGTAAATGTGTGATGGTGTTCTGTTTGTAATTCAGTTCACGGTTGGCGATTTTTAGATTCCCTTTATAAGTGATATCTTATGATAAGTTTCTCTTGCTGTCTAACTTATTTCACTCTCAATGACTGTACATAAGTCCCCCGGAGTCGCTGCAACTGGCCTCATTTCATTGATTTCAGGGCTGAGTAATATTCCGTTGTGCTTAAGTATCAAATTTTCTTTCACCATTTTTTCCTTCCAAGGACTATGAAGTTGTACCCAAGTCGAGGCTGTTGTAAACATAGCAGCAGTAAACGGGGTGCCTGCGTCCTGTGGATTTTTGGATTTTCCAACATATAGGCCCATGAGTGGAAGCGCCCTATGCTTTGTAGCTCTGTTTTTTAGATGTTTTAGGAAACACAGCACACTTCTCCAGAGTGGCCGTTGGCAATTTACCTTCCCCCCTTCAGCGTAACGAGGCTCCCTTTTCTCCTCTCCTTGTCCTGCATATCTGGTTTTTACCCTTTGTGAGGATGGTCCTTTTTTCTGATTCGAAGTGATACCTCTTTGTAGTGTTGATTTGCATTGCCCGCTTCTTTGGTTGGCCAAAAAGGGCGTATGCGTTTTTCCTGAATATATTCTGGAAGTTAAATTTGAGAGACAGCTTTTCTCTTTAATTGATTAATTAATTTATTTATTTTTGGCTGTGTTGGGTCTTCGTTTCTGTGCGAAGGCTTTCTCTAGTTGTGGCAAGCGGGGGCCGCTCTTCATCGCGGTGCGCGGGCCTCTCACTATCGCGGCCTCTCTTGTTGCGGAGCACAGGCTCCAGACGCGCAGGCTCAGTAGTTGTGGCTCACGGGCCTAGTTGCTCCACGGCATGTGGGATCTTCCCAGACCAGGGCTCGAACCCGTGTCCCCTGCATTAGCAGGCAGATTCTCAACCACTGCACCACCAGGGAAGCCCCTTGAATAGTTTTGTATTTAAAGTTTGTCTGTGGGGACTTCCCTGGTGACGCAGTGGTTAAGAGTCCGCCTGCCAATGCAGGGGACCATGGGCTCGAGCCCTGGTCCGGGAAGATCCCACATGCCGCAGAGCAACCAAGCCTGCACGGCACAACTACTGAAGCCTGCGCGCCTAGAGCCCGTGCTCGCCCACAAGAGAAGCCACCGCAATGAGAAGCCCGTGCACCGCAACGAAGAGTAGCCCCGCTCGACGCAACTAGAGAAAGCCCACATGCAGCAACGAAGACCCAACGCAGCCAAACATAAATTATAAACTAAAATAAAATTTGCCTCTGAATAACTTTGAGTGAATTTGGTATAAGTTGTAAAGTTTGCATCTACATTCACTTCATTCCAAATGGTTTCCAATTAATTGTTCCTTAACTACTTTTAGAAAAGTTTTGGGATAGAGACTCCATTTTCGTTTGAATTTCCAGTTGAATGGATTCAGCAGTCCTGTCAGTAGGGCACGCTGCCCCCAGTGACCTGTGAGGGAGGCGCGGCCTGCACTTCCTGCACTGACCACAGGGTGGCGCCGAGTTCGCCTCTCTGACCCACAGCGCATGCTCGTTCCATGGAACTCGATTGTGAGGGCAGCTGAGAGGAGTTGAGCCGCCTCAGGCGCGGGGGCGGGGGCGGGGGCCTTCGGGTAGGACGCCCGGCTCAGCGTCTCTGCTGAGAGGAGCTCGGTCTCCGTCTCCTTAGGACTCGCTGGGGTTTCGGCTTCAGGACAAAGTGGGGCTGCGTCCACGCTGACTAGGGAAGTAGGTTTCCTGAGGACCCAGGTGATGCCTGAGGAAAAGGTGAAGAGACGGTGAGGAAAAGTGGGGAGAAGCTTCCTGTGGGCGACTGACCGTTGAGGGGGTCCGTCTTCGTGTGAGCGAGGGAGGGCTTGGCGTGGAAAGCTGGGTGTTTGGTCAGGTTTGTGTGCAGGGTAGCCAGCGTGAGTTATGGGGCGTCCAGTTTTCCCAGCACCATTTATCGTGGGGCGTGTCGTGCTCCTTGGTGTGTCCTTGGTCCCTGTGTCATAAATTCACCGACCCCGTCCGTGTGGGTTGAATTCTGGTCTCTCTGTCCTGTTCCTCTGGTCCCTGTGCCCGTTTTGAGCCAGTTCCACACTGTTTTGGTGACTGTAGCTTCTCAGCAGAGTGTGACGTCAGGGAGGGAGATGCCTCCAGCCCGTTCTCTTTTTTCAGGGTTTCTTTGGCTATTTGGGGTCCTTTGCGGTTCCCCACAGATATTAGGAGGATTAGCTCTATTTTGGGGGAAAATACCATGGAATTTTGGGAGGGATTGCATTCACTGTGTCCACTGCTTTGGGTAGCATGGATATTTTAACAATATTAATTGTTCCATTCCATGAGAACAGGATATCTTTCCATTTCTTGGTGTGTCTTGCAATGTCTTCATCAATGTCTTAAAGTTTTCAGTGTGCAGGTCTTTCACCTCCTTGGTTGACTTTATTCCCAGGTATTTTGTTCTTTTTGATGCAGTTGTAAATAGGGTTGCTTTCTTTCTCTCTCTGATGGTTCATTATTAGTGTTTAGAAAGGCAACTGATTTCTGTGTATTGATTTTGCAACTTTACTGAATTGATTTATTAGTTCTAATAGTGTTTTTGTGGAATGAAGTGGAAAATTGGAATTCAAAAATCCCACTGTTTCTACCATATCCAGGTCGTCCACAACACGGAGGACAGCGGCTCCTAATATAACCTTCCCACAGTGCCTCTAAATGACATGTGGACTTTGGGTGAACTGGATCTGGGTAAGGCTTGGCTTCTATGTGGAAGTTTGATGTTTTCTCTGCTTTTCTGGCATGCTGTTGACATACATGATGTTTTGAAAAGTAATTGACTTTCCAGTAATTTCAAACATACAACTTTACATACATAAAAACAAGTCTTGTACCTTGATTAAATATACTCCTAAATATTGATGTTGACATTATTAAAAATGGAATTGTTCTCATAAATTCTTTTTCAGATTATTTTTTTGCCAGCGTATGCATATAAGATAGATTTTCATGAATTGATATTTTGTTCTGTAACTTTGCTTATTAATTAGTTGATTAGCTCAAATAATTTCTTTGCTGATTATAGGTAGTTTTATATATAAGATGATGTGACCTATGTTCTGTGAAGAGACACGGTTTTAATTTTTCCATTCACCCATGGATGCCTTTTCTTTCTTTCCTCAAGATTCTGGGTAGAACTTCCAGTACACTATTGAGTAACGGTGATGAAGGCCAGCTTCCTGGCCCTGTTCCTGATTTCAGGAGTAAATCTTTCAGTCTTTAACGTTGAGCATGATGTTTGCTGTGGCTTTTTGTACTACTCTTTTCCATATTGAACACATTTCCTTTTATTCCTGCTTTCTTGAGTGTTTTTCATGAAATAACACTGGATTTTCATTGTAGATTTTTTGCATTAATTGATATGATTATGTGTTTTTACTTCACACCATTATTGTGGTTGAATACATTGCTTACTTTTCATATGTGGAGCAACCTGAAATTCCTGGTGTAGAGATACTTGCTTATGGCATTATCCATTTAAAGTTCTGTTGGTTTCATGTTGCTATTATTGTGTGATAGATTTTTACATTCCTATTTATAAGTTGTACTGGGGTAGTTTTCTTGTTTTTTTCCTTTATTTTTAAAATCTTTTTTAAAATAGTGGTTTTATTTCATTTTAATTATTTATTTACTTTGGCCACATCCCATGGCTTGTGGGATCTTAGTTCCCCAGTCAGGGATCGAACCCGAGCCCTTGGCAGTGAAAGCACAGAGTCCTAACCACTGGGCCACCAGAGTATTCCCCAGTTTTCTTTTTCAAGATGTATTTGTATAATCTGATTAGACTTGGCTTGGTGTAAGTGGTTTGGAGGGTTAGCATTAGGGCTGGGGCTGGTGTGAGGGTTGGGGCTGTGTATGGTGTATGGTTGCTGTTATGGTTTAAGTTTTATGGTTAATGAGTTATTTATGGGTATGGTTAATGAATATATTTTATGGCTTGGTTATGGTTATGGTTTTGCTTATTGGTTAAGGTTTATGGTTTTGGTCTCAGGGTGTTAGGGTTCTGTGTTAGAGTGGGTGTTAGGGTATGGGTGAGAATTGGGGTACAGGTAGGATACGGGTAGAGCATGGGTTAGGGTAAGGTACAGGTTTAGGGTACGGGTTAGGCTAAGGTTAGGTCAGGGCTTAGGGTCAGGATCAGAGTTTAGGGTTAGGGTCCATGTCAGGATTAGCGTCAAGGTTGAGCGAGGCCATTGTTTTCTGCTCCTCCAGTGCTGGATTCTCATTGATAGATGAATGAAATGTCTGCTCTGCTCACCCACTGTTTCAAATTGAGCTCAGCCTTAGTCAAGGGTTCTTAGGGCCTCAGAGGTCATGCAGGGTTTCCCTCCACCCTCCCTCCTGGGAAGGGTGATGCAGGCCCCACTCTGTCTGGGCAGCCCCAGGTCCAGCATGGCCCTGACATGCAGGATACTAACTAGACGTGATGTAAGACTTGGTGCATCAGTCTGCCAGCCCCCCGGTGCTGCCTTTTTTTTTTTTCTTAATTAATTAATTAATTAATTTTGAGCTGTGTTGGGTCTGCATTGCTGCCCGGAGGCTTTCTCTAGTTGCGGCGAGTGGGGGCTTCTCTTGTTGCAGAGCACAGGCTCTAAGCGCGTGGGCTTCAGCAGTTGGGGCTCGCGGGTTCTAGAGCGCAGGCTCAGTAGTTGTGGTGCACGGGCTTAGTTGCTCCACAGCATGTGGGATCTTCCCTGACCAGGGCTCAAACCCGTGTCCCCTGCATTGGCAGGTGAATTCTTAACCACTGCGCCACCAGGGAAGTCTGGTGTTGCGTTCGTGAGGGCTGGTGGGGCCCTCTTGGGACTGGGCGGATCGTTTGTTCCATCTGCACGGGTGTCCAAGCAGGCCTCAGGACAGCCCTTGGCCTCTGAGCATCCAGGCAGGCACCCACGTTCCTCCAGCTCAGGTTAGCCTTGGCCCCTCCAGCCCCCGTGGCCAATTACTGAGCTGATTGTGTCTTTACTCTTTAAAATTAAATCGCTCTCTCCAGGTGGGCGAGAAGTTTACTTGTGAACTTGGTTAGGGTTAGGGGTTAGGGGTTAAGGGTTAGGGGTTAGGGTCAGGGTTAGGGCTAGGGCTAGGGCTAGGGGTTAGGGTTAGGCTTAGGGTTGGGTTAGGGTTAGGGGTTAGGGTTAGGGTTTAGGTTTAGGGTTAGGGTTAGGGTTAGTGTTGGGTTAGGGTTAGGGTTAAGGTAGGGTTAGGGTTTAGGGTTAGGGTGTCCAGCCTTACGTCCCATTCAGCTGTGAGTGTAGATGTGGTCAGTCCAGTTGCCTCACAGCCCCTGTTTGAATTTTGTAAGAATTCCTCTCTCTCTCTCGCTGTCTTTCTCTTTTTATAATTAATTTTTATAATGGGGTGTAGCTGATTTGCAATGTTGTGTTTCTTGGTGCTGTACATCCACTTGAGTCACTTACAGAGAGACATCAATAAATTCTTTTCTAGTTTCTAGTAGTCAGATATATGTTTTTTCTGTGAATAGAGTGTGCTGAGTCCAGTTCCTTGAACAATGAGTATGTCTTGGCGATTACATTATTGGCGTATGGAACGGTATCTGTGCCAATTTCAACCTCCTGGTTTATGCATCAACGCACCACACTTTTCCCCTTAAGCAGCCATAAGTGTGTTTTGTAAATGTGTGATGGTGTTCTGTTTGTAATTCAGTTCACGGTTGGCGATTTTTAGATTCCCTTTATAAGTGATATCTTATGATAAGTTTCTCTTGCTGTCTAACTTATTTCACTCTCAATGACTGTACATAAGTCCCCCGGAGTCGCTGCAACTGGCCTCATTTCATTGATTTCAGGGCTGAGTAATATTCCGTTGTGCTTAAGTATCAAATTTTCTTTCACCATTTTTTCCTTCCAAGGACTATGAAGTTGTACCCAAGTCGAGGCTGTTGTAAACATAGCAGCAGTAAACGGGGTGCCTGCGTCCTGTGGATTTTTGGATTTTCCAACATATAGGCCCATGAGTGGAAGCGCCCTATGCTTTGTAGCTCTGTTTTTTAGATGTTTTAGGAAACACAGCACACTTCTCCAGAGTGGCCGTTGGCAATTTACCTTCCCCCCTTCAGCGTAACGAGGCTCCCTTTTCTCCTCTCCTTGTCCTGCATATCTGGTTTTTACCCTTTGTGAGGATGGTCCTTTTTTCTGATTCGAAGTGATACCTCTTTGTAGTGTTGATTTGCATTGCCCGCTTCTTTGGTTGGCCAAAAAGGGCGTATGCGTTTTTCCTGAATATATTCTGGAAGTTAAATTTGAGAGACAGCTTTTCTCTTTAATTGATTAATTAATTTATTTATTTTTGGCTGTGTTGGGTCTTCGTTTCTGTGCGAAGGCTTTCTCTAGTTGTGGCAAGCGGGGGCCGCTCTTCATCGCGGTGCGCGGGCCTCTCACTATCGCGGCCTCTCTTGTTGCGGAGCACAGGCTCCAGACGCGCAGGCTCAGTAGTTGTGGCTCACGGGCCTAGTTGCTCCACGGCATGTGGGATCTTCCCAGACCAGGGCTCGAACCCGTGTCCCCTGCATTAGCAGGCAGATTCTCAACCACTGCACCACCAGGGAAGCCCCTTGAATAGTTTTGTATTTAAAGTTTGTCTGTGGGGACTTCCCTGGTGACGCAGTGGTTAAGAGTCCGCCTGCCAATGCAGGGGACCATGGGCTCGAGCCCTGGTCCGGGAAGATCCCACATGCCGCAGAGCAACCAAGCCTGCACGGCACAACTACTGAAGCCTGCGCGCCTAGAGCCCGTGCTCGCCCACAAGAGAAGCCACCGCAATGAGAAGCCCGTGCACCGCAACGAAGAGTAGCCCCGCTCGACGCAACTAGAGAAAGCCCACATGCAGCAACGAAGACCCAACGCAGCCAAACATAAATTATAAACTAAAATAAAATTTGCCTCTGAATAACTTTGAGTGAATTTGGTATAAGTTGTAAAGTTTGCATCTACATTCACTTCATTCCAAATGGTTTCCAATTAATTGTTCCTTAACTACTTTTAGAAAAGTTTTGGGATAGAGACTCCATTTTCGTTTGAATTTCCAGTTGAATGGATTCAGCAGTCCTGTCAGTAGGGCACGCTGCCCCCAGTGACCTGTGAGGGAGGCGCGGCCTGCACTTCCTGCACTGACCACAGGGTGGCGCCGAGTTCGCCTCTCTGACCCACAGCGCATGCTCGTTCCATGGAACTCGATTGTGAGGGCAGCTGAGAGGAGTTGAGCCGCCTCAGGCGCGGGGGCGGGGGCGGGGGCCTTCGGGTAGGACGCCCGGCTCAGCGTCTCTGCTGAGAGGAGCTCGGTCTCCGTCTCCTTAGGACTCGCTGGGGTTTCGGCTTCAGGACAAAGTGGGGCTGCGTCCACGCTGACTAGGGAAGTAGGTTTCCTGAGGACCCAGGTGATGCCTGAGGAAAAGGTGAAGAGACGGTGAGGAAAAGTGGGGAGAAGCTTCCTGTGGGCGACTGACCGTTGAGGGGGTCCGTCTTCGTGTGAGCGAGGGAGGGCTTGGCGTGGAAAGCTGGGTGTTTGGTCAGGTTTGTGTGCAGGGTAGCCAGCGTGAGTTATGGGGCGTCCAGTTTTCCCAGCACCATTTATCGTGGGGCGTGTCGTGCTCCTTGGTGTGTCCTTGGTCCCTGTGTCATAAATTCACCGACCCCGTCCGTGTGGGTTGAATTCTGGTCTCTCTGTCCTGTTCCTCTGGTCCCTGTGCCCGTTTTGAGCCAGTTCCACACTGTTTTGGTGACTGTAGCTTCTCAGCAGAGTGTGACGTCAGGGAGGGAGATGCCTCCAGCCCGTTCTCTTTTTTCAGGGTTTCTTTGGCTATTTGGGGTCCTTTGCGGTTCCCCACAGATATTAGGAGGATTAGCTCTATTTTGGGGGAAAATACCATGGAATTTTGGGAGGGATTGCATTCACTGTGTCCACTGCTTTGGGTAGCATGGATATTTTAACAATATTAATTGTTCCATTCCATGAGAACAGGATATCTTTCCATTTCTTGGTGTGTCTTGCAATGTCTTCATCAATGTCTTAAAGTTTTCAGTGTGCAGGTCTTTCACCTCCTTGGTTGACTTTATTCCCAGGTATTTTGTTCTTTTTGATGCAGTTGTAAATAGGGTTGCTTTCTTTCTCTTTCTGATGGTTCATTATTAGTGTTTAGAAAGGCAACTGATTTCTGTGTATTGATTTTGCAACTTTACTGAATTGATTTATTAGTTCTAATAGTGTTTTTGTGGAATGAAGTGGAAAATTGGAATTCAAAAATCCCACTGTTTCTACCATATCCAGGTCGTCCACAACACGGAGGACAGCGGCTCCTAATATAACCTTCCCACAGTGCCTCTAAATGACATGTGGACTTTGGGTGAACTGGATCTGGGTAAGGCTTGGCTTCTATGTGGAAGTTTGATGTTTTCTCTGCTTTTCTGGCATGCTGTTGACATACATGATGTTTTGAAAAGTAATTGACTTTCCAGTAATTTCAAACATACAACTTTACATACATAAAAACAAGTCTTGTACCTTGATTAAATATACTCCTAAATATTGATGTTGACATTGTTAAAAATGGAATTGTTCTCATAAATTCTTTTTCAGATTATTTTTTTGCCAGCGTATGCATATAAGATAGATTTTCATGAATTGATATTTTGTTCTGTAACTTTGCTTATTAATTAGTTGATTAGCTCAAATAATTTCTTTGCTGATTATAGGTAGTTTTATATATAAGATGATGTGACCTATGTTCTGTGAAGAGACACGGTTTTAATTTTTCCATTCACCCATGGATGCCTTTTCTTTCTTTCCTCAAGATTCTGGGTAGAACTTCCAGTACACTATTGAGTAACGGTGATGAAGGCCAGCTTCCTGGCCCTGTTCCTGATTTCAGGAGTAAATCTTTCAGTCTTTAACGTTGAGCATGATGTTTGCTGTGGCTTTTTGTACTACTCTTTTCCATATTGAACACATTTCCTTTTATTCCTGCTTTCTTGAGTGTTTTTCATGAAATAACACTGGATTTTCATTGTAGATTTTTTGCATTAATTGATATGATTATGTGTTTTTACTTCACACCATTATTGTGGTTGAATACATTGCTTACTTTTCATATGTGGAGCAACCTGAAATTCCTGGTGTAGAGATACTTGCTTATGGCATTATCCATTTAAAGTTCTGTTGGTTTCATGTTGCTATTATTGTGTGATAGATTTTTACATTCCTATTTATAAGTTGTACTGGGGTAGTTTTCTTGTTTTTTTCCTTTATTTTTAAAATCTTTTTTAAAATAGTGGTTTTATTTCATTTTAATTATTTATTTACTTTGGCCACGTCCCATGGCTTGTGGGATCTTAGTTCCCCAGTCAGGGATCGAACCCGAGCCCTTGGCAGTGAAAGCACAGAGTCCTAACCACTGGGCCGCCAGAGTATTCCCCAGTTTTCTTTTTCAAGATGTAGTTGTATAATCTGATTAGACTTGGCTTGGTGTAAGTGGTTTGGAGGGTTAGCATTAGGGCTGGGGCTGGTGTGAGGGTTGGGGCTGTGTATGGTGTATGGTTGCTGTTATGGTTTAAGTTTTATGGTTAATGAGTTATTTATGGGTATGGTTAATGAATATATTTTATGGCTTGGTTATGGTTATGGTTTTGCTTATTGGTTAAGGTTTATGGTTTTGGTCTCAGGGTGTTAGGGTTCTGTGTTAGAGTGGGTGTTAGGGTATGGGTGAGAATTGGGGTACAGGTAGGATACGGGTAGAGCATGGGTTAGGGTAAGGTACAGGTTTAGGGTACGGGTTAGGCTAAGGTTAGGTCAGGGCTTAGGGTCAGGATCAGAGTTTAGGGTTAGGGTCCATGTCAGGATTAGCGTCAAGGTTGAGCGAGGCCATTGTTTTCTGCTCCTCCAGTGCTGGATTCTCATTGATAGATGAATGAAATGTCTGCTCTGCTCACCCACTGTTTCAAATTGAGCTCAGCCTTAGTCAAGGGTTCTTAGGGCCTCAGAGGTCATGCAGGGTTTCCCTCCACCCTCCCTCCTGGGAAGGGTGATGCAGGCCCCACTCTGTCTGGGCAGCCCCAGGTCCAGCATGGCCCTGACATGCAGGATACTAACTAGACGTGATGTAAGACTTGGTGCATCAGTCTGCCAGCCCCCCGGTGCTGCCTTTTTTTTTTTTCTTAATTAATTAATTAATTAATTTTGAGCTGTGTTGGGTCTGCATTGCTGCCCGGAGGCTTTCTCTAGTTGCGGCGAGTGGGGGCTTCTCTTGTTGCAGAGCACAGGCTCTAAGCGCGTGGGCTTCAGCAGTTGGGGCTCGCGGGTTCTAGAGCGCAGGCTCAGTAGTTGTGGTGCACGGGCTTAGTTGCTCCACAGCATGTGGGATCTTCCCTGACCAGGGCTCAAACCCGTGTCCCCTGCATTGGCAGGTGAATTCTTAACCACTGCGCCACCAGGGAAGTCTGGTGTTGCGTTCGTGAGGGCTGGTGGGGCCCTCTTGGGACTGGGCGGATCGTTTGTTCCATCTGCACGGGTGTCCAAGCAGGCCTCAGGACAGCCCTTGGCCTCTGAGCATCCAGGCAGGCACCCACGTTCCTCCAGCTCAGGTTAGCCTTGGCCCCTCCAGCCCCCGTGGCCAATTACTGAGCTGATTGTGTCTTTACTCTTTAAAATTAAATCGCTCTCTCCAGGTGGGCGAGAAGTTTACTTGTGAACTTGGTTAGGGTTAGGGGTTAGGGGTTAAGGGTTAGGGGTTAGGGTCAGGGTTAGGGCTAGGGCTAGGGCTAGGGGTTAGGGTTAGGCTTAGGGTTGGGTTAGGGTTAGGGGTTAGGGTTAGGGTTTAGGTTTAGGGTTAGGGTTAGGGTTAGTGTTGGGTTAGGGTTAGGGTTAAGGTAGGGTTAGGGTTTAGGGTTAGGGTGTCCAGCCTTACGTCCCATTCAGCTGTGAGTGTAGATGTGGTCAGTCCAGTTGCCTCACAGCCCCTGTTTGAATTTTGTAAGAATTCCTCTCTCTCTCTCGCTGTCTTTCTCTTTTTATAATTAATTTTTATAATGGGGTGTAGCTGATTTGCAATGTTGTGTTTCTTGGTGCTGTACATCCACTTGAGTCACTTACAGAGAGACATCAATAAATTCTTTTCTAGTTTCTAGTAGTCAGATATATGTTTTTTCTGTGAATAGAGTGTGCTGAGTCCAGTTCCTTGAACAATGAGTATGTCTTGGCGATTACATTATTGGCGTATGGAACGGTATCTGTGCCAATTTCAACCTCCTGGTTTATGCATCAGCGCACCACACTTTTCCCCTTAAGCAGCCATAAGTGTGTTTTGTAAATGTGTGATGGTGTTCTGTTTGTAATTCAGTTCACGGTTGGCGATTTTTAGATTCCCTTTATAAGTGATATCTTATGATAAGTTTCTCTTGCTGTCTAACTTATTTCACTCTCAATGACCGTACATAAGTCCCCCGGAGTCGCTGCAACTGGCCTCATTTCATTGATTTCAGGGCTGAGTAATATTCCGTTGTGCTTAAGTATCAAATTTTCTTTCACCATTTTTTCCTTCCAAGGACTATGAAGTTGTACCCAAGTCGAGGCTGTTGTAAACATAGCAGCAGTAAACGGGGTGCCTGCGTCCTGTGGATTTTTGGATTTTCCAACATATAGGCCCATGAGTGGAAGCGCCCTATGCTTTGTAGCTCTGTTTTTTAGATGTTTTAGGAAACACAGCACACTTCTCCAGAGTGGCCGTTGGCAATTTACCTTCCCCCCTTCAGCGTAACGAGGCTCCCTTTTCTCCTCTCCTTGTCCTGCATATCTGGTTTTTACCCTTTGTGAGGATGGTCCTTTTTTCTGATTCGAAGTGATACCTCTTTGTAGTGTTGATTTGCATTGCCCGCTTCTTTGGTTGGCCAAAAAGGGCGTATGCGTTTTTCCTGAATATATTCTGGAAGTTAAATTTGAGAGACAGCTTTTCTCTTTAATTGATTAATTAATTTATTTATTTTTGGCTGTGTTGGGTCTTCGTTTCTGTGCGAAGGCTTTCTCTAGTTGTGGCAAGCGGGGGCCGCTCTTCATCGCGGTGCGCGGGCCTCTCACTATCGCGGCCTCTCTTGTTGCGGAGCACAGGCTCCAGACGCGCAGGCTCAGTAGTTGTGGCTCACGGGCCTAGTTGCTCCACGGCATGTGGGATCTTCCCAGACCAGGGCTCGAACCCGTGTCCCCTGCATTAGCAGGCAGATTCTCAACCACTGCACCACCAGGGAAGCCCCTCGAATAGTTTTGTATTTAAAGTTTGTCTGTGGGGACTTCCCTGGTGACGCAGTGGTTAAGAGTCCGCCTGCCAATGCAGGGGACCACGGGCTCGAGCCCTGGTCCGGGAAGATCCCACATGCCGCAGAGCAACCAAGCCTGCACGGCACAACTACTGAAGCCTGCGCGCCTAGAGCCCGTGCTCGCCCACAAGAGAAGCCACCGCAATGAGAAGCCCGTGCACCGCAACGAAGAGTAGCCCCGCTCGACGCAACTAGAGAAAGCCCACATGCAGCAACGAAGACCCAACGCAGCCAAACATAAATTATAAACTAAAATAAAATTTGCCTCTGAATAACTTTGAGTGAATTTGGTATAAGTTGTAAAGTTTGCATCTACATTCACTTCATTCCAAATGGTTTCCAATTAATTGTTCCTTAACTACTTTTAGAAAAGTTTTGGGATAGAGACTCCATTTTCGTTTGAATTTCCAGTTGAATGGATTCAGCAGTCCTGTCAGTAGGGCACGCTGCCCCCAGTGACCTGTGAGGGAGGCGCGGCCTGCACTTCCTGCACTGACCACAGGGTGGCGCCGAGTTCGCCTCTCTGACCCACAGCGCATGCTCCTTCCATGGAACTCGATTGTGAGGGCAGCTGAGAGGAGTTGAGCCGCCTCAGGCGCGGGGGCGGGGGCGGGGGCCTTCGGGTAGGACGCCCGGCTCAGCGTCTCTGCTGAGAGGAGCTCGGTCTCCGTCTCCTTAGGACTCGCTGGGGTTTCGGCTTCAGGACAAAGTGGGGCTGCGTCCACGCTGACTAGGGAACTAGGTTTCCTGAGGACCCAGGTGATGCCTGAGGAAAAGGTGAAGAGACGGTGAGGAAAAGTGGGGAGAAGCTTCCTGTGGGCGACTGACCGTTGAGGGGGTCCGTCTTCGTGTGAGCGAGGGAGGGCTTGGCGTGGAAAGCTGGGTGTTTGGTCAGGTTTGTGTGCAGGGTAGCCAGCGTGAGTTATGGGGCGTCCAGTTTTCCCAGCACCATTTATCGTGGGGCGTGTCGTGCTCCTTGGTGTGTCCTTGGTCCCTGTGTCATAAATTCACCGACCCCGTCCGTGTGGGTTGAATTCTGGTCTCTCTGTCCTGTTCCTCTGGTCCCTGTGCCCGTTTTGAGCCAGTTCCACACTGTTTTGGTGACTGTAGCTTCTCAGCAGAGTGTGACGTCAGGGAGGGAGATGCCTCCAGCCCGTTCTCTTTTTTCAGGGTTTCTTTGGCTATTTGGGGTCCTTTGCGGTTCCCCACAGATATTAGGAGGATTAGCTCTATTTTGGGGGAAAATACCATGGAATTTTGGGAGGGATTGCATTCACTGTGTCCACTGCTTTGGGTAGCATGGATATTTTAACAATATTAATTGTTCCATTCCATGAGAACAGGATATCTTTCCATTTCTTGGTGTGTCTTGCAATGTCTTCATCAATGTCTTAAAGTTTTCAGTGTGCAGGTCTTTCACCTCCTTGGTTGACTTTATTCCCAGGTATTTTGTTCTTTTTGATGCAGTTGTAAATAGGGTTGCTTTCTTTCTCTTTCTGATGGTTCATTATTAGTGTTTAGAAAGGCAACTGATTTCTGTGTATTGATTTTGCAACTTTACTGAATTGATTTATTAGTTCTAATAGTGTTTTTGTGGAATGAAGTGGAAAATTGGAATTCAAAAATCCCACTGTTTCTACCATATCCAGGTCGTCCACAACACGGAGGACAGCGGCTCCTAATATAACCTTCCCACAGTGCCTCTAAATGACATGTGGACTTTGGGTGAACTGGATCTGGGTAAGGCTTGGCTTCTATGTGGAAGTTTGATGTTTTCTCTGCTTTTCTGGCATGCTGTTGACATACATGATGTTTTGAAAAGTAATTGACTTTCCAGTAATTTCAAACATACAACTTTACATACATAAAAACAAGTCTTGTACCTTGATTAAATATACTCCTAAATATTGATGTTGACATTGTTAAAAATGGAATTGTTCTCATAAATTCTTTTTCAGATTATTTTTTTGCCAGCGTATGCATATAAGATAGATTTTCATGAATTGATATTTTGTTCTGTAACTTTGCTTATTAATTAGTTGATTAGCTCAAATAATTTCTTTGCTGATTATAGGTAGTTTTATATATAAGATGATGTGACCTATGTTCTGTGAAGAGACACGGTTTTAATTTTTCCATTCACCCATGGATGCCTTTTCTTTCTTTCCTCAAGATTCTGGGTAGAACTTCCAGTACACTATTGAGTAACGGTGATGAAGGCCAGCTTCCTGGCCCTGTTCCTGATTTCAGGAGTAAATCTTTCAGTCTTTAACGTTGAGCATGATGTTTGCTGTGGCTTTTTGTACTACTCTTTTCCATATTGAACACATTTCCTTTTATTCCTGCTTTCTTGAGTGTTTTTCATGAAATAACACTGGATTTTCATTGTAGATTTTTTGCATTAATTGATATGATTATGTGTTTTTACTTCACACCATTATTGTGGTTGAATACATTGCTTACTTTTCATATGTGGAGCAACCTGAAATTCCTGGTGTAGAGATACTTGCTTATGGCATTATCCATTTAAAGTTCTGTTGGTTTCATGTTGCTATTATTGTGTGATAGATTTTTACATTCCTATTTATAAGTTGTACTGGGGTAGTTTTCTTGTTTTTTTCCTTTATTTTTAAAATCTTTTTTAAAATAGTGGTTTTATTTCATTTTAATTATTTATTTACTTTGGCCACGTCCCATGGCTTGTGGGATCTTAGTTCCCCAGTCAGGGATCGAACCCGAGCCCTTGGCAGTGAAAGCACAGAGTCCTAACCACTGGGCCACCAGAGTATTCCCCAGTTTTCTTTTTCAAGATGTATTTGTATAATCTGATTAGACTTGGCTTGGTGTAAGTGGTTTGGAGGGTTAGCATTAGGGCTGGGGCTGGTGTGAGGGTTGGGGCTGTGTATGGTGTATGGTTGCTGTTATGGTTTAAGTTTTATGGTTAATGAGTTATTTATGGGTATGGTTAATGAATATATTTTATGGCTTGGTTATGGTTATGGTTTTGCTTATTGGTTAAGGTTTATGGTTTTGGTCTCAGGGTGTTAGGGTTCTGTGTTAGAGTGGGTGTTAGGGTATGGGTGAGAATTGGGGTACAGGTAGGATGCGGGTAGAGCATGGGTTAGGGTAAGGTACAGGTTTAGGGTACGGGTTAGGCTAAGGTTAGGTCAGGGCTTAGGGTCAGGATCAGAGTTTAGGGTTAGGGTCCATGTCAGGATTAGCGTCAAGGTTGAGCGAGGCCATTGTTTTCTGCTCCTCCAGTGCTGGATTCTCATTGATAGATGAATGAAATGTCTGCTCTGGTCACCCACTGTTTCAAATTGAGCTCAGCCTTAGTCAAGGGTTCTTAGGGCCTCAGAGGTCATGCAGGGTTTCCCTCCACCCTCCCTCCTGGGAAGGGTGATGCAGGGCCCACTCTGTCTGGGCAGCCCCAGGTCCAGCATGGCCCTGACATGCAGGATACTAACTAGACGTGATGTAAGACTTGGTGCATCAGTCTGCCAGCCCCCCGGTGCTGCCTTTTTTTTTTTCTTAATTAATTAATTAATTAATTTTGGGCTGTGTTGGGTCTGCATTGCTGCCCGGAGGCTTTCTCTAGTTGCGGCGAGTGGGGGCTTCTCTTGTTGCAGAGCACAGGCTCTAAGCGCGTGGGCTTCAGCAGTTGGGGCTCGGGGGTTCTAGAGCGCAGGCTCAGTAGTTGTGGTGCACGGGCTTAGTTGCTCCACAGCATGTGGGATCTTCCCTGACCAGGGCTCAAACCCGTGTCCCCTGCATTGGCAGGTGAATTCTTAACCACTGCGCCACCAGGGAAGTCTGGTGTTGCGTTCGTGAGGGCTGGTGGGGCCCTCTTGGGACTGGGCGGATCGTTTGTTCCATCTGCACGGGTGTCCAAGCAGGTCTCAGGACAGCCCTTGGCCTCTGAGCATCCAGGCAGGCACCCACGTTCCTCCAGCTCAGGTTAGCCTTGGCCCCTCCAGCCCCCGTGGCCAATTACTGAGCTGATTGTGTCTTTACTCTTTAAAATTAAATCGCTCTCTCCAGGTGGGCGAGAAGTTTACTTGTGAACTTGGTTAGGGTTAGGGGTTAGGGGTTAGGGGTTAAGGGTTAGGGGTTAGGGTCAGGGTTAGGGCTAGGGCTAGGGCTAGGGGTTAGGGTTAGGCTTAGGGTTGGGTTAGGGTTAGGGGTTAGGGTTAGGGTTTAGGTTTAGGGTTAGGGTTAGGGTTAGTGTTGGGTTAGGGTTAGGGTTAAGGTAGGGTTAGGGTTTAGGGTTAGGGTGTCCAGCCTTACGTCCCATTCAGCTGTGAGTGTAGATATGGTCAGTCCAGTTGCCTCACAGCCCCTGTTTGAATTTTGTAAGAATTCCTCTCTCTCTCTCGCTGTCTTTCTCTTTTTATAATTAATTTTTATAATGGGGTGTAGCTGATTTGCAATGTTGTGTTTCTTGGTGCTGTACATCCACTTGAGTCACTTACAGAGAGACATCAATAAATTCTTTTCTAGTTTCTAGTAGTCAGATATATGTTTTTTCTGTGAATAGAGTGTGCTGAGTCCAGTTCCTTGAACAATGAGTATGTCTTGGCGATTACATTATTGGCGTATGGAACGGTATCTGTGCCAATTTCAACCTCCTGGTTTATGCATCAACGCACCACACTTTTCCCCTTAAGCAGCCATAAGTGTGTTTTGTAAATGTGTGATGGTGTTCTGTTTGTAATTCAGTTCACGGTTGGCGATTTTTAGATTCCCTTTATAAGTGATATCTTATGATAAGTTTCTCTTGCTGTCTAACTTATTTCACTCTCAATGACCGTACATAAGTCCCCCGGAGTCGCTGCAACTGGCCTCATTTCATTGATTTCAGGGCTGAGTAATATTCCGTTGTGCTTAAGTATCAAATTTTCTTTCACCATTTTTTCCTTCCAAGGACTATGAAGTTGTACCCAAGTCGAGGCTGTTGTAAACATAGCAGCAGTAAACGGGGTGCCTGCGTCCTGTGGATTTTTGGATTTTCCAACATATAGGCCCATGAGTGGAAGCGCCCTATGCTTTGTAGCTCTGTTTTTTAGATGTTTTAGGAAACACAGCACACTTCTCCAGAGTGGCCGTTGGCAATTTACCTTCCCCCCTTCAGCGTAACGAGGCTCCCTTTTCTCCTCTCCTTGTCCTGCATATCTGGTTTTTACCCTTTGTGAGGATGGTCTTTTTTTCTGATTCGAAGTGATACCTCTTTGTAGTGTTGATTTGCATTGCCCGCTTCTTTGGTTGGCCAAAAAGGGCGTATGCGTTTTTCCTGAATATATTCTGGAAGTTAAATTTGAGAGACAGCTTTTCTCTTTAATTGATTAATTAATTTATTTATTTTTGGCTGTGTTGGGTCTTCGTTTCTGTGCGAAGGCTTTCTCTAGTTGTGGCAAGCGGGGGCCGCTCTTCATCGCGGTGCGCGGGCCTCTCACTATCGCGGCCTCTCTTGTTGCGGAGCACAGGCTCCAGACGCGCAGGCTCAGTAGTTGTGGCTCACGGGCCTAGTTGCTCCACGGCATGTGGGGTCTTCCCAGACCAGGGCTCGAACCCGTGTCCCCTGCATTAGCAGGCAGATTCTCAACCACTGCACCACCAGGGAAGCCCCTTGAATAGTTTTGTATTTAAAGTTTGTCTGTGGGGACTTCCCTGGTGACGCAGTGGTTAAGAGTCCGCCTGCCAATGCAGGGGACCACGGGCTCGAGCCCTGGTCCGGGAAGATCCCACATGCCGCAGAGCAACCAAGCCTGCACGGCACAACTACTGAAGCCTGCGCGCCTAGAGCCCGTGCTCGCCCACAAGAGAAGCCACCGCAATGAGAAGCCCGTGCACCGCAACGAAGAGTAGCCCCGCTCGACGCAACTAGAGAAAGCCCACATGCAGCAACGAAGACCCAACGCAGCCAAACATAAATTATAAACTAAAATAAAATTTGCCTCTGAATAACTTTGAGTGAATTTGGTATAAGTTGTAAAGTTTGCATCTACATTCACTTCATTCCAAATGGTTTCCAATTAATTGTTCCTTAACTACTTTTAGAAAAGTTTTGGGATAGAGACTCCATTTTCGTTTGAATTTCCAGTTGAATGGATTCAGCAGTCCTGTCAGTAGGGCACGCTGCCCCCAGTGACCTGTGAGGGAGGCGCGGCCTGCACTTCCTGCACTGACCACAGGGTGGCGCCGAGTTCGCCTCTCTGACCCACAGCGCATGCTCGTTCCATGGAACTCGATTGTGAGGGCAGCTGAGAGGAGTTGAGCCGCCTCAGGCGCGGGGGCGGGGGCGGGGGCCTTCGGGTAGGACGCCCGGCTCAGCGTCTCTGCTGAGAGGAGCTCGGTCTCCGTCTCCTTAGGACTCGCTGGGGTTTCGGCTTCAGGACAAAGTGGGGCTGCGTCCACGCTGACTAGGGAAGTAGGTTTCCTGAGGACCCAGGTGATGCCTGAGGAAAAGGTGAAGAGACGGTGAGGAAAAGTGGGGAGAAGCTTCCTGTGGGCGACTGACCGTTGAGGGGGGTCCGTCTTCGTGTGAGCGAGGGAGGGCTTGGCGTGGAAAGCTGGGTGTTTGGTCAGGTTTGTGTGCAGGGTAGCCAGCGTGAGTTATGGGGCGTCCAGTTTTCCCAGCACCATTTATCGTGGGGAGTGTCGTGCTCCTTGGTGTGTCCTTGGTCCCTGTGTCATAAATTCACCGACCCCGTCCGTGTGGGTTGAATTCTGGTCTCTCTGTCCTGTTCCTCTGGTCCCTGTGCCCGTTTTGAGCCAGTTCCACACTGTTTTGGTGACTGTAGCTTCTCAGCAGAGTGTGACGTCAGGGAGGGAGATGCCTCCAGCCCGTTCTCTGTTTTCAGGGTTTCTTTGGCTATTTGGGGTCCTTTGCGGTTCCCCACAGATATTAGGAGGATTAGCTCTATTTTGGGGGAAAATACCATGGAATTTTGGGAGGGATTGCATTCACTGTGTCCACTGCTTTGGGTAGCATGGATATTTTAACAATATTAATTGTTCCATTCCATGAGAACAGGATATCTTTCCATTTATTGGTGTGTCTTGCAATGTCTTCATCAATGTCTTAAAGTTTTCAGTGTGCAGGTCTTTCACCTCCTTGGTTGACTTTATTCCCAGGTATTTTGTTCTTTTTGATGCAGTTGTAAATAGGGTTGCTTTCTTTCTCTTTCTGATGGTTCATTATTAGTGTTTAGAAAGGCAACTGATTTCTGTGTATTGATTTTGCAACTTTACTGAATTGATTTATTAGTTCTAATAGTGTTTTTGTGGAATGAAGTGGAAAATTGGAATTCAAAAATCCCACTGTTTCTACCATATCCAGGTCGTCCACAACACGGAGGACAGCGGCTCCTAATATAACCTTCCCACAGTGCCTCTAAATGACATGTGGACTTTGGGTGAACTGGATCTGGGTAAGGCTTGGCTTCTATGTGGAAGTTTGATGTTTTCTCTGCTTTTCTGGCATGCTGTTGACATACATGATGTTTTGAAAAGTAATTGACTTTCCAGTAATTTCAAACATACAACTTTACATACATAAAAACAAGTCTTGTACCTTGATTAAATATACTCCTAAATATTGATGTTGACATTGTTAAAAATGGAATTGTTCTCATAAATTCTTTTTCAGATTATTTTTTTGCCAGCGTATGCATATAAGATAGATTTTCATGAATTGATATTTTGTTCTGTAACTTTGCTTATTAATTAGTTGATTAGCTCAAATAATTTCTTTGCTGATTATAGGTAGTTTTATATATAAGATGATGTGACCTATGTTCTGTGAAGAGACACGGTTTTAATTTTTCCATTCACCCATGGATGCCTTTTCTTTCTTTCCTCAAGATTCTGGGTAGAACTTCCAGTACACTATTGAGTAACGGTGATGAAGGCCAGCTTCCTGGCCCTGTTCCTGATTTCAGGAGTAAATCTTTCAGTCTTTAACGTTGAGCATGATGTTTGCTGTGGCTTTTTGTACTACTCTTTTCCATATTGAACACATTTCCTTTTATTCCTGCTTTCTTGAGTGTTTTTCATGAAATAACACTGGATTTTCATTGTAGATTTTTTGCATTAATTGATATGATTATGTGTTTTTACTTCACACCATTATTGTGGTTGAATACATTGCTTACTTTTCATATGTGGAGCAACCTGAAATTCCTGGTGTAGAGATACTTGCTTATGGCATTATCCATTTAAAGTTCTGTTGGTTTCATGTTGCTATTATTGTGTGATAGATTTTTACATTCCTATTTATAAGTTGTACTGGGGTAGTTTTCTTGTTTTTTTCCTTTATTTTTAAAATCTTTTTTAAAATAGTGGTTTTATTTCATTTTAATTATTTATTTACTTTGGCCACGTCCCATGGCTTGTGGGATCTTAGTTCCCCAGTCAGGGATCGAACCCGAGCCCTTGGCAGTGAAAGCACAGAGTCCTAACCACTGGGCCACCAGAGTATTCCCCAGTTTTCTTTTTCAAGATGTATTTGTATAATCTGATTAGACTTGGCTTGGTGTAAGTGGTTTGGAGGGTTAGCATTAGGGCTGGGGCTGGTGTGAGGGTTGGGGCTGTGTATGGTGTATGGTTGCTGTTATGGTTTAAGTTTTATGGTTAATGAGTTATTTATGGGTATGGTTAATGAATATATTTTATGGCTTGGTTATGGTTATGGTTTTGCTTATTGGTTAAGGTTTATGGTTTTGGTCTCAGGGTGTTAGGGTTCTGTGTTAGAGTGGGTGTTAGGGTATGGGTGAGAATTGGGGTACAGGTAGGATGCGGGTAGAGCATGGGTTAGGGTAAGGTACAGGTTTAGGGTACGGGTTAGGCTAAGGTTAGGTCAGGGCTTAGGGTCAGGATCAGAGTTTAGGGTTAGGGTCCATGTCAGGATTAGCGTCAAGGTTGAGCGAGGCCATTGTTTTCTGCTCCTCCAGTGCTGGATTCTCATTGATAGATGAATGAAATGTCTGCTCTGCTCACCCACTGTTTCAAATTGAGCTCAGCCTTAGTCAAGGGTTCTTAGGGCCTCAGAGGTCATGCAGGGTTTCCCTCCACCCTCCCTCCTGGGAAGGGTGATGCAGGGCCCACTCTGTCTGGGCAGCCCCAGGTCCAGCATGGCCCTGACATGCAGGATACTAACTAGACGTGATGTAAGACTTGGTGCATCAGTCTGCCAGCCCCCCGGTGCTGCCTTTTTTTTTTTTCTTAATTAATTAATTAATTAATTTTGGGCTGTGTTGGGTCTGCATTGCTGCCCGGAGGCTTTCTCTAGTTGCGGCGAGTGGGGGCTTCTCTTGTTGCAGAGCACAGGCTCTAAGCGCGTGGGCTTCAGCAGTTGGGGCTCGGGGGTTCTAGAGCGCAGGCTCAGTAGTTGTGGTGCACGGGCTTAGTTGCTCCACAGCATGTGGGATCTTCCCTGACCAGGGCTCAAACCCGTGTCCCCTGCATTGGCAGGTGAATTCTTAACCACTGCGCCACCAGGGAAGTCTGGTGTTGCGTTCGTGAGGGCTGGTGGGGCCCTCTTGGGACTGGGCGGATCGTTTGTTCCATCTGCACGGGTGTCCAAGCAGGTCTCAGGACAGCCCTTGGCCTCTGAGCATCCAGGCAGGCACCCACGTTCCTCCAGCTCAGGTTAGCCTTGGCCCCTCCAGCCCCCGTGGCCAATTACTGAGCTGATTGTGTCTTTACTCTTTAAAATTAAATCGCTCTCTCCAGGTGGGCGAGAAGTTTACTTGTGAACTTGGTTAGGGTTAGGGGTTAGGGGTTAGGGGTTAAGGGTTAGGGGTTAGGGTCAGGGTTAGGGCTAGGGCTAGGGCTAGGGGTTAGGGTTAGGCTTAGGGTTGGGTTAGGGTTAGGGGTTAGGGTTAGGGTTTAGGTTTAGGGTTAGGGTTAGGGTTAGTGTTGGGTTAGGGTTAGGGTTAAGGTAGGGTTAGGGTTTAGGGTTAGGGTGTCCAGCCTTACGTCCCATTCAGCTGTGAGTGTAGATATGGTCAGTCCAGTTGCCTCACAGCCCCTGTTTGAATTTTGTAAGAATTCCTCTCTCTCTCTCGCTGTCTTTCTCTTTTTATAATTAATTTTTATAATGGGGTGTAGCTGATTTGCAATGTTGTGTTTCTTGGTGCTGTACATCCACTTGAGTCACTTACAGAGAGACATCAATAAATTCTTTTCTAGTTTCTAGTAGTCAGATATATGTTTTTTCTGTGAATAGAGTGTGCTGAGTCCAGTTCCTTGAACAATGAGTATGTCTTGGCGATTACATTATTGGCGTATGGAACGGTATCTGTGCCAATTTCAACCTCCTGGTTTATGCATCAACGCACCACACTTTTCCCCTTAAGCAGCCATAAGTGTGTTTTGTAAATGTGTGATGGTGTTCTGTTTGTAATTCAGTTCACGGTTGGCGATTTTTAGATTCCCTTTATAAGTGATATCTTATGATAAGTTTCTCTTGCTGTCTAACTTATTTCACTCTCAATGACCGTACATAAGTCCCCCGGAGTCGCTGCAACTGGCCTCATTTCATTGATTTCAGGGCTGAGTAATATTCCGTTGTGCTTAAGTATCAAATTTTCTTTCACCATTTTTTCCTTCCAAGGACTATGAAGTTGTACCCAAGTCGAGGCTGTTGTAAACATAGCAGCAGTAAACGGGGTGCCTGCGTCCTGTGGATTTTTGGATTTTCCAACATATAGGCCCATGAGTGGAAGCGCCCTATGCTTTGTAGCTCTGTTTTTTAGATGTTTTAGGAAACACAGCACACTTCTCCAGAGTGGCCGTTGGCAATTTACCTTCCCCCCTTCAGCGTAACGAGGCTCCCTTTTCTCCTCTCCTTGTCCTGCATATCTGGTTTTTACCCTTTGTGAGGATGGTCTTTTTTTCTGATTCGAAGTGATACCTCTTTGTAGTGTTGATTTGCATTGCCCGCTTCTTTGGTTGGCCAAAAAGGGCGTATGCGTTTTTCCTGAATATATTCTGGAAGTTAAATTTGAGAGACAGCTTTTCTCTTTAATTGATTAATTAATTTATTTATTTTTGGCTGTGTTGGGTCTTCGTTTCTGTGCGAAGGCTTTCTCTAGTTGTGGCAAGCGGGGGCCGCTCTTCATCGCGGTGCGCGGGCCTCTCACTATCGCGGCCTCTCTTGTTGCGGAGCACAGGCTCCAGACGCGCAGGCTCAGTAGTTGTGGCTCACGGGCCTAGTTGCTCCACGGCATGTGGGGTCTTCCCAGACCAGGGCTCGAACCCGTGTCCCCTGCATTAGCAGGCAGATTCTCAACCACTGCACCACCAGGGAAGCCCCTCGAATAGTTTTGTATTTAAAGTTTGTCTGTGGGGACTTCCCTGGTGACGCAGTGGTTAAGAGTCCGCCTGCCAATGCAGGGGACCACGGGCTCGAGCCCTGGTCCGGGAAGATCCCACATGCCGCAGAGCAACCAAGCCTGCACGGCACAACTACTGAAGCCTGTGCGCCTAGAGCCCGTGCTCGCCCACAAGAGAAGCCACCGCAATGAGAAGCCCGTGCACCGCAACGAAGAGTAGCCCCGCTCGACGCAACTAGAGAAAGCCCACATGCAGCAACGAAGACCCAACGCAGCCAAACATAAATTATAAACTAAAATAAAATTTGCCTCTGAATAACTTTGAGTGAATTTGGTATAAGTTGTAAAGTTTGCATCTACATTCACTTCATTCCAAATGGTTTCCAATTAATTGTTCCTTAACTACTTTTAGAAAAGTTTTGGGATAGAGACTCCATTTTCGTTTGAATTTCCAGTTGAATGGATTCAGCAGTCCTGTCAGTAGGGCACGCTGCCCCCAGTGACCTGTGAGGGAGGCGCGGCCTGCACTTCCTGCACTGACCACAGGGTGGCGCCGAGTTCGCCTCTCTGACCCACAGCGCATGCTCGTTCCATGGAACTCGATTGTGAGGGCAGCTGAGAGGAGTTGAGCCGCCTCAGGCGCGGGGGCGGGGGCGGGGGCCTTCGGGTAGGACGCCCGGCTCAGCGTCTCTGCTGAGAGGAGCTCGGTCTCCGTCTCCTTAGGACTCGCTGGGGTTTCGGCTTCAGGACAAAGTGGGGCTGCGTCCACGCTGACTAGGGAACTAGGTTTCCTGAGGACCCAGGTGATGCCTGAGGAAAAGGTGAAGAGACGGTGAGGAAAAGTGGGGAGAAGCTTCCTGTGGGCGACTGACCGTTGAGGGGGTCCGTCTTCGTGTGAGCGAGGGAGGGCTTGGCGTGGAAAGCTGGGTGTTTGGTCAGGTTTGTGTGCAGGGTAGCCAGCGTGAGTTATGGGGCGTCCAGTTTTCCCAGCACCATTTATCGTGGGGAGTGTCGTGCTCCTTGGTGTGTCCTTGGTCCCTGTGTCATAAATTCACCGACCCCGTCCGTGTGGGTTGAATTCTGGTCTCTCTGTCCTGTTCCTCTGGTCCCTGTGCCCGTTTTGAGCCAGTTCCACACTGTTTTGGTGACTGTAGCTTCTCAGCAGAGTGTGACGTCAGGGAGGGAGATGCCTCCAGCCCGTTCTCTTTTTTCAGGGTTTCTTTGGCTATTTGGGGTCCTTTGCGGTTCCCCACAGATATTAGGAGGATTAGCTCTATTTTGGGGGAAAATACCATGGAATTTTGGGAGGGATTGCATTCACTGTGTCCACTGCTTTGGGTAGCATGGATATTTTAACAATATTAATTGTTCCATTCCATGAGAACAGGATATCTTTCCATTTATTGGTGTGTCTTGCAATGTCTTCATCAATGTCTTCAAGTTTTCAGTGTGCAGGTCTTTCACCTCCTTGGTTGACTTTATTCCCAGGTATTTTGTTCTTTTTGATGCAGTTGTAAATAGGGTTGCTTTCTTTCTCTTTCTGATGGTTCATTATTAGTGTTTAGAAAGGCAACTGATTTCTGTGTATTGATTTTGCAACTTTACTGAATTGATTTATTAGTTCTAATAGTGTTTTTGTGGAATGAAGTGGAAAATTGGAATTCAAAAATCCCACTGTTTCTACCATATCCAGGTCGTCCACAACACGGAGGACAGCGGCTCCTAATATAACCTTCCCACAGTGCCTCTAAATGACATGTGGACTTTGGGTGAACTGGATCTGGGTAAGGCTTGGCTTCTATGTGGAAGTTTGATGTTTTCTCTGCTTTTCTGGCATGCTGTTGACATACATGATGTTTTGAAAAGTAATTGACCTTCCAGTAATTTCAAACATACAACTTTACATACATAAAAACAAGTCTTGTACCTTGATTAAATATACTCCTAAATATTGACGTTGACATTATTAAAAATGGAATTGTTCTCATAAATTCTTTTTCAGATTATTTTTTTGCCAGCGTATGCATATAAGATAGATTTTCATGAATTGATATTTTGTTCTGTAACTTTGCTTATTAATTAGTTGATTAGCTCAAATAATTTCTTTGCTGATTATAGGTAGTTTTATATATAAGATGATGTGACCTATGTTCTGTGAAGAGACACGGTTTTAATTTTTCCATTCACCCATGGATGCCTTTTATTTCTTTCCTCAAGATTCTGGGTAGAACTTCCAGTACACTATTGAGTAACGGTGATGAAGGCCAGCTTCCTGGCCCTGTTCCTGATTTCAGGAGTAAATCTTTCAGTCTTTAACGTTGAGCATGATGTTTGCTGTGGCTTTTTGTACTATTTTCCATATTGAACACATTTCCTTTTATTCCTGCTTTCTTGAGTGTTTTTCATGAAATTTCACTGGATTTTCATTGTAGATTTTTTGCATTAATTGATATGATTATGTGTTTTTACTTCACACCATTATTGTGGTTGAATACATTGCTTACTTTTCATATGTGGAGCAACCTGAAATTCCTGGTGTAGAGATACTTGCTTATGGCATTATCCATTTAAAGTTCTGTTGGTTTCATGTTGCTATTATTGTGTGATAGATTTTTACATTCCTATTTATAAGTTGTACTGGGGTAGTTTTCTTGTTTTTTTCCTTTATTTTTAAAATCTTTTTTAAAATAGTGGTTTTATTTCATTTTAATTATTTATTTACTTTGGCCACATCCCATGGCTTGTGGGATCTTAGTTCCCCAGTCAGGGATCGAACCCGAGCCCTTGGCAGTGAAAGCACAGAGTCCTAACCACTGGGCCACCAGAGTATTCCCCAGTTTTCTTTTTCAAGATGTATTTGTATAATCTGATTAGACTTGGCTTGGTGTAAGTGGTTTGGAGGGTTAGCATTAGGGCTGGGGCTGGTGTGAGGGTTGGGGCTGTGTATGGTGTATGGTTGCTGTTATGGTTTAAGTTTTATGGTTAATGAGTTATTTATGGGTATGGTTAATGAATATATTTTATGGCTTGGTTATGGTTATGGTTTTGCTTATTGGTTAAGGTTTATGGTTTTGGTCTCAGGGTGTTAGGGTTCTGTGTTAGAGTGGGTGTTAGGGTATGGGTGAGAATTGGGGTACAGGTAGGATACGGGTAGAGCATGGGTTAGGGTAAGGTACAGGTTTAGGGTACGGGTTAGGCTAAGGTTAGGTCAGGGCTTAGGGTCAGGATCAGAGTTTAGGGTTAGGGTCCATGTCAGGATTAGCGTCAAGGTTGAGCGAGGCCATTGTTTTCTGCTCCTCCAGTGCTGGATTCTCATTGATAGATGAATGAAATGTCTGCTCTGCTCACCCACTGTTTCAAATTGAGCTCAGCCTTAGTCAAGGGTTCTTAGGGCCTCAGAGGTCATGCAGGGTTTCCCTCCACCCTCCCTCCTGGGAAGGGTGATGCAGGCCCCACTCTGTCTGGGCAGCCCCAGGTCCAGCATGGCCCTGACATGCAGGATACTAACTAGACGTGATGTAAGACTTGGTGCATCAGTCTGCCAGCCCCCCGGTGCTGCCTTTTTTTTTTTTCTTAATTAATTAATTAATTAATTTTGAGCTGTGTTGGGTCTGCATTGCTGCCCGGAGGCTTTCTCTAGTTGCGGCGAGTGGGGGCTTCTCTTGTTGCAGAGCACAGGCTCTAAGCGCGTGGGCTTCAGCAGTTGGGGCTCGCGGGTTCTAGAGCGCAGGCTCAGTAGTTGTGGTGCACGGGCTTAGTTGCTCCACAGCATGTGGGATCTTCCCTGACCAGGGCTCAAACCCGTGTCCCCTGCATTGGCAGGTGAATTCTTAACCACTGCGCCACCAGGGAAGTCTGGTGTTGCGTTCGTGAGGGCTGGTGGGGCCCTCTTGGGACTGGGCGGATCGTTTGTTCCATCTGCACGGGTGTCCAAGCAGGCCTCAGGACAGCCCTTGGCCTCTGAGCATCCAGGCAGGCACCCACGTTCCTCCAGCTCAGGTTAGCCTTGGCCCCTCCAGCCCCCGTGGCCAATTACTGAGCTGATTGTGTCTTTACTCTTTAAAATTAAATCGCTCTCTCCAGGTGGGCGAGAAGTTTACTTGTGAACTTGGTTAGGGTTAGGGGTTAGGGGTTAAGGGTTAGGGGTTAGGGTCAGGGTTAGGGCTAGGGCTAGGGCTAGGGGTTAGGGTTAGGCTTAGGGTTGGGTTAGGGTTAGGGGTTAGGGTTAGGGTTTAGGTTTAGGGTTAGGGTTAGGGTTAGTGTTGGGTTAGGGTTAGGGTTAAGGTAGGGTTAGGGTTTAGGGTTAGGGTGTCCAGCCTTACGTCCCATTCAGCTGTGAGTGTAGATGTGGTCAGTCCAGTTGCCTCACAGCCCCTGTTTGAATTTTGTAAGAATTCCTCTCTCTCTCTCGCTGTCTTTCTCTTTTTATAATTAATTTTTATAATGGGGTGTAGCTGATTTGCAATGTTGTGTTTCTTGGTGCTGTACATCCACTTGAGTCACTTACAGAGAGACATCAATAAATTCTTTTCTAGTTTCTAGTAGTCAGATATATGTTTTTTCTGTGAATAGAGTGTGCTGAGTCCAGTTCCTTGAACAATGAGTATGTCTTGGCGATTACATTATTGGCGTATGGAACGGTATCTGTGCCAATTTCAACCTCCTGGTTTATGCATCAACGCACCACACTTTTCCCCTTAAGCAGCCATAAGTGTGTTTTGTAAATGTGTGATGGTGTTCTGTTTGTAATTCAGTTCACGGTTGGCGATTTTTAGATTCCCTTTATAAGTGATATCTTATGATAAGTTTCTCTTGCTGTCTAACTTATTTCACTCTCAATGACTGTACATAAGTCCCCCGGAGTCGCTGCAACTGGCCTCATTTCATTGATTTCAGGGCTGAGTAATATTCCGTTGTGCTTAAGTATCAAATTTTCTTTCACCATTTTTTCCTTCCAAGGACTATGAAGTTGTACCCAAGTCGAGGCTGTTGTAAACATAGCAGCAGTAAACGGGGTGCCTGCGTCCTGTGGATTTTTGGATTTTCCAACATATAGGCCCATGAGTGGAAGCGCCCTATGCTTTGTAGCTCTGTTTTTTAGATGTTTTAGGAAACACAGCACACTTCTCCAGAGTGGCCGTTGGCAATTTACCTTCCCCCCTTCAGCGTAACGAGGCTCCCTTTTCTCCTCTCCTTGTCCTGCATATCTGGTTTTTACCCTTTGTGAGGATGGTCCTTTTTTCTGATTCGAAGTGATACCTCTTTGTAGTGTTGATTTGCATTGCCCGCTTCTTTGGTTGGCCAAAAAGGGCGTATGCGTTTTTCCTGAATATATTCTGGAAGTTAAATTTGAGAGACAGCTTTTCTCTTTAATTGATTAATTAATTTATTTATTTTTGGCTGTGTTGGGTCTTCGTTTCTGTGCGAAGGCTTTCTCTAGTTGTGGCAAGCGGGGGCCGCTCTTCATCGCGGTGCGCGGGCCTCTCACTATCGCGGCCTCTCTTGTTGCGGAGCACAGGCTCCAGACGCGCAGGCTCAGTAGTTGTGGCTCACGGGCCTAGTTGCTCCACGGCATGTGGGATCTTCCCAGACCAGGGCTCGAACCCGTGTCCCCTGCATTAGCAGGCAGATTCTCAACCACTGCACCACCAGGGAAGCCCCTTGAATAGTTTTGTATTTAAAGTTTGTCTGTGGGGACTTCCCTGGTGACGCAGTGGTTAAGAGTCCGCCTGCCAATGCAGGGGACCATGGGCTCGAGCCCTGGTCCGGGAAGATCCCACATGCCGCAGAGCAACCAAGCCTGCACGGCACAACTACTGAAGCCTGCGCGCCTAGAGCCCGTGCTCGCCCACAAGAGAAGCCACCGCAATGAGAAGCCCGTGCACCGCAACGAAGAGTAGCCCCGCTCGACGCAACTAGAGAAAGCCCACATGCAGCAACGAAGACCCAACGCAGCCAAACATAAATTATAAACTAAAATAAAATTTGCCTCTGAATAACTTTGAGTGAATTTGGTATAAGTTGTAAAGTTTGCATCTACATTCACTTCATTCCAAATGGTTTCCAATTAATTGTTCCTTAACTACTTTTAGAAAAGTTTTGGGATAGAGACTCCATTTTCGTTTGAATTTCCAGTTGAATGGATTCAGCAGTCCTGTCAGTAGGGCACGCTGCCCCCAGTGACCTGTGAGGGAGGCGCGGCCTGCACTTCCTGCACTGACCACAGGGTGGCGCCGAGTTCGCCTCTCTGACCCACAGCGCATGCTCGTTCCATGGAACTCGATTGTGAGGGCAGCTGAGAGGAGTTGAGCCGCCTCAGGCGCGGGGGCGGGGGCGGGGGCCTTCGGGTAGGACGCCCGGCTCAGCGTCTCTGCTGAGAGGAGCTCGGTCTCCGTCTCCTTAGGACTCGCTGGGGTTTCGGCTTCAGGACAAAGTGGGGCTGCGTCCACGCTGACTAGGGAAGTAGGTTTCCTGAGGACCCAGGTGATGCCTGAGGAAAAGGTGAAGAGACGGTGAGGAAAAGTGGGGAGAAGCTTCCTGTGGGCGACTGACCGTTGAGGGGGTCCGTCTTCGTGTGAGCGAGGGAGGGCTTGGCGTGGAAAGCTGGGTGTTTGGTCAGGTTTGTGTGCAGGGTAGCCAGCGTGAGTTATGGGGCGTCCAGTTTTCCCAGCACCATTTATCGTGGGGCGTGTCGTGCTCCTTGGTGTGTCCTTGGTCCCTGTGTCATAAATTCACCGACCCCGTCCGTGTGGGTTGAATTCTGGTCTCTCTGTCCTGTTCCTCTGGTCCCTGTGCCCGTTTTGAGCCAGTTCCACACTGTTTTGGTGACTGTAGCTTCTCAGCAGAGTGTGACGTCAGGGAGGGAGATGCCTCCAGCCCGTTCTCTTTTTTCAGGGTTTCTTTGGCTATTTGGGGTCCTTTGCGGTTCCCCACAGATATTAGGAGGATTAGCTCTATTTTGGGGGAAAATACCATGGAATTTTGGGAGGGATTGCATTCACTGTGTCCACTGCTTTGGGTAGCATGGATATTTTAACAATATTAATTGTTCCATTCCATGAGAACAGGATATCTTTCCATTTCTTGGTGTGTCTTGCAATGTCTTCATCAATGTCTTAAAGTTTTCAGTGTGCAGGTCTTTCACCTCCTTGGTTGACTTTATTCCCAGGTATTTTGTTCTTTTTGATGCAGTTGTAAATAGGGTTGCTTTCTTTCTCTCTCTGATGGTTCATTATTAGTGTTTAGAAAGGCAACTGATTTCTGTGTATTGATTTTGCAACTTTACTGAATTGATTTATTAGTTCTAATAGTGTTTTTGTGGAATGAAGTGGAAAATTGGAATTCAAAAATCCCACTGTTTCTACCATATCCAGGTCGTCCACAACACGGAGGACAGCGGCTCCTAATATAACCTTCCCACAGTGCCTCTAAATGACATGTGGACTTTGGGTGAACTGGATCTGGGTAAGGCTTGGCTTCTATGTGGAAGTTTGATGTTTTCTCTGCTTTTCTGGCATGCTGTTGACATACATGATGTTTTGAAAAGTAATTGACTTTCCAGTAATTTCAAACATACAACTTTACATACATAAAAACAAGTCTTGTACCTTGATTAAATATACTCCTAAATATTGATGTTGACATTATTAAAAATGGAATTGTTCTCATAAATTCTTTTTCAGATTATTTTTTTGCCAGCGTATGCATATAAGATAGATTTTCATGAATTGATATTTTGTTCTGTAACTTTGCTTATTAATTAGTTGATTAGCTCAAATAATTTCTTTGCTGATTATAGGTAGTTTTATATATAAGATGATGTGACCTATGTTCTGTGAAGAGACACGGTTTTAATTTTTCCATTCACCCATGGATGCCTTTTCTTTCTTTCCTCAAGATTCTGGGTAGAACTTCCAGTACACTATTGAGTAACGGTGATGAAGGCCAGCTTCCTGGCCCTGTTCCTGATTTCAGGAGTAAATCTTTCAGTCTTTAACGTTGAGCATGATGTTTGCTGTGGCTTTTTGTACTATTTTCCATATTGAACACATTTCCTTTTATTCCTGCTTTCTTGAGTGTTTTTCATGAAATAACACTGGATTTTCATTGTAGATTTTTTGCATTAATTGATATGATTATGTGTTTTTACTTCACACCATTATTGTGGTTGAATACATTGCTTACTTTTCATATGTGGAGCAACCTGAAATTCCTGGTGTAGAGATACTTGCTTATGGCATTATCCATTTAAAGTTCTGTTGGTTTCATGTTGCTATTATTGTGTGATAGATTTTTACATTCCTATTTATAAGTTGTACTGGGGTAGTTTTCTTGTTTTTTTCCTTTATTTTTAAAATCTTTTTTAAAATAGTGGTTTTATTTCATTTTAATTATTTATTTACTTTGGCCACATCCCATGGCTTGTGGGATCTTAGTTCCCCAGTCAGGGATCGAACCCGAGCCCTTGGCAGTGAAAGCACAGAGTCCTAACCACTGGGCCACCAGAGTATTCCCCAGTTTTCTTTTTCAAGATGTATTTGTATAATCTGATTAGACTTGGCTTGGTGTAAGTGGTTTGGAGGGTTAGCATTAGGGCTGGGGCTGGTGTGAGGGTTGGGGCTGTGTATGGTGTATGGTTGCTGTTATGGTTTAAGTTTTATGGTTAATGAGTTATTTATGGGTATGGTTAATGAATATATTTTATGGCTTGGTTATGGTTATGGTTTTGCTTATTGGTTAAGGTTTATGGTTTTGGTCTCAGGGTGTTAGGGTTCTGTGTTAGAGTGGGTGTTAGGGTATGGGTGAGAATTGGGGTACAGGTAGGATACGGGTAGAGCATGGGTTAGGGTAAGGTACAGGTTTAGGGTACGGGTTAGGCTAAGGTTAGGTCAGGGCTTAGGGTCAGGATCAGAGTTTAGGGTTAGGGTCCATGTCAGGATTAGCGTCAAGGTTGAGCGAGGCCATTGTTTTCTGCTCCTCCAGTGCTGGATTCTCATTGATAGATGAATGAAATGTCTGCTCTGCTCACCCACTGTTTCAAATTGAGCTCAGCCTTAGTCAAGGGTTCTTAGGGCCTCAGAGGTCATGCAGGGTTTCCCTCCACCCTCCCTCCTGGGAAGGGTGATGCAGGCCCCACTCTGTCTGGGCAGCCCCAGGTCCAGCATGGCCCTGACATGCAGGATACTAACTAGACGTGATGTAAGACTTGGTGCATCAGTCTGCCAGCCCCCCGGTGCTGCCTTTTTTTTTTTTCTTAATTAATTAATTAATTAATTTTGAGCTGTGTTGGGTCTGCATTGCTGCCCGGAGGCTTTCTCTAGTTGCGGCGAGTGGGGGCTTCTCTTGTTGCAGAGCACAGGCTCTAAGCGCGTGGGCTTCAGCAGTTGGGGCTCGCGGGTTCTAGAGCGCAGGCTCAGTAGTTGTGGTGCACGGGCTTAGTTGCTCCACAGCATGTGGGATCTTCCCTGACCAGGGCTCAAACCCGTGTCCCCTGCATTGGCAGGTGAATTCTTAACCACTGCGCCACCAGGGAAGTCTGGTGTTGCGTTCGTGAGGGCTGGTGGGGCCCTCTTGGGACTGGGCGGATCGTTTGTTCCATCTGCACGGGTGTCCAAGCAGGCCTCAGGACAGCCCTTGGCCTCTGAGCATCCAGGCAGGCACCCACGTTCCTCCAGCTCAGGTTAGCCTTGGCCCCTCCAGCCCCCGTGGCCAATTACTGAGCTGATTGTGTCTTTACTCTTTAAAATTAAATCGCTCTCTCCAGGTGGGCGAGAAGTTTACTTGTGAACTTGGTTAGGGTTAGGGGTTAGGGGTTAAGGGTTAGGGGTTAGGGTCAGGGTTAGGGCTAGGGCTAGGGCTAGGGGTTAGGGTTAGGCTTAGGGTTGGGTTAGGGTTAGGGGTTAGGGTTAGGGTTTAGGTTTAGGGTTAGGGTTAGGGTTAGTGTTGGGTTAGGGTTAGGGTTAAGGTAGGGTTAGGGTTTAGGGTTAGGGTGTCCAGCCTTACGTCCCATTCAGCTGTGAGTGTAGATGTGGTCAGTCCAGTTGCCTCACAGCCCCTGTTTGAATTTTGTAAGAATTCCTCTCTCTCTCTCGCTGTCTTTCTCTTTTTATAATTAATTTTTATAATGGGGTGTAGCTGATTTGCAATGTTGTGTTTCTTGGTGCTGTACATCCACTTGAGTCACTTACAGAGAGACATCAATAAATTCTTTTCTAGTTTCTAGTAGTCAGATATATGTTTTTTCTGTGAATAGAGTGTGCTGAGTCCAGTTCCTTGAACAATGAGTATGTCTTGGCGATTACATTATTGGCGTATGGAACGGTATCTGTGCCAATTTCAACCTCCTGGTTTATGCATCAACGCACCACACTTTTCCCCTTAAGCAGCCATAAGTGTGTTTTGTAAATGTGTGATGGTGTTCTGTTTGTAATTCAGTTCACGGTTGGCGATTTTTAGATTCCCTTTATAAGTGATATCTTATGATAAGTTTCTCTTGCTGTCTAACTTATTTCACTCTCAATGACTGTACATAAGTCCCCCGGAGTCGCTGCAACTGGCCTCATTTCATTGATTTCAGGGCTGAGTAATATTCCGTTGTGCTTAAGTATCAAATTTTCTTTCACCATTTTTTCCTTCCAAGGACTATGAAGTTGTACCCAAGTCGAGGCTGTTGTAAACATAGCAGCAGTAAACGGGGTGCCTGCGTCCTGTGGATTTTTGGATTTTCCAACATATAGGCCCATGAGTGGAAGCGCCCTATGCTTTGTAGCTCTGTTTTTTAGATGTTTTAGGAAACACAGCACACTTCTCCAGAGTGGCCGTTGGCAATTTACCTTCCCCCCTTCAGCGTAACGAGGCTCCCTTTTCTCCTCTCCTTGTCCTGCATATCTGGTTTTTACCCTTTGTGAGGATGGTCCTTTTTTCTGATTCGAAGTGATACCTCTTTGTAGTGTTGATTTGCATTGCCCGCTTCTTTGGTTGGCCAAAAAGGGCGTATGCGTTTTTCCTGAATATATTCTGGAAGTTAAATTTGAGAGACAGCTTTTCTCTTTAATTGATTAATTAATTTATTTATTTTTGGCTGTGTTGGGTCTTCGTTTCTGTGCGAAGGCTTTCTCTAGTTGTGGCAAGCGGGGGCCGCTCTTCATCGCGGTGCGCGGGCCTCTCACTATCGCGGCCTCTCTTGTTGCGGAGCACAGGCTCCAGACGCGCAGGCTCAGTAGTTGTGGCTCACGGGCCTAGTTGCTCCACGGCATGTGGGATCTTCCCAGACCAGGGCTCGAACCCGTGTCCCCTGCATTAGCAGGCAGATTCTCAACCACTGCACCACCAGGGAAGCCCCTTGAATAGTTTTGTATTTAAAGTTTGTCTGTGGGGACTTCCCTGGTGACGCAGTGGTTAAGAGTCCGCCTGCCAATGCAGGGGACCATGGGCTCGAGCCCTGGTCCGGGAAGATCCCACATGCCGCAGAGCAACCAAGCCTGCACGGCACAACTACTGAAGCCTGCGCGCCTAGAGCCCGTGCTCGCCCACAAGAGAAGCCACCGCAATGAGAAGCCCGTGCACCGCAACGAAGAGTAGCCCCGCTCGACGCAACTAGAGAAAGCCCACATGCAGCAACGAAGACCCAACGCAGCCAAACATAAATTATAAACTAAAATAAAATTTGCCTCTGAATAACTTTGAGTGAATTTGGTATAAGTTGTAAAGTTTGCATCTACATTCACTTCATTCCAAATGGTTTCCAATTAATTGTTCCTTAACTACTTTTAGAAAAGTTTTGGGATAGAGACTCCATTTTCGTTTGAATTTCCAGTTGAATGGATTCAGCAGTCCTGTCAGTAGGGCACGCTGCCCCCAGTGACCTGTGAGGGAGGCGCGGCCTGCACTTCCTGCACTGACCACAGGGTGGCGCCGAGTTCGCCTCTCTGACCCACAGCGCATGCTCGTTCCATGGAACTCGATTGTGAGGGCAGCTGAGAGGAGTTGAGCCGCCTCAGGCGCGGGGGCGGGGGCGGGGGCCTTCGGGTAGGACGCCCGGCTCAGCGTCTCTGCTGAGAGGAGCTCGGTCTCCGTCTCCTTAGGACTCGCTGGGGTTTCGGCTTCAGGACAAAGTGGGGCTGCGTCCACGCTGACTAGGGAAGTAGGTTTCCTGAGGACCCAGGTGATGCCTGAGGAAAAGGTGAAGAGACGGTGAGGAAAAGTGGGGAGAAGCTTCCTGTGGGCGACTGACCGTTGAGGGGGTCCGTCTTCGTGTGAGCGAGGGAGGGCTTGGCGTGGAAAGCTGGGTGTTTGGTCAGGTTTGTGTGCAGGGTAGCCAGCGTGAGTTATGGGGCGTCCAGTTTTCCCAGCACCATTTATCGTGGGGCGTGTCGTGCTCCTTGGTGTGTCCTTGGTCCCTGTGTCATAAATTCACCGACCCCGTCCGTGTGGGTTGAATTCTGGTCTCTCTGTCCTGTTCCTCTGGTCCCTGTGCCCGTTTTGAGCCAGTTCCACACTGTTTTGGTGACTGTAGCTTCTCAGCAGAGTGTGACGTCAGGGAGGGAGATGCCTCCAGCCCGTTCTCTTTTTTCAGGGTTTCTTTGGCTATTTGGGGTCCTTTGCGGTTCCCCACAGATATTAGGAGGATTAGCTCTATTTTGGGGGAAAATACCATGGAATTTTGGGAGGGATTGCATTCACTGTGTCCACTGCTTTGGGTAGCATGGATATTTTAACAATATTAATTGTTCCATTCCATGAGAACAGGATATCTTTCCATTTCTTGGTGTGTCTTGCAATGTCTTCATCAATGTCTTAAAGTTTTCAGTGTGCAGGTCTTTCACCTCCTTGGTTGACTTTATTCCCAGGTATTTTGTTCTTTTTGATGCAGTTGTAAATAGGGTTGCTTTCTTTCTCTTTCTGATGGTTCATTATTAGTGTTTAGAAAGGCAACTGATTTCTGTGTATTGATTTTGCAACTTTACTGAATTGATTTATTAGTTCTAATAGTGTTTTTGTGGAATGAAGTGGAAAATTGGAATTCAAAAATCCCACTGTTTCTACCATATCCAGGTCGTCCACAACACGGAGGACAGCGGCTCCTAATATAACCTTCCCACAGTGCCTCTAAATGACATGTGGACTTTGGGTGAACTGGATCTGGGTAAGGCTTGGCTTCTATGTGGAAGTTTGATGTTTTCTCTGCTTTTCTGGCATGCTGTTGACATACATGATGTTTTGAAAAGTAATTGACTTTCCAGTAATTTCAAACATACAACTTTACATACATAAAAACAAGTCTTGTACCTTGATTAAATATACTCCTAAATATTGATGTTGACATTGTTAAAAATGGAATTGTTCTCATAAATTCTTTTTCAGATTATTTTTTTGCCAGCGTATGCATATAAGATAGATTTTCATGAATTGATATTTTGTTCTGTAACTTTGCTTATTAATTAGTTGATTAGCTCAAATAATTTCTTTGCTGATTATAGGTAGTTTTATATATAAGATGATGTGACCTATGTTCTGTGAAGAGACACGGTTTTAATTTTTCCATTCACCCATGGATGCCTTTTCTTTCTTTCCTCAAGATTCTGGGTAGAACTTCCAGTACACTATTGAGTAACGGTGATGAAGGCCAGCTTCCTGGCCCTGTTCCTGATTTCAGGAGTAAATCTTTCAGTCTTTAACGTTGAGCATGATGTTTGCTGTGGCTTTTTGTACTACTCTTTTCCATATTGAACACATTTCCTTTTATTCCTGCTTTCTTGAGTGTTTTTCATGAAATAACACTGGATTTTCATTGTAGATTTTTTGCATTAATTGATATGATTATGTGTTTTTACTTCACACCATTATTGTGGTTGAATACATTGCTTACTTTTCATATGTGGAGCAACCTGAAATTCCTGGTGTAGAGATACTTGCTTATGGCATTATCCATTTAAAGTTCTGTTGGTTTCATGTTGCTATTATTGTGTGATAGATTTTTACATTCCTATTTATAAGTTGTACTGGGGTAGTTTTCTTGTTTTTTTCCTTTATTTTTAAAATCTTTTTTAAAATAGTGGTTTTATTTCATTTTAATTATTTATTTACTTTGGCCACGTCCCATGGCTTGTGGGATCTTAGTTCCCCAGTCAGGGATCGAACCCGAGCCCTTGGCAGTGAAAGCACAGAGTCCTAACCACTGGGCCGCCAGAGTATTCCCCAGTTTTCTTTTTCAAGATGTAGTTGTATAATCTGATTAGACTTGGCTTGGTGTAAGTGGTTTGGAGGGTTAGCATTAGGGCTGGGGCTGGTGTGAGGGTTGGGGCTGTGTATGGTGTATGGTTGCTGTTATGGTTTAAGTTTTATGGTTAATGAGTTATTTATGGGTATGGTTAATGAATATATTTTATGGCTTGGTTATGGTTATGGTTTTGCTTATTGGTTAAGGTTTATGGTTTTGGTCTCAGGGTGTTAGGGTTCTGTGTTAGAGTGGGTGTTAGGGTATGGGTGAGAATTGGGGTACAGGTAGGATGCGGGTAGAGCATGGGTTAGGGTAAGGTACAGGTTTAGGGTACGGGTTAGGCTAAGGTTAGGTCAGGGCTTAGGGTCAGGATCAGAGTTTAGGGTTAGGGTCCATGTCAGGATTAGCGTCAAGGTTGAGCGAGGCCATTGTTTTCTGCTCCTCCAGTGCTGGATTCTCATTGATAGATGAATGAAATGTCTGCTCTGCTCACCCACTGTTTCAAATTGAGCTCAGCCTTAGTCAAGGGTTCTTAGGGCCTCAGAGGTCATGCAGGGTTTCCCTCCACCCTCCCTCCTGGGAAGGGTGATGCAGGCCCCACTCTGTCTGGGCAGCCCCAGGTCCAGCATGGCCCTGACATGCAGGATACTAACTAGACGTGATGTAAGACTTGGTGCATCAGTCTGCCAGCCCCCCGGTGCTGCCTTTTTTTTTTTCTTAATTAATTAATTAATTAATTTTGGGCTGTGTTGGGTCTGCATTGCTGCCCGGAGGCTTTCTCTAGTTGCGGCGAGTGGGGGCTTCTCTTGTTGCAGAGCACAGGCTCTAAGCGCGTGGGCTTCAGCAGTTGGGGCTCGGGGGTTCTAGAGCGCAGGCTCAGTAGTTGTGGTGCACGGGCTTAGTTGCTCCACAGCATGTGGGATCTTCCCTGACCAGGGCTCAAACCCGTGTCCCCTGCATTGGCAGGTGAATTCTTAACCACTGCGCCACCAGGGAAGTCTGGTGTTGCGTTCGTGAGGGCTGGTGGGGCCCTCTTGGGACTGGGCGGATCGTTTGTTCCATCTGCACGGGTGTCCAAGCAGGTCTCAGGACAGCCCTTGGCCTCTGAGCATCCAGGCAGGCACCCACGTTCCTCCAGCTCAGGTTAGCCTTGGCCCCTCCAGCCCCCGTGGCCAATTACTGAGCTGATTGTGTCTTTACTCTTTAAAATTAAATCGCTCTCTCCAGGTGGGCGAGAAGTTTACTTGTGAACTTGGTTAGGGTTAGGGGTTAGGGGTTAAGGGTTAGGGGTTAGGGTCAGGGTTAGGGCTAGGGCTAGGGCTAGGGGTTAGGGTTAGGCTTAGGGTTGGGTTAGGGTTAGGGGTTAGGGTTAGGGTTTAGGTTTAGGGTTAGGGTTAGGGTTAGTGTTAGGTTAGGGTTAGGGTTAAGGTAGGGTTAGGGTTTAGGGTTAGGGTGTCCAGCCTTACGTCCCATTCAGCTGTGAGTGTAGATGTGGTCAGTCCAGTTGCCTCACAGCCCCTGTTTGAATTTTGTAAGAATTCCTCTCTCTCTCTCGCTGTCTTTCTCTTTTTATAATTAATTTTTATAATGGGGTGTAGCTGATTTGCAATGTTGTGTTTCTTGGTGCTGTACATCCACTTGAGTCACTTACAGAGAGACATCAATAAATTCTTTTCTAGTTTCTAGTAGTCAGATATATGTTTTTTCTGTGAATAGAGTGTGCTGAGTCCAGTTCCTTGAACAATGAGTATGTCTTGGCGATTACATTATTGGCGTATGGAACGGTATCTGTGCCAATTTCAACCTCCTGGTTTATGCATCAGCGCACCACACTTTTCCCCTTAAGCAGCCATAAGTGTGTTTTGTAAATGTGTGATGGTGTTCTGTTTGTAATTCAGTTCACGGTTGGCGATTTTTAGATTCCCTTTATAAGTGATATCTTATGATAAGTTTCTCTTGCTGTCTAACTTATTTCACTCTCAATGACCGTACATAAGTCCCCCGGAGTCGCTGCAACTGGCCTCATTTCATTGATTTCAGGGCTGAGTAATATTCCGTTGTGCTTAAGTATCAAATTTTCTTTCACCATTTTTTCCTTCCAAGGACTATGAAGTTGTACCCAAGTCGAGGCTGTTGTAAACATAGCAGCAGTAAACGGGGTGCCTGCGTCCTGTGGATTTTTGGATTTTCCAACATATAGGCCCATGAGTGGAAGCGCCCTATGCTTTGTAGCTCTGTTTTTTAGATGTTTTAGGAAACACAGCACACTTCTCCAGAGTGGCCGTTGGCAATTTACCTTCCCCCCTTCAGCGTAACGAGGCTCCCTTTTCTCCTCTCCTTGTCCTGCATATCTGGTTTTTACCCTTTGTGAGGATGGTCCTTTTTTCTGATTCGAAGTGATACCTCTTTGTAGTGTTGATTTGCATTGCCCGCTTCTTTGGTTGGCCAAAAAGGGCGTATGCGTTTTTCCTGAATATATTCTGGAAGTTAAATTTGAGAGACAGCTTTTCTCTTTAATTGATTAATTAATTTATTTATTTTTGGCTGTGTTGGGTCTTCGTTTCTGTGCGAAGGCTTTCTCTAGTTGTGGCAAGCGGGGGCCGCTCTTCATCGCGGTGCGCGGGCCTCTCACTATCGCGGCCTCTCTTGTTGCGGAGCACAGGCTCCAGACGCGCAGGCTCAGTAGTTGTGGCTCACGGGCCTAGTTGCTCCACGGCATGTGGGATCTTCCCAGACCAGGGCTCGAACCCGTGTCCCCTGCATTAGCAGGCAGATTCTCAACCACTGCACCACCAGGGAAGCCCCTCGAATAGTTTTGTATTTAAAGTTTGTCTGTGGGGACTTCCCTGGTGACGCAGTGGTTAAGAGTCCGCCTGCCAATGCAGGGGACCACGGGCTCGAGCCCTGGTCCGGGAAGATCCCACATGCCGCAGAGCAACCAAGCCTGCACGGCACAACTACTGAAGCCTGCGCGCCTAGAGCCCGTGCTCGCCCACAAGAGAAGCCACCGCAATGAGAAGCCCGTGCACCGCAACGAAGAGTAGCCCCGCTCGACGCAACTAGAGAAAGCCCACATGCAGCAACGAAGACCCAACGCAGCCAAACATAAATTATAAACTAAAATAAAATTTGCCTCTGAATAACTTTGAGTGAATTTGGTATAAGTTGTAAAGTTTGCATCTACATTCACTTCATTCCAAATGGTTTCCAATTAATTGTTCCTTAACTACTTTTAGAAAAGTTTTGGGATAGAGACTCCATTTTCGTTTGAATTTCCAGTTGAATGGATTCAGCAGTCCTGTCAGTAGGGCACGCTGCCCCCAGTGACCTGTGAGGGAGGCGCGGCCTGCACTTCCTGCACTGACCACAGGGTGGCGCCGAGTTCGCCTCTCTGACCCACAGCGCATGCTCCTTCCATGGAACTCGATTGTGAGGGCAGCTGAGAGGAGTTGAGCCGCCTCAGGCGCGGGGGCGGGGGCGGGGGCCTTCGGGTAGGACGCCCGGCTCAGCGTCTCTGCTGAGAGGAGCTCGGTCTCCGTCTCCTTAGGACTCGCTGGGGTTTCGGCTTCAGGACAAAGTGGGGCTGCGTCCACGCTGACTAGGGAACTAGGTTTCCTGAGGACCCAGGTGATGCCTGAGGAAAAGGTGAAGAGACGGTGAGGAAAAGTGGGGAGAAGCTTCCTGTGGGCGACTGACCGTTGAGGGGGTCCGTCTTCGTGTGAGCGAGGGAGGGCTTGGCGTGGAAAGCTGGGTGTTTGGTCAGGTTTGTGTGCAGGGTAGCCAGCGTGAGTTATGGGGCGTCCAGTTTTCCCAGCACCATTTATCGTGGGGCGTGTCGTGCTCCTTGGTGTGTCCTTGGTCCCTGTGTCATAAATTCACCGACCCCGTCCGTGTGGGTTGAATTCTGGTCTCTCTGTCCTGTTCCTCTGGTCCCTGTGCCCGTTTTGAGCCAGTTCCACACTGTTTTGGTGACTGTAGCTTCTCAGCAGAGTGTGACGTCAGGGAGGGAGATGCCTCCAGCCCGTTCTCTTTTTTCAGGGTTTCTTTGGCTATTTGGGGTCCTTTGCGGTTCCCCACAGATATTAGGAGGATTAGCTCTATTTTGGGGGAAAATACCATGGAATTTTGGGAGGGATTGCATTCACTGTGTCCACTGCTTTGGGTAGCATGGATATTTTAACAATATTAATTGTTCCATTCCATGAGAACAGGATATCTTTCCATTTCTTGGTGTGTCTTGCAATGTCTTCATCAATGTCTTAAAGTTTTCAGTGTGCAGGTCTTTCACCTCCTTGGTTGACTTTATTCCCAGGTATTTTGTTCTTTTTGATGCAGTTGTAAATAGGGTTGCTTTCTTTCTCTTTCTGATGGTTCATTATTAGTGTTTAGAAAGGCAACTGATTTCTGTGTATTGATTTTGCAACTTTACTGAATTGATTTATTAGTTCTAATAGTGTTTTTGTGGAATGAAGTGGAAAATTGGAATTCAAAAATCCCACTGTTTCTACCATATCCAGGTCGTCCACAACACGGAGGACAGCGGCTCCTAATATAACCTTCCCACAGTGCCTCTAAATGACATGTGGACTTTGGGTGAACTGGATCTGGGTAAGGCTTGGCTTCTATGTGGAAGTTTGATGTTTTCTCTGCTTTTCTGGCATGCTGTTGACATACATGATGTTTTGAAAAGTAATTGACTTTCCAGTAATTTCAAACATACAACTTTACATACATAAAAACAAGTCTTGTACCTTGATTAAATATACTCCTAAATATTGATGTTGACATTGTTAAAAATGGAATTGTTCTCATAAATTCTTTTTCAGATTATTTTTTTGCCAGCGTATGCATATAAGATAGATTTTCATGAATTGATATTTTGTTCTGTAACTTTGCTTATTAATTAGTTGATTAGCTCAAATAATTTCTTTGCTGATTATAGGTAGTTTTATATATAAGATGATGTGACCTATGTTCTGTGAAGAGACACGGTTTTAATTTTTCCATTCACCCATGGATGCCTTTTCTTTCTTTCCTCAAGATTCTGGGTAGAACTTCCAGTACACTATTGAGTAACGGTGATGAAGGCCAGCTTCCTGGCCCTGTTCCTGATTTCAGGAGTAAATCTTTCAGTCTTTAACGTTGAGCATGATGTTTGCTGTGGCTTTTTGTACTACTCTTTTCCATATTGAACACATTTCCTTTTATTCCTGCTTTCTTGAGTGTTTTTCATGAAATAACACTGGATTTTCATTGTAGATTTTTTGCATTAATTGATATGATTATGTGTTTTTACTTCACACCATTATTGTGGTTGAATACATTGCTTACTTTTCATATGTGGAGCAACCTGAAATTCCTGGTGTAGAGATACTTGCTTATGGCATTATCCATTTAAAGTTCTGTTGGTTTCATGTTGCTATTATTGTGTGATAGATTTTTACATTCCTATTTATAAGTTGTACTGGGGTAGTTTTCTTGTTTTTTTCCTTTATTTTTAAAATCTTTTTTAAAATAGTGGTTTTATTTCATTTTAATTATTTATTTACTTTGGCCACGTCCCATGGCTTGTGGGATCTTAGTTCCCCAGTCAGGGATCGAACCCGAGCCCTTGGCAGTGAAAGCACAGAGTCCTAACCACTGGGCCACCAGAGTATTCCCCAGTTTTCTTTTTCAAGATGTATTTGTATAATCTGATTAGACTTGGCTTGGTGTAAGTGGTTTGGAGGGTTAGCATTAGGGCTGGGGCTGGTGTGAGGGTTGGGGCTGTGTATGGTGTATGGTTGCTGTTATGGTTTAAGTTTTATGGTTAATGAGTTATTTATGGGTATGGTTAATGAATATATTTTATGGCTTGGTTATGGTTATGGTTTTGCTTATTGGTTAAGGTTTATGGTTTTGGTCTCAGGGTGTTAGGGTTCTGTGTTAGAGTGGGTGTTAGGGTATGGGTGAGAATTGGGGTACAGGTAGGATGCGGGTAGAGCATGGGTTAGGGTAAGGTACAGGTTTAGGGTACGGGTTAGGCTAAGGTTAGGTCAGGGCTTAGGGTCAGGATCAGAGTTTAGGGTTAGGGTCCATGTCAGGATTAGCGTCAAGGTTGAGCGAGGCCATTGTTTTCTGCTCCTCCAGTGCTGGATTCTCATTGATAGATGAATGAAATGTCTGCTCTGGTCACCCACTGTTTCAAATTGAGCTCAGCCTTAGTCAAGGGTTCTTAGGGCCTCAGAGGTCATGCAGGGTTTCCCTCCACCCTCCCTCCTGGGAAGGGTGATGCAGGGCCCACTCTGTCTGGGCAGCCCCAGGTCCAGCATGGCCCTGACATGCAGGATACTAACTAGACGTGATGTAAGACTTGGTGCATCAGTCTGCCAGCCCCCCGGTGCTGCCTTTTTTTTTTTTCTTAATTAATTAATTAATTAATTTTGGGCTGTGTTGGGTCTGCATTGCTGCCCGGAGGCTTTCTCTAGTTGCGGCGAGTGGGGGCTTCTCTTGTTGCAGAGCACAGGCTCTAAGCGCGTGGGCTTCAGCAGTTGGGGCTCGGGGGTTCTAGAGCGCAGGCTCAGTAGTTGTGGTGCACGGGCTTAGTTGCTCCACAGCATGTGGGATCTTCCCTGACCAGGGCTCAAACCCGTGTCCCCTGCATTGGCAGGTGAATTCTTAACCACTGCGCCACCAGGGAAGTCTGGTGTTGCGTTCGTGAGGGCTGGTGGGGCCCTCTTGGGACTGGGCGGATCGTTTGTTCCATCTGCACGGGTGTCCAAGCAGGTCTCAGGACAGCCCTTGGCCTCTGAGCATCCAGGCAGGCACCCACGTTCCTCCAGCTCAGGTTAGCCTTGGCCCCTCCAGCCCCCGTGGCCAATTACTGAGCTGATTGTGTCTTTACTCTTTAAAATTAAATCGCTCTCTCCAGGTGGGCGAGAAGTTTACTTGTGAACTTGGTTAGGGTTAGGGGTTAGGGGTTAGGGGTTAAGGGTTAGGGGTTAGGGTCAGGGTTAGGGCTAGGGCTAGGGCTAGGGGTTAGGGTTAGGCTTAGGGTTGGGTTAGGGTTAGGGGTTAGGGTTAGGGTTTAGGTTTAGGGTTAGGGTTAGGGTTAGTGTTGGGTTAGGGTTAGGGTTAAGGTAGGGTTAGGGTTTAGGGTTAGGGTGTCCAGCCTTACGTCCCATTCAGCTGTGAGTGTAGATATGGTCAGTCCAGTTGCCTCACAGCCCCTGTTTGAATTTTGTAAGAATTCCTCTCTCTCTCTCGCTGTCTTTCTCTTTTTATAATTAATTTTTATAATGGGGTGTAGCTGATTTGCAATGTTGTGTTTCTTGGTGCTGTACATCCACTTGAGTCACTTACAGAGAGACATCAATAAATTCTTTTCTAGTTTCTAGTAGTCAGATATATGTTTTTTCTGTGAATAGAGTGTGCTGAGTCCAGTTCCTTGAACAATGAGTATGTCTTGGCGATTACATTATTGGCGTATGGAACGGTATCTGTGCCAATTTCAACCTCCTGGTTTATGCATCAACGCACCACACTTTTCCCCTTAAGCAGCCATAAGTGTGTTTTGTAAATGTGTGATGGTGTTCTGTTTGTAATTCAGTTCACGGTTGGTGATTTTTAGATTCCCTTTATAAGTGATATCTTATGATAAGTTTCTCTTGCTGTCTAACTTATTTCACTCTCAATGACCGTACATAAGTCCCCCGGAGTCGCTGCAACTGGCCTCATTTCATTGATTTCAGGGCTGAGTAATATTCCGTTGTGCTTAAGTATCAAATTTTCTTTCACCATTTTTTCCTTCCAAGGACTATGAAGTTGTACCCAAGTCGAGGCTGTTGTAAACATAGCAGCAGTAAACGGGGTGCCTGCGTCCTGTGGATTTTTGGATTTTCCAACATATAGGCCCATGAGTGGAAGCGCCCTATGCTTTGTAGCTCTGTTTTTTAGATGTTTTAGGAAACACAGCACACTTCTCCAGAGTGGCCGTTGGCAATTTACCTTCCCCCCTTCAGCGTAACGAGGCTCCCTTTTCTCCTCTCCTTGTCCTGCATATCTGGTTTTTACCCTTTGTGAGGATGGTCTTTTTTTCTGATTCGAAGTGATACCTCTTTGTAGTGTTGATTTGCATTGCCCGCTTCTTTGGTTGGCCAAAAAGGGCGTATGCGTTTTTCCTGAATATATTCTGGAAGTTAAATTTGAGAGACAGCTTTTCTCTTTAATTGATTAATTAATTTATTTATTTTTGGCTGTGTTGGGTCTTCGTTTCTGTGCGAAGGCTTTCTCTAGTTGTGGCAAGCGGGGGCCGCTCTTCATCGCGGTGCGCGGGCCTCTCACTATCGCGGCCTCTCTTGTTGCGGAGCACAGGCTCCAGACGCGCAGGCTCAGTAGTTGTGGCTCACGGGCCTAGTTGCTCCACGGCATGTGGGGTCTTCCCAGACCAGGGCTCGAACCCGTGTCCCCTGCATTAGCAGGCAGATTCTCAACCACTGCACCACCAGGGAAGCCCCTTGAATAGTTTTGTATTTAAAGTTTGTCTGTGGGGACTTCCCTGGTGACGCAGTGGTTAAGAGTCCGCCTGCCAATGCAGGGGACCACGGGCTCGAGCCCTGGTCCGGGAAGATCCCACATGCCGCAGAGCAACCAAGCCTGCACGGCACAACTACTGAAGCCTGCGCGCCTAGAGCCCGTGCTCGCCCACAAGAGAAGCCACCGCAATGAGAAGCCCGTGCACCGCAACGAAGAGTAGCCCCGCTCGACGCAACTAGAGAAAGCCCACATGCAGCAACGAAGACCCAACGCAGCCAAACATAAATTATAAACTAAAATAAAATTTGCCTCTGAATAACTTTGAGTGAATTTGGTATAAGTTGTAAAGTTTGCATCTACATTCACTTCATTCCAAATGGTTTCCAATTAATTGTTCCTTAACTACTTTTAGAAAAGTTTTGGGATAGAGACTCCATTTTCGTTTGAATTTCCAGTTGAATGGATTCAGCAGTCCTGTCAGTAGGGCACGCTGCCCCCAGTGACCTGTGAGGGAGGCGCGGCCTGCACTTCCTGCACTGACCACAGGGTGGCGCCGAGTTCGCCTCTCTGACCCACAGCGCATGCTCGTTCCATGGAACTCGATTGTGAGGGCAGCTGAGAGGAGTTGAGCCGCCTCAGGCGCGGGGGCGGGGGCGGGGGCCTTCGGGTAGGACGCCCGGCTCAGCGTCTCTGCTGAGAGGAGCTCGGTCTCCGTCTCCTTAGGACTCGCTGGGGTTTCGGCTTCAGGACAAAGTGGGGCTGCGTCCACGCTGACTAGGGAAGTAGGTTTCCTGAGGACCCAGGTGATGCCTGAGGAAAAGGTGAAGAGACGGTGAGGAAAAGTGGGGAGAAGCTTCCTGTGGGCGACTGACCGTTGAGGGGGGTCCGTCTTCGTGTGAGCGAGGGAGGGCTTGGCGTGGAAAGCTGGGTGTTTGGTCAGGTTTGTGTGCAGGGTAGCCAGCGTGAGTTATGGGGCGTCCAGTTTTCCCAGCACCATTTATCGTGGGGAGTGTCGTGCTCCTTGGTGTGTCCTTGGTCCCTGTGTCATAAATTCACCGACCCCGTCCGTGTGGGTTGAATTCTGGTCTCTCTGTCCTGTTCCTCTGGTCCCTGTGCCCGTTTTGAGCCAGTTCCACACTGTTTTGGTGACTGTAGCTTCTCAGCAGAGTGTGACGTCAGGGAGGGAGATGCCTCCAGCCCGTTCTCTGTTTTCAGGGTTTCTTTGGCTATTTGGGGTCCTTTGCGGTTCCCCACAGATATTAGGAGGATTAGCTCTATTTTGGGGGAAAATACCATGGAATTTTGGGAGGGATTGCATTCACTGTGTCCACTGCTTTGGGTAGCATGGATATTTTAACAATATTAATTGTTCCATTCCATGAGAACAGGATATCTTTCCATTTATTGGTGTGTCTTGCAATGTCTTCATCAATGTCTTCAAGTTTTCAGTGTGCAGGTCTTTCACCTCCTTGGTTGACTTTATTCCCAGGTATTTTGTTCTTTTTGATGCAGTTGTAAATAGGGTTGCTTTCTTTCTCTTTCTGATGGTTCATTATTAGTGTTTAGAAAGGCAACTGATTTCTGTGTATTGATTTTGCAACTTTACTGAATTGATTTATTAGTTCTAATAGTGTTTTTGTGGAATGAAGTGGAAAATTGGAATTCAAAAATCCCACTGTTTCTACCATATCCAGGTCGTCCACAACACGGAGGACAGCGGCTCCTAATATAACCTTCCCACAGTGCCTCTAAATGACATGTGGACTTTGGGTGAACTGGATCTGGGTAAGGCTTGGCTTCTATGTGGAAGTTTGATGTTTTCTCTGCTTTTCTGGCATGCTGTTGACATACATGATGTTTTGAAAAGTAATTGACTTTCCAGTAATTTCAAACATACAACTTTACATACATAAAAACAAGTCTTGTACCTTGATTAAATATACTCCTAAATATTGATGTTGACATTGTTAAAAATGGAATTGTTCTCATAAATTCTTTTTCAGATTATTTTTTTGCCAGCGTATGCATATAAGATAGATTTTCATGAATTGATATTTTGTTCTGTAACTTTGCTTATTAATTAGTTGATTAGCTCAAATAATTTCTTTGCTGATTATAGGTAGTTTTATATATAAGATGATGTGACCTATGTTCTGTGAAGAGACACGGTTTTAATTTTTCCATTCACCCATGGATGCCTTTTCTTTCTTTCCTCAAGATTCTGGGTAGAACTTCCAGTACACTATTGAGTAACGGTGATGAAGGCCAGCTTCCTGGCCCTGTTCCTGATTTCAGGAGTAAATCTTTCAGTCTTTAACGTTGAGCATGATGTTTGCTGTGGCTTTTTGTACTACTCTTTTCCATATTGAACACATTTCCTTTTATTCCTGCTTTCTTGAGTGTTTTTCATGAAATAACACTGGATTTTCATTGTAGATTTTTTGCATTAATTGATATGATTATGTGTTTTTACTTCACACCATTATTGTGGTTGAATACATTGCTTACTTTTCATATGTGGAGCAACCTGAAATTCCTGGTGTAGAGATACTTGCTTATGGCATTATCCATTTAAAGTTCTGTTGGTTTCATGTTGCTATTATTGTGTGATAGATTTTTACATTCCTATTTATAAGTTGTACTGGGGTAGTTTTCTTGTTTTTTTCCTTTATTTTTAAAATCTTTTTTAAAATAGTGGTTTTATTTCATTTTAATTATTTATTTACTTTGGCCACGTCCCATGGCTTGTGGGATCTTAGTTCCCCAGTCAGGGATCGAACCCGAGCCCTTGGCAGTGAAAGCACAGAGTCCTAACCACTGGGCCACCAGAGTATTCCCCAGTTTTCTTTTTCAAGATGTATTTGTATAATCTGATTAGACTTGGCTTGGTGTAAGTGGTTTGGAGGGTTAGCATTAGGGCTGGGGCTGGTGTGAGGGTTGGGGCTGTGTATGGTGTATGGTTGCTGTTATGGTTTAAGTTTTATGGTTAATGAGTTATTTATGGGTATGGTTAATGAATATATTTTATGGCTTGGTTATGGTTATGGTTTTGCTTATTGGTTAAGGTTTATGGTTTTGGTCTCAGGGTGTTAGGGTTCTGTGTTAGAGTGGGTGTTAGGGTATGGGTGAGAATTGGGGTACAGGTAGGATGCGGGTAGAGCATGGGTTAGGGTAAGGTACAGGTTTAGGGTACGGGTTAGGCTAAGGTTAGGTCAGGGCTTAGGGTCAGGATCAGAGTTTAGGGTTAGGGTCCATGTCAGGATTAGCGTCAAGGTTGAGCGAGGCCATTGTTTTCTGCTCCTCCAGTGCTGGATTCTCATTGATAGATGAATGAAATGTCTGCTCTGCTCACCCACTGTTTCAAATTGAGCTCAGCCTTAGTCAAGGGTTCTTAGGGCCTCAGAGGTCATGCAGGGTTTCCCTCCACCCTCCCTCCTGGGAAGGGTGATGCAGGGCCCACTCTGTCTGGGCAGCCCCAGGTCCAGCATGGCCCTGACATGCAGGATACTAACTAGACGTGATGTAAGACTTGGTGCATCAGTCTGCCAGCCCCCCGGTGCTGCCTTTTTTTTTTTTCTTAATTAATTAATTAATTAATTTTGGGCTGTGTTGGGTCTGCATTGCTGCCCGGAGGCTTTCTCTAGTTGCGGCGAGTGGGGGCTTCTCTTGTTGCAGAGCACAGGCTCTAAGCGCGTGGGCTTCAGCAGTTGGGGCTCGGGGGTTCTAGAGCGCAGGCTCAGTAGTTGTGGTGCACGGGCTTAGTTGCTCCACAGCATGTGGGATCTTCCCTGACCAGGGCTCAAACCCGTGTCCCCTGCATTGGCAGGTGAATTCTTAACCACTGCGCCACCAGGGAAGTCTGGTGTTGCGTTCGTGAGGGCTGGTGGGGCCCTCTTGGGACTGGGCGGATCGTTTGTTCCATCTGCACGGGTGTCCAAGCAGGTCTCAGGACAGCCCTTGGCCTCTGAGCATCCAGGCAGGCACCCACGTTCCTCCAGCTCAGGTTAGCCTTGGCCCCTCCAGCCCCCATGGCCAATTACTGAGCTGATTGTGTCTTTACTCTTTAAAATTAAATCGCTCTCTCCAGGTGGGCGAGAAGTTTACTTGTGAACTTGGTTAGGGTTAGGGGTTAGGGGTTAGGGGTTAAGGGTTAGGGGTTAGGGTCAGGGTTAGGGCTAGGGCTAGGGCTAGGGGTTAGGGTTAGGCTTAGGGTTGGGTTAGGGTTAGGGGTTAGGGTTAGGGTTTAGGTTTAGGGTTAGGGTTAGGGTTAGTGTTGGGTTAGGGTTAGGGTTAAGGTAGGGTTAGGGTTTAGGGTTAGGGTGTCCAGCCTTACGTCCCATTCAGCTGTGAGTGTAGATATGGTCAGTCCAGTTGCCTCACAGCCCCTGTTTGAATTTTGTAAGAATTCCTCTCTCTCTCTCGCTGTCTTTCTCTTTTTATAATTAATTTTTATAATGGGGTGTAGCTGATTTGCAATGTTGTGTTTCTTGGTGCTGTACATCCACTTGAGTCACTTACAGAGAGACATCAATAAATTCTTTTCTAGTTTCTAGTAGTCAGATATATGTTTTTTCTGTGAATAGAGTGTGCTGAGTCCAGTTCCTTGAACAATGAGTATGTCTTGGCGATTACATTATTGGCGTATGGAACGGTATCTGTGCCAATTTCAACCTCCTGGTTTATGCATCAACGCACCACACTTTTCCCCTTAAGCAGCCATAAGTGTGTTTTGTAAATGTGTGATGGTGTTCTGTTTGTAATTCAGTTCACGGTTGGCGATTTTTAGATTCCCTTTATAAGTGATATCTTATGATAAGTTTCTCTTGCTGTCTAACTTATTTCACTCTCAATGACCGTACATAAGTCCCCCGGAGTCGCTGCAACTGGCCTCATTTCATTGATTTCAGGGCTGAGTAATATTCCGTTGTGCTTAAGTATCAAATTTTCTTTCACCATTTTTTCCTTCCAAGGACTATGAAGTTGTACCCAAGTCGAGGCTGTTGTAAACATAGCAGCAGTAAACGGGGTGCCTGCGTCCTGTGGATTTTTGGATTTTCCAACATATAGGCCCATGAGTGGAAGCGCCCTATGCTTTGTAGCTCTGTTTTTTAGATGTTTTAGGAAACACAGCACACTTCTCCAGAGTGGCCGTTGGCAATTTACCTTCCCCCCTTCAGCGTAACGAGGCTCCCTTTTCTCCTCTCCTTGTCCTGCATATCTGGTTTTTACCCTTTGTGAGGATGGTCTTTTTTTCTGATTCGAAGTGATACCTCTTTGTAGTGTTGATTTGCATTGCCCGCTTCTTTGGTTGGCCAAAAAGGGCGTATGCGTTTTTCCTGAATATATTCTGGAAGTTAAATTTGAGAGACAGCTTTTCTCTTTAATTGATTAATTAATTTATTTATTTTTGGCTGTGTTGGGTCTTCGTTTCTGTGCGAAGGCTTTCTCTAGTTGTGGCAAGCGGGGGCCGCTCTTCATCGCGGTGCGCGGGCCTCTCACTATCGCGGCCTCTCTTGTTGCGGAGCACAGGCTCCAGACGCGCAGGCTCAGTAGTTGTGGCTCACGGGCCTAGTTGCTCCACGGCATGTGGGGTCTTCCCAGACCAGGGCTCGAACCCGTGTCCCCTGCATTAGCAGGCAGATTCTCAACCACTGCACCACCAGGGAAGCCCCTCGAATAGTTTTGTATTTAAAGTTTGTCTGTGGGGACTTCCCTGGTGACGCAGTGGTTAAGAGTCCGCCTGCCAATGCAGGGGACCACGGGCTCGAGCCCTGGTCCGGGAAGATCCCACATGCCGCAGAGCAACCAAGCCTGCACGGCACAACTACTGAAGCCTGCGCGCCTAGAGCCCGTGCTCGCCCACAAGAGAAGCCACCGCAATGAGAAGCCCGTGCACCGCAACGAAGAGTAGCCCCGCTCGACGCAACTAGAGAAAGCCCACATGCAGCAACGAAGACCCAACGCAGCCAAACATAAATTATAAACTAAAATAAAATTTGCCTCTGAATAACTTTGAGTGAATTTGGTATAAGTTGTAAAGTTTGCATCTACATTCACTTCATTCCAAATGGTTTCCAATTAATTGTTCCTTAACTACTTTTAGAAAAGTTTTGGGATAGAGACTCCATTTTCGTTTGAATTTCCAGTTGAATGGATTCAGCAGTCCTGTCAGTAGGGCACGCTGCCCCCAGTGACCTGTGAGGGAGGCGCGGCCTGCACTTCCTGCACTGACCACAGGGTGGCGCCGAGTTCGCCTCTCTGACCCACAGCGCATGCTCGTTCCATGGAACTCGATTGTGAGGGCAGCTGAGAGGAGTTGAGCCGCCTCAGGCGCGGGGGCGGGGGCGGGGGCCTTCGGGTAGGACGCCCGGCTCAGCGTCTCTGCTGAGAGGAGCTCGGTCTCCGTCTCCTTAGGACTCGCTGGGGTTTCGGCTTCAGGACAAAGTGGGGCTGCGTCCACGCTGACTAGGGAACTAGGTTTCCTGAGGACCCAGGTGATGCCTGAGGAAAAGGTGAAGAGACGGTGAGGAAAAGTGGGGAGAAGCTTCCTGTGGGCGACTGACCGTTGAGGGGGTCCGTCTTCGTGTGAGCGAGGGAGGGCTTGGCGTGGAAAGCTGGGTGTTTGGTCAGGTTTGTGTGCAGGGTAGCCAGCGTGAGTTATGGGGCGTCCAGTTTTCCCAGCACCATTTATCGTGGGGAGTGTCGTGCTCCTTGGTGTGTCCTTGGTCCCTGTGTCATAAATTCACCGACCCCGTCCGTGTGGGTTGAATTCTGGTCTCTCTGTCCTGTTCCTCTGGTCCCTGTGCCCGTTTTGAGCCAGTTCCACACTGTTTTGGTGACTGTAGCTTCTCAGCAGAGTGTGACGTCAGGGAGGGAGATGCCTCCAGCCCGTTCTCTTTTTTCAGGGTTTCTTTGGCTATTTGGGGTCCTTTGCGGTTCCCCACAGATATTAGGAGGATTAGCTCTATTTTGGGGGAAAATACCATGGAATTTTGGGAGGGATTGCATTCACTGTGTCCACTGCTTTGGGTAGCATGGATATTTTAACAATATTAATTGTTCCATTCCATGAGAACAGGATATCTTTCCATTTATTGGTGTGTCTTGCAATGTCTTCATCAATGTCTTCAAGTTTTCAGTGTGCAGGTCTTTCACCTCCTTGGTTGACTTTATTCCCAGGTATTTTGTTCTTTTTGATGCAGTTGTAAATAGGGTTGCTTTCTTTCTCTTTCTGATGGTTCATTATTAGTGTTTAGAAAGGCAACTGATTTCTGTGTATTGATTTTGCAACTTTACTGAATTGATTTATTAGTTCTAATAGTGTTTTTGTGGAATGAAGTGGAAAATTGGAATTCAAAAATCCCACTGTTTCTACCATATCCAGGTCGTCCACAACACGGAGGACAGCGGCTCCTAATATAACCTTCCCACAGTGCCTCTAAATGACATGTGGACTTTGGGTGAACTGGATCTGGGTAAGGCTTGGCTTCTATGTGGAAGTTTGATGTTTTCTCTGCTTTTCTGGCATGCTGTTGACATACATGATGTTTTGAAAAGTAATTGACCTTCCAGTAATTTCAAACATACAACTTTACATACATAAAAACAAGTCTTGTACCTTGATTAAATATACTCCTAAATATTGACGTTGACATTATTAAAAATGGAATTGTTCTCATAAATTCTTTTTCAGATTATTTTTTTGCCAGCGTATGCATATAAGATAGATTTTCATGAATTGATATTTTGTTCTGTAACTTTGCTTATTAATTAGTTGATTAGCTCAAATAATTTCTTTGCTGATTATAGGTAGTTTTATATATAAGATGATGTGACCTATGTTCTGTGAAGAGACACGGTTTTAATTTTTCCATTCACCCATGGATGCCTTTTATTTCTTTCCTCAAGATTCTGGGTAGAACTTCCAGTACACTATTGAGTAACGGTGATGAAGGCCAGCTTCCTGGCCCTGTTCCTGATTTCAGGAGTAAATCTTTCAGTCTTTAACGTTGAGCATGATGTTTGCTGTGGCTTTTTGTACTATTTTCCATATTGAACACATTTCCTTTTATTCCTGCTTTCTTGAGTGTTTTTCATGAAATTTCACTGGATTTTCATTGTAGATTTTTTGCATTAATTGATATGATTATGTGTTTTTACTTCACACCATTATTGTGGTTGAATACATTGCTTACTTTTCATATGTGGAGCAACCTGAAATTCCTGGTGTAGAGATACTTGCTTATGGCATTATCCATTTAAAGTTCTGTTGGTTTCATGTTGCTATTATTGTGTGATAGATTTTTACATTCCTATTTATAAGTTGTACTGGGGTAGTTTTCTTGTTTTTTTCCTTTATTTTTAAAATCTTTTTTAAAATAGTGGTTTTATTTCATTTTAATTATTTATTTACTTTGGCCACATCCCATGGCTTGTGGGATCTTAGTTCCCCAGTCAGGGATCGAACCCGAGCCCTTGGCAGTGAAAGCACAGAGTCCTAACCACTGGGCCACCAGAGTATTCCCCAGTTTTCTTTTTCAAGATGTATTTGTATAATCTGATTAGACTTGGCTTGGTGTAAGTGGTTTGGAGGGTTAGCATTAGGGCTGGGGCTGGTGTGAGGGTTGGGGCTGTGTATGGTGTATGGTTGCTGTTATGGTTTAAGTTTTATGGTTAATGAGTTATTTATGGGTATGGTTAATGAATATATTTTATGGCTTGGTTATGGTTATGGTTTTGCTTATTGGTTAAGGTTTATGGTTTTGGTCTCAGGGTGTTAGGGTTCTGTGTTAGAGTGGGTGTTAGGGTATGGGTGAGAATTGGGGTACAGGTAGGATACGGGTAGAGCATGGGTTAGGGTAAGGTACAGGTTTAGGGTACGGGTTAGGCTAAGGTTAGGTCAGGGCTTAGGGTCAGGATCAGAGTTTAGGGTTAGGGTCCATGTCAGGATTAGCGTCAAGGTTGAGCGAGGCCATTGTTTTCTGCTCCTCCAGTGCTGGATTCTCATTGATAGATGAATGAAATGTCTGCTCTGCTCACCCACTGTTTCAAATTGAGCTCAGCCTTAGTCAAGGGTTCTTAGGGCCTCAGAGGTCATGCAGGGTTTCCCTCCACCCTCCCTCCTGGGAAGGGTGATGCAGGCCCCACTCTGTCTGGGCAGCCCCAGGTCCAGCATGGCCCTGACATGCAGGATACTAACTAGACGTGATGTAAGACTTGGTGCATCAGTCTGCCAGCCCCCCGGTGCTGCCTTTTTTTTTTTTCTTAATTAATTAATTAATTAATTTTGAGCTGTGTTGGGTCTGCATTGCTGCCCGGAGGCTTTCTCTAGTTGCGGCGAGTGGGGGCTTCTCTTGTTGCAGAGCACAGGCTCTAAGCGCGTGGGCTTCAGCAGTTGGGGCTCGCGGGTTCTAGAGCGCAGGCTCAGTAGTTGTGGTGCACGGGCTTAGTTGCTCCACAGCATGTGGGATCTTCCCTGACCAGGGCTCAAACCCGTGTCCCCTGCATTGGCAGGTGAATTCTTAACCACTGCGCCACCAGGGAAGTCTGGTGTTGCGTTCGTGAGGGCTGGTGGGGCCCTCTTGGGACTGGGCGGATCGTTTGTTCCATCTGCACGGGTGTCCAAGCAGGCCTCAGGACAGCCCTTGGCCTCTGAGCATCCAGGCAGGCACCCACGTTCCTCCAGCTCAGGTTAGCCTTGGCCCCTCCAGCCCCCGTGGCCAATTACTGAGCTGATTGTGTCTTTACTCTTTAAAATTAAATCGCTCTCTCCAGGTGGGCGAGAAGTTTACTTGTGAACTTGGTTAGGGTTAGGGGTTAGGGGTTAAGGGTTAGGGGTTAGGGTCAGGGTTAGGGCTAGGGCTAGGGCTAGGGGTTAGGGTTAGGCTTAGGGTTGGGTTAGGGTTAGGGGTTAGGGTTAGGGTTTAGGTTTAGGGTTAGGGTTAGGGTTAGTGTTGGGTTAGGGTTAGGGTTAAGGTAGGGTTAGGGTTTAGGGTTAGGGTGTCCAGCCTTACGTCCCATTCAGCTGTGAGTGTAGATGTGGTCAGTCCAGTTGCCTCACAGCCCCTGTTTGAATTTTGTAAGAATTCCTCTCTCTCTCTCGCTGTCTTTCTCTTTTTATAATTAATTTTTATAATGGGGTGTAGCTGATTTGCAATGTTGTGTTTCTTGGTGCTGTACATCCACTTGAGTCACTTACAGAGAGACATCAATAAATTCTTTTCTAGTTTCTAGTAGTCAGATATATGTTTTTTCTGTGAATAGAGTGTGCTGAGTCCAGTTCCTTGAACAATGAGTATGTCTTGGCGATTACATTATTGGCGTATGGAACGGTATCTGTGCCAATTTCAACCTCCTGGTTTATGCATCAACGCACCACACTTTTCCCCTTAAGCAGCCATAAGTGTGTTTTGTAAATGTGTGATGGTGTTCTGTTTGTAATTCAGTTCACGGTTGGCGATTTTTAGATTCCCTTTATAAGTGATATCTTATGATAAGTTTCTCTTGCTGTCTAACTTATTTCACTCTCAATGACTGTACATAAGTCCCCCGGAGTCGCTGCAACTGGCCTCATTTCATTGATTTCAGGGCTGAGTAATATTCCGTTGTGCTTAAGTATCAAATTTTCTTTCACCATTTTTTCCTTCCAAGGACTATGAAGTTGTACCCAAGTCGAGGCTGTTGTAAACATAGCAGCAGTAAACGGGGTGCCTGCGTCCTGTGGATTTTTGGATTTTCCAACATATAGGCCCATGAGTGGAAGCGCCCTATGCTTTGTAGCTCTGTTTTTTAGATGTTTTAGGAAACACAGCACACTTCTCCAGAGTGGCCGTTGGCAATTTACCTTCCCCCCTTCAGCGTAACGAGGCTCCCTTTTCTCCTCTCCTTGTCCTGCATATCTGGTTTTTACCCTTTGTGAGGATGGTCCTTTTTTCTGATTCGAAGTGATACCTCTTTGTAGTGTTGATTTGCATTGCCCGCTTCTTTGGTTGGCCAAAAAGGGCGTATGCGTTTTTCCTGAATATATTCTGGAAGTTAAATTTGAGAGACAGCTTTTCTCTTTAATTGATTAATTAATTTATTTATTTTTGGCTGTGTTGGGTCTTCGTTTCTGTGCGAAGGCTTTCTCTAGTTGTGGCAAGCGGGGGCCGCTCTTCATCGCGGTGCGCGGGCCTCTCACTATCGCGGCCTCTCTTGTTGCGGAGCACAGGCTCCAGACGCGCAGGCTCAGTAGTTGTGGCTCACGGGCCTAGTTGCTCCACGGCATGTGGGATCTTCCCAGACCAGGGCTCGAACCCGTGTCCCCTGCATTAGCAGGCAGATTCTCAACCACTGCACCACCAGGGAAGCCCCTTGAATAGTTTTGTATTTAAAGTTTGTCTGTGGGGACTTCCCTGGTGACGCAGTGGTTAAGAGTCCGCCTGCCAATGCAGGGGACCATGGGCTCGAGCCCTGGTCCGGGAAGATCCCACATGCCGCAGAGCAACCAAGCCTGCACGGCACAACTACTGAAGCCTGCGCGCCTAGAGCCCGTGCTCGCCCACAAGAGAAGCCACCGCAATGAGAAGCCCGTGCACCGCAACGAAGAGTAGCCCCGCTCGACGCAACTAGAGAAAGCCCACATGCAGCAACGAAGACCCAACGCAGCCAAACATAAATTATAAACTAAAATAAAATTTGCCTCTGAATAACTTTGAGTGAATTTGGTATAAGTTGTAAAGTTTGCATCTACATTCACTTCATTCCAAATGGTTTCCAATTAATTGTTCCTTAACTACTTTTAGAAAAGTTTTGGGATAGAGACTCCATTTTCGTTTGAATTTCCAGTTGAATGGATTCAGCAGTCCTGTCAGTAGGGCACGCTGCCCCCAGTGACCTGTGAGGGAGGCGCGGCCTGCACTTCCTGCACTGACCACAGGGTGGCGCCGAGTTCGCCTCTCTGACCCACAGCGCATGCTCGTTCCATGGAACTCGATTGTGAGGGCAGCTGAGAGGAGTTGAGCCGCCTCAGGCGCGGGGGCGGGGGCGGGGGCCTTCGGGTAGGACGCCCGGCTCAGCGTCTCTGCTGAGAGGAGCTCGGTCTCCGTCTCCTTAGGACTCGCTGGGGTTTCGGCTTCAGGACAAAGTGGGGCTGCGTCCACGCTGACTAGGGAAGTAGGTTTCCTGAGGACCCAGGTGATGCCTGAGGAAAAGGTGAAGAGACGGTGAGGAAAAGTGGGGAGAAGCTTCCTGTGGGCGACTGACCGTTGAGGGGGTCCGTCTTCGTGTGAGCGAGGGAGGGCTTGGCGTGGAAAGCTGGGTGTTTGGTCAGGTTTGTGTGCAGGGTAGCCAGCGTGAGTTATGGGGCGTCCAGTTTTCCCAGCACCATTTATCGTGGGGCGTGTCGTGCTCCTTGGTGTGTCCTTGGTCCCTGTGTCATAAATTCACCGACCCCGTCCGTGTGGGTTGAATTCTGGTCTCTCTGTCCTGTTCCTCTGGTCCCTGTGCCCGTTTTGAGCCAGTTCCACACTGTTTTGGTGACTGTAGCTTCTCAGCAGAGTGTGACGTCAGGGAGGGAGATGCCTCCAGCCCGTTCTCTTTTTTCAGGGTTTCTTTGGCTATTTGGGGTCCTTTGCGGTTCCCCACAGATATTAGGAGGATTAGCTCTATTTTGGGGGAAAATACCATGGAATTTTGGGAGGGATTGCATTCACTGTGTCCACTGCTTTGGGTAGCATGGATATTTTAACAATATTAATTGTTCCATTCCATGAGAACAGGATATCTTTCCATTTCTTGGTGTGTCTTGCAATGTCTTCATCAATGTCTTAAAGTTTTCAGTGTGCAGGTCTTTCACCTCCTTGGTTGACTTTATTCCCAGGTATTTTGTTCTTTTTGATGCAGTTGTAAATAGGGTTGCTTTCTTTCTCTCTCTGATGGTTCATTATTAGTGTTTAGAAAGGCAACTGATTTCTGTGTATTGATTTTGCAACTTTACTGAATTGATTTATTAGTTCTAATAGTGTTTTTGTGGAATGAAGTGGAAAATTGGAATTCAAAAATCCCACTGTTTCTACCATATCCAGGTCGTCCACAACACGGAGGACAGCGGCTCCTAATATAACCTTCCCACAGTGCCTCTAAATGACATGTGGACTTTGGGTGAACTGGATCTGGGTAAGGCTTGGCTTCTATGTGGAAGTTTGATGTTTTCTCTGCTTTTCTGGCATGCTGTTGACATACATGATGTTTTGAAAAGTAATTGACTTTCCAGTAATTTCAAACATACAACTTTACATACATAAAAACAAGTCTTGTACCTTGATTAAATATACTCCTAAATATTGATGTTGACATTATTAAAAATGGAATTGTTCTCATAAATTCTTTTTCAGATTATTTTTTTGCCAGCGTATGCATATAAGATAGATTTTCATGAATTGATATTTTGTTCTGTAACTTTGCTTATTAATTAGTTGATTAGCTCAAATAATTTCTTTGCTGATTATAGGTAGTTTTATATATAAGATGATGTGACCTATGTTCTGTGAAGAGACACGGTTTTAATTTTTCCATTCACCCATGGATGCCTTTTCTTTCTTTCCTCAAGATTCTGGGTAGAACTTCCAGTACACTATTGAGTAACGGTGATGAAGGCCAGCTTCCTGGCCCTGTTCCTGATTTCAGGAGTAAATCTTTCAGTCTTTAACGTTGAGCATGATGTTTGCTGTGGCTTTTTGTACTATTTTCCATATTGAACACATTTCCTTTTATTCCTGCTTTCTTGAGTGTTTTTCATGAAATAACACTGGATTTTCATTGTAGATTTTTTGCATTAATTGATATGATTATGTGTTTTTACTTCACACCATTATTGTGGTTGAATACATTGCTTACTTTTCATATGTGGAGCAACCTGAAATTCCTGGTGTAGAGATACTTGCTTATGGCATTATCCATTTAAAGTTCTGTTGGTTTCATGTTGCTATTATTGTGTGATAGATTTTTACATTCCTATTTATAAGTTGTACTGGGGTAGTTTTCTTGTTTTTTTCCTTTATTTTTAAAATCTTTTTTAAAATAGTGGTTTTATTTCATTTTAATTATTTATTTACTTTGGCCACATCCCATGGCTTGTGGGATCTTAGTTCCCCAGTCAGGGATCGAACCCGAGCCCTTGGCAGTGAAAGCACAGAGTCCTAACCACTGGGCCACCAGAGTATTCCCCAGTTTTCTTTTTCAAGATGTATTTGTATAATCTGATTAGACTTGGCTTGGTGTAAGTGGTTTGGAGGGTTAGCATTAGGGCTGGGGCTGGTGTGAGGGTTGGGGCTGTGTATGGTGTATGGTTGCTGTTATGGTTTAAGTTTTATGGTTAATGAGTTATTTATGGGTATGGTTAATGAATATATTTTATGGCTTGGTTATGGTTATGGTTTTGCTTATTGGTTAAGGTTTATGGTTTTGGTCTCAGGGTGTTAGGGTTCTGTGTTAGAGTGGGTGTTAGGGTATGGGTGAGAATTGGGGTACAGGTAGGATACGGGTAGAGCATGGGTTAGGGTAAGGTACAGGTTTAGGGTACGGGTTAGGCTAAGGTTAGGTCAGGGCTTAGGGTCAGGATCAGAGTTTAGGGTTAGGGTCCATGTCAGGATTAGCGTCAAGGTTGAGCGAGGCCATTGTTTTCTGCTCCTCCAGTGCTGGATTCTCATTGATAGATGAATGAAATGTCTGCTCTGCTCACCCACTGTTTCAAATTGAGCTCAGCCTTAGTCAAGGGTTCTTAGGGCCTCAGAGGTCATGCAGGGTTTCCCTCCACCCTCCCTCCTGGGAAGGGTGATGCAGGCCCCACTCTGTCTGGGCAGCCCCAGGTCCAGCATGGCCCTGACATGCAGGATACTAACTAGACGTGATGTAAGACTTGGTGCATCAGTCTGCCAGCCCCCCGGTGCTGCCTTTTTTTTTTTTCTTAATTAATTAATTAATTAATTTTGAGCTGTGTTGGGTCTGCATTGCTGCCCGGAGGCTTTCTCTAGTTGCGGCGAGTGGGGGCTTCTCTTGTTGCAGAGCACAGGCTCTAAGCGCGTGGGCTTCAGCAGTTGGGGCTCGCGGGTTCTAGAGCGCAGGCTCAGTAGTTGTGGTGCACGGGCTTAGTTGCTCCACAGCATGTGGGATCTTCCCTGACCAGGGCTCAAACCCGTGTCCCCTGCATTGGCAGGTGAATTCTTAACCACTGCGCCACCAGGGAAGTCTGGTGTTGCGTTCGTGAGGGCTGGTGGGGCCCTCTTGGGACTGGGCGGATCGTTTGTTCCATCTGCACGGGTGTCCAAGCAGGCCTCAGGACAGCCCTTGGCCTCTGAGCATCCAGGCAGGCACCCACGTTCCTCCAGCTCAGGTTAGCCTTGGCCCCTCCAGCCCCCGTGGCCAATTACTGAGCTGATTGTGTCTTTACTCTTTAAAATTAAATCGCTCTCTCCAGGTGGGCGAGAAGTTTACTTGTGAACTTGGTTAGGGTTAGGGGTTAGGGGTTAAGGGTTAGGGGTTAGGGTCAGGGTTAGGGCTAGGGCTAGGGCTAGGGGTTAGGGTTAGGCTTAGGGTTGGGTTAGGGTTAGGGGTTAGGGTTAGGGTTTAGGTTTAGGGTTAGGGTTAGGGTTAGTGTTGGGTTAGGGTTAGGGTTAAGGTAGGGTTAGGGTTTAGGGTTAGGGTGTCCAGCCTTACGTCCCATTCAGCTGTGAGTGTAGATGTGGTCAGTCCAGTTGCCTCACAGCCCCTGTTTGAATTTTGTAAGAATTCCTCTCTCTCTCTCGCTGTCTTTCTCTTTTTATAATTAATTTTTATAATGGGGTGTAGCTGATTTGCAATGTTGTGTTTCTTGGTGCTGTACATCCACTTGAGTCACTTACAGAGAGACATCAATAAATTCTTTTCTAGTTTCTAGTAGTCAGATATATGTTTTTTCTGTGAATAGAGTGTGCTGAGTCCAGTTCCTTGAACAATGAGTATGTCTTGGCGATTACATTATTGGCGTATGGAACGGTATCTGTGCCAATTTCAACCTCCTGGTTTATGCATCAACGCACCACACTTTTCCCCTTAAGCAGCCATAAGTGTGTTTTGTAAATGTGTGATGGTGTTCTGTTTGTAATTCAGTTCACGGTTGGCGATTTTTAGATTCCCTTTATAAGTGATATCTTATGATAAGTTTCTCTTGCTGTCTAACTTATTTCACTCTCAATGACTGTACATAAGTCCCCCGGAGTCGCTGCAACTGGCCTCATTTCATTGATTTCAGGGCTGAGTAATATTCCGTTGTGCTTAAGTATCAAATTTTCTTTCACCATTTTTTCCTTCCAAGGACTATGAAGTTGTACCCAAGTCGAGGCTGTTGTAAACATAGCAGCAGTAAACGGGGTGCCTGCGTCCTGTGGATTTTTGGATTTTCCAACATATAGGCCCATGAGTGGAAGCGCCCTATGCTTTGTAGCTCTGTTTTTTAGATGTTTTAGGAAACACAGCACACTTCTCCAGAGTGGCCGTTGGCAATTTACCTTCCCCCCTTCAGCGTAACGAGGCTCCCTTTTCTCCTCTCCTTGTCCTGCATATCTGGTTTTTACCCTTTGTGAGGATGGTCCTTTTTTCTGATTCGAAGTGATACCTCTTTGTAGTGTTGATTTGCATTGCCCGCTTCTTTGGTTGGCCAAAAAGGGCGTATGCGTTTTTCCTGAATATATTCTGGAAGTTAAATTTGAGAGACAGCTTTTCTCTTTAATTGATTAATTAATTTATTTATTTTTGGCTGTGTTGGGTCTTCGTTTCTGTGCGAAGGCTTTCTCTAGTTGTGGCAAGCGGGGGCCGCTCTTCATCGCGGTGCGCGGGCCTCTCACTATCGCGGCCTCTCTTGTTGCGGAGCACAGGCTCCAGACGCGCAGGCTCAGTAGTTGTGGCTCACGGGCCTAGTTGCTCCACGGCATGTGGGATCTTCCCAGACCAGGGCTCGAACCCGTGTCCCCTGCATTAGCAGGCAGATTCTCAACCACTGCACCACCAGGGAAGCCCCTTGAATAGTTTTGTATTTAAAGTTTGTCTGTGGGGACTTCCCTGGTGACGCAGTGGTTAAGAGTCCGCCTGCCAATGCAGGGGACCATGGGCTCGAGCCCTGGTCCGGGAAGATCCCACATGCCGCAGAGCAACCAAGCCTGCACGGCACAACTACTGAAGCCTGCGTGCCTAGAGCCCGTGCTCGCCCACAAGAGAAGCCACCGCAATGAGAAGCCCGTGCACCGCAACGAAGAGTAGCCCCGCTCGACGCAACTAGAGAAAGCCCACATGCAGCAACGAAGACCCAACGCAGCCAAACATAAATTATAAACTAAAATAAAATTTGCCTCTGAATAACTTTGAGTGAATTTGGTATAAGTTGTAAAGTTTGCATCTACATTCACTTCATTCCAAATGGTTTCCAATTAATTGTTCCTTAACTACTTTTAGAAAAGTTTTGGGATAGAGACTCCATTTTCGTTTGAATTTCCAGTTGAATGGATTCAGCAGTCCTGTCAGTAGGGCACGCTGCCCCCAGTGACCTGTGAGGGAGGCGCGGCCTGCACTTCCTGCACTGACCACAGGGTGGCGCCGAGTTCGCCTCTCTGACCCACAGCGCATGCTCGTTCCATGGAACTCGATTGTGAGGGCAGCTGAGAGGAGTTGAGCCGCCTCAGGCGCGGGGGCGGGGGCGGGGGCCTTCGGGTAGGACGCCCGGCTCAGCGTCTCTGCTGAGAGGAGCTCGGTCTCCGTCTCCTTAGGACTCGCTGGGGTTTCGGCTTCAGGACAAAGTGGGGCTGCGTCCACGCTGACTAGGGAAGTAGGTTTCCTGAGGACCCAGGTGATGCCTGAGGAAAAGGTGAAGAGACGGTGAGGAAAAGTGGGGAGAAGCTTCCTGTGGGCGACTGACCGTTGAGGGGGTCCGTCTTCGTGTGAGCGAGGGAGGGCTTGGCGTGGAAAGCTGGGTGTTTGGTCAGGTTTGTGTGCAGGGTAGCCAGCGTGAGTTATGGGGCGTCCAGTTTTCCCAGCACCATTTATCGTGGGGCGTGTCGTGCTCCTTGGTGTGTCCTTGGTCCCTGTGTCATAAATTCACCGACCCCGTCCGTGTGGGTTGAATTCTGGTCTCTCTGTCCTGTTCCTCTGGTCCCTGTGCCCGTTTTGAGCCAGTTCCACACTGTTTTGGTGACTGTAGCTTCTCAGCAGAGTGTGACGTCAGGGAGGGAGATGCCTCCAGCCCGTTCTCTTTTTTCAGGGTTTCTTTGGCTATTTGGGGTCCTTTGCGGTTCCCCACAGATATTAGGAGGATTAGCTCTATTTTGGGGGAAAATACCATGGAATTTTGGGAGGGATTGCATTCACTGTGTCCACTGCTTTGGGTAGCATGGATATTTTAACAATATTAATTGTTCCATTCCATGAGAACAGGATATCTTTCCATTTCTTGGTGTGTCTTGCAATGTCTTCATCAATGTCTTAAAGTTTTCAGTGTGCAGGTCTTTCACCTCCTTGGTTGACTTTATTCCCAGGTATTTTGTTCTTTTTGATGCAGTTGTAAATAGGGTTGCTTTCTTTCTCTTTCTGATGGTTCATTATTAGTGTTTAGAAAGGCAACTGATTTCTGTGTATTGATTTTGCAACTTTACTGAATTGATTTATTAGTTCTAATAGTGTTTTTGTGGAATGAAGTGGAAAATTGGAATTCAAAAATCCCACTGTTTCTACCATATCCAGGTCGTCCACAACACGGAGGACAGCGGCTCCTAATATAACCTTCCCACAGTGCCTCTAAATGACATGTGGACTTTGGGTGAACTGGATCTGGGTAAGGCTTGGCTTCTATGTGGAAGTTTGATGTTTTCTCTGCTTTTCTGGCATGCTGTTGACATACATGATGTTTTGAAAAGTAATTGACTTTCCAGTAATTTCAAACATACAACTTTACATACATAAAAACAAGTCTTGTACCTTGATTAAATATACTCCTAAATATTGATGTTGACATTGTTAAAAATGGAATTGTTCTCATAAATTCTTTTTCAGATTATTTTTTTGCCAGCGTATGCATATAAGATAGATTTTCATGAATTGATATTTTGTTCTGTAACTTTGCTTATTAATTAGTTGATTAGCTCAAATAATTTCTTTGCTGATTATAGGTAGTTTTATATATAAGATGATGTGACCTATGTTCTGTGAAGAGACACGGTTTTAATTTTTCCATTCACCCATGGATGCCTTTTCTTTCTTTCCTCAAGATTCTGGGTAGAACTTCCAGTACACTATTGAGTAACGGTGATGAAGGCCAGCTTCCTGGCCCTGTTCCTGATTTCAGGAGTAAATCTTTCAGTCTTTAACGTTGAGCATGATGTTTGCTGTGGCTTTTTGTACTACTCTTTTCCATATTGAACACATTTCCTTTTATTCCTGCTTTCTTGAGTGTTTTTCATGAAATAACACTGGATTTTCATTGTAGATTTTTTGCATTAATTGATATGATTATGTGTTTTTACTTCACACCATTATTGTGGTTGAATACATTGCTTACTTTTCATATGTGGAGCAACCTGAAATTCCTGGTGTAGAGATACTTGCTTATGGCATTATCCATTTAAAGTTCTGTTGGTTTCATGTTGCTATTATTGTGTGATAGATTTTTACATTCCTATTTATAAGTTGTACTGGGGTAGTTTTCTTGTTTTTTTCCTTTATTTTTAAAATCTTTTTTAAAATAGTGGTTTTATTTCATTTTAATTATTTATTTACTTTGGCCACGTCCCATGGCTTGTGGGATCTTAGTTCCCCAGTCAGGGATCGAACCCGAGCCCTTGGCAGTGAAAGCACAGAGTCCTAACCACTGGGCCGCCAGAGTATTCCCCAGTTTTCTTTTTCAAGATGTAGTTGTATAATCTGATTAGACTTGGCTTGGTGTAAGTGGTTTGGAGGGTTAGCATTAGGGCTGGGGCTGGTGTGAGGGTTGGGGCTGTGTATGGTGTATGGTTGCTGTTATGGTTTAAGTTTTATGGTTAATGAGTTATTTATGGGTATGGTTAATGAATATATTTTATGGCTTGGTTATGGTTATGGTTTTGCTTATTGGTTAAGGTTTATGGTTTTGGTCTCAGGGTGTTAGGGTTCTGTGTTAGAGTGGGTGTTAGGGTATGGGTGAGAATTGGGGTACAGGTAGGATGCGGGTAGAGCATGGGTTAGGGTAAGGTACAGGTTTAGGGTACGGGTTAGGCTAAGGTTAGGTCAGGGCTTAGGGTCAGGATCAGAGTTTAGGGTTAGGGTCCATGTCAGGATTAGCGTCAAGGTTGAGCGAGGCCATTGTTTTCTGCTCCTCCAGTGCTGGATTCTCATTGATAGATGAATGAAATGTCTGCTCTGCTCACCCACTGTTTCAAATTGAGCTCAGCCTTAGTCAAGGGTTCTTAGGGCCTCAGAGGTCATGCAGGGTTTCCCTCCACCCTCCCTCCTGGGAAGGGTGATGCAGGCCCCACTCTGTCTGGGCAGCCCCAGGTCCAGCATGGCCCTGACATGCAGGATACTAACTAGACGTGATGTAAGACTTGGTGCATCAGTCTGCCAGCCCCCCGGTGCTGCCTTTTTTTTTTTCTTAATTAATTAATTAATTAATTTTGGGCTGTGTTGGGTCTGCATTGCTGCCCGGAGGCTTTCTCTAGTTGCGGCGAGTGGGGGCTTCTCTTGTTGCAGAGCACAGGCTCTAAGCGCGTGGGCTTCAGCAGTTGGGGCTCGCGGGTTCTAGAGCGCAGGCTCAGTAGTTGTGGTGCACGGGCTTAGTTGCTCCACAGCATGTGGGATCTTCCCTGACCAGGGCTCAAACCCGTGTCCCCTGCATTGGCAGGTGAATTCTTAACCACTGCGCCACCAGGGAAGTCTGGTGTTGCGTTCGTGAGGGCTGGTGGGGCCCTCTTGGGACTGGGCGGATCGTTTGTTCCATCTGCACGGGTGTCCAAGCAGGTCTCAGGACAGCCCTTGGCCTCTGAGCATCCAGGCAGGCACCCACGTTCCTCCAGCTCAGGTTAGCCTTGGCCCCTCCAGCCCCCGTGGCCAATTACTGAGCTGATTGTGTCTTTACTCTTTAAAATTAAATCGCTCTCTCCAGGTGGGCGAGAAGTTTACTTGTGAACTTGGTTAGGGTTAGGGGTTAGGGGTTAAGGGTTAGGGGTTAGGGTCAGGGTTAGGGCTAGGGCTAGGGCTAGGGGTTAGGGTTAGGCTTAGGGTTGGGTTAGGGTTAGGGGTTAGGGTTAGGGTTTAGGTTTAGGGTTAGGGTTAGGGTTAGTGTTAGGTTAGGGTTAGGGTTAAGGTAGGGTTAGGGTTTAGGGTTAGGGTGTCCAGCCTTACGTCCCATTCAGCTGTGAGTGTAGATGTGGTCAGTCCAGTTGCCTCACAGCCCCTGTTTGAATTTTGTAAGAATTCCTCTCTCTCTCTCGCTGTCTTTCTCTTTTTATAATTAATTTTTATAATGGGGTGTAGCTGATTTGCAATGTTGTGTTTCTTGGTGCTGTACATCCACTTGAGTCACTTACAGAGAGACATCAATAAATTCTTTTCTAGTTTCTAGTAGTCAGATATATGTTTTTTCTGTGAATAGAGTGTGCTGAGTCCAGTTCCTTGAACAATGAGTATGTCTTGGCGATTACATTATTGGCGTATGGAACGGTATCTGTGCCAATTTCAACCTCCTGGTTTATGCATCAACGCACCACACTTTTCCCCTTAAGCAGCCATAAGTGTGTTTTGTAAATGTGTGATGGTGTTCTGTTTGTAATTCAGTTCACGGTTGGCGATTTTTAGATTCCCTTTATAAGTGATATCTTATGATAAGTTTCTCTTGCTGTCTAACTTATTTCACTCTCAATGACCGTACATAAGTCCCCCGGAGTCGCTGCAACTGGCCTCATTTCATTGATTTCAGGGCTGAGTAATATTCCGTTGTGCTTAAGTATCAAATTTTCTTTCACCATTTTTTCCTTCCAAGGACTATGAAGTTGTACCCAAGTCGAGGCTGTTGTAAACATAGCAGCAGTAAACGGGGTGCCTGCGTCCTGTGGATTTTTGGATTTTCCAACATATAGGCCCATGAGTGGAAGCGCCCTATGCTTTGTAGCTCTGTTTTTTAGATGTTTTAGGAAACACAGCACACTTCTCCAGAGTGGCCGTTGGCAATTTACCTTCCCCCCTTCAGCGTAACGAGGCTCCCTTTTCTCCTCTCCTTGTCCTGCATATCTGGTTTTTACCCTTTGTGAGGATGGTCCTTTTTTCTGATTCGAAGTGATACCTCTTTGTAGTGTTGATTTGCATTGCCCGCTTCTTTGGTTGGCCAAAAAGGGCGTATGCGTTTTTCCTGAATATATTCTGGAAGTTAAATTTGAGAGACAGCTTTTCTCTTTAATTGATTAATTAATTTATTTATTTTTGGCTGTGTTGGGTCTTCGTTTCTGTGCGAAGGCTTTCTCTAGTTGTGGCAAGCGGGGGCCGCTCTTCATCGCGGTGCGCGGGCCTCTCACTATCGCGGCCTCTCTTGTTGCGGAGCACAGGCTCCAGACGCGCAGGCTCAGTAGTTGTGGCTCACGGGCCTAGTTGCTCCACGGCATGTGGGATCTTCCCAGACCAGGGCTCGAACCCGTGTCCCCTGCATTAGCAGGCAGATTCTCAACCACTGCACCACCAGGGAAGCCCCTCGAATAGTTTTGTATTTAAAGTTTGTCTGTGGGGACTTCCCTGGTGACGCAGTGGTTAAGAGTCCGCCTGCCAATGCAGGGGACCACGGGCTCGAGCCCTGGTCCGGGAAGATCCCACATGCCGCAGAGCAACCAAGCCTGCACGGCACAACTACTGAAGCCTGCGCGCCTAGAGCCCGTGCTCGCCCACAAGAGAAGCCACCGCAATGAGAAGCCCGTGCACCGCAACGAAGAGTAGCCCCGCTCGACGCAACTAGAGAAAGCCCACATGCAGCAACGAAGACCCAACGCAGCCAAACATAAATTATAAACTAAAATAAAATTTGCCTCTGAATAACTTTGAGTGAATTTGGTATAAGTTGTAAAGTTTGCATCTACATTCACTTCATTCCAAATGGTTTCCAATTAATTGTTCCTTAACTACTTTTAGAAAAGTTTTGGGATAGAGACTCCATTTTCGTTTGAATTTCCAGTTGAATGGATTCAGCAGTCCTGTCAGTAGGGCACGCTGCCCCCAGTGACCTGTGAGGGAGGCGCGGCCTGCACTTCCTGCACTGACCACAGGGTGGCGCCGAGTTCGCCTCTCTGACCCACAGCGCATGCTCCTTCCATGGAACTCGATTGTGAGGGCAGCTGAGAGGAGTTGAGCCGCCTCAGGCGCGGGGGCGGGGGCGGGGGCCTTCGGGTAGGACGCCCGGCTCAGCGTCTCTGCTGAGAGGAGCTCGGTCTCCGTCTCCTTAGGACTCGCTGGGGTTTCGGCTTCAGGACAAAGTGGGGCTGCGTCCACGCTGACTAGGGAACTAGGTTTCCTGAGGACCCAGGTGATGCCTGAGGAAAAGGTGAAGAGACGGTGAGGAAAAGTGGGGAGAAGCTTCCTGTGGGCGACTGACCGTTGAGGGGGTCCGTCTTCGTGTGAGCGAGGGAGGGCTTGGCGTGGAAAGCTGGGTGTTTGGTCAGGTTTGTGTGCAGGGTAGCCAGCGTGAGTTATGGGGCGTCCAGTTTTCCCAGCACCATTTATCGTGGGGCGTGTCGTGCTCCTTGGTGTGTCCTTGGTCCCTGTGTCATAAATTCACCGACCCCGTCCGTGTGGGTTGAATTCTGGTCTCTCTGTCCTGTTCCTCTGGTCCCTGTGCCCGTTTTGAGCCAGTTCCACACTGTTTTGGTGACTGTAGCTTCTCAGCAGAGTGTGACGTCAGGGAGGGAGATGCCTCCAGCCCGTTCTCTTTTTTCAGGGTTTCTTTGGCTATTTGGGGTCCTTTGCAGTTCCCCACAGATATTAGGAGGATTAGCTCTATTTTGGGGGAAAATACCATGGAATTTTGGGAGGGATTGCATTCACTGTGTCCACTGCTTTGGGTAGCATGGATATTTTAACAATATTAATTGTTCCATTCCATGAGAACAGGATATCTTTCCATTTCTTGGTGTGTCTTGCAATGTCTTCATCAATGTCTTAAAGTTTTCAGTGTGCAGGTCTTTCACCTCCTTGGTTGACTTTATTCCCAGGTATTTTGTTCTTTTTGATGCAGTTGTAAATAGGGTTGCTTTCTTTCTCTTTCTGATGGTTCATTATTAGTGTTTAGAAAGGCAACTGATTTCTGTGTATTGATTTTGCAACTTTACTGAATTGATTTATTAGTTCTAATAGTGTTTTTGTGGAATGAAGTGGAAAATTGGAATTCAAAAATCCCACTGTTTCTACCATATCCAGGTCGTCCACAACACGGAGGACAGCGGCTCCTAATATAACCTTCCCACAGTGCCTCTAAATGACATGTGGACTTTGGGTGAACTGGATCTGGGTAAGGCTTGGCTTCTATGTGGAAGTTTGATGTTTTCTCTGCTTTTCTGGCATGCTGTTGACATACATGATGTTTTGAAAAGTAATTGACTTTCCAGTAATTTCAAACATACAACTTTACATACATAAAAACAAGTCTTGTACCTTGATTAAATATACTCCTAAATATTGATGTTGACATTGTTAAAAATGGAATTGTTCTCATAAATTCTTTTTCAGATTATTTTTTTGCCAGCGTATGCATATAAGATAGATTTTCATGAATTGATATTTTGTTCTGTAACTTTGCTTATTAATTAGTTGATTAGCTCAAATAATTTCTTTGCTGATTATAGGTAGTTTTATATATAAGATGATGTGACCTATGTTCTGTGAAGAGACACGGTTTTAATTTTTCCATTCACCCATGGATGCCTTTTCTTTCTTTCCTCAAGATTCTGGGTAGAACTTCCAGTACACTATTGAGTAACGGTGATGAAGGCCAGCTTCCTGGCCCTGTTCCTGATTTCAGGAGTAAATCTTTCAGTCTTTAACGTTGAGCATGATGTTTGCTGTGGCTTTTTGTACTACTCTTTTCCATATTGAACACATTTCCTTTTATTCCTGCTTTCTTGAGTGTTTTTCATGAAATAACACTGGATTTTCATTGTAGATTTTTTGCATTAATTGATATGATTATGTGTTTTTACTTCACACCATTATTGTGGTTGAATACATTGCTTACTTTTCATATGTGGAGCAACCTGAAATTCCTGGTGTAGAGATACTTGCTTATGGCATTATCCATTTAAAGTTCTGTTGGTTTCATGTTGCTATTATTGTGTGATAGATTTTTACATTCCTATTTATAAGTTGTACTGGGGTAGTTTTCTTGTTTTTTTCCTTTATTTTTAAAATCTTTTTTAAAATAGTGGTTTTATTTCATTTTAATTATTTATTTACTTTGGCCACGTCCCATGGCTTGTGGGATCTTAGTTCCCCAGTCAGGGATCGAACCCGAGCCCTTGGCAGTGAAAGCACAGAGTCCTAACCACTGGGCCACCAGAGTATTCCCCAGTTTTCTTTTTCAAGATGTATTTGTATAATCTGATTAGACTTGGCTTGGTGTAAGTGGTTTGGAGGGTTAGCATTAGGGCTGGGGCTGGTGTGAGGGTTGGGGCTGTGTATGGTGTATGGTTGCTGTTATGGTTTAAGTTTTATGGTTAATGAGTTATTTATGGGTATGGTTAATGAATATATTTTATGGCTTGGTTATGGTTATGGTTTTGCTTATTGGTTAAGGTTTATGGTTTTGGTCTCAGGGTGTTAGGGTTCTGTGTTAGAGTGGGTGTTAGGGTATGGGTGAGAATTGGGGTACAGGTAGGATGCGGGTAGAGCATGGGTTAGGGTAAGGTACAGGTTTAGGGTACGGGTTAGGCTAAGGTTAGGTCAGGGCTTAGGGTCAGGATCAGAGTTTAGGGTTAGGGTCCATGTCAGGATTAGCGTCAAGGTTGAGCGAGGCCATTGTTTTCTGCTCCTCCAGTGCTGGATTCTCATTGATAGATGAATGAAATGTCTGCTCTGGTCACCCACTGTTTCAAATTGAGCTCAGCCTTAGTCAAGGGTTCTTAGGGCCTCAGAGGTCATGCAGGGTTTCCCTCCACCCTCCCTCCTGGGAAGGGTGATGCAGGGCCCACTCTGTCTGGGCAGCCCCAGGTCCAGCATGGCCCTGACATGCAGGATACTAACTAGACGTGATGTAAGACTTGGTGCATCAGTCTGCCAGCCCCCCGGTGCTGCCTTTTTTTTTTTTCTTAATTAATTAATTAATTAATTTTGGGCTGTGTTGGGTCTGCATTGCTGCCCGGAGGCTTTCTCTAGTTGCGGCGAGTGGGGGCTTCTCTTGTTGCAGAGCACAGGCTCTAAGCGCGTAGGCTTCAGCAGTTGGGGCTCGGGGGTTCTAGAGCGCAGGCTCAGTAGTTGTGGTGCACGGGCTTAGTTGCTCCACAGCATGTGGGATCTTCCCTGACCAGGGCTCAAACCCGTGTCCCCTGCATTGGCAGGTGAATTCTTAACCACTGCGCCACCAGGGAAGTCTGGTGTTGCGTTCGTGAGGGCTGGTGGGGCCCTCTTGGGACTGGGCGGATCGTTTGTTCCATCTGCACGGGTGTCCAAGCAGGTCTCAGGACAGCCCTTGGCCTCTGAGCATCCAGGCAGGCACCCACGTTCCTCCAGCTCAGGTTAGCCTTGGCCCCTCCAGCCCCCGTGGCCAATTACTGAGCTGATTGTGTCTTTACTCTTTAAAATTAAATCGCTCTCTCCAGGTGGGCGAGAAGTTTACTTGTGAACTTGGTTAGGGTTAGGGGTTAGGGGTTAGGGGTTAAGGGTTAGGGGTTAGGGTCAGGGTTAGGGCTAGGGCTAGGGCTAGGGGTTAGGGTTAGGCTTAGGGTTGGGTTAGGGTTAGGGGTTAGGGTTAGGGTTTAGGTTTAGGGTTAGGGTTAGGGTTAGTGTTGGGTTAGGGTTAGGGTTAAGGTAGGGTTAGGGTTTAGGGTTAGGGTGTCCAGCCTTACGTCCCATTCAGCTGTGAGTGTAGATATGGTCAGTCCAGTTGCCTCACAGCCCCTGTTTGAATTTTGTAAGAATTCCTCTCTCTCTCTCGCTGTCTTTCTCTTTTTATAATTAATTTTTATAATGGGGTGTAGCTGATTTGCAATGTTGTGTTTCTTGGTGCTGTACATCCACTTGAGTCACTTACAGAGAGACATCAATAAATTCTTTTCTAGTTTCTAGTAGTCAGATATATGTTTTTTCTGTGAATAGAGTGTGCTGAGTCCAGTTCCTTGAACAATGAGTATGTCTTGGCGATTACATTATTGGCGTATGGAACGGTATCTGTGCCAATTTCAACCTCCTGGTTTATGCATCAACGCACCACACTTTTCCCCTTAAGCAGCCATAAGTGTGTTTTGTAAATGTGTGATGGTGTTCTGTTTGTAATTCAGTTCACGGTTGGTGATTTTTAGATTCCCTTTATAAGTGATATCTTATGATAAGTTTCTCTTGCTGTCTAACTTATTTCACTCTCAATGACCGTACATAAGTCCCCCGGAGTCGCTGCAACTGGCCTCATTTCATTGATTTCAGGGCTGAGTAATATTCCGTTGTGCTTAAGTATCAAATTTTCTTTCACCATTTTTTCCTTCCAAGGACTATGAAGTTGTACCCAAGTCGAGGCTGTTGTAAACATAGCAGCAGTAAACGGGGTGCCTGCGTCCTGTGGATTTTTGGATTTTCCAACATATAGGCCCATGAGTGGAAGCGCCCTATGCTTTGTAGCTCTGTTTTTTAGATGTTTTAGGAAACACAGCACACTTCTCCAGAGTGGCCGTTGGCAATTTACCTTCCCCCCTTCAGCGTAACGAGGCTCCCTTTTCTCCTCTCCTTGTCCTGCATATCTGGTTTTTACCCTTTGTGAGGATGGTCTTTTTTTCTGATTCGAAGTGATACCTCTTTGTAGTGTTGATTTGCATTGCCCGCTTCTTTGGTTGGCCAAAAAGGGCGTATGCGTTTTTCCTGAATATATTCTGGAAGTTAAATTTGAGAGACAGCTTTTCTCTTTAATTGATTAATTAATTTATTTATTTTTGGCTGTGTTGGGTCTTCGTTTCTGTGCGAAGGCTTTCTCTAGTTGTGGCAAGCGGGGGCCGCTCTTCATCGCGGTGCGCGGGCCTCTCACTATCGCGGCCTCTCTTGTTGCGGAGCACAGGCTCCAGACGCGCAGGCTCAGTAGTTGTGGCTCACGGGCCTAGTTGCTCCACGGCATGTGGGGTCTTCCCAGACCAGGGCTCGAACCCGTGTCCCCTGCATTAGCAGGCAGATTCTCAACCACTGCACCACCAGGGAAGCCCCTTGAATAGTTTTGTATTTAAAGTTTGTCTGTGGGGACTTCCCTGGTGACGCAGTGGTTAAGAGTCCGCCTGCCAATGCAGGGGACCACGGGCTCGAGCCCTGGTCCGGGAAGATCCCACATGCCGCAGAGCAACCAAGCCTGCACGGCACAACTACTGAAGCCTGCGCGCCTAGAGCCCGTGCTCGCCCACAAGAGAAGCCACCGCAATGAGAAGCCCGTGCACCGCAACGAAGAGTAGCCCCGCTCGACGCAACTAGAGAAAGCCCACATGCAGCAACGAAGACCCAACGCAGCCAAACATAAATTATAAACTAAAATAAAATTTGCCTCTGAATAACTTTGAGTGAATTTGGTATAAGTTGTAAAGTTTGCATCTACATTCACTTCATTCCAAATGGTTTCCAATTAATTGTTCCTTAACTACTTTTAGAAAAGTTTTGGGATAGAGACTCCATTTTCGTTTGAATTTCCAGTTGAATGGATTCAGCAGTCCTGTCAGTAGGGCACGCTGCCCCCAGTGACCTGTGAGGGAGGCGCGGCCTGCACTTCCTGCACTGACCACAGGGTGGCGCCGAGTTCGCCTCTCTGACCCACAGCGCATGCTCGTTCCATGGAACTCGATTGTGAGGGCAGCTGAGAGGAGTTGAGCCGCCTCAGGCGCGGGGGCGGGGGCGGGGGCCTTCGGGTAGGACGCCCGGCTCAGCGTCTCTGCTGAGAGGAGCTCGGTCTCCGTCTCCTTAGGACTCGCTGGGGTTTCGGCTTCAGGACAAAGTGGGGCTGCGTCCACGCTGACTAGGGAAGTAGGTTTCCTGAGGACCCAGGTGATGCCTGAGGAAAAGGTGAAGAGACGGTGAGGAAAAGTGGGGAGAAGCTTCCTGTGGGCGACTGACCGTTGAGGGGGGTCCGTCTTCGTGTGAGCGAGGGAGGGCTTGGCGTGGAAAGCTGGGTGTTTGGTCAGGTTTGTGTGCAGGGTAGCCAGCGTGAGTTATGGGGCGTCCAGTTTTCCCAGCACCATTTATCGTGGGGAGTGTCGTGCTCCTTGGTGTGTCCTTGGTCCCTGTGTCATAAATTCACCGACCCCGTCCGTGTGGGTTGAATTCTGGTCTCTCTGTCCTGTTCCTCTGGTCCCTGTGCCCGTTTTGAGCCAGTTCCACACTGTTTTGGTGACTGTAGCTTCTCAGCAGAGTGTGACGTCAGGGAGGGAGATGCCTCCAGCCCGTTCTCTGTTTTCAGGGTTTCTTTGGCTATTTGGGGTCCTTTGCGGTTCCCCACAGATATTAGGAGGATTAGCTCTATTTTGGGGGAAAATACCATGGAATTTTGGGAGGGATTGCATTCACTGTGTCCACTGCTTTGGGTAGCATGGATATTTTAACAATATTAATTGTTCCATTCCATGAGAACAGGATATCTTTCCATTTATTGGTGTGTCTTGCAATGTCTTCATCAATGTCTTCAAGTTTTCAGTGTGCAGGTCTTTCACCTCCTTGGTTGACTTTATTCCCAGGTATTTTGTTCTTTTTGATGCAGTTGTAAATAGGGTTGCTTTCTTTCTCTTTCTGATGGTTCATTATTAGTGTTTAGAAAGGCAACTGATTTCTGTGTATTGATTTTGCAACTTTACTGAATTGATTTATTAGTTCTAATAGTGTTTTTGTGGAATGAAGTGGAAAATTGGAATTCAAAAATCCCACTGTTTCTACCATATCCAGGTCGTCCACAACACGGAGGACAGCGGCTCCTAATATAACCTTCCCACAGTGCCTCTAAATGACATGTGGACTTTGGGTGAACTGGATCTGGGTAAGGCTTGGCTTCTATGTGGAAGTTTGATGTTTTCTCTGCTTTTCTGGCATGCTGTTGACATACATGATGTTTTGAAAAGTAATTGACTTTCCAGTAATTTCAAACATACAACTTTACATACATAAAAACAAGTCTTGTACCTTGATTAAATATACTCCTAAATATTGATGTTGACATTGTTAAAAATGGAATTGTTCTCATAAATTCTTTTTCAGATTATTTTTTTGCCAGCGTATGCATATAAGATAGATTTTCATGAATTGATATTTTGTTCTGTAACTTTGCTTATTAATTAGTTGATTAGCTCAAATAATTTCTTTGCTGATTATAGGTAGTTTTATATATAAGATGATGTGACCTATGTTCTGTGAAGAGACACGGTTTTAATTTTTCCATTCACCCATGGATGCCTTTTCTTTCTTTCCTCAAGATTCTGGGTAGAACTTCCAGTACACTATTGAGTAACGGTGATGAAGGCCAGCTTCCTGGCCCTGTTCCTGATTTCAGGAGTAAATCTTTCAGTCTTTAACGTTGAGCATGATGTTTGCTGTGGCTTTTTGTACTACTCTTTTCCATATTGAACACATTTCCTTTTATTCCTGCTTTCTTGAGTGTTTTTCATGAAATAACACTGGATTTTCATTGTAGATTTTTTGCATTAATTGATATGATTATGTGTTTTTACTTCACACCATTATTGTGGTTGAATACATTGCTTACTTTTCATATGTGGAGCAACCTGAAATTCCTGGTGTAGAGATACTTGCTTATGGCATTATCCATTTAAAGTTCTGTTGGTTTCATGTTGCTATTATTGTGTGATAGATTTTTACATTCCTATTTATAAGTTGTACTGGGGTAGTTTTCTTGTTTTTTTCCTTTATTTTTAAAATCTTTTTTAAAATAGTGGTTTTATTTCATTTTAATTATTTATTTACTTTGGCCACGTCCCATGGCTTGTGGGATCTTAGTTCCCCAGTCAGGGATCGAACCCGAGCCCTTGGCAGTGAAAGCACAGAGTCCTAACCACTGGGCCACCAGAGTATTCCCCAGTTTTCTTTTTCAAGATGTATTTGTATAATCTGATTAGACTTGGCTTGGTGTAAGTGGTTTGGAGGGTTAGCATTAGGGCTGGGGCTGGTGTGAGGGTTGGGGCTGTGTATGGTGTATGGTTGCTGTTATGGTTTAAGTTTTATGGTTAATGAGTTATTTATGGGTATGGTTAATGAATATATTTTATGGCTTGGTTATGGTTATGGTTTTGCTTATTGGTTAAGGTTTATGGTTTTGGTCTCAGGGTGTTAGGGTTCTGTGTTAGAGTGGGTGTTAGGGTATGGGTGAGAATTGGGGTACAGGTAGGATGCGGGTAGAGCATGGGTTAGGGTAAGGTACAGGTTTAGGGTACGGGTTAGGCTAAGGTTAGGTCAGGGCTTAGGGTCAGGATCAGAGTTTAGGGTTAGGGTCCATGTCAGGATTAGCGTCAAGGTTGAGCGAGGCCATTGTTTTCTGCTCCTCCAGTGCTGGATTCTCATTGATAGATGAATGAAATGTCTGCTCTGCTCACCCACTGTTTCAAATTGAGCTCAGCCTTAGTCAAGGGTTCTTAGGGCCTCAGAGGTCATGCAGGGTTTCCCTCCACCCTCCCTCCTGGGAAGGGTGATGCAGGGCCCACTCTGTCTGGGCAGCCCCAGGTCCAGCATGGCCCTGACATGCAGGATACTAACTAGACGTGATGTAAGACTTGGTGCATCAGTCTGCCAGCCCCCCGGTGCTGCCTTTTTTTTTTTTCTTAATTAATTAATTAATTAATTTTGGGCTGTGTTGGGTCTGCATTGCTGCCCGGAGGCTTTCTCTAGTTGCGGCGAGTGGGGGCTTCTCTTGTTGCAGAGCACAGGCTCTAAGCGCGTGGGCTTCAGCAGTTGGGGCTCGGGGGTTCTAGAGCGCAGGCTCAGTAGTTGTGGTGCACGGGCTTAGTTGCTCCACAGCATGTGGGATCTTCCCTGACCAGGGCTCAAACCCGTGTCCCCTGCATTGGCAGGTGAATTCTTAACCACTGCGCCACCAGGGAAGTCTGGTGTTGCGTTCGTGAGGGCTGGTGGGGCCCTCTTGGGACTGGGCGGATCGTTTGTTCCATCTGCACGGGTGTCCAAGCAGGTCTCAGGACAGCCCTTGGCCTCTGAGCATCCAGGCAGGCACCCACGTTCCTCCAGCTCAGGTTAGCCTTGGCCCCTCCAGCCCCCGTGGCCAATTACTGAGCTGATTGTGTCTTTACTCTTTAAAATTAAATCGCTCTCTCCAGGTGGGCGAGAAGTTTACTTGTGAACTTGGTTAGGGTTAGGGGTTAGGGGTTAGGGGTTAAGGGTTAGGGGTTAGGGTCAGGGTTAGGGCTAGGGCTAGGGCTAGGGGTTAGGGTTAGGCTTAGGGTTGGGTTAGGGTTAGGGGTTAGGGTTAGGGTTTAGGTTTAGGGTTAGGGTTAGGGTTAGTGTTGGGTTAGGGTTAGGGTTAAGGTAGGGTTAGGGTTTAGGGTTAGGGTGTCCAGCCTTACGTCCCATTCAGCTGTGAGTGTAGATATGGTCAGTCCAGTTGCCTCACAGCCCCTGTTTGAATTTTGTAAGAATTCCTCTCTCTCTCTCGCTGTCTTTCTCTTTTTATAATTAATTTTTATAATGGGGTGTAGCTGATTTGCAATGTTGTGTTTCTTGGTGCTGTACATCCACTTGAGTCACTTACAGAGAGACATCAATAAATTCTTTTCTAGTTTCTAGTAGTCAGATATATGTTTTTTCTGTGAATAGAGTGTGCTGAGTCCAGTTCCTTGAACAATGAGTATGTCTTGGCGATTACATTATTGGCGTATGGAACGGTATCTGTGCCAATTTCAACCTCCTGGTTTATGCATCAACGCACCACACTTTTCCCCTTAAGCAGCCATAAGTGTGTTTTGTAAATGTGTGATGGTGTTCTGTTTGTAATTCAGTTCACGGTTGGCGATTTTTAGATTCCCTTTATAAGTGATATCTTATGATAAGTTTCTCTTGCTGTCTAACTTATTTCACTCTCAATGACCGTACATAAGTCCCCCGGAGTCGCTGCAACTGGCCTCATTTCATTGATTTCAGGGCTGAGTAATATTCCGTTGTGCTTAAGTATCAAATTTTCTTTCACCATTTTTTCCTTCCAAGGACTATGAAGTTGTACCCAAGTCGAGGCTGTTGTAAACATAGCAGCAGTAAACGGGGTGCCTGCGTCCTGTGGATTTTTGGATTTTCCAACATATAGGCCCATGAGTGGAAGCGCCCTATGCTTTGTAGCTCTGTTTTTTAGATGTTTTAGGAAACACAGCACACTTCTCCAGAGTGGCCGTTGGCAATTTACCTTCCCCCCTTCAGCGTAACGAGGCTCCCTTTTCTCCTCTCCTTGTCCTGCATATCTGGTTTTTACCCTTTGTGAGGATGGTCTTTTTTTCTGATTCGAAGTGATACCTCTTTGTAGTGTTGATTTGCATTGCCCGCTTCTTTGGTTGGCCAAAAAGGGCGTATGCGTTTTTCCTGAATATATTCTGGAAGTTAAATTTGAGAGACAGCTTTTCTCTTTAATTGATTAATTAATTTATTTATTTTTGGCTGTGTTGGGTCTTCGTTTCTGTGCGAAGGCTTTCTCTAGTTGTGGCAAGCGGGGGCCGCTCTTCATCGCGGTGCGCGGGCCTCTCACTATCGCGGCCTCTCTTGTTGCGGAGCACAGGCTCCAGACGCGCAGGCTCAGTAGTTGTGGCTCACGGGCCTAGTTGCTCCACGGCATGTGGGGTCTTCCCAGACCAGGGCTCGAACCCGTGTCCCCTGCATTAGCAGGCAGATTCTCAACCACTGCACCACCAGGGAAGCCCCTCGAATAGTTTTGTATTTAAAGTTTGTCTGTGGGGACTTCCCTGGTGACGCAGTGGTTAAGAGTCCGCCTGCCAATGCAGGGGACCACGGGCTCGAGCCCTGGTCCGGGAAGATCCCACATGCCGCAGAGCAACCAAGCCTGCACGGCACAACTACTGAAGCCTGCGCGCCTAGAGCCCGTGCTCGCCCACAAGAGAAGCCACCGCAATGAGAAGCCCGTGCACCCCAACGAAGAGTAGCCCCGCTCGACGCAACTAGAGAAAGCCCACATGCAGCAACGAAGACCCAACGCAGCCAAACATAAATTATAAACTAAAATAAAATTTGCCTCTGAATAACTTTGAGTGAATTTGGTATAAGTTGTAAAGTTTGCATCTACATTCACTTCATTCCAAATGGTTTCCAATTAATTGTTCCTTAACTACTTTTAGAAAAGTTTTGGGATAGAGACTCCATTTTCGTTTGAATTTCCAGTTGAATGGATTCAGCAGTCCTGTCAGTAGGGCACGCTGCCCCCAGTGACCTGTGAGGGAGGCGCGGCCTGCACTTCCTGCACTGACCACAGGGTGGCGCCGAGTTCGCCTCTCTGACCCACAGCGCATGCTCGTTCCATGGAACTCGATTGTGAGGGCAGCTGAGAGGAGTTGAGCCGCCTCAGGCGCGGGGGCGGGGGCGGGGGCCTTCGGGTAGGACGCCCGGCTCAGCGTCTCTGCTGAGAGGAGCTCGGTCTCCGTCTCCTTAGGACTCGCTGGGGTTTCGGCTTCAGGACAAAGTGGGGCTGCGTCCACGCTGACTAGGGAAGTAGGTTTCCTGAGGACCCAGGTGATGCCTGAGGAAAAGGTGAAGAGACGGTGAGGAAAAGTGGGGAGAAGCTTCCTGTGGGCGACTGACCGTTGAGGGGGGTCCGTCTTCGTGTGAGCGAGGGAGGGCTTGGCGTGGAAAGCTGGGTGTTTGGTCAGGTTTGTGTGCAGGGTAGCCAGCGTGAGTTATGGGGCGTCCAGTTTTCCCAGCACCATTTATCGTGGGGAGTGTCGTGCTCCTTGGTGTGTCCTTGGTCCCTGTGTCATAAATTCACCGACCCCGTCCGTGTGGGTTGAATTCTGGTCTCTCTGTCCTGTTCCTCTGGTCCCTGTGCCCGTTTTGAGCCAGTTCCACACTGTTTTGGTGACTGTAGCTTCTCAGCAGAGTGTGACGTCAGGGAGGGAGATGCCTCCAGCCCGTTCTCTGTTTTCAGGGTTTCTTTGGCTATTTGGGGTCCTTTGCGGTTCCCCACAGATATTAGGAGGATTAGCTCTATTTTGGGGGAAAATACCATGGAATTTTGGGAGGGATTGCATTCACTGTGTCCACTGCTTTGGGTAGCATGGATATTTTAACAATATTAATTGTTCCATTCCATGAGAACAGGATATCTTTCCATTTATTGGTGTGTCTTGCAATGTCTTCATCAATGTCTTAAAGTTTTCAGTGTGCAGGTCTTTCACCTCCTTGGTTGACTTTATTCCCAGGTATTTTGTTCTTTTTGATGCAGTTGTAAATAGGGTTGCTTTCTTTCTCTTTCTGATGGTTCATTATTAGTGTTTAGAAAGGCAACTGATTTCTGTGTATTGATTTTGCAACTTTACTGAATTGATTTATTAGTTCTAATAGTGTTTTTGTGGAATGAAGTGGAAAATTGGAATTCAAAAATCCCACTGTTTCTACCATATCCAGGTCGTCCACAACACGGAGGACAGCGGCTCCTAATATAACCTTCCCACAGTGCCTCTAAATGACATGTGGACTTTGGGTGAACTGGATCTGGGTAAGGCTTGGCTTCTATGTGGAAGTTTGATGTTTTCTCTGCTTTTCTGGCATGCTGTTGACATACATGATGTTTTGAAAAGTAATTGACTTTCCAGTAATTTCAAACATACAACTTTACATACATAAAAACAAGTCTTGTACCTTGATTAAATATACTCCTAAATATTGATGTTGACATTGTTAAAAATGGAATTGTTCTCATAAATTCTTTTTCAGATTATTTTTTTGCCAGCGTATGCATATAAGATAGATTTTCATGAATTGATATTTTGTTCTGTAACTTTGCTTATTAATTAGTTGATTAGCTCAAATAATTTCTTTGCTGATTATAGGTAGTTTTATATATAAGATGATGTGACCTATGTTCTGTGAAGAGACACGGTTTTAATTTTTCCATTCACCCATGGATGCCTTTTCTTTCTTTCCTCAAGATTCTGGGTAGAACTTCCAGTACACTATTGAGTAACGGTGATGAAGGCCAGCTTCCTGGCCCTGTTCCTGATTTCAGGAGTAAATCTTTCAGTCTTTAACGTTGAGCATGATGTTTGCTGTGGCTTTTTGTACTACTCTTTTCCATATTGAACACATTTCCTTTTATTCCTGCTTTCTTGAGTGTTTTTCATGAAATAACACTGGATTTTCATTGTAGATTTTTTGCATTAATTGATATGATTATGTGTTTTTACTTCACACCATTATTGTGGTTGAATACATTGCTTACTTTTCATATGTGGAGCAACCTGAAATTCCTGGTGTAGAGATACTTGCTTATGGCATTATCCATTTAAAGTTCTGTTGGTTTCATGTTGCTATTATTGTGTGATAGATTTTTACATTCCTATTTATAAGTTGTACTGGGGTAGTTTTCTTGTTTTTTTCCTTTATTTTTAAAATCTTTTTTAAAATAGTGGTTTTATTTCATTTTAATTATTTATTTACTTTGGCCACGTCCCATGGCTTGTGGGATCTTAGTTCCCCAGTCAGGGATCGAACCCGAGCCCTTGGCAGTGAAAGCACAGAGTCCTAACCACTGGGCCACCAGAGTATTCCCCAGTTTTCTTTTTCAAGATGTATTTGTATAATCTGATTAGACTTGGCTTGGTGTAAGTGGTTTGGAGGGTTAGCATTAGGGCTGGGGCTGGTGTGAGGGTTGGGGCTGTGTATGGTGTATGGTTGCTGTTATGGTTTAAGTTTTATGGTTAATGAGTTATTTATGGGTATGGTTAATGAATATATTTTATGGCTTGGTTATGGTTATGGTTTTGCTTATTGGTTAAGGTTTATGGTTTTGGTCTCAGGGTGTTAGGGTTCTGTGTTAGAGTGGGTGTTAGGGTATGGGTGAGAATTGGGGTACAGGTAGGATGCGGGTAGAGCATGGGTTAGGGTAAGGTACAGGTTTAGGGTACGGGTTAGGCTAAGGTTAGGTCAGGGCTTAGGGTCAGGATCAGAGTTTAGGGTTAGGGTCCATGTCAGGATTAGCGTCAAGGTTGAGCGAGGCCATTGTTTTCTGCTCCTCCAGTGCTGGATTCTCATTGATAGATGAATGAAATGTCTGCTCTGGTCACCCACTGTTTCAAATTGAGCTCAGCCTTAGTCAAGGGTTCTTAGGGCCTCAGAGGTCATGCAGGGTTTCCCTCCACCCTCCCTCCTGGGAAGGGTGATGCAGGCCCCACTCTGTCTGGGCAGCCCCAGGTCCAGCATGGCCCTGACATGCAGGATACTAACTAGACGTGATGTAAGACTTGGTGCATCAGTCTGCCAGCCCCCCGGTGCTGCCTTTTTTTTTTTCTTAATTAATTAATTAATTAATTTTGGGCTGTGTTGGGTCTGCATTGCTGCCCGGAGGCTTTCTCTAGTTGCGGCGAGTGGGGGCTTCTCTTGTTGCAGAGCACAGGCTCTAAGCGCGTGGGCTTCAGCAGTTGGGGCTCGCGGGTTCTAGAGCGCAGGCTCAGTAGTTGTGGTGCACGGGCTTAGTTGCTCCACAGCATGTGGGATCTTCCCTGACCAGGGCTCAAACCCGTGTCCCCTGCATTGGCAGGTGAATTCTTAACCACTGCGCCACCAGGGAAGTCTGGTGTTGCGTTCGTGAGGGCTGGTGGGGCCCTCTTGGGACTGGGCGGATCGTTTGTTCCATCTGCACGGGTGTCCAAGCAGGTCTCAGGACAGCCCTTGGCCTCTGAGCATCCAGGCAGGCACCCACGTTCCTCCAGCTCAGGTTAGCCTTGGCCCCTCCAGCCCCCGTGGCCAATTACTGAGCTGATTGTGTCTTTACTCTTTAAAATTAAATCGCTCTCTCCAGGTGGGCGAGAAGTTTACTTGTGAGCTTGGTTAGGGTTAGGGGTTAGGGGTTAAGGGTTAGGGGTTAGGGTCAGGGTTAGGGCTAGGGCTAGGGCTAGGGGTTAGGGTTAGGCTTAGGGTTGGGTTAGGGTTAGGGGTTAGGGTTAGGGTTTAGGTTTAGGGTTAGGGTTAGGGTTAGTGTTGGGTTAGGGTTAGGGTTAAGGTAGGGTTAGGGTTTAGGGTTAGGGTGTCCAGCCTTACGTCCCATTCAGCTGTGAGTGTAGATGTGGTCAGTCCAGTTGCCTCACAGCCCCTGTTTGAATTTTGTAAGAATTCCTCTCTCTCTCGCTGTCTTTCTCTTTTTATAATTAATTTTTATAATGGGGTGTAGCTGATTTGCAATGTTGTGTTTCTTGGTGCTGTACATCCACTTGAGTCACTTACAGAGAGACATCAATAAATTCTTTTCTAGTTTCTAGTAGTCAGATATATGTTTTTTCTGTGAATAGAGTGTGCTGAGTCCAGTTCCTTGAACAATGAGTATGTCTTGGCGATTACATTATTGGCGTATGGAACGGTATCTGTGCCAATTTCAACCTCCTGGTTTATGCATCAACGCACCACACTTTTCCCCTTAAGCAGCCATAAGTGTGTTTTGTAAATGTGTGATGGTGTTCTGTTTGTAATTCAGTTCACGGTTGGCGATTTTTAGATTCCCTTTAGAAGTGATATCTTATGATAAGTTTCTCTTGCTGTCTAACTTATTTCACTCTCAATGACCGTACATAAGTCCCCCGGAGTCGCTGCAACTGGCCTCATTTCATTGATTTCAGGGCTGAGTAATATTCCGTTGTGCTTAAGTATCAAATTTTCTTTCACCATTTTTTCCTTCCAAGGACTATGAAGTTGTACCCAAGTCGAGGCTGTTGTAAACATAGCAGCAGTAAACGGGGTGCCTGCGTCCTGTGGATTTTTGGATTTTCCAACATATAGGCCCATGAGTGGAAGCGCCCTATGCTTTGTAGCTCTGTTTTTTAGATGTTTTAGGAAACACAGCACACTTCTCCAGAGTGGCCGTTGGCAATTTACCTTCCCCCCTTCAGCGTAACGAGGCTCCCTTTTCTCCTCTCCTTGTCCTGCATATCTGGTTTTTACCCTTTGTGAGGATGGTCCTTTTTTCTGATTCGAAGTGATACCTCTTTGTAGTGTTGATTTGCATTGCCCGCTTCTTTGGTTGGCCAAAAAGGGCGTATGCGTTTTTCCTGAATATATTCTGGAAGTTAAATTTGAGAGACAGCTTTTCTCTTTAATTGATTAATTAATTTATTTATTTTTGGCTGTGTTGGGTCTTCGTTTCTGTGCGAAGGCTTTCTCTAGTTGTGGCAAGCGGGGGCCGCTCTTCATCGCGGTGCGCGGGCCTCTCACTATCGCGGCCTCTCTTGTTGCGGAGCACAGGCTCCAGACGCGCAGGCTCAGTAGTTGTGGCTCACGGGCCTAGTTGCTCCACGGCATGTGGGGTCTTCCCAGACCAGGGCTCGAACCCGTGTCCCCTGCATTAGCAGGCAGATTCTCAACCACTGCACCACCAGGGAAGCCCCTCGAATAGTTTTGTATTTAAAGTTTGTCTGTGGGGACTTCCCTGGTGACGCAGTGGTTAAGAGTCCGCCTGCCAATGCAGGGGACCACGGGCTCGAGCCCTGGTCCGGGAAGATCCCACATGCCGCAGAGCAACCAAGCCTGCACGGCACAACTACTGAAGCCTGCGCGCCTAGAGCCCGTGCTCGCCCACAAGAGAAGCCACCGCAATGAGAAGCCCGTGCACCGCAACGAAGAGTAGCCCCGCTCGACGCAACTAGAGAAAGCCCACATGCAGCAACGAAGACCCAACGCAGCCAAACATAAATTATAAACTAAAATAAAATTTGCCTCTGAATAACTTTGAGTGAATTTGGTATAAGTTGTAAAGTTTGCATCTACATTCACTTCATTCCAAATGGTTTCCAATTAATTGTTCCTTAACTACTTTTAGAAAAGTTTTGGGATAGAGACTCCATTTTCGTTTGAATTTCCAGTTGAATGGATTCAGCAGTCCTGTCAGTAGGGCACGCTGCCCCCAGTGACCTGTGAGGGAGGCGCGGCCTGCACTTCCTGCACTGACCACAGGGTGGCGCCGAGTTCGCCTCTCTGACCCACAGCGCATGCTCGTTCCATGGAACTCGATTGTGAGGGCAGCTGAGAGGAGTTGAGCCGCCTCAGGCGCGGGGGCGGGGGCGGGGGCCTTCGGGTAGGACGCCCGGCTCAGCGTCTCTGCTGAGAGGAGCTCGGTCTCCGTCTCCTTAGGACTCGCTGGGGTTTCGGCTTCAGGACAAAGTGGGGCTGCGTCCACGCTGACTAGGGAAGTAGGTTTCCTGAGGACCCAGGTGATGCCTGAGGAAAAGGTGAAGAGACGGTGAGGAAAAGTGGGGAGAAGCTTCCTGTGGGCGACTGACCGTTGAGGGGGTCCGTCTTCGTGTGAGCGAGGGAGGGCTTGGCGTGGAAAGCTGGGTGTTTGGTCAGGTTTGTGTGCAGGGTAGCCAGCGTGAGTTATGGGGCGTCCAGTTTTCCCAGCACCATTTATCGTGGGGCGTGTCGTGCTCCTTGGTGTGTCCTTGGTCCCTGTGTCATAAATTCACCGACCCCGTCCGTGTGGGTTGAATTCTGGTCTCTCTGTCCTGTTCCTCTGGTCCCTGTGCCCGTTTTGAGCCAGTTCCACACTGTTTTGGTGACTGTAGCTTCTCAGCAGAGTGTGACGTCAGGGAGGGAGATGCCTCCAGCCCGTTCTCTTTTTTCAGGGTTTCTTTGGCTATTTGGGGTCCTTTGCGGTTCCCCACAGATATTAGGAGGATTAGCTCTATTTTAGGGGAAAATACCATGGAATTTTGGGAGGGATTGCATTCACTGTGTCCACTGCTTTGGGTAGCATGGATATTTTAACAATATTAATTGTTCCATTCCATGAGAACAGGATATCTTTCCATTTACTGGTGTGTCTTGCAATGTCTTCATCAATGTCTTAAAGTTTTCAGTGTGCAGGTCTTTCACCTCCTTGGTTGACTTTATTCCCAGGTATTTTGTTCTTTTTGATGCAGTTGTAAATAGGGTTGCTTTCTTTCTCTTTCTGATGGTTCATTATTAGTGTTTAGAAAGGCAACTGATTTCTGTGTATTGATTTTGCAACTTTACTGAATTGATTTATTAGTTCTAATAGTGTTTTTGTGGAATGAAGTGGAAAATTGGAATTCAAAAATCCCACTGTTTCTACCATATCCAGGTCGTCCACAACACGGAGGACAGCGGCTCCTAATATAACCTTCCCACAGTGCCTCTAAATGACATGTGGACTTTGGGTGAACTGGATCTGGGTAAGGCTTGGCTTCTATGTGGAAGTTTGATGTTTTCTCTGCTTTTCTGGCATGCTGTTGACATACATGATGTTTTGAAAAGTAATTGACTTTCCAGTAATTTCAAACATACAACTTTACATACATAAAAACAAGTCTTGTACCTTGATTAAATATACTCCTAAATATTGATGTTGACATTGTTAAAAATGGAATTGTTCTCATAAATTCTTTTTCAGATTATTTTTTTGCCAGCGTATGCATATAAGATAGATTTTCATGAATTGATATTTTGTTCTGTAACTTTGCTTATTAATTAGTTGATTAGCTCAAATAATTTCTTTGCTGATTATAGGTAGTTTTATATATAAGATGATGTGACCTATGTTCTGTGAAGAGACACGGTTTTAATTTTTCCATTCACCCATGGATGCCTTTTCTTTCTTTCCTCAAGATTCTGGGTAGAACTTCCAGTACACTATTGAGTAACGGTGATGAAGGCCAGCTTCCTGGCCCTGTTCCTGATTTCAGGAGTAAATCTTTCAGTCTTTAACGTTGAGCATGATGTTTGCTGTGGCTTTTTGTACTACTCTTTTCCATATTGAACACATTTCCTTTTATTCCTGCTTTCTTGAGTGTTTTTCATGAAATAACACTGGATTTTCATTGTAGATTTTTTGCATTAATTGATATGATTATGTGTTTTTACTTCACACCATTATTGTGGTTGAATACATTGCTTACTTTTCATATGTGGAGCAACCTGAAATTCCTGGTGTAGAGATACTTGCTTATGGCATTATCCATTTAAAGTTCTGTTGGTTTCATGTTGCTATTATTGTGTGATAGATTTTTACATTCCTATTTATAAGTTGTACTGGGGTAGTTTTCTTGTTTTTTTCCTTTATTTTTAAAATCTTTTTTAAAATAGTGGTTTTATTTCATTTTAATTATTTATTTACTTTGGCCACGTCCCATGGCTTGTGGGATCTTAGTTCCCCAGTCAGGGATCGAACCCGAGCCCTTGGCAGTGAAAGCACAGAGTCCTAACCACTGGGCCGCCAGAGTATTCCCCAGTTTTCTTTTTCAAGATGTAGTTGTATAATCTGATTAGACTTGGCTTGGTGTAAGTGGTTTGGAGGGTTAGCATTAGGGCTGGGGCTGGTGTGAGGGTTGGGGCTGTGTATGGTGTATGGTTGCTGTTATGGTTTAAGTTTTATGGTTAATGAGTTATTTATGGGTATGGTTAATGAATATATTTTATGGCTTGGTTATGGTTATGGTTTTGCTTATTGGTTAAGGTTTATGGTTTTGGTCTCAGGGTGTTAGGGTTCTGTGTTAGAGTGGGTGTTAGGGTATGGGTGAGAATTGGGGTACAGGTAGGATGCGGGTAGAGCATGGGTTAGGGTAAGGTACAGGTTTAGGGTACGGGTTAGGCTAAGGTTAGGTCAGGGCTTAGGGTCAGGATCAGAGTTTAGGGTTAGGGTCCATGTCAGGATTAGCGTCAAGGTTGAGCGAGGCCATTGTTTTCTGCTCCTCCAGTGCTGGATTCTCATTGATAGATGAATGAAATGTCTGCTCTGGTCACCCACTGTTTCAAATTGAGCTCAGCCTTAGTCAAGGGTTCTTAGGGCCTCAGAGGTCATGCAGGGTTTCCCTCCACCCTCCCTCCTGGGAAGGGTGATGCAGGCCCCACTCTGTCTGGGCAGCCCCAGGTCCAGCATGGCCCTGACATGCAGGATACTAACTAGACGTGATGTAAGACTTGGTGCATCAGTCTGCCAGCCCCCCGGTGCTGCCTTTTTTTTTTTCTTAATTAATTAATTAATTAATTTTGGGCTGTGTTGGGTCTGCATTGCTGCCCGGAGGCTTTCTCTAGTTGCGGCGAGTGGGGGCTTCTCTTGTTGCAGAGCACAGGCTCTAAGCGCGTGGGCTTCAGCAGTTGGGGCTCGGGGGTTCTAGAGCGCAGGCTCAGTAGTTGTGGTGCACGGGCTTAGTTGCTCCACAGCATGTGGGATCTTCCCTGACCAGGGCTCAAATCCGTGTCCCCTGCATTGGCAGGTGAATTCTTAACCACTGCGCCACCAGGGAAGTCTGGTGTTGCGTTCGTGAGGGCTGGTGGGGCCCTCTTGGGACTGGGCGGATCGTTCGTTCCATCTGCACGGGTGTCCAAGCAGGTCTCAGGACAGCCCTTGGCCTCTGAGCATCCAGGCAGGCACCCACGTTCCTCCAGCTCAGGTTAGCCTTGGCCCCTCCAGCCCCCGTGGCCAATTACTGAGCTGATTGTGTCTTTACTCTTTAAAATTAAATCGCTCTCTCCAGGTGGGCGAGAAGTTTACTTGTGAACTTGGTTAGGGTTAGGGGTTAGGGGTTAAGGGTTAGGGGTTAGGGTCAGGGTTAGGGCTAGGGCTAGGGCTAGGGGTTAGGGTTAGGCTTAGGGTTGGGTTAGGGTTAGGGGTTAGGGTTAGGGTTTAGGTTTAGGGTTAGGGTTAGGGTTAGTGTTGGGTTAGGGTTAGGGTTAAGGTAGGGTTAGGGTTTAGGGTTAGGGTGTCCAGCCTTACGTCCCATTCAGCTGTGAGTGTAGATGTGGTCAGTCCAGTTGCCTCACAGCCCCTGTTTGAATTTTGTAAGAATTCCTCTCTCTCTCGCTGTCTTTCTCTTTTTATAATTAATTTTTATAATGGGGTGTAGCTGATTTGCAATGTTGTGTTTCTTGGTGCTGTACATCCACTTGAGTCACTTACAGAGAGACATCAATAAATTCTTTTCTAGTTTCTAGTAGTCAGATATATGTTTTTTCTGTGAATAGAGTGTGCTGAGTCCAGTTCCTTGAACAATGAGTATGTCTTGGCGATTACATTATTGGCGTATGGAACGGTATCTGTGCCAATTTCAACCTCCTGGTTTATGCATCAGCGCACCACACTTTTCCCCTTAAGCAGCCATAAGTGTGTTTTGTAAATGTGTGATGGTGTTCTGTTTGTAATTCAGTTCACGGTTGGCGATTTTTAGATTCCCTTTAGAAGTGATATCTTATGATAAGTTTCTCTTGCTGTCTAACTTATTTCACTCTCAATGACCGTACATAAGTCCCCCGGAGTCGCTGCAACTGGCCTCATTTCATTGATTTCAGGGCTGAGTAATATTCCGTTGTGCTTAAGTATCAAATTTTCTTTCACCATTTTTTCCTTCCAAGGACTATGAAGTTGTACCCAAGTCGAGGCTGTTGTAAACATAGCAGCAGTAAACGGGGTGCCTGCGTCCTGTGGATTTTTGGATTTTCCAACATATAGGCCCATGAGTGGAAGCGCCCTATGCTTTGTAGCTCTGTTTTTTAGATGTTTTAGGAAACGCAGCACACTTCTCCAGAGTGGCCGTTGGCAATTTACCTTCCCCCCTTCAGCGTAACGAGGCTCCCTTTTCTCCTCTCCTTGTCCTGCATATCTGGTTTTTACCCTTTGTGAGGATGGTCCTTTTTTCTGATTCGAAGTGATACCTCTTTGTAGTGTTGATTTGCATTGCCCGCTTCTTTGGTTGGCCAAAAAGGGCGTATGCGTTTTTCCTGAATATATTCTGGAAGTTAAATTTGAGAGACAGCTTTTCTCTTTAATTGATTAATTAATTTATTTATTTTTGGCTGTGTTGGGTCTTCGTTTCTGTGCGAAGGCTTTCTCTAGTTGTGGCAAGCGGGGGCCGCTCTTCATCGCGGTGCGCGGGCCTCTCACTATCGCGGCCTCTCTTGTTGCGGAGCACAGGCTCCAGACGCGCAGGCTCAGTAGTTGTGGCTCACGGGCCTAGTTGCTCCACGGCATGTGGGGTCTTCCCAGACCAGGGCTCGAACCCGTGTCCCCTGCATTAGCAGGCAGATTCTCAACCACTGCACCACCAGGGAAGCCCCTTGAATAGTTTTGTATTTAAAGTTTGTCTGTGGGGACTTCCCTGGTGACGCAGTGGTTAAGAGTCCGCCTGCCAATGCAGGGGACCACGGGCTCGAGCCCTGGTCCGGGAAGATCCCACATGCCGCAGAGCAACCAAGCCTGCACGGCACAACTACTGAAGCCTGCGCGCCTAGAGCCCGTGCTCGCCCACAAGAGAAGCCACCGCAATGAGAAGCCCGTGCACCGCAACGAAGAGTAGCCCCGCTCGACGCAACTAGAGAAAGCCCACATGCAGCAACGAAGACCCAACGCAGCCAAACATAAATTATAAACTAAAATAAAATTTGCCTCTGAATAACTTTGAGTGAATTTGGTATAAGTTGTAAAGTTTGCATCTACATTCACTTCATTCCAAATGGTTTCCAATTAATTGTTCCTTAACTACTTTTAGAAAAGTTTTGGGATAGAGACTCCATTTTCGTTTGAATTTCCAGTTGAATGGATTCAGCAGTCCTGTCAGTAGGGCACGCTGCCCCCAGTGACCTGTGAGGGAGGCGCGGCCTGCACTTCCTGCACTGACCACAGGGTGGCGCCGAGTTCGCCTCTCTGACCCACAGCGCATGCTCGTTCCATGGAACTCGATTGTGAGGGCAGCTGAGAGGAGTTGAGCCGCCTCAGGCGCGGGGGCGGGGGCGGGGGCCTTCGGGTAGGACGCCCGGCTCAGCGTCTCTGCTGAGAGGAGCTCGGTCTCCGTCTCCTTAGGACTCGCTGGGGTTTCGGCTTCAGGACAAAGTGGGGCTGCGTCCACGCTGACTAGGGAAGTAGGTTTCCTGAGGACCCAGGTGATGCCTGAGGAAAAGGTGAAGAGACGGTGAGGAAAAGTGGGGAGAAGCTTCCTGTGGGCGACTGACCGTTGAGGGGGTCCGTCTTCGTGTGAGCGAGGGAGGGCTTGGCGTGGAAAGCTGGGTGTTTGGTCAGGTTTGTGTGCAGGGTAGCCAGCGTGAGTTATGGGGCGTCCAGTTTTCCCAGCACCATTTATCGTGGGGCGTGTCGTGCTCCTTGGTGTGTCCTTGGTCCCTGTGTCATAAATTCACCGACCCCGTCCGTGTGGGTTGAATTCTGGTCTCTCTGTCCTGTTCCTCTGGTCCCTGTGCCCGTTTTGAGCCAGTTCCACACTGTTTTGGTGACTGTAGCTTCTCAGCAGAGTGTGACGTCAGGGAGGGAGATGCCTCCAGCCCGTTCTCTTTTTTCAGGGTTTCTTTGGCTATTTGGGGTCCTTTGCGGTTCCCCACAGATATTAGGAGGATTAGCTCTATTTTAGGGGAAAATACCATGGAATTTTGGGAGGGATTGCATTCACTGTGTCCACTGCTTTGGGTAGCATGGATATTTTAACAATATTAATTGTTCCATTCCATGAGAACAGGATATCTTTCCATTTCTTGGTGTGTCTTGCAATGTCTTCATCAATGTCTTAAAGTTTTCAGTGTGCAGGTCTTTCACCTCCTTGGTTGACTTTATTCCCAGGTATTTTGTTCTTTTTGATGCAGTTGTAAATAGGGTTGCTTTCTTTCTCTTTCTGATGGTTCATTATTAGTGTTTAGAAAGGCAACTGATTTCTGTGTATTGATTTTGCAACTTTACTGAATTGATTTATTAGTTCTAATAGTGTTTTTGTGGAATGAAGTGGAAAATTGGAATTCAAAAATCCCACTGTTTCTACCATATCCAGGTCGTCCACAACACGGAGGACAGCGGCTCCTAATATAACCTTCCCACAGTGCCTCTAAATGACATGTGGACTTTGGGTGAACTGGATCTGGGTAAGGCTTGGCTTCTATGTGGAAGTTTGATGTTTTCTCTGCTTTTCTGGCATGCTGTTGACATACATGATGTTTTGAAAAGTAATTGACTTTCCAGTAATTTCAAACATACAACTTTACATACATAAAAACAAGTCTTGTACCTTGATTAAATATACTCCTAAATATTGATGTTGACATTATTAAAAATGGAATTGTTCTCATAAATTCTTTTTCAGATTATTTTTTTGCCAGCGTATGCATATAAGATAGATTTTCATGAATTGATATTTTGTTCTGTAACTTTGCTTATTAATTAGTTGATTAGCTCAAATAATTTCTTTGCTGATTATAGGTAGTTTTATATATAAGATGATGTGACCTATGTTCTGTGAAGAGACACGGTTTTAATTTTTCCATTCACCCATGGATGCCTTTTCTTTCTTTCCTCAAGATTCTGGGTAGAACTTCCAGTACACTATTGAGTAACGGTGATGAAGGCCAGCTTCCTGGCCCTGTTCCTGATTTCAGGAGTAAATCTTTCAGTCTTTAACGTTGAGCATGATGTTTGCTGTGGCTTTTTGTACTACTCTTTTCCATATTGAACACATTTCCTTTTATTCCTGCTTTCTTGAGTGTTTTTCATGAAATAACACTGGATTTTCATTGTAGATTTTTTGCATTAATTGATATGATTATGTGTTTTTACTTCACACCATTATTGTGGTTGAATACATTGCTTACTTTTCATATGTGGAGCAACCTGAAATTCCTGGTGTAGAGATACTTGCTTATGGCATTATCCATTTAAAGTTCTGTTGGTTTCATGTTGCTATTATTGTGTGATAGATTTTTACATTCCTATTTATAAGTTGTACTGGGGTAGTTTTCTTGTTTTTTTCCTTTATTTTTAAAATCTTTTTTAAAATAGTGGTTTTATTTCATTTTAATTATTTATTTACTTTGGCCACGTCCCATGGCTTGTGGGATCTTAGTTCCCCAGTCAGGGATCGAACCCGAGCCCTTGGCAGTGAAAGCACAGAGTCCTAACCACTGGGCCGCCAGAGTATTCCCCAGTTTTCTTTTTCAAGATGTATTTGTATAATCTGATTAGACTTGGCTTGGTGTAAGTGGTTTGGAGGGTTAGCATTAGGGCTGGGGCTGGTGTGAGGGTTGGGGCTGTGTATGGTGTATGGTTGCTGTTATGGTTTAAGTTTTATGGTTAATGAGTTATTTATGGGTATGGTTAATGAATATATTTTATGGCTTGGTTATGGTTATGGTTTTGCTTATTGGTTAAGGTTTATGGTTTTGGTCTCAGGGTGTTAGGGTTCTGTGTTAGAGTGGGTGTTAGGGTATGGGTGAGAATTGGGGTACAGGTAGGATACGGGTAGAGCATGGGTTAGGGTAAGGTACAGGTTTAGGGTACGGGTTAGGCTAAGGTTAGGTCAGGGCTTAGGGTCAGGATCAGAGTTTAGGGTTAGGGTCCATGTCAGGATTAGCGTCAAGGTTGAGCGAGGCCATTGTTTTCTGCTCCTCCAGTGCTGGATTCTCATTGATAGATGAATGAAATGTCTGCTCTGCTCACCCACTGTTTCAAATTGAGCTCAGCCTTAGTCAAGGGTTCTTAGGGCCTCAGAGGTCATGCAGGGTTTCCCTCCACCCTCCCTCCTGGGAAGGGTGATGCAGGCCCCACTCTGTCTGGGCAGCCCCAGGTCCAGCATGGCCCTGACATGCAGGATACTAACTAGACGTGATGTAAGACTTGGTGCATCAGTCTGCCAGCCCCCCGGTGCTGCCTTTTTTTTTTTTCTTAATTAATTAATTAATTAATTTTGGGCTGTGTTGGGTCTGCATTGCTGCCCGGAGGCTTTCTCTAGTTGCGGCGAGTGGGGGCTTCTCTTGTTGCAGAGCACAGGCTCTAAGCGCGTGGGCTTCAGCAGTTGGGGCTCGGGGGTTCTAGAGCGCAGGCTCAGTAGTTGTGGTGCACGGGCTTAGTTGCTCCACAGCATGTGGGATCTTCCCTGACCAGGGCTCAAACCCGTGTCCCCTGCATTGGCAGGTGAATTCTTAACCACTGCGCCACCAGGGAAGTCTGGTGTTGCGTTCGTGAGGGCTGGTGGGGCCCTCTTGGGACTGGGCGGATCATTTGTTCCATCTGCACGGGTGTCCAAGCAGGTCTCAGGACAGCCCTTGGCCTCTGAGCATCCAGGCAGGCACCCACGTTCCTCCAGCTCAGGTTAGCCTTGGCCCCTCCAGCCCCCGTGGCCAATTACTGAGCTGATTGTGTCTTTACTCTTTAAAATTAAATCGCTCTCTCCAGGTGGGCGAGAAGTTTACTTGTGAACTTGGTTAGGTTTAGGGGTTAGGGGTTAGGGGTTAAGGGTTAGGGGTTAGGGTCAGGGTTAGGGCTAGGGCTAGGGCTAGGGGTTAGGGTTAGGCTTAGGGTTGGGTTAGGGTTAGGGGTTAGGGTTAGGGTTTAGGTTTAGGGTTAGGGTTAGGGTTAGTGTTGGGTTAGGGTTAGGGTTAAGGTAGGGTTAGGGTTTAGGGTTAGGGTGTCCAGCCTTACGTCCCATTCAGCTGTGAGTGTAGATGTGGTCAGTCCAGTTGCCTCACAGCCCCTGTTTGAATTTTGTAAGAATTCCTCTCTCTCTCGCTGTCTTTCTCTTTTTATAATTAATTTTTATAATGGGGTGTAGCTGATTTGCAATGTTGTGTTTCTTGATGCTGTACATCCACTTGAGTCACTTACAGAGAGACATCAATAAATTCTTTTCTAGTTTCTAGTAGTCAGATATATGTTTTTTCTGTGAATAGAGTGTGCTGAGTCCAGTTCCTTGAACAATGAGTATGTCTTGGCGATTACATTATTGGCGTATGGAACGGTATCTGTGCCAATTTCAACCTCCTGGTTTATGCATCAGCGCACCACACTTTTCCCCTTAAGCAGCCATAAGTGTGTTTTGTAAATGTGTGATGGTGTTCTGTTTGTAATTCAGTTCACGGTTGGCGATTTTTAGATTCCCTTTATAAGTGATATCTTATGATAAGTTTCTCTTGCTGTCTAACTTATTTCACTCTCAATGACCGTACATAAGTCCCCCGGAGTCGCTGCAACTGGCCTCATTTCATTGATTTCAGGGCTGAGTAATATTCCGTTGTGCTTAAGTATCAAATTTTCTTTCACCATTTTTTCCTTCCAAGGACTATGAAGTTGTACCCAAGTCGAGGCTGTTGTAAACATAGCAGCAGTAAACGGGGTGCCTGCGTCCTGTGGATTTTTGGATTTTCCAACATATAGGCCCATGAGTGGAAGCGCCCTATGCTTTGTAGCTCTGTTTTTTAGATGTTTTAGGAAACACAGCACACTTCTCCAGAGTGGCCGTTGGCAATTTACCTTTCCCCCTTCAGCGTAACGAGGCTCCCTTTTCTCCTCTCCTTGTCCTGCATATCTGGTTTTTACCCTTTGTGAGGATGGTCCTTTTTTCTGATTCGAAGTGATACCTCTTTGTAGTGTTGATTTGCATTGCCCGCTTCTTTGGTTGGCCAAAAAGGGCGTATGCGTTTTTCCTGAATATATTCTGGAAGTTAAATTTGAGAGACAGCTTTTCTCTTTAATTGATTAATTAATTTATTTATTTTTGGCTGTGTTGGGTCTTCGTTTCTGTGCGAAGGCTTTCTCTAGTTGTGGCAAGCGGGGGCCGCTCTTCATCGCGGTGCGCGGGCCTCTCACTATCGCGGCCTCTCTTGTTGCGGAGCACAGGCTCCAGACGCGCAGGCTCAGTAGTTGTGGCTCACGGGCCTAGTTGCTCCACGGCATGTGGGATCTTCCCAGACCAGGGCTCGAACCCGTGTCCCCTGCATTAGCAGGCAGATTCTCAACCACTGCACCACCAGGGAAGCCCCTTGAATAGTTTTGTATTTAAAGTTTGTCTGTGGGGACTTCCCTGGTGACGCAGTGGTTAAGAGTCCGCCTGCCAATGCAGGGGACCACGGGCTCGAGCCCTGGTCCGGGAAGATCCCACATGCCGCAGAGCAACCAAGCCTGCACGGCACAACTACTGAAGCCTGCGCGCCTAGAGCCCGTGCTCGCCCACAAGAGAAGCCACCGCAATGAGAAGCCCGTGCACCGCAACGAAGAGTAGCCCCGCTCGACGCAACTAGAGAAAGCCCACATGCAGCAACGAAGACCCAACGCAGCCAAACATAAATTATAAACTAAAATAAAATTTGCCTCTGAATAACTTTGAGTGAATTTGGTATAAGTTGTAAAGTTTGCATCTACATTCACTTCATTCCAAATGGTTTCCAATTAATTGTTCCTTAACTACTTTTAGAAAAGTTTTGGGATAGAGACTCCATTTTCGTTTGAATTTCCAGTTGAATGGATTCAGCAGTCCTGTCAGTAGGGCACGCTGCCCCCAGTGACCTGTGAGGGAGGCGCGGCCTGCACTTCCTGCACTGACCACAGGGTGGCGCCGAGTTCGCCTCTCTGACCCACAGCGCATGCTCGTTCCATGGAACTCGATTGTGAGGGCAGCTGAGAGGAGTTGAGCCGCCTCAGGCGCGGGGGCGGGGGCGGGGGCCTTCGGGTAGGACGCCCGGCTCAGCGTCTCTGCTGAGAGGAGCTCGGTCTCCGTCTCCTTAGGACTCGCTGGGGTTTCGGCTTCAGGACAAAGTGGGGCTGCGTCCACGCTGACTAGGGAAGTAGGTTTCCTGAGGACCCAGGTGATGCCTGAGGAAAAGGTGAAGAGACGGTGAGGAAAAGTGGGGAGAAGCTTCCTGTGGGCGACTGACCGTTGAGGGGGTCCGTCTTCGTGTGAGCGAGGGAGGGCTTGGCGTGGAAAGCTGGGTGTTTGGTCAGGTTTGTGTGCAGGGTAGCCAGCGTGAGTTATGGGGCGTCCAGTTTTCCCAGCACCATTTATCGTGGGGAGTGTCGTGCTCCTTGGTGTGTCCTTGGTCCCTGTGTCATAAATTCACCGACCCCGTCCGTGTGGGTTGAATTCTGGTCTCTCTGTCCTGTTCCTCTGGTCCCTGTGCCCGTTTTGAGCCAGTTCCACACTGTTTTGGTGACTGTAGCTTCTCAGCAGAGTGTGACGTCAGGGAGGGAGATGCCTCCAGCCCGTTCTCTTTTTTCAGGGTTTCTTTGGCTATTTGGGGTCCTTTGCGGTTCCCCACAGATATTAGGAGGATTAGCTCTATTTTGGGGGAAAATACCATGGAATTTTGGGAGGGATTGCATTCACTGTGTCCACTGCTTTGGGTAGCATGGATATTTTAACAATATTAATTGTTCCATTCCATGAGAACAGGATATCTTTCCATTTATTGGTGTGTCTTGCAATGTCTTCATCAATGTCTTAAAGTTTTCAGTGTGCAGGTCTTTCACCTCCTTGGTTGACTTTATTCCCAGGTATTTTGTTCTTTTTGATGCAGTTGTAAATAGGGTTGCTTTCTTTCTCTTTCTGATGGTTCATTATTAGTGTTTAGAAAGGCAACTGATTTCTGTGTATTGATTTTGCAACTTTACTGAATTGATTTATTAGTTCTAATAGTGTTTTTGTGGAATGAAGTGGAAAACTGGAATTCAAAAATCCCACTGTTTCTACCATATCCAGGTCGTCCACAACACGGAGGACAGCGGCTCCTAATATAACCTTCCCACAGTGCCTCTAAATGACATGTGGACTTTGGGTGAACTGGATCTGGGTAAGGCTTGGCTTCTATGTGGAAGTTTGATGTTTTCTCTGCTTTTCTGGCATGCTGTTGACATACATGATGTTTTGAAAAGTAATTGACTTTCCAGTAATTTCAAACATACAACTTTACATACATAAAAACAAGTCTTGTACCTTGATTAAATATACTCCTAAATATTGATGTTGACATTATTAAAAATGGAATTGTTCTCATAAATTCTTTTTCAGATTATTTTTTTGCCAGCGTATGCATATAAGATAGATTTTCATGAATTGATATTTTGTTCTGTAACTTTGCTTATTAATTAGTTGATTAGCTCAAATAATTTCTTTGCTGATTATAGGTAGTTTTATATATAAGATGATGTGACCTATGTTCTGTGAAGAGACACGGTTTTAATTTTTCCATTCACCCATGGATGCCTTTTATTTCTTTCCTCAAGATTCTGGGTAGAACTTCCAGTACACTATTGAGTAACGGTGATGAAGGCCAGCTTCCTGGCCCTGTTCCTGATTTCAGGAGTAAATCTTTCAGTCTTTAACGTTGAGCATGATGTTTGCTGTGGCTTTTTGTACTACTCTTTTCCATATTGAACACATTTCCTTTTATTCCTGCTTTCTTGAGTGTTTTTCATGAAATAACACTGGATTTTCATTGTAGATTTTTTGCATTAATTGATATGATTATGTGTTTTTACTTCACACCATTATTGTGGTTGAATACATTGCTTACTTTTCATATGTGGAGCAACCTGAAATTCCTGGTGTAGAGATACTTGCTTATGGCATTATCCATTTAAAGTTCTGTTGGTTTCATGTTGCTATTATTGTGTGATAGATTTTTACATTCCTATTTATAAGTTGTACTGGGGTAGTTTTCTTGTTTTTTTCCTTTATTTTTAAAATCTTTTTTAAAATAGTGGTTTTATTTCATTTTAATTATTTATTTACTTTGGCCACATCCCATGGCTTGTGGGATCTTAGTTCCCCAGTCAGGGATCGAACCCGAGCCCTTGGCAGTGAAAGCACAGAGTCCTAACCACTGGGCCACCAGAGTATTCCCCAGTTTTCTTTTTCAAGATGTATTTGTATAATCTGATTAGACTTGGCTTGGTGTAAGTGGTTTGGAGGGTTAGCATTAGGGCTGGGGCTGGTGTGAGGGTTGGGGCTGTGTATGGTGTATGGTTGCTGTTATGGTTTAAGTTTTATGGTTAATGAGTTATTTATGGGTATGGTTAATGAATATATTTTATGGCTTGGTTATGGTTATGGTTTTGCTTATTGGTTAAGGTTTATGGTTTTGGTCTCAGGGTGTTAGGGTTCTGTGTTAGAGTGGGTGTTAGGGTATGGGTGAGAATTGGGGTACAGGTAGGATACGGGTAGAGCATGGGTTAGGGTAAGGTACAGGTTTAGGGTACGGGTTAGGCTAAGGTTAGGTCAGGGCTTAGGGTCAGGATCAGAGTTTAGGGTTAGGGTCCATGTCAGGATTAGCGTCAAGGTTGAGCGAGGCCATTGTTTTCTGCTCCTCCAGTGCTGGATTCTCATTGATAGATGAATGAAATGTCTGCTCTGCTCACCCACTGTTTCAAATTGAGCTCAGCCTTAGTCAAGGGTTCTTAGGGCCTCAGAGGTCATGCAGGGTTTCCCTCCACCCTCCCTCCTGGGAAGGGTGATGCAGGCCCCACTCTGTCTGGGCAGCCCCAGGTCCAGCATGGCCCTGACATGCAGGATACTAACTAGACGTGATGTAAGACTTGGTGCATCAGTCTGCCAGCCCCCCGGTGCTGCCTTTTTTTTTTCTTAATTAATTAATTAATTAATTTTGGGCTGTATTGGGTCTGCATTGCTGCCCGGAGGCTTTCTCTAGTTGCGGCGAGTGGGGGCTTCTCTTGTTGCAGAGCACAGGCTCTAAGCGCGTGGGCTTCAGCAGTTGGGGCTCGGGGGTTCTAGAGCGCAGGCTCAGTAGTTGTGGTGCACGGGCTTAGTTGCTCCACAGCATGTGGGATCTTCCCTGACCAGGGCTCAAACCCGTGTCCCCTGCATTGGCAGGTGAATTCTTAACCACTGCGCCACCAGGGAAGTCTGGTGTTGCGTTCGTGAGGGCTGGTGGGGCCCTCTTGGGACTGGGCGGATCGTTTGTTCCATCTGCACGGGTGTCCAAGCAGGTCTCAGGACAGCCCTTGGCCTCTGAGCATCCAGGCAGGCACCCACGTTCCTCCAGCTCAGGTTAGCCTTGGCCCCTCCAGCCCCCGTGGCCAATTACTGAGCTGATTGTGTCTTTACTCTTTAAAATTAAATCGCTCTCTCCAGGTGGGCGAGAAGTTTACTTGTGAACTTGGTTAGGGTTAGGGGTTAGGGGTTAAGGGTTAGGGGTTAGGGTCAGGGTTAGGGCTAGGGCTAGGGCTAGGGGTTAGGGTTAGGCTTAGGGTTGGGTTAGGGTTAGGGGTTAGGGTTAGGGTTTAGGTTTAGGGTTAGGGTTAGGGTTAGTGTTGGGTTAGGGTTAGGGTTAAGGTAGGGTTAGGGTTTAGGGTTAGGGTGTCCAGCCTTACGTCCCATTCAGCTGTGAGTGTAGATGTGGTCAGTCCAGTTGCCTCACAGCCCCTGTTTGAATTTTGTAAGAATTCCTCTCTCTCTCTCGCTGTCTTTCTCTTTTTATAATTAATTTTTATAATGGGGTGTAGCTGATTTGCAATGTTGTGTTTCTTGGTGCTGTACATCCACTTGAGTCACTTACAGAGAGACATCAATAAATTCTTTTCTAGTTTCTAGTAGTCAGATATATGTTTTTTCTGTGAATAGAGTGTGCTGAGTCCAGTTCCTTGAACAATGAGTATGTCTTGGCGATTACATTATTGGCGTATGGAACGGTATCTGTGCCAATTTCAACCTCCTGGTTTATGCATCAGCGCACCACACTTTTCCCCTTAAGCAGCCATAAGTGTGTTTTGTAAATGTGTGATGGTGTTCTGTTTGTAATTCAGTTCACGGTTGGCGATTTTTAGATTCCCTTTATAAGTGATATCTTATGATAAGTTTCTCTTGCTGTCTAACTTATTTCACTCTCAATGACCGTACATAAGTCCCCCGGAGTCGCTGCAACTGGCCTCATTTCATTGATTTCAGGGCTGAGTAATATTCCGTTGTGCTTAAGTATCAAATTTTCTTTCACCATTTTTTCCTTCCAAGGACTATGAAGTTGTACCCAAGTCGAGGCTGTTGTAAACATAGCAGCAGTAAACGGGGTGCCTGCGTCCTGTGGATTTTTGGATTTTCCAACATATAGGCCCATGAGTGGAAGCGCCCTATGCTTTGTAGCTCTGTTTTTTAGATGTTTTAGGAAACACAGCACACTTCTCCAGAGTGGCCGTTGGCAATTTACCTTTCCCCCTTCAGCGTAACGAGGCTCCCTTTTCTCCTCTCCTTGTCCTGCATATCTGGTTTTTACCCTTTGTGAGGATGGTCCTTTTTTCTGATTCGAAGTGATACCTCTTTGTAGTGTTGATTTGCATTGCCCGCTTCTTTGGTTGGCCAAAAAGGGCGTATGCGTTTTTCCTGAATATATTCTGGAAGTTAAATTTGAGAGACAGCTTTTCTCTTTAATTGATTAATTAATTTATTTATTTTTGGCTGTGTTGGGTCTTCGTTTCTGTGCGAAGGCTTTCTCTAGTTGTGGCAAGCGGGGGCCGCTCTTCATCGCGGTGCGCGGGCCTCTCACTATCGCGGCCTCTCTTGTTGCGGAGCACAGGCTCCAGACGCGCAGGCTCAGTAGTTGTGGCTCACGGGCCTAGTTGCTCCACGGCATGTGGGGTCTTCCCAGACCAGGGCTCGAACCCGTGTCCCCTGCATTAGCAGGCAGATTCTCAACCACTGCACCACCAGGGAAGCCCCTTGAATAGTTTTGTATTTAAAGTTTGTCTGTGGGGACTTCCCTGGTGACGCAGTGGTTAAGAGTCCGCCTGCCAATGCAGGGGACCACGGGCTCGAGCCCTGGTCCGGGAAGATCCCACATGCCGCAGAGCAACCAAGCCTGCACGGCACAACTACTGAAGCCTGCGCGCCTAGAGCCCGTGCTCGCCCACAAGAGAAGCCACCTCAATGAGAAGCCCGTGCACCGCAACGAAGAGTAGCCCCGCTCGACGCAACTAGAGAAAGCCCACATGCAGCAACGAAGACCCAACGCAGCCAAACATAAATTATAAACTAAAATAAAATTTGCCTCTGAATAACTTTGAGTGAATTTGGTATAAGTTGTAAAGTTTGCATCTACATTCACTTCATTCCAAATGGTTTCCAATTAATTGTTCCTTAACTACTTTTAGAAAAGTTTTGGGATAGAGACTCCATTTTCGTTTGAATTTCCAGTTGAATGGATTCAGCAGTCCTGTCAGTAGGGCACGCTGCCCCCAGTGACCTGTGAGGGAGGCGCGGCCTGCACTTCCTGCACTGACCACAGGGTGGCGCCGAGTTCGCCTCTCTGACCCACAGCGCATGCTCGTTCCATGGAACTCGATTGTGAGGGCAGCTGAGAGGAGTTGAGCCGCCTCAGGCGCGGGGGCGGGGGCGGGGGCCTTCGGGTAGGACGCCCGGCTCAGCGTCTCTGCTGAGAGGAGCTCGGTCTCCGTCTCCTTAGGACTCGCTGGGGTTTCGGCTTCAGGACAAAGTGGGGCTGCGTCCACGCTGACTAGGGAAGTAGGTTTCCTGAGGACCCAGGTGATGCCTGAGGAAAAGGTGAAGAGACGGTGAGGAAAAGTGGGGAGAAGCTTCCTGTGGGCGACTGACCGTTGAGGGGGTCCGTCTTCGTGTGAGCGAGGGAGGGCTTGGCGTGGAAAGCTGGGTGTTTGGTCAGGTTTGTGTGCAGGGTAGCCAGCGTGAGTTATGGGGCGTCCAGTTTTCCCAGCACCATTTATCGTGGGGAGTGTCGTGCTCCTTGGTGTGTCCTTGGTCCCTGTGTCATAAATTCACCGACCCCGTCCGTGTGGGTTGAATTCTGGTCTCTCTGTCCTGTTCCTCTGGTCCCTGTGCCCGTTTTGAGCCAGTTCCACACTGTTTTGGTGACTGTAGCTTCTCAGCAGAGTGTGACGTCAGGGAGGGAGATGCCTCCAGCCCGTTCTCTTTTTTCAGGGTTTCTTTGGCTATTTGGGGTCCTTTGCGGTTCCCCACAGATATTAGGAGGATTAGCTCTATTTTGGGGGAAAATACCATGGAATTTTGGGAGGGATTGCATTCACTGTGTCCACTGCTTTGGGTAGCATGGATATTTTAACAATATTAATTGTTCCATTCCATGAGAACAGGATATCTTTCCATTTATTGGTGTGTCTTGCAATGTCTTCATCAATGTCTTAAAGTTTTCAGTGTGCAGGTCTTTCACCTCCTTGGTTGACTTTATTCCCAGGTATTTTGTTCTTTTTGATGCAGTTGTAAATAGGGTTGCTTTCTTTCTCTTTCTGATGGTTCATTATTAGTGTTTAGAAAGGCAACTGATTTCTGTGTATTGATTTTGCAACTTTACTGAATTGATTTATTAGTTCTAATAGTGTTTTTGTGGAATGAAGTGGAAAATTGGAATTCAAAAATCCCACTGTTTCTACCATATCCAGGTCGTCCACAACACGGAGGACAGCGGCTCCTAATATAACCTTCCCACAGTGCCTCTAAATGACATGTGGACTTTGGGTGAACTGGATCTGGGTAAGGCTTGGCTTCTATGTGGAAGTTTGATGTTTTCTCTGCTTTTCTGGCATGCTGTTGACATACATGATGTTTTGAAAAGTAATTTGACTTTCCAGTAATTTCAAACATACAACTTTACATACATAAAAACAAGTCTTGTACCTTGATTAAATATACTCCTAAATATTGATGTTGACATTATTAAAAATGGAATTGTTCTCATAAATTCTTTTTCAGATTATTTTTTTGCCAGCGTATGCATATAAGATAGATTTTCATGAATTGATATTTTGTTCTGTAACTTTGCTTATTAATTAGTTGATTAGCTCAAATAATTTCTTTGCTGATTATAGGTAGTTTTATATATAAGATGATGTGACCTATGTTCTGTGAAGAGACACGGTTTTAATTTTTCCATTCACCCATGGATGCCTTTTCTTTCTTTCCTCAAGATTCTGGGTAGAACTTCCAGTACACTATTGAGTAACGGTGATGAAGGCCAGCTTCCTGGCCCTGTTCCTGATTTCAGGAGTAAATCTTTCAGTCTTTAACGTTGAGCATGATGTTTGCTGTGGCTTTTTGTACTACTCTTTTCCATATTGAACACATTTCCTTTTATTCCTGCTTTCTTGAGTGTTTTTCATGAAATAACACTGGATTTTCATTGTAGATTTTTTGCATTAATTGATATGATTATGTGTTTTTACTTCACACCATTATTGTGGTTGAATACATTGCTTACTTTTCATATGTGGAGCAACCTGAAATTCCTGGTGTAGAGATACTTGCTTATGGCATTATCCATTTAAAGTTCTGTTGGTTTCATGTTGCTATTATTGTGTGATAGATTTTTACATTCCTATTTATAAGTTGTACTGGGGTAGTTTTCTTGTTTTTTTCCTTTATTTTTAAAATCTTTTTTAAAATAGTGGTTTTATTTCATTTTAATTATTTATTTACTTTGGCCACGTCCCATGGCTTGTGGGATCTTAGTTCCCCAGTCAGGGATCGAACCCGAGCCCTTGGCAGTGAAAGCACAGAGTCCTAACCACTGGGCCACCAGAGTATTCCCCAGTTTTCTTTTTCAAGATGTATTTGTATAATCTGATTAGACTTGGCTTGGTGTAAGTGGTTTGGAGGGTTAGCATTAGGGCTGGGGCTGGTGTGAGGGTTGGGGCTGTGTATGGTGTATGGTTGCTGTTATGGTTTAAGTTTTATGGTTAATGAGTTATTTATGGGTATGGTTAATGAATATATTTTATGGCTTGGTTATGGTTATGGTTTTGCTTATTGGTTAAGGTTTATGGTTTTGGTCTCAGGGTGTTAGGGTTCTGTGTTAGAGTGGGTGTTAGGGTATGGGTGAGAATTGGGGTACAGGTAGGATGCGGGTAGAGCATGGGTTAGGGTAAGGTACAGGTTTAGGGTACGGGTTAGGCTAAGGTTAGGTCAGGGCTTAGGGTCAGGATCAGAGTTTAGGGTTAGGGTCCATGTCAGGATTAGCGTCAAGGTTGAGCGAGGCCATTGTTTTCTGCTCCTCCAGTGCTGGATTCTCATTGATAGATGAATGAAATGTCTGCTCTGGTCACCCACTGTTTCAAATTGAGCTCAGCCTTAGTCAAGGGTTCTTAGGGCCTCAGAGGTCATGCAGGGTTTCCCTCCACCCTCCCTCCTGGGAAGGGTGATGCAGGCCCCACTCTGTCTGGGCAGCCCCAGGTCCAGCATGGCCCTGACATGCAGGATACTAACTAGACGTGATGTAAGACTTGGTGCATCAGTCTGCCAGCCCCCCGGTGCTGCCTTTTTTTTTTTTTCTTAATTAATTAATTAATTAATTTTGGGCTGTGTTGGGTCTGCATTGCTGCCCGGAGGCTTTCTCTAGTTGCGGCGAGTGGGGGCTTCTCTTGTTGCAGAGCACAGGCTCTAAGCGCGTGGGCTTCAGCAGTTGGGGCTCGGGGGTTCTAGAGCGCAGGCTCAGTAGTTGTGGTGCACGGGCTTAGTTGCTCCACAGCATGTGGGATCTTCCCTGACCAGGGCTCAAACCCGTGTCCCCTGCATTGGCAGGTGAATTCTTAACCACTGCGCCACCAGGGAAGTCTGGTGTTGCGTTCGTGAGGGCTGGTGGGGCCCTCTTGGGACTGGGCGGATCGTTTGTTCCATCTGCACGGGTGTCCAAGCAGGTCTCAGGACAGCCCTTGGCCTCTGAGCATCCAGGCAGGCACCCACGTTCCTCCAGCTCAGGTTAGCCTTGGCCCCTCCAGCCCCCGTGGCCAATTACTGAGCTGATTGTGTCTTTACTCTTTAAAATTAAATCGCTCTCTCCAGGTGGGCGAGAAGTTTACTTGTGAACTTGGTTAGGGTTAGGGGTTAGGGGTTAGGGGTTAAGGGTTAGGGGTTAGGGTCAGGGTTAGGGCTAGGGCTAGGGCTAGGGGTTAGGGTTAGGCTTAGGGTTGGGTTAGGGTTAGGGGTTAGGGTTAGGGTTTAGGTTTAGGGTTAGGGTTAGGGTTAGTGTTGGGTTAGGGTTAGGGTTAAGGTAGGGTTAGGGTTTAGGGTTAGGGTGTCCAGCCTTACGTCCCATTCAGCTGTGAGTGTAGATGTGGTCAGTCCAGTTGCCTCACAGCCCCTGTTTGAATTTTGTAAGAATTCCTCTCTCTCTCTCGCTGTCTTTCTCTTTTTATAATTAATTTTTATAATGGGGTGTAGCTGATTTGCAATGTTGTGTTTCTTGGTGCTGTACATCCACTTGAGTCACTTACAGAGAGACATCAATAAATTCTTTTCTAGTTTCTAGTAGTCAGATATATGTTTTTTCTGTGAATAGAGTGTGCTGAGTCCAGTTCCTTGAACAATGAGTATGTCTTGGCGATTACATTATTGGCGTATGGAACGGTATCTGTGCCAATTTCAACCTCCTGGTTTATGCATCAGCGCACCACACTTTTCCCCTTAAGCAGCCATAAGTGTGTTTTGTAAATGTGTGATGGTGTTCTGTTTGTAATTCAGTTCACGGTTGGCGATTTTTAGATTCCCTTTATAAGTGATATCTTATGATAAGTTTCTCTTGCTGTCTAACTTATTTCACTCTCAATGACCGTACATAAGTCCCCCGGAGTCGCTGCAACTGGCCTCATTTCATTGATTTCAGGGCTGAGTAATATTCCGTTGTGCTTAAGTATCAAATTTTCTTTCACCATTTTTTCCTTCCAAGGACTATGAAGTTGTACCCAAGTCGAGGCTGTTGTAAACATAGCAGCAGTAAACGGGGTGCCTGCGTCCTGTGGATTTTTGGATTTTCCAACATATAGGCCCATGAGTGGAAGCGCCCTATGCTTTGTAGCTCTGTTTTTTAGATGTTTTAGGAAACACAGCACACTTCTCCAGAGTGGCCGTTGGCAATTTACCTTTCCCCCTTCAGCGTAACGAGGCTCCCTTTTCTCCTCTCCTTGTCCTGCATATCTGGTTTTTACCCTTTGTGAGGATGGTCCTTTTTTCTGATTCGAAGTGATACCTCTTTGTAGTGTTGATTTGCATTGCTCGCTTCTTTGGTTGGCCAAAAAGGGCCTATGCGTTTTTCCTGAATATATTCTGGAAGTTAAATTTGAGAGACAGCTTTTCTCTTTAATTGATTAATTAATTTATTTATTTTTGGCTGTGTTGGGTCTTCGTTTCTGTGCGAAGGCTTTCTCTAGTTGTGGCAAGCGGGGGCCGCTCTTCATCGCGGTGCGCGGGCCTCTCACTATCGCGGCCTCTCTTGTTGCGGAGCACAGGCTCCAGACGCGCAGGCTCAGTAGTTGTGGCTCACGGGCCTAGTTGCTCCACGGCATGTGGGATCTTCCCAGACCAGGGCTCGAACCCGTGTCCCCTGCATTAGCAGGCAGATTCTCAACCACTGCACCACCAGGGAAGCCCCTTGAATAGTTTTGTATTTAAAGTTTGTCTGTGGGGACTTCCCTGGTGACGCAGTGGTTAAGAGTCCGCCTGCCAATGCAGGGGACCACGGGCTCGAGCCCTGGTCCGGGAAGATCCCACATGCCGCAGAGCAACCAAGCCTGCACGGCACAACTACTGAAGCCTGCGCGCCTAGAGCCCGTGCTCGCCCACAAGAGAAGCCACCGCAATGAGAAGCCCGTGCACCGCAACGAAGAGTAGCCCCGCTCGACGCAACTAGAGAAAGCCCACATGCAGCAACGAAGACCCAACGCAGCCAAACATAAATTATAAACTAAAATAAAATTTGCCTCTGAATAACTTTGAGTGAATTTGGTATAAGTTGTAAAGTTTGCATCTACATTCACTTCATTCCAAATGGTTTCCAATTAATTGTTCCTTAACTACTTTTAGAAAAGTTTTGGGATAGAGACTCCATTTTCGTTTGAATTTCCAGTTGAATGGATTCAGCAGTCCTGTCAGTAGGGCACGCTGCCCCCAGTGACCTGTGAGGGAGGCGCGGCCTGCACTTCCTGCACTGACCACAGGGTGGCGCCGAGTTCGCCTCTCTGACCCACAGCGCATGCTCGTTCCATGGAACTCGATTGTGAGGGCAGCTGAGAGGAGTTGAGCCGCCTCAGGCGCGGGGGCGGGGGCGGGGGCCTTCGGGTAGGACGCCCGGCTCAGCGTCTCTGCTGAGAGGAGCTCGGTCTCCGTCTCCTTAGGACTCGCTGGGGTTTCGGCTTCAGGACAAAGTGGGGCTGCGTCCACGCTGACTAGGGAAGTAGGTTTCCTGAGGACCCAGGTGATGCCTGAGGAAAAGGTGAAGAGACGGTGAGGAAAAGTGGGGAGAAGCTTCCTGTGGGCGACTGACCGTTGAGGGGGTCCGTCTTCGTGTGAGCGAGGGAGGGCTTGGCGTGGAAAGCTGGGTGTTTGGTCAGGTTTGTGTGCAGGGTAGCCAGCGTGAGTTATGGGGCGTCCAGTTTTCCCAGCACCATTTATCGTGGGGAGTGTCGTGCTCCTTGGTGTGTCCTTGGTCCCTGTGTCATAAATTCACCGACCCCGTCCGTGTGGGTTGAATTCTGGTCTCTCTGTCCTGTTCCTCTGGTCCCTGTGCCCGTTTTGAGCCAGTTCCACACTGTTTTGGTGACTGTAGCTTCTCAGCAGAGTGTGACGTCAGGGAGGGAGATGCCTCCAGCCCGTTCTCTTTTTTCAGGGTTTCTTTGGCTATTTGGGGTCCTTTGCGGTTCCCCACAGATATTAGGAGGATTAGCTCTATTTTGGGGGAAAATACCATGGAATTTTGGGAGGGATTGCATTCACTGTGTCCACTGCTTTGGGTAGCATGGATATTTTAACAATATTAATTGTTCCATTCCATGAGAACAGGATATCTTTCCATTTATTGGTGTGTCTTGCAATGTCTTCATCAATGTCTTAAAGTTTTCAGTGTGCAGGTCTTTCACCTCCTTGGTTGACTTTATTCCCAGGTATTTTGTTCTTTTTGATGCAGTTGTAAATAGGGTTGCTTTCTTTCTCTTTCTGATGGTTCATTATTAGTGTTTAGAAAGGCAACTGATTTCTGTGTATTGATTTTGCAACTTTACTGAATTGATTTATTAGTTCTAATAGTGTTTTTGTGGAATGAAGTGGAAAACTGGAATTCAAAAATCCCACTGTTTCTACCATATCCAGGTCGTCCACAACACGGAGGACAGCGGCTCCTAATATAACCTTCCCACAGTGCCTCTAAATGACATGTGGACTTTGGGTGAACTGGATCTGGGTAAGGCTTGGCTTCTATGTGGAAGTTTGATGTTTTCTCTGCTTTTCTGGCATGCTGTTGACATACATGATGTTTTGAAAAGTAATTGACTTTCCAGTAATTTCAAACATACAACTTTACATACATAAAAACAAGTCTTGTACCTTGATTAAATATACTCCTAAATATTGATGTTGACATTATTAAAAATGGAATTGTTCTCATAAATTCTTTTTCAGATTATTTTTTTGCCAGCGTATGCATATAAGATAGATTTTCATGAATTGATATTTTGTTCTGTAACTTTGCTTATTAATTAGTTGATTAGCTCAAATAATTTCTTTGCTGATTATAGGTAGTTTTATATATAAGATGATGTGACCTATGTTCTGTGAAGAGACACGGTTTTAATTTTTCCATTCACCCATGGATGCCTTTTCTTTCTTTCCTCAAGATTCTGGGTAGAACTTCCAGTACACTATTGAGTAACGGTGATGAAGGCCAGCTTCCTGGCCCTGTTCCTGATTTCAGGAGTAAATCTTTCAGTCTTTAACGTTGAGCATGATGTTTGCTGTGGCTTTTTGTACTACTCTTTTCCATATTGAACACATTTCCTTTTATTCCTGCTTTCTTGAGTGTTTTTCATGAAATAACACTGGATTTTCATTGTAGATTTTTTGCATTAATTGATATGATTATGTGTTTTTACTTCACACCATTATTGTGGTTGAATACATTGCTTACTTTTCATATGTGGAGCAACCTGAAATTCCTGGTGTAGAGATACTTGCTTATGGCATTATCCATTTAAAGTTCTGTTGGTTTCATGTTGCTATTATTGTGTGATAGATTTTTACATTCCTATTTATAAGTTGTACTGGGGTAGTTTTCTTGTTTTTTTCCTTTATTTTTAAAATCTTTTTTAAAATAGTGGTTTTATTTCATTTTAATTATTTATTTACTTTGGCCACATCCCATGGCTTGTGGGATCTTAGTTCCCCAGTCAGGGATCGAACCCGAGCCCTTGGCAGTGAAAGCACAGAGTCCTAACCACTGGGCCACCAGAGTATTCCCCAGTTTTCTTTTTCAAGATGTATTTGTATAATCTGATTAGACTTGGCTTGGTGTAAGTGGTTTGGAGGGTTAGCATTAGGGCTGGGGCTGGTGTGAGGGTTGGGGCTGTGTATGGTGTATGGTTGCTGTTATGGTTTAAGTTTTATGGTTAATGAGTTATTTATGGGTATGGTTAATGAATATATTTTATGGCTTGGTTATGGTTATGGTTTTGCTTATTGGTTAAGGTTTATGGTTTTGGTCTCAGGGTGTTAGGGTTCTGTGTTAGAGTGGGTGTTAGGGTATGGGTGAGAATTGGGGTACAGGTAGGATGCGGGTAGAGCATGGGTTAGGGTAAGGTACAGGTTTAGGGTACGGGTTAGGCTAAGGTTAGGTCAGGGCTTAGGGTCAGGATCAGAGTTTAGGGTTAGGGTCCATGTCAGGATTAGCGTCAAGGTTGAGCGAGGCCATTGTTTTCTGCTCCTCCAGTGCTGGATTCTCATTGATAGATGAATGAAATGTCTGCTCTGCTCACCCACTGTTTCAAATTGAGCTCAGCCTTAGTCAAGGGTTCTTAGGGCCTCAGAGGTCATGCAGGGTTTCCCTCCACCCTCCCTCCTGGGAAGGGTGATGCAGGCCCCACTCTGTCTGGGCAGCCCCAGGTCCAGCATGGCCCTGACATGCAGGATACTAACTAGACGTGATGTAAGACTTGGTGCATCAGTCTGCCAGCCCCCCGGTGCTGCCTTTTTTTTTTTTTCTTAATTAATTAATTAATTAATTTTGGGCTGTGTTGGGTCTGCATTGCTGCCCGGAGGCTTTCTCTAGTTGCGGCGAGTGGGGGCTTCTCTTGTTGCAGAGCACAGGCTCTAAGCGCGTGGGCTTCAGCAGTTGGGGCTCGGGGGTTCTAGAGCGCAGGCTCAGTAGTTGTGGTGCACGGGCTTAGTTGCTCCACAGCATGTGGGATCTTCCCTGACCAGGGCTCAAACCCGTGTCCCCTGCATTGGCAGGTGAATTCTTAACCACTGCGCCACCAGGGAAGTCTGGTGTTGCGTTCGTGAGGGCTGGTGGGGCCCTCTTGGGACTGGGCGGATCGTTTGTTCCATCTGCACGGGTGTCCAAGCAGGTCTCAGGACAGCCCTTGGCCTCTGAGCATCCAGGCAGGCACCCACGTTCCTCCAGCTCAGGTTAGCCTTGGCCCCTCCAGCCCCCGTGGCCAATTACTGAGCTGATTGTGTCTTTACTCTTTAAAATTAAATCGCTCTCTCCAGGTGGGCGAGAAGTTTACTTGTGAACTTGGTTAGGGTTAGGGGTTAGGGGTTAAGGGTTAGGGGTTAGGGTCAGGGTTAGGGCTAGGGCTAGGGCTAGGGGTTAGGGTTAGGCTTAGGGTTGGGTTAGGGTTAGGGGTTAGGGTTAGGGTTTAGGTTTAGGGTTAGGGTTAGGGTTAGTGTTGGGTTAGGGTTAGGGTTAAGGTAGGGTTAGGGTTTAGGGTTAGGGTGTCCAGCCTTACGTCCCATTCAGCTGTGAGTGTAGATGTGGTCAGTCCAGTTGCCTCACAGCCCCTGTTTGAATTTTGTAAGAATTCCTCTCTCTCTCTCGCTGTCTTTCTCTTTTTATAATTAATTTTTATAATGGGGTGTAGCTGATTTGCAATGTTGTGTTTCTTGGTGCTGTACATCCACTTGAGTCACTTACAGAGAGACATCAATAAATTCTTTTCTAGTTTCTAGTAGTCAGATATATGTTTTTTCTGTGAATAGAGTGTGCTGAGTCCAGTTCCTTGAACAATGAGTATGTCTTGGCGATTACATTATTGGCGTATGGAACGGTATCTGTGCCAATTTCAACCTCCTGGTTTATGCATCACCGCACCACACTTTTCCCCTTAAGCAGCCATAAGTGTGTTTTGTAAATGTGTGATGGTGTTCTGTTTGTAATTCAGTTCACGGTTGGCGATTTTTAGATTCCCTTTATAAGTGATATCTTATGATAAGTTTCTCTTGCTGTCTAACTTATTTCACTCTCAATGACCGTACATAAGTCCCCCGGAGTCGCTGCAACTGGCCTCATTTCATTGATTTCAGGGCTGAGTAATATTCCGTTGTGCTTAAGTATCAAATTTTCTTTCACCATTTTTTCCTTCCAAGGACTATGAAGTTGTACCCAAGTCGAGGCTGTTGTAAACATAGCAGCAGTAAACGGGGTGCCTGCGTCCTGTGGATTTTTGGATTTTCCAACATATAGGCCCATGAGTGGAAGCGCCCTATGCTTTGTAGCTCTGTTTTTTAGATGTTTTAGGAAACACAGCACACTTCTCCAGAGTGGCCGTTGGCAATTTACCTTCCCCCCTTCAGCGTAACGAGGCTCCCTTTTCTCCTCTCCTTGTCCTGCATATCTGGTTTTTACCCTTTGTGAGGATGGTCCTTTTTTCTGATTCGAAGTGATACCTCTTTGTAGTGTTGATTTGCATTGCCCGCTTCTTTGGTTGGCCAAAAAGGGCGTATGCGTTTTTCCTGAATATATTCTGGAAGTTAAATTTGAGAGACAGCTTTTCTCTTTAATTGATTAATTAATTTATTTATTTTTGGCTGTGTTGGGTCTTCGTTTCTGTGCGAAGGCTTTCTCTAGTTGTGGCAAGCGGGGGCCGCTCTTCATCGCGGTGCGCGGGCCTCTCACTATCGCGGCCTCTCTTGTTGCGGAGCACAGGCTCCAGACGCGCAGGCTCAGTAGTTGTGGCTCACGGGCCTAGTTGCTCCACGGCATGTGGGGTCTTCCCAGACCAGGGCTCGAACCCGTGTCCCCTGCATTAGCAGGCAGATTCTCAACCACTGCACCACCAGGGAAGCCCCTTGAATAGTTTTGTATTTAAAGTTTGTCTGTGGGGACTTCCCTGGTGACGCAGTGGTTAAGAGTCCGCCTGCCAATGCAGGGGACCACGGGCTCGAGCCCTGGTCCGGGAAGATCCCACATGCCGCAGAGCAACCAAGCCTGCACGGCACAACTACTGAAGCCTGCGCGCCTAGAGCCCGTGCTCGCCCACAAGAGAAGCCACCGCAATGAGAAGCCCGTGCACCGCAACGAAGAGTAGCCCCGCTCGACGCAACTAGAGAAAGCCCACATGCAGCAACGAAGACCCAACGCAGCCAAACATAAATTATAAACTAAAATAAAATTTGCCTCTGAATAACTTTGAGTGAATTTGGTATAAGTTGTAAAGTTTGCATCTACATTCACTTCATTCCAAATGGTTTCCAATTAATTGTTCCTTAACTACTTTTAGAAAAGTTTTGGGATAGAGACTCCATTTTCGTTTGAATTTCCAGTTGAATGGATTCAGCAGTCCTGTCAGTAGGGCACGCTGCCCCCAGTGACCTGTGAGGGAGGCGCGGCCTGCACTTCCTGCACTGACCACAGGGTGGCGCCGAGTTCGCCTCTCTGACCCACAGCGCATGCTCGTTCCATGGAACTCGATTGTGAGGGCAGCTGAGAGGAGTTGAGCCGCCTCAGGCGCGGGGGCGGGGGCGGGGGCGGGGGCCTTCGGGTAGGACGCCCGGCTCAGCGTCTCTGCTGAGAGGAGCTCGGTCTCCGTCTCCTTAGGACTCGCTGGGGTTTCGGCTTCAGGACAAAGTGGGGCTGCGTCCACGCTGACTAGGGAACTAGGTTTCCTGAGGACCCAGGTGATGCCTGAGGAAAAGGTGAAGAGACGGTGAGGAAAAGTGGGGAGAAGCTTCCTGTGGGCGACTGACCGTTGAGGGGGTCCGTCTTCGTGTGAGCGAGGGAGGGCTTGGCGTGGAAAGCTGGGTGTTTGGTCAGGTTTGTGTGCAGGGTAGCCAGCGTGAGTTATGGGGCGTCCAGTTTTCCCAGCACCATTTATCGTGGGGAGTGTCGTGCTCCTTGGTGTGTCCTTGGTCCCTGTGTCATAAATTCACCGACCCCGTCCGTGTGGGTTGAATTCTGGTCTCTCTGTCCTGTTCCTCTGGTCCCTGTGCCCGTTTTGAGCCAGTTCCACACTGTTTTGGTGACTGTAGCTTCTCAGCAGAGTGTGACGTCAGGGAGGGAGATGCCTCCAGCCCGTTCTCTTTTTTCAGGGTTTCTTTGGCTATTTGGGGTCCTTTGCGGTTCCCCACAGATATTAGGAGGATTAGCTCTATTTTGGGGGAAAATACCATGGAATTTTGGGAGGGATTGCATTCACTGTGTCCACTGCTTTGGGTAGCATGGATATTTTAACAATATTAATTGTTCCATTCCATGAGAACAGGATATCTTTCCATTTATTGGTGTGTCTTGCAATGTCTTCATCAATGTCTTAAAGTTTTCAGTGTGCAGGTCTTTCACCTCCTTGGTTGACTTTATTCCCAGGTATTTTGTTCTTTTTGATGCAGTTGTAAATAGGGTTGCTTTCTTTCTCTTTCTGATGGTTCATTATTAGTGTTTAGAAAGGCAACTGATTTCTGTGTATTGATTTTGCAACTTTACTGAATTGATTTATTAGTTCTAATAGTGTTTTTGTGGAATGAAGTGGAAAATTGGAATTCAAAAATCCCACTGTTTCTACCATATCCAGGTCGTCCACAACACGGAGGACAGCGGCTCCTAATATAACCTTCCCACAGTGCCTCTAAATGACATGTGGACTTTGGGTGAACTGGATCTGGGTAAGGCTTGGCTTCTATGTGGAAGTTTGATGTTTTCTCTGCTTTTCTGGCATGCTGTTGACATACATGATGTTTTGAAAAGTAATTGACTTTCCAGTAATTTCAAACATACAACTTTACATACATAAAAACAAGTCTTGTACCTTGATTAAATATACTCCTAAATATTGATGTTGACATTATTAAAAATGGAATTGTTCTCATAAATTCTTTTTCAGATTATTTTTTTGCCAGCGTATGCATATAAGATAGATTTTCATGAATTGATATTTTGTTCTGTAACTTTGCTTATTAATTAGTTGATTAGCTCAAATAATTTCTTTGCTGATTATAGGTAGTTTTATATATAAGATGATGTGACCTATGTTCTGTGAAGAGACACGGTTTTAATTTTTCCATTCACCCATGGATGCCTTTTCTTTCTTTCCTCAAGATTCTGGGTAGAACTTCCAGTACACTATTGAGTAACGGTGATGAAGGCCAGCTTCCTGGCCCTGTTCCTGATTTCAGGAGTAAATCTTTCAGTCTTTAACGTTGAGCATGATGTTTGCTGTGGCTTTTTGTACTACTCTTTTCCATATTGAACACATTTCCTTTTATTCCTGCTTTCTTGAGTGTTTTTCATGAAATAACACTGGATTTTCATTGTAGATTTTTTGCATTAATTGATATGATTATGTGTTTTTACTTCACACCATTATTGTGGTTGAATACATTGCTTACTTTTCATATGTGGAGCAACCTGAAATTCCTGGTGTAGAGATACTTGCTTATGGCATTATCCATTTAAAGTTCTGTTGGTTTCATGTTGCTATTATTGTGTGATAGATTTTTACATTCCTATTTATAAGTTGTACTGGGGTAGTTTTCTTGTTTTTTTCCTTTATTTTTAAAATCTTTTTTAAAATAGTGGTTTTATTTCATTTTAATTATTTATTTACTTTGGCCACGTCCCATGGCTTGTGGGATCTTAGTTCCCCAGTCAGGGATCGAACCCGAGCCCTTGGCAGTGAAAGCACAGAGTCCTAACCACTGGGCCACCAGAGTATTCCCCAGTTTTCTTTTTCAAGATGTATTTGTATAATCTGATTAGACTTGGCTTGGTGTAAGTGGTTTGGAGGGTTAGCATTAGGGCTGGGGCTGGTGTGAGGGTTGGGGCTGTGTATGGTGTATGGTTGCTGTTATGGTTTAAGTTTTATGGTTAATGAGTTATTTATGGGTATGGTTAATGAATATATTTTATGGCTTGGTTATGGTTATGGTTTTGCTTATTGGTTAAGGTTTATGGTTTTGGTCTCAGGGTGTTAGGGTTCTGTGTTAGAGTGGGTGTTAGGGTATGGGTGAGAATTGGGGTACAGGTAGGATGCGGGTAGAGCATGGGTTAGGGTAAGGTACAGGTTTAGGGTACGGGTTAGGCTAAGGTTAGGTCAGGGCTTAGGGTCAGGATCAGAGTTTAGGGTTAGGGTCCATGTCAGGATTAGCGTCAAGGTTGAGCGAGGCCATTGTTTTCTGCTCCTCCAGTGCTGGATTCTCATTGATAGATGAATGAAATGTCTGCTCTGGTCACCCACTGTTTCAAATTGAGCTCAGCCTTAGTCAAGGGTTCTTAGGGCCTCAGAGGTCATGCAGGGTTTCCCTCCACCCTCCCTCCTGGGAAGGGTGATGCAGGCCCCACTCTGTCTGGGCAGCCCCAGGTCCAGCATGGCCCTGACATGCAGGATACTAACTAGACGTGATGTAAGACTTGGTGCATCAGTCTGCCAGCCCCCCGGTGCTGCCTTTTTTTTTTTTTCTTAATTAATTAATTAATTAATTTTGGGCTGTGTTGGGTCTGCATTGCTGCCCGGAGGCTTTCTCTAGTTGCGGCGAGTGGGGGCTTCTCTTGTTGCAGAGCACAGGCTCTAAGCGCGTGGGCTTCAGCAGTTGGGGCTCGGGGGTTCTAGAGCGCAGGCTCAGTAGTTGTGGTGCACGGGCTTAGTTGCTCCACAGCATGTGGGATCTTCCCGGACCAGGGCTCAAACCCGTGTCCCCTGCATTGGCAGGTGAATTCTTAACCACTGCGCCACCAGGGAAGTCTGGTGTTGCGTTCGTGAGGGCTGGTGGGGCCCTCTTGGGACTGGGCGGATCGTTTGTTCCATCTGCACGGGTGTCCAAGCAGGTCTCAGGACAGCCCTTGGCCTCTGAGCATCCAGGCAGGCACCCACGTTCCTCCAGCTCAGGTTAGCCTTGGCCCCTCCAGCCCCCGTGGCCAATTACTGAGCTGATTGTGTCTTTACTCTTTAAAATTAAATCGCTCTCTCCAGGTGGGCGAGAAGTTTACTTGTGAACTTGGTTAGGGTTAGGGGTTAGGGGTTAAGGGTTAGGGGTTAGGGTCAGGGTTAGGGCTAGGGCTAGGGCTAGGGGTTAGGGTTAGGCTTAGGGTTGGGTTAGGGTTAGGGGTTAGGGTTAGGGTTTAGGTTTAGGGTTAGGGTTAGGGTTAGTGTTGGGTTAGGGTTAGGGTTAAGGTAGGGTTAGGGTTTAGGGTTAGGGTGTCCAGCCTTACGTCCCATTCAGCTGTGAGTGTAGATGTGGTCAGTCCAGTTGCCTCACAGCCCCTGTTTGAATTTTGTAAGAATTCCTCTCTCTCTCTCGCTGTCTTTCTCTTTTTATAATTAATTTTTATAATGGGGTGTAGCTGATTTGCAATGTTGTGTTTCTTGGTGCTGTACATCCACTTGAGTCACTTACAGAGAGACATCAATAAATTCTTTTCTAGTTTCTAGTAGTCAGATATATGTTTTTTCTGTGAATAGAGTGTGCTGAGTCCAGTTCATTGAACAATGAGTATGTCTTGGCGATTACATTATTGGCGTATGGAACGGTATCTGTGCCAATTTCAACCTCCTGGTTTATGCATCACCGCACCACACTTTTCCCCTTAAGCAGCCATAAGTGTGTTTTGTAAATGTGTGATGGTGTTCTGTTTGTAATTCAGTTCACGGTTGGCGATTTTTAGATTCCCTTTATAAGTGATATCTTATGATAAGTTTCTCTTGCTGTCTAACTTATTTCACTCTCAATGACCGTACATAAGTCCCCCGGAGTCGCTGCAACTGGCCTCATTTCATTGATTTCAGGGCTGAGTAATATTCCGTTGTGCTTAAGTATCAAATTTTCTTTCACCATTTTTTCCTTCCAAGGACTATGAAGTTGTACCCAAGTCGAGGCTGTTGTAAACATAGCAGCAGTAAACGGGGTGCCTGCGTCCTGTGGATTTTTGGATTTTCCAACATATAGGCCCATGAGTGGAAGCGCCCTATGCTTTGTAGCTCTGTTTTTTAGATGTTTTAGGAAACACAGCACACTTCTCCAGAGTGGCCGTTGGCAATTTACCTTCCCCCCTTCAGCGTAACGAGGCTCCCTTTTCTCCTCTCCTTGTCCTGCATATCTGGTTTTTACCCTTTGTGAGGATGGTCCTTTTTTCTGATTCGAAGTGATACCTCTTTGTAGTGTTGATTTGCATTGCCCGCTTCTTTGGTTGGCCAAAAAGGGCGTATGCGTTTTTCCTGAATATATTCTGGAAGTTAAATTTGAGAGACAGCTTTTCTCTTTAATTGATTAATTAATTTATTTATTTTTGGCTGTGTTGGGTCTTCGTTTCTGTGCGAAGGCTTTCTCTAGTTGTGGCAAGCGGGGGCCGCTCTTCATCGCGGTGCGCGGGCCTCTCACTATCGCGGCCTCTCTTGTTGCGGAGCACAGGCTCCAGACGCGCAGGCTCAGTAGTTGTGGCTCACGGGCCTAGTTGCTGCACGGCATGTGGGGTCTTCCCAGACCAGGGCTCGAACCCGTGTCCCCTGCATTAGCAGGCAGATTCTCAACCACTGCACCACCAGGGAAGCCCCTTGAATAGTTTTGTATTTAAAGTTTGTCTGTGGGGACTTCCCTGGTGACGCAGTGGTTAAGAGTCCGCCTGCCAATGCAGGGGACCACGGGCTCGAGCCCTGGTCCGGGAAGATCCCACATGCCGCAGAGCAACCAAGCCTGCACGGCACAACTACTGAAGCCTGCGCGCCTAGAGCCCGTGCTCGCCCACAAGAGAAGCCACCGCAATGAGAAGCCCGTGCACCGCAACGAAGAGTAGCCCCGCTCGACGCAACTAGAGAAAGCCCACATGCAGCAACGAAGACCCAACGCAGCCAAACATAAATTATAAACTAAAATAAAATTTGCCTCTGAATAACTTTGAGTGAATTTGGTATAAGTTGTAAAGTTTGCATCTACATTCACTTCATTCCAAATGGTTTCCAATTAATTGTTCCTTAACTACTTTTAGAACACTTTTGGGATAGAGACTCCATTTTCGTTTGAATTTCCAGTTGAATGGATTCAGCAGTCCTGTCAGTAGGGCACGCTGCCCCCAGTGACCTGTGAGGGAGGCGCGGCCTGCACTTCCTGCACTGACCACAGGGTGGCGCCGAGTTCGCCTCTCTGACCCACAGCGCATGCTCGTTCCATGGAACTCGATTGTGAGGGCAGCTGAGAGGAGTTGAGCCGCCTCAGGCGCGGGGGCGGGGGCGGGGGCGGGGGCCTTCGGGTAGGACGCCTGGCTCAGCGTCTCTGCTGAGAGGAGCTCGGTCTCCGTCTCCTTAGGACTCGCTGGGGTTTCGGCTTCAGGACAAAGTGGGGCTGCGTCCACGCTGACTAGGGAAGTAGGTTTCCTGAGGACCCAGGTGATGCCTGAGGAAAAGGTGAAGAGACGGTGAGGAAAAGTGGGGAGAAGCTTCCTGTGGGCGACTGACCGTTGAGGGGGTCCGTCTTCGTGTGAGCGAGGGAGGGCTTGGCGTGGAAAGCTGGGTGTTTGGTCAGGTTTGTGTGCAGGGTAGCCAGCGTGAGTTATGGGGCGTCCAGTTTTCCCAGCACCATTTATCGTGGGGAGTGTCGTGCTCCTTGGTGTGTCCTTGGTCCCTGTGTCATAAATTCACCGACCCCGTCCGTGTGGGTTGAATTCTGGTCTCTCTGTCCTGTTCCTCTGGTCCCTGTGCCCGTTTTGAGCCAGTTCCACACTGTTTTGGTGACTGTAGCTTCTCAGCAGAGTGTGACGTCAGGGAGGGAGATGCCTCCAGCCCGTTCTCTTTTTTCAGGGTTTCTTTGGCTATTTGGGGTCCTTTGCGGTTCCCCACAGATATTAGGAGGATTAGCTCTATTTTGGGGGAAAATACCATGGAATTTTGGGAGGGATTGCATTCACTGTGTCCACTGCTTTGGGTAGCATGGATATTTTAACAATATTAATTGTTCCATTCCATGAGAACAGGATATCTTTCCATTTATTGGTGTGTCTTGCAATGTCTTCATCAATGTCTTAAAGTTTTCAGTGTGCAGGTCTTTCACCTCCTTGGTTGACTTTATTCCCAGGTATTTTGTTCTTTTTGATGCAGTTGTAAATAGGGTTGCTTTCTTTCTCTTTCTGATGGTTCATTATTAGTGTTTAGAAAGGCAACTGATTTCTGTGTATTGATTTTGCAACTTTACTGAATTGATTTATTAGTTCTAATAGTGTTTTTGTGGAATGAAGTGGAAAACTGGAATTCAAAAATCCCACTGTTTCTACCATATCCAGGTCGTCCACAACACGGAGGACAGCGGCTCCTAATATAACCTTCCCACAGTGCCTCTAAATGACATGTGGACTTTGGGTGAACTGGATCTGGGTAAGGCTTGGCTTCTATGTGGAAGTTTGATGTTTTCTCTGCTTTTCTGGCATGCTGTTGACATACATGATGTTTTGAAAAGTAATTGACTTTCCAGTAATTTCAAACATACAACTTTACATACATAAAAACAAGTCTTGTACCTTGATTAAATATACTCCTAAATATTGATGTTGACATTATTAAAAATGGAATTGTTCTCATAAATTCTTTTTCAGATTATTTTTTTGCCAGCGTATGCATATAAGATAGATTTTCATGAATTGATATTTTGTTCTGTAACTTTGCTTATTAATTAGTTGATTAGCTCAAATAATTTCTTTGCTGATTATAGGTAGTTTTATATATAAGATGATGTGACCTATGTTCTGTGAAGAGACACGGTTTTAATTTTTCCATTCACCCATGGATGCCTTTTCTTTCTTTCCTCAAGATTCTGGGTAGAACTTCCAGTACACTATTGAGTAACGGTGATGAAGGCCAGCTTCCTGGCCCTGTTCCTGATTTCAGGAGTAAATCTTTCAGTCTTTAACGTTGAGCATGATGTTTGCTGTGGCTTTTTGTACTACTCTTTTCCATATTGAACACATTTCCTTTTATTCCTGCTTTCTTGAGTGTTTTTCATGAAATAACACTGGATTTTCATTGTAGATTTTTTGCATTAATTGATATGATTATGTGTTTTTACTTCACACCATTATTGTGGTTGAATACATTGCTTACTTTTCATATGTGGAGCAACCTGAAATTCCTGGTGTAGAGATACTTGCTTATGGCATTATCCATTTAAAGTTCTGTTGGTTTCATGTTGCTATTATTGTGTGATAGATTTTTACATTCCTATTTATAAGTTGTACTGGGGTAGTTTTCTTGTTTTTTTCCTTTATTTTTAAAATCTTTTTTAAAATAGTGGTTTTATTTCATTTTAATTATTTATTTACTTTGGCCACATCCCATGGCTTGTGGGATCTTAGTTCCCCAGTCAGGGATCGAACCCGAGCCCTTGGCAGTGAAAGCACAGAGTCCTAACCACTGGGCCACCAGAGTATTCCCCAGTTTTCTTTTTCAAGATGTATTTGTATAATCTGATTAGACTTGGCTTGGTGTAAGTGGTTTGGAGGGTTAGCATTAGGGCTGGGGCTGGTGTGAGGGTTGGGGCTGTGTATGGTGTATGGTTGCTGTTATGGTTTAAGTTTTATGGTTAATGAGTTATTTATGGGTATGGTTAATGAATATATTTTATGGCTTGGTTATGGTTATGGTTTTGCTTATTGGTTAAGGTTTATGGTTTTGGTCTCAGGGTGTTAGGGTTCTGTGTTAGAGTGGGTGTTAGGGTATGGGTGAGAATTGGGGTACAGGTAGGATGCGGGTAGAGCATGGGTTAGGGTAAGGTACAGGTTTAGGGTACGGGTTAGGCTAAGGTTAGGTCAGGGCTTAGGGTCAGGATCAGAGTTTAGGGTTAGGGTCCATGTCAGGATTAGCGTCAAGGTTGAGCGAGGCCATTGTTTTCTGCTCCTCCAGTGCTGGATTCTCATTGATAGATGAATGAAATGTCTGCTCTGGTCACCCACTGTTTCAAATTGAGCTCAGCCTTAGTCAAGGGTTCTTAGGGCCTCAGAGGTCATGCAGGGTTTCCCTCCACCCTCCCTCCTGGGAAGGGTGATGCAGGCCCCACTCTGTCTGGGCAGCCCCAGGTCCAGCATGGCCCTGACATGCAGGATACTAACTAGACGTGATGTAAGACTTGGTGCATCAGTCTGCCAGCCCCCCGGTGCTGCCTTTTTTTTTTTTCTTAATTAATTAATTAATTAATTTTGGGCTGTGTTGGGTCTGCATTGCTGCCCGGAGGCTTTCTCTAGTTGCGGCGAGTGGGGGCTTCTCTTGTTGCAGAGCACAGGCTCTAAGCGCGTGGGCTTCAGCAGTTGGGGCTCGGGGGTTCTAGAGCGCAGGCTCAGTAGTTGTGGTGCACGGGCTTAGTTGCTCCACAGCATGTGGGATCTTCCCGGACCAGGGCTCAAACCCGTGTCCCCTGCATTGGCAGGTGAATTCTTAACCACTGCGCCACCAGGGAAGTCTGGTGTTGCGTTCGTGAGGGCTGGTGGGGCCCTCTTGGGACTGGGCGGATCGTTTGTTCCATCTGCACGGGTGTCCAAGCAGGTCTCAGGACAGCCCTTGGCCTCTGAGCATCCAGGCAGGCACCCACGTTCCTCCAGCTCAGGTTAGCCTTGGCCCCTCCAGCCCCCGTGGCCAATTACTGAGCTGATTGTGTCTTTACTCTTTAAAATTAAATCGCTCTCTCCAGGTGGGCGAGAAGTTTACTTGTGAACTTGGTTAGGGTTAGGGGTTAGGGGTTAAGGGTTAGGGGTTAGGGTCAGGGTTAGGGCTAGGGCTAGGGCTAGGGGTTAGGGTTAGGCTTAGGGTTGGGTTAGGGTTAGGGGTTAGGGTTAGGGTTTAGGTTTAGGGTTAGGGTTAGGGTTAGTGTTGGGTTAGGGTTAGGGTTAAGGTAGGGTTAGGGTTTAGGGTTAGGGTGTCCAGCCTTACGTCCCATTCAGCTGTGAGTGTAGATGTGGTCAGTCCAGTTGCCTCACAGCCCCTGTTTGAATTTTGTAAGAATTCCTCTCTCTCTCTCGCTGTCTTTCTCTTTTTATAATTAATTTTTATAATGGGGTGTAGCTGATTTGCAATGTTGTGTTTCTTGGTGCTGTACATCCACTTGAGTCACTTACAGAGAGACATCAATAAATTCTTTTCTAGTTTCTAGTAGTCAGATATATGTTTTTTCTGTGAATAGAGTGTGCTGAGTCCAGTTCCTTGAACAATGAGTATGTCTTGGCGATTACATTATTGGCGTATGGAATGGTATCTGTGCCAATTTCAACCTCCTGGTTTATGCATCACCGCACCACACTTTTCCCCTTAAGCAGCCATAAGTGTGTTTTGTAAATGTGTGATGGTGTTCTGTTTGTAATTCAGTTCACGGTTGGCGATTTTTAGATTCCCTTTATAAGTGATATCTTATGATAAGTTTCTCTTGCTGTCTAACTTATTTCACTCTCAATGACCGTACATAAGTCCCCCGGAGTCGCTGCAACTGGCCTCATTTCATTGATTTCAGGGCTGAGTAATATTCCGTTGTGCTTAAGTATCAAATTTTCTTTCACCATTTTTTCCTTCCAAGGACTATGAAGTTGTACCCAAGTCGAGGCTGTTGTAAACATAGCAGCAGTAAACGGGGTGCCTGCGTCCTGTGGATTTTTGGATTTTCCAACATATAGGCCCATGAGTGGAAGCGCCCTATGCTTTGTAGCTCTGTTTTTTAGATGTTTTAGGAAACACAGCACACTTCTCCAGAGTGGCCGTTGGCAATTTACCTTCCCCCCTTCAGCGTAACGAGGCTCCCTTTTCTCCTCTCCTTGTCCTGCATATCTGGTTTTTACCCTTTGTGAGGATGGTCCTTTTTTCTGATTCGAAGTGATACCTCTTTGTAGTGTTGATTTGCATTGCCCGCTTCTTTGGTTGGCCAAAAAGGGCGTATGCGTTTTTCCTGAATATATTCTGGAAGTTAAATTTGAGAGACAGCTTTTCTCTTTAATTGATTAATTAATTTATTTATTTTTGGCTGTGTTGGGTCTTCGTTTCTGTGCGAAGGCTTTCTCTAGTTGTGGCAAGCGGGGGCCGCTCTTCATCGCGGTGCGCGGGCCTCTCACTATCGCGGCCTCTCTTGTTGCGGAGCACAGGCTCCAGACGCGCAGGCTCAGTAGTTGTGGCTCACGGGCCTAGTTGCTCCACGGCATGTGGGGTCTTCCCAGACCAGGGCTCGAACCCGTGTCCCCTGCATTAGCAGGCAGATTCTCAACCACTGCACCACCAGGGAAGCCCCTTGAATAGTTTTGTATTTAAAGTTTGTCTGTGGGGACTTCCCGGGTGACGCAGTGGTTAAGAGTCCGCCTGCCAATGCAGGGGACCACGGGCTCGAGCCCTGGTCCGGGAAGATCCCACATGCCGCAGAGCAACCAAGCCTGCACGGCACAACTACTGAAGCCTGCGCGCCTAGAGCCCGTGCTCGCCCACAAGAGAAGCCACCGCAATGAGAAGCCCGTGCACCGCAACGAAGAGTAGCCCCGCTCGACGCAACTAGAGAAAGCCCACATGCAGCAACGAAGACCCAACGCAGCCAAACATAAATTATAAACTAAAATAAAATTTGCCTCTGAATAACTTTGAGTGAATTTGGTATAAGTTGTAAAGTTTGCATCTACATTCACTTCATTCCAAATGGTTTCCAATTAATTGTTCCTTAACTACTTTTAGAAAAGTTTTGGGATAGAGACTCCATTTTCGTTTGAATTTCCAGTTGAATGGATTCAGCAGTCCTGTCAGTAGGGCACGCTGCCCCCAGTGACCTGTGAGGGAGGCGCGGCCTGCACTTCCTGCACTGACCACAGGGTGGCGCCGAGTTCGCCTCTCTGACCCACAGCGCATGCTCGTTCCATGGAACTCGATTGTGAGGGCAGCTGAGAGGAGTTGAGCCGCCTCAGGCGCGGGGGCGGGGGCGGGGGCCTTCGGGTAGGACGCCCGGCTCAGCGTCTCTGCTGAGAGGAGCTCGGTCTCCGTCTCCTTAGGACTCGCTGGGGTTTCGGCTTCAGGACAAAGTGGGGCTGCGTCCACGCTGACTAGGGAAGTAGGTTTCCTGAGGACCCAGGTGATGCCTGAGGAAAAGGTGAAGAGACGGTGAGGAAAAGTGGGGAGAAGCTTCCTGTGGGCGACTGACCGTTGAGGGGGTCCGTCTTCGTGTGAGCGAGGGAGGGCTTGGCGTGGAAAGCTGGGTGTTTGGTCAGGTTTGTGTGCAGGGTAGCCAGCGTGAGTTATGGGGCGTCCAGTTTTCCCAGCACCATTTATCGTGGGGAGTGTCGTGCTCCTTGGTGTGTCCTTGGTCCCTGTGTCATAAATTCACCGACCCCGTCCGTGTGGGTTGAATTCTGGTCTCTCTGTCCTGTTCCTCTGGTCCCTGTGCCCGTTTTGAGCCAGTTCCACACTGTTTTGGTGACTGTAGCTTCTCAGCAGAGTGTGACGTCAGGGAGGGAGATGCCTCCAGCCCGTTCTCTTTTTTCAGGGTTTCTTTGGCTATTTGGGGTCCTTTGCGGTTCCCCACAGATATTAGGAGGATTAGCTCTATTTTGGGGGAAAATACCATGGAATTTTGGGAGGGATTGCATTCACTGTGTCCACTGCTTTGGGTAGCATGGATATTTTAACAATATTAATTGTTCCATTCCATGAGAACAGGATATCTTTCCATTTATTGGTGTGTCTTGCAATGTCTTCATCAATGTCTTAAAGTTTTCAGTGTGCAGGTCTTTCACCTCCTTGGTTGACTTTATTCCCAGGTATTTTGTTCTTTTTGATGCAGTTGTAAATAGGGTTGCTTTCTTTCTCTTTCTGATGGTTCATTATTAGTGTTTAGAAAGGCAACTGATTTCTGTGTATTGATTTTGCAACTTTACTGAATTGATTTATTAGTTCTAATAGTGTTTTTGTGGAATGAAGTGGAAAATTGGAATTCAAAAATCCCACTGTTTCTACCATATCCAGGTCGTCCACAACACGGAGGACAGCGGCTCCTAATATAACCTTCCCACAGTGCCTCTAAATGACATGTGGACTTTGGGTGAACTGGATCTGGGTAAGGCTTGGCTTCTATGTGGAAGTTTGATGTTTTCTCTGCTTTTCTGGCATGCTGTTGACATACATGATGTTTTGAAAAGTAATTGACTTTCCAGTAATTTCAAACATACAACTTTACATACATAAAAACAAGTCTTGTACCTTGATTAAATATACTCCTAAATATTGATGTTGACATTATTAAAAATGGAATTGTTCTCATAAATTCTTTTTCAGATTATTTTTTTGCCAGCGTATGCATATAAGATAGATTTTCATGAATTGATATTTTGTTCTGTAACTTTGCTTATTAATTAGTTGATTAGCTCAAATAATTTCTTTGCTGATTATAGGTAGTTTTATATATAAGATGATGTGACCTATGTTCTGTGAAGAGACACGGTTTTAATTTTTCCATTCACCCATGGATGCCTTTTCTTTCTTTCCTCAAGATTCTGGGTAGAACTTCCAGTACACTATTGAGTAACGGTGATGAAGGCCAGCTTCCTGGCCCTGTTCCTGATTTCAGGAGTAAATCTTTCAGTCTTTAACGTTGAGCATGATGTTTGCTGTGGCTTTTTGTACTACTCTTTTCCATATTGAACACATTTCCTTTTATTCCTGCTTTCTTGAGTGTTTTTCATGAAATAACACTGGATTTTCATTGTAGATTTTTTGCATTAATTGATATGATTATGTGTTTTTACTTCACACCATTATTGTGGTTGAATACATTGCTTACTTTTCATATGTGGAGCAACCTGAAATTCCTGGTGTAGAGATACTTGCTTATGGCATTATCCATTTAAAGTTCTGTTGGTTTCATGTTGCTATTATTGTGTGATAGATTTTTACATTCCTATTTATAAGTTGTACTGGGGTAGTTTTCTTGTTTTTTTCCTTTATTTTTAAAATCTTTTTTAAAATAGTGGTTTTATTTCATTTTAATTATTTATTTACTTTGGCCACGTCCCATGGCTTGTGGGATCTTAGTTCCCCAGTCAGGGATCGAACCCGAGCCCTTGGCAGTGAAAGCACAGAGTCCTAACCACTGGGCCACCAGAGTATTCCCCAGTTTTCTTTTTCAAGATGTATTTGTATAATCTGATTAGACTTGGCTTGGTGTAAGTGGTTTGGAGGGTTAGCATTAGGGCTGGGGCTGGTGTGAGGGTTGGGGCTGTGTATGGTGTATGGTTGCTGTTATGGTTTAAGTTTTATGGTTAATGAGTTATTTATGGGTATGGTTAATGAATATATTTTATGGCTTGGTTATGGTTATGGTTTTGCTTATTGGTTAAGGTTTATGGTTTTGGTCTCAGGGTGTTAGGGTTCTGTGTTAGAGTGGGTGTTAGGGTATGGGTGAGAATTGGGGTACAGGTAGGATGCGGGTAGAGCATGGGTTAGGGTAAGGTACAGGTTTAGGGTACGGGTTAGGCTAAGGTTAGGTCAGGGCTTAGGGTCAGGATCAGAGTTTAGGGTTAGGGTCCATGTCAGGATTAGCGTCAAGGTTGAGCGAGGCCATTGTTTTCTGCTCCTCCAGTGCTGGATTCTCATTGATAGATGAATGAAATGTCTGCTCTGGTCACCCACTGTTTCAAATTGAGCTCAGCCTTAGTCAAGGGTTCTTAGGGCCTCAGAGGTCATGCAGGGTTTCCCTCCACCCTCCCTCCTGGGAAGGGTGATGCAGGCCCCACTCTGTCTGGGCAGCCCCAGGTCCAGCATGGCCCTGACATGCAGGATACTAACTAGACGTGATGTAAGACTTGGTGCATCAGTCTGCCAGCCCCCCGGTGCTGCCTTTTTTTTTTTTCTTAATTAATTAATTAATTAATTTTGGGCTGTGTTGGGTCTGCATTGCTGCCCGGAGGCTTTCTCTAGTTGCGGCGAGTGGGGGCTTCTCTTGTTGCAGAGCACAGGCTCTAAGCGCGTGGGCTTCAGCAGTTGGGGCTCGGGGGTTCTAGAGCGCAGGCTCAGTAGTTGTGGTGCACGGGCTTAGTTGCTCCACAGCATGTGGGATCTTCCCTGACCAGGGCTCAAACCCGTGTCCCCTGCATTGGCAGGTGAATTCTTAACCACTGCGCCACCAGGGAAGTCTGGTGTTGCGTTCGTGAGGGCTGGTGGGGCCCTCTTGGGACTGGGCGGATCGTTTGTTCCATCTGCACGGGTGTCCAAGCAGGTCTCAGGACAGCCCTTGGCCTCTGAGCATCCAGGCAGGCACCCACGTTCCTCCAGCTCAGGTTAGCCTTGGCCCCTCCAGCCCCCGTGGCCAATTACTGAGCTGATTGTGTCTTTACTCTTTAAAATTAAATCGCTCTCTCCAGGTGGGCGAGAAGTTTACTTGTGAACTTGGTTAGGGTTAGGGGTTAGGGGTTAGGGGTTAAGGGTTAGGGGTTAGGGTCAGGGTTAGGGCTAGGGCTAGGGGTTAGGGTTAGGCTTAGGGTTGGGTTAGGGTTAGGGGTTAGGGTTAGGGTTTAGGTTTAGGGTTAGGGTTAGGGTTAGTGTTGGGTTAGGGTTAGGGTTAAGGTAGGGTTAGGGTTTAGGGTTAGGGTGTCCAGCCTTACGTCCCATTCAGCTGTGAGTGTAGATATGGTCAGTCCAGTTGCCTCACAGCCCCTGTTTGAATTTTGTAAGAATTCCTCTCTCTCTCTCGCTGTCTTTCTCTTTTTATAATTAATTTTTATAATGGGGTGTAGCTGATTTGCAATGTTGTGTTTCTTGGTGCTGTACATCCACTTGAGTCACTTACAGAGAGACATCAATAAATTCTTTTCTAGTTTCTAGTAGTCAGATATATGTTTTTTCTGTGAATAGAGTGTGCTGAGTCCAGTTCATTGAACAATGAGTATGTCTTGGCGATTACATTATTGGCGTATGGAACGGTATCTGTGCCAATTTCAACCTCCTGGTTTATGCATCAGCGCACCACACTTTTCCCCTTAAGCAGCCATAAGTGTGTTTTGTAAATGTGTGATGGTGTTCTGTTTGTAATTCAGTTCACGGTTGGCGATTTTTAGATTCCCTTTAGAAGTGATATCTTATGATAAGTTTCTCTTGCTGTCTAACTTATTTCACTCTCAATGACCGTACATAAGTCCCCCGGAGTCGCTGCAACTGGCCTCATTTCATTGATTTCAGGGCTGAGTAATATTCCGTTGTGCTTAAGTATCAAATTTTCTTTCACCATTTTTTCCTTCCAAGGACTATGAAGTTGTACCCAAGTCGAGGCTGTTGTAAACATAGCAGCAGTAAACGGGGTGCCTGCGTCCTGTGGATTTTTGGATTTTCCAACATATAGGCCCATGAGTGGAAGCGCCCTATGCTTTGTAGCTCTGTTTTTTAGATGTTTTAGGAAACACAGCACACTTCTCCAGAGTGGCCGTTGGCAATTTACCTTCCCCCCTTCAGCGTAACGAGGCTCCCTTTTCTCCTCTCCTTGTCCTGCATATCTGGTTTTTACCCTTTGTGAGGATGGTCCTTTTTTCTGATTCGAAGTGATACCTCTTTGTAGTGTTGATTTGCATTGCCCGCTTCTTTGGTTGGCCAAAAAGGGCGTATGCGTTTTTCCTGAATATATTCTGGAAGTTAAATTTGAGAGACAGCTTTTCTCTTTAATTGATTAATTAATTTATTTATTTTTGGCTGTGTTGGGTCTTCGTTTCTGTGCGAAGGCTTTCTCTAGTTGTGGCAAGCGGGGGCCGCTCTTCATCGCGGTGCGCGGGCCTCTCACTATCGCGGCCTCTCTTGTTGCGGAGCACAGGCTCCAGACGCGCAGGCTCAGTAGTTGTGGCTCACGGGCCTAGTTGCTCCACGGCATGTGGGGTCTTCCCAGACCAGGGCTCGAACCCGTGTCCCCTGCATTAGCAGGCAGATTCTCAACCACTGCACCACCAGGGAAGCCCCTTGAATAGTTTTGTATTTAAAGTTTGTCTGTGGGGACTTCCCTGGTGACGCAGTGGTTAAGAGTCCGCCTGCCAATGCAGGGGACCACGGGCTCGAGCCCTGGTCCGGGAAGATCCCACATGCCGCAGAGCAACCAAGCCTGCACGGCACAACTACTGAAGCCTGCGCGCCTAGAGCCCGTGCTCGCCCACAAGAGAAGCCACCGCAATGAGAAGCCCGTGCACCGCAACGAAGAGTAGCCCCGCTCGACGCAACTAGAGAAAGCCCACATGCAGCAACGAAGACCCAACGCAGCCAAACATAAATTATAAACTAAAATAAAATTTGCCTCTGAATAACTTTGAGTGAATTTGGTATAAGTTGTAAAGTTTGCATCTACATTCACTTCATTCCAAATGGTTTCCAATTAATTGTTCCTTAACTACTTTTAGAAAAGTTTTGGGATAGAGACTCCATTTTCGTTTGAATTTCCAGTTGAATGGATTCAGCAGTCCTGTCAGTAGGGCACGCTGCCCCCAGTGACCTGTGAGGGAGGCGCGGCCTGCACTTCCTGCACTGACCACAGGGTGGCGCCGAGTTCGCCTCTCTGACCCACAGCGCATGCTCGTTCCATGGAACTCGATTGTGAGGGCAGCTGAGAGGAGTTGAGCCGCCTCAGGCGCGGGGGCGGGGGCGGGGGCGGGGGCCTTCGGGTAGGACGCCCGGCTCAGCGTCTCTGCTGAGAGGAGCTCGGTCTCCGTCTCCTTAGGACTCGCTGGGGTTTCGGCTTCAGGACAAAGTGGGGCTGCGTCCACGCTGACTAGGGAAGTAGGTTTCCTGAGGACCCAGGTGATGCCTGAGGAAAAGGTGAAGAGACGGTGAGGAAAAGTGGGGAGAAGCTTCCTGTGGGCGACTGACCGTTGAGGGGGTCCGTCTTCGTGTGAGCGAGGGAGGGCTTGGCGTGGAAAGCTGGGTGTTTGGTCAGGTTTGTGTGCAGGGTAGCCAGCGTGAGTTATGGGGCGTCCAGTTTTCCCAGCACCATTTATCGTGGGGAGTGTCGTGCTCCTTGGTGTGTCCTTGGTCCCTGTGTCATAAATTCACCGACCCCGTCCGTGTGGGTTGAATTCTGGTCTCTCTGTCCTGTTCCTCTGGTCCCTGTGCCCGTTTTGAGCCAGTTCCACACTGTTTTGGTGACTGTAGCTTCTCAGCAGAGTGTGACGTCAGGGAGGGAGATGCCTCCAGCCCGTTCTCTTTTTTCAGGGTTTCTTTGGCTATTTGGGGTCCTTTGCGGTTCCCCACAGATATTAGGAGGATTAGCTCTATTTTGGGGGAAAATACCATGGAATTTTGGGAGGGATTGCATTCACTGTGTCCACTGCTTTGGGTAGCATGGATATTTTAACAATATTAATTGTTCCATTCCATGAGAACAGGATATCTTTCCATTTATTGGTGTGTCTTGCAATGTCTTCATCAATGTCTTAAAGTTTTCAGTGTGCAGGTCTTTCACCTCCTTGGTTGACTTTATTCCCAGGTATTTTGTTCTTTTTGATGCAGTTGTAAATAGGGTTGCTTTCTTTCTCTTTCTGATGGTTCATTATTAGTGTTTAGAAAGGCAACTGATTTCTGTGTATTGATTTTGCAACTTTACTGAATTGATTTATTAGTTCTAATAGTGTTTTTGTGGAATGAAGTGGAAAATTGGAATTCAAAAATCCCACTGTTTCTACCATATCCAGGTCGTCCACAACACGGAGGACAGCGGCTCCTAATATAACCTTCCCACAGTGCCTCTAAATGACATGTGGACTTTGGGTGAACTGGATCTGGGTAAGGCTTGGCTTCTATGTGGAAGTTTGATGTTTTCTCTGCTTTTCTGGCATGCTGTTGACATACATGATGTTTTGAAAAGTAATTGACTTTCCAGTAATTTCAAACATACAACTTTACATACATAAAAACAAGTCTTGTACCTTGATTAAATATACTCCTAAATATTGATGTTGACATTATTAAAAATGGAATTGTTCTCATAAATTCTTTTTCAGATTATTTTTTTGCCAGCGTATGCATATAAGATAGATTTTCATGAATTGATATTTTGTTCTGTAACTTTGCTTATTAATTAGTTGATTAGCTCAAATAATTTCTTTGCTGATTATAGGTAGTTTTATATATAAGATGATGTGACCTATGTTCTGTGAAGAGACACGGTTTTAATTTTTCCATTCACCCATGGATGCCTTTTCTTTCTTTCCTCAAGATTCTGGGTAGAACTTCCAGTACACTATTGAGTAACGGTGATGAAGGCCAGCTTCCTGGCCCTGTTCCTGATTTCAGGAGTAAATCTTTCAGTCTTTAACGTTGAGCATGATGTTTGCTGTGGCTTTTTGTACTACTCTTTTCCATATTGAACACATTTCCTTTTATTCCTGCTTTCTTGAGTGTTTTTCATGAAATAACACTGGATTTTCATTGTAGATTTTTTGCATTAATTGATATGATTATGTGTTTTTACTTCACACCATTATTGTGGTTGAATACATTGCTTACTTTTCATATGTGGAGCAACCTGAAATTCCTGGTGTAGAGATACTTGCTTATGGCATTATCCATTTAAAGTTCTGTTGGTTTCATGTTGCTATTATTGTGTGATAGATTTTTACATTCCTATTTATAAGTTGTACTGGGGTAGTTTTCTTGTTTTTTTCCTTTATTTTTAAAATCTTTTTTAAAATAGTGGTTTTATTTCATTTTAATTATTTATTTACTTTGGCCACGTCCCATGGCTTGTGGGATCTTAGTTCCCCAGTCAGGGATCGAACCCGAGCCCTTGGCAGTGAAAGCACAGAGTCCTAACCACTGGGCCACCAGAGTATTCCCCAGTTTTCTTTTTCAAGATGTAGTTGTATAATCTGATTAGACTTGGCTTGGTGTAAGTGGTTTGGAGGGTTAGCATTAGGGCTGGGGCTGGTGTGAGGGTTGGGGCTGTGTATGGTGTATGGTTGCTGTTATGGTTTAAGTTTTATGGTTAATGAGTTATTTATGGGTATGGTTAATGAATATATTTTATGGCTTGGTTATGGTTATGGTTTTGCTTATTGGTTAAGGTTTATGGTTTTGGTCTCAGGGTGTTAGGGTTCTGTGTTAGAGTGGGTGTTAGGGTATGGGTGAGAATTGGGGTACAGGTAGGATGCGGGTAGAGCATGGGTTAGGGTAAGGTACAGGTTTAGGGTACGGGTTAGGCTAAGGTTAGGTCAGGGCTTAGGGTCAGGATCAGAGTTTAGGGTTAGGGTCCATGTCAGGATTAGCGTCAAGGTTGAGCGAGGCCATTGTTTTCTGCTCCTCCAGTGCTGGATTCTCATTGATAGATGAATGAAATGTCTGCTCTGGTCACCCACTGTTTCAAATTGAGCTCAGCCTTAGTCAAGGGTTCTTAGGGCCTCAGAGGTCATGCAGGGTTTCCCTCCACCCTCCCTCCTGGGAAGGGTGATGCAGGCCCCACTCTGTCTGGGCAGCCCCAGGTCCAGCATGGCCCTGACATGCAGGATACTAACTAGACGTGATGTAAGACTTGGTGCATCAGTCTGCCAGCCCCCCGGTGCTGCCTTTTTTTTTTTTCTTAATTAATTAATTAATTAATTTTGGGCTGTGTTGGGTCTGCATTGCTGCCCGGAGGCTTTCTCTAGTTGCGGCGAGTGGGGGCTTCTCTTGTTGCAGAGCACAGGCTCTAAGCGCGTGGGCTTCAGCAGTTGGGGCTCGGGGGTTCTAGAGCGCAGGCTCAGTAGTTGTGGTGCACGGGCTTAGTTGCTCCACAGCATGTGGGATCTTCCCTGACCAGGGCTCAAACCCGTGTCCCCTGCATTGGCAGGTGAATTCTTAACCACTGCGCCACCAGGGAAGTCTGGTGTTGCGTTCGTGAGGGCTGGTGGGGCCCTCTTGGGACTGGGCGGATCGTTTGTTCCATCTGCACGGGTGTCCAAGCAGGTCTCAGGACAGCCCTTGGCCTCTGAGCATCCAGGCAGGCACCCACGTTCCTCCAGCTCAGGTTAGCCTTGGCCCCTCCAGCCCCCGTGGCCAATTACTGAGCTGATTGTGTCTTTACTCTTTAAAATTAAATCGCTCTCTCCAGGTGGGCGAGAAGTTTACTTGTGAACTTGGTTAGGGTTAGGGGTTAGGGGTTAAGGGTTAGGGGTTAGGGTCAGGGTTAGGGCTAGGGCTAGGGCTAGGGGTTAGGGTTAGGCTTAGGGTTGGGTTAGGGTTAGGGGTTAGGGTTAGGGTTTAGGTTTAGGGTTAGGGTTAGGGTTAGTGTTGGGTTAGGGTTAGGGTTAAGGTAGGGTTAGGGTTTAGGGTTAGGGTGTCCAGCCTTACGTCCCATTCAGCTGTGAGTGTAGATGTGGTCAGTCCAGTTGCCTCACAGCCCCTGTTTGAATTTTGTAAGAATTCCTCTCTCTCTCTCGCTGTCTTTCTCTTTTTATAATTAATTTTTATAATGGGGTGTAGCTGATTTGCAATGTTGTGTTTCTTGGTGCTGTACATCCACTTGAGTCACTTACAGAGAGACATCAATAAATTCTTTTCTAGTTTCTAGTAGTCAGATATATGTTTTTTCTGTGAATAGAGTGTGCTGAGTCCAGTTCCTTGAACAATGAGTATGTCTTGGCGATTACATTATTGGCGTATGGAACGGTATCTGTGCCAATTTCAACCTCCTGGTTTATGCATCACCGCACCACACTTTTCCCCTTAAGCAGCCATAAGTGTGTTTTGTAAATGTGTGATGGTGTTCTGTTTGTAATTCAGTTCACGGTTGGCGATTTTTAGATTCCCTTTATAAGTGATATCTTATGATAAGTTTCTCTTGCTGTCTAACTTATTTCACTCTCAATGACCGTACATAAGTCCCCCGGAGTCGCTGCAACTGGCCTCATTTCATTGATTTCAGGGCTGAGTAATATTCCGTTGTGCTTAAGTATCAAATTTTCTTTCACCATTTTTTCCTTCCAAGGACTATGAAGTTGTACCCAAGTCGAGGCTGTTGTAAACATAGCAGCAGTAAACGGGGTGCCTGCGTCCTGTGGATTTTTGGATTTTCCAACATATAGGCCCATGAGTGGAAGCGCCCTATGCTTTGTAGCTCTGTTTTTTAGATGTTTTAGGAAACACAGCACACTTCTCCAGAGTGGCCGTTGGCAATTTACCTTCCCCCCTTCAGCGTAACGAGGCTCCCTTTTCTCCTCTCCTTGTCCTGCATATCTGGTTTTTACCCTTTGTGAGGATGGTCCTTTTTTCTGATTCGAAGTGATACCTCTTTGTAGTGTTGATTTGCATTGCCCGCTTCTTTGGTTGGCCAAAAAGGGCGTATGCGTTTTTCCTGAATATATTCTGGAAGTTAAATTTGAGAGACAGCTTTTCTCTTTAATTGATTAATTAATTTATTTATTTTTGGCTGTGTTGGGTCTTCGTTTCTGTGCGAAGGCTTTCTCTAGTTGTGGCAAGCGGGGGCCGCTCTTCATCGCGGTGCGCGGGCCTCTCACTATCGCGGCCTCTCTTGTTGCGGAGCACAGGCTCCAGACGCGCAGGCTCAGTAGTTGTGGCTCACGGGCCTAGTTGCTCCACGGCATGTGGGGTCTTCCCAGACCAGGGCTCGAACCCGTGTCCCCTGCATTAGCAGGCAGATTCTCAACCACTGCACCACCAGGGAAGCCCCTTGAATAGTTTTGTATTTAAAGTTTGTCTGTGGGGACTTCCCTGGTGACGCAGTGGTTAAGAGTCCGCCTGCCAATGCAGGGGACCACGGGCTCGAGCCCTGGTCCGGGAAGATCCCACATGCCGCAGAGCAACCAAGCCTGCACGGCACAACTACTGAAGCCTGCGCGCCTAGAGCCCGTGCTCGCCCACAAGAGAAGCCACCGCAATGAGAAGCCCGTGCACCGCAACGAAGAGTAGCCCCGCTCGACGCAACTAGAGAAAGCCCACATGCAGCAACGAAGACCCAACGCAGCCAAACATAAATTATAAACTAAAATAAAATTTGCCTCTGAATAACTTTGAGTGAATTTGGTATAAGTTGTAAAGTTTGCATCTACATTCACTTCATTCCAAATGGTTTCCAATTAATTGTTCCTTAACTACTTTTAGAAAAGTTTTGGGATAGAGACTCCATTTTCGTTTGAATTTCCAGTTGAATGGATTCAGCAGTCCTGTCAGTAGGGCACGCTGCCCCCAGTGACCTGTGAGGGAGGCGCGGCCTGCACTTCCTGCACTGACCACAGGGTGGCGCCGAGTTCACCTCTCTGACCCACAGCGCATGCTCGTTCCATGGAACTCGATTGTGAGGGCAGCTGAGAGGAGTTGAGCCGCCTCAGGCGCGGGGGCGGGGGCGGGGGCCTTCGGGTAGGACGCCCGGCTCAGCGTCTCTGCTGAGAGGAGCTGGGTCTCCGTCTCCTTAGGACTCGCTGGGGTTTCGGCTTCAGGACAAAGTGGGGCTGCGTCCACGCTGACTAGGGAAGTAGGTTTCCTGAGGACCCAGGTGATGCCTGAGGAAAAGGTGAAGAGACGGTGAGGAAAAGTGGGGAGAAGCTTCCTGTGGGCGACTGACCGTTGAGGGGGTCCGTCTTCGTGTGAGCGAGGGAGGGCTTGGCGTGGAAAGCTGGGTGTTTGGTCAGGTTTGTGTGCAGGGTAGCCAGCGTGAGTTATGGGGCGTCCAGTTTTCCCAGCACCATTTATCGTGGGGAGTGTCGTGCTCCTTGGTGTGTCCTTGGTCCCTGTGTCATAAATTCACCGACCCCGTCCGTGTGGGTTGAATTCTGGTCTCTCTGTCCTGTTCCTCTGGTCCCTGTGCCCGTTTTGAGCCAGTTCCACACTGTTTTGGTGACTGTAGCTTCTCAGCAGAGTGTGACGTCAGGGAGGGAGATGCCTCCAGCCCGTTCTCTTTTTTCAGGGTTTCTTTGGCTATTTGGGGTCCTTTGCGGTTCCCCACAGATATTAGGAGGATTAGCTCTATTTTGGGGGAAAATACCATGGAATTTTGGGAGGGATTGCATTCACTGTGTCCACTGCTTTGGGTAGCATGGATATTTTAACAATATTAATTGTTCCATTCCATGAGAACAGGATATCTTTCCATTTATTGGTGTGTCTTGCAATGTCTTCATCAATGTCTTAAAGTTTTCAGTGTGCAGGTCTTTCACCTCCTTGGTTGACTTTATTCCCAGGTATTTTGTTCTTTTTGATGCAGTTGTAAATAGGGTTGCTTTCTTTCTCTTTCTGATGGTTCATTATTAGTGTTTAGAAAGGCAACTGATTTCTGTGTATTGATTTTGCAACTTTACTGAATTGATTTATTAGTTCTAATAGTGTTTTTATGGAATGAAGTGGAAAATTGGAATTCAAAAATCCCACTGTTTCTACCATATCCAGGTCGTCCACAACACGGAGGACAGCGGCTCCTAATATAACCTTCCCACAGTGCCTCTAAATGACATGTGGACTTTGGGTGAACTGGATCTGGGTAAGGCTTGGCTTCTATGTGGAAGTTTGATGTTTTCTCTGCTTTTCTGGCATGCTGTTGACATACATGATGTTTTGAAAAGTAATTGACTTTCCAGTAATTTCAAACATACAACTTTACATACATAAAAACAAGTCTTGTACCTTGATTAAATATACTCCTAAATATTGATGTTGACATTATTAAAAATGGAATTGTTCTCATAAATTCTTTTTCAGATTATTTTTTTGCCAGCGTATGCATATAAGATAGATTTTCATGAATTGATATTTTGTTCTGTAACTTTGCTTATTAATTAGTTGATTAGCTCAAATAATTTCTTTGCTGATTATAGGTAGTTTTATATATAAGATGATGTGACCTATGTTCTGTGAAGAGACACGGTTTTAATTTTTCCATTCACCCATGGATGCCTTTTCTTTCTTTCCTCAAGATTCTGGGTAGAACTTCCAGTACACTATTGAGTAACGGTGATGAAGGCCAGCTTCCTGGCCCTGTTCCTGATTTCAGGAGTAAATCTTTCAGTCTTTAACGTTGAGCATGATGTTTGCTGTGGCTTTTTGTACTACTCTTTTCCATATTGAACACATTTCCTTTTATTCCTGCTTTCTTGAGTGTTTTTCATGAAATAACACTGGATTTTCATTGTAGATTTTTTGCATTAATTGATATGATTATGTGTTTTTACTTCACACCATTATTGTGGTTGAATACATTGCTTACTTTTCATATGTGGAGCAACCTGAAATTCCTGGTGTAGAGATACTTGCTTATGGCATTATCCATTTAAAGTTCTGTTGGTTTCATGTTGCTATTATTGTGTGATAGATTTTTACATTCCTATTTATAAGTTGTACTGGGGTAGTTTTCTTGTTTTTTTCCTTTATTTTTAAAATCTTTTTTAAAATAGTGGTTTTATTTCATTTTAATTATTTATTTACTTTGGCCACGTCCCATGGCTTGTGGGATCTTAGTTCCCCAGTCAGGGATCGAACCCGAGCCCTTGGCAGTGAAAGCACAGAGTCCTAACCACTGGGCCACCAGAGTATTCCCCAGTTTTCTTTTTCAAGATGTAGTTGTATAATCTGATTAGACTTGGCTTGGTGTAAGTGGTTTGGAGGGTTAGCATTAGGGCTGGGGCTGGTGTGAGGGTTGGGGCTGTGTATGGTGTATGGTTGCTGTTATGGTTTAAGTTTTATGGTTAATGAGTTATTTATGGGTATGGTTAATGAATATATTTTATGGCTTGGTTATGGTTATGGTTTTGCTTATTGGTTAAGGTTTATGGTTTTGGTCTCAGGGTGTTAGGGTTCTGTGTTAGAGTGGGTGTTAGGGTATGGGTGAGAATTGGGGTACAGGTAGGATGCGGGTAGAGCATGGGTTAGGGTAAGGTACAGGTTTAGGGTACGGGTTAGGCTAAGGTTAGGTCAGGGCTTAGGGTCAGGATCAGAGTTTAGGGTTAGGGTCCATGTCAGGATTAGCGTCAAGGTTGAGCGAGGCCATTGTTTTCTGCTCCTCCAGTGCTGGATTCTCATTGATAGATGAATGAAATGTCTGCTCTGGTCACCCACTGTTTCAAATTGAGCTCAGCCTTAGTCAAGGGTTCTTAGGGCCTCAGAGGTCATGCAGGGTTTCCCTCCACCCTCCCTCCTGGGAAGGGTGATGCAGGCCCCACTCTGTCTGGGCAGCCCCAGGTCCAGCATGGCCCTGACATGCAGGATACTAACTAGACGTGATGTAAGACTTGGTGCATCAGTCTGCCAGCCCCCCGGTGCTGCCTTTTTTTTTTTTCTTAATTAATTAATTAATTAATTTTGGGCTGTGTTGGGTCTGCATTGCTGCCCGGAGGCTTTCTCTAGTTGCGGCGAGTGGGGGCTTCTCTTGTTGCAGAGCACAGGCTCTAAGCGCGTGGGCTTCAGCAGTTGGGGCTCGGGGGTTCTAGAGCGCAGGCTCAGTAGTTGTGGTGCACGGGCTTAGTTGCTCCACAGCATGTGGGATCTTCCCTGACCAGGGCTCAAACCCGTGTCCCCTGCATTGGCAGGTGAATTCTTAACCACTGCGCCACCAGGGAAGTCTGGTGTTGCGTTCGTGAGGGCTGGTGGGGCCCTCTTGGGACTGGGCGGATCGTTTGTTCCATCTGCACGGGTGTCCAAGCAGGTCTCAGGACAGCCCTTGGCCTCTGAGCATCCAGGCAGGCACCCACGTTCCTCCAGCTCAGGTTAGCCTTGGCCCCTCCAGCCCCCGTGGCCAATTACTGAGCTGATTGTGTCTTTACTCTTTAAAATTAAATCGCTCTCTCCAGGTGGGCGAGAAGTTTACTTGTGAACTTGGTTAGGGTTAGGGGTTAGGGGTTAGGGGTTACGGGTTAGGGGTTAGGGTCAGGGTTAGGGCTAGGGCTAGGGGTTAGGGTTAGGCTTAGGGTTGGGTTAGGGTTAGGGGTTAGGGTTAGGGTTTAGGTTTAGGGTTAGGGTTAGGGTTAGTGTTGGGTTAGGGTTAGGGTTAAGGTAGGGTTAGGGTTTAGGGTTAGGGTGTCCAGCCTTACGTCCCATTCAGCTGTGAGTGTAGATATGGTCAGTCCAGTTGCCTCACAGCCCCTGTTTGAATTTTGTAAGAATTCCTCTCTCTCTCTCGCTGTCTTTCTCTTTTTATAATTAATTTTTATAATGGGGTGTAGCTGATCTGCAATGTTGTGTTTCTTGGTGCTGTACATCCACTTGAGTCACTTACAGAGAGACATCAATAAATTCTTTTCTAGTTTCTAGTAGTCAGATATATGTTTTTTCTGTGAATAGAGTGTGCTGAGTCCAGTTCCTTGAACAATGAGTATGTCTTGGCGATTACATTATTGGCGTATGGAACGGTATCTGTGCCAATTTCAACCTCCTGGTTTATGCATCAACGCACCACACTTTTCCCCTTAAGCAGCCATAAGTGTGTTTTGTAAATGTGTGATGGTGTTCTGTTTGTAATTCAGTTCACGGTTGGCGATTTTTAGATTCCCTTTATAAGTGATATCTTATGATAAGTTTCTCTTGCTGTCTAACTTATTTCACTCTCAATGACCGTACATAAGTCCCCCGGAGTCGCTGCAACTGGCCTCATTTCATTGATTTCAGGGCTGAGTAATATTCCGTTGTGCTTAAGTATCAAATTTTCTTTCACCATTTTTTCCTTCCAAGGACTATGAAGTTGTACCCAAGTCGAGGCTGTTGTAAACATAGCAGCAGTAAACGGGGTGCCTGCGTCCTGTGGATTTTTGGATTTTCCAACATATAGGCCCATGAGTGGAAGCGCCCTATGCTTTGTAGCTCTGTTTTTTAGATGTTTTAGGAAACACAGCACACTTCTCCAGAGTGGCCGTTGGCAATTTACCTTCCCCCCTTCAGCGTAACGAGGCTCCCTTTTCTCCTCTCCTTGTCCTGCATATCTGGTTTTTACCCTTTGTGAGGATGGTCCTTTTTTCTGATTCGAAGTGATACCTCTTTGTAGTGTTGATTTGCATTGCCCGCTTCTTTGGTTGGCCAAAAAGGGCGTATGCGTTTTTCCTGAATATATTCTGGAAGTTAAATTTGAGAGACAGCTTTTCTCTTTAATTGATTAATTAATTTATTTATTTTTGGCTGTGTTGGGTCTTCGTTTCTGTGCGAAGGCTTTCTCTAGTTGTGGCAAGCGGGGGCCGCTCTTCATCGCGGTGCGCGGGCCTCTCACTATCGCGGCCTCTCTTGTTGCGGAGCACAGGCTCCAGACGCGCAGGCTCAGTAGTTGTGGCTCACGGGCCTAGTTGCTCCACGGCATGTGGGGTCTTCCCAGACCAGGGCTCGAACCCGTGTCCCCTGCATTAGCAGGCAGATTCTCAACCACTGCACCACCAGGGAAGCCCCTTGAATAGTTTTGTATTTAAAGTTTGTCTGTGGGGACTTCCCTGGTGACGCAGTGGTTAAGAGTCCGCCTGCCAATGCAGGGGACCACGGGCTCGAGCCCTGGTCCGGGAAGATCCCACATGCCGCAGAGCAACCAAGCCTGCACGGCACAACTACTGAAGCCTGCGCGCCTAGAGCCCGTGCTCGCCCACAAGAGAAGCCACCGCAATGAGAAGCCCGTGCACCGCAACGAAGAGTAGCCCCGCTCGACGCAACTAGAGAAAGCCCACATGCAGCAACGAAGACCCAACGCAGCCAAACATAAATTATAAACTAAAATAAAATTTGCCTCTGAATAACTTTGAGTGAATTTGGTATAAGTTGTAAAGTTTGCATCTACATTCACTTCATTCCAAATGGTTTCCAATTAATTGTTCCTTAACTACTTTTAGAAAAGTTTTGGGATAGAGACTCCATTTTCGTTTGAATTTCCAGTTGAATGGATTCAGCAGTCCTGTCAGTAGGGCACGCTGCCCCCAGTGACCTGTGAGGGAGGCGCGGCCTGCACTTCCTGCACTGACCACAGGGTGGCGCCGAGTTCGCCTCTCTGACCCACAGCGCATGCTCGTTCCATGGAACTCGATTGTGAGGGCAGCTGAGAGGAGTTGAGCCGCCTCAGGCGCGGGGGCGGGGGCGGGGGCCTTCGGGTAGGACGCCCGGCTCAGCGTCTCTGCTGAGAGGAGCTCGGTCTCCGTCTCCTTAGGACTCGCTGGGGTTTCGGCTTCAGGACAAAGTGGGGCTGCGTCCACGCTGACTAGGGAAGTAGGTTTCCTGAGGACCCAGGTGATGCCTGAGGAAAAGGTGAAGAGACGGTGAGGAAAAGTGGGGAGAAGCTTCCTGTGGGCGACTGACCGTTGAGGGGGGTCCGTCTTCGTGTGAGCGAGGGAGGGCTTGGCGTGGAAAGCTGGGTGTTTGGTCAGGTTTGTGTGCAGGGTAGCCAGCGTGAGTTATGGGGCGTCCAGTTTTCCCAGCACCATTTATCGTGGGGAGTGTCGTGCTCCTTGGTGTGTCCTTGGTCCCTGTGTCATAAATTCACCGACCCCGTCCGTGTGGGTTGAATTCTGGTCTCTCTGTCCTGTTCCTCTGGTCCCTGTGCCCGTTTTGAGCCAGTTCCACACTGTTTTGGTGACTGTAGCTTCTCAGCAGAGTGTGACGTCAGGGAGGGAGATGCCTCCAGCCCGTTCTCTTTTTTCAGGGTTTCTTTGGCTATTTGGGGTCCTTTGCGGTTCCCCACAGATATTAGGAGGATTAGCTCTATTTTGGGGGAAAATACCATGGAATTTTGGGAGGGATTGCATTCACTGTGTCCACTGCTTTGGGTAGCATGGATATTTTAACAATATTAATTGTTCCATTCCATGAGAACAGGATATCTTTCCATTTATTGGTGTGTCTTGCAATGTCTTCATCAATGTCTTAAAGTTTTCAGTGTGCAGGTCTTTCACCTCCTTGGTTGACTTTATTCCCAGGTATTTTGTTCTTTTTGATGCAGTTGTAAATAGGGTTGCTTTCTTTCTCTTTCTGATGGTTCATTATTAGTGTTTAGAAAGGCAACTGATTTCTGTGTATTGATTTTGCAACTTTACTGAATTGATTTATTAGTTCTAATAGTGTTTTTGTGGAATGAAGTGGAAAATTGGAATTCAAAAATCCCACTGTTTCTACCATATCCAGGTCGTCCACAACACGGAGGACAGCGGCTCCTAATATAACCTTCCCACAGTGCCTCTAAATGACATGTGGACTTTGGGTGAACTGGATCTGGGTAAGGCTTGGCTTCTATGTGGAAGTTTGATGTTTTCTCTGCTTTTCTGGCATGCTGTTGACATACATGATGTTTTGAAAAGTAATTGACTTTCCAGTAATTTCAAACATACAACTTTACATACATAAAAACAAGTCTTGTACCTTGATTAAATATACTCCTAAATATTGATGTTGACATTATTAAAAATGGAATTGTTCTCATAAATTCTTTTTCAGATTATTTTTTTGCCAGCGTATGCATATAAGATAGATTTTCATGAATTGATATTTTGTTCTGTAACTTTGCTTATTAATTAGTTGATTAGCTCAAATAATTTCTTTGCTGATTATAGGTAGTTTTATATATAAGATGATGTGACCTATGTTCTGTGAAGAGACACGGTTTTAATTTTTCCATTCACCCATGGATGCCTTTTCTTTCTTTCCTCAAGATTCTGGGTAGAACTTCCAGTACACTATTGAGTAACGGTGATGAAGGCCAGCTTCCTGGCCCTGTTCCTGATTTCAGGAGTAAATCTTTCAGTCTTTAACGTTGAGCATGATGTTTGCTGTGGCTTTTTGTACTACTCTTTTCCATATTGAACACATTTCCTTTTATTCCTGCTTTCTTGAGTGTTTTTCATGAAATAACACTGGATTTTCATTGTAGATTTTTTGCATTAATTGATATGATTATGTGTTTTTACTTCACACCATTATTGTGGTTGAATACATTGCTTACTTTTCATATGTGGAGCAACCTGAAATTCCTGGTGTAGAGATACTTGCTTATGGCATTATCCATTTAAAGTTCTGTTGGTTTCATGTTGCTATTATTGTGTGATAGATTTTTACATTCCTATTTATAAGTTGTACTGGGGTAGTTTTCTTGTTTTTTTCCTTTATTTTTAAAATCTTTTTTAAAATAGTGGTTTTATTTCATTTTAATTATTTATTTACTTTGGCCACATCCCATGGCTTGTGGGATCTTAGTTCCCCAGTCAGGGATCGAACCCGAGCCCTTGGCAGTGAAAGCACAGAGTCCTAACCACTGGGCCACCAGAGTATTCCCCAGTTTTCTTTTTCAAGATGTATTTGTATAATCTGATTAGACTTGGCTTGGTGTAAGTGGTTTGGAGGGTTAGCATTAGGGCTGGGGCTGGTGTGAGGGTTGGGGCTGTGTATGGTGTATGGTTGCTGTTATGGTTTAAGTTTTATGGTTAATGAGTTATTTATGGGTATGGTTAATGAATATATTTTATGGCTTGGTTATGGTTATGGTTTTGCTTATTGGTTAAGGTTTATGGTTTTGGTCTCAGGGTGTTAGGGTTCTGTGTTAGAGTGGGTGTTAGGGTATGGGTGAGAATTGGGGTACAGGTAGGATGCGGGTAGAGCATGGGTTAGGGTAAGGTACAGGTTTAGGGTACGGGTTAGGCTAAGGTTAGGTCAGGGCTTAGGGTCAGGATCAGAGTTTAGGGTTAGGGTCCATGTCAGGATTAGCGTCAAGGTTGAGCGAGGCCATTGTTTTCTGCTCCTCCAGTGCTGGATTCTCATTGATAGATGAATGAAATGTCTGCTCTGGTCACCCACTGTTTCAAATTGAGCTCAGCCTTAGTCAAGGGTTCTTAGGGCCTCAGAGGTCATGCAGGGTTTCCCTCCACCCTCCCTCCTGGGAAGGGTGATGCAGGCCCCACTCTGTCTGGGCAGCCCCAGGTCCAGCATGGCCCTGACATGCAGGATACTAACTAGACGTGATGTAAGACTTGGTGCATCAGTCTGCCAGCCCCCCGGTGCTGCCTTTTTTTTTTTCTTAATTAATTAATTAATTAATTTTGGGCTGTGTTGGGTCTGCATTGCTGCCCGGAGGCTTTCTCTAGTTGCGGCGAGTGGGGGCTTCTCTTGTTGCAGAGCACAGGCTCTAAGCGCGTGGGCTTCAGCAGTTGGGGCTCGGGGGTTCTAGAGCGCAGGCTCAGTAGTTGTGGTGCACGGGCTTAGTTGCTCCACAGCATGTGGGATCTTCCCTGACCAGGGCTCAAATCCGTGTCCCCTGCATTGGCAGGTGAATTCTTAACCACTGCGCCACCAGGGAAGTCTGGTGTTGCGTTCGTGAGGGCTGGTGGGGCCCTCTTGGGACTGGGCGGATCGTTCGTTCCATCTGCACGGGTGTCCAAGCAGGTCTCAGGACAGCCCTTGGCCTCTGAGCATCCAGGCAGGCACCCACGTTCCTCCAGCTCAGGTTAGCCTTGGCCCCTCCAGCCCCCGTGGCCAATTACTGAGCTGATTGTGTCTTTACTCTTTAAAATTAAATCGCTCTCTCCAGGTGGGCGAGAAGTTTACTTGTGAACTTGGTTAGGGTTAGGGGTTAGGGGTTAAGGGTTAGGGGTTAGGGTCAGGGTTAGGGCTAGGGCTAGGGCTAGGGGTTAGGGTTAGGCTTAGGGTTGGGTTAGGGTTAGGGGTTAGGGTTAGGGTTTAGGTTTAGGGTTAGGGTTAGGGTTAGTGTTGGGTTAGGGTTAGGGTTAAGGTAGGGTTAGGGTTTAGGGTTAGGGTGTCCAGCCTTACGTCCCATTCAGCTGTGAGTGTAGATGTGGTCAGTCCAGTTGCCTCACAGCCCCTGTTTGAATTTTGTAAGAATTCCTCTCTCTCTCGCTGTCTTTCTCTTTTTATAATTAATTTTTATAATGGGGTGTAGCTGATTTGCAATGTTGTGTTTCTTGGTGCTGTACATCCACTTGAGTCACTTACAGAGAGACATCAATAAATTCTTTTCTAGTTTCTAGTAGTCAGATATATGTTTTTTCTGTGAATAGAGTGTGCTGAGTCCAGTTCCTTGAACAATGAGTATGTCTTGGCGATTACATTATTGGCGTATGGAACGGTATCTGTGCCAATTTCAACCTCCTGGTTTATGCATCAGCGCACCACACTTTTCCCCTTAAGCAGCCATAAGTGTGTTTTGTAAATGTGTGATGGTGTTCTGTTTGTAATTCAGTTCACGGTTGGCGATTTTTAGATTCCCTTTATAAGTGATATCTTATGATAAGTTTCTCTTGCTGTCTAACTTATTTCACTCTCAATGACCGTACATAAGTCCCCCGGAGTCGCTGCAACTGGCCTCATTTCATTGATTTCAGGGCTGAGTAATATTCCGTTGTGCTTAAGTATCAAATTTTCTTTCACCATTTTTTCCTTCCAAGGACTATGAAGTTGTACCCAAGTCGAGGCTGTTGTAAACATAGCAGCAGTAAACGGGGTGCCTGCGTCCTGTGGATTTTTGGATTTTCCAACATATAGGCCCATGAGTGGAAGCGCCCTATGCTTTGTAGCTCTGTTTTTTAGATGTTTTAGGAAACACAGCACACTTCTCCAGAGTGGCCGTTGGCAATTTACCTTCCCCCCTTCAGCGTAACGAGGCTCCCTTTTCTCCTCTCCTTGTCCTGCATATCTGGTTTTTACCCTTTGTGAGGATGGTCCTTTTTTCTGATTCGAAGTGATACCTCTTTGTAGTGTTGATTTGCATTGCCCGCTTCTTTGGTTGGCCAAAAAGGGCGTATGCGTTTTTCCTGAATATATTCTGGAAGTTAAATTTGAGAGACAGCTTTTCTCTTTAATTGATTAATTAATTTATTTATTTTTGGCTGTGTTGGGTCTTCGTTTCTGTGCGAAGGCTTTCTCTAGTTGTGGCAAGCGGGGGCCGCTCTTCATCGCGGTGCGCGGGCCTCTCACTATCGCGGCCTCTCTTGTTGCGGAGCACAGGCTCCAGACGCGCAGGCTCAGTAGTTGTGGCTCACGGGCCTAGTTGCTCCACGGCATGTGGGGTCTTCCCAGACCAGGGCTCGAACCCGTGTCCCCTGCATTAGCAGGCAGATTCTCAACCACTGCACCACCAGGGAAGCCCCTTGAATAGTTTTGTATTTAAAGTTTGTCTGTGGGGACTTCCCTGGTGACGCAGTGGTTAAGAGTCCGCCTGCCAATGCAGGGGACCACGGGCTCGAGCCCTGGTCCGGGAAGATCCCACATGCCGCAGAGCAACCAAGCCTGCACGGCACAACTACTGAAGCCTGCGCGCCTAGAGCCCGTGCTCGCCCACAAGAGAAGCCACCGCAATGAGAAGCCCGTGCACCGCAACGAAGAGTAGCCCCGCTCGATGCAACTAGAGAAAGCCCACATGCAGCAATGAAGACCCAACGCAGCCAAACATAAATTATAAACTAAAATAAAATTTGCCTCTGAATAACTTTGAGTGAATTTGGTATAAGTTGTAAAGTTTGCATCTACATTCACTTCATTCCAAATGGTTTCCAATTAATTGTTCCTTAACTACTTTTAGAAAAGTTTTGGGATAGAGACTCCATTTTCGTTTGAATTTCCAGTTGAATGGATTCAGCAGTCCTGTCAGTAGGGCACGCTGCCCCCAGTGACCTGTGAGGGAGGCGCGGCCTGCACTTCCTGCACTGACCACAGGGTGGCGCCGAGTTCGCCTCTCTGACCCACAGCGCATGCTCGTTCCATGGAACTCGATTGTGAGGGCAGCTGAGAGGAGTTGAGCCGCCTCAGGCGCGGGGGCGGGGGCGGGGGCCTTCGGGTAGGACGCCCGGCTCAGCGTCTCTGCTGAGAGGAGCTCGGTCTCCGTCTCCTTAGGACTCGCTGGGGTTTCGGCTTCAGGACAAAGTGGGGCTGCGTCCACGCTGACTAGGGAAGTAGGTTTCCTGAGGACCCAGGTGATGCCTGAGGAAAAGGTGAAGAGACGGTGAGGAAAAGTGGGGAGAAGCTTCCTGTGGGCGACTGACCGTTGAGGGGGTCCGTCTTCGTGTGAGCGAGGGAGGGCTTGGCGTGGAAAGCTGGGTGTTTGGTCAGGTTTGTGTGCAGGGTAGCCAGCGTGAGTTATGGGGCGTCCAGTTTTCCCAGCACCATTTATCGTGGGGAGTGTCGTGCTCCTTGGTGTGTCCTTGGTCCCTGTGTCATAAATTCACCGACCCCGTCCGTGTGGGTTGAATTCTGGTCTCTCTGTCCTGTTCCTCTGGTCCCTGTGCCCGTTTTGAGCCAGTTCCACACTGTTTTGGTGACTGTAGCTTCTCAGCAGAGTGTGACGTCAGGGAGGGAGATGCCTCCAGCCCGTTCTCTTTTTTCAGGGTTTCTTTGGCTATTTGGGGTCCTTTGCGGTTCCCCACAGATATTAGGAGGATTAGCTCTATTTTGGGGGAAAATACCATGGAATTTTGGGAGGGATTGCATTCACTGTGTCCACTGCTTTGGGTAGCATGGATATTTTAACAATATTAATTGTTCCATTCCATGAGAACAGGATATCTTTCCATTTATTGGTGTGTCTTGCAATGTCTTCATCAATGTCTTCAAGTTTTCAGTGTGCAGGTCTTTCACCTCCTTGGTTGACTTTATTCCCAGGTATTTTGTTCTTTTTGATGCAGTTGTAAATAGGGTTGCTTTCTTTCTCTTTCTGATGGTTCATTATTAGTGTTTAGAAAGGCAACTGATTTCTGTGTATTGATTTTGCAACTTTACTGAATTGATTTATTAGTTCTAATAGTGTTTTTGTGGAATGAAGTGGAAAATTGGAATTCAAAAATCCCACTGTTTCTACCATATCCAGGTCGTCCACAACACGGAGGACAGCGGCTCCTAATATAACCTTCCCACAGTGCCTCTAAATGACATGTGGACTTTGGGTGAACTGGATCTGGGTAAGGCTTGGCTTCTATGTGGAAGTTTGATGTTTTCTCTGCTTTTCTGGCATGCTGTTGACATACATGATGTTTTGAAAAGTAATTGACTTTCCAGTAATTTCAAACATACAACTTTACATACATAAAAACAAGTCTTGTACCTTGATTAAATATACTCCTAAATATTGATGTTGACATTATTAAAAATGGAATTGTTCTCATAAATTCTTTTTCAGATTATTTTTTTGCCAGCGTATGCATATAAGATAGATTTTCATGAATTGATATTTTGTTCTGTAACTTTGCTTATTAATTAGTTGATTAGCTCAAATAATTTCTTTGCTGATTATAGGTAGTTTTATATATAAGATGATGTGACCTATGTTCTGTGAAGAGACACGGTTTTAATTTTTCCATTCACCCATGGATGCCTTTTCTTTCTTTCCTCAAGATTCTGGGTAGAACTTCCAGTACACTATTGAGTAACGGTGATGAAGGCCAGCTTCCTGGCCCTGTTCCTGATTTCAGGAGTAAATCTTTCAGTCTTTAACGTTGAGCATGATGTTTGCTGTGGCTTTTTGTACTACTCTTTTCCATATTGAACACATTTCCTTTTATTCCTGCTTTCTTGAGTGTTTTTCATGAAATAACACTGGATTTTCATTGTAGATTTTTTGCATTAATTGATATGATTATGTGTTTTTACTTCACACCATTATTGTGGTTGAATACATTGCTTACTTTTCATATGTGGAGCAACCTGAAATTCCTGGTGTAGAGATACTTGCTTATGGCATTATCCATTTAAAGTTCTGTTGGTTTCATGTTGCTATTATTGTGTGATAGATTTTTACATTCCTATTTATAAGTTGTACTGGGGTAGTTTTCTTGTTTTTTTCCTTTATTTTTAAAATCTTTTTTAAAATAGTGGTTTTATTTCATTTTAATTATTTATTTACTTTGGCCACGTCCCATGGCTTGTGGGATCTTAGTTCCCCAGTCAGGGATCGAACCCGAGCCCTTGGCAGTGAAAGCACAGAGTCCTAACCACTGGGCCACCAGAGTATTCCCCAGTTTTCTTTTTCAAGATGTATTTGTATAATCTGATTAGACTTGGCTTGGTGTAAGTGGTTTGGAGGGTTAGCATTAGGGCTGGGGCTGGTGTGAGGGTTGGGGCTGTGTATGGTGTATGGTTGCTGTTATGGTTTAAGTTTTATGGTTAATGAGTTATTTATGGGTATGGTTAATGAATATATTTTATGGCTTGGTTATGGTTATGGTTTTGCTTATTGGTTAAGGTTTATGGTTTTGGTCTCAGGGTGTTAGGGTTCTGTGTTAGAGTGGGTGTTAGGGTATGGGTGAGAATTGGGGTACAGGTAGGATGCGGGTAGAGCATGGGTTAGGGTAAGGTACAGGTTTAGGGTACGGGTTAGGCTAAGGTTAGGTCAGGGCTTAGGGTCAGGATCAGAGTTTAGGGTTAGGGTCCATGTCAGGATTAGCATCAAGGTTGAGCGAGGCCATTGTTTTCTGCTCCTCCAGTGCTGGATTCTCATTGATAGATGAATGAAATGTCTGCTCTGGTCACCCACTGTTTCAAATTGAGCTCAGCCTTAGTCAAGGGTTCTTAGGGCCTCAGAGGTCATGCAGGGTTTCCCTCCACCCTCCCTCCTGGGAAGGGTGATGCAGGCCCCACTCTGTCTGGGCAGCCCCAGGTCCAGCATGGCCCTGACATGCAGGATACTAACTAGACGTGATGTAAGACTTGGTGCATCAGTCTGCCAGCCCCCCGGTGCTGCCTTTTTTTTTTTTCTTAATTAATTAATTAATTAATTTTGGGCTGTGTTGGGTCTGCATTGCTGCCCGGAGGCTTTCTCTAGTTGCGGCGAGTGGGGGCTTCTCTTGTTGCAGAGCACAGGCTCTAAGCGCGTGGGCTTCAGCAGTTGGGGCTCGGGGGTTCTAGAGCGCAGGCTCAGTAGTTGTGGTGCACGGGCTTAGTTGCTCCACAGCATGTGGGATCTTCCCTGACCAGGGCTCAAACCCGTGTCCCCTGCATTGGCAGGTGAATTCTTAACCACTGCGCCACCAGGGAAGTCTGGTGTTGCGTTCGTGAGGGCTGGTGGGGCCCTCTTGGGACTGGGCGGATCGTTTGTTCCATCTGCACGGGTGTCCAAGCAGGTCTCAGGACAGCCCTTGGCCTCTGAGCATCCAGGCAGGCACCCACGTTCCTCCAGCTCAGGTTAGCCTTGGCCCCTCCAGCCCCCGTGGCCAATTACTGAGCTGATTGTGTCTTTACTCTTTAAAATTAAATCGCTCTCTCCAGGTGGGCGAGAAGTTTACTTGTGAACTTGGTTAGGGTTAGGGGTTAGGGGTTAGGGGTTAAGGGTTAGGGGTTAGGGTCAGGGTTAGGGCTAGGGCTAGGGCTAGGGGTTAGGGTTAGGCTTAGGGTTGGGTTAGGGTTAGGGGTTAGGGTTAGGGTTTAGGTTTAGGGTTAGGGTTAGGGTTAGTGTTGGGTTAGGGTTAGGGTTAAGGTAGGGTTAGGGTTTAGGGTTAGGGTGTCCAGCCTTACGTCCCATTCAGCTGTGAGTGTAGATGTGGTCAGTCCAGTTGCCTCACAGCCCCTGTTTGAATTTTGTAAGAATTCCTCTCTCTCTCGCTGTCTTTCTCTTTTTATAATTAATTTTTATAATGGGGTGTAGCTGATTTGCAATGTTGTGTTTCTTGGTGCTGTACATCCACTTGAGTCACTTACAGAGAGACATCAATAAATTCTTTTCTAGTTTCTAGTAGTCAGATATATGTTTTTTCTGTGAATAGAGTGTGCTGAGTCCAGTTCCTTGAACAATGAGTATGTCTTGGCGATTACATTATTGGCGTATGGAACGGTATCTGTGCCAATTTCAACCTCCTGGTTTATGCATCAACGCACCACACTTTTCCCCTTAAGCAGCCATAAGTGTGTTTTGTAAATGTGTGATGGTGTGATGGTGTTCTGTTTGTAATTCAGTTCACGGTTGGCGATTTTTAGATTCCCTTTATAAGTGATATCTTATGATAAGTTTCTCTTGCTGTCTAACTTATTTCACTCTCAATGACCGTACATAAGTCCCCCGGAGTCGCTGCAACTGGCCTCATTTCATTGATTTCAGGGCTGAGTAATATTCCGTTGTGCTTAAGTATCAAATTTTCTTTCACCATTTTTTCCTTCCAAGGACTATGAAGTTGTACCCAAGTCGAGGCTGTTGTAAACATAGCAGCAGTAAACGGGGTGCCTGCGTCCTGTGGATTTTTGGATTTTCCAACATATAGGCCCATGAGTGGAAGCGCCCTATGCTTTGTAGCTCTGTTTTTTAGATGTTTTAGGAAACACAGCACACTTCTCCAGAGTGGCCGTTGGCAATTTACCTTCCCCCCTTCAGCGTAACGAGGCTCCCTTTTCTCCTCTCCTTGTCCTGCATATCTGGTTTTTACCCTTTGTGAGGATGGTCCTTTTTTCTGATTCGAAGTGATACCTCTTTGTAGTGTTGATTTGCATTGCCCGCTTCTTTGGTTGGCCAAAAAGGGCGTATGCGTTTTTCCTGAATATATTCTGGAAGTTAAATTTGAGAGACAGCTTTTCTCTTTAATTGATTAATTAATTTATTTATTTTTGGCTGTGTTGGGTCTTCGTTTCTGTGCGAAGGCTTTCTCTAGTTGTGGCAAGCGGGGGCCGCTCTTCATCGCGGTGCGCGGGCCTCTCACTATCGCGGCCTCTCTTGTTGCGGAGCACAGGCTCCAGACGCGCAGGCTCAGTAGTTGTGGCTCACGGGCCTAGTTGCTCCACGGCATGTGGGGTCTTCCCAGACCAGGGCTCGAACCCGTGTCCCCTGCATTAGCAGGCAGATTCTCAACCACTGCACCACCAGGGAAGCCCCTTGAATAGTTTTGTATTTAAAGTTTGTCTGTGGGGACTTCCCTGGTGACGCAGTGGTTAAGAGTCCGCCTGCCAATGCAGGGGACCACGGGCTCGAGCCCTGGTCCGGGAAGATCCCACATGCCGCAGAGCAACCAAGCCTGCACGGCACAACTACTGAAGCCTGCGCGCCTAGAGCCCGTGCTCGCCCACAAGAGAAGCCACCGCAATGAGAAGCCCGTGCACCGCAACGAAGAGTAGCCCCGCTCGACGCAACTAGAGAAAGCCCACATGCAGCAACGAAGACCCAACGCAGCCAAACATAAATTATAAACTAAAATAAAATTTGCCTCTGAATAACTTTGAGTGAATTTGGTATAAGTTGTAAAGTTTGCATCTACATTCACTTCATTCCAAATGGTTTCCAATTAATTGTTCCTTAACTACTTTTAGAACACTTTTGGGATAGAGACTCCATTTTCGTTTGAATTTCCAGTTGAATGGATTCAGCAGTCCTGTCAGTAGGGCACGCTGCCCCCAGTGACCTGTGAGGGAGGCGCGGCCTGCACTTCCTGCACTGACCACAGGGTGGCGCCGAGTTCGCCTCTCTGACCCACAGCGCATGCTCGTTCCATGGAACTCGATTGTGAGGGCAGCTGAGAGGAGTTGAGCCGCCTCAGGCGCGGGGGCGGGGGCGGGGGCCTTCGGGTAGGACGCCCGGCTCAGCGTCTCTGCTGAGAGGAGCTCGGTCTCCGTCTCCTTAGGACTCGCTGGGGTTTCGGCTTCAGGACAAAGTGGGGCTGCGTCCACGCTGACTAGGGAACTAGGTTTCCTGAGGACCCAGGTGATGCCTGAGGAAAAGGTGAAGAGACGGTGAGGAAAAGTGGGGAGAAGCTTCCTGTGGGCGACTGACCGTTGAGGGGGTCCGTCTTCGTGTGAGCGAGGGAGGGCTTGGCGTGGAAAGCTGGGTGTTTGGTCAGGTTTGTGTGCAGGGTAGCCAGCGTGAGTTATGGGGCGTCCAGTTTTCCCAGCACCATTTATCGTGGGGAGTGTCGTGCTCCTTGGTGTGTCCTTGGTCCCTGTGTCATAAATTCACCGACCCCGTCCGTGTGGGTTGAATTCTGGTCTCTCTGTCCTGTTCCTCTGGTCCCTGTGCCCGTTTTGAGCCAGTTCCACACTGTTTTGGTGACTGTAGCTTCTCAGCAGAGTGTGACGTCAGGGAGGGAGATGCCTCCAGCCCGTTCTCTTTTTTCAGGGTTTCTTTGGCTATTTGGGGTCCTTTGCGGTTCCCCACAGATATTAGGAGGATTAGCTCTATTTTGGGGGAAAATACCATGGAATTTTGGGAGGGATTGCATTCACTGTGTCCACTGCTTTGGGTAGCATGGATATTTTAACAATATCAATTGTTCCATTCCATGAGAACAGGATATCTTTCCATTTATTGGTGTGTCTTGCAATGTCTTCATCAATGTCTTCAAGTTTTCAGTGTGCAGGTCTTTCACCTCCTTGGTTGACTTTATTCCCAGGTATTTTGTTCTTTTTGATGCAGTTGTAAATAGGGTTGCTTTCTTTCTCTTTCTGATGGTTCATTATTAGTGTTTAGAAAGGCAACTGATTTCTGTGTATTGATTTTGCAACTTTACTGAATTGATTTATTAGTTCTAATAGTGTTTTTGTGGAATGAAGTGGAAAATTGGAATTCAAAAATCCCACTGTTTCTACCATATCCAGGTCGTCCACAACACGGAGGACAGCGGCTCCTAATATAACCTTCCCACAGTGCCTCTAAATGACATGTGGACTTTGGGTGAACTGGATCTGGGTAAGGCTTGGCTTCTATGTGGAAGTTTGATGTTTTCTCTGCTTTTCTGGCATGCTGTTGACATACATGATGTTTTGAAAAGTAATTGACCTTCCAGTAATTTCAAACATACAACTTTACATACATAAAAACAAGTCTTGTACCTTGATTAAATATACTCCTAAATATTGATGTTGACATTATTAAAAATGGAATTGTTCTCATAAATTCTTTTTCAGATTATTTTTTTGCCAGCGTATGCATATAAGATAGATTTTCATGAATTGATATTTTGTTCTGTAACTTTGCTTATTAATTAGTTGATTAGCTCAAATAATTTCTTTGCTGATTATAGGTAGTTTTATATATAAGATGATGTGACCTATGTTCTGTGAAGAGACACGGTTTTAATTTTTCCATTCACCCATGGATGCCTTTTCTTTCTTTCCTCAAGATTCTGGGTAGAACTTCCAGTACACTATTGAGTAACGGTGATGAAGGCCAGCTTCCTGGCCCTGTTCCTGATTTCAGGAGTAAATCTTTCAGTCTTTAACGTTGAGCATGATGTTTGCTGTGGCTTTTTGTACTACTCTTTTCCATATTGAACACATTTCCTTTTATTCCTGCTTTCTTGAGTGTTTTTCATGAAATAACACTGGATTTTCATTGTAGATTTTTTTGCATTAATTGATATGATTATGTGTTTTTACTTCACACCATTATTGTGGTTGAATACATCGCTTACTTTTCATATGTGGAGCAACCTGAAATTCCTGGTGTAGAGATACTTGCTTATGGCATTATCCATTTAAAGTTCTGTTGGTTTCATGTTGCTATTATTGTGTGATAGATTTTTACATTCCTATTTATAAGTTGTACTGGGGTAGTTTTCTTGTTTTTTTCCTTTATTTTTAAAATCTTTTTTAAAATAGTGGTTTTATTTCATTTTAATTATTTATTTACTTTGGCCACGTCCCATGGCTTGTGGGATCTTAGTTCCCCAGTCAGGGATCGAACCCGAGCCCTTGGCAGTGAAAGCACAGAGTCCTAACCACTGGGCCACCAGAGTATTCCCCAGTTTTCTTTTTCAAGATGTATTTGTATAATCTGATTAGACTTGGCTTGGTGTAAGTGGTTTTGGAGGGTTAGCATTAGGGCTGGGGCTGGTGTGAGGGTTGGGGCTGTGTATGGTGTATGGTTGCTGTTATGGTTTAAGTTTTATGGTTAATGAGTTATTTATGGGTATGGTTAATGAATATATTTTATGGCTTGGTTATGGTTATGGTTTTGCTTATTGGTTAAGGTTTATGGTTTTGGTCTCAGGGTGTTAGGGTTCTGTGTTAGAGTGGGTGTTAGGGTATGGGTGAGAATTGGGGTACAGGTAGGATACGGGTAGAGCATGGGTTAGGGTAAGGTACAGGTTTAGGGTACGGGTTAGGCTAAGGTTAGGTCAGGGCTTAGGGTCAGGATCAGAGTTTAGGGTTAGGGTCCATGTCAGGATTAGCGTCAAGGTTGAGCGAGGCCATTGTTTTCTGCTCCTCCAGTGCTGGATTCTCATTGATAGATGAATGAAATGTCTGCTCTGCTCACCCACTGTTTCAAATTGAGCTCAGCCTTAGTCAAGGGTTCTTAGGGCCTCAGAGGTCATGCAGGGTTTCCCTCCACCCTCCCTCCTGGGAAGGGTGATGCAGGCCCCACTCTGTCTGGGCAGCCCCAGGTCCAGCATGGCCCTGACATGCAGGATACTAACTAGACGTGATGTAAGACTTGGTGCATCAGTCTGCCAGCCCCCCGGTGCTGCCTTTTTTTTTTTTTCTTAATTAATTAATTAATTAATTTTGGGCTGTGTTGGGTCTGCATTGCTGCCCGGAGGCTTTCTCTAGTTGCGGCGAGTGGGGGCTTCTCTTGTTGCAGAGCACAGGCTCTAAGCGCGTGGGCTTCAGCAGTTGGGGCTCGGGGGTTCTAGAGCGCAGGCTCAGTAGTTGTGGTGCACGGGCTTAGTTGCTCCACAGCATGTGGGATCTTCCCGGACCAGGGCTCAAACCCGTGTCCCCTGCATTGGCAGGTGAATTCTTAACCACTGCGCCACCAGGGAAGTCTGGTGTTGCGTTCGTGAGGGCTGGTGGGGCCCTCTTGGGACTGGGCGGATCGTTTGTTCCATCTGCACGGGTGTCCAAGCAGGTCTCAGGACAGCCCTTGGCCTCTGAGCATCCAGGCAGGCACCCACGTTCCTCCAGCTCAGGTTAGCCTTGGCCCCTCCAGCCCCCGTGGCCAATTACTGAGCTGATTGTGTCTTTACTCTTTAAAATTAAATCGCTCTCTCCAGGTGGGCGAGAAGTTTACTTGTGAACTTGGTTAGGGTTAGGGGTTAGGGGTTAGGGGTTAAGGGTTAGGGGTTAGGGTCAGGGTTAGGGCTAGGGCTAGGGCTAGGGGTTAGGGTTAGGCTTAGGGTTGGGTTAGGGTTAGGGGTTAGGGTTAGGGTTTAGGTTTAGGGTTAGGGTTAGTGTTGGGTTAGGGTTAGGGTTAAGGTAGGGTTAGGGTTTAGGGTTAGGGTGTCCAGCCTTACGTCCCATTCAGCTGTGAGTGTAGATGTGGTCAGTCCAGTTGCCTCACTGCCCCTGTTTGAATTTTGTAAGAATTCCTCTCTCTCTCGCTGTCTTTCTCTTTTTATAATTAATTTTTATAATGGGGTGTAGCTGATTTGCAATGTTGTGTTTCTTGGTGCTGTACATCCACTTGAGTCACTTACAGAGAGACATCAATAAATTCTTTTCTAGTTTCTAGTAGTCAGATATATGTTTTTTCTGCGAATAGAGTGTGCTGAGTCCAGTTCCTTGAACAATGAGTATGTCTTGGCGATTACATTATTGGCGTATGGAACGGTATCTGTGCCAATTTCAACCTCCTGGTTTATGCATCAACGCACCACACTTCTCCCCTTAAGCAGCCATAAGTGTGTTTTGTAAATGTGTGATGGTGTTCTGTTTGTAATTCAGTTCACGGTTGGCGATTTTTAGATTCCCTTTATAAGTGATATCTTATGATAAGTTTCTCTTGCTGTCTAACTTATTTCACTCTCAATGACCGTACATAAGTCCCCCGGAGTCGCTGCAACTGGCCTCATTTCGTTGATTTCAGGGCTGAGTAATATTCCGTTGTGCTTAAGTATCAAATTTTCTTTCACCATTTTTTCCTTCCAAGGACTATGAAGTTGTACCCAAGTCGAGGCTGTTGTAAACATAGCAGCAGTAAACGGGGTGCCTGCGTCCTGTGGATTTTTGGATTTTCCAACATATAGGCCCATGAGTGGAAGCGCCCTATGCTTTGTAGCTCTGTTTTTTAGATGTTTTAGGAAACGCAGCACACTTCTCCAGAGTGGCCGTTGGCAATTTACCTTCCCCCCTTCAGCGTAACGAGGCTCCCTTTTCTCCTCTCCTTGTCCTGCATATCTGGTTTTTACCCTTTGTGAGGATGGTCCTTTTTTCTGATTCGAAGTGATACCTCTTTGTAGTGTTGATTTGCATTGCCCGCTTCTTTGGTTGGCCAAAAAGGGCGTATGCGTTTTTCCTGAATATATTCTGGAAGTTAAATTTGAGAGACAGCTTTTCTCTTTAATTGATTAATTAATTTATTTATTTTTGGCTGTGTTGGGTCTTCGTTTCTGTGCGAAGGCTTTCTCTAGTTGTGGCAAGCGGGGGCCGCTCTTCATCGCGGTGCGCGGGCCTCTCACTATCGCGGCCTCTCTTGTTGCGGAGCACAGGCTCCAGACGCGCAGGCTCAGTAGTTGTGGCTCACGGGCCTAGTTGCTCCACGGCATGTGGGGTCTTCCCAGACCAGGGCTCGAACCCGTGTCCCCTGCATTAGCAGGCAGATTCTCAACCACTGCACCACCAGGGAAGCCCCTTGAATAGTTTTGTATTTAAAGTTTGTCTGTGGGGACTTCCCTGGTGACGCAGTGGTTAAGAGTCCGCCTGCCAATGCAGGGGACCACGGGCTCGAGCCCTGGTCCGGGAAGATCCCACATGCCGCAGAGCAACCAAGCCTGCACGGCACAACTACTGAAGCCTGCGCGCCTAGAGCCCGTGCTCGCCCACAAGAGAAGCCACCGCAATGAGAAGCCCGTGCACCGCAACGAAGAGTAGCCCCGCTCGACGCAACTAGAGAAAGCCCACATGCAGCAACGAAGACCCAACGCAGCCAAACATAAATTATAAACTAAAATAAAATTTGCCTCTGAATAACTTTGAGTGAATTTGGTATAAGTTGTAAAGTTTGCATCTACATTCACTTCATTCCAAATGGTTTCCAATTAATTGTTCCTTAACTACTTTTAGAACACTTTTGGGATAGAGACTCCATTTTCGTTTGAATTTCCAGTTGAATGGATTCAGCAGTCCTGTCAGTAGGGCACGCTGCCCCCAGTGACCTGTGAGGGAGGCGCGGCCTGCACTTCCTGCACTGACCACAGGGTGGCGCCGAGTTCGCCTCTCTGACCCACAGCGCATGCTCGTTCCATGGAACTCGATTGTGAGGGCAGCTGAGAGGAGTTGAGCCGCCTCAGGCGCGGGGGCGGGGGCGGGGGCCTTCGGGTAGGACGCCCGGCTCAGCGTCTCTGCTGAGAGGAGCTCGGTCTCCGTCTCCTTAGGACTCGCTGGGGTTTCGGCTTCAGGACAAAGTGGGGCTGCGTCCACGCTGACTAGGGAACTAGGTTTCCTGAGGACCCAGGTGATGCCTGAGGAAAAGGTGAAGAGACGGTGAGGAAAAGTGGGGAGAAGCTTCCTGTGGGCGACTGACCGTTGAGGGGGTCCGTCTTCGTGTGAGCGAGGGAGGGCTTGGCGTGGAAAGCTGGGTGTTTGGTCAGGTTTGTGTGCAGGGTAGCCAGCGTGAGTTATGGGGCGTCCAGTTTTCCCAGCACCATTTATCGTGGGGAGTGTCGTGCTCCTTGGTGTGTCCTTGGTCCCTGTGTCATAAATTCACCGACCCCGTCCGTGTGGGTTGAATTCTGGTCTCTCTGTCCTGTTCCTCTGGTCCCTGTGCCCGTTTTGAGCCAGTTCCACACTGTTTTGGTGACTGTAGCTTCTCAGCAGAGTGTGACGTCAGGGAGGGAGATGCCTCCAGCCCGTTCTCTTTTTTCAGGGTTTCTTTGGCTATTTGGGGTCCTTTGCGGTTCCCCACAGATATTAGGAGGATTAGCTCTATTTTGGGGGAAAATACCATGGAATTTTGGGAGGGATTGCATTCACTGTGTCCACTGCTTTGGGTAGCATGGATATTTTAACAATATTAATTGTTCCATTCCATGAGAACAGGATATCTTTCCATTTATTGGTGTGTCTTGCAATGTCTTCATCAATGTCTTCAAGTTTTCAGTGTGCAGGTCTTTCACCTCCTTGGTTGACTTTATTCCCAGGTATTTTGTTCTTTTTGATGCAGTTGTAAATAGGGTTGCTTTCTTTCTCTTTCTGATGGTTCATTATTAGTGTTTAGAAAGGCAACTGATTTCTGTGTATTGATTTTGCAACTTTACTGAATTGATTTATTAGTTCTAATAGTGTTTTTGTGGAATGAAGTGGAAAATTGGAATTCAAAAATCCCACTGTTTCTACCATATCCAGGTCGTCCACAACACGGAGGACAGCGGCTCCTAATATAACCTTCCCACAGTGCCTCTAAATGACATGTGGACTTTGGGTGAACTGGATCTGGGTAAGGCTTGGCTTCTATGTGGAAGTTTGATGTTTTCTCTGCTTTTCTGGCATGCTGTTGACATACATGATGTTTTGAAAAGTAATTGACCTTCCAGTAATTTCAAACATACAACTTTACATACATAAAAACAAGTCTTGTACCTTGATTAAATATACTCCTAAATATTGATGTTGACATTATTAAAAATGGAATTGTTCTCATAAATTCTTTTTCAGATTATTTTTTTGCCAGCGTATGCATATAAGATAGATTTTCATGAATTGATATTTTGTTCTGTAACTTTGCTTATTAATTAGTTGATTAGCTCAAATAATTTCTTTGCTGATTATAGGTAGTTTTATATATAAGATGATGTGACCTATGTTCTGTGAAGAGACACGGTTTTAATTTTTCCATTCACCCATGGATGCCTTTTCTTTCTTTCCTCAAGATTCTGGGTAGAACTTCCAGTACACTATTGAGTAACGGTGATGAAGGCCAGCTTCCTGGCCCTGTTCCTGATTTCAGGAGTAAATCTTTCAGTCTTTAACGTTGAGCATGATGTTTGCTGTGGCTTTTTGTACTACTCTTTTCCATATTGAACACATTTCCTTTTATTCCTGCTTTCTTGAGTGTTTTTCATGAAATAACACTGGATTTTCATTGTAGATTTTTTTGCATTAATTGATATGATTATGTGTTTTTACTTCACACCATTATTGTGGTTGAATACATCGCTTACTTTTCATATGTGGAGCAACCTGAAATTCCTGGTGTAGAGATACTTGCTTATGGCATTATCCATTTAAAGTTCTGTTGGTTTCATGTTGCTATTATTGTGTGATAGATTTTTACATTCCTATTTATAAGTTGTACTGGGGTAGTTTTCTTGTTTTTTTCCTTTATTTTTAAAATCTTTTTTAAAATAGTGGTTTTATTTCATTTTAATTATTTATTTACTTTGGCCACGTCCCATGGCTTGTGGGATCTTAGTTCCCCAGTCAGGGATCGAACCCGAGCCCTTGGCAGTGAAAGCACAGAGTCCTAACCACTGGGCCACCAGAGTATTCCCCAGTTTTCTTTTTCAAGATGTATTTGTATAATCTGATTAGACTTGGCTTGGTGTAAGTGGTTTTGGAGGGTTAGCATTAGGGCTGGGGCTGGTGTGAGGGTTGGGGCTGTGTATGGTGTATGGTTGCTGTTATGGTTTAAGTTTTATGGTTAATGAGTTATTTATGGGTATGGTTAATGAATATATTTTATGGCTTGGTTATGGTTATGGTTTTGCTTATTGGTTAAGGTTTATGGTTTTGGTCTCAGGGTGTTAGGGTTCTGTGTTAGAGTGGGTGTTAGGGTATGGGTGAGAATTGGGGTACAGGTAGGATACGGGTAGAGCATGGGTTAGGGTAAGGTACAGGTTTAGGGTACGGGTTAGGCTAAGGTTAGGTCAGGGCTTAGGGTCAGGATCAGAGTTTAGGGTTAGGGTCCATGTCAGGATTAGCGTCAAGGTTGAGCGAGGCCATTGTTTTCTGCTCCTCCAGTGCTGGATTCTCATTGATAGATGAATGAAATGTCTGCTCTGCTCACCCACTGTTTCAAATTGAGCTCAGCCTTAGTCAAGGGTTCTTAGGGCCTCAGAGGTCATGCAGGGTTTCCCTCCACCCTCCCTCCTGGGAAGGGTGATGCAGGCCCCACTCTGTCTGGGCAGCCCCAGGTCCAGCATGGCCCTGACATGCAGGATACTAACTAGACGTGATGTAAGACTTGGTGCATCAGTCTGCCAGCCCCCCGGTGCTGCCTTTTTTTTTTTTTCTTAATTAATTAATTAATTAATTTTGGGCTGTGTTGGGTCTGCATTGCTGCCCGGAGGCTTTCTCTAGTTGCGGCGAGTGGGGGCTTCTCTTGTTGCAGAGCACAGGCTCTAAGCGCGTGGGCTTCAGCAGTTGGGGCTCGGGGGTTCTAGAGCGCAGGCTCAGTAGTTGTGGTGCACGGGCTTAGTTGCTCCACAGCATGTGGGATCTTCCCGGACCAGGGCTCAAACCCGTGTCCCCTGCATTGGCAGGTGAATTCTTAACCACTGCGCCACCAGGGAAGTCTGGTGTTGCGTTCGTGAGGGCTGGTGGGGCCCTCTTGGGACTGGGCGGATCGTTTGTTCCATCTGCACGGGTGTCCAAGCAGGTCTCAGGACAGCCCTTGGCCTCTGAGCATCCAGGCAGGCACCCACGTTCCTCCAGCTCAGGTTAGCCTTGGCCCCTCCAGCCCCCGTGGCCAATTACTGAGCTGATTGTGTCTTTACTCTTTAAAATTAAATCGCTCTCTCCAGGTGGGCGAGAAGTTTACTTGTGAACTTGGTTAGGGTTAGGGGTTAGGGGTTAGGGGTTAAGGGTTAGGGGTTAGGGTCAGGGTTAGGGCTAGGGCTAGGGCTAGGGGTTAGGGTTAGGCTTAGGGTTGGGTTAGGGTTAGGGGTTAGGGTTAGGGTTTAGGTTTAGGGTTAGGGTTAGTGTTGGGTTAGGGTTAGGGTTAAGGTAGGGTTAGGGTTTAGGGTTAGGGTGTCCAGCCTTACGTCCCATTCAGCTGTGAGTGTAGATGTGGTCAGTCCAGTTGCCTCACTGCCCCTGTTTGAATTTTGTAAGAATTCCTCTCTCTCTCGCTGTCTTTCTCTTTTTATAATTAATTTTTATAATGGGGTGTAGCTGATTTGCAATGTTGTGTTTCTTGGTGCTGTACATCCACTTGAGTCACTTACAGAGAGACATCAATAAATTCTTTTCTAGTTTCTAGTAGTCAGATATATGTTTTTTCTGCGAATAGAGTGTGCTGAGTCCAGTTCCTTGAACAATGAGTATGTCTTGGCGATTACATTAT